>NW_026947485.1:6939018-8189018 GCF_034190915.1 Cavia porcellus | reverse complement strand
GGAGGCCTGGTGAGCAGGCAGCCTCGCACCTGATAGATGTGGGGGTGACGGGCACCCTTGGCCTACTCTTGGGGATGCACTTGGCAGTGTACAGCGGCCACTCAGAAGTCGTGGCATATGAGTCATGAGCAATGGGCCGAGCCCAGTGACCTCGAGGGTCACTTGCAGTGTGCCACTGCCCCAGCAGACATCAACAGCCTGGTAGTGGGATGAGCGCACTGGCTCTCCTGGAGCCAGAACAGAAATTGTGACATTGCTAGCCAATCAACAACAGGATCGCTTTGAAACGGACTTAGAAATTCTTTCCTAAATTAAAAAAAAAGGTTAAAAAATTATTTCTGAAGCAAAGTTCATATTAAATTGTTGATATTGATTTCCTGGATCCGTGATTCCCTCCCCGGCCCCGTGTGCATGGCCTAAAGGTCCTGAGGGCACTATCCCGAGTCAGGGGCTCTGCCTGGTCTCTCCCTGTCCACCAGCTCTCAGCATCTGGGAATCGGCTTCACTAAGGCCTCAGCTCCATCCAACTTTAGCCCTCGTCCTCGGGGCCCTCGCCTTGTCTGGAAGAAGAGGAAACCCAGTCCTCCTAAACAGCAATGCTCCACTCCTAACCATCACTTCCTTCTTGTGATCCTCCGTCCGTCTTGTCTTTAGCCAGTTCTGGTTACAAGTTGCTGACACATGGAATTCAAAACAGTTGTCACTAATCCCAGTGGCTTGGAGACAAGCACGACATGGGCACGTGTGATTCTGTGTCACTCCACCCCCCACCCCTGCTTCCACATCCTACGAGTAAAACAAACATTGAAGACAAATTGGCCTCCCTGACCTGATCCATGGACAGGTCTACTAATAATTCTCAATCACTACAGGCAACACTTTTGTTTCTCCTCCTTATGCCTATGAAGGATCATGACTCACATAGAAAGCAGGATTTCATGATCTCCCAGGCGCAGTAATATCCCCCAGGAAGTCTGTTCACTTGTTTTCAAAAAGGGCTTTTAACATCCATGGCGATCAAATCACAAACAATCAGTCCATTCCCCTATCGAGTCTTTTGTGTTAAAGAAAACAGTTGTGAATTTAAGCCAGAATGCCAAATCTACATTTCATAAAACCCCTCACTCTTTCTAGGGGGCACCTCACTTTTTCTATTTTGTTGGGACCTTTCTAAAAAATTTTTATTAGTATGTGTGTGTAGTACATAATGTTTACATTCTGTGGGTGCCTGGAAGTTGGTGCATGGATATAACACGCTCCAGCTCCTTTTTCTCCATCTCTTAATCCCCTTTCCCCTCTGAAAAAGATCTTTCTACGTCCTGTTATATATCTACTATTTCCCTCTTTATGTTTACTTTGCGTTTCTCTTATAAGAGAAATCATGTGATAGTCAAGCTTGTGTGTCTGATTTATTTCCCTTAATATTACGGTCTCGAGGTGGACCCATTTTCCTACAAATGACTCAAGCAGTCTCCACTGTCCAGTTTCACATTCTCTTTGTCCATTCATCTGTCAATGGTCACATGGGCGGCTCGCAGGGTAACTGCTACTATAAACATGGATATGCCTGGACCACTGTAACATGAAGATTTTAACTCTTTGGGGAAGTTAGCATGGCCAGGTCAAACGGAATTTCTATTTTTAGTTTTTGGAGGATTCTCCGCGTAGATGTACACGGTGGCTGCCCTACTCTGCCCCCCACTCACACCCTCCCGCAGTGGTGCCAGTGTTCGCTCCTGCCTGAGTTCTCGATGGTGGCCGTCCTTTCTAAGCCACGGTGGAATTTCAGGGTCGTCTTGACTCACATTTCTCCGATCACTGGAAGGTTGGGCATTTCTCCCGCATTCATTGGCCAACTGTACTTCTCAGAAGTGGCTATTTCACTTATTTTTTTTTATTGGCCCTTTTATTTGGGGGATCTATTTTGTTTGTTTTTAGTTCTTTACAGATTCTAGATATGAGTCTTCTGTCTCAGGAATCTCTGGCAAAAAATTCTTCCCATGCTGTGGGTTGTCTTTTCACTGTGTTGGACAGGACGACATCTCACTTGCTGTGCAGGTTCTTTATTCTGTTATGTGTTGGGATCATTTAAAACCGCCCATTCCCAACAGAGCCAGGTGCCTGGCTTTCAAGCAGCCATCTCCATCATGCTCACCACCCAAGACTGAATTTAAAACAGGTGCTGTTAAGAAAGCTAGAAGGTTTTTGTTCAAAGTGTGTCCAGAGCCACCCGGGGGATGGGGAAGGCCAGCAGGAGGCTGGGCCAGAGCCCAAGATCTCCATGGACAGAGGATGGATCTGGTTGCTGGATTCTCTCCCACAGATGCCAATAAGAGGGGGCATCACCTGGGAGGGGATGCAGCGATGGGGACAGGAGGAGCCCACAAAGCACATGCCTGGCACCACGATGACCTTGGCTGGCGTGAAGAATGGAGAAAGGACAGGCTTAGCCCCAACCTCTTAGAAGCTACTAGTGAGCAATCACTGATGCACAATTTATTACAAAACAGAAACCTCCCACGGCTTCTTACGTGTGCCACAGCTTAATTAATCTTACATCCAGACTTCAGAGAATGAATGACAGGCAGAATATTTGTGCCAGAAGTCCTGATTTAAATAAAATTGAAATTAAATGAATATAGTCTCTGTATAAAGTTTGATGGAAATTTCAGTTCATTAGACCCTGCTCTCCGTTTCTGAAGATATGGTTGGGCTTGATTGGTAACGTTCATGTTTTCACAAAGATGGGGACAGGATGACATCTCAAACCTGTCAGAGAGTGGCTGTACCTCTAGGTTTCTATAACTGTCATGTGACTATGTTCTAGTATATGGGGAATCCTTTTTGTCTCAGAGCTAAACAAGCCACCTGTGTTTTAATTTGTGTTCATTAGCCTGTCAAAGGCAATAGCTGATGGTAAAGAAGCAGTGTCTATTTTATATTTTTAAGTTATAACTGTGCCAATTTAGTTAGAATTCCTGTACCTAAAAGGCTGCCTTTCACTTACTGAAAGACATCTTACAGTGGGGTATGCATAACACCAAATAAAGACTCTTTAACACTTCTCACATTCTAAAGTTGATCTGTAAATTCAGATCCCTTTAAAAGTCAGCATGAGACAACACAAGTTAGGCTTTACATCCGAATTCTTTACTAAGTCAACTAGTTATGATACAGGATTGTTTTTAAACAGCTCTTCAGAACCACAAAACTACCATTGTATGTGTGATTGGTAGTGGTGCCTTTTGCCAACTCCTTAATGGAAGGATGAAAGTGAAGAATCACAAATTTGTAAATTTTGTAACCATAAAAGTTAAGATAATTAAAAACAAAATCACACATCATGAAAAATAAATATGAAAAATAAAAGAATTCCCCTCATAAAGGGGACTTTGATGAGGTATTAGTCCATATATCTCCGAGTAACTACTACAAAAACAGAGATTACATCTATTATTAGTGAGAGATGACAAAAAGTTCAATATTCATTAGAATTTATATAGAATAATAAATCACAGAAATACCAGGAACCAATGTTCATTGAGGGGGTCAAGAATGCACAAAGGGGAAAGGACCAATTCTCTGAAAAATGGCTCCGAGAAAACTAGATATACACTTGGAAATTAATGAACTGGGATGTTTATCTTGACCATACACGAAAATCAACTCAAATGGATTAAAAACCTAAATGTAAGGCCTGAAACCATAAAATCCCCAAAAGAAAACATAAGAGAGGATGTTCATGGCACTGCTTTCGGCAATGTTTTCTTGAATGTTACATTAAAAGTATGAGTAACAAAAGCAGAACCATGCGAGTGTACCACGCCAAGCTAAAGCACAGCAGGGAAATAATCAAGAGTGGGAAGGTGTCCACAGAACGGGAGAAAATATTGTCACACACCTCTGATAAGTGGTGAGTATCTAGAACACACATATTTTTAAAAGAAACTCTAGCAAGGAAACAATCCAGTTAAAAATAGGAGGACTTGAAGAGATATTTTTCCAAGGAATATAATAAATGGCCAATAAGTACATGAAAAGATGCTCAGTATCACTAATCCTCAGGCAAATGCTAATCATAACTACAATGTGGTTACTTCACACATCTCAGAGAAGCTCCAGCAAAAAGTTTTGGTAAGAATGTGAAAAAAATTGGAACCCTTGTATGCCATTGGTGGGAATATAAAACGGTGTGGCCACTATGAAAAATAGTATAAAATTCATCAAAAAATATAAAAAATACAATTACCATATTATGCAATAATTCCACTTTGAGTATACAAGTCAAAAAAATTGAAACGGGGATTTTAAAGAGCTCTATGCACTCTATGTTCATCACAACATTATTCACATCAGCCAAGATATAGAAGCAACATAAATGCCCACGACAGACGAGTACATAAAGAAAAGAGAGAATATACATGCAAAGGAATATTAGCCTAAAAAAGGAAATTCTGCCATCAGCAACACCAGGGGCGAATCTGGGGGGCATTATGCTGGTTGAAGTCAGTCAGTCCCAGAAAGGCAAGTACTGCATGATTTCCACCTATTTATACAAAGTCTCTAAAGTAGTCAAACTCAGAAACTGAATGGAGAGAGATTGCCAAGGACTGGGGAGAGGACGAAAGTGGGGGGATTTGCTAGTCAGCGAGCATGAAAAGCTTTAGGTCTACAAGATGAAGGAGTTCTAGAGATCTACTGCACAGCACCCGTGCCTATCATTTACAATGTATTGTGCTTTTAAAGACCTGTTAAGAGGACAGGCCTCAGGTTGGGAGCTCTTGCTATGAAATAATAGACTCACAAGTGCAAAGCAGATGGCTGACCGCCAGCAGGAGCTCATTCACCTCTTATCACGGACACTGATTTATAGCCACACTTCTTGAACTAAACTCTCAGGAATCTTTGTGACACTGCTTTCTAGCCCATGAACCAGTCACTCCACTAACATTCACAGAATGAGCAAACAGCCAGCAGTCAGTGGCCATGCGGGTGTGCTGAGTGTTGAGGACCGCCTTGGTTGTGTCTCAGAACCCTACGGGAGATTTTTAGCTTCCAAGCGCTTGAGAATGAGCTCAGGTCCTGGTGCAAACTGGACCCACTGCCTGTGAAGCATTCACCTTCAGACACCTTGACTGACCAGCCCCGCGGCTATGACTTTGCCAATAGGGGACCGGTCCAGGAGTCTGAAGGTCACAGTCATGAACTTCAGCACAGAGCAGCCGTCGGGGCAGATGAGGCCGTGGGGACCAACCCTGAGGCCGCCCATGGGGCCCACGGTGCAGTTCACATGTGCTGGCACCTGCATCCATGTGGAACAGGAGAACAAATTCACACACAGAGGGCGAGAGAGTCGAGACTTACCAGGAGGCAGAGGTAAGAACAAACTGCTAGTGGCTCCCAAAATCCTAGTCATGATGTGAAAGACTGCAAATTCGGCAGCACTGCCACGCCCATCGCTGGGGTAAACAAGGAAGCAGCAAAGTGTCAGTCATTTGTCTGGAGCAGGGCATCGGCAGTACCACATACGGGGATCCACACCCATCATGAAATGCCGTGCCCCAGGGAAAGAAAGCCTCCTAAATATGACAGTGACCATCGGCCTGAGGCCAGAACTTCAGACAGGAGCCTTGAAGCTGGAAACTATTAACTGACATTCTCCTGCAGGGCAGTTCTGGGCTCTGAGGACCCTGCATCCTGTCACCCTGTGCTGGGGACAGAGGGTGGCTGCATGTTTGTATACAAGTCAAAAGAACTGAAACAGGGACATTAAGACAGTCAGTGCTGCCTGCCGATAGTGAGAGTCATTTTGAAGTAGGAGGTTCTGGGGGCTTCGCTAGAACAGGGCTGCTGGCTCTGGACCCCACAATAAAGCACAGTGAGAAATACTTGCGTACAGCTGGAGAGGCCAAGCGTCGAGATTGTGCTTCCTACAGCTGGCTTCCAGTATGCAGCAAATGAGGTCCAGCTGGAGGGAAAGACAGCCTGTCTACCGCTGGCCAGACGCTCCCCAAAAAGGCCCTCTAGCTGTCAGCGGCTGGCTGTGTCCAGAACACAACCGGCCTCCCTGAGGTCCCCTAAGGCACTGGAGTCTGGAGTGGCAAGATGGGAAATGTGCCTGGAGCCTAACAGAGCGCACTCTGTCTACCCGGCCAGCGCCCCCGCGGGGCTCCCCAGCCTGCCAGCTCACCCCACCTTCCCTCTGAGGCCCTTGCCCCTTGGGAGGTCAGCGCCAGGCTTGCCAGGACTTGAGGGCCAAGAGCAGACAGAGGGGAGAGCCTGGCATGCACGGGAGCCCATGAACATGCGCCATGCATGCAGTGGTGTTGGCCCTCAAAAGTCACTGATCCCTCCCAAATCTCAGTGTCCTCAGCTGTGAGATGGGGAGAAAGTCTTGAACAGGCGTCTGAGGGAACTGATCAGCACCCTGACTGGAACAGGTAGGAAGCTTTCTTTCTCTGAGATTCACCGAAAACTCAACCGAATTTCACAATGACCTCCCAGCAACACAGCAATCCCCACGGGGCCACAGGCCATGAGTGGCACCTAGAGGCTAAGCCCAGGGCAGAGCAGAAGGGGATCCCCATTGCGCAGGCGAACACCAGCCTCCATGACTTGCAGCTTCCTCCTTGGGCACATTTCAGAAAGACTTCCCGGCCACCCTCAGGGACTGGGGCGTGTTGCCGGATAAGGGCAGGGGGTTTGTCCTCCATTCGGGATGATGGGTTCTATGTGTGTTATTTGCATTATTTGTGTTCCCAACTAACTGCAGGGCTGTTAACACAGTAGTACTGAAAGGTTTATGAAGTCAGGAACTCTGAGGGCCGAAGTAGAGGGATCACAAGTTTAAGCCCAGCCTGGCCAAGTTAGAGACTTAGCAAGACCCTGTCTCAGACCTTTAAAAGAGTTGGGGAGGTAGCTCAGTGTGGAGGACTTGGGTCAGTCCCTCGTACCACCAAAAAACCCCAAAACAACAAAACAAAAACTACAGAGAACAATGCTGTTGAATGAAAATGCTTCCTCACACTCTGGAAGGTGAAATTTAAAATCAACAGAAAAGAGGCAGATGTGTTAAATGAGTGTATAATATGAACACTGAGGGTCAAGCGCGTATCTACAAGGCAGCTCAGGAACACGGTCAAGAAGTGAGACCTTGTTACCGTGCTATGGAGGAGGAGGAGGATCAGGGAGGTTCCACGGCCTGCCATAAATCTCCTAATACAGTACACACTATGAACAAGTCTTTCTATGGAAATCAAATAGGTGGTCCAAAACCAAACACCCATGACTGTAAGAGCAGCAGAAGACTTTAAGCTTGAGAGAGATTAAATCAGAATCCTATCTAAGAAACCTAATCTCCCGAAGAAATACACATTCCCTCACTGGTTCACGTGCTTCCTGGTCTTAGCTAAACTTGGAGAAATGGTGGGGCCTTCTTTGTATAAATCTTTGTCTTCAATTTGTCACGCATATTATTTCTGGGTTCTACAAAGGATCAGGCCTCATCTTTCTATGCTTTTAAGTAAGATTCAGGACAGCCTTAGTTCTCAGCACATCATTCCTGCTGACACAGGCACTGATGTGATTGATGTGCATCACGTGGCTTCTAGGTGATGCGCACTCTCTCCTTGGTACCAACTCAAGTTCAAGTTCTCTCACGTCTGCATAGACCTCTGTGCATAAAGACCATTGTCCTCTCCTTCTGGAGGAGCTAGGCGATGCCAAGATGAGATGTCAAACATTTGGCAACCAGCCCAAGTTCATTATGTCTGTCTCCCTGAGGATAAAAATCACTACTGAAACGGGGCCTATAAGCCACTTTTATAGCCAATTTTTCTGTTCATTGGTATTTCCCCTTTCCTCAGTCTATGGCACCAAGGATGGCTTGAGGATGGTAGCTCTCCAAAAAACCTAATTGAAAAACACACAATGGTCTCCCTGAAATACACACATTCTGAGAATTATACACAGGGGGAGAAGGCGATTGGGGGTGGAGCAAAAGCAAAACCAACCAGTTTGGAGGTGTAGTCCACAACCATCTGTTCAATTTTCTTTTTCTCTACACCTTGCAGGTGTCTCAGGAGATGGTCCTTTAGCTCAGACACCATCTGAAACAGGACACAGGTTAGGTAAGTCACAACCTGCTTCCACTTGCACTTGACTTGAATTAGAGCCTTTTATTAATATACTTATCAACGTGAAAAATATCAGCTCTTAAGAGCCCATGAGCAGAGAGGCCAACTCTGCTCCAGTGAGACAAACAGGGGACCACAACATTTCCTTAAGAGGAGCTGCATAGGATTTGCCCAAAGCCCGGGGAGCAGCCCAGAGGCGCCAGGTCCCGGTGAGAACCCCGCAAAGGGGCCACCCACTTGGAAGTTAAAGGCTTTGGGATCTGCCAGAGGAGAGCGCTGCCTCCCCGTGCCTCCAAATGCGCTGCTGTCTACATCAGCCGCTGCCCCTCCTCCTTGGGCCTCCCCAGTCAGCGGCCAGCATTCCTTGCCTCCTACCCTTGCTCTGCGGTCCTTCCTCCTCCTCCGCCTCCTCATCTGCCACCTCGTCTCCTCCCTCTGGGCCTAGATGCCCTGCTCAGCATGAGACCCTCCTGATGGAGAGATCTCTGCACCAACAGACAGCGCGAGACCCCTCTCACTGCCACCCCACACACCGTGCCTTCTGTCCCTGCCTGTGCTCCCTGGCTTTCAGGTCGAGACTCAGTGCAGTTTCCTGCGTGCACCAGTTGGCTTTTTAAAAGTCAGCTTCTTCTGTTTAAGCCAGACGGTTTACCTCTCCTGCTTTTCAACCTTTCTACATAACCGTAAAGATGAAAATTCAAATCATAATCCTACCACCCTCCCAAACATTTGAGGGTTTTCTCCCCTTTTTCTGGGATGCACTCACATTCGAATGTTTTGCAAGCTGCTTTTTTTCGTGTCATGGTTACTTTATGTCATTAAATGCATAACCACACCAGTTCTAATGACTGTTTCGTATTAATTTGATGAGCACTACAATTAAGTTTTTCCTTTGGGTACCTAGAGGATATTTCCTTTGTCATTGTTAGAAACACCACACAAATATGTAGAGGATGTTTGTCATCTCCCCAATTATTTGGTCAGGCTGTTTCCTGAAATGGAATTGGCTGGGTTGCACAAATAAGGTTTGCAAGGCCCTGGACTTACACTCATTTCCAGGGCATTTCATGGGGCTCTCTGATTCCCTGGACCCTGAACTTTGCTATGTGCTTTTTAAATCTTTGCCAGTTTGAAAGTCTTTAAGCACCTGTGCTGTCTGTCATGGATGATGGTTACACAGGATGTTTCTGTTCTCTTCCACTCTGGACTATTCAATCGTTCACATTTGAAAACGGATGGATCAAGCCTTTCTCTCTGTTTCCCTTGTGCTGTATTATTTTCCTATTGATTTATAAACTTTATATACCAAATGCCAATCATTTGACACATTTGGTGCAATTTTGTTCCAAATTTATTGTTTGCTTTTTTCTGTTTGTTTTTTGTTATTCAATCACCTTTTCCTATTTGCCCATATTCAATAATATCTCGTAGAGGTCTTATTTCAGTATTATTTAACTATCCACTCCTTCGGTTCATATTCCTTCACACAGATTAATTTTTTACTAGTAAACTCCTTAAACCAACAATCCTCCTGCCTCAGCCACCTGAAGGTGGAATTACAGGCTTGGTTCTATGTTAAACTCCTTAATAGTTATTTCTATTGGTTTATTGTATAAAAAAATCTAAATTTCTTTTCCAAATAATTAAACATTAACCAAGTGATATATTGAAGCTTTCTTTCCACATCAATTTTTAAATATCTTATTTATTATACACTAAATATTCAATTTCAACTAAACTCCATTAACTGCTTATCTTCATAGACATATTGCTTCTTATTATATACAAGCACATATTTAGATATCTGGTAATGTCAATTCTGCGTCTCTTAATTTTTCAAGTAAAGTTAGTTGTCAGAGCAAGTTACTTCCTCACCTTTTGGGTTGTAATTTTATTAAAACTAGACACTAATATTGTACTTCATTTGCTTTTCTGCTCACTCATAATAGAAAAAAACAACTTGCTCTTTTTTTTAATCATCAGTACCGGGGATCGAACTCATGACCGCCTGCTTACAAGGCAGGCGCTTATGCCGCTGAGCTAAATCCCCAGCCCCACAACTTGCTCTTTATTCCCATTTTCTCAGTTGGTCAGCCTCTGCTGTAAAAGACAATCACATCTTCCTCTGGTTTGGTTTCTTATGGCACTGGCTACCATTTTCAGAACAACACAAAACGATAGTGAAAATAACCTTCAGCATTCCATTAAAAGATGTTGCCTATAGCTGTGAGATTACTTTACTACAAAGTATATTTCAGAAGTGGAATTTGACTTTTGACCTCTTTCATTTTCTAGAAAAGTGACCTTTGTTTCTTCTTTGATCTTGAAATACAAATTTCACTACTACGTTTCCTGGAAAAGAATCTAACTTGACCGTGTTGTGTCTTTAAGAGACCAAGAGAATTTTAGTTAAAGTTGGGGAATCTAGACCCGTGAGCCACCGCGGCCAGATTGTGGTTCTCTAGTTACATGGACTCTCTATAATGACTAAGAAGCACTCTGCCTTCTTTCAAAGGATACTTTATGCACAACAGGCGTAAGCTAGTCCTTGAAAATTTGAAAGAATAAACTGGAAGCCTTCTGTAGAGATATTTGACATTTATTGTGCTTTCAACTTCTCCATTTCCTCTTGGATCAAGTTTCATAATCTCTATTTGCCAAGAAAATCCTTTGTTTAACTAGAATTGTCAAGGTTATAAATGTGGAATTATACATATTTTCTCAAATGGTATTTTTAAATCTGTCATAGCTCAAGTACAGGTTAACCCATTCATAGATCTATATGGCTTTAAAAACATTTTATTTGACTTTCAAGATTATCTCTTCAATTGTGCTTCTTTAAAAATCTTTAGATTTATTTACCAAGTCTGTTCTTCAATGCATTTACCTTGATTTCTAGTTCTCTGGTCACCCTAGCATTTGGCCTTCCTTCAGATAGAATACTGTGTTGGATTTTGATCCCCAAATACAAGTGCCACAAAAACATTGCTTTTTAAAAAAGCACTTTCAAGGTCATGCGTTGGTTATCACCACTTGTGATTACATATTTACTGCTGTGACTAATTAAAGCATCTCCTCATTAACCACACGATCCAGGAGGGCAAACAGCATATATGTACTGCTGACCACTGAGCTAAGGTCCACAGTGCAGGCGACAACTATTTGTTGAAAGAATTGAGTGGAAAATTGGGTCAGGATGAGAAATGCAAGCTGGCCTTTCCCCTGCCCGGCACCAAAGGGCACACTGACCCTTACCAGCCCAGTCAGCAGCCGCTGGGGGGTGTCCTCCTCCTGCAGGAGGGGCCTCAACCTTGGCTCTGAAATCAAACAGAATGGTCATCACACAGGGCGGTTTCCATAGAGGGAGCAGAAGCAAGAGGCTTCACTTCTGTAAGTCACTGAGAAAACGTACACTTCCCACGATATGGTGAAAAGGTCCCAGTGGCTCAGCATGATCCAGATCTACAAGCCCAGTGTGGGTGACACAGACAGAGCTGTCAGGCAGAAAGGAAAAGACCAAGAAAGACAGAAAACAAAAGTGAGGAACCCATTTCCCGGCACCAGTGGGTTCTGGCCTTGACTTCTCAACATGGAAACTCGCCACCAAGAACGTCTGCTCCCCAGGACACAGGGCCTTGGGGCCGCTCTCAGCCCACGGCACCCAAGGTCCAGTGGGGCTTGTGGGATGGACATTCCTCGGCTCTCTTCTGCTTCCTGAGCCTCAGGTTCATGGACTTTGGGGGTCCCTGAGCTGAGGGAGGAGGGTGAATAACACCAACTGGCTAAGTTACCAGGCTGAAACAGTGGTGGGGTGAAGGTGGAAAGACACTTTGAAGGCCAAACAGCACTTTCTACACCAAGACCAGCACTGCCCTGACCAGACCAGAGGGCAACAGAATCTGGAAAACCTACCCTGCACCCCCCCCTCTGCTTGGCTCTTCCTCTCTCAGAGGCAGGAGGGAGGAAGAGGAAGTCTCCCAGAGCACACAGACTGGGGAGTGACAGGCAGAAGGCAGGAGGAGCAGCCTAGGCAGGGGACAAGGGGTGGACACAACTGAAACCTCTGCTGGACTGCAGATCTCTCGACAAGCACAAGGGGGAGCACTGGAGCCACCCTGGCTGGTGGGCAGTGCCCCGGCTTGGGGCATGGACACCTGCTAACCCAGGCGGGGCCAGGTCCCCAGGGACAGGGTCACTGTCGCAGGACCGGAGAGCTGTGAAGTTTGCACACTAGCTAAAAGGGTTTCCATTACATACAGCAATGGGCTAAGGAGAAGGCAGCCACTTCCCCGGCACCCCACACACACATGCTGTGCGAGCAGCTCCTGCATGCCTCCATGGCCCTCTTTGTCACACTCTAGTCCCTGGAAGGACAGGGCCCAAAGGGCAACTGGTTGGCCCAGGAGCTAACTGTCCAGGACACCACAGCTCTGGACCGGAGTCCGCTTCTCTCAGCTCCTGGGCCCAGTTCTTCCTCTGGAACGGCCCTCCTCATTTCCGACCCCGGGGACCTGGCCCAGTGCAAGCCAAGTGTCAACCAAAAACAAGAATCAGGAGGGCCTGTGCGATCAGACAGCTGGAGACTGCAGCCAGTGCCAAGGGAACTGCCGAAGGGCGCCGTGCGGGCACAGCCAGGGGCATGGGAATCACATCAGCCTCGAGAGGACCAGCCCTGAAAGCCAGCAGGCCAGCTCCCAGGGACTGAGCACACTCAGCAGCTGTCCCCAAAGGTGCTGGTGCCAAAACGGTCGTGGAAATGGCTCTGCGGTCACCAGAACAAGGCAACAGTAAAGGGCACTGCCTTCACTCCACTGCTGGAAGCGATTTCCCAGCCAACCCAGAGCAGCAGGGAGGTCAGTGCCACCAACACAACACTGAAGCCCGGAGGCTTTGCGACAGCTCTTCCCTTACCTGGGCGCCTCGCTTCTACTCTAGAAATCACCCTAGAAGAAATCAGACATGTTACTCATGCAGGCAGCACTGGGGTTTTTGTGTTTTAAGTAAAGCTACAACACTGCACAAAGATATCCTAAAAAAAAAAAAAAGCTAAAACATAAAACCACCACGAAACTGTTCTCGGGCTACTGGAAACCTCAAAAACTTTAATTAATGTAGCAAAAGCCACATTAGGCGATCATAAAAACCCATTAGCGCCAACAAAGGCAGTAATTTAGAACAAGCACACTCTCAGTTACTGGAAATAACGAGGGCAGGAAACAGAACAGAGGCGCCAACTGTACAGTTGGCACCTAAGGTGATGCATCCGCCCCAAAATATGCTTTCAAAATAAAAGCAAGCTCGCCAGCCCACCGACAGCTTGGTTTTCAGCAATCTACTGTCTGCCTTTGTCCTCAGAAAGACTCGGTTATCCCGCAGAGATCACCCACCCTCGAGTCTCTAAGACTTAACCCAGGAGATTTTCCCATCACCAGCAGCCGGACCCAGAACCAGCCCAAAGGGCTGCTCTGAGGACTCAGCACCATTTTGCTGAGAATATGCAGCAAAAGGAAGCAATTTCCACAAAAAGAAGGCAACAAGGTCAAAGAAAACCATATCACAGACACAAGAACCCTTCCCTCTACTTACCTGGCCGCGTTATCGAGAATGTTCCTCACGTACGCCACGGACCTTCTTTTGCCCATTTCCTAGGAAGAGAACAAGTCAGGGCGGGGAACAGAGTGAGGGTTTCATGGGTGGCTATTTAAACATCGAGGACACAATACAATAGAGCTGAGAGCTTCGGGAGGATGAAATATACTTCCCAGGTCATCGGGACACCCAGATGTTTTTACAAAACAAAGTCACACTTTATGCTAACCAAGAACAGACTCGCAAAAGTTAGGAGTCAACTACACACAATCACATACGCTCTCTGCAATAACCTGAAGACGTGCATCTGCCTCTGCCAGTGCACACACCTTACAGGGCTGGAGTAAAGAACCCAGCCCGGAAACTGACACTGGCACAGAGTGTGTGTGTGTGTGTGTGTGTGTGTGTGTGTGTGTGTGTGGTGCTGTGTCATTTTTTCACCTGTGTAGCTTCATACCTCACAGCCAGGACACTTGCCGCCCTCTACTAATCTCCCCAGGCCACCCCCTTATGTCAGTCGTATCACTCCTGCTCCCCTCCAGCAGCCGCTCATTTGGAATTTGGAAACACCTAGATTTTTTTTTATAACAGAGTTTAACTATTCAGGTGACCGAGAACACCTCTGAGAATGGACAACACTCACGCTCCCACCCTGACCTCGCTGTGTCCTCTGACCTCGCTGAACTCAGGTCCTCAGAGGGCCCCTAGCCCGCGAGGCCTCCGCGGTCTCCTTGTCCTCCTGACCCACGCACCTCCTCGGAGGTCAGGTTGCACCACTCCCTCCAGAGCACACGGTTGCTGTAGTACAAGGGTCGCCTGGCATACTTGACGTACTCGAGGTTGGAGTTCAGCTTTTCCCAGTAGCCCTTAAAGCTGTGGACCTGGAGGGACAAACAACCAGAATTTGAAGAAGCTGGGCTCCACCGCCCCTCGAGCACCCCGGGAGCCCCACTGCGGCTGCTGGGGCAGCAGTGTTTGGAGTGAGTGCTGCCCTGGAGGGGTCAGTTCAGTCACCCCGTTAAGCAGTAAAGGTCTGCCCTGTGTTCTTCCTTTCCACCCCCTTCCCACCCACAGCTCATCTCCCCAAGCCAACAGGACTTCCCTGGGTGAGGCTCATCAGGGAAGCCTTTAAAACCACGCCAAGCCACTTCCTCTCTGGGGACACATTCTCCTGACTTAGGTGGTGTCAGAAACGCCATATCCAGGCCAACAGCCTCATAAAAATGGAGCAGGCTTACTTTCCTGCTAAGCTTATTTACTTCCCAGGGTATTTTTCAAACCATAGGAATCAAAAGACAGGATGAAATGAAAGAGCTTCATATTCAGCTGTCAAATACTCCCAAACAGAATCAGCTGGCCTTCTAGATCTTTGAATTATTCATAACTGCAGTACCCTGGAGCTAAACTCTGCACATCTGACTCATTCTTAATAATAAATTGCAGTGCTAATGTACTTAAGGTTGAAGGATATCCTGACACCGATTGGCTTTCCAACCAACGAAGACGGATTTATGATACATTCTTTTTTGCCAAAATACGTGACTTATATCCCACGTGGTCACAAAAAAGTGATCTACTGCCTATTGTGGTGACGGGCTTGGCTAGATTGCAAGAAAATGAGAAGACGTAAAATATACCTCATTCAACATTTCTGCTAAATGGATGCACCTTGAGACCATACTCTTCAGTGAAATACATCAGACACACGTGTAAATACCACATTGTGTCTCTAGTGTGAGAAACTGAAAGTGTAAATAAGGATCAAAATGTGTAATAGGCATTGTGAGGGTCAGGGCACGGGAAAACAAAGAGCCAAGTTATGTCACTTACAGGTACAAAGTCCCTATGGTGATGTGATCAGTATGGTAAACCTAAAATGTACCAGTGAACTGCATTAATAAAATATATATATATAAAATTCAAGAAAAGTGCTCTAATGTTAAACGAGTGTGACCCAAATTTTTACGGGAAAAGGCATCATGGTTGACTTTGAAGGTATCAGTAAAGTGAGTTACGTGATAATACTCTAAAACTTGCTGTTTTAGGAAGCTGAAATGCCCACCCCGATGACACTCCTTCTCCTGGGGACAAATATGACCTTAATCAAGATAATAGGGCCCACGCCGGGCAACTGCAGAATCTCCAGGACTCAGTGAGGTTTCCAAGGGGAAATGGGAGCACGAGAGGCAGGCCTGAGCCCTCCGGACTCCGCCGGGCTCACTCTTTAAACTTTTTATTACTGTTATTTATTTATAATGAGTGCATCTCCGCCCTCCTGTGTTTCTTCCTTGTATGGGAAAAAAAAATGCGTAAGATAAACTGCCGACATTTGGCCTGATCACAGCCCTCCCGAAAATCACCACAGCTTTCCTGCTGCCCCACAGCTGGGCACTTGAACGCCCAACCAGGAACTACTCTAGGTGGCGCTGCAGTGACATCTAGTGGTCACTTAGGCCACTCACTGGCCTTGCCTGTTCCACCTCCAGCGTCCCATTGGTGCCTCGCCAGGGCTGCACCAGGAGAGCAAGAAAGTCAAGGGGCCGCCTACCCGTGGTCTGGCCGCATCCCCCTGGCCGATGCCAGAGGACCCCACTTCACTACAGTCCCAAGAAAAATCCCTCCCAGACTTCCTGCCACTTCCCCCTCCTCCATTTAAAAAATTCCTCTCCTTACAACTTTTGTCAGCTGAGAACAAAGATGGAGGCCAGACGGCCCGAGTCCAGTGTGGGCTTCAGAGCCCTGGAGGCCTGCTGGTGTCCCCACAGCAGCCTCTCTGGGCAGGGAATCTGCAACTCATACCAGATTTTCGAAGGACATTGTGGCCCATATGTAGTTCAAACCCACTGTGTTAGAAGGCAGAGGTCCAAAATTTAAAACAGAGCAACAATTCACAAACTTACATTTAAGTAAGAAATAGTTACCCAGAGCCCCTGAAACATTTCCATGTCAGATAACAGGTCTTTCGGGGACGTCACTGGCCTATGAAAACACCCACAGCATCTTCCAGAAATTAAGAGTGGACCGAAAAAAAAAACACCACATGTAGACTCCACTGTCCATTATCAACTAAGTATGGGGTGAGAATTTTAAGTCATGAAGACTTAAACATCACTGTAAATTGAAAAGCTGCTCAGAGCCTGGGAGTCCAGGGCACAGACACAGATTTGAGCAAGTGATGGCTAAAAAGAGGGGTGTGCCAGGGGGGCTCGGAGTACGAGCAGAGCCTGAGAGACCAGGACATGGGTTCTGGGTTCAGCGCAAATGCACGGCATTAGCAAGAACAGAGCAACTGGCCAGCGAGCTGGGCTCATCCCTGTGGCCACCTGCGTGTGACTCCCAGCCGCGGCCGCCCAGGGGAAAGACCCACATCCCAGGCCCTGGGGTTTACTGGTTTGCAGTGTGGCCCGAGCCTCGGGAGTTTCCGTTTCCTCAGCCGATCCTTGTGTTCAGCCAGGGCTGAAAATGCTTCTTGAGCAAGTCCAGGACTACAGCCGCCCTCTGCTTAGGCCAACCTCTCTGTCTGCGGGTGTAAAAGCCACAGCCCCCCAAGGCTCGGGACTGTGTTGAGAAACAGGAGTGCAGAAAAAAGAGAAGGCTCGGCCCAGCTCTGGGAGGCCCCAAGTCCGTACCAGCACGCTCAACCCAGGCAGTTAAAGGCTTCCACATAGAATTCCAGATATGGGGGTCTAGCGTGGAGGGCAGTGCTGTATGAGCCCATCCTACCGGCCCGCACGCAGCCCCTCGCCTCTGTGCCCAGGGAGCCTCCAGTGTGGGGTCACCGGGTCGGCAGGGCCACACTGAGTGCTGTCCCCACCAAGAACAACAACCCCGGAGTGAAGGCCACTGGCCCACGGAGCACATCGCCGGGCACGTGACAAGGGTGGCTATGGAAGGGGGAGCCCTGAGCTTAGCTCCCCTGGGACACCATATGGGGCTCAGTCCCAGCCTAGGGCGATGACTGGGGAGCAGTTTCCAGCACCAAAGTGCATGTTAGCTCTTTCTCTGGAAAGGAGGAAAATCATCCAAGTCTCTTCTTTGGAAATGCTCTCATTTGGTCTCCCAGGATGACTGACGCAATTACCAAGTACAGCCCATCACAAGCATTGCCTGAGGGAAGGAGCCCTGGGGTCCCGTGAGGGGATTCTCTCACTTAGGACTTGGTCTGGCAATGGATCCACACCTGAGAAACAGAGCCCGAAGGCCTGAGACACCGACCGGCTCATCTCCAAATGGTGGCCAGCTTTAAACATCTGCCTCTCGTTTCTAAAGGCCCTCTAGCTTCTGCTGAGTGATGAGCAACCCCGGAAGCGGAGGCGAGGCGGCCAGCCTAGAGAGAATTTTCATTGGGATGCCAGGACTCAGCCAGCAGAGTGAAAGCATCCATCCAGTTTGGCTCCTCCACGGAGCCCATCTTCATATCCGCTTTTATCTACACCATCACCCTCTAACTCCAGCACAGACTGAACAAAACAGTAAATGTCAAAGAGCTGGGTGTGGTGGCACAAGCCTGTAATCCCGGCAAACTGGGAGGCTGAGGCAGGAGGATGCAAATTCAGGCTCACTCACTTTAGAAAGTTAGACCCTATCTCAAAAAATTATTTTCTAATTACTTTAAAGTTCTGAAATGTAGGTCAGTGCAAAGACCTTGATTATATTCCCCAGTACCAGAAAGAGAGAGACAGACATGTGGACGTAAGGCAGTGAGCTGAACTGAGGCGCAATCAGCAGCCCCCTGCACAGCACGGCCACAGTCTCCCGAGCCTCGTGTGCTGCAGACTCGAGGTCTGGCTGTGCACCGATTTCCTCCTCCTCCTTTCTCAGTCTCCAGCAGAAGAAGTCCCACTTTCTTGCCCAGTTGGTGGTTCTATTAGCTATTTTTTAATGGCCTGGATTTTTAAAACTGTAATCACTAAACATGGCTCTAAAGCATGGATGTCCAACCTCTGGGCTTGCTGGAGTCACGATGAATGGAGAGAAACTATCCCAGGCCACATCTAATGACCATGAGGTAGTTCATGTGCATAAGGAACAAAGCTGTTTATCTCATTTTACAAAATAGCACAGATCTAACCTTAACAGTTACATGAAAAAACTTACATGTCTGCTGAGTCACAGTAAGAGCAGGCTGCAGTCGTAGTCTACAATCACTGCGTGTGACACCTGGTGCATAGGGCATCTGTCTCACTGTGGAGGGTACAGCAGGTGTGGTCTGCACTGGCCTGCATCTCCCTACGCCCATTCCCTTGTCCCCTCGTCCCCTCCCTTGTCCCCTTGCCATCTGCACCAAAGTACAGTCGAATTCAGTCATGTGAAAATCACTACAAGTCACATAACAATAACACTCATGGTCTCCCAGGGCTACATTCCTAGCTACCCAGTGCCCAGCACGCTCCTCTCATAGTGGGCTTTCTCCACACCTACCCCGAGAGCCAAGTCTTAGCCCTAAAAACCAAACCTGCTCTCACTAGAACTGTGAAGCCCAGTGGCACAGCCCCGGGGCTGGCCTAAAAGGAGCAAAAGCTCGAGGCCTTGATTCTGGGTGCATCAGCGGGGAGGAGACGGATGGTAGCCCAATTCTACAGGAAGCTCGGGGCCCCAGCTCCGTTCCTAAAGAGAAATGTTTCATAAAATTATGGCTTGCAATGTTAATGGAGCTGACTATAAACTCATTGTCCCCAAATAGTGAAAGCTACACTTTGGGGGAAAAGAATCAATGATCACATAACCAACTGACACTTTCAACAATGCTATATCCTTGCAACAACTGTAACTGTTAAAGATTGCAAGCCATTGCATTAGGGTTGCACTGATACTTTGTATTTCTAATAAGTCTTTTGTTTATGTGATAGTGCCTGTCTTTATTAGAGAGGCGCAAGGAAAATAACATCTGTCTAACATCTGTTGGACTCCCCTTAAGTAATTACTCATATAGGCCCCCGTGGCCTGCCCAGTCTCTGGGGCAGGTTCTGGTAATCTCTAAACAAGTGATTACGTGGACTAAAGATAGGTTAGTATAAAAAGTACTTCTGTATAATTCCTACCCCACTTCTCCACTTGTATTCTTTCATATTTGTGTCTTTTTTTAAATCTCCACATGCTTCCTGTGGCCGACTAATTTTAATCATTTCTGTTCTTACTCCACAATTAAGGACAACTTTTAACTTTTGTGAAACTGGCTACTTCCCTCAAGCAAATCACACTTCACAAAGAAATAAAATCATTCTTGAGAAAGCCAGCCAGCCACTCTTGTGATATTTCATTTGGCACATGGACCTTGTTTAGATATTTAAAAATTATTTTAAGAACAATTTATAAAGAGAGGAAGCCTTATCTTTTAGGTGACAATCTTCTAACTTAAGTGGTTGGTTCCGCCCCCACGTGTTCACACATGGCTTAGTCTGTCCTGGTAGTTACAACAAAAAGCCGCACACTGGTGACATAAAGGACAGGCACCCTCGTTCCACATCCCGGAAAGGAGCAGGCCCCAAACCAAGGCACTGGCAGAGCCCAATCGGCCCCTTGTCACTGTTCTATAGCATGACAGAAGGAACAAGTGGGGGGCGGGGCGGGGCTGCGGATTTAGCTCAACGGCATAAGCGCCTGCCTTGCAAGCAGGCAGTCGTGAGTTCAATCCCCGGTACCGATAAAAACGAAAAAGACCAAAAAAAAAAAAAAAAAAAAACAAACTGTCAGTCTTTTTTACCTAGTGATACTCCTGGCATTTAACCTTAGAAAAACTACATACATTAACATATTTGCTGAAACATTTTTAATAGCAAAAACATTAAATGATAGCTAGTGAAGAGCCAAATATCCAAAAACAGATTCTCTAAGTGAAATGGGATAGCAACCCCCACAGGGTCATAAGAAACCATATTCATGTGGTAACATGAAACAAACATGTTTATGATTATAATTTGTTATAAGTTGTAGTATTTATCTCTGCATCTCTGGATCACCCATTACTACTAGGTACCAAAAGGAAAAACAAAAAGCAGACAGCAGACTAGAAACGGTAGCAGGGTGCGCTGCTCTCTTTGTTTTTACCACTCCCTTCACTGGTTTGTTGGATTTTCTAGAACTAGTGGGAAAGACAAACGCGATGAAGGGGAAGGACCAAGTGTCTTGACACGCGTTGGAGGCCACTACGAAGCGGCTCTGAGAGGATTTAAAAGTAACTCATTGGCTTCCTCTGCTTATCTGCGAGTCTGTCCTAGGCCCCTTGCCTGGCGATGGGAGCTGATTCATAGTAAGTGAGCCTCTAAGAATCACTGGCCCTGGCTGAGGCCTGTAGTGGCCTGTGAGGCCAGAGATACCTCAAAGGGCAAGACAAGGCCCCAGCTGCGGACACCTGGATCCAACCCCAGTTAAGTAGAGCCTGCGCTGCAGGCATCTCACTCCTGCCGTCTCACTCGCACCGTGAATATCATCATGGAGATAAAGCAGTTCTCCTAAATTGGCATAATTTACTGCTTGGAGAAGTCTTTGAAGTGACTCCCAAGATCCTGCTCAGTTCCTGTCCTCTCCTCACTATCTCCTCTCTTTGTTTGAAAATGTGAGAGTCTTTTCTTTTTGGGGGAGGTACCAGGGACTGAACTCATGACCTCACGCTTGCCAGGCAGGCACTTACGCCACTGAGCTAAATCCCCAGCCCCTTTGTTTGAAAATGTAATAAATGTGGGCAGCCCAGGGAAGCTCTTTGTCTCATCCCCCAGGGTCTCGAACTCTGCAGAGGGTTTTGTTCCTCCTGCAGCCCTAAAATCATACCACTTGTCTCGTTTATTTAAGCCTTCACAGTACACTCATTTGGGAGATTGGGGCTCTTGGCCAGAGCCCCGACAGACAAGCCTTTTAACTATTAATAAAATCTCTTTTCCTCCTGCATCTCCCAACCTCAGCAGGACTTCCTGGGGGTCCCACACTTCTGCCTAGAGAGGTGGCCAGTGTATCCTGAAGGCGTAACTCTTAGGACCAAAACCTAGTGCCACCAACACAGCCCTCCAGTGGCCCCAGGGCATCACTGTGACCTCAGATCCCACCCCAGCCCCCCAGGTCCACCCAGGCCTGCCCTGCTCGGCCCTGCATGGATCCTAAAGAATCCAGTACAGATCCAAGACAGCAGCCCCCTGCGCTGCCTGCTGCCGGGGCTGAGACCTCCCACTGCACAGCAGCCAGGATCGCTGCCCGGAGGTTTGCCCAGAACAGCAGAAGAGCTTCAAGGAAACTGTGCTGGAGACTCCCCCGTCTTTAACTCCCTGCCCACGCTCTCCCACTCACCCCGCTCACTCTCTCTATTGTGGTCTGAGACTATTCTGAAACCACAGACAGCGCCCAAAACACTGACAACCGCAGCTTAGTGCAGGAAGCGGGTGCACAGATGTTACTGAGCCCACGTAGCCAGCCAGCCCCGGCCACTCCCGGGAGATGTGAGGGCAGCAGAAAATGAGAGGACCCCGCTCCTGAGGCTTTAATGGTTTCAAGGTTGGAGACCAGGGAGTGACTACAGATAAAATTAAAGCAGCAGCTCCCCGGCTATGTAAAGATAAGTCACAGTTCACTGGAGTACGGTTTGAGGCACAGTGACAAGTATCAGTTGTTCCGGTTTTAGTTGAGCCCTGTGATTTTCTCCCATCTTCAAAGAGCATCAATAAGAGCTGTGATGACGTCATCCCCAGGGACCACTCAGCCCCCCCCCATGGGAGGGTCCTGCCCGCTGCCACGCCCACCATCAGCAGCCTGCAGTTCCTGTCGGAACCACTGGGGGCAGCAGAGGCTTAGTCAGGCAGGGCTGTGCCTGCAGCTTACTGTAAGCGATTTACCTTCATTAGAAGCAGAGGGATCTCTTCCGTCACCAGAGTTATTCCAAGAATTTCCTGTAGAGGGGAAAGCAAACACACAACTGCTCAGCACGTCAGCCACCAGCTCAGGACTTCGGAAGGCGTTTTCTGTGTACACAAGAGGGAAGACAGCTTCCCGTGCTGACACTCCTTTAAACTTGGGGTGTGCCCATCTCTTGCCTTGGGAAGGGTCATACTCACTTGCAGGGCTGTAAAGGAACTGAGATTAGGATGAAAACTTCGGAGCAAATATTGTATTTGTGCACGTTTTCATTTAAAGACAAAGGAGGCAAATTCTCTCTGCACCATGGACTGTGACCATGAAAAGGGGTCTGTTCTCCCCTTCCTCTCTCACGGCCATGCGCTGCAGTCAGCCCTGCTTCAGGAGAAGGAGCCAGAGCTGGAAGGGCTGTTCTGTAACTTGCACTGGAAACTTCTCACCAATCCTCCGCACGATTTTAGACACTGTTTCCCGTGCTGTGTCTGCAGCCCTAGCTCCCCAGCCAGGCTAGAGGGAACCCCAAAAGACAGCGCCTGATGGGAATGTCAAAGACTCGCCATCCAACACTGCTGTGCTCCCGTGTTATTTTGGAAACCAAGTCTCTATGCCAACTGCATAATTAGCTTTTCATCTGGTCAGTTCAGATCCCCTCCAAAAGCAAATGTTATATGAGAAAGTAATTTAGGAAATGCTATTGGAAACTAAGAACTGGGGCTCATTCAGAGTTTCAATGACCTGGTTTTGGCTACATGAAGCATGGGGCTCACAACAGTAAAGAAAAATCATGTGCAGAACATCTGAGCAACTGAGTTTTCCACCTGACAGCAGAAAGCCTGGGCAAGAACCTGTGAGCCACTCTCACCGGGCTGGGGATACAGCAAACAGCACCTCGGGCGGAGGTAGGGAAGGTGCTTCTTTTTTTTCTCTCTCAGTCTTTTTTTTTTTTTTTTTTTTTTAATTTTAAAGAAATTTTTTAAATGGTACAAAATTTCAAAACAAGCTTGTAGGACAGTCACAATGCTTAAGTACATTATGTATTGTACTTTTAAAACAGACATAAGTGGCATTTTAAAATAGCTGTAATTGTTTTTGGAGCACAGTCCAAGACTGGCGAGGCAAGTTTCTAGAATCTTTTACAAAATCCAAGTCAGTTGTTTCCTATGTGCAAGCATGCACTGAATGCTCTTCCATTGTGGGAAGTTTTTAAATTAAGGTGGTAAAGATACATATGCAAGATAGATCATTAGACTACTAATCTGTGTTAGTTCATCTAGAAGAACAGCTTGTGCTTTCACTGGTTGACTGATCATTTTTTTCGTGCCTAAATCTTGTAACCTGAACTACTTCTAAAATGACAATATGCAATATCTTGATTAGGGTTAATTTCCTAATTTTTTTGGAAATTCTGTATTGTTTCTATGCTTTTTCTGTTTTGCTTTTTAAAATAAGAATAAATTAGTTAAGGTGGTAGCATTAGGAACAATTGTGGATTTTGAGGGGAAAGTAAATGATTTACATCATTTCTAAAGACAAGTATAAAGTCACAGCACTTCAGAATTCAAGAGGCCTTTTAGGTAAGCTATTCCAACCACAAGAAGTTTTAAAGCAGCATGGTAAACCCCCAAATACGCCTGGTAGATGGAGGTTATAAATGTGGTTTTCTTGCATTGTTCTCGTGGGACTTCCTGATGTCACTCTGAGTGTATTCACGATGGCTCCTGCACCTGCTAGGATCATCAGAAAGGCAGAAGTGAAGCCCTGCCCGTTTGGATGATGCCCCCATCCAACGCCTGCCTCCCACACACTCCATCACTGCCTGCGACCCTGGGAACAGTGGTCCCGGCCCTGCCCCCTCGTCACCTTGAACACAGGACAGAAAGGCTGTGGGTGTAAGGGAGGGAGCTGAGGTGCACACTTCCTGACCCGAGAATGGTGTAATCTTCAGACTTCCTGCCACAGAACCACAAAGTCTGCGTGTGTATTCACAAATGTGCTCTTACAGAAAGATGTGGGCACCTCAAGAAGGGATCTGTCCTTCAAGATCCCACAGTGACTTACCACTGTACCTGTGACAGGAAGGTGGAGCCCAGCAGGAGGGGACTCGGGGAACACCACCCTCACACATGCCGAAAATTGAGAAATTAATCAAACACACTTGATATGTCTTTTTAAAGGATGTGTATCGACATAGTCTAAATACAAAATGAAGAATCACAATGTACCCCACTGCACAGCTTCCTATGCTTGTGTTATCCAAATTAAAATTCTCATTCTCAATACCTGTTTGATACAACTTCTACCTCAAGACTAAGTATATGGGTCTAAGATCTAAGTAGGAAAGAACCAGCATCAGAATCTTTTCAGGCGCAGGCTTTGTGATTTCTCTCCAATGGCTGGTCCAGCGAAGCTTAGTTTACCACCTCACACCGGAGAGCAAAGAAACAGTGTTTCGGCTCAGCTCTTCCCAGCCTGAGGGGAAGGAGTCCGCTGCACAGGAAGGAAAGGTGAATGCGGCCAGTCTGCCAAGGTTGCCGGCTCCCATCGATTTTAAAGTCATTACACATTTTCTTCACGAGGTTGAGAAAAGCGGTCGTGAATGTCCTAATCTACTAAGTAGGACTGCAGGGGTTTAGCTTTTTCTTATTTATATAAAGCTAATACATAATTCACTGTAGCCAATACAAAATTAAATCCTTGCTTTATAAAAATCCCATAAAAGGGGGTTCCTTCTTCCCGGTAGGAAAAAGAGGAACAAATTCCTGCATCTTCTTCTCCAGGCCTGCCTACACCCGCACTTCCATCCAATAGCAGGCACACCTGACGGGTTTAGTACCGCCTCCAAAAAGATTCACATCCGGGATTTACTTTTTCAGATTTGGAATATCCGCACATCTGTGGTGAGACATCTTAGGGATGAGACCTAAATCTAAATATAAAAGTCACCCGTTTCAGGTAGACCTTGCAGATGTCGCCTGAAGCTGACCACTTTTATGCACCTTTCTTTTAAATTAGAAAGAGCTGGGCTCAAACGCTGTTCCTGTACTCTTGTATCTGGTGAGCTGAGCTCAGGCGTGGAATTTGCCACGTGTGGCACCACATTGGTGCTCAGAAAGTATCCGATTTTAGAATGTTTCAGATTTCAGATGAGGGATGCTCAGTTTTTCTAGAAAGTTCCTGCTCAGTTCTTTTTCAGTCAAGACAGAGATGAAATTACGGCCTCAGGTACCTGTCCTACAACTGGGGATGGGTTTTCACTGCACGCAGAGTACGAAGTGTTAACTTACTGTATCCCAGCAGAGCACTGAGGAGTACGGCAGCACGGTGTCTATATTACTTGTGCCTGGATACACACTCCAATACGAGGAAGCTGGGTGGGTTTGCAAAAGAGTAAAAAAAGACGTGATTGAATAAGAATAAAGAAACTGACAATATAACTCAAGCAAATCAAGCAAACCAGCAGAAGTTTTCACTGCTTTATTCTTCAGCTTCAAATGGCTAACCAGTAGGATTTTATCCACTGACTAAAATGTGTAAGTTCTGCTTTTTACAATCTGAGTAACTGCAGGATTTTTTCCATTTGGTATTACATCTATCTAAAGGACACTGTATCCTTTTCTAGTGGTGTCCAGCCAGCCAACAGAAAACTAGGCTAAGAAAGATACATTTTACCAGGGGGGAAAACTCACATTAAGGTTATAAAATCAAAATCCTATCTTATTTCTCATCAGTCTCCGAAAGCCACAGTTTCTCACAAAACCACAAGAGAGTGAAATTTAATTAGCTTCTTACTGCGATAGGCTTTTTTTTAAAAAGTGCTCGCTAGCAGTATTTTGACAACCTTGCTTTCCCTCAAGCAAAAGGGTCAGGGGTGCATTCGAAACACTCACCAATTATAAATTCCTGAATGAGGTCAAATGAATGACAGGTAGAGATGTTCTCAGAAACCCACTGGATGATCTTCACCAAGACAACAGAATTGTTAGCATTTAAATCTGCACTCCACCCTTTCCCCCAAATAAGTACAACATATGGATATTAATCCGTATTTAAAATTCTGTGTCTGTTTTGCAACTGCTTATGAACACGGGATACATAAAGTAGTTGTAGAGGGATGAAGCAGTATTATGAATGAGATCCTTGCTACACACCATTTAATAAATGCCCTTGAATGGAATCCAAATAAAACTTGGCCCATGTGATATATGATTTTGCTAGAATTCATGTTATACAAAGCACAAGACATGGACACTGGAGCAAATAAATCAAACAAAACCACAAGGACTAGTGACAGCTCCCTGGGTTTAAACTCTAGCTCGGGCACCATGTGACTACTGTCAGGCTGCTTACCCTCCTGCAGCACCCCCATAATGCCCTCTCAAGGGATGGATAATCCAATTTACATCAACCCTCCTCCTCCCTACAACTACCCTCTCCATTAAACCTTCTTATGCCAGTGTGACTCACACTCACAATGAGGTTGTTTCATAAAACTTATTAGACAAGTGAGCTATAGATGCAAAAAGAACGTTGTTGAGTCAACAAAAGAAGCTGAATGGTTTGCAAAGACTCACAGGCGTGAGTTACAGTTCAGGTCCCAAAATCTCGTGTTCAAGTTTGGGGCTTTTGGAAGGCAACTGGATAATGAAGGCACTAACCTCATCAATGGATTAATCCATGATGGGTTCAAAGCTAAACAGCTCTAAGGTGAAGCCCAGTTGGAAGAAGCACCCTTGGGAAAGTACATCATCCCGCTGGTTCTTTCCCTTCTCTAGTTCCTGGCTGAGTGAGGTTAGCAGCTTTCTCCCCCCATCAACCTTCCGCCATGATGTTTTTACTTCGGAACTGGAAGACATTGGACTGAAACCATGAGCCAAGATAAATCTTTCCTCCTTTTAGTTGTCTTTCTCAATAATTCAATCACAGCCACAAAAAGCTAAGACAGTATGTCTCTAAAATGCTAAATAACTAGTAACAGATTGGGTTTTTAAATGCCTGATATACAAAAATTGTCTTGGAAAGCGCTTAACCTACTGATCTCCTTAGAGTTAAAAATTTTCAGAAAGTAACAAAAAGTGAGACATAACATATGACCAGTGGTTTATGCAAGAAAAATGTCTTTGAACTCCATAAAGGACTCACAAAAAAGGGTCTCATCCTACATCAAAAGATGAGACTATTCATGTATGCAATTTAGGATAAAATATCTCATCTTTTTTTCAATTAATCAGCCAACTGTTGATCCCAACCAGGTCTGCTAAGAGGGTTTTTCTGATTTCACAGGATGGCTGTAAAAATTAGGTGACAGAGAACATGTGCAAAATGCTGTGTAAAGCATAATGTCCATTACAAATATAAACTACCTTTATGAAAAATGTAGTAAATATTTGTCACATGATTTTAGTCCTTTAGATAATAAATTTACACAAACTATAGAATAGGAGAAAAAGTAAATTATTTGAGAATTTCATTGTGTACTGAGTACTTTCTTGGAACATTACTGACGCACTAAATATTTATTCACAACATGGAAGAGGGTGGTGGTGCCCTTGTCTTCCAAAACCACCAAAGGACACTTGAAAACACAGATAGCAACTTAGCAACATCATCACGTAGTTCTTTCTTTCCTCTGTAAGTTGAGAGTTTTCACTCTCTCCTTGAGAGGAAACACTTTAGGGTTTCCCTGAGTCGCCAGAGTGGTCACTAAAGTTCCTGAACACACGAGTGCTGAGAGACTGCAAAGTCAACCTGGTAACCGAGGCATCGCTAAGCGGCCCCTGGGCAGGCAGCCTATGAAGCATGGCTGTGCTAGGGGTCGGGATGGCTCAGGACAGAGCAAGGCAGGGCAGGGTGGCCGGATCTGAGCACACGACTTGGAAGAGTGTGCAATTTAACACTTAGGAATTATTTCTGGAATTTTCCATTTGTATTTTCAGACCACGATCGATCTGGGGTAACTGAAATTGGAACAAACAAAACCATAGATGGAGGGGTGAGCACTCACATGCAGTCTGAGGTCTGGGAGAAATGCAGAGCAAAGATGTTTGAAAGACAAATATGCTTAAGTCAAGACGGGGGTCATAATCCTCACCTAATTGGTAGCCAATAAAAACAACTTTTGATCATTCAAACAAGGAATCAATGCCCTGGGTGCCACCCGTGTGCTGAGGTCCAGATGCGAGCTGAGGCCTCACCTGGGCCTCCAGAGGCTGCGGCTCTGGGCCACAGGCCAGCAGGCAGTGCAGCGCGGCCATCCTGTCACAGTCCCGCTGGGCGGCCCTCAGGACCCGCAGCAGGCCAGGCTGGTCCAGGAACACTCCGTAGAGCCTCCCGGAGGCCTGGTCCAGCATCAGCGATGCCGACAGTGACCGCAAAGGACCCTGAGGTAGCACATCGGTCATTAGGTTGTTTCCTGGTCAAAAAAAAAAAAAAGCAGATCAGCAAATAAATAACGCTTCCCCCGCCCCTGGACCAAACATACATATTAAAGTCAAACAAACGCAAACAGCCATACCCAAGAGAGAAAGAAAACCTACATCCATACCTGTCAGAAACAGACTGTGGCAGACTAAATCTGGATGCTGGATGTTCAGTAAATGAAGGAAATGGCCGCGTCTGTAAACAGCCACGTAATAGTCTACAGAAGACAAAGAGTTAAGCCATCCGCATGCAGTAAAAGCCAGGAAGGTTCAGACCAAACCCAAGGCTATGCACCACCTGTATTCTCCCTCGAGTCTCTCAAAGCACAAATCTTTCTACCAATTTGACGACAAGCCGGGTGTCACCAGTATGTTTCATTTTAGTAGCCAGAGTCCATTTATTTCTTTGGTGGCAAATTTTCTTCAGACATCTGGACACAGTCACCTTAGCTGATACCTGTAGCTGTGTTTCTAAGTCAACCATGGACTCTAAATGGTCTCTGAGGGCACATTAGAATAAAAATACCAAGTGACACAGATGATTTCATGACCTGCTAGGATAGGAATAGCGTATAATGGGAATTTTCTTCAAGGTTTCTTCCGGTTTGGGGAGATTTTAAAATTTAGTTTCCCATATTGGTTTACTCCTCATAGCCATTATCTTTTTTGTTTAGCAACTTTTAAATGAACACTATTAAGACAACATCCACAGACATCTTGGCATTCTGTGAAGGACTAATTTATCTCCTTGCCTAGCTAGCGACTTAGAATCCACACCTTCACGTCCCCACACATGGATTTTGAGACCAACAATATTTGCACCTAGATTAAGACCTCATAGAAAATTACGTTTCTTGACAACGGGAAGGGGGAGTTAACCCTGGCCCCAAATTTTTCTAGATTCTCAGAAAACCAGAAAATTTCACATGTTAGTAGTGAATTTCATAAGGAAGAAATATTTGGATTTTACATGAACCGGCTAGATTCCTCTAAGAAGCAAAGACACACGCTAATCAGCGCCAGGATAGGGCGTCCGTGGAAAAGAAAGAGGATATAAAACTTTAACTCACTGGTTTAGGTGTCTTTTCAGTCCTCAGGAGCTACAGCCATGGAAAAGTGCTTAACACAGATGACTGTAATTATCTAATTATCATGGCAACTTTAACAGAAAAGCACGAGGAACGATCCAGTGGGGCACAGTGGAAAGGGTTTGACCAAAGGAGCTGGGGTGACCCCAACCTTGACCACTCAACCAGTTAATCAGGTTTGTCCTGTCTCACTGGGACAAGGGCAACAGTGTGTTCCACCCTGGCATATTCACTGTGACAGGGGAGGGAGTCCTACTGAACTTGTTGAGTGGGCTCCAGGGACTTGCAGTCCCTCGAGGTGCAGGGCAGCAGTGTCACATGAAGAGTGATACTCATCAAATCCATAGGACACAGATCAGGGTAAACTCAGCAACGGCCCATATAGTTTGCTCACAGGCCAAGCTGGGGTGGTGGCCCGTGGCTGCAATCCTGCATCCTGGGACGCTGAGGAGGGAGGACAGCAAATTCTAGCTAAGCCCGGGACAACTTTGCAAGACCTTGTCTGGAAACAAGGTGCTGGAGATGTAGCCCAGGGTGAAGGACCTGGGGTCAGTCTCCAGGAACACCAAGACACAGACAAAGCAAAACAAAAAAATAGGGTTCACATGCTCATCTCCAGAGCCTGTTAAGCTGTGTGATAAAAGGGACCTTGCAGGTGTGATCAGGGTCTGGAGATGGGGAGACTAACTGGTGGACCCGAAAGGAGCACAGAAACCCCAGTAGGAAGAAACCAGCAGGGGACCAGACTGCAGAAGAGGACAGGTATGGTGGCCAAAGCGGTGCAGGGCCGTGTCCATGAGACAAGCAAGCCCAGCCTCCAGAGGGGAGAGGAGGGGAGGGAGGACAAGGCAGGGGAGGAGCAACCTCTTCCCTAGATCTCCAGAGGAAACCATCCTGCCTGCATTTTGAGTTCAGCCCAACTCTCCTCCAGAGCTGCAGCAGAACGTGCTGCTTAAAGCCCTGAGTTTGTGCTGATCGCTAAGAATGACAGTGAAACACTGAGTCGGGCCGAAGGACCCCCCAGGTGCACGTCCCACCCTGTCTAAGCCTCAGTTTCATCAGCTGTAAAGTGGGGAGATCATCTCGAAGCAGAACTGTGATAAGGTTCATAGTAATTTAGGTAAAATATACAGCTTATAGAACCTGCTATTTTATTTTTCTCGACAAGCATATCTCTTCTCTCGGTGGGTTTTGGATTTGTGGAAAAGCCGTTAAACTCTCTAATATTTCAATCAATAGGGTAAAAATACGAGCAATTATTGGCAAAACATGCATCCCCCGAAGTAACACTGCTGTCACAAAATTCCCTCTACACCAGTTTAAACCTCAGGCACAATTCTGTGCCTACAGAATAAAATGAGCCTCCGTGGGGGCCAGCTCTCCTATTTCTGTCCTACCCTCGAGATGAAATCCTGTCCCTTGCCTTCCACATCATTCCCAGGGGGATGGAAAGGAAGGTACCTTTGCCCTCAAGAAATGCGAAGTTTTTGCAGTGGAAAGTTTCCCACGTCACTGTGAGATGGATTGCTGATAACAACCAAGGCCCAGGCCAGGGAACTGGATTTCTTCCCCTTATCTCAGGAAGCAATAGGCCAGGCCTCTCCACGCCCATTTCCCACGGCCTCCAAGATCGCCTGAAACTTGCCACCTCTGGCCCAGACAGCTTGAAACACTGACCTCACCAAGTAGCGCCCTTCAACAGAAACATCTTCCTGCCCACTTAGGCTTTGGGGTCTCGCCTCTCGCTTCCCTAAACCTTCAGCACCACAGGGGACGGCCAGGAGCAGGGGTGGGGAAGAGATCAAGGATCAGCGGCTCTGGGCTGGAACTCCTGCAGACCCTGAGCCCTGACCCACACATGAGCAAGAAACAGTTACATCACTCAGTTCTCAAACTAATGGGCTAGAAAACCTGCTTCTGCCAGGGAGAGATGGTAAACCCCACTCACTATCTCCATCACAGTCCCCCTAAGGTGCTCAAGCCCAATTCCCACCCTCCCTCCCCCAGATTTCCTCAGTGAAAACGACTCGCTCACACTGGTCCATACATCATTCACGGGACTCACAAGCGTTTCATGGCTAGCAGGAAGGGATGGACCGTTTCCCAAAGACCCTGGCCCCCGAGAGTCAAAGCTTGACCTGACATACTGTCACTCATGGTCACCATTGTTATACTAGCAAGTGGCTTCTCAGGGGCTGCTGCCAGAGAGACAAAAAGGCTCAGGCCCAGCTTCCAGGCAGAGGGAAGCTGAGCTCCTCCCCGTCCAGCTTGGGGAGCTGCAGGACAGGTGGAGCCAGAGCAAACCTTCTCCCTCCACGGAGCCTCATGAGGCTCATGGTGACTTCCCAAGCCACACCTCAGAGAGGTGGGAGAAAACGGGGTGCACAGGGAAGAGGACAGGGCAGCGGGCACTGGGGGGGTCAGAGCAGGGCCGGCTCACACCCACCGAGGTTGAGGAAGGTGATGTCCTCTGTCACATGTGGGCTGTCACTCCTAGGGGTAGTGGTGAAGGTCTTTCTGTACCCTGCGGAGGGAGAATGGAAGCCAGAGCAAGCCTGTTATCCACCACAGAGCTGGACCTGTCCCCAGCCAGGGACTGCACGCCCCGCTCCTGACTTTCAGTCACACAAGCTGACAGCGACTTCTGGCTCCCAGAGTTCCTGTGGGCCTCGCTCTCCGGAAGCCGGTGCTGCGGTGGCCGTCCATGTGCAGGCACTGTCTAGGACTAGAACTCGAGACCCCAAGAGGTGGGCTGCTGGAGGAGGGCGGGATCCGAAGGAGCCTTCTTGACGGTCCAGGAGACCAATGAAGGCTGTCGCACAGCTCACAGCCACACACGTGGCTTGCACTCCCATTTTGGCTTTGGAAGGGATTATTAGCCCAATCTCAGAACACGGGGTTTTGCTTTCTGCTTATGTAACAATCTCCAGAAAAGTTTTCTTTACTGGTTTTAATCATTACACTAATCCTTAGAAAAACGTGAACACTTTCCACCAAACACTACACGACTTGAACAGGCCTACACGACCGGTTCTGACATTACTTCGAGGTTCCCCACTAAGTTTTTAATCTCTTCCACCTTGGTCTTTAACACCAAGCTACTATTAGGTCCTCCAGCAGAATAAAGAACCCTGTGAGGCTCGGCATAAGATGTTATACATATTGGAGGAAAAATCAACCTTTAAAAGTTTTAAGTGCACCCATTCTGTGACTAACCAGATGCTAAGGTTGAGGAAATGAGCAGATTAAGTAAATACTCATGACTCAGGAGGCCAAGGCAGGAGAACCACTGAGCTCAAGGCCAGCCTGGCTACACAGAGAGTTCAAAGCCAGCCTGAACCACACAGCAAGACCCTATCTCAAAAGACAAATAAATACTCCTTGGCATGTTTCAGGCTAAAAGTTTTAAAAGGCACCTTGTGATCAACTATAGAACAACTTGTTGCCATATTAATATGTTGGAGCACAGATGCGTGAAATGGAATAAACATATTTTAGAATCCTGTTTAGTTCTCGATTGTAAAAACTTTCAACTAAAACCTCTTGTAATGGTCTGCACTAAAGTTATAAATACTTCCCAATTATTAGTAACTAAAAGGTAAACAAACACACGCTAGACGAATACATGACAGGCCCAGAAAAAGATACAGGCCAGAATAAAACTCATGGTACATGATAATATCTAGCTAACAATGCTACCATTATTTATTTTCTTCAGGAAACATGAATTATGTAGACACAGAACTATGAGATAACTGCAAAGTAAAAAGACTTCTGAAATCTCTTATTTTCTACTACAGACTGAGAAAAAGGCTGCTATGTCAAAGTAAAGCGTAATGAAAATTACCTTCATGAAAATAAAACACGGAATATGTGACTTGCTCCCAAGGGTCAAACTTCTGGCTGTAACATACACACAGGCTTCCTGGAAGGAAGAACATATTCAATAAACTTTAAAAGACTCTGTATCAGATAAACAGAAAAGAAGCTTTCCACCCACTTACTCTTGTGAGCTGTCCAGCCTCATCTTCCCTCCCAGGTTATTTCCCAAATGCTAGAGGTGGTCTACTAACAAGTTGCTGAGAATTCTCAAACCAGCAACTACAGCATCAACAATTATCAGCAGCATATTGAGACAGGCTACAAAGGGCGGGAGCCTGAGGGGTGGCACACTCCTAACACAGGAGACCGTGTCTGCACAGCCTTGACATCAACTCCAGCATGCTAAATGTTCCAAAAGCTGAAACTTTTTAAGGGTAACATTAGGGCTCAAAAAGTTTTAAATTCTGTAGCATTTTGGATTTCTGATTAGAAATGCTCTCAACCTGTACGTTTAGCCCACTGTCAACATTTATGAAATTAACTCAAATTGAACATTTCTGGGTAGAAGAAAATGTGACAGAAATATTGGAAAACTGAGGTTATCCAGTCCCAGAGCTAATATAAAACAGATGTGTAGATCAATCCCCATGCTACTGGGACAGACTTCGTATTTTCTCTATTATATACTGCTAGTTCCTTTATCAAAGAATCACAGTAGAAAAAAGGCCCACTTCTTTCAGAAGGCTATTTAAGGACATGTGTAAACATTGGGATATTATATTTATCAATTATGACTTTTTTGGGTTCCAGGGATCAAACTCATGACCTTGTGCTTGCCAAGTAGACACTTATGCTGCTGAGCTAAATCCCCAGCAAATTATGACTATTTTAATGGCTTTTAAAGCTAAAATTACTGTTAGAAGTACACTGTATTTTGCAATAGCTTGAAAACATAAATGAACTCAAATAAAAATTCTAACAATTCTAGCAAAAACTATTATAGTTCCTAGGCACACAATGATAAATCTCCTTTAAAATTACAATAGGCCTATTTAGAATAAAGGTAATTATTCCTAAGGCATAAGCAAAATAATAATTATAGAAGCTATAAAAATCCCATGAACCACTTTGACTATTTTCATCCAGTAAGAACTGGGGGAAGGAGGGGGTAGCCTCCTGTTCAGCGAGACCCTGTCTCAACAGATAAATAAATAAATACTCCTTAGCATATTTCAGCTAAAACTTTTTTTTTTCTGGTTTTTGGTTTTTTGAAACAGACCTCACTGTGTAGCCCAGGCTGGCTTTAAAATCACAGCGATCTCCAAAGTGCTGAGATTATAGGCAGGCGCCACCACACCTGGTTCATACCCTACTCTTTTGTGTTCTAGAACACAAAGAGAAAGAAACTGCTGTCAGAGACTTAAAAAGTCAAAGAGTCTTTTCAATAATAAAGAAACTTTAAAGCAAAGTACCATATTTTTTTCAGATTAACAGGATGTTTACAATATATAACATCAGTGCATTAGGGTATGAGTATGTATTTGTATCTGTAGCATATCCTGAATTTTTTATGCTTTTCTTCCTTATCTTTCCCAATTCCTCAATCACTTTGGTAATGTAGATTGTATTTTTTTCTTTATCCCTTTGTCTGTTACAGGCATCTCTGCTGTTTTTAGAGCTTAGCTATTGTGAACTGCATGTCAAACATGGGCACACACGTATGGCTGTAACGCGATGTCTGTAACTAACATTAACCAGACACCTTCTAGATCCCTAGAAGAGGAAAGGCTGGGTTGAATGGCATTTCAAGCTTCAGTTTTGAGGAGTCTCCTACAGTTTCCATCGTGATTGTCCAAGTCACCTTCCCACCAATGCAACTCAGCACACCTGCATGTGAATATCGGCTTGTGGCTTACTAAGTACACTGCCTCGGGCAGGTTAATTTAATTCTCTAAACCTCACTTTCATTTGTACAAAAATATACAACTGATATCATGAGGTTCTTGTGTGAGAATTACATGAGATAACGCACATAAGACTCTCAGAATGGGTCATAGCTGGACAGAAAGGGGAGCGCTGTCACTCCAGAATAATTCTGGTGCCATTTATAAATCAGAGGAAGTCATAGTTTGAACAAAGCAAAGCAAAGCATATCCTTAATGGTATATCCAGAGACTTTTAATAAATATTCATCGACGTTAAAGATAACATCTCTCCACTGCACAGTCTTCAGGAAACCACTTAGACAGTGAAAACCGTTACAAAGTTTTCCAAGGGAAATTATTTCCCTGGGACAATTATCATAAAGGCCATAAAAAATGCTAACATCAGTCTGGGAACAAGTACCATGCATAGACGCTTGCCGGACTAGAGCAGCCAGACCCTAGCCTCTCCTAGTGAGTCAGCACCATTCGCTGACCAGCACCATGCTCAGACTTCCGCCAGACTGCAGTGGCCAGACCCAGCCCCTTCCATCGTGTGGGCTGGCAAGCAAGAAGTACCATCCCACAGCATCCCCTCCCTGCCCCATAAGTGACCAACCTATCCGGAGAAACACTAGCTGTGATGATGGCTATGGAGGTGAAATGCAATTGGATGCCTGTGGTGCTCTGGAGTTTCACTAACATTGCAGGCTAGGGCCAGTGATCTGACCATTACACAGTGTGACATCTGGCAGGGCTTCTCCTTCTGAGGCTTGCAGCCATTGTTGATTCCGTGTCTTGTTTTGTAAATCCTATATCATTTCCATTGCTTTGTTGGGTTGGGTTTTATTCTCTTTTCTTTTCATTTCTTTATGTCAAATCTGATGGCAGGAGCAGCTATTTCAAAGATAGCAAGATACATTATGGTAGCAATTTTGGATTTGCTGTTGGCTTGTTTTGAAGTCCTTTACTGCATGCATTGTTTTGTTTTTATTGTTTTCATACTATTCTGTTCTGTTTGATTTTTACTCTATCAGAAGTTATCTGTAGCTAGTTTGAAGACATCAAAAGGCATTATGGTAACTACTGTTGACTTTGTAATGTTGTGAGGCCTGCATCTCTTACACTGGTTTCTTTTGACTGGTTTTGCCGGCCTGACTGTGAGAGCTTGTGAGGAGCAGCTCTTGCATGGCAGGAGCCAAAAGGACAAGGGACACACTTGTGGATGCTCCCCAGGTACAGTACTGTACAGGCACGACCCACGGCTGCAGACCAAAGGGTGACAAAACTTCAAATACCACGTTGGCATCATCCGTGTGATAACCAGACCTGCACAGGGCCGGCGTTCGTTCCTGGAGCTGTGTTTCCTGGTCTCTGCACCATCGGGAACCTAAGCTTTCCCTTCTAGCAGGACCTATGTTTAGATTAAACAGTGTCCTTCTCCAGCCTACTGTGCTGGACTAGATTTCTCTTGTTTTAACCACCGGAGCAAAAATAATTTTTTAATCACAAGCCCAGGAAATACATAAACAGCCTACTTGTCAAAAGTCATAAGATTATTTCTCCAGCTTGTTTCATTCTAAGTCTGGAAACATCACATTGGAAATGGACTTTTTGTTGTGTTTTGTTTCAGGGTGAAGAGGAAAATTTCTGTTCTCCCGGACACTGCTGAGAAAGGAAAAAACAAAACAAACAAGCAAAACCCAATTCTCTCCCATCTCATGCCAGATAAACTTAACATTTTATTAAATATGTCACAGGCAGCTCATTTTAAGTTACACCTGCCACTGTTTGTAAGAAATTCCTATTAGAATAAAATGTAAAAGAATAAAAAGCTACATAGAATTGAGGGCTAAAAATGACCGTTTCTATCCAGCAGATTGACATCTAGGTACCAGGGCAGAACCTGTGCTGGTCCCTGAGCCACACTCTGATCTTGGTTTATCCCACCAGCCGTGATCCCTGTCTGCAGTGTCTCCTCTTCTCTCTCTACACTAACCACATCCTGGAAATGTTCAGACACACAAGAGAGTTTATACTAACAAGTAATATTCCCGAATCCCACCTCTGCCTTGTGTGTTGTGGTCAGGGGTTGCAAGGAGAACAATTACACAACAAGACATTTATAATATTATTTTATGATGGTTACCTAAGGAGTTAAATACAAAGAACGTGCGGGGAATCTGTCTACACACTGAAGACCTAAAGAACCAGGTGCGGGCCTGGATCCCACAGCAATGTCCTGTGTGAGTCCAGCTGAAAACCTATAGCACACAAGACTCCTTGAAGTGTGCTTCACAGATCTGAGCTGGAAAGGCCCAGAGGTCAGCAGTGGAAGACAGAAAGCCTGTGCCAGCAGGGTGAAGGAGCTGTGCCAGCAGGCTGAGGGTTCTGTGCTGGAGCCACGAAGCAACACTCAAAATAAGGACCAGAGCTGCCCTGAAAAGCACCACAGCCATCCTCAGTGACAACGAGGGCCCAAGCACCTCTGACAATGAGAACAGCTGAGTTCACATCAGGAAGCCAGCGTGACAAACTTTCCGTGGAGATTAACAGCACACATTTTCCCCTCCAGAGCCAGAAAGCGATGCTCAAAGTAAGGACCAGAGCTCCCCCAAAGTGACCCACAGCCACTCTCAGCAACAAGGACCCGAGCTCCTTCGATGATAACAGCAGAGGTCATAGCAGGACAGCCAGCATGACAAGCTCCTCCAGGAGAACTAACGGCTCCAAACAACAACAGTTAGAAGAACCCACAACACTGCTCTTCCTCTCCAGGTCTCCTTTCTATGCTGGCACAGTCCTCAGGAGGGCCATCCACGCTCAGCATCACGCTGATTCAGTTCAGCTGGTGTTTAAAGTGACCACCACTCACCAATCTGGTATCTGTGCAGTGCTGCTGCGATGCCTTCCACCCCGTGTCCCCTCAACCAAGCACAGCCACAAGTGAGCCTGGGTCCCCCAGCATGGGGAGAGGGCAGCAGCCAGCACACTGCCCGCTGGTGCTCCCCTCCTCTGTGAAACTCCCCACTGCCCGCAGCTCCTGGGCCTCCACACTTGTTTCCCTTTGCCCCATCCTGCGACATCAAACGCCAGCTATGTTTTGACAAATCCCTGCTCACTCATCAGAGTTCTGACTGCTCTTGGAGGCCCAGATATCTCAGGCAGCGTGTCCCCAGAGAGGGCTGGGGTCCCCCTTCCCAGGCCCCTCCCACATCACCTATTGGCTGGAGCAGCTCCTCTCCACGTACTTCACAGCAAGGCCTCTGGTGTCCTCTCCAAGCCTTGTCCCAAAGCCACCCTCCTCCATCCCTCTGCTGCCTACCACAGGGGAAGCCCCATCATCACACCCAACTGCTGAGCTCCCACGTTTTCTCTGGCCTCCTCCACTCACCCTTCCCCAACACCAGTGAGCCCTCAAGGACAAACATTTAAGATATTGCTGCCTGGGAACACTTCTCACAGCAGGGCAGTCACGTGTGCCAAAGCATCAACCCGTGGCTCCTCATTCAGAGGTCAAGATGCCATCTGTGAGGGAGACCCACAGCGGTTACCCCTTGACCAGGTGACCAAACCTGTATGGCTAACAGTGGCATCTCCTACCTCAGGTGCCATCTGCTGTGATGCAAATGCAATTAACCACCCCACTACAGGGGTGGAAAACCTCTGGCATGTGTGTCACCATAGGCTGTCTTTATGATTGAGAGCACTGAAGGGTTCACCATCACCATCCAGCAAGTCATCTCACTAAGACACTGACCTGCATTTTCCCATTTTACTGGAAATACAGAGGACAGAGAGAATCAGCCTCCACCCAGAAATAATGCAACAAGTCCAGAATACAGGGGGCATTTCTCAAGACAAAAATGACCCTTCAACAGACTGAACTGTGACCAAGGCAGGGACACAGAACACAAAGACGTAACTCAACAGAAGGCATGGATCTCGATGGGATTCTGACTTTAACTTAGGCACACACATTTTATTAATATATACAACTGTACACAAACACACAAATACATATACAGATGACAATTATGGAAATTGGAATGTGAAAAATTAGGAGACTGAGGCCGGGAATTTAGCTGCATAAGCACTTGCCTGGCAAGTGCAAGGTCATGAGTTTGATCCCCAATACCAAAAAAAAAAATTAGCTGACTGGTGCAGTTAATTTCCCTTGGTGATAGCAGAACAGAGGTTATAGAGAACCAGGTCCATAAGGAGATATATACTTGCTACATTATTATGCAAGAGTGTTATGATGTCTGTAAACCCCCACCATGGAGACAGGGTCTCCTTAAGTTGTCCAACTTGGCCTTGAACTTGTGATCTCCTGCCTCAGTCTCCTGAGTAGCTGGAATTGCAGGTGTGCACCACTGTACTCAGATAAAATTTACTTTTTAAATTTTTCAGTTAAAAAGAAGCTGGTAACTTTATATGGAGAGAATTATAAAATACTACGAATGATCTGATTAAATAAAAGTTCCACATCCTCTGGAACTCTGGGATGCTTCGGCATTCTGAAACTAAATTGTCCTAAGAAAAGAAAATGCCTGTGCCTGTGTGGTGGTGGATGCCTGTAATCCCCCTGGGAGGCTGAGCCAAGAAGGTCACAAGTTCAATCCCAGCCTGGCACCTTAGTGACTTAGAGAGACCCTGTCTCGAAATTTAAAAATAGGAGAATGGCTGAGGACATAGCTCAGGCAAAGGCTGTGAGTTCAATCCTCGGCACAAAAAACTATCTCACAACTCTTAGATTCTTAGGGTAAAATCCTGCATGTTCTGACGCCTCCTCCCTCCCAGCTGCCTCTCACAGTGCTGTCCCCCTCTGTGTCCTCCAACTCGAGTCCCCTCCTTTCATCTTCCCAGGGCTGCTTTATGCAGGGCCTTGTGAGGCTGGACAGGAAGAAGTGGGCAGTGCTAAAGGACTACAACTGCGTGATAGAGATGGGCTGGGCTGGGCTGGGGTGACTGGGAGGGCGGGGAACAGCAGAGCAGGGCGACCTGGGCTCCAGGAGGGCACCAGTGTCTCCCAGCCAGCTCCGCCCCGTAGGCTCTCACTCATGGTATTCATCAGGAGTCTGCTGAAACACTCTGTGCCCACTCAGGAAATGTCCCGAATCCACACAGAACGGTGACCTCTGCTCTAATAAAAACTGGGTCAGTTTTGCTCATCACTGCACCCCCAAAACCAGCGCACACTGGGTGTTCAGTGATGGTCCACTTAATGGGTGAAGGCCACAAAAATTTGGTCTTAAAGAAACACAATTTTTTATTTTCATTTATATAACTATACCTATTCATAAAAGGGGTGCAATCTCAATCCAAGGGCTACCTATGTAGTAAATGTCCGCTCACACTGGAATGTTAAAAATGGCCATCGGCTTCATTTCTAGAGTTCATTAGTTAGATGGTTATTGAGTAATGAGGGTTTTTACTCCATTTATTTAATTTAATCATTCTCCTCGCCTCTCACTTTCAGGTATTCTTTTCTCCCTTTCCATTTTCTCTTTCTACAAAGAACAGGTGTGACGGAGTAGGACACCATAACCAATAACTTCATGCCAAGCTCTGTGTGTAAGGACAGGAGATTATCAAGTGTGAAGCCAAGCTTGTGGGCTTAGAACCGAAACACTAGACACACAGAGCGGCTCCATCCCAGGCGTCCCCTGTGAGAGGATGGAGCAGGTGACAATACTTAAGTTGATTAAATACAAATCCACCATCTCTACTAAAACAATACACATAACTACTAGAACGATAATCCTGCCAGCTGTGATAACCTTGCACAGATGAAATGCATGCATGCAAAATTATAGTGAAGATAATTTAATATATTATATGTGTGTGTATGTTTATATCTACATGATTACTATGTAATAAGGTGGCTGCTTTATATTATTCTCAGGGAATACAGCTCAACAGTAACTAAATTTTATATCAAACTCAAGTATACATGAATAAATTAATAAATATAACCCTGGTTTCTACCTGTACAGTTGGTAAAAACATAGAGAGCCAGGTGTTTGGACAATTTCTCTTGCTCTTCATGATAGCCACATCCAAAATTGACAAGCCTAGGAACACAAAGGAAAAGAAATTGTGGAATGCATTTATAAATACATTCCTTCCTCTATGAGAGGAGCTGTTATCACATACCCCAGAAGTAGGGACACAGCCTTGAGAAATTCAAGTACTATAATGTTTCATTAAATACACAGTACATAACCGGTTTAGAAGAAAAATCTATTACAACTGACATTTTTATAACTTTTTGTGACATAGAATAAATACACTCTGATACATCATCCTTCAAAACTAAGCACAACTAAATATATATGATGCAATAAAGCTAGTAAAATATGCAACCATCTTCTAATTCAGACTTTCATTTCTCCTGTGCTTTGATAGCCTTATTTTTTTTTCTAAAAATCTTTTGCATTTTTACTATGTATAAAGTACTCCAGAAAAGCAAGCAAGCTTGCCTTTCATGCAAAAAGAAAAACAGAAAAAAAGAAACCAAAGCAATATACTCGGCTGAGCTGCAAGCGGATTAACCTGCTGCACCCTCCTGACAATAAGAAAAAGGTTTTGATGTTGGGCTCTAACTCTCTCTCTCTCTGAAACTTTTTACCTAATCACGGGAAGAAGAGCACTTCCACACATCAGAACAAAGGGAAACGCATGGCTGAGAAAGTCAGCACAGCTGGTGTCACCTATAGACACCTGTGTTCATGCTTGGTAAGCTGTTTATATCTCCAACAGAGAAAAACTATGAAAAGGATGCACATAGAATACCAGACTGCTCTTTTACCTGCATATCACACATTGGAATAAGTGTAATTATGCTGTGTCTATAAAAATTAATGGAATAACTTACGTAAATTCAGAGCCACTTAATGGTATATCCAGGGGTGTTTCAAACTGCCAAAAAATAAATAAATAAATAAAATCAGGAGAAAATGAACCGGAACAGTGGCACTCAGTGAAGGGTGACACTGTGACGCTTGGCCCGCCTGACAGTCCTTCACCTTCATTAAGGTGAAGCCCGAATCCTCTGCCCAGGGGTCCACAGGACTAGGCCCAGGCACGCGGTCGCAGGCTGAGCTGGGGAGGAGCTCACACCTGGCAAAAGTTCCCTTAGGTGCGACCATCACAAATGGGCAGCGTGTAGGGCAACTGACCCCATCGCCTCTTACAAGTCACAGGTGGCCAGTCCAGTAAGGGAGGCTGGGCAGCTTTAGAAGGACAGTGAGGGCACCCATAGAAGACAGAGGAGGGAGAAATTCTCATTTCTCATGCTGTCACCTTGCTCTGCGCTGGATGCCCGTTCTAGTTCTCAGCAAGAATCAGGGCATAGTGTCTCAGACAGACAGGGTGACACCTTAGCACGGGCCAATGCTTGCAGGAGCCTTTCTAGGGCTAATGCTATGTTCTCACTAACCAAACCGGACCCTCTCATTACCCTCAAATCCCCCAGTGCACAAGTCTTTTTGGGTTAAATAGCAGCCACCGAAAGCTCTCTGCTATGGACCCCGCCTTCACCCCCCCAGGGAGCTCCACTCCAGGACGCTTGTCTCTTTCACAGTGACATCATGTGTGTGCCTCTCGTCCCCTGTAGAACTGAGCATCTGGGGCAGGGCCGAGGCCTCCAGGTAGCAGGCGCTCTTCTACTTGCTCCCACAGGTACCAACACAGCAGCCAAGGTGCTAAACTGCTGTTCAGGACAGCAACTCTCCCAAAAGGGCCAATCACTCTCCGGACTCACCATTAAGGTAAAGCGCTCATCCGCATTAAACTGGATGCATTTTAAGACAGTCCTTGATTTCTACGAGAGAAAACATCGTGAGGTATTACCTATCCCAAATAAAACCAAGGACAAAAACACTAGGAAAAGAGAGGGGAGGGAGGCGAGAGGGAAAGAGAGGAGGAAGCAGTCGAGAAGCAGCCCAGACGAACTGAGGCTGTGGCTCGTGGCAGAACACGTGCCCCGCACGTGGGAGACCGTGGGTTCAGTCTCCGGCACTGCACATGGACACACAAAATAAGATTCGCAACAAGGACTCATGAAAACTTTTTCATTATTTTAATAAACCTTCCCTGATTGTGCTCAATAAGGAAAATGTAATGATCGATAAAGGACAGCGGTGATGATAATGTCAAAAGTTCATTATTCCTATTAAAGGGATGCCCACGGGATACTTTTTACCTTTACGTCAATGTAGTATAATCTCTGTCCTGGCATATCCCACTGAGCCCAAACAAAATCCTCAACTATTCTGTCTCTCGGGAGATGGCAAGAATTTTTAATTACCTGAGGAAGCAAAAAGATGTTATAAGTACACGGCTATTTTAAAGGAACCTATCTGGAATTATTATTTTACATGTTCCCTCTAGGATACATATAAATATTTCCATTTATTGTGAGCACTTCTCCCACCTCTGATGAACACCCAGTCTTTCCACAAAAATGGTAAGCAGTATTACTTTTTTCCAAATGCTCTAAATACACTGTCTTATTCTAGTTTTGAGTTTAGCAGTCAGACTGGGGCTGTCAGAGAGAGACCACCCCATCGCAAAATAACAGCTTCCCTAGGAGAAGACTGATAGAACCCTCAGTCAGGCCGTGCAGGTAAAAGAGCTTCACCACCCAAGACACAGACACCAACATGACCCTCAGGCCTGGGCAGGGGAAGGGCTGCAACAAACCCAGGGTGGCCAGAAGCTGACCGGGGCTCTGGACACAGCTCTCACCTGACCATCGCCACGGTGAGGGTGGTGACCTGCTCCATCGCTAGCAGTCCTTAACCACCCACCCTCCGGGTCCTGACACAGGCACTGCCCCCTGTGCAAAGCGCCCCTCGCCTCCCCAGGGTGAAGGCAGAGCCCCCAGAGTGTTCCTATGCTGCCTGGCTTGCTCTTTTCCCAGTTACATTTCAATTCACCCAGGGCCTCCCCCAGCGAGGATGCACCCTTTCACAGCATTTCAGTTTGCATCCAATTCTAGCATGTAAATCATACTCAAGGAACACTTGTTCAAAAGAAAGAAAATGAAATGTGGAAAGAAGAGTGAGTTTCTCAGGATACTAGAGGAGGGCTGATTGAACTACATGGTGAATGTTTAACTTTTAAAAATTACTATCGTAAAATATACACTGCAACTAATCCCCCAAATCACTCCCCCTCACTTCAAACTCATCCCGTCATTCCTGCCACCTTCGGAAGTAGCTCTGGAAGCTCTCCTTCACACGTGTCTTTATGAGGTGTGGTCAAAGCATGGTGCATGCTGCTGCCGAGCGCCAGCCCACAGAAAGGCAGGCCCAGGAAAACATCAGTGTGTCCTCACCCACCTCGTCCTCCTGTCCAGCACCGTGTGACTTCCGGCCCTTCCCCACAGTCAAAGTGACCATGAAGGGTGAATGTTACACATCGGTTCAGACTTTTAAAACAGCCACAATAGAGCAACTAAAGACACGCCTGGAAGAGCACTTCCAGGACTGCTGCCGGAAGTGACAGGAACAATGCGGAGAGGAGATCATGGTTATGTGTATTTTACTGTCATAAAACGAATCCACTTAAATATTCATTGTATTTTTAGATCACATCGCATGACTGTAAAGTATTTGTTAAGTAAATGACATCAAAACTACATAAACTTTAAATCACAGGATTCCAAAAGCTTCCAGAAGTCGTCTAATTCAATGCCTCTGCTTTACAGGGGCCGGTAGGCAGGTTTGCTCAAGGGCACCTAGTCTGTTAGTCCCTCAGGAAATAGCCTGGGAGCAGGTGGAGACAAAAGAGATCATTAATGCCTTCACCCATCTTTGTTTCACATAGTACAATAGCAAGTTTATATCTGGGAAGACAGAGACAAAAAAGTTGCAGTGTATCAATAGCATTAATCTATCTTTAACAGAAATAAGTTCCCTGCAGGAAAGAACTCTGAAGCAAAGGAAATTTCAGATCTTTACCACTCTATTCCCATCTTCTTGGGTGACTTGGATATGAAATTGCTCGATATCTTAAAAAAAAAAAGAAAAAGAAATTTAACCTTCAAGAAGAAATGTCAGTACTCTTTGCTTAACATTTGGGAACAAATTTTATAAAACAAGTACAGATTAAACAACTGTCTAAAAAAAAAACAACAGCATCATCAAAGACAATAATCTCACCATAGAGAGTTGAAAAGAAAACAAAAAAAAGAAAGAAAAAGTAGAAACCTCCTCTCCCCTTTCTCTCTTTCTAGTCTGTTTCAAGACTGGCATGACCACACTCCTATTAGCGAAACACAAGCACTCAGCCCTTACCCCCCACTCCGTAAGTACTTGCACCCCCCAATCAGTCCTACAGGAGGCTAACGAGGGCTCCTTGAGCAAGGTTCACCCTCAGGTTCCAAACACCAAACACATGTCCATGCACATCTGGACAGAAAACTCATGGGGCTGGGATATCTGGCATTTGCGTGGGGGTCAGTTTCTCCCTACACACTCTAAGTCAGTTTGTAGGTGGTCCCTTATCATCATTAACAATTTAGATTCTGTCACCCTCACCTTCTGCCAGTTCTACTTAAAAAATGAGAAAAATTGAGCAAGAACATAGGGATTGAACGCAGCCCCAGCTCTTCAGTTCAAGCCTGTCCTTAAACTCTCAGTCAGAAGTTATATTTCATAACCTGGAAGCTTCCTAGGCAAGGTCTACCAGGAAACTGTCTTCCCCTACCCTTCCCAAATTTAAAAACATCATGTGACAACCTAACCTTGTGCCAGAATTTTTTTTTCTTCTACTTGAATTTGGCCAAGTTACTATGTGTCCTCAGGTCTGCCCTGAGATTCCTGCTACCAAAGCCTCCCTTTTCTCCGTCTAAGTCTCCTTCTTTGTATCACGCTATCCATCGTGATGGACATCCTGAAGAACAATGGATTGAAAGTGGCAAGGATGACCCACACTACTCTTCCATCAGCAGTCAACCATTGACAAAGTTGGCAATTCATCATTCCCAAGATGAAGCTTAGGGAACAATGCTTGGCCACAAGGGAAAAGCTCTGTCGCAGGAACTCTGTGGCTCAAATGGACAAGGGCCATGGGATCCCCGGTAACAGCAAAGACATCTGGAACATTCCCTCTCGCCCCACACTTCAGTAGAAGACTATGCACCATTTGTGTGCCCCATGCACCACCCAAAATACACTCACATCTCTCTTCTGAAACCAGTAACAGGTGGCTTGATGGCAGAGGATGACTTGCAACATGTGGGTACAGGAACTGTAAAAAGGAGAATTCATCAAAATCTTAAGCAACTGTTTTGCTTGGACACATACTTCAAAAGTAACATTCAGAGAACTGAAGAGGCAGCTCGGTGATCTGAGCACTTGCTTAGCACACCCAGTCCTGGGTTCAATTCCCAGTACCACAAGAGAAAAGGCTGTGTTTGATGACTGTCCCACTTCTGCATACCATTTACAAGGGGCCTGGGACCCACAGGATAGTTTAGGGGAATCACAGACCCAAGCAGACAGAAGAGGAACTCTTTGAGGACCTTAGTTTCCCAGCAGGAAGCTGACCTCTGGTACAACTCTGTCACCATTCAGGTAAATAGAAAGACATAGGTAGAAGGTATTTCTAGGCATAATGCTTCCTGCTCAGAACGGTGGATTCCAAAGACAGCCAGCAGCAATGCAGACAAGGCTGATATGCTCTGTTCTATCCCACACACGCACAGAGGAGTTCATACATCCAGTGTGCAACTAGACCGCACACGTGTAATCTGAGAGTCAAGCACACATATTCCCCACTCAAGTGCTGAAGTCTCACACCCAAGAAACAAAGCAGAACATGACCAGGGACTTTCCAGGAAAGGACAGTGAGTCATGGTGTGGCATATGGATGTTAAAAGCCTCTGAGACAGAACGACTTCCACGGGGCGGGAGGCCCCCATCTCTCTCTTATGCCCCCCACCATGGGGCGCAGCCATGCAAAGCAGGCACCACAAGGCCTGGGCCAGTCCGCTGAGCCCATGAAGGCAACTCGGTCATGGGAGGACTGCAGGGGTCTCATTTCTTCACCACCGCAAGGGGGGCTGTAACCCATTTCTGTTTTACGGCAAGAAAGACACATTCCTAAGACCCATCAGAGGATTGTGTTCCCTGCAAAAAAAAAAACCTTAAAGCATTACCCAAGGACCTTTTATTTCCTAGTTTTGTAGCCCTGAGTTTCACCAAAACCTAGGAAAATTGTGGATAAAATATATTACTTGGTGCTCGAACTTTTCGTAACAGTAAATCGGAACTAGAATTGGTTTCTTTCAGTGTTCACAGCCAAATCAACCCTTCAGAAGTGAAAAACAAAACACGAACTGTATACCATTCTCACAGCAATAGCCTCAACCTCGTAAACGAGACAGCAATACAGAATTTGGCTACAAACACAACACAGAGCTAATTCTGGTGACCGATGAGGCTGTCCACAAATGGGGCGGCACCCTGTGAGCCAGGATGATGGGGAGGCCGAGATGTGGACAAGGAGATCTCCTACAGCAGCGGCACGAGCTTCCGGGACCACAGAGGTGGCTGGCGTGGCTGCTGGGGACCATGGTTCTCAGAAGAGCCATAAATGCCAACCTCCAAGCCTCTGGGGGACCCTCCTGGCTCACCGGGTAAAAAATGTGAGTTTTTAAATCCTTTAGGTGGTGCCTGGGGCATCCCTAGAGCAAGGCCTGAAGGTCAAAACAAAAGAGGATTCAAACCCAGCACTGGCAGAAGCACTCAGGTAGCTCTCTGCTTTGTAACAGGAAGCTGGACTGGTGCTGTGCGTATTAGGAAAACACGCATCTTCGCATCTTCGCAAATGTGGAGACAGACTCGGGGGTAGAAAGGCACGAGTCTCCCCACTGGGGCTCCTGGCGCTGGCACTGGGGGACCCTCAGGGGCGCCACATCGGGTCTAGGCCCACCCAGCAGCATCCTGTGGGAAGGCGGTGACAGGGATCTGCACTCCCAGAAACCCCTCAAGAAAAAGGGGGGGAAGTCTGTGGGCTGTGGGATGGCGCCTGTCGGGGTGGGGTGAGGCAGAGAGGGGCTAAGTGAAGATCTGGGCTGTGGGTGGAGCTCCGAGGACCCTCGCTTCCCTCTCTCCCCTCTCCTGTGCTCAATCCCTCCTTCTCCCTCTCCACTCCCTTCCTCCCCCTCTTCCTTCCCCCTCCTCCATCTGCCTTCTCTCTCCCTCCCTACCCCCCCACCTCCCTCTCTCTCTTCCCTCCCCCCTCCCCTTCTCTCCCTGGTTCTGCACTGAGACCAGGAACTGAGATGGCCCCCCAGAACACATACAGATTTCACTCGGAGCACAGGTTTTTCTGCTGTCTGCATCATATACCTTTAGTTGTTTAATGGAGACAAAGTTCAAAGTTTACCAAAATTCATCATTTTCACCACTTTAATTTTTAGTTGCTTTTAATCTGTTCCCAATGCTGCAGACCCACATACTTCTCTTTCCTCGGTTCTCCCCCTTCTTTCCACACCTCCATCCTTTGCCCTGGGTGAGGCTGCCAAACAAGCCTCAAGCAAGCAGAGAGGAGAAGCACGCTGGCCCAGGTCACCCCGCCCTGATGACAGGGCACAGAGTGGCTTCCCAGCTTCCCGGGGAGGGAAGGACAGGAGCGGAGGGGAAGCTGCACCCCTGGGGGACACCTGGGAGGGGAGAAGAGGGAGCCCCTGGGCTGCCCTGGGGAATGGGAGCCGGGCAGAGGCAGAAACTGCAGGCGACACCAGCTGGGACTAAAACACGCTTGGCCCTAGAGCAGAAAGTGAAACCAGATGCAGGCAAACAGCCATGGGCTGTCCCCCTGGAGTGGACGCCCGGCATCCACGGGAGCTGTGCTCCAGACCTCGTGTCATGTGCACTGTTGTTGCTGAACACAGAGCTCCTGGCGAGAGCCCTGTAACTGATGCCCAAAGGACGCCTGGCTGCGGGCACACACATTCTCTCCTAAGCTGCATCTGCGCCCTCTTGCCCTTAGGAGCCAGACAGTGCTTCCTGCTGACACCAGAGGCCACTGCAAACAATGACATCAACAGAAAGTACAACAACTCAACAGTGTGGCCCCAGGTCATGCAGCCCACACTGTTTATGGAGTGGGAGCCCTGGGCACAGTCTCAGCTGGGACCTGCATGTTGTCATCGCCAGCGTGGGTGACTGTAACTTTCTCGCCTCTCAGCACAGTCTGCGGATGGCTGGGGAGGAGCCACATTAGCTGCCAGCTACAAAAACTGTTGAAGCGAGCAAGATGCACAAACACAGAGTCTGCACATGACGGAGACCAACTGCCACCGTGCACAAGCGCTCCTGTATCAGCTCCCGTAGGTGCTCGAGGCAGGGATGAGGTCATTTCATCCTAGCCAGCCCATCAGCCGCATGCAGACATTAAATGAACTGTTTTAAAACTTATTATGCATGTGTTTTTATATTTGATATTTCATCAAATGAAGAACAGCACTTTGCTATCAGACAAGCCTCAGAGCCGCAGAGTCAAGGCACTGGCTGGTCTCAGACCCTGGTTTGCATTGACCAAGGAAGAGCCATGCTCTGGCCTTCACCTCCCAAGGCTACTCTGACTGCGACATGCTTGTGGGGGTGAAAGCACTCTGCAAATATCATTTCCCAGGGGTTCCTACCCTTTAGCAATGTGGTAAGTGTTAACCAGCAAGGGTACTTACCTGTACCCAAACACAGCTATCCACGGCCTTTAGGACCTTCACATAGTTAACAGGGGAGATTTCCACCAGCAAAGTTAAGCATTTGGAACCTACAGGAAAAAGGAGGTTTTTAGTATTTAGAATTTTATTTTTATAATATTTGTGTAGCATGCATTATCTTTTCCAAGTGTATAGGGAAACTTCTGGTGAATCCCATTACACTGACTATAAACTAGCAAAACAATCCTCTCGTCATCATAAAGCCCCTGGAGATGAAATAAACTGTAATTCTATCCCCAGTTCCATTCTTCAGGGACGTGTGCCGCTTTTTCTGAAGACACTAAAGAGCCAGCTTAGCAAACGACCTGCTTCCCTCAGGTATCCTAATGATGCTGTTTTACTGTGAGATACACAGGATGCTCAAAGGACACAAATGTCCAGAGGAAAGTCTTTGGCCAGGCCTGGAAATAACCGCAGGCACCAAAGAAACTCAAAGATGACCAGTCTTTGCACTCTTGCCAGCCAGCAAGGCACAAGGATGTGACAAATTGGATTGTAGCACGTCTCATTTCTCCCCTAGTTATCACGATTCTGAGATTCACAAATAGTCGTGTCTGAATTTTTTTTAATTTTGAAGAGAAAAAAAAACAGGAAAATCAAAAAGCAAACAAAAAGCAACAAAAGCAAAATGATGACAAAAAAAACCAGTGATACAGGCTTTCAAAACAAGATGACAGGAATTTAATCGTGGTTGTTATCTTGCATATTGTTATCTTCAGAGTAATTGCTCAGGCTACCAGATGCAGGCATGCAAGACTGCTCAAACAATATAATTTCCCTTTGAGCAGTTTCTTTCCCTTTTGCTATATCTATTGTAACTTTTGGATCTTAATTACTCTTACAGTGTCCTACACTAGCGAGACAATACCGTGTTTATACACACGAGTCGATTTGTTTCACTTGTGAATATGGTTTCTTTTTTTTGGTACGGGAAAATTGAACTCACGACTGATGAGTATGGCTTCTTGTTGCATCCATTTATCTATAAAAGCCTCAAGTTTATTGTTCTTTGTGGCTGCGTAGTACTCCATTATATAAAAATACCATACCTTTTTATTCATTCCTCAGTTGGTGGGCATTTGGGCTGTTTCCAAGATTTAGCTATTATAAACTGTGCTGCTATAAACATGGGTGCACATGTATCGCTGTACATGGTATGAAAGGGACACGTCCGAATTTTGAAAGTATAAGTATGCTCTCTACTACATCAGCTATTCCTTAAGGAAGACTAATTATTCTCAAGTTTACTTTAAACCCACAGTAGGGGCAGGGGTGTAGCTCCATGTAGGGTGCTTGCCTAGCATGTATGAGGTCCTGGATTCAATCCCCAGCACCACGAAAAAAAGAGACAGACAGACGTCACAAGACACAGCCCAGGTGTGTGGAGTGAGGGAGAGTCCTGGCCATTCGCTGACCATTTTCACCACAACTCACAAGCCCTCCAGGCCTTTATGTCTAAATAATCAGCGCTCTACTCAGTGTGCCTCCAACCCTGCAGCACAGCAGCGAACATCGCTTATATATAAAAATGTGCAGATATTCCTGGCGCACAAGCAGACGAGCAGCTATCAGCAGGGTGGCAGCTGGGTTTCCCACAGGAACAGTGAGCAGGTGGCACCGATGGTGACCACTGAGGGCCTCCATGTCACGCCTGAGCAAATGGCACAAAAGATAGCAGTGAGAAGGAAGTGCCTGGCTTCAGTGGGTGACCACCGACACCCACATTTAGGTCCAAGCTCCCTGCCCAGGATCAACCCTAGAAAAAAAGGCGCTGCCCTGACCGTGAATTCTTAAGACTCGATATAATCGGATGTCCTCTCGAGGACTTGCAGAATACAATCTGGAGATGGTAAGCAGCCCACAGCAACACCATTTTTGATACTTAAGAAAGTAACCTCAGGGGGCTGGGGATTTAGCTCAGTGGCACAAGCACCTGCCTGGCAAGTATGAGGTCATGAGTTTGATCCCCAGTAACTTCCCTCAAAAAAAGAAAGGAAGTAACCTTGGCCTGGTATGGAGGTGCACACTCAATTCCAGCAACCTGGGAGGCTGAAGCAGGAGGGTAGGGAGTCTGGGCCCAGCCTGGGCAATTTAGCCAGGGAAGTGGCTCAGTGTGAAGCCCTGGACTCTATCCTCAGTATGCCAAGGAAGGGCGAGGGGAGGGGAGGGGAGGGGAGGGGAGGGGAGAGAAAGAACAAGACAGCAAGTAAGTTATAATTATATGGAATCACAAGCACACCACTATGGAACAAAAAGCAAATGTTTGATAAATGAGCACCTGTAGCTTAGGATAAGAACCTGGTGAGAGGATTTTATACCCATTAGGAAGAGCTGTGTTCCTGGTAAGTGGGAGAAATGTGAAACTAGGAATTCACTGGGTGACCCGAAAACTGGCCCCAGAAATAAGAAAGCCATCGACATCAAAGAGACTCATGAAGAAAGATGGACTAGAAACGCTCTGTGAAAGATGAATGAGGCAGAAAGTAATTTTCCTCCTGACACGTCACTTCAAAATTGGGTCACTAAATTAATACATTTATAAGCTGACATGTGATTATTTTATTTCTTCTCCTGAAAGTCCATCTTTTGCAATTGGGAAGGAAAAACAAGTTTATCTTTCTTTCTGGCAAAGTAGCGCCATGTCCCTCCTAAAGTCTCTTCCGGACCCACACATGCCGTCCCCGCGGTAGGCAGCGCAAGTCCTACAGCCAGGCGGCCATCAGCAGACGAATGGATAAGAAAATGTGGTTTTACAAGAGGTGGAGCACTCTCCGCCACAGAGGAGGACAAGCCCGAGGCACCTGCAGGGAAATGAGGCACCTGGAGACCACAATATTAAGTGAAAAAAATCAGACACAAGCGTCATCAGCAAATGGTTTCCCTGACACGAGAAGCCCAGCTGTCAGGAAAGCCCAAAATAAGACAGACAACAGGAAACAGGGAGACAGAGCATTTGCAGATGGGAAGGGGAAACAAGAGGTGGGGAGGGGAGGGAGAGGCGGGGAGGGGGGAAGGCGTCAGCTCCCCACGAGCAATGTATCGTTACAGACTACAATGTGTACAATAAAAGATAAAAGGAACATAGGCTGAGGAGGAAAAAAAAAATATATATATATATATACAACAGGCGGGGCCTGGGAGGACACACTGAAGGGCAAGATGGACCAGGCAGGAAGGGGGACAGGGAGGGGACCTGTCCCAAGCAGGTGAGGGGACATTTCAGGAAATGGTGACCAGGGAGGAACAGCGGGCCAGGAGGAACGCTGACCACAGGAGCTCAGGGAGCACCTCGGACGCTGGACTGTCCCTAACGGTGTGGGGCTCTGAGGGTCCCAGGGACACTGGGGTCTCAACCTATGCAGGCACCCCCACTGTTACCCAGCAGGATCTACTGTGCCCGTGACAGACACAGCTCCACAGGGAGGGCAGAGGGGCCAGCTGGGTGTGACTCCCTGTGCAAGGCCATTTTCTAAATCAAAGATTAACTCAGCTATGGGCACAGCCACGGGGAGAAGCTCTGCTGATTTTTTTTTTTTTTGTAACAGAAATCGAACTCAGGACCTTGCACTTGCCAGGCTGGTGCCTATATCTCCAGAGAAGCTGTTTTGTTTTTTGTTTTTTGTTTTTTTTTTTTTTAAAAACTGGGTGGTGGTGCATACCTGAGGTCTCAGCACTCTGAGAGGAATACCAAGTTCAAGCAAGCCTGGGTAACTGAAGGGCTTAGCAAGAGCCTGTCTCAAAACAAAAAATAAAAACAGGCTGGAGGTGTAGTCAGTGCAAAGGCCTTGGGTTCCATCCCCAGCACTAGAAAAAAAAGCCGCTTTGTGAAGTACAAGGCTCAGAGATCTCTGTTTTGTGTGAAGGATGTCACTATTTGTCTCTTCTGCAATGGAAAAGTCTCACGGCGAGTGAGAGTGTCAGCAACCCCGTGGGCAACCCACACTTTTTAATCAAATGACTGCTAAGGTCATTCACGGGCAGGCAAAATAAACTTTCCAAAATATGCACTCAAAGGACAAAACATTATGATAGATCCTGCTGCCCTGGCACCACCATTTCTGAGATCTGAACTGAACCACACCAAACCGGTGTGAACACCAGTGATGCGTGAACACCAGTGATGCCAGACACACCCTCTCCGAGCAGCCATTCTCACGGAGCCTCTGCCTCTGACTTCAGTCTCACCTGTGTCTGTTGGGGCCTCGCACAGAGCACAAACAAACCAGGCCCTTCACACACACACACACACACACACACACACGCACGCACGCACACGCACACGCACACGCACACACAGTCTGGAGAGAGTCACTCTTGACCTGTTTCTCTTTCCCATGTGCTGGTCAAATCCAGAAGCCCGTCCTGAGGCATCTGTCCCTACTTCTGAACAGGACCTCTGCTCCCTACTTCTGCCCCAGCCCACAACACCGGACTGTGTAAGCAGCTTTCTGACCTGGCTCCCTGCGCTCTCCATCCTCCTCGGGCTCCCCGTCCTCCCCGGGCTCCCAGTCCTCCCTGTGGTCTCCCGTCCTCCTCCATCCTCCACACAGCAGCTACCGAGCTCCCGGGATAAAGTAAGCCAGGTCACTCCCGCTCAGAGTCCACACGGCTTCTCACTTTCCAAAGGGCCAAGGCCCCCTCTTTACCTTGGCTGCTGGGGTCCACAGGGTCAGCCTGTCCCTCACCCCCATTTTCCTCAGTTTTTCTCCTCCTCCTCTTGATTCATCCTCTACCCCAGATTTGTTGCCCTGCTAGATTTCTCCCTTGAGGTACTTGGAGTTGAGCCCGGGGCCTTCATGCTAAGCTACATCTCTGGCCCTTTAATCTTTTTTTGTTTAACTTTGAGACAAGGTCTCAGCAGTCACTACACTCCCCAGGCTGGGCTTGACCCTGTGACCCTTTGCCTCACTCCCAGAGTGCCAGCCTGCTTCCCCTGAATAGTGCATCGGTCAAACACAGCCTGGCTTCGGGGTCTTCGTGCTGGCTGCTGGCTCCCAGGACAGGTGCTTCCCCCTCCTTGGTTTTAGATCTGTTTAAAAGTCCCTGACAGTGTCACCTAGATCATCTCCCCAGTAAACATGAGTCACTCAAGTCCTTGCCCTGAATCTACTCCCAGGAATACACAGACTAAGAAGCCACCTCGGGGACAGGATCGCTCTATCCATGATGAGGTCCTGGGGAGAGCGAACTGCAGAAGAACTTGCTGGAAAGGGCTATCAAATCAGTGTTGACCTCAGACCTTAAGCTGCTTGAAAAGCACCTCAGATTCACCCCGTGGGATGGAGGACGGGACGATTACCTTTCTGCTCCTTGATCCCCACCGATCGTGGGTGCACACACTTCTAGGCAATATGTGTATGGGTAATAAACCCACCACCTCAAGGGCCTTGGGCAGAGAGCAAAGGCGGGTAGGCCAGCGGAGGTGAGGCACTGTCAGCTTACCCTGGGCAGAGCTGGCATACAGGGTGAGCTAGGAGGCAGAGACGTTAGCTACGAGATGCCCAATACAGTAACAACGGGCATCCTAACGCCACAAAGATGGAAGCAGATCTCTCTCAGGGGTAGGCACAAATTCCCAAGACTGAGCAATGGGATTGCCTGTGTCAAAGAAAACGTTAAAGTTGATCTAAAGCGCATTTTATAATACATACAGTCACTCTCACGTGAGCTCACAGGCCTGCGGGCTGAGAATCAAGAACCCCACCCCCAGCCCCCATAAGCAACCAGCTGGTTCGGAGGATGGGCTGAGTTGATAGCAGCTGAAGTACAAAAACAACTGAATGCTTCTATTGTTTGATTGGCTTTGCGGACCTGGGACCAGCAGTCTGAGCATCTATCAGGAGGACGTCAGCATGCAATACAGGAAATACAGGGGATTTTCTTCTGTCTCATTTTTGAAGTCCAATAGATTTTGCTTCAGCCAGCCCAGCTCCACCTAATCCCAAGAGTGGCTGAGAGTTATGGCAACCAGGGAAGGAGGAGGTGACAGAACTACGGCGGCTCCCAGGGAACAAGGGCAGGTAGAAGGCTTCGAACTAACATGTCCCCCGAGTCTCCTGGTTCAGACGCGGGGCTTTTGGAGGGTAACTGGATCATGGTGGCACTATACTCATCGGTAGATTAATTCACTGATGAGTTCAAGGCTGCATGTGCTGCTGGGATGGGCTTGGCTAGAGGTGGTCGCTGGGCTGTGACCTGGGAGACATTCTTGCCCTCAGCTCTTCCCTTCTCTCTCTGCTTCTGGCTGCCATGTGCGAGCAGCTGACCCATCGGCCATTTCTGCTTTGGTGTTGGCTAATCGTGGACTAAAACCTCTGAATCTGTGAGCCAAAATAAACCTTTCCACTTGTAAGTTTCAGAGCCCAGTGACAGGAAAGTGACCAGTACAGGTGAGTAATATAAATAACCAGGTCTCAGGCGGAGCCTCCTATCATCTCCTATCTATTTTGCAGAGACCCCAAGAAGGTCCCACCAGGCTCAGCCTGGTTGCTTGATTCTCTAGACTGGTTCCACAGAGACAGGTGTGTCGCAGGAAGCACCGGGCTGCCCCATTAGCCTCACATGGAAAGTGTGTACAGGGATTTTCCATCACATGCAACCACAGGAGGACACATCTGAGTGGGAACTGTGCTTACAAGGGAGGAGATTTAAATGTTAAATAAACAGACTGGCTGGAAAGAATCCAGGATCAGAGTGGTAAGGAACGGAGGTGAGATCCCATGCACCAGAGCCTGAGAAATGGTGGCCCACAGGCAGCGGCAGGCCACAGGTGAAGGCTGTTGCATGGCAGGATTTTGAAAACATCCACACCAACACTTATAATTAAGACTTTCACCTAACAGATCAGACTTCTCTGGATAAAGCTGGCCCCACTGGATTTATTGCTCCATGACACACAGCCTGTGAGTAGTGGCCAGACGGGAGGAACCATAGAGAATAAATTTGCTTGGCTTCTATATGAAAATAAAAACAGCAAAGGCACTTCAGTATTCCTACGCTCATCTACTCCACTTGTGTACATGGCCCTCCAGGCTGTTGAAGCCCAGAACTGGAGGCCAAGCTCCTGGAGGTGGTCACTGTCCCTCCTAAATACATGGCATCCCCAGAACTACGCAATGTGCCCTGGCCACAGCAGGTAGCCAACACTGCTGTGCTATGGATGGGTGGGTGACATAGAATGTTAAAGAAAAAAATTTAAAATGTTAGGAGTGTCACAAGGCTATTAAGTGATCCAGTGGGGTTGGCCAGTGAGTAGGGGGACTTTGTCTGGGGTGCGATTTAACACTTAACCAGATCATCACTTGCTTTCTCTATAGGTTATATAAATCTTCTGTCTTTTATGTAACCAGATCATGTTAAAAATGGTATTCAAGACTTGTTCAACCTTTTACACCAGCTCTTAGCCATGGGACTCTAGGGTGTTCTTACCATTTATTTAGTTTTCACATGCTAAGAATTTATCACCCAAAAACATCTTCTGTTTACTATTGCATTAACTTCTGTTCCTTCTTATGTGCTTAAAAGCAAAATATTTTTTAACTCTTTTTCATACTTAAGTGATCACAGCCTTTCCATTCTAAAGATGCTTGCAATTTGAATCCAATAAATTTTCATCTACCCATATGCACGGAAAAGTAAAATTTCATTACCTGGTTGAAGCTCATTCCTTCTTCCTTCTTCAGTGGATTGAATGAAACTTGCAGCTGGTGAGGGAAAAACATCCGTTAGCAACTGACCCACACAGTACCTTGTTAAAATTTAGTATTTTAGAATTGAATCAAATGAGAGTTCAAAGGATCTGTCAGAGGAGAATTCAGGTACAGAAAGGATTCATTTCTGCAGTCATATCCTGCAGATTCTAAATTTCAAACCAAATTTCTCAAGAATATTTTTAGTCATTGTTATAGGATATAAAATATAGTAAAATCCAGGCCTTTGGACCCCTTGAAAACTCTTTAAAAAACATATAGCAATAAAAGAATCCAGCTGGGGCTAGGGATTTAGCTCAGCAGCATAAACACCTGCCTTGCAAGCAGGCAGTCATGAGTTCGATCCCCGGTACCGATAAAAAGGAAAAAGACAAAAAAAATAAATAAGTAAAAGAATCTAGCTTACCAAGCAAAGTCCTCTCATTGTTGACTGAGCAACTGACAACTTGCAAGTCTTTCTCAAAGGTATACAGACGCTATTAAAACAAAAATGTTTAATTTGGAGTTTTATCTCAAATGACAATTGTATGTAAATTAACCCTGTACCAAGTATTATAGCAAAACGTTTTACTGAAGAACCCTTGACAAATCAGCTCATCCATGCTGAGACACTGGGACTTTTATCTCTAAGAAAAATAGGCCCTACTTAGCACTGAAACTGTCACAGGACACCTAACATAGAGGCTAAGAGCGCAGACCTTGGAGCCAAAATAGATCCATGTTCAAGTCCTGACTCTGCCACTAGCTGTCAGTGTGACCGTGGACCAGGTATCAAACCTTCTGTTCCCAACCAAGAACACCGAGCCACTCTCCCGGGATTGTAAGGCTCGTTCTCTTCTTTAGCATCAAATCTGTGTCTCCACACAGTTGGAGTCTTGTAAGTGTAAAAAACAGACCCTAAAACTGATGAGTATTTCGTTTACCTCCCACTGGTAAGTGTTACAACAGTACAATGAACTCCCTTTTTGAACTTCATCTTTGTGAACCTGTACAGGTATTGCTGTAGAATCAAACACCAAAGGGGATTTCTGGGTCAAATTGTACAAATATTGAATTCTTCAGTTGAGAGCCTCAGGAAACCTTCCCCAAATGAGCTTACGCAAAGGGAATTACAGAGCGGCTCACATGTCACCAAATCCGAGGAAAGGTTCCCTGCCTTTGGTTCCCACCCAAGCTCATTCTGTACTTGTATTCCACCAGCTTATATCACATTTCACTCCTGCGGGGACCCCCAGGGTGGGACCCCATGAGACGGAATGGAGGAGATGAGACAGGGTGAGGAAGAAAGGTTGGTGTTATTCCTACTCGTGCATAAGTGATGTGTCCCTTCCTACTTGCTAGGAGAAAGAATGCATGATTCAGTTAAAACTTCAAAGAGTGAGACTAAGATGGGGGGACCCACCTCCCCCCACTCTTCCCACTAAGTACAGCTAAAATCCCTGGATATTACATAAAGCAAACCTAAGAAGACTTTAAAAAGCAGAAAAACGTAAGCACGCAAAAGGCCATGGGTTCAGTTCCAGGCACTGAATGGGAAAACAGGCAGACACGTTATTGATGGAAGGCCAGAGGAGTGAGACACCGGTTTTGCATCGTATGTCCTAGATTTGAAGCTAAAGAAGGGAACACAACAGAAATGCTGGTAGGAGCACACAGAAACAAACACACCCACACTCCAGCCAAGGAAACGGGGAAGGGGAGATCTAGCTAGACAGAACTTTTAGACTCCACCTGCCTATTCCAGCCAAACACCATGGGGCAAAGGCAACCCTGTTCTTACCTCCTCCAGAGAGACTGAGCGGGAACCTCGACCCCCAGCTCACATAGCTGTGACAAAACACCCTTCTCCCACCTGTCCGAGGTTATCAGAAAAGATCAGGAAGGAAACCAGGACTGTGGTCCCCACCCAAAGGCTCAGAGAAGCTCTGCGGGAATACTGGACTCCACCCAACATGGCTCTCAGGGGGTGCCCCTTCCTGGCCAGGCGGGGGCCAAAGTGGCTGAATGGAAGCCAAAACTCCCATTGCCACGCAGTAAGAGTGAGGCCTCCGCCTGCTAGGGAGAGGCCAGGGGCTGCCTGGAGCCCTGCCTAGGAGAAGCAAGGCTCTCCCCTCAACAGGCAAAGGAGGCCATCCTTCACGCCCCCTGACAGAAGCAAAGCTGTGCTCCCCACTTCTGAGCCAGCGCGTCCCAGCAGGAGAGGCTTCAGTGAGATCCAGCGTGCACACAGAGAACACCAAGCATCTGTGACATGACAGAAAACCACGCGTCTCACAGAAACCAGGACATAGTGACAGGCAGGAACATTCAGATGACAGATGTCGGACGGCTCTGATAAAGCCTTTGAGGTAGCTGTCTTAAAAACACTTCAGTGAGTAACTACCAATAGCCTGGGACAAAAGGAAAAAAGAGAAGTCTCAGCAAGGAAATAGAATAAATGGAAAACAGGAAACTTTTAACTAAAAATTATAATAATCAAAATTTTTAAAAACCTGAATGGATTAATGCAACAAGATGGTAGGTAAAGAATCAGTGAATTTGAAAATAAAATAATGAAAATATTTTAATCTGAACAAGAGAAAGAAAATTAACTGGGGGAAGAAGGAAGGGACAAAATGACAGAGGTATATGAAAAGATGACAAAAGAATTAACATTCAGCAATCATGAGCCGTGAAAAAGTTATGGAGATATAACAATTGATGACTGAAATGTTCCGAATTTGGCAAAAGTCAACAGAATCAAGAAGACATTTTGGCCTCTGCCCTCTGTTAGCGCTGTAGAGACTGTGACGCCTCAGTTACTGCAAAAGCAGGTCTGTTTCAACAGCAGTCATCCTTTATAACTTTGTCCTTTGTAATCCGCTAAGTCTCAGGTATTCTGTTAGAGCAACTGGCAATGCCTACGGTAATGACCACAGTAGAGGAGTAAGGTTAAGTATTTTAAAAAGCTATATCAGTTTCTCCTTAGTTTATCCTCTAACCCCTTACTCTTGGGGGATAATGTCCATATCTTGAAAGTCAGCTTTGTCACTGGGAAATCAAAAGCAGCTGCTGTGTAGCAAACCTATCTCTATCAGTCACTGAAAACACGTCCTCTCACGAGGCAGCAGCTAGAGCAGCAAGCGTGGAACACACCAGCACACAAACACTCCTTCCTGCTGGACAGTACGGTCTCGGGAGAGCTGGACGCATCCACGAGAGACAGCAGTGCCCACCACGACCTGGCTGACAGCGGCCAGGTCTCTCTCAGCGTCTTCCCAGGACCCAGGAATTAAGCGAAAGATTGCACTAAAGCTTGAGGTCTCTGTGTTCTCTTTGCCAAGACTGTGTATCTGGTCAGGATTTGTCCTGGCCACCACTGTGTGTCCAGCTCCTCACAGGGAATCACTCTTAGATCAGTGAATAAGGGAGAGAGAGAAGGCGTGAAAGGATGAGTGTGAGAGAAAGGGAAAGAGGGTTCACCAAGCCACACATTAGGACCCCAAAGAGCGAGGTGACCCATGGGAAAAGTGGGACGGATGAAGCATACTTAAATTCAAGGGTGTCTAATATTAAATCCTAAATTGTTTTTATGTAGGCATAAAATGAGTCCTCTCCCATTTTTCCCCAAAGTGAGACAGACTTTGTCCACATCAACCTATGCGTTATATGAGTAGTTTGGGGGGAAAATTAAGGGGCCTAGGTTTATAACTGAGTTCTTTATTCCAAAAATCCATAGATTTTTGAAAAGAAGATAGAACTGAGAGCTGGAAGTTATTACGAATTACATGGAGCACACGGATTTCAGGGTGGTCATTTGACTTCCTACTTTTTAAACAGAATATTAGAAATTTTCTGCAAGCCACTTTTACTTAAATCTCAAAGGGCTAAGACTTTTGCTGATGTTTTGGTTCAAATGCATTTGATTGTTTTTTTTAAAGATAATGGAGCCAAAAAATAGTAAAGATATAGAGGAAAAGAAGGGAGGAGAAGAAATAAATAATGAAGCTAGGATTTATATGTAGAAAACAGGAATAAAAAAAAAAACTTCAAACGCAGTCAACAATGAATAGCCCATAGCTTATGGTGATTTTTTTTACCTCATTTTGTCTGGTTTGGCAATCATATAATCCAAAGACCACATTTCCCTTTTCATCCTAAAAGCAAACAAAAAGACAGAAAAAGGAAAACATCCACATGTCATTGTTCAGGATGTTAGTTCGTCCCTAGTTTTAAAAACAAACCTGCAGCAGTCACTCAACCAGCCTCAGCCACAGCGCTTGACAGGAAGCTTGCTGTGCCTGTGCAAAGGCTCAGGACCTGGCGCAGCTGGCATGGGGCCCTGGGAGCAAAAGGGCTCAGCACTGTGAGCCCGGGGACCCTGTCCGGCAGGAGAGGACGCGGTCAATGAACCAGTCTTTTTGTTACTTGATCCGTATCCGTACACAAATACACATGACGGAGGATGGAATCAGCCCCTGAAATTCTTATCCATAAAACTCTGTGAATCATATAATTCTTTACACGCACTATCCTTAGCTACAACTTAATAACCTCTCTTAACCAAAATGGGGGGAAAGCACAGTGAGAAGTAACTGTGCAGACCAAAGTGGCCACTGGAAATAGCCTTTCAGCTGTCCCTCCCGCAGTACACTTGCCAGTAAAACTAATTATTCTCAGAACCCTTAACGTTGAATATGCTAAGTAACCTCTCCAAACTCCGAAAGCATCGATTCTAAAGAGAGAATCATATTGAACACGTTCTCAGAGGCAAAACTCTAACACATGAATTAGGTTTAAATATCTGGACATTTTCCCTCTAGAAAATGACATTGTTCATTTACTCAAAACTTTCAAAACTTCAGATATGCAATTTTATCTCATTTTAAAAAGAAAGCCCTGTGTTCAATCCCTGGTACCTAGAGACAGGGAGAACATTCCATGAGACAACTTCAGTCCTATTCATGATCACACACCCTCAGAACACAACGGCACCACTCAGCACACAATGCGAAAGATTAGCAGTGTAGTACAGGATCCTGTACAAGTGATTAAAACAGTAAATTTCATGCTTTATACATTTCACACAAGAGGAGAGAGGAAACAAACCTTGTAAGTATAAATAATATTTCCATTTCTTTCCACATTTTGTACACGTAAGCTCTCATACTTTGCTTCCAAAACATCTGAAAAAAGAAAACAGCAAGTTAACACTTGGAGGATGTTTTAAAATAAACATAACAGCCAGGCGTGGTGGCTCACGCCTGTAATCCCAGCACTTGGGAAGCTGAGGCAGGAGGATCACTGTGAGTTCAAGACCAGCCTGGGCTACAAAGTGAACTCAAGGCCAGCCTGAACTGCACAGTGAGACCCTATCTCAAAAAGACTAATTAATTAACTAATTTAATTTAATTTAATACACCTAACAAATTAACTAATTTAATTTAATTTAATACACCTAACAAATCCAACAGCAGGGAGATAAGGTGAGCACCACACATCCTAGTGGCTCCCTGGCATCTGAAAGCAAGAGAACCTAACCCAGGATCGCTGTGGACAGCACGGTGGGGACCCTCGGGGCAGACACCCCGGCGCCAGGCAATCGGGAGCCCGCAGAGGCGCAGTCAGGTCCACGGACCCCCGGTTTCTGGGAACTTGCCCAGCTGTGCCTTCTCTCTGAGTGCTCTTCTGTATGATAGTCACACCGCCACTAGGGCCCAGCACTGCTCCTGGCTGCTTCTGTGTCCAGAGGCTGCACCGTTAGGGGCGCACAAACAGAAATGTCGGAGCTCCCCACCCCGTGAACCCCGCCAAGCCGGCAGCCCTGCAGCCAGGTCCAAGTGGGGAAGCGGGAAAACCCCCTCACCACTACCGGGAAGCAAGAGGCTGGACAGTCCCAGCGCCCGCCGCGAGCTCCTACTGCCCGGTGGAGAGGGCCCCAGTGGGCAAAGGATCGCGAGGACTCACTGGCACAGACGCAGGGACCCCGCTCCCTATGCGCATCCTCCTCCCCCAATTCCGCAGAAGGGGGCCCAGGAGCACAGGCAAAAGGCGGGAGTGGGAGAGCACCTCTGAGCCGGCCAAGGAAAGGTGCCCACGGCCCCTGGCCTGGCAGAGGTGGTCGAGAGTGGTCTCTGCCACCGGGCTCCCAGCCAGGGCACTGGCCAAGGAACATGGCTAACTAGGCAGGCACAGAGCCAGCCAAGGATTCTGGGTGCTGGGGCGGGATCACAGCACAGCTGTGTTCAGGCCTGGCGTAGGGAGGGCCCCCATCACCCCCACTACCACCCCACCCCATTCCCAGGAACCTTCCAGGTAGGCACACATTTGGGTCCAAAAGATCGCACAAGTTTGCAGCCAGGAGCCAATCAACCCCTCTAATCTATTTTTACAAAGTGCACTTTCTATGTAGTGCTTTTCCCTCTAAGTCCTCTTTGTCGCTATTAACACCGCTTTGTCAGCTTTCTTTCTCAAATTGCTTGCATGACACCACTCTTTCTGTCCTTTTATTATTAGTCTTCCTGAGCCCTTAAGCTATGTGTCTGACACAGTGACTATTTGTGCTTCTTCCCTAGTCCGACAGCCTCAGTCTTTTAATTGGCTACATAGTGCACTTATATTTACTGTAATTTCTGTTATATCACAACAGAAACACACACAGGTGCGCAGCAAGACACATGTCTACAGTAATGTGATTCATAGCAGCCCAAAACACCATCAAGTAAAGGATGAGTAAACTGCAGTATCAAGTAAAGGATGAGTAAACTGCAGTATATCCTAACTGCATTACACTAACCATGAGAATGAGCTAACCTATAACAACACGTGCACAAATGATTGAGCAACAGAAGCCCAGACCATACCCCCAACCACTAACACATGTGATAAATCAGATGATTCAGTCTGCACACGCCGCACTTCAATCTTGTAACCCGAGTACCTAGATGAGTGGCTAAGGGGAAGGGGCACCAGGCTTTTCTGGGTGCTGGAACGGACTATTTTCTGACACAGGAGTTTTGTTCTGCGAAAATTAACTGAGCCATGCACCTGTGACAGGAGTCCTTCTCTTAAGAAAACATATTTTGAAGAAGAAATAGCAATTCTTTACACCAAATATTTAAGAATTAATGATCATCTTTCATCTAAAATTTTTAGGTTAGTCTCAATTCTGCAGTTAAAAGATTCAAACATTGGTGGGTTTAGGGTTGATGATTTTCACTAACTTGGGGACAAAAAGAGGATCTTTTCACAATTTCCTCAAAAATGACCCCAAAATTAAATAATTACTTAACAAGTCATTTTCCCCCATTGGCAAAGTGTTTGTTAAATATCATGCTGTTGATTACAATGTAAGTCTAATATTCAAATAAAACATACCCAAAATAGCCTGTGACACAGAACAAAATTCAGTTTGGATTCTTGATGAAAAGCAGGTATATTAGTGAGCCTGACGCCTGTCCTGGGGGGGTGCTGTAGGGAGAAGTGGGGGACCACAGCCCGAGGCTGCTCTTTCCACCCCTCCTGAGAAGCAGCTGTCCAGATGTTTAGGGTGGGGTACAGGGACAGGGGGATGGGTTGGATCCATGAGGGTATGGATTTCTCAGTACCTACTGAGCTGTTGGACACCCTTCACCCTGATTTTAAAATATAAGAACAATCACTTGGCCTCAGAACAGAAGAGGAGTCAACAATCTCACTGCTGAATGCTTCTCACACCCCAGAGCTCTCACTTGCATCTCATCCACACCGCAGTAAGGGGCTGTGGGCCCCCCAACAGAGAAACCGCGGGACTTTGGGGAGGGGAGGACAGCTGGTGCACATTGCACAGTGAGACGCTGGTGCAGACTCAGCCCAGCCTAGGAGGAAGGCAGGACAGCACTGAGCGCACTGGGCGGAGCTCACAATGGAAAATGAGTAATTACCCCCAAATCCTGTGTTTTAAACATCTAAAAAGCATTTCAATGAGTTCCTTTTCATCCCACACTTGACTTAAAACTTCCAGAATGTGGTGTCAATAGGGAAAAGTGTTTCTTTCAAGATTATAAGGCAGCTGGAACAGACTTTCCCAAAAGCACACTTGGGAGTTTCAGCTAAAATAAGAAATTCTTTTATAGGAAGACTTGCTAAAACATCCAGTTGCCTTGCCAAAAAAAAAAAAAAAAAAAATGACACTTTTATTTTCAAATCACTAAAAAATTCTCCAAGAAATGCAGGTGACAACAAATTCATTTTTCTATACAAATTTATGCCATTAGACCCTGGCCTGCAATTCTGGCTGTGATGAAAGATCAAAGGAGCTTTTAAAAAACACTGGCATCCAAGTCCCACCCAAGATATTCTTGTTTTAGTGGGCTGGGCTGAGGCCCATTCTTAGGTGCTTTAAGTTCTTCAGGTGATTCAAATATGCAGCCAGGCTGAGAACAAATACACTAGATACTTATGTGCATGTTAAGCACCCTGCAGTAGCTAACATGCCTAGGACCAGTGCATGATGTACACGTGGTAGGCAGGGTTTAAAGAAATAAAAATAACGCCTCTGTGCATACATTAACCCTGCAGTTAGGTACATGGTTCACAGTTAAAGGACATCCACAAATACAGCAATGTTGGAAATTCAGAGACCGATATCTGACACTCTATCCACCCATCAGCCCTTCCTCTCTGGAGTGGTTTCTCAGGGTAACACACCCTGTTCAAAGCAGCACCCAAGAGCCTCTTTGCTTATTCATTGTGACTTTTCTCCCAGTAGTCATCTCTGGAAAGTCCAGGGAAGGAAATTTACCAATTTCAAATAAGGAAATATGCTTTAATTCTCCAGTGTGTATTCAGGGCTCATGAAGGAAAAAAATGTAGCATTATGATGGGTAAGATACTTGCATAAGAAAACCTTGCATAAGAAAGAGAAGTACGTAGGTGTGCGCATGCAGATAGACTTGTCCATGTCAACCTATAGCCCAGCTAACAAAAGGGACTTCATTTTGCAAGAAGACGTTGGGCAAATGTTTAAGTTTTATTCCAGCTGCTTTGAGGCACAAATAAAGAATTTATCTTTCCAGTGAGAGCACTTGGGGTAGACGCAGCCTTATATGAAAATGTGAATTAGTTCCCAATGTGCAAATCAAGAAAGTGATTAAAGTGATGATAACAACATTCCTATTCTGTAAATAGTTCACAGAAGGAAGCCCTCAGGCCCAACACGGCCAGGCATTATCATTGCTAAATCTATGAAATAAATATCATGATGTGACACATGGCACATTTTGAACACAATGAGAATAAGCAAGAATGCGGTGATTAGTTGAGAAACAATAAAAGATGAGGATTAGAAAAGAAAACCAGGGAAGTAGGGGAAAGAAAAACAGAACGGACAGTGGCAAGGGAATGACCACGGCATCCCTGTCCCCCGGCCATCTGGGGCTGTGCACCCTCAGTCACCTGGCAAAGATGGATGATTACAAGATCTGAAAAATGACTCCATCTGGTGTATGCACCCAAGACTGATCAAAAGATACAGGGGAAAAACCTACATTCTTTCCAGAATTGTATACAGAGGGTTCCCAATTTGCAATGTTTCAATTTATGATTTTTTTTTCACTTTACATGACACTCAGTAGCAAGCATGCTTCGAATTTTCATCTTTTCCTGGACCAGCATTAAGCCATGGGGATCCTATGAGAGTAAACAGCTCATATTCTACAGAGTTCCATGCTGCTGAGCCAGGATGTCCAGCAGTTTAGAAAGAGCACACACATTTTTTTTCTTATGATAATGGGGAATGAATGCAGGATCTTCATCCTGAGCTATATCCTCAGCCCTTTTTTTTAAATTTGGAGACGAGGTCTCTTGATCCTCCTGTCTCGCCTCCCAGAGTGCTGGGATTACTTAGATGCATTTGCAAATTACAGTATTTTCCAGTTACAATGGGTTTACTGGGCACAGGAGGTTAGGAAAAGCACCAACTGATGGCAAACCCAGAAATCTTCCTGTGTCACCTATGGGAAGAAGGATGAGTCTGGTAACACAGCTCACCAGCTGTTTCCCCAGGAATCTGTCCTATTTCATGAGAATTACCAAGCACCACTGAGAAAGCTTCTGTTACATATGTCGGTGTAAAAGATATTAAAGCCTCAGATCTCTGAAACAAATATGCAGAGAGAAAACAATGCCACTGTATTTTCATAATTTATATTTGAAAAGCTGGGGACTGAGTAAGGAAAATAATCTGCACAAATGTGTTTGTTAACAGCTGGGCTGGAAATATGGAATCGCAGGTTTCCCATCACTGTAGTAAGTTACAGTGGAAGAGAGGTTGACCTGTGGTCTTGTTTTGCACTACTGCCCCCCTGTCATTAGTGTGACTGATCTAAAAGTCTTGCCAAGGTGCTCTGAGAGAACAGAATATTGCCAATGGCAGAAAGCTAGCATTTCTATTAAATTTAACCTTCTGAGGACTCGGGATGCCCCCTCCCCCCCCCCACCATGGAACCTCAATACACAAGTTTATAATTCTTCACTGATGAAAGATGGGAAGCCAAAATCCAGCTGGGCTGCACATGGCTTGGCAATCACAACACACATCGCTGAAACACAGGGCTGGCATCTCACACTTTGTCTAGCTCCTCACTCCCAGGTACCCCGAGCCATTCAGCAAAAGAAGGCCTGGGCTGGGGAAAGATCTGCTTCGTGGTGGAAATCCGGCCTAGGGCCGCCTGTTGTAAATCAAAAAGCTAAAGCATCAGTTGCTTTGTAAACAGTCAAGGGACATTTTACATTCGCTGTCCCCTCCACCCCCCAAGCCAAAATCTTGACTAATAATGACACCAACAGCAAATTCAAAACAGGAAGCTACACAAACATACATTTCTTTTTTGGGGACCAGCCCTCAACTTGTCAAGACCAAGTAACATATGAATAATTTCACTGCAGTGTAAGATGTAACACAGAGAGGGAAAACTTCCAGCCTGTAGGAAAAGAGTAATCTGATACCCGCCCCCAAAATGAGCTCAACCTGTTGTATTTGAGGAAAACCAAAAATTTTTAAAAACAGGCAAACGCACTGGAGGGGACAGCTCCTAGGGACTAGGTAGGACCCCAGGCACCATCGCTCTGAAACTGACGTGGCTTAAAAAGAAAACAACTGGGAATCCACAGATCTCCTCTTCTAAGTATAACTGTCCTGGAAGACGCCAGTCACTTTTCGCTGCCTGCATCAAACCAAGGGTTCTGTGGCAGTCTCCAGGCTGGGTCTCGCCGCCCTCTGCAGCTCGCCTGGGAGCCGCGCGACTCGAGTCGCCCCGTCTCCGTTCGCACATCCAGAAGTGCACCTCGCAACTCTGCAGCCAACTTATTAAATGGGGGGTGGGAGGGAGAGAAATCACAGTTCCCTTTCTTCAAAGCGGCCGGTGCTGGGAAGGCCTCCATCTCACAATCAGAGACGAGCTGTGCAGCTGCTCCCGAGTTTAAATGCTGCTTCGCGCGGCGCCACGCGCCAGCCTGCCGCTGGCCACCGCGGAGCCCCCGAACCCCATCATCCCGCGCCCCGGCCGAGCGCCCCCTGCGCCCTCCCGCCCGGGGTTGCACGAGCGACCCCGGCCCTGCGCCCCAGCCGGCAGGACACCCCGAGCGCCCGGCCCCCGCCCCGGCCCGACCCCCGCACCTGCGCCGCCGCCCCCGGCCGCCCGCAGCGCGGGGAGCGCGTCCTCGGCGGGGTCGAAGCGGGTCACCAGGCGCAGCGCCATCGCCCGGCCCGGCGGCTCGGCCCGGCGCACCGCCCGCCCCCGCCGCCTCCCCGCGGCGCCGCCCCCGCTTCCTCCCCGCCCCGCCCGCTTTCGGTTCCGCGCCCGCGGGGACCCGGGCTGGGCGCGGGGAGGCCGCCCGTGGGGACGGGGACGCGGAGCCCCTCCGCCCCCGGTGCTGAGGCGCAGTCCACGCGGCGGGAGCGGGAGCGGCGTCCCCCGGGCAGAGGCGCCCCGGCGTCACCACCGCAGCAAGGGCGACCCCTGCCTCGGGCCGTTTCCACCTGCTCGGGACCGCGGGGAGCCCGTGAGGACGCGACTGCCCCGAGGGAGGCGCGGAAGGGTTAACAGCTCCACGCACACGGGGGGTCTTCAGACTCTGCAGCCTGAGCGCTCGGGTCTCCCCCGGGGCACCAGTCTTCCCGGGCGCCTCCGCAGCGCCCCCCTCCACACAGAGCTAGCGGGGACCTTTCCCCACCTAGCTCTCTCGGTGCTCCCGCACCACCGCCAAGCTGGGCCCCTGTCAGATCAGGTCGTCCTGAACCCCGGGTTAGTGTCTCCCTAAAAGCAATCTGACCTCTCTGCAGAAGCAATGACAGATCTTTTCCGTGGGATAAAGCCAGTGCCCTCACCCAACCCCTGCTCCCTCCAACTCCAGACCCCGCAGCTCCATAGCTCCCGGTTTCCTTCCTCCTTCCTCCTGGGAAATCCCCAGGCCCTCCCAGAGCATCTCACAGCTGCTGCCCACAGTGACCTCCCCAGCCCTCCACTTGTAGAGTGGCATTGCTACAACACCTCCGTGGACAATCGCTTGCTAGACGAAGTTTGAATCTTGAGTCTTGAGACAGACTCCCTCTCCAAACTGCGCCCCCTGCAGTTCCCAAAGTTGCAGAAGAACAAAGCTCATCGTTATGGAAAGACAATGAATGTAGCAATAGCCTGAAAAATATCTTTTCATCTGTCTCTCTGATAGCTTTCTGTACTACTGTTACCCAGGGCAGACTCCTAGTCTCCAGTCTAAACTTGGATAAATCACGTTATCCAGAGTCTCAGATGCCTTGGCCTTGCTATGGTTTGAAAACTACCCTCAATAAACAAAGGTCTGAAGTTTCCCCTAGACAGGTATTGCTCCAAGGGAGGTAGTGGATGATTTCAGGTGGAACTCAGCTACTCACTGCCATGTACACAAAGAAATGCAAAGAAATGTAATTTGCACGGAGATTTAAGAGAAACTATTGCTAACATTTGCTAGAATAAAAGGCAAGACTCTTGTTACGGTTTATAACAGATGTACCCTCAAAGCCTTATGCACTCATGGTAGGGCTTTTGGGAGGTGGCTGTATCATGGGTTGTGATACAGGATTGAGTGTCCTGACTGGATTAAGACCACTGATTGGGTTAGCATGCTTCTGCATATGGACATGGGAAGGTCCCTGCTGCATGTGACCCAGTTGCACCAACCAATAGGCTTGTAACCTGAATGGAATCAAAAGGAAATGAAAGCTCACCATGGCTGCTTTGATGGCTCCTGTCTACCCTGCCATGGACTGTTTCTCCTCTGCCATGTTGCCCTGCCGTGGAGCCAGCTGACTATGGATGAAAACGTCTACAACCCATGAGCTAAAAACAAATCTTTCCTCCTTTAACTTGTGACCATCAGGTATTTTGTCCCAGCAACAAGAAAGTAACTAAGATAGATTTTGATACCAAGAGTATAGTCACTGCTAAGCCACCATCTGGCCATGTAGTTGAGGAGCCTTAGGAACTAGTTTGTGGGAGGAGTTTGGAAAGGTTTGGAGAAGCAGCTGGAGAAGCAGCCCTGGAAAACTATAAATTGTGCTTGATGGGAGATTCTGGTCAAAGCTTAGAAGAACAGAATGTTGACGATGATGCAGCCAGAAAAGAGCAGGCTCAAGAGGTTTCAGTTAGAAAGGACTCCCTTGGCAGTTGAACCCCCAATTAAATGTGCTATGCTCTGGTGGAAAATTTGTGTGCATTTTGCTCCTGTCATGATACACTGTCAAGAGACAGAGATTAAGTGCAGCAGACTGATTAATCTGGTGGAGAAGATTTCAAGGCAGTCTAATGTTGAGACAGTGGCATGGCTACTGTTGGGGACTTTTAGCCAGATCTGTGTGAGAAAGAGCCAAGAGGACAGTAGAATGATTTAATACATTTTAAATCTGGCAAAAAAAAGCAAGGTCCAGTAAAATTGCATCCTGCAAAGACAGATCAGAGGAGAATTTGGTTGCTGAAAGTATTAGCAACCAAAAGCCAAGTATTTTGGAAGAAAGCAGTAGAAAGGATGACCTGAGGGTCAAAAGAACAAGGAGGATGCCACCTTTTGCACCAAAGCAAAGGTAAAAGACTTTGCTTTGAGAAGAGAGCTCCAGTGCACTATACTCCAGGGTGGTAGTGGCATAGGAAATTTGTTCCTCAGAATTGGGTTCATAGTGCTCAGCAATCTAGACACTTAACCCCTATAACCAAAAGAGAAACCTGGCTACCACTCAAGTTGGCAGCAGACTTGGTATCATCCACATGGTGCTGGTTTTTTTTGGTGCATGCAGAATGTAAGAGAGATGGGATCAGGAAGGCATCCATCCAGATTTCAGAAGAAGGCCTAGCAGCCAGGCAATGTGCCCCTGAGAGGACAATGTGTGAGGCTGTGTGAAGCCAAAGGTTCAGTGGAGACCCCAGATGCTGAAGAAGCCAAAAATGTGCATGCATCCTAAGAGGAAAACCAAAGGAGTGAGCAAAGCTAGCCAAGGAGAGGGCTCCAGCCATCAGCAGCGCCATAGGAGCAGAGCCACTCAAGCCCTTTGACGTTCACATCTTGCCACAGATTGTTCTGCATGGTAGACGTGGAGCAATGAGATTCAATGTTTTCCCTGCTGGACTTTGCTCTTGCTTTGCTCTTTTTTTTCTTTCCTTCCTTGTTTGTACCTTTTGAATGAGAATGTGCAATTTGCTTTATTATATGTTGGCAGTATTTAACTTTCATCTGTAACAGGGCCTCATAGCTATGAGTTTGCCTTAAACTCGGGAGGATTAGGATTGGACTTTTCAGCAATGCTGAAACTGTTAGGACTTTGGCAACTCTTAGAGATGAACTAAATACATTTTGCATAAGGAAATCCACGTAAGTCTTTTGGGAGGTAAGGTGGAACTTTTCAGCTTGTATCTGGATATCCCCCAAAGCCTCATGCTCACATAGGTGGGACTTTGGGGAGGTGGCTGGGTCATGAGTGTCTGATAACTGGATTAGTCCACTGATTGATTTAGCATGCTTCTGGGGGTGAACAGTGGGAAGGCCCACCCTGGTTGTGGGTGGCACCAATAAATAATCTTATAGCCTGGATGGAATAAGAAAGGAAAGGGAAGCCCACTGCTTATTGCTTGTTGCCTGCCTCACCATAAGCTGTTTCTCCTCTGTGATGTTCTGGTGCCGTGTTGCTCTGTCTTGGAACTAAACAACTGTGGACTGAACCCTCTGCAACCTGTAAACTAAAATAAGCCTTTCCTCCTTTAATTTGTGGGTGTTGGGTGTTTTGCTCCAGCAACAAGAAGATAACTAAGATACTACTGAACCCAGGGGACACTACTACAACTAATATTTCCCATCAAATGAATCTTTTGCCTCTGACACACAGAAATGTCCTCACCTACCTATTTTAAATGTCCACTAAATTTCCCTTTTCATTTTTGCAGATAACTTTTATTTTTGTCAAGTAACACTGATTTTATAGCCACACAATGATATGAAAATTTTCTTCAAAATAAATTTAAGCTAAAAATATAAAGAAGGTGAAAAATTGTAACTGAGCTAACAGATAGATGTGGCCAAAATCATGATGCTGCTACACAAGCGATTGAATTTTGGAGATTAGAAAAGAGACTTAACGGCTGATGTATTGGTTTCAATTTTGTGAAGGGTCAGTAGAAGTTATTGTTGACATGTTCTTCAGTTCCACAGAAGACGGAACTGTCTTATCTTTATTTGAAAAGCGGTTGTGTAGGATCAAAAACACTGGGGCAGTAATTTGCACATTGATTTGGGAATGGGCACATGCCCTGGTTAGAACTAGGTTCACCAGAGTTAATGAACACTCAGATTAACAGTAAATAAAGCACCCGGGTTTTATTCCCTCACCCATCTGGAGGAAAGCAGTCCAAAGCTCAGAGGGCAAGCTCCTGAATTCATCAGGACACAGTGCTTTCCCACTTTTTGTTCCACCAGACCTTGAGGAGGCCTTGTCTTCATGGCCCACGATGAGGGCAAAAGCTTCAGTCATCATGTTTGCATTCTAGAAACCGAAGGGAAGAAGAAAAATAAAAGGAAGTTAATGCCTCTATTTTAAGGATACTTCCCCAAAGTTCTACACAGCATTTCTGCTTATATTTTATTGATTAGAATTTAGTTATTTGCCAAATGTAGGCTTAAGGAAATATGCCCAGGCAGTGACAGTCTCAGACAAAAGGACAAAATCACTGAGAAAGTTGGAGGAAATAAATATTCAAAAACAATCCGAGATCTCTTTCATGAGGTGAAATCCAATTTTGGTCAATGGGTTGTAAAAAAACAAAAACAAACACACACACACACACACACACACACACACTACTATGATAGTTCTGAGAAAGTGTTAGCTATTCCTTAACAAAAGTGAAGCATGGCATGATGGATGGTCCCTTTCACCCTTCAAATTTTCACAGTCTGGACGTAATCCTAGAACTTCAGCCAGCCACATGGAAGATGGAGCCAGTCCCATGGTGTCACACAGAGCTCCGAGAACTGCAGAGGAGATGAGCCTGCTGTGTTATTTTTGGAGCCAGTCCCATCTCCGGCTCTTCTGATAATCAATGTAAATTTCCCTATCATTTGAACAATACTGAGCTGGCTGGGATCTCAATTTTAGGGGTAATCATTTCAAAATTTCAAATAAAGACCAAAGTACACTATGATCTTGGTAGGTTTCTGTTTGAACTGTTGTGAGTACCCATTGTTCCATGTTTTATGTTGTTTTTATTAACTTCCAATGAGGTAATGCTAAGGGAGCAGGCTTGAGGGGAAAGCCCGGGTAAGCAAAGCATAAATTCCAGAGCTCTGGTGACCGAAGGAGCTCTGGGTGTGATCATGCCTGAAACGCACTCTGTCAACAGCCTTTCCAGTTACCAGAAGCCCACGTTTACTGTGTGAGCCTGTTTGAGTTGGGGTTTCTGTGACTTGAGTTGGAAGCATCCCAAATCTGGGATCCACCAGCTTAATGAGCAGTCTCATCACTGAGGTCTCATGATAGTGTGAATCTGGTGCAGCATGCCGGGGTCACACTGCAGAGCACACATTTGTACAAGCTTGAAGCAGATGGTGACACGAATGCCAGTACCTGGACCAACAAGGTCCTGCTGCTTAGCAACAGGATCTCCCCACTTTTGTGTGGCCACCTCACTGCTCCAGAAAGAAGGTGGGCTTGGATGGGCAGCCTTGAGATACCCAGAGCTAAAAACCTTGGATCTGGAGAGAAATCTCAAATCAAGATTAAATTCGTAAGTTGGAGCCAGACCATGGGCCTTCAGTCTAGTAGCAAATGACAGAGCATAGGTAAACTATAAGGAAGAAATATTAAGGGAAATGATCTAGCCTAGATTTCTAGAAAGCAGAGCTCAGCAAAGATTAAAATGCTGAGATTCAGCTGCATATGGGGCATTCTCTAAAATAGACCAAATACTAGCCCACAGAGCATGCAAAGGAATTAAAATGATTCTGTGTATATTATCTGACCATAGTGCCATAAAACTTGAAATTAATGGCAAAAGAAACTTCAAAAACTCCACAAATACATGGAAATTAAATAACACCCTCCTCAACAACCAATGGGTCACAGACGAACTAAAGAAAGAAATTAAACAGTATCTACAACTAAATGGGCATGCAGATACAACATACTGGAATTTATGGGGCACAATAAAAATAGTTGTAAGAGGGAAATTTACAGTGGTGAATTCTCACATCAGGAAAACAGAATGAGCACAAATCAACAACCTAGTGTCACACCTCAAGCTTCTAGAAAAAGAAGAGTAAGACAAACTAAAAGCCCACACAAGGGTGGAAATTATGAAGATCAGAGAAGATGTTAACCCAGTGGAGACCAAGAAAACAATACAAAGAAGGTTCTTTCAAAGAACACATAAAAGTGATAAATTCTTAGCCAGCTCTATTTTTTAAAAAAAGGAAAGAAAACATTCAAATCTTATATTAAAGAATAAAAAGGGTGAAATTACTGCAAATCCTGTGAAAATTCAGAAGATCGTAACACCTATTTCAAAAACCTTTACTCTCATAAGGTGAAAAACAGTGAAGAAATGGACAGATTCCTGGATACACACAAAGGCCAAAATTGGAACCAAGAAGATATAAAAATCCTAGGCATGTGCAGGCCACTGCAGGGAAAGCCAGACACCAGCCTTTTCCCATGAGTCGTGCCACTCATGGGCTGCAAGGGAAGAGAACAAGAAGTCACCGGGAAGCAAGCCCTCCCTGTGAATCCGACTAAGTGTGGGCTTCTGGGGGCACAGCCAGACGCCAGCCCCTTCCATCATGTGGGCTGAGAAATATGAAGAGCCAACCCCCTGCCCACAACCAGTCCACCACAAGCTGCCAGCTGCTCTGGAGAAACACAGGCTGCACTGATCACTACTGAGGCGGGATACAGTTTAGTGCCTGTAGTGTTAGTGTTTCAGTAGCTTTGTAGCCGAAAGCAGTGGTCTGACCATCTACGCAGGGATGGCAATACACAGTGTAGCTTCTACAGGGAATCTCCTTCTGAGGGTGGTGGCCATTGTTGATTCCCTATTGTCTTGTTTTGAAGTCCAGTATCATTTTCATTGTTTTGTTGGGTTGGGTTTTGTTCTGTTTTGTTTTGTTTGATTTTATTGGATCCGATGGCATGAGCAGCTATTTCAAAATTCATCTGTAAACTGAAGAGACCTAGAATAGCAAAGGCAATCCTGGGCAACAAAGACAAAACAGGAGGCATCATAATTCCCTACTTGAAATAATACTACGAAGTTACTGTGTTAAAATCAGCACAGTACTGGTGAAAGAAAACCAGACCTGAGGGCCAGTGGAACACATTAGAAGATGCAGACACAACTACAAAGTCATCTTATCTTTGATAAAGAGGCCAAACAAGTTCATTGGAAGAAAGATAGCCTCTTCAGTAAATCGTGCTGGAAAAATTGGATTTCTGTGTGCTGAAGACTAAAACTAGACCCATGTCTGTCACCGTACAGTAAACTAAAGTCAAAATGGGTCAAAGAGGCCAGGGATTTAGCTCAACAGCACCTGTCTTACGGGCGTACGGTCCTGAGTTTGATCCCTGGTACAAAAATAAAAAAGTTTAAAGATCTAAATATTAAAACACAAACACTAAACCTGCTGGAACAGACAGTGGATAAAAATCTTGAATACATAGGGGTAGGCAGAGAGTTCATGAACAAAATCCAAACAGCATGGGAAACACTTCAAAGAATCAACAACTGGGATCTCATTAAAAAGCTTTTGCACATCAAAGAAATCACCAACAGCGTGAAAAGTTAACCCACAGGGTGTGAAATAATTTTAGCCAACTATCCCTCAGACAAAAGACTTCTATCTGGAACATACAAAGAATTGAAAGAAAATCAGACCTCCCAAATTCAAAGACCCATCCAAAACTGGGTATCTGAGAGAAACACATACATTTCAATGAAGAAATATGAATGCCAAATAAATATATGAAAAAATGTTCAGCATCATCAGTCGTCTGAGAGATGCAAATTAAAACAACAATGAGATTCCAACTCACCCCAGTAAAAGTGATTATCATCCAGAATCAACCAATAACAAATGCTGGAGAGGCTGAGGGGGGAAAAGAACCCTTGTCCACTGTTGGTGGAGACTAGAGCTGTTCACCCCTGGTATTTTTCCAGAAGAATTAGAAACATCATAGAACAGCGATATATGTATACCCATGTTTATAGCAGCACAATTTGTAGTAGCTAAGTTTTGGAAACAACTCCAATGCCTTTTAACCAAGGAATGGATAAAAAAGATGTATTTTTATACAATGGAGTACTAGTCAGCTATAAAGAGGGATCAACCTGAGCATTTGTAGGTAAATGGATGCAGCTTGAGACCATCCTCATAAATGAAATAAGTCAGATTTGCATGTGTGAATGTTGTAGTGTTTCCCTAGTGCAAGGAGCTGAAAAGGTAAACAGATCTAGAACGTGCAATAGATATTGTGAGGTGGAACAGAAAACAGAAAACGTATTGGGGAAAGGCAAAAAGAAGGAAGGGAAAAGGAAAAATAAATAAATATATATATATTATATATGATCAGTTAAGATAGTTATACTACTAATTGATAGTTCATTGGAAAGAAAGGTGTGCACTTCGATTGTTTGATCCATTTTTCATGCCTATAACTACTTTGACAACAACAATACATAATGTACTAACCGTTGTTACTCTCCTACACTCTTACATCGAAATTTTGTACCATCGTATTTTTTATTTAAAATTTTTAAAATAAAATATAGTGTTGAGACAATGGGAGAGATGCCAGCACAGGCCAAGAAAAGATGGGAAGCGGTGAGAGCCCAGAGGGTTCCCGCGCACGTCCCCCATCAGCCCTGAGAAGCACAGGACTGGTTTCCTCTCACTCTCTGCCCCTGACCGGGGATTCCGAGCCTCTGATAAACTTGTTGAAAAACAGAAACCTCACTCTGAGGCAGAGGGGCGAGAGGGAGAGGAGTATGAGAGTCATCAGCACATACTGATAGAACTGTGAAGGGGAGGAAGAGGAGGAGGATGAACCCCAGGCTCAAGGTGGTGACCCCAATAACGTAAACATGCACCCTAGATCCAGTGAGCCCATTTCCCTACGTTCAAATTGTTCAGTGTTTTACTAACGCGATCCCGGGAATAGTATTAAAGATCTTTAAAGATACAGGGGTTTCAGGAGGACAAACCCTGAATGGCCGATAACAAATCTGTTCTGGTAAGATTGTTCGGAAGTCATTTCACAGAAGTTTGTGTTCCTACCTAACAAGTGAAAACAAAGCATACTGACAGTCAAAATATGTTTCAAAATAGAAAATATAGTCCTGTTTCTTGCCAGTTACAAATGGAATTTCAAAAACTGCCCCAACTGTTAACAATAATTACCTCTGGAAAATGTAATGTGAATTGTTTAACCTTAAGCACTGATTTTACTTTTTATTTATTTATTTGTTTATTTATTATTTTATTTGGTAGGGGGTACCAGAAATCAAACTCAGGACCTTGCACTTGCCAGGCAGGAGCTGTGCCACTGAGCTATATCCCTGGCCCTAATTGTTTAATTTTAAAAACCAGGTTAATTTAGGAAAAATTATCTTTACTTCAATTCTGGCTATAAAATTACTGTTTCACCTGTGAGGAGGAATCGTCATCCTGACAGCTTATGCTAATGGGGGCCTGCACGGTTGCGGAGACAGATGGATGTTTAGGGATCTCTAGTGTTGTTTTTGTAAGTGTCCTTGGAAAGCCGACAGATCAGTGTGCTCATCATTTGGGATTCACAGTGAGAGCGAGCTCCCCATTATTCATTGAAAAGAAGATTAATGTTGATTTTTAAATGTTCTGAAGAACAACAGCCCTATGGTTTGGAGGGAGATAAAAGATTGCCATTTACTCAGAGAGGTTCGGCTTGAATATTCTAGATGAACGAGACCTGGTTGGATCAATGGAGTGAAAAAAATTGGGGTGAAACCATCAGAGAGAGGGGACAGGGTAGCCATGTAGCTCAGGCTGGCTACGGGAGGCAGCTCTACTAACCACTAGACCACCAATGCCTCGGTCTTGGGCTGGCTTTGAACTCACTCTGTAGCCCAGGCTGGCCTCCAACTTATATTGATCTTCCTGCCTCAGCCTCCTGAGTGCTGGGATTACAAGTGTGTACCACCACGCCCAGCAGGTATTAAATATTTTTGCAAGCATCATCGAGTTCTGATTAAAGCTTAGTTAATCAGTAAATGCTATCAACTGGAACTACTGTATCCAAATAGGCAGAGCAGTGAAATGTATGAAATATGAAGAGCATATCCAAAAACACATAATTACATGAAAGTTGTGCTGCCATCTGTGATACCTCATTCCGTGAGATAAATGGATACATAGATCTTACCACTATTTGCAATGACCAAGAAAAAAAGGCATTGATATTCTAGTCCAGAAAACATCCCATTTTAAATGGTTTCTTAGATGCTGTATGTTAAAAGTCTAATTTTTAAAAAATAGATACTTAACCTACTTAAGAGTTACACAGAACACTAATAAAAAGAAATACAGGCAGAGTGGATCAGGAGATAGAGTGCATCAATATGATTTATATAAGAAACACACTTAACCCGAAAGAGGGTTTATAGGCTGAAAGTCAAAGACTAGAAAATAGTGCTCAATGTGACAAGGAACCAGAAAAAAAGTGGGGATATCTTGCCCATCAGCCTCAGATTGGCTAGAAAGCCATGACACTTTTATACAATGGAAAACTACTCAGCTATAAACAAGCTGATGTAGGTAAATAGATACAACCTGAGATCATGCTCAGGGGTAAAAAGATTCAGAAACACTTAGGTGAATAGCGGGCTGCCTCCCTAATATAAAAATTAAAGGAGTTAGTGGGATGCAAAAGGTACAGTGCACCCTGTGAAAGTGAAAGGGGAGGAACTGTTTAAAAAGGAAAGGCAGTGGCCATTGTTAATCTTTTATCATGATTTGAAACCCATACTGTTTTCATTGTTCTGTTTAGTTTGCTTTTATTCTGTTCCAGTGGGGGGAGTCGTGGACTAAAACAAGAAAATAAAGCTAAAATCTGTGGAGCTGGGTGGAATTGAAGTCCTGGTGCAGATTTATAGGTCTACCTGCATTAGATTTGATGGCATGGACAGCTATTCCAAAGATAGCAGGATATATTATGTAACCATTTTTGATTTTTCTATTAGCTTGATTTGACACCCTGTATTGCTTTCATTGTGTTGTTTTGACTGACTTTATTCTATTCTGTTTTGTTTGATAGTATCAAGTTTGATAGTATAGGCAACTACTTTGAAGACAATAAGATGCACCATGATACCCATTGTGGTTTGACTATTATCTTCTTTTGAAGTCCTATAATGTCTCCAATGTTTTGTTTTTATTGGTTTTGTTCTGTACTGTTTTGTTCAATTTTATTATGCCTGATGATATGGGCAATTCTTTTGAAGATAACAAGAGGCATTGTGGTAGCCAGTATTGATCTCCTTGTATTTTGTTTTTTGAAAGTCATGTACCATGTTAATCCTTTTGTTTTGATTGACTTTTGTTTTGTCTCATTTTGTTTTATTCTCTTCAAAATAAAAATTTTTTAAAAAGATTTACACAGAAGTCATCTTCCTCCTTCCCTCCCCCCCTTCCTTTTTAACCCCTCATCCCTTGCCCTCCCCTCTTGGTTCCCTTTTCTCAATTGTTTATGGGATGCTGCATCCTAAAAGCATCCCGTGAGGCACAGAAAAGTGAGCAGCTGTGCAGGCAGCTTTGGGAGCAAGGCAGTGACCAAAATTTTGATGTCAGAGCTCAGACAGGGTGAGGAGGAAGCCAGGAGGAGACTGGTGACCTGGCAGGAGGTGTCAGAGCCCAGGCTGAGGAGGGCAGCTGGCTCGGGGTGCGGTGCCTGCCTGGGTGATAGACTTCAAGCGCTGCTGGCTGAGGGAAGTTGCACAGGACCTGGAGTGACGGCTGAACCTCAGGAGCTCCTTGGCCAAGTACAGACTTTCAGAATAAAGTGAGCTGTGCTGCTCGCTGGTACGTGGGGGAGTCGTGGACTAAAACAAGAAAATAAAGCTAAAATCTGTGGAGCTGGGTGGAATTGAAGTCCTGGTGCAGATTTATAGGTCCTCATAGGAAAATCATGAGACATCTATCGTGATAGAAATGAACTTGTATTACTCAAGCATACTTATATATATATGCACGTGTATATATAAATATATACATATTCCCTGCTTCTGTCTGAGGAAAGCCTGGATTAACAGCGTCCCTGTATTGATTAACACTCCTGGCACATGGAGAGAAGCAGATTAGCCTGGAACATTGGTAGCACCAGGAGGCATGAATGAAAAAAAAAGATGATAGGGACCTGGTGGATGATCACAGGCCCAGTGCTAACGGGCTCTTACTGGCCAGATCAGTGTTAATTCGTGCACCAACATAAACAGCAGAGTAAGGAATTATAACCTATTAAGGCAGGGAACCGTGAGCCCAGAGGCATCTAGGTATATTAAAAAGGTACACATAGACACATCGAGAGTTTGATGAGGAACAAGAGTCCAGTTTTCAAATACTACCCCCCAAAAACCTTTGGGAAGCCCCGTGTACACCGCCTTAATCAAGGAACAAATGGACATCATGAGGCAGAATCACTTCCAGAAATAACCTTCATCTCATCTCGAGCAAATGCCAGGCAAAGCCAACTGAAGGGCGGGCTGCCACACAATGGAATCGTAATCTCTGAAAGAATCAAGGTCATGGAAGTCATGGAAAACAGAAGGAAGGCTTAGAAAAGGAGGCCACAGAGTCAAGGCCGTGCACACTGCCCAGGTTCCCGCTCTCAGTTCTCTCCCTGCACAGGAGGGGGCGTGGCAGGATTAGGTGGCAGTGATGCACTGAGGTTAATGTTTTGATTTTGATGTTTGCATGATGACTACATAGAAGGCTGGGTTTTTTTTTATAAGAAACATAATTGTACAGTAGATTAGCCTTTATTCTCAAATAGTTCTGGAAAAAGTTTGTTTATATCGTACTACCAACTTTTCTGTAAATTTATGATGATGCAAAATAAAAAACTAGCATGAATGTTATCAGAATATTCCTAGAAACCTCATCAAGCCCCCTCTCCCAGGAAGAAGCTGTCAACTCCAATTGCACTGTTTTCTCCCACAGACTCTGAATCACAGCATGGGTGGATTTGGTTTAGGACACTGGATTATCAGAAGGGGCAGGGGTTTAAAACTGGATTGCGTTTCCCACGCTGCTTTGCAGCTGTAAGGAAAGCTGCTGTACTTACTAGTTTTAGGCTCTATGAAGTCAGTTCTGCCAAACTGGCTGAAAATAAGCCATCATCAACTAACAAGAGAAGCACAATGAAGAACTTTAACCTCTACCTTTCCTCCTTAACAGGAAACTTCCATTAACTGACCTCAGAGGAAAATTTATAAAAACTAAACTTTTTTCCCCATTGCAATCACATGATTTTATTTCCTAGGGAAATTGATAACAAAACATGTGTATCTATTACAGAAAAATTTTTGTTAAAAATATACATGCTGATGTCAAAATCTTCTGAGTTCTGTGGACAACAACTATGTAAAAAAGAAACACTTGACAGATACTTTGGTGTGTGGTAGGTTTTTAACATCCAGCTCCATGTGTGCTGTACATAGATTTTTTTTTCAAATTTCTCAAGACCAGAGAGCATCTCCAAAGCCTCTCATTAGCAGCTTGGCAGCCAGCCCCTGGCTCCAGCTCAGCCTGAAAGCACTTTCACAGTGGCAGACCCCATGCCCAGCACAGAAGTCCTATTGTCACCGAGGCTCCCTGCAGGCACAATTCCTGGAGGAACCCATTCAGGCACAGGAAGGTTTCACATAAAAACTAAATAAAGGACCACCTTCAAAGCATTGGATTCCTGCACCCCTTGGAAGGCTTGGAGGACAATTGATTTGATTACAATTAATTAACGTGTTGCAAGATGGCCTCCTCCAATTCGGGGGAACCTGCTGCCCTGTGACAAGCGTCTCTTGTGAGGGAGGGAAGCCACACCCTGTCCTGCAGCTGCTGAATCACAGAACCTGGTTTTTTCTTTGAAAACATTTCGCATCGAAAATATGGTGCAGGTGACCTTAACAGGAAGAAGACACGTCTACTTGCACAGAACTTTCCATTGTCTGCGTTTTTCACCTGCTTGTGGCTGTGAATTTTCCCCCCAGTGGCTGGCTTCCCTTCCACTTGGCTTTGCTAATTAGGGCTGGGAAATATTTTCTGACTGCGGGGGCTCCACAGTGGCCTCTTCCCTCCCTCCAGTTTCCTGCCAGTGGCTGTCTCTTTGGTGTCTTTGTTCTCAGAAAAGAAAAAACCATCCCTGCAAGCATTGATCAGAAGTCTCCGAGTACTACTCGCTCATTAGCTCCTTTGAGATCCTGTTCAGCAGCCTCCTTTCAAACTTCAATTGTGGCTTATTTTTTATTTATCTTCCCACGAACCTTAATATACAAAGGGAACATGATTTGAGTTGAAGTTCGAAGAAAGATATAGAAAATTCTGTCGAATTTTATTGTGCTAAAAAAGTGAATCTTTGCCCACTCTAATAACACAAACCACGTTAGGGAAAGTAGCCACGTTTGTTCAGAAGAGAAGCCGAGCACCTAAACACCAAAACATTCCCTGTATCTGTTTTCTTAAACCCCTGTTATTTCCAAAAGTGATTTTAATTTTCAAAAACAATGAGGTTTGCAAGTGATTATTTAAAAATTTTATTAAGAGTTCTTTTAGTGTTCTTCCAATGTTTGATTTTTCTCAAAAATATATTTAATTTAAAGCTTGTTTTCAAAAATCCACACCTTTTCCAAACTTTGCACCTACCCCCTTGTCACAGGCATTTTCTTGCCAAGGTCTGTCTGTATCTGCATCTCTCTGACCGTGATCTGCTGGCAGAAAGACTCCAAGATGCCTGAGAGCCAAGGAGAGAGATGTCCGCCTTTCCTCACGGAATCAGAAGCCCATCAGCGCAGTCCGGATGAATGCCAACCCAAAGCTTGTAATGTGTCACCTTTCTTTTCAGGACCTCTGTTTTTCCAAGTGCTCATCTGACCTGTGTCCACCCCTGGGAGCACCTAGTCCAGTTCCCCATCCAGGGTATGCTGTGATAGCATCAAAACCTTGTTGATTAGGAAAAAGCCGGTATTGACACCAGCTTGGCCAGATGCTCAGCAGAGTCTCAAGAGGGTAAAGAATTTCAGGGTTTTATACAAAAAAAGAAAGAAAAAAGAGCCAGCAATAGCATGCCTGTAGTCAGGACTTAACCAGGACCTGAGACCTACATTCTTGTGGTCTGGTATCAACTGGCTCCGTGACCTTATCAAGTCACTTAATCTTTCCATTCTTGGTTTCCTGATTTGTAAGAGATTGGATTATGGTACCCAGAGTCCCTTTTATAAATGGTTTAAGATTCTTAGCTATAAGAAAAATAAAATAATACAAACGAATATATCCCCTTCCCAACCCCGGTCACCAAGTTCTTAGGTGGACTGTGTCGAGCCCGCCTTAGGAGGGGACGCCAAGTCTGCTAACCAAGGAGACACTGAAACTGCAATAGTGAAAGAGTCCAGGGTGCACCTGCTGGGCCAGAGAGGCCACGCGGAAAGAGGAAGGGGGCGGAGGAGGTGGCAGGGACCATGATGGAGTTCTTTTGAGGCCCTCTTTTCCCTCTTTTGGACTCACCCCCAAGCTCTCTAACTGGGTAGCAGATAAGCTGCAGAGATGGCTTTGTTGTCATGGCACACAGTATTAGCCACACGTTGGACTATCAGCTCCATTTGAATGTATTTTTATCTGAAATGAGATCTGAACCCCCCAGGAGGAGTATTCATCTCCTAAAACACAAGTCCTGAGCTGCACAGGAAAGAGAAGCAGCCCTGAAGGAGTCCTGAGGGGGCAGGCTTCCCGCCCTCTGCGATCTGCCACCTCCCCTGCCACTGTGGCTGTCCAGAGAACACCCAGCCCAGTGAGCTCCAGCTCCTTGGACCTGCTCAGCATCACTTCACAGGCAGGAGGGCTCGCGAGCTCCACCCCACAGTGACCAATCTGATGCTGCCCATCTGGGGACTCTCACTTCATATTCTAGCACACGTTAGCATTTAACAAATGGTGGTTCTTCATCTTCATAATGAGAGCTCGTAGGTAAGCGCTATGGGATAGCAGAAACCAGAAGTCATTCCACCCTTAACTTCTGATTTATGTGTATTTGTTGTGCTTTTCCTCATTCTGTTTCTCTATACCATTAATGCATTTTAGCAGTTTTCAGGAAACAGTTGTGTTTTTCCTCCCTGAAAGACAATGAAAATTTAATAATAGATAAAATGATATTTTGGAAGAAACTTGTGTATGCCACTATCTGTGATAGCCTTTACCTCTCCCAAAATCAACAAGGGATACTATTGGGATTATGCAAATGGCTTCTTGGTTTTCTTTCAAGCCTTTTGGAAAATTTACAGTTTAAAAAAATCTGAGTGATTTACCAAGGTTTTAACAGCAACTCTTTCAACAGAAACAAACAATTGTGCCGAGCTAAAGAAATCTATTTTCAGGTAATCATGTTTGATCATGAGCCAGAAAAATCTTAGAATCTGTTCAGTAGCGTCTAGAACTGGCGGCTTGCTATAATGTTACTTTTTCAACTCTTGTCTTTAGCTTCAAGCCCAAATACAAGTGACTTAAAAAGAGATAAATCACCTAAAACCTACATGTGTGGCTGATTTTCCATTCTCCAAATACCTTCCCTTCAAACATACACACAGCAAAAATAGTCAACTTTCATTTAATGAAATGAATATAGTAAAGCATGTACCCTGGTACACTGGACAACTGAGATTGATTTTCTCGCAATTAGACCTCTCCATGCTTGGAAAGCGTTGGCTACTTTAAAACAAACCTCCATAATAGCCCTCCTAGGTAAACAAGGAACAGGTGTAATTATCTCTCCACAAATGGAGGATCGGGCACAAAGGAATGGACGGAATTAACCAAAGAGGAAATCAAACAAAAGGCACCAAGTGATTCTAAAGCAGCTTTCCTTTGATGAACATGGGTAGGAGCCTCTGTAGGCACTGTGTTTTACTCTTTGTGATATGAGAAGCACAAGTCCTTAGAGACAGCTAAACAAACAGGAGGATGCAGCTGATAAGAAGGAGCCGCAGCAGTCTGAGGCTACAGAAACCAAATGGAGTTTTTCTGGAATATACGATGAAGGAGCTTCAATGCTGAATTCCAGCAATTGGCATCTGATCCACCGCCACCACCCTGGGTGACGCAAAGCTGGCAAAGCAGCCACACCTACTAAACCAGCAGACGTATTGCACGGTGCAAGCCTCTAAAAGTACCAGTGTCTGGGAAGCACCAAGTGAATGGGGGTGTTTCTGAGTAACAATGGTTTTCAGTGCAACAAGCTTAGAAATGCTCTGTCTCTGGCCAGGTCATTGACACTGGACCTTGGGGACAGGAGAGTGACCACAGCTGAGAAACCTCACTGTCCACCCGCTTTTCTGCTGTGCTGTGGTTTGTTAACAGGAGATTATGCAACAAAACTGGGTCCTTCGGGAATTACTAAATTGAATAATCTCACCTTGTAAGCCGTGGCGCGTGACAGGATCGGAGAGTAGAAAGCCGGGAGGTCTCCAGCCTGCAGCTCCCCAGGAAGCCCTCCACAGTCCAGCTTCTAGGTCTTGGGGAGCAGGGGAGCCCCGCGCTAGCTCATCTGGTTATCCCTACCCTTCAGGTCCAGTCTCCCAGCCCCTCCATCCCAGGGGTCCTGAAACTTCGGATGGTCTGAGGTGGAACAGAAAACTATGGTGAAGGTTTGAATTTTTAAAACTCTTTTACAGTGAGAGATGCATTGCCATGAATCCCTCAAACTGCTGCCCCTCACTTTGAATACGGGCATCCCACCTTTCCCGCCACCTTCTGTGACAGCTCTGGAGTCCTCTGTTGTGTGTGTCTTTAATCGTGCTGTCATGGCTGTCTTGATGTCCTGAGTCCATTCACAATGCTTCCCTTTCATGGTCATTTTGACTTTGGGGAAAGAGCCAAAGCCATGCGGTGCCGGATCCAGTGAACAGAGTAGATGAGGACGCATGGTCGTGTTTTTAAGAACCTGCTCTTTGGTGGATGGCGCTCAGCAGCTGCATTCACTGCAGCTTGATCACCTTGCAAAGACACTCCTGAGAGAGGACTTCTGACCAGCTTCAGAAAGTCACAAGAACCATGGGATAAGCGTGCCTGGAGCAAGGCGGGAGGACTCTGAGGAGGATTCGTGGCAGTGTCTTTTCTGTGATACGTTTTTAAATATTCACCATGTTTTGTAATCACCCCTTGTGGTCCATGACTGAGAACCCAGAGGTGTGAAGGTTTGGGGTTTTCCTGTTCTGAAAGCTGCACTCTTCTCTCTGAGGTAAAGGATGTGTCGAACTGCGTAATTCAAGACTTAAAATGAAAAACATTTCTCAAAAGCAGCAGAGAGCACAGGATGAGGGAACTGCTATTCTAAAGAGTATTTGCCTTAAAATTCAAAAAAGAACAAAGGGAGGACCTTATCTCCACGGTGTGCCTTGCAGTGTTTTAAGGTTGAGAAGCTAACATGCTCCCTGCGCAACCACCATGGAGCCTGCACATGGAGAGCAGGAGGTGTTCAGGAGAGTCACTGAGCTGACCAAAGAGAGCAGAGCACTCCAACACCTCAGAAGGTATACAGCAAGCAGATCTTCCATATCACTGTAGTTACACTACTGTACCCAGTCCCGGGACCTGGGGGATCTTTGTGGTTGTTAACTTGAGTTTAGAATCTTTTGACTTCAAATACTTTTCATCGAGGTGGAATACAGGTTAATGGCTTTAAAGATGATAGACATTAAATTGCATTTGGATGTATTTTATAGTTTCTTTGCTTGTTTTCTCAAAAGAAGATGACTGAAATGTGAACCATCCTTTCTGGTCAGCTCTGGACCAGCAGAGCTCAGCATTCAGAACACCAGATCCCTATCCCCGTCCCTATTCCAGCCCCCACCTGCAGCCCCACCCCATCCCGCACTGCATCCCCCATCTCCATCCCCCAGTACCATCCGCCATCTCCATTCCCCACCCCGCCCCACCCCATGCATGAGCAGGCTGTGCCAGGAGGTGAACTGGATGCCAGGAGATGAGCCAGGGTGGGGTGGGGGAGGGGCATGGCTGCAAACAAACACCCCAAACGGGCAGGAGTGAAAGCAGATTGGATTTCAGGCACCTGAAAGGCTTTATAAGCATTGAAATTAGGGGCTGGGCACAGAGGTCAGCGATAGGGTAGGCTTCGAATGTACAAAGCCCTGGGTTCAGTCCTTAGCGTCACCAAAAACAGTGTTGGAACTAAGAAGGAGGCCAAGACTGGGCTGGTGGTAGCACAGTCACTGCTAGGTATGTAGGGTCTCCACAGAATATATGCTTAGTAACGGTAGCTATGACCTCCGTTATTTATCCAATAAACCCTGTGGATACAGGATACAAGACACACTGTGTCTTCAGCTTAAGTTCCTGCCTGCAAAACACTCAAACAGATTTATCTTCAGAGCCACCTGAGGCAGAACTGACTTTCATCGGTGAGATGGAGCTCGCCCGCAGAAAAGTACATTCCCCTAGGAGAGGAAAGACAAAATACCCAGCCGTAACCAGCTGGACCGGAACACGCCTTTACGTTTTCTGATGGATTTCAGCTGAAGTCTGCCTGCTGCTGCTGGAGGAAAAGGAGCCCAGTCTTACAGCTGGACGATAACTCAGTGTCTGCAGCACGGAATTGCTGAGGGTCCCTTCAGACGTGCAGTCCTTCCCCTTCGTCTGTTTGCCTTTTCCTGAGGATGCCCGGGTTTCCCCAGGAAGCCTTAACTGTCCTGCAGCAACAGGAAGGAGCGTGGTCTCGCCTGGCCTCCGCTGGGTCACATTCCCACATTTACTAAGGTGCTAGTTGATACCCGTTGTGGCTTCTGTGGTCACTGCCTTTGATGCCAGCCTCAAGGTGCACACACTCTTCTCTCCTGGGCCTGTGGCATCGTGACATTTTGCCACCTCTCTCAAGCCCCTTGGGGGCTTGGGACCTCTCAGCCACATCCCTGCACCATCCTGGAATGTTCAGGGCCTGATAATGCCTTGTGGCCAGGACGACTTTGGTCTTTCAGCCCAAGTGAGCTTTTACCAAGTAAGCCTGGTAAACTCTTGATTTTGCCCCAACAGGAAACAGAGGAGCAGGGACCTCTCAGCACCTACCAACAACTGTGCCCTCTCCTGCCTCCTCTGGGTCTGCACCTCCTGTCTGTCTGGAGGGTGGACCCCGGTGTAGAGAAGCCCCAGTTCAGTTAAGAGCGAGAACCACATGAAGAAAGACACACGTGGGGTGGCCCTGGCTCAGCACTCAGTTCTCCCGAGGAAGAAAGAATTGCGTCTGACACGCTGCTGAGTCACAGAGCAAAGCGCCCATCTGGAAGTGACTGGCACAAATCGTCAAGTACAAACCCCGGCTGGTGTTGCTATGCGGAATTCAGTTGCACAGGGGCTGGAACTGGCTGAGTAGGGAGCACTTGCCTAGCGTGGGACAGGCCCTTGCACCACCACCAAAAAAAATTAATCCACCAAGTTACATTCACGAGGTATCCTCAGTGGCAAAGTCCAACGCTGTTACAAAATCGTGACAGCTGCTGCGAAGGAAGAGAACGGATATTTTGCAAAGATGTAGCAAGATTAGTAAACAGGGCAAGACTGGGACACCACACACCCCTTCACCTGCTGGGAGTCACGGGGTGCGCCTAGGCCGCTGGAATCCACCCAATCCACTTCCAGCTGTTGTCACTGGGGTCCAAAATAGTCCCCGAGAATTCAGTGAAACCTGATCATATTCGTGAATGCTTTCTCTAGTGTGTCGGACTACACCAGGGGTGTCAGAGGAATCCAGCGCAGACCTGAGGGCAAGCTAGTGCTGTTTTCCACAACAAACAAGTTACAAGCAGAGAGAGGGAAGCAACGTAGAGATGAAGATGAAGTAATCACGATGGGTGGGATGGAACTTGGTTATTTTTATAAAACAAGGAAAATTGAACATGGACAGCATATTTGATGATATTTAAAGATCCCTTTTGGAATTTTAGGTGTGATAATTGACTTAATGGTTACTCTTTTTATCTGTTACAGAAATATGCTCCACATATAAGAAGGTGAAATGATTTAATGATTTAGCTGTTTCTTTGACTTTTTTCTAGTATTCACAGTGGTTAATAGGAGCAACATTATTAGTATATTTTCAGAATTTTACCATCTCTGATCATAACTCTGATTGGCTCACATGTGATATGGACTTAATTTTTATTGTCATTTATTGCTAAATGTTTTTGTCTGTAATTTGCTTCAAAATAATATGAAAGGGAATGGCTAAAGGCAGTGGTCTTAGGTTGATGGATACCCGAGCTATGGATGTCTAGGAATTCACTGTACCATTCTATCTGCTTGTGTGTGTTGCAGACTCCCCATGATTCAAAGTCAAAAAAGAGAGAGAGAAGTGGAATACAGGCTGACACACGAATCTGCCTTTATATTGTGCTCTGCGCGAGCCTGGACAAGCGCTGCCAGGCCCCCTCTGGCCGTGGGAAATGCTGGCAGTTTCTTTAGGCCGAGGCATTAACACACATTCACCAATCAGGTGAAGCCACGCAGAGCAGGCTCCTAGATTCCAGGATGCCGCTTCTGCTGGCTTTGGCGGCTTCAAGCTCGCATCTCATGGTCCTCACTTTTTGGGGTGAGTACTGGGGACTGAACTCATGACCTCATGCTTTCCAGGCAGGCACTTGTGCCGCTGAGCTAAATCCCCCACTTGGTGCTCACTTTTAAAGCCACCTAGTACACTGTCTCCTAGTAGGATGGCGGGGTGAGAATCAATGGGGGACATTTGAGGTCCTTGAGCACTGTGAAGCATCGTGGAAAGACAGTGGGGACAGAGCTGCATCTGCCTGCCCGTCCTTCACTGGTCCTGTCTCTGTCGCTGATTGGTCAAGTGAAGCTGGGCAAGTCTCTTGCTCTGGCTTGTGTCGTCTGTACCTGTAAGTGATGTGATGAGGCCATGAAACTCGAGTGTTCCATTAAAGTTTACTAAAGAGTGTTTAAAAGTTTATCACCTAGACTATATTGTCTTTTATTCATAAATAAAAACATGTTGAGGGATAGCCCAAATAGTGTAAAGTGTCTTCTTTTACTTGTTTTTGTAAAAAACGATTCTTAATCCTTTAAAAACAATAAAGAATATTTAATTAATATTAGCAACAAAGGGCTGGGGATTTAGCTCAGCAGCATAAGCGCCTGCCTTGCAAGCAGGCAATCATGAGTTCAATCCTGGTACCAATTTAAAAAAACAGCAACAAATGATGATAAAAATTATATTACATTTAAGCCAATCAGGGTTATGAATCTGAAATTATATGAAAAATATTAATTAAATTTTTAATTAAGCTCCATTAACACTAGAAACAAAGTTGAAGAAACATTAAAATAAAATTATGGCATGATAGGGTAAAACTGAAATTGTGATGATTGCAAAATAGCTGTATTAATAATAATTGTAGTTAGTCTTTATTTCATTCTTGCTATCATATGATAACCATTGGTCTATGTACTTTCCATGTAGTTAACCTCTTTAATTTTCATAACAATTCTAAAAGTGGTTATTATCATTTTTCCCATGTCTAAGATGAACACCTTGCCAAACAAATGATCATTACAACTATTACAATTGGAGAAAAATACAAACACCTGTAATATTGTTTCCCCCCACTCAGGAATCAAACTCAGGACCTTGAGCTTGCCAGGCAGGTGCTGTGCTGCTGAGCTAGCTATGTCCCCAGCCCTATAATATGTTTAATGCAGATATTTCTCATTTATCACCCTATCCAATTAACAGCTATTCATGTTTAGGACGGAAGTGTGCTGTCTGGACTTACAACTCACTGCTCTGACTTAACGACCCATCACTTTTTTGTACAGTGCTGTGCATCTTGTTGCTAAGAGTCTCATGTCTTTTTTCCTACCATAAACCTTGTTTGTACAGTGCAGTAATTTTTGCTGATTGTTGCACTTTTATGTTGTTACACATTACAGAATTGCAGCTCAGAGTTATCCAAATAAAAGCAAAACCATCGAGTTTCCTTTGACCGTATCTTTGTTCTGAATCTTATACAGGCTAAGTACAATTCCTCATTTAGTGACCAATTCATTTAACTACCTAATCACAGGAACAGACCTTGGTCCTTAAATGAAGAGTGTCTGTGTAAGATGAAAAGTAATAATACAAAGTTTTGAAGCTTTGGAAGATCTCCTTGTAAGAAGGGACGAGATGTGTCTAAATAAAAAATAATGGGCTGGGTGGTGGCTATCCAGGAGCCATAGCCAGCCTGCAGCACGCCAGGGGAGAACTTCCTGATGGAAGGATCAGGTGACAACTAGGCACCACTGATAAAGGTCAGCATCACAAAGAGAGATAACCAGACAGTACACAGCGCTGATGGGAGCACACAACACCACCTGTGATGAAAAAAACAACTGAATTTGATCAAGATGCCAGACCCAAGTCCAGTTTGCAGGATGTGATGGGGGCAGAAGGAACTAAACTGTGAACTGTAAGGATGGGCTCACCTAAATCCAGAATTTTAAAAAAAAAATCATTACTAGACAACTACAGAATGGGAAAAAAATGTTTGCCAGCTATTCCTTTGAGAGACGACTAATATCTAGGTTACATAAAGAACTCAAAAAAGTTAGACACCTTTCCCAAAATAAAAGATGCACTCAGAAAATGAGCCAGTGAGATAAACAGACACTTTTCTGAAGAAGTAGAAATGGTCCACAGATATATATGTTCAACATCTTGGCCATTAGAGAAATTTCCTGAGATTCCATCTTACCCCAGAAAGAATGGCCGTCATCAAGACATCAAATAATAACAAATGCTGTCGGGGAAGAGGGAGACCTCCTACATTAGTGGGAATTGAAAGTAATACAGGCTGTGGAGATCAGTGCAGAGATGTCTCGTAAAAACCAAAAATAGAAATTACTACTGACCCAGCTAATACCCTGCTAAGTGTCTTCCTGAAAGCTTTAAAGACATCATATTATGGTGATGTATGCATTCCAGGTTTATAGCAGCACAATTCACAATAGCAAAATCTTTTTTTTTAATGGCTAAATCTCTAAAGTGGTTACATACCCTTCAAACAGATGAGTTGATAGAGAAAATGTGGTACAGACACACATTGGCATACTCTTGTGCCATAAAGGAAGATAAACAAGTCATTTGTAGGAAGATGAATGCATCCTGAGAACTTGATGTTAAGTGAAATAAATCAGACACACAAGCTTAAATATCACATAGTTTCTCTTATATGAGAAACTCAAAATATAAACAAAAAGCAAAATAAAAGACAAATGTTAGTACACAGAAAGATAGATCTTCCTCAAATGAGAAAAGGGTCAAGAGATGGGGGAGGGAGGACACATGGAGGGGAAGAGGATAAAAAAGAATTAAGATGAGCTATGTACAGGTGCTCACTCCACACAATAGATGTGCTCGTTCTGGACTGCAAATATGCACTAAGAAAAAAATTATCAGAACAAATGTTCCAGTTCATCAACAAATACATTCCAAGAAGAAAACAAGATAGCAAAGAAAACTTAAATTTTAAAATAGTCAAGAAGTATGTCAAAGTGACCCAAGTGTATTAGATAGACCTTACTTGTATATTTTAAGTTCTTAATTGTGAAATGTATTATTTCCGGGATATTATGTTTATGTGGAGTAATTGGTTTTTGTTTTGCTTTGCACGGTACTTGGTATTGGGCCCAGCATCCTGCACCTGCTACACCCGTGCTCTACCACCAAGCTATGCTCCCAGCCCTTGGCTTCTTCACCACTTTTTGAGGCCACTGGCGCTCCAAAAGCTGTGCACATTTGATGTCTACGACTTGCTGAGCCCGGAGGTGAATATACACTTCAACACCCGTCACTTCAGTGTGTCTGTACCGGTGTCCACCACCGCCAGAGGCGGGCCCCACTGCGTTTATCTTTAGAATAAGAATGCTTAGAGCTTGTTTGGTCTTGGGTTAACTAAGCTGATAGTGCAAGACCTGGGAGAAAATTTGAATATTAACCGGGCTATTTGGTGATAGGAATCGTTATTTTTTAAAATAGAATACAGAGTTCAAGTGGAACAAGAATTTTTTTCCCTTTTTGCCTTTTCTGTTGGTCAGTTTGTATGCGGTTTGAAAAGTTAGCGTGAAATGAAAACGGGCCTGAATCCTTCGCTCTTGAAACCAGGCAAGGTGTGCTTGGGATTTCGTTACAATGCCCTCTCTATTTTCATGGAAATGTTAGTTTTCCTATAGTTAAAAAAGAAATAAGATGTAGCGATTCAAAGTAGTTTATAAAGCAGAAAGTATTTCCCTGAAACTGAAGACAGCGCCCCGCAATGGACTCGCCCTGTGACCGCTCTGAGGAGCAGAATGCCTGGACATCTGTTGTTTCGTTCGCATTTCTGCCTGTTTCATTTAGAAACCAGAGCCGCTCAGGTGAGCGCCCCGATGATTCTGCTTTCACCCAGCATTCCCCGTCCGCGCCCTCGGTGCCCCTCCGGCGGCCGTGTGCGTGGAGTCTGCTGACCGCTGACTCTGACCGCTGACCGCTGACCCTGACCGCTGACCCTGACCGCTGACCCTGACCGCTGACCCTGACCAGCTCAGAGGCTCCGGGAAGCCGGGCTGCCCCCCTCGGGGGAGCCGGAGTTCAGCAGCTCAGCCCGGCTCCTTTCCAGCACCAGGTGGAGCCCTGAGCCCGGATCTCTCCGCTGCGCCAGCGGCCACTCCTGCAACGCCTCCCCGGCCTGGGCCTCGGTGGCCGCAGCGCTCACGGCTCCCCCGCCAGGCCAGGCCAGGCCGTGTTCTCGGCCAGTCCGTGGGTCAGCGACCCGGGTGACCTGGGGCGGCCAGAGATCGCGCGGCCTGGTCTCCTGGGGAGGCCGGGAGACGCATCCGTGGCCAGTGGGGTGTTGCAGTGCACATCTGTACTGGTCCCCTTTGGCTGATGGGACAAAAATACCCTAAATGCACAACTCAGAGGGAAGAGTTTGTTTTGATTCGTGGTTTGAGACTTCTCAGTCCAAGGCACAAATAGCAGGATGGAGGGAAGTGTTTCCCCTTGGCAGCCAGCAAGCAGACAGGGAAAAGTGGGGCGCGGTGCACCCCAGCACTTGGGAGGCTGAGTCAGCAGGATGAGTTTGAGATCAGCCTAGCAGAACCCTGAGTAGCGTTTTAAAGCACACATCTGCAGGCCTTGAGGGAAGGGAGGGAGAGAGAGGAAGAGAAGAGAGAAAAAGAGTGAATGAAAGAAACCAAAGCTTTATTCAATCAGAAGATCTGTGGCTGGTCCTCCCTCACTCCCAAAAGTGTAAGTTCCATCATCTGGGAATATTTTTAACTTCTCTGAGTTTATCTTCTCTGTAAAATGAGGAGATGGAACAAAAGTGACCCCGGGAGTTCTTCCCACCTGCAAGCCTGTGGTTATGAAAGAGGGAAATGTGTAACAGTGTCAGCCATGTATTCCATAGGAAAAGGTGAAGGAGGGTGGTCCCACGTGTGCTGGAACATAAGGTATCTGAAATAATCTGTATTTTAATTGCTACCCATCTTTTAAATTACAAGCGGTGTGGCAATGAAAGATGTAAATGTACTTGAACTCTCCTAGATTTTCAGTTTGGTTTTGAGACCCTGAGTGTGCTGATTCACCACAACAGTGACACTAGTTGAACTACGAATTCTTCATTTTTATTTTACTCTCTGTGTCTGTGTGTGTGTGTGTGTGTGTGTGTGTGTGTGGTGCTAGGGGTCACACCCAGGCTTGTTCCATTCATTATTAATTTATAATAATTAATATAGACAATTAATGAGACAAGACTCCTCAGTGAAGCAGCTCTGTAAAGTAAACCAGGGAAGCAACGCCTGCTAAGGACAAATGGAAAGAAAGCCAGGCCTGGCAGCCAGCAGTCGCCTAAGGGTCCACTGCCTTGCGTCACAGCCTGAGCTGGGTGGTGTGGTCTGGCATGGGTTCCCTTATTACCAGATGACGGTTGATGTGGGTAAAATCAAGGGAGAAACAGGTTCACAAATGCACATCCACTGGAAACTGATACCCAGGATTGGTAGAGAACTCCTACAACTCAGCAAAATGCAAGCCACCGGTAAAAAGTGCACACAGGTGCTGAGTAGTTGTTTCTCTAAGAATGCCTGCTGGTTGCCAAGAAGCATAAGAGTCCTGACACCATTGGTCTCTGGGAAATGCCCATGGGCGCTGTAGTGGGGCATCAGATGGATGCCCAAAACAGTGAGGATTAGAGAGACTGACTGACCACATATCAGCAGGAATGTGGAGCACCCAGAACTCACCCATAGGGCTTCAGCACAGTCGTGTAACACAGCACAGTCTCATTGAGAAGCAGCCCAGAGGCTGAGCCCACATGGACTCTGTGAGTGAGCAGGTCCACTCGAATGTGATCAGCCACGTGTCCACAAAACTGTCCTGCAGAGTTCACAGCAGCTCTGCTCAGCAGGGCCCAGATGTAAAAACCGCTCAAGTACTCATCAAGAGGTGAATGGACACAGCCTTTGCGGCTTAGGCCCCCGGCAAAATGTTACTCAGCAGTGAAAAGGAAGCTCTGATGCACACAGAGACTAGGCTGAGTCTCAAAACAAAACAAAACAACACAAAACAACCCTATTATGCTCAGTGGGTGTGGAGATGTGTGTCTACAATCCCAGTCCTCTGGGAGGCTGAGGCGGGAGGATTGCAAATTTGAGCTCAGCCTAGGCCACTTAATCTCTAAATCACACCTTGTCTCAAAATAAAAATGACTGGAGATGTAGCTCAGTGTAAAAGCCCTGGTTCAATTCCCACTGCTGAGGAAAACTATACTGAATGGTATGTATTATCCACTTGTATGAAGTTCTAAAATAGACATAATCTGCATGGAAAAAAATTAGAACACTGGTTACCAGAGGTGAGAAAGGGTAAAGGATTGTCACATGTGCATTTTATAAAGAAAGAGATATGTGAGTCAAAATAAAAATTTGGTTAGTAACGTACACATACAGCTCAGGAAGCTGAGGCAGGAGGAGTGCTGTGAGTTCCAGGCCAGCCCGGCTTCATTGTGAGACCCTGTCTCAAATAGCCAAACAATAATAATAATGATAATAATAATAATAAAATACTGAAGCCTTTATCAATAAAGATCTATAACTGAGTATATAAAAAAATTAAGATAGATTGGTGGGTGAGTGAAGGATGGGTAGATGCAGACCTGGGAATAAACCCAATGTAGGAAACTCTTCGTGGAAAAATATTCATGAATGGACATAAGATGTTTACAATTATTTCAATCCTTTTGTACCCTTGGAATTTACCAAAATAGAACAGTGAGTCTTTAAGTGAAAAACCAAACTTCTTTAATTGTATTTTTTACTACCATGCCTGATCCAAAAACAATAACAAAATAACTTCCAAAAAGTAGCAGAAGTTATTTTGAAAGTTTCTATCACAAAAAAATGATAAATGTGTGAGGAAATGGGTGTATTTAATCAGATTTACACATTATGCAAAGTACTCATCAGACTACTACAGGGTACCCCATTAATACCTATCATTTTTAAGGCTGCAGGTAACAGTTTAAATAAATTTAATCTAGTCAGGAAAAATAAAGTTTTCATGATGAATGAAGAAGGCTGTAACAGTTGATGAGCGTCAGGGTCACAGGGACAGACGGATCTGACCACAGGATGGGGTTAGCGGGTGCTCACTGCGCTCCGGATTCCTGACGCTGCTGCAAGATACGCAGTTTAATAAAGGAGTTACAAATGTAGGCACTGACGCCACGTATCTGTCATTTAAGGGTTTCTTCAAAAGAAAATGAGTGTGAGTGTGAGGAAACTACAAAGAAGGAAGAAAAGGGAACAATGCTGAATTAAAGAGAACAGAGAAAAAGAACGAAGGGAACGACACGCACATTTTTCATCGTGACCAATTTTATGAGGAAGGAAGGTGACAATTTTGAGCTTTCCAGAATCATGGTGACGGTGCTTTCGTACAGACGTTTTCAGGGCCTGATCAAGTGCTTCAGCGAGAGTTTTATGAACTATTTGAATCTTTCTCAGGGAAACAGTTGCAAGGTGCAAATGAGCGCGTTGATCTTGGCTTAAGCATCTATGAAACTGGCAAGCAAGGTAAATGTGCCTGGTGATGTTCCAAATTCCAAAAGATGAAAAAAAAGTCCAGATAATAGGATGAAGGATGGTGTGGGAGAAAAACCAAGATGTCTCGGGTCTAAGAGCAAGGGCAGCCTCGCCAGGGGACAAGCTCCTGCCCAGGATGAAGGGTTCCGCTCAGACACTTAGCAAAACAGTTTTTCTTTGAGCCTTGAGCCCTGAACTGTGCTATGTCCCTTGGGATATCAAGAATGACCGACTTTCCCTAATTAATCCCAGACCCAAACACTAACCTTTTACCCCACCTCTTACAGGATAATTTGAATTAACTTTATTGATTGCAGAACTCGACATGTGTTCATGGCTTTCACAATCCCTGTCCTAGTGGAGCGTGAGAAGCATCAGAGGTATGAAATAAATGCAGAGTGGTGCTGATAGGGATTACATGTTAAAACACAAGGACAGTCATGGTTTAGTTTCTGATTTTCAGAATCTTTAATTCTACAGAGAAGAAAATCATTTGCACTATTGAGCTACTTATGCGTGCAGACTGTAAGCACAAGGACTCTTAAGTCAGTGGCCTCAATCAATTCAGCTCACTGCTGTTCCTTTTCCAAGGTAGAGATTCAATATTCAGCCCCTACCTCCTTGGCTGTAGTCTCGTTAGCTGTAGCTGCCTCTTTCAAAAGACAATGCTGGCGTCTTACCTACTGAACCTTGTATTAATATAAGAATCTTTTTAAAAAAACCTTTACTACTGAATTAAATAATTTGTCTTCATGCTACTCAAAACTACCAGAGTATTTTCCAACTAAGATTCTGCAAAATAACCTTTAAACTAGAAAAATCTCAGACACATTCTGGGGTCAGCAGTCAGAAGACCCAGGCCAAAAGCAAGGTGCAGGAAGGGCCTCGTTTATATCTACTGATAAAAATTACTGTGCAAAATGGAGTCATTCCTGTCACACCCCACTGAAATGGGTCAAGGGGTCAGAGGAGGAGCCATACTGAGGTCAGAGAGCCAATATCCTGAGGCCTGTATCCTAAAACCAACCCAACATGCAGTCCGCCATAACTTTAGACTGATTTTAATTTGCTGTACTGAAGCTTGAATTCAGGGCCTTCACACTGGACTATATTCCTAGCCTCCTCCTCCTCCTCCTTCCTTTTTTTTAACTTTTTAAATATTGGGACAGGGTCTTGCTAAGTTGCTACAATGCCTAGGCTGGACTCAAACTTATAATTCTCCTGTCTCAGTCTCCCAGAGTGCTGGGATTACAAGTAAATACTACTGCACCTCAATTTAAAATTAATTTCATTCAACAATTATCCTCAGAACAATAGCCATGACTTTTAAGGTTAACTACCTGGTAACCGCAATCACTTGCCAGCCAGAGTTGGCCAACTCTTGCATAACACAAGTGGCAATGAGCTTTCTTTAAAAATATTTCACATACCTTTTGTCTTTCACCAAGAACTCCTTGACCTTTCAGTTGTTTCTGGGACATATCAGAGGCTACCCTGTCCTATGTGTGTTTATGAAATTGCAATCTTATTGTTTGTTTGTTCTCAAATAAAATTTCCTTCATTGTAGATTCCTCTCCCGATCTTTATTTGATTTTAACACAGTCATCTGTATAAGTCAGCTTTCCATTGCTATAACAAAATACCCATGAAGAGCGGGAAAAGGGAAGAAAGGTTTACTTCCACTCAGGGTTTCGGAGGTCTCAGTCCACAGTCACCTGGCTCTGTTACTTTGGGCCAGTAGCAAGACTGAAAGGTCATGCTGGAAGGGGTTGGTGGAAGAAAAAGCTTCTCACCTCATGGCAGCCAGGAAGCAGAGAGGGCGAGAAAATGAGAGAGAGAGAGAGAGAGAGAGAGAGAGAGAAATCAAAAAGGAAGGTCCCCAGGGACAAGATACACTCTTCCAAGGCACTGCCTCGTGACTTGTTTCCCCCACCTGGACCCCCCCTCTAACAGCCCTATCAGCTGATGAATGCAGCTAAGTGGATTAATCCACTTGATATAGCTAGAGCCTCGTGATCCAATCAATTCTTCAAAGCCCATCAGCTGCCAGACATGCCTTCAATGCAGTGAGCCTTTTGATGGACATTTTAAAGCCAAACCATAACATCGTTCAGTCCTCAGCAGCACCTTAGGAAGTAATCTCCAGTATAGTATTACCCTTCTGAACAAGGAAGGAAATCTAACATCAAGAAAAACTAAGAAATTTTCCTAAGGCTGCCAGGAAGTAAGTAGCAGAACAGAGCTCAAATGCAGGGACACCAGGCCCTGCAATGAACTCTCGCATTAGAGAAATGACCCTGAGTCCTTGTGCCCAGGGATTAGAATTTCCTGTGGACAGCAGAGGATGTGAGGATGGCATAAACGTGGAGAACAGGGAACGCTTTTCGAGGGAAGGGCGAACAGAAACAAAACAAAAGTCAAAAGTAGAAATGTCTTTTGCAGGTGCTATAATATGGATAATGTTCTAGAACTTACAGTTACCTTCGTATTCATTTTATGGGTCTTCAAAACAATATTCTTAATACTAGAGAAGGTAACCTAGTCCTTTGCCTACACAGGAATTAAAGACCCAAGAGCTTAAACGATGTCCCTCTCACACGTCCCTGCAGCCTCAGAGCTTGCTAACTGCATCTATGCCGCAGCCTGGGTTGAGCTGGGATCCCCTCAGAGCCGTGGCTGACTTCCCTTGCTTGGACCAAGTCCCTCCCAGTTCATACCCTCCCTGAACCCCGTGCCTCTCTTTTGTAGCATTTATCGTTATCGGAATCATCGATGTATTAGCGGAAATCAGCATCCATGGAAGGACATTATTATTAAAGTAATAGATTAGCTGAATGAGGGTCTGCCTAGATCCACTGCTCAGCATTTTCTACACAAACACACTATTTACAGAAGAGTCCTTGGAAGATCTGAGGCCATTTTACCTGATAAAGTAGAAACTTAGGGGAGAGGCTGTGACAGTGGTCTTCAAATGCTTGCAGGTGCGTTGATGAAGAAGCGCCCAGCACAGTCTCCACAGCTCTGCACCTCCAAAGGGGAGGACAAAGGAAAGTGGGTGACACTCTAGGAGTGGGACAAACTTGGAAGCAAAACCTCCAGAACCCAGCACTGCAGTGATGAACCGTCCTCAGGATGCCCAGCCAACACGAGGAGGGGAAGGGGCTTGAGGAGCCCCACCTGCCTCTCAGGCCTGTGCAGAGGTCTTCAGAAGCCAGCAGGCCAGCAGAGTCAGGGCTGTGCAGCTGCCACAGTGACTAAACAGGGGACCTGCCAGCAGACAAGGGCGGAAGCCCAGGCCACTCGCCTCCCCCACTGGCGGTCCCCACTGGCACAGATGCATTTGTCCTGGAAGCCACCACTTTGCACAGAGACCTCAGCGAGTACTGTGAGATCTTCCTGAGGGCCATGGGAGGTGCCCCTTTTCCCTGGTGGCCCCGACCACCCGTTCCACTGAGCGCGACTTCAGAGCACTGTTTGCGTCTCCTCATCCAAAAATTTAGACCACGAACAGATATGAAGGGAGGAGAAAGCGGAAAGCCTATTCTTAAATTCACAAACACAAAGCCCTGAAAGGTTGTGGGGAGGCTGGAAGCGAGGAATCCTGAGCTGGAAACAGAAGTCTAGTGTCATCAATATCCAGGCTGGAGGCAGACCGAGTTCTGAAACTGTTCCTTTCAGTGAAAGCCCGGATCAGGGATGCAGTATGTTCTGAGCGTCAGACAACCAGTCTGCAAATTTGGGAGCGTGACCCACTCATGAACAGTCAAATCTGGTGAACTGTAGTGTTGTTAAAATCCTAGGGTAATTTTCATTTCTATTCCACACCTTAGCGTCCATTCTGCTGCATGATATTTGGTAATCCGATCATTAAATATTTACCCAGTACCAACTATGTGTCAAGCGCCGTGTAGGAAGGTAAGTGCCATGGGTGTGATCACTAGGTTTCAGGGTTTATGATGGAATGCAGACCAAATAGCAAGCACCTGATTCATACCTGAGTGCCAACTGTGACGACTGACCTGAAAGGAATGGGTCGGTGAGAGCAAGCCACAGACTTTTCCAAGGGAAAGACATTAGCTGGGAAATTAGCAGTAAGGAGAAAGACCCCAGTGAATGGTGAGGAACGGACCGATCCTGACAAGACCATATCCCAAAGGGGAGGGAAGAATCCAGCTCCCTTTTAAGAGCCAGAAAGAAATTCAAGAAGACAGGGCTGAGGGAAATACGGGGGCTGAAGAACATGATAAAGAAATCGAAGGTCTCTGCCCTCGCTGGGAAACTCCGGAAGGCGGGTGTTAGGGTTTAGATCCAGACTGTCCTACAGAAGCTGCCTGAGCTCAGGGTTGGGGTGTGTGAAGGTGGGTGGGTCACAGGGATGCTGCACCCCCATGGATTAGCCCAGGGCTGAGTTCATAGTGACCGCTGGGAGGGGGTGCAGCCAGGTCATTCGGGGGCTCCTCCCTTGTCTCTCTCCTGGCTGCCCTGGGTGGCAGTAACGTGCACCAGACTCTTCCTCTGTGCCTTGGAGCCAGGCAGCCGGGGGGCGGGGGAGACTGAAGCCCCTGAAAGCCGGGAGCTGAAATAAACCTCTCCTCCTTTAAGTCACTAGTGTTGAGTATTTCGTCCCAGCAACAAGAGAGTGACTCAGACAAGGGTGATCCATTTACATTCGAAAAGCATTACGCAGAAGGCCAGACAGAGGAGGCTGGGTTAGGTAAAAACAATAGTCCTGTCTTCTTCTCTATAAGCTCCCATTCGCAAGAATGGCAACTTTCCACTTACAACCTTATGAATGTAGCATTTTAGGGTTGTTTCTTTCTAGTGATTTTATTTTTGAATCAAGCTATCCACAAGTGAATGAAAACTGAAATGTTTTGTACTTGGGTGGGAATATAAATTCTAACATACACTGAGGATGAAGACTAATTACTCCTACCAAGGCAAATGAAGAAGTAAAATAGTTGGCCGGTGTCTTTCAACGCAACACTGCTCTCAGGACATTATCTTGTAATCATTGTATCACAGAAAACTATCTCTTGAGCATGCTGGGATGGAGAAAGGGCCGGGATTAGAAATCTCTCATCATGCATGTTTCTTAGGGCTGCTATTGCTGACTTCCCTTCCTCTCCAGGAGTGGGTGGGCGAGGCAGACAGGCTCATCATGCCCAACAAGCTCAACGTAGACTCCACCCCGAAATAGCCTCTGTCCAGGGGATCCTCTGTATCTGAGGTCCTCTGAGTTCTGATTTTTGGGTTCAGTATCCTCGGATTCAATGGATTCAACCACCCTTGACATATTCAAGGAAAATATGCATCTGTACTGAACAAGTAGATTGTCATTTTTCCCTAAAAATAGAGGCTGACCATTATTTCCATAGCATTTACACTGTGCTAGTGATTGCAAATAATCTGGAGACAACGTAAAGTTGTAAGAGGATGGCGCACATTACCGCTGCACCATTTTGGAAAAGGACTTGGACATCCGCAGTTTGGTGGCTGGGGTCGGGGCCTGGAGACCCAGAGCCGACTGCAAGTGGCCGCCTGGGTGACGCTGTGCTTTGCTGGTGATGTCCTTTCTCTCCCTGCTCTGAGAACAGGACCTGTGCATCAGCAGTTCACATATTCATTTCATGAGCGGACGCAGGAAATTAATAGGTCTTACAGAGGGAATCCAAAGCGGAAAGTAATACCCAGTTTCTAGCATTCAAAACCGGATCCCGCAGGAATTCAGGTTATTTTCCAAACACCTTGTTTCTCCCTCTCTGTAACCAAACTCACAGGCAGCACCGCCACACACGGTTTGCTTATTTATGTGAGCGCTCACACTGTGGGGAAGGAGGGTGTTACATGGTGGGGGGCCAAGCAGAAGAACACTCGCTGCTTTCTAGTCCCAGGGAACTGTGGGAAGTAGAGGCAGGACAGCAAGAGAAAGGCAGGACCCATCAGACACAGCTCTGATTTCCCCTTCCAGTCAGTTGTGTTAGATCCATGGTTTCCAAACTTGAATTTGCTTCCCATTACCCAGAGCACAGACACTGGGCCCCGTTGCAAGAATTTCCCTGTGAATCTGAGGTAGGGTTTAGAGTCCTAGAAAGTCCCCAGGTGTTGCTGATACGGACCACACCCTGAGAGCCACCCCTACTGCCCAGGGCCAGCCAGTCTCTCGTGCTGGATTTCCATGGAGAGCCAGGAAAGGCTTCTCTGTCTCTGACTCCTGACCCCACCTGTTAAGCAGCCAGATCGCCCTGGCCCACACCCACGCCACTGGAGGACACACTGGTCCTCCTTTGAGGCCAGACACCTTCCAAAGGACAGAAGAGAAAGGCTGGGCACCTCGGAGGTGGCCATTCTGCCCAGGTGGACAGAGCATTGCCCACAGCAGTGTGTTTTCTGAGTCTTTACTCTTCCATCAGACTGACTCTGGTCAGGTCTGCACTGGAAGACTCTTTTCAAGGAGCCAAGACAGGCTTCACACGGTTTCCGTGTCCTCTTCCCTTCCCAGGGACTGGAGTGTGAAGCCAGCTGAGGGGGCAGCGAGCCATCTTCAGCCAGGCAACGACAAAGGCAACAGCTTGGAGGAGGGTAAATCACCGAGCAGAAGGTGCCCGGCTCCAGACTTGGTCAAGCAACCTGACCAAATCCTTGTAATAGATGACTTTCTTAAATCCTTATTCATTTAGTAGTCAATATATTAATCAAATCAGTCTCTGTAAATTCAATATGTATTCATATTGCAGTAAATAATTTTAAGATTTTTTCCCAAAATAAGTATAAGTAAAAGTGACTTTCCAGGCATTGGCACCCAGTATGTAGGGCACCAAAGAAGTGCTAAGGTTTGGTCCTGACTAAAAACCAATCTTGAAATACTTTTGTTTTTTGGTAGAAGTCACAAACCTTTAGAATGTAAATTATTCAAAGAAAAATAAGTGCTGCAAACTCCTTTCTGAACAATCACATCACTGCTGGGTTTGGCAAAGATAAAACAATTTGGAAAGCAAATGTGACCCTTTAGTGTCCTATGACTTTGGGCCCCCTCCAGGGCAGTGTGGCTGGGCGGCTGTTTTTCCAACACACAAAGACACCTTTAAATGTAAAACGTGTTCATACCGTCACCAATACAAAATTATAAAAACTGGCAAATTTTATTAAAAATATTTTAGAAATCTTAAAATATAATTTCAGAAGATCAAAATAAGTCCATTCACCTATTAAGCTCAAACACTTCAGGAAACCACAAAACAATCATTTTACTTCCCCAGGTGGCTACTGATCACTGAGATGGGATGGGCCTTGCGGTGGTCCTTCATGACCAGCTACACCAGCACGGGGGTCCTCAGAAGCCAAGAGAGCTGTGTGAGTTACACGGCACTTACACGCAGGGGTCAGAGTGAGGGTTTCGAGCCGTGGAGATAAACAGAGGTCAGAGGAAGCATAAGATCCAGGAGATCCAGAGTCCAGCGCCAGCCGACAGCCCTGGCCCTTAGGCATCTGAATGGACACCTTGCAGAGGGTCATGTGTCAGCTGCAGGTGACCAGCCCAGCCATCTGCCCACTAACCCAGCTCACCAGACACTAGGGACCAACCATGGCTCTCAGCTGCCAGCTACCCATGAGGCGGGACTTCCAGAGGAAGCCAGACTGGTTAGAGACTAAATAAGCAACTCACGTTTTCTCTTGGTGCCTAAGTTGTAGTGTGAGTTAAATTTTCACCCTGCTACGTCATGTGCAGGCTGGACTTCAAGCCTGGGAATGTTCGGCTTGCTAGGGAAATACCAGGAGACAACATTCAATGTAAAAATCACACACCCCTTCTTTACTTAACCAGTTTATTGAGACGTAATTCACAAACTATACAATTCTTCCATTTTAGTATATTCTCAGGTCTGCCTCTGTCACCATAATCAATTTTAGAACATTTGCATTACCCCCAAAAGAAACTGCCATGAATCTAGTTTCCATCTGCATAGTTAGCTATATGTGGATTTCACGTAAGTAGAATCATGTGATACATGGACCTTTGTGACGTGGTTCTTTTACCTGACATATCTTCAAGGTTCGCCCACATTACGCCATCATTAACTTTCATTCCTTTTAATTGCTGAATAGCATTCCAATTTGTGGATATACCACATTTTGTGTATCCATACCTTAGCTGGCAGTTGTTTGTTTCTCTTGGCTATGAACATCAGCTTAAAAGATGAACATATGTTTTCATTTCTTTGAGTATACCTGAGAGTAACCTTGCAGAGTCACATGGTAACTCTGTTTGAACATTTGAAGAACTGACACTCCAAGGTGGCTGCCCCATTTTTCACTCTCATGAGGACTCCATGAGGACTTTCCTCTGCATTTTCACCAACACTTGTCATCTGTCCTTTTATTGGTAACACGCCATCTCAAACAGCTCTCTAGATCTTTGGACCTGGTCATGGAGTCATCGCTTGGTAGAGAAGAAGGCCACTTGTCAAAGTGCCGAGTGCTCACACCCAGGGGAGAACAGGACAGTGGAGGCCAGCGCGGTCAGTGACTCGGACGAAGCAGAGCAAGCAGCCCTGAGGACCACGAACCAGAAACACACCCTGACTACATCAGGAACAGTTAGGGCCCGACGCGCAGGGCAGACGAGGTGAGCAGGAGTTGAGCATCACTCAGATGCCCTTGAGCAGGACACTGAGCAGAATCTGAGCTCACACTGTCATGTTCCCTCCCTCCTCACCTGGCATTCTGTGCCCAAGGGGCACATGCTGACACGCATGGGCTCTGGCCCACCTTAAGGGTTCTATCATTCCCCAACTTCTTCCTGAAGTGTGTTAGATCGAGTGTGCAGAGCAGCCCTGTATCAGCCAGCTTTCCACATCTGTGACAAAATGCCTGGAATAACTGACTTGATAAAGGAGCTAGGCTGGATGGCACGCACTTGTGATGCCAGCACTCAGGGAGGCTGAGGCAGGAGGATCCCAGCTGGGAAAATTAACAACTTAGTAAGTGTTACGGTTGATACATTGTGTCAACTTGTGCAGTTTACAAGCTTAACTAGGAGACTCAGAAATGAGCCAGGGTTCTTATGTTGTAAATACCCTCAGCCTGTGCAACAGGAGGGCAAGGAGATTTTGTGAGTGCTACACCAGCCCTGGAGAGGGGGTGGCCTGTGTACAGTATAAAGGAAGAAAAGAGGCTTGCTCTCCCGTTTTGCTCTGGCTGCTTTTGCAGGCTGCTACCTTTAAGTGTTGCCCCAGTGCCATGTCACCCTGCGTTGGAGCCAGCTGATTATGGACTGAAACCTCCACAGACAGTCAGCTAAATAAACTTTTCTTTCCTTGGTTTTGGGTGTTGGGTGTTTTGTCTCAGCAATGAGAGAAAAGTAACCAAGACAGTGAGATTCTGTCTGAAAATAAAAATAGGTAAATAAAAGGGTGATGCTGAGGGTGTAACTTAGTGTAAAGGTCCTGGGTTTGAGCCCTACAGTGAGTTGGGTCTGCTGTGGGCCTCCCAGTAGCCTAGCAGCAAAAGGGAAAAAGGGGTCAGATCCCCTGGCCCCTTTAAGACCACGCCCCTAACCTGCTTTCCACTAGGCCCCGCCCCTTAAAGGGCCAGCACTTCCTCACAGTGCCATGGTCCACGGACACTTCAGATATCACAGCAATCTTTTTTATCAGTAGAAGATTTTATCAGAAAAAAAATCGGTTGATATATTTTCAAAACATTGTATTATCAACGCTTTCTGTGGCATGTTATAATATTATAACTCTGTCTATCTGTAGCATAGTGTTTCCTGGAAGCCACTAAGTTTTTGAAAGTCCACCTAAGAGAGAAAGTAAATACTGTTAAAATAGGAGAAGTACAGTTTATCCCCTTCAAAAGTACACTGACTACTTACTTAACAAGTTAGAGAGCTGTGTGGCTTCATTCTTGCAAATTGTACCATGGAATAAAATGATGTCATTATATTGCAATCCCATCACCACATCTAAAAATACGGGAAAAGATAAACTAGAGTGATGGGGATTCAAAATAAGGAGGGGCAAATCTAAACAAAACACAACCCAAATTAGAAGACACTCGAAGGGTAGGACCGCCCACTCGTGTTTACCGTGGATGGAAACCGCAAGTATTGTGCGGCACTTCCTGGTCTCCAGAAGTCTCTGATCCTTCAATTCAACAGCTCTTTCTTGTGAATGTGCTGAACCGAAAACTCTGCTGATCCCTGCAGCTTCCAACAGGGAAAGATGAGGCTCTGCCAGCACCGAGGGCTTGGCTCTGCCCAGAAGTGCAAGCTTACTGTCCAGCCGCAATGCCCAGAGCCCACTCCACAGCTGTGATGGGACAGAGCGGCAAGAGAGGGAGGGAAGAAGACAGGCAGGCCGCAGACCCCGAGGAGGAGTGGCGGGGGACTGCAGGGAAGATCTGTGCTATGAGCTCAGTGTCTTAACCCCCTAGCAGGATTCCGCCAAGCAGAGGCAGGCAGGTACACCTGTAAACAAGATGCAGTGTGAAAACAAAGGCTTTCAGGTTTATCAAATTTCACCATCTGAAACTGTCCATCGTCTGCCATTGTTGGGCCTCCAAAAAATAGCTCAGTCTAGGTCAAAGAATTCCTAGGAGTGCCTAAAGCTAACCTTTAGGACTTGTAAGAAAATTAGGGTAGTCAGGGTCAGGGCAAGAAGAGTCTTGAACTGGTTTCAACTTCATGATAAAGAAGATGATTTATTAAAAGATCTTGGACAAGTAACCAAACAACATATATTTAAATGTTTAAAGGATTTCAAATTTAATAGAAAGATTTATTTATTTACTTTGGTTTCAGAGAAAGAACTCATGACCTTGCATTTACCATGCAAGTGCTTAAGCCACTGAGCTAAATCCCCAGCTCAATCTATCATTTTTTATCAATGAAAAGAATGTAATGATATTTAATGTTAACAAGAATTCCAGGACTCAGAATACTCGCCTACACTGCTGGGTATGGAAGTCAGAGAAGATGCTGGGGAAGGTAATTTAACCAAGCATTCTAATGGATTAAGGACTTTATTGCAAGGAACTGCCATGGATATTAAGAAAAAGTTTAGATAACAGGATATGTTTAATGTCTCACAGCAGGGAGTTGGTTAAATAAATCATGAGTCATCCTTACTGCTTTTAAATATGTGAGTGAATACTTAAAGACACAGAAATGTTGATGAAAATTTCATTACATGAAAAAAATTGGGCTTATTAGGGCGCTTGAGAACAAGGTCAGACTGACTCGGTTTGACTTTCAGAACCACCTCTTAGTTAGGTGGCCCAGGCGGAACAGCCTCATCTTTCCCAGCTCAGTCTTGGCATCTGTAAAACAGGGGCAGTACCAGTCCCGGCCTCAGGGGCTGCTGTCACAGGGAATACACAGAAGGCATTCAGCCTCACCGGGGGCGGGGAAAGCACGCAGAGCCAGTGACTGCTAATGGCCTTGGCATTTGCTGCCAGCGCATGAGGTCAACTCTGAAGCTAATTTAAGAGGCAAAGGTGGGAAGGGAAGCGGCCGGCAGGGCCGCACCCGACGCATTCCTCGGAGCCGCCCGAGGTCGCCGCCCAGCTGCCAGGCTCCGAGCAGCACTGCTGAGTCCTCGGCGCGGGCCTCGCGGAACAGCTGCCTGTCCTGCCCGGAAGCCGGATGCAGCTGCCACCGCTGCTGTGCCCTGGCCAGGGCAGGCTCTGGGTCATCCTGCGGCCTTGAGTCATCAGCTCCCGAATCCAGGTCCGGAGAGGATGCATCTGCTGCGGCTCCAAGGTCCGAGCGCCCAGCAGCAGCAGGAGGGCCGAGAACAAGAGCTGCAAGTGCTTTTATCACTCAGGGAAACAGAGGGCAGATTCTACAGCCCTGAGAGCCCACAGACTGAGGGATCGCATTTACACACAGGGCAGCAGGTACAAAAACAGACAGAAATGAGCCCTTGATGCTGTAAGACAACACAAAGGTCACCAATGTGTCCATTTCCATGTCAAGAAAGAGTTAAAAAACGTATTAGAGTGTTAATGGTCAACTCTGAACTGACCATCAAGGCTGATTTGAATGTTTCCACTTCTTTCTGTAACTATCCAAATTTTTGCTGGTATAGAAAAAGCCTTTTTAGAGCAGTCCTGGCCAATATCGGGTCTTTCGTTGAAAGAGAAGCGGATGGCCATGCTCAGATGGCTGTCGCTAGCCTGGAGTCCAAGCTCTGCAAGGTGCTAAGCCCTTTACAAAGGCAGGATCCCGGCACCTCATCCTGAGAGCGAGGCTGCTGATAAGCATGTGCTAAAGCAGGTAGGAGGCCTCTGTTGGTACCAGCCAAAAACAGCGGAGATTTGGACCCGGCTTCTTCGACAGCTTTATCTGTTTTCAAACAGCTACTTTTCTTTCTTTTCTAGTATATCCTACCAAAGCAGAATAGAAAGAGAGAGAAGAGAGTGCACATGGAGCAGAGAAAGAAGTACAGAATTCTCAGTTCTTTCACAGAGGTAATTCTATGTGTATTCACATTTATCTTTAGCCACACAGAATTTTAAAAATAAGCCATTTGAACATTTTGCGTAGCTAAATACTTCTTCTAAAGTATTACAGCTTTAAGGAAATGTTTTTTTAAAAAACCTCAAAATCATTATGTTAATAAATTTATATTTAGGCCAAGGTGAGTAACAATAAAAGGACCTGATAATTTATTTTAAAGACATGAGCAATAGTTTTGAGATGCAGTCACTGAATAATGACTAGTTCTGAAAGCGTAATTGTAAGCCTTCCTCTCTTTCAATGCTATAATTAAAACAAAAATGAAAGTAAGTCTAGAGAGCAAAGGAAACCTGAGTCACACCGGGATTTATAATCGTCTTTTCTACGTCTAGGAGACCAAAGTCTCCGCTTATCTGCTAACAATTAAAAGGACAAACTAATGATTTTTTTTTTAAGACATAGGCAACGAAGTCAGGTTAAATGCTGATTCTGGAAAGAGTTGTGGACTTCAGCTCTGTGCTAATCCAGAGTGCTTTACTGCTTGCCGAGCTCTTGGACTACTTTGACCTCACTGGAACCCCCACTGACCCATTCATGCCACCATTTTGAATTTGCAAATGAAGAAGCTCAGTATTCGGAAGGGCAGGAGGCCAACCGAAGCCGTCCACCTATCCAGCTGGTGCCAGAGCAGAACCGGCCCCCCACTTCCTAGTCCGGCTTTTTGTATAGTTCTGATGCATGCTCTTTTCTGGATATAACTGGAGGGAAAAGTTTTTCCCATATGGGAATTATCCAGACCAAAGGTAGAGAGCATTGACTATGGAAAGATACCAGCATGGGACTAATGGTCTTATGGTAAACACTGCCGTCCCCATCTAACATTGGAGAGAACAAAACACAGAGGTTTATTCTGAGTCCCTGGGTGGTTTCCCATGTAGCTCACTATGGTCCTTTGGTCTGCTCCCCTGTATGCCCCACTCGATCTCCTGGCCTCCTCCTGTCCTATGTCCCCTCCACCAGACAGTGGGCAGGGCAGAAAGACAAACACCTGTAACTGATTTGTTTAAAAAGCTGAAAGAAGGAAACTTGGGTCATTATCTCAATGTAGACTTTGGGGTGTCGGTAGACATGTTTCTCATCACTGAAACACGAAACCTGACAGGACACCTGAAACTTAAAGGATACTTAAGGCTCAGCTTGCAGCTTCGGGTTTCTAAAAGAAACAGGCATAGGGGGGAGGGGAAGTTGCTCGCCTCAAGGTGGACAGGAAGCAGCAGGAGGCAAAGGAGCAGTGACCACATCTTAACAGCAAGCCAGCTACCGAGGCCCTAAAGTCCAGGCACTGTCCAAGCCCAGCAGGGTTTGCAGGCCAGTTCAGATCGAAACCCTAACAGCAGAGGCTGGTGTTTAAGGTGACCTTTGCCACTGTCCTCCTAGGTAACCCAGACAGACAATGGAGTAATACGGTATCAGGACAGGAGAAGAGAGTTTCGTTATGCTTCTGTTAACTTCTATGGCTGGCTTTTCTGAATGATCAGTATGAAATGTTAAACATTTAAAACATAAACTCTGAAAAGCATGCGGGAAAATAGGCAGTGAACAGGAATGGCAATTCACAGAGGAGGCAAGAACAGGCTTAGAAGGTGTAGGAAAGAGTTCCACCTCACTGGCCAACGACCTTTCATTATCAAATTAATATTAAGAATATTAAGAATAAGAGTGATTGCTAACAGGATACTAAGGCAGGCATCCTCATATAATTTTAGTGGGAAAGCAACTTGATACTATCTCTTTAGAGAGAAATCTAATTACAGACAGAGATTATTCCTGACAAAAGGAAGTCAGGGGCTGGGGATTTAGCTCAGCGGCACAAGCACCTGTCTGGCAAGTGCAAGGTTATGAGTTCAGTCCCCGGTACCAAAAAGAAAAGAAAATCAGTCATTTCCTACTGCCTCGGTTGGAACTAAAATCTACTTCTTTTTTCTCTAATAAGTAAGTCTTTACCTTGAGAATGCAGACTCGGTGATGTACAACAGAACAAAATCAAATTTTTTGCCACCTCCTGTCCTCTGCCAACTCTGTGGGTTAGAAGACCAGGGTTCCACTCCAGGGGCAGCAGAGGCTCACTCTCATTCCTAGGAGGCAAAGGCAGGGCATATGCTGATGGCCTCGAGAAGGTCTCCCAACATCACAGCATCCTGCTAGACCAGCTAGGAGAGAGAGAGGCTCCCCTCCAGGACTCAGAGAGAAGATACTGTGCGGATAGCATCTTCCTGGGTCACACCCACTATGCCCCAGCACACACCTTCCAATGATAGTGCTAGAAGCCCAGCATGGTCTAACCTCCTAGAGACCGAGTTCAACATTTGTCCCTACATTAAAACTATTGCAGAGATAGAGCCATTTGATCTTGCTTATAATTTAAAGCTTGTAATTCCAGAGAGTCTAGTAGCAAAAAGGAGCCTCATTCTCAATTCACTTTGAAAGTCTAGGCTCCACCTAAAAGAGATTTTTCTAAATGCTTGGTAACTACATGGTCACTGTAATTCATAATAAGGAGACACTGAGAAGGACCAGAACACCTAACCAAGAGTGTGCTAGGGTGATCACCAGGGGCCAAAGGGAAGTTGCTCATCGAGAACAGTTTCAGTTTTGCAAGATGAGAACATCCCAGAGCTCTATTGCACAAGGTGCACAAAGATAGCACTGTTGCGCCCTGCGCCTGACTACGGAGCAGAGGGCCAGGCCAGGGCGTGCGCACCCACTGGCCAGGCCACCCTTCCCATGGAACATGCGCCACCCGTGACAGGATGTGAAGACGCAGATTACAGAGACTCTGGTTATAGATAAACAGGCGCCACCCTGTCTTCCCCACGAGTGTGGATGGAAAATGGACCTGATACAGGAAGCGGCGATTTGAGTGCTCTAAAAATGGGGAGGATTTGATCTCTAGCACAAAAAAAAGACAAGTTCATCCACAGCACAAACAGGGGTGACGATGATGGTGGTGGTGGTGGTGGTGATGACGGTGACCATGAGGATGGTGATGGTGTTGATACTTAAAGGCAAGCAAGTGAACCAGCAGCAAGCAGGTGACGGAATGACGTCTAACCCTGGAGTCTCCGGGTTCCTTTCCTTGTGGGCCCCTGGCCACCTGGAACCTGTAGCCAGAACCAGAAAAAGACAAAGAACCCTCCGGGTGAACGAAGTCTCCTAGTTCTTGCTTGAGGAGCAATAAAAGAGATCCCTAGGGGCAGAATTTTTTAAAAACAGGGGGAAGTGTCTGTTTCCTCCTTTCTTTTCTTCTTCCCCAATTCCTGGGGCGGCAGCACGGAGCCCTGGAGCAACAAGGGGGTCACTGAGAAGCAAGCCAGTTCAGGGGGCAGCGAAGGGCATCCCAGTGTCACCCTGACAGTGGCCGGCTGTGGCGATCTGCCTGCCCACACCCCAAGTGGACCCGAACGCACAGCAGGAGATGTAAATCTAGACTCAGGGGAGGCCTGTGCCGGTGTGGGATTTTTTTTCCAGCACCCTCTGCCTTTAGAAACTATTTGAGGCTCCATAGGGTCTGTATTCTCCTTGCACTGAAGCATCTCCAGTTTCTGGGATTTGCTTGCAGTGTTCTCTAGCTCGATCTGCGGCATTGACATGCGAGGTCAGGAGGATTCTGAGGGAGGAGGCTCTGCCATCCGGGAAAGAAAACGCAATCTGAAAGAAAACGCAAAGCAGATTGCGATTGCGGCCCAATCCACCAAAATAATTTGAAACACTTGGTGTTCCTTCACACACGTGCGCTGAAACTTTTATATCATGAGTTTCTCAGTGGCAAAGGATGCGTTTGTTTTCTGGTTTGCTACAACTTTTGACACTTAAAATTAAACTATTAGAGCACTCTTAACCATAATCAAGAGAATGCCAGCACCATAGAAATAGCACACCATCATTCATTTTTTAAAAATATTTTTTAAAACTCTTTATGGTCAGAAATTTGACATCATTTCCTTTTTTTCCTTGAACTCCTATGTCCATACCACTTTCCCAGAAAAATGATATCCTGTTATGCTGTACGTTGGTCCTTGAAAATACGTTATTGATCACTCTATCAAGATTCTTTGCATTAAGATATGCACATTAACTGATTTTCTGATTCTATAATGTGATGGATTTTCTTTTCACATGCAGCTGTTATTACATCATTATAGGAACAAAATTGATCAACCAGCATACACAGCCTATTTAGATGAATGTACATAAGATTAGGATTTTTCCAGGCATGGTTGTACAGCTCCTTAATCCCAGCACTCTGGTGACTAAGACAGGAGGATCACATCAAGCCCAGCCCGGGTAACTCAGAGACAGTAAGACTGGGCTCAAAATTTTTTTAAAAAGTAACTTAAAAGAAGGAGGAGGAGGAGGCTGGGGAATATAGCTCAGTGTTAAAGCCTCGGGTTCAATCCCCAGTTTAAAAAAAAAATCATTTTAAATGCATCTTATAATGAGAGAGCAGGGTCTTTTTCAAACAGCTTAGGTATCTATCAGTTAATATTAATTATTGTTACAATTAGGCTCCCACTTTATTCCCTTTTTAAAAATATTCACACCAATGAGCAGATGGAACGTGGAGAAGTTGTATCTCACCAGTGTCCAGCGGTGCCTTAAACACCTTCAGAGCTGCCTGAGTAAAATCACGCAGAACAGTATCATCAAAACCGCGGTGCTGATGAATCACCAGTTGACCACTCAGTTAGAACTCCTGCTTTGATTCGCTCAAGAGAACTGAAAACTTCCTGCATAGCTGAACACCTTGTCACCCAATCAGTATGATTCCCCCGCTCGGCCCCTGCACCAATAATTTGAATTATCTTTTGGTCTGGACTTCAGCATCTCCCATCGTGCTGCCAAATACCTTGGGTCCCAGCGTTGGGTGGTGGAGGAAGTGCCTGCAGGGAGAGGTGGGAGCAGAGCATGGGCGCGGGGCGGTCAGTGCCAAGGGGAGGCTGAGTTAGGCAAACCTCTGTTCAGCCCCAAAAGCACCTTAGAAAGCGAGTGTGCTCGTGGAAAGCTTAGAGCAGTCAGCATCTCCGTGCCTGCATCCTCCCTGTCCAAAGGTAGGGAGAAAGAAGGGGAAGAAGGAGGAGGAAAGAGGAAGGAAAAGACACAGAAGTGGGGACGGGGCTAAGTTAGCACCACGCCAGGCCCGGGGATGCACCCCTCTTCCCCTTCCCACAGGCAAGCAGCTCACAGCAGCTCCTAGGACCCAGGCTCGTCCCTGAGGCTCCCAAGCTGGCCAGCGCCACTCTGACCCCTAGTGCTGAGGCTCCTCCACATTCCTGGTCCCAGGTCTCTAATCTGCCTGCCATGGAGCCACGCACCTCACCCTGCATGCTCTCCTGCGTGTGCCTCGCCATCCTGCAAGCCCATATAGGTTTGGGTTACTCGGGTGCCCTAGGTTGTTGATTGTGGGTGCTGAGGAGTGGCTCAGTGGGAAAGTACTTATTTGCTTAGCATGCATAGGACCTTGGGTTCAAAACTCCCCCCGCCACACACACACACACACACACACACACACACACACACACACACACAGGGAAAGAGAAAGGAGTTCTTCCCCATCAGTAATGCAAAGAGGAGGGCCGAGACCTGAGCTCTGGGAGCCTCACTCTGCACAGCTCTGGACAACAAGAAGCCTCTGTCCAAGTGATGCACAAACTGATACTCTTGTGCACCTCAGTGTCATGTGTGCTCAGGGATGCTTATCAAATTATAAACCAAAACACCTAAGCAGAAGTTCAAATGCACCGTCCATAAGTTACATCTGGCCTATAGACATCTTGGAAAGAATCATTTGTTTGCAATACTAAACTTTTTCAAATTAAGCCCAGCACAGTGGTGCTCACTTGTAATTCCAGCAACTTGGGCTGAGGCAGGAGGACTGAAAATTCAAGATGGACTGGAAGATTTAACAAGACCGTGTCTTAAAATTTAAAAAACAAAATTTTTTAAGAGAGCTGGGGATGTAGCTCAATGGTATAGCATGCTTAAGGCCCTGGGTTTGATCTTCAGTCCTGCATGAAACTTTCAAATAAAAATCTAGATATCTGGCTTTGAGGGGGATTAATTATTGAGCCATATTCCTATTCCAAAAGTCAGCTGGGAGTAACAGCTGGCGACGATGTCCCCTTTCCGCATTAAACACCTTCTTCCACCTATGCTGCTTGCCCGCCTTCCTGCACCCATCTTCTTCCCAAGACACCACTGCCTCATTGGCCCGCTCGCTGCCCTCGCACCGAACACAGACACACACGTGCACACACGTACACAAAGCTCTGCTGTCCCAGGAGCAATATCGTGAAGGAGAAAGTTTCAAATGTCATTCTAAAAACAGTTCACATTGTGATAATAAACATGTGCATGTTCCATACAGAAAATGTAGAAAAATGACATGAAAGGAAAAAAAAACCTTAAATCGTTGGTCATCTTGCAGCCCAGACACAGTCGCTGTTCCCACTTGGAATGCATTTTTCTGCCTCATTTCCACTGTTACGCTCAAGGCTGTGTGCCTGGGTAGCTCAGACAGCTTTTCATTTTTGCACACCTCAAAGCCATGATCGTTTGCCCTGGGACTTACAACCATGGGATTTGCTTAGCAATCAGATTTCCTAAAAGTAAAAATCGTTTACTTTTACCTGTATTATTTAATATACTGTTACAGACACAGAACTTTGTACAATGTTTTCATTTGTTTAGAACTCATTACATGCACTCACCACGGGCATGAAACACGCTCTGAAACTTCAGTAACAGAATCAATCGGTTGGTTCTGGGAGAGAGCTGTGTGCTACCACACTCGGGGGCAGAATTTCAGATGTCTGTAGCAGCCAACTTCATTTTCTCACATTTGTATTGAAAAAGCCTTTGAGAAACAACCGAGATGAGAGCAGGAACCGAACACCCCTCCCCTCTGCCACCTCTGCAAATAGAACCAGACGGCCACTAGACTTTGAGAGGGGAAGACAGATTCGCATGGACCAACACTGAGCTTCTCTCAATCTTGCTTTAGCCTTACTACTGGGGCTCATGGGAAAATTAAGCTCACAGAATCAGAGGCTGTTTCTGGGTGCCCACATTTACGGAAAGCTATTTTGCTTTGCCAGCTATTTCTTCCTATGAAAATAAAGTCACTGGGAACTTAGATTGTTCCCAGAAGCATACTGTGAAAATAAAAATTAAATTTCTGAAAAAAAAAACCTACAGAAAGTGTTGAAGCAGCATAAACACTTGTAATCTCTTTTGTTTTGAATATGATTGATAAGGTTCCAAAGATTTTAAGATGCCGGTGATAACTATGACCTGTAAACTAGTACAACCACTATGGGAATCAGTGGAGATTCCTCAAAACACTGAAACTAGAAATTCCAGTCATCCCAGCTATTCCCCTCCTAAGTATGTTCCCAGAAGAGTTAAAGATGTTGTATTACAGTGATCCATGAATACCAATGTTTACAGCAGCACAATTCATAATAGTTAAATCTTGGAAGCAGCCTATATGTCCATCAGCAGATGAAGCAGATAAGAAAACACTATACAAGGGAGTGTAGTGTACTGCTCTGCCATAAACCAGGGTAAACAGTCATTGTGGAGAAGTGGATGCACCTTAGACCATAATATTAAGTGAACTAAATGAGACACATAAGCTTAAATATCACACGGTTTCTTTTATATGAGAAGCTCAAATATAAATAAAGAACAAAATAAAGGGTAGATAACAGGAAGAAGAGCAATAAATTTTTCTCAAAGAGAAAGGTGACCCAGAGACAGACAGCACGAGGGGCAGGGCTGAAAGAAGGAAGTAAGATGCGGCGTGCACGTGGACCAGCCCCCCGCGAGGGATGCAAATGGGACAGATCACAAACAGGTAGAAATAAAGGAAATGATCTGGGGGGAAGGTTTTCTTTCTCTGTAAAACTTAACTTAAAAGCACTAGGAAAGATGGTTGTTTTAATGTGGTTCTTTTTGGTCAACAGTGTTTCCTGTGAATTTCTTTCCTCATGTACAGCTTTAGGCCTTCTTGCTGCAGGTCAAAGCAGCTTCCATATATTACAAACCATTTTAACCAACATCTGTCATAACTAATCCCAGTTTAAAGTTACTCCATGCTAAACTTTTCCTCCCCAGACTATTTACAGAGTGATTATGTGCCTCTGTACATTTGGAGGATGCCCATCATGTGTCAGGCATTATGTGGAGTCCAGTGAGGAGAAGGTGAGGAAAGGGTAGTCTTCCGTCTGGGACATCTCAGTGCAGAGAAAGACAGACGACTGCATCAGAGGACAATGATGCACCTTTCAGGATAGAAGAAAGCAAGCGATGGCTACGGAGTCTTCCTGGCGCAGCCTGAGAGCAGCTCCAGGCACATCAGGATGCAGAAATGAGTCCAAATGAAGAAAGGAGACAGTGGCAGAGGCTTCAAGGATGAGTCAGAGTTTCTCCTGGCACAAATGAAGAAAGTTATTCCAAGCAAGCAGTGCGATATGTGCAGTTGCAGAGGTGCGGTGAGAAAACAAGGTGATTCGTGGAAGTGAAACTGGCTCGGCATAACCAAGAGGTTAAGTTGGAGAGCAGAAAGGTGCCGGCGAGAAGGCAGATGAAGAACACTCAAGGCTGGAGTTCTATTCTGAAGGCAACGTGCACTCATGGAAGTGATATAGCAGCAGAGGGCACGATCAGATTTGTGTTAGAGGCGGTCGGTCAGTTTGTCGGCAGAGTGGAGATTCAGGGTTGCAAACAGACCAGTTAGGAAGCTGATGCAGACATTGGGTAAGAAAGGACAATAGCAGGTGTTTAGGCAGTGACCGTGAACACAGAACGTGGGGTGCACTCAAAGAAACAGAATCAGGGACACCTGATCACTTCCTGCATGTGAATAGTGAGAGAATGTCTGGTCCTGGGGACGGTAAATGCTCGCAAAAAATATTTAATCTCCTTCTCTAAAATTCAGATTAAAACAAATAATACTCATTCTTAGTTTTGAAATCTTCCCCTACCCTCGAATGAATACATCCTCATGAACTCAGCTCGACATTCAGTACATCTTTTTCCGAACACAAAACCACCTTTTGCTGAGAAGGTGACAAAAATTGGGGATGTGGTTCTTTAGAATTGTAGCAATTTCACATATCTGCCACAACCATCTACCTAACCTGGTCATACGCCCACCTCCTGTCATTATTAATAGACTTTTGCTTTCTGGATTTTCCACTCAAACCTCATTTTTTTTTTTTTTGTCTTTTTCTTTTTTTATCGGTACTGGGAATCGAACTCACGACTGCCTGCTTGCAAGGCAGGTGCTTTATGCCGCTGAGCTAAATCCCCAACCCTTAAACCTCATTTTTTAAAACATATAGTGGTGGTCAAATTGTGTCCATCACTTTTATCATCAATTCTTGAAGAATTTCTGTTGTCAATTTCTTAAAAATAGTAAAAGTTACCTTATGTGTCAAAAAAATGTGGTAGAGAAATGCCATCAACTTTCTTAAATGTATCAGAAGGAAATAAGGAAATTGTAATGTAATATGACTACAAATTTGAGAATTAAATCATATGCTGAAAGATACAATAGAAGTAATTTGAGATTTACTTACTAATGTCAATTTACATAAATTTAAATATAATAGAAAAGGCATAGCTCCATAGACTTTATAGAGGTATATTATAAAACATAATACTTAATTAGTTGAAAATTTTTGCAAGTTTATTGAATAACCCCATTATCATATGGAACATTTTAAGAATGCTTTTAATTTGAGACTTTTTTCTCTAAATATCTTTGCATTTAATGTAAAATTAGTTTCTATAACATAATATTTAAAAATCTGTTAGCAAAGGCAGTTTTCAGAAGGAAAAAATGATGAGAAGCAGAGTTGGAAAATTTCTGACCCCACGCTAACTATTCCATAAGGGATTCAGAATTTCCAGGATAGGAATTTGGGGTTGGGTTTACACAATAGGCAAGTTCCTATAACTTGAATTTTCAGGAGAACCATGGAGATTATTTTGCTCAAGTCCAAATATTAAGGAACTGGGGACTCGAAAACTGATCTAATGTAACCAGTGTGAAAAAACTGGTCAGTAACAGCCCTAGAATCTAGGGCAGAGTTCTTCCCATGCTCCCATGGCTCTTCCATGACCTTACCATCGATTTAGTTGAACCCAAGAAGCTTCCACTGGCAAAAGAATTCTTAAAGGAAAATACATTCAAGTAATTACATCTGTCAACTTTGACAAAGGCTAAAAAGGTTTGAAAGTTGAATGGGGACATAGTCTGAACTGATAAATGACTGAAGTTAAAAATAATTTAGAAGAAATTTTTTTTCTTTAAAGTACACACAGCAATGTGACTAAGCTGACCGCATCTCAGTCAAAGATACCAGGGATCTGATTCTGGTAACTGAATGTGCACGATGTCTAAGCTGAGTTGTTCCGTCTTGCCCTGCATCAGTGGGGTCTGAACCCCAGCCAGCTGCTATCTAATTTGTGATTTGGGGAAGTTCTAATTATGGTGTAGCTGTAATTGTGAAAAATCTCCCGCTAAAGGAAGGCAGAGAACTGCCAGAGGGTTTTCATGGAGCACCAAACCATCATTCTTTGTCTTTCAGCCTTGTCATCTCCTTTCATCACCGTAGAACCTAAAAAGAAATGGGGAGACACTTACAAGACAGACAGAAGACCTGGCCTCATCGGGACTCTTGGTTGGCTCACATAATATGCAAATGAAGTTACTTGATTCTTGGATACCAAATTTGCACTGGGAGCACTTAACCATGCTGGAACATTTGGCCGCCACAGCTCTTCCTGCTCCTCTGGGCTGGATGGGGCCCCATGCCAAGGACAATTCACAGCCATAAAACAATTCCCCGAGCCTTGTGGCTAAGCCAATGCTATCCACGAACTGGGTTGCTCATTAATGAAGAACTCACCTTCTGCATCCTGGCCCTATGCTGAAAATCCCTTTCACAAAGCCACACGGCCACCCCTGGTGAATAAGGGAAGGGAAGTGACATTTAAGTGACTGCTCGCATCTTGTGCTTCCTCGTTCTCACGAAACCTCTGCAGGGCACGTATTTCCCCACTTCACTGATGAGAGAACCAGTCCTGAGAAATGTGGAGCTGCTCTGGGTCAGCGGCCAGCAGACAAACAGCAGGCTGGCTTTCCCAGCAAGCACTTCTGCCCGCCGCACGCCCAGCCCCAGGTCCAGCCCGGACTCACCACTAGGCAGCAGCGATGCACAGGGCCTTGGCTGCATCTGGCTGTGCTCACAACTCAAGCTCATTCCACCTCGTTCTGTTCTTTTTCCATCAAAGAGAAACCAGAGGACTCTAAAGCATGATATCCACAGTGAAATTACATTGTAAAATCTGGGCATGGTGGCACACACTTGTAATCTCAGCACTCAGAAGACTCAGGCAGGAGGAATGCCACAAGTTCAAGACCAGCCTAGGTTACAAAGTAGCTTGAGGCCAGTCTAAATTGCTTAATGAGAGCTGGTCTCAAAAAAATAAAAAAATTTTAAAAATTGTAAAATCCAGCGTCCTTCAGGTATGAAGAGCCTTGACCTCACTAGGATACCCCTGAGCATTTTGTGCAAATATTCTGGCTATGCCAGGGCCCGGAATCATCTCTAGCTATGATGCACTAACTCCAGGGTGAATGTTTAAGAAGTGCAATTGGATTATGACAGGGAAACATTTCCTTCACAGCCAGCCAGCCAGATGGAAGCCCAGCTCCGCTGTGTTGAGATGCTCAGGGCAGGGTGCTGAGGCAGAAGTGGCGATAAACCAGCGAGAGAGACTGCAGGCCAGGGAGGTGCCCTGAAGCCTCCATTGACAAAGCATAATTTCAAATTGCCTAATGTCATTGACTGAAGGAGGCTGCCAGAAGAATGAGCCATTGTGACACACAGCAGAGCTCCCTGTAGCCTCTGGTTCAGTCATCAGTGGCTTTCACATGTGACAGGACCATGCACAGTTAGGTCACATCCAGTGTGCAGAGCCATTCACCTGTGTCCTACACTGAGAAGAAGCATTGCTGAGCCTCTATCATGTTAAAACGTCACAGGGCAGCCTCGGGCCAGCAAAAATGACAGTATCATGTTTTTACCTTACACTCCATACAAATGCAGACCGCCTATGGCCTGTGCCAGGCCACATATTCATGTTACTCTGTGTGGGACAAGATCAGCAGCTTCCTCCATGTGACAAGGCCAGCGTCACATGCACCAAGAGTCCTTTCATCTGCTGGAGCCGCCTCCTATGGGTACCAATGAAAAAACTCAATGGGGCGTTAAAGGGCCCTAAGGATAAATGTTAAAATACAAGTGTGTAAAAATGGAAAGGTTTTCTTCACCAAAAACCAAAGGACCCTGACATTATTTTAAAATGTGAAGGAGGAGAAGGTACCATGTGTGTCCTGAGTGATTTTCTAAGTTCCAAGGCCACACCGACAGCCAGAGTTGTGCAAGACAGAACTGCAATGAGATCACTTTCCTACTTGTACTATTTTTAAAACTTACAATATTCAGTGTGGAAAGGCTACATTGATATGGGCTTTCTCATGCTCAGCAAGTAAAAATGTAAATTTTGGTGCGCTCTCCAGAAAGTAATTCACCAGTGTATTTCTAAAGTCTTCAAAATGCTCATCTTGCCTCTGAAAGTACAATAGTATCAGGCATTTTTCTTCGGCTGAGGTCGAGTTGGTTTAACAATATACCCAGATAATTCTAATAGAGTCTCACCCACACTGTGGCTTCATGACCATCCCCTAGAGATCCATGTTTACCCCAAGTTCTTATACTGAAGCCCAGTTGCCAGTGCCACGGCCCTTGAGGTGAGGCCTTCAGGAGGTGACCAGGTCCTGAGGACACAGCACTCACAGTACGAATTCTTCCTAAGTGGGACCAGAGAGCCTCCCTGCCTTTCACCGTGTGTGGTTGCAGGGAGAGCCTCACTCCACCTGTAACCAGGAAATGGGCCCCAGCAGATAGTGAGTCCTCGAGTTGAGGCCTTGCTCTTGGGTCTTCAGCCTCCAAATCTGTGAGACATAAATTTCCACTGACTACATCCTCCAGCGTTGCAGCACCCCACTGGCACAGCATCGTTAACGGGTGAAGACAGCTCCTTCAGGAAGAGAATTCTTAACGTCTGTACCCCAGGTGAGATTCCTTGCTCCAAGCCCACAGAACCAACTATTTACTTGTATTTCCATTTTGATATCTTACAGATTCTTCAAAGCAAACATGTTTAACATTAAGTTCAGATAGTTCTCCCCCAAATCTTCTCCACCTCCAGTGATGTCAACCTTTGCCAGTAGCTCTCTTTTCTGCCCACGTCTCCGCTCCCTTCTAGCTCATCTACATAGCCAGTCAGGTGCTGTTTCCTGAGAAGATACGGCTCTGTGCCAAACCGAGTTCCCCCAAAACTGTTTGTTGATGTTGCTCCCCTGATGTTGCTGTTTTAGGGTCTCCAAGAGGTAGCTAAGGTTAAATGGCTAAACGAGGTCCGAATGATAAGGTCCTAACCCTCGAGACCTCCACACACAGCAACTCTGCGCTCCCCACAGGCCGGCACTCTTTCTCTGCTCAGCAGATGAGCTCCCCTGACTTTCCCAGTGTCAGCCTGCTGCTTCTCTGGTTTAAGGCTGTGGCTGTGAAGTTTCTCTTCTTGGCTTTCTTTATGCCTGTATTCCATGAAACGCAGGTAGACATTAAACAGGTGATTGAAAATTCTAAGTATTCCATCTCCATCTCTTGGGGGACTATTTCTTGCTGCAGCCCAAGTGAAGAGACCTGAAGAGTGATGGGTTCCGCCCCTATGAAACCCAGCATGGCACCTGCCCAACATGGTACTCGGCCCTAGAGCAACAGCAAGTCCCTTCAATACTGACTTCCGCCTCCTTCTTCCAAGCCCCAAATTGAATTTCTGGCTTTTTGCGCATGTGTGTGTGTGTGTGTGTGTGTGTGTGCATGCACTCCCCTAATCAGCTGTCCATACGTCATTCCGCCCACCCCTTAAAATTCCACCCCCATGAAACCTAATAAAAGCCTCCCACTTTTTTATCTGGGATCTTGCACTCTTCTGCTGACCTCCAGGGCCCACAACAAAGGCCAATTCCCCTGCCTTTGCTTCTCTACTGTACCAATAAAAACTCATCAAAGAGTACATAGCCAGGACTAGAGGCACATTGACTGATACTTAGCAAATCACCCCAGTGTGGGGCTTACACACCCTGCAGCACGCAGCCTCTTGCTCAGCTCCCTGTGGTGTCTGTGTCACTAGGGAAAAACCATCCTGACTCAGTGCCTTTGTCCCTCGACCATGTCTGTGCCTGTGCACACACTGTCCCACCTACCAAAATACTTTGTTTCACCCTTTCTTTCAGGTGACCACCATTCATAGCTTGGTATCAACATCTTTGGCCACTTTTATACAAGAGTAGGTCTCCTGTTATACATTCCCAGCATACTTAGAATTTCTTTCAATTTGTAATTATAATCACTTGCTTAAAGTCTATCTACATTTAATGGAATTCAGGCTGTAAATTCTATGTGTCTGTTGTTTTTCAAAATATAATCTTGGTGTCCAGAACTTGATAAGGATCCAATAAATATAACTGATGACAAGGTTAAGTCCTTTTGGCATAGATTTCAGAATGAAGGTTCTCATACCATGTCTCTTTATCTATGGCATCCCAAGACTAAAAAATACATTTTTAAAAAAATGTTCCATTTGCATCTACCATTCTGAATATATCAGGATCTTATCAATACCGTACAACCAATACAAATTTGAAAGTGAAGTTGCCTGCCTACATATAACCATCATCCATTTAATGTAATCCAGCTCAATTTTCTTTTTCTTTTATTTTCAGTGGTGGAGATTAAACTCAGGGCTTCATACTAAGCAGGCCCCTTACTGCTGAGCTACATTCCCAGCCCACTAGTTAAAATTTTTTTATTCCATCAGAAGAATAAAAAAAAAAGCTTAAGAATAAGCATGACATATATGTAAATTCAATCAAATATAACAGTTATAGTAATGAAATATTCTTTCTATATAAGATTTCATCTGAAGAGAGATCATAAGCCTTTGAGTTGTTTAGAGACAGCAGAAACAGAACTTTTGGAAACAACAGAGCTTGGAGGATCGTTATACAATGACCTGAGAGATCACTCCAGGAACATCATTATTTAACCAGAACTGGTTGGTGGACAGCTGAAATAATTATGGTATTATGCTTTGCCTTTGCTTTTATTCTCTTCTCTTCCCTTTATCATACATAATTTTTCCTTGTGTAATTTGTACATAATTTCTCCTTGTGTAATTTCCTTGTGTTTCAGGGTGCACTGGAGGACAGAGAACGGTGATGGGAAAGAGAAGAGAGCTTTAAGAGAATGAGCTGAGCCCTCAGTATCTCTCAGAGGCAACCTGTGATGCTGAATTTTCTACTGTAGATTGTACTTTTCTCCTTAGATCACACAATGCAAAATACAAAATACACTTAACTCCATCGTGTTGGGAATGACACTAATGGATTGGTGGCCTCCTCAAGTCAACTGTGGTTGAACCACATTAAAGAAATCATTTAGCCACAGCAACGATACTCTGAGTCTGAACTGAGAACCCAGCCCACTAATCAACCTCCAGACCTGAGTCATAGAGTCCACTTTACTCACTGCTCGCTGGATATCATTTCCTCTTGGACATCAAACCCAACAGGCCTCAAATGGAGCTCATTATCTTCCCCCACAAACTGTTTTCCTTCATAATTTCCCTGCATGAACCAGTGCTATAGTCACAACTAAAGCCATCAGGCTCACAACCTAGGGCTGTCTTTCTCTTTGCTCTTTCTTGCAGTATCTGGAAGTGGGAAGCATCTAGAACCTACTCCTTGTCCTACTCACTAAAGTGCTGAGGCACTGACATCAGAGCATTGTCCAGGAGTAGCCCAACGTCCCTGGTGTCAGAAGGGGCTATGCCTTCCAGCCACGCCTCAGACCTACTGAATCAAGGTTTCATTGAGGAGTCAGCCTTTTAAATTAGTCCCTCACTGGATCTAAAGCCCACTAAAAGAATCAGTACTCTAAGAGGAATTATCTACCTACAGAGAGATGCACCATGCAGGAGGAGAGGAGGACACTGCGGATGAGCAGGGTTCAGAGGGAAAATCAGAGCACAGAGCATGCAAAGTTTCAGTACTAAGGAAGCTGCCATACAGATACCTCCATGAGCAGCCCTTGCCAGCACTGTTCAGGAGAGACTCTGTTTCCTCAAAGGACAGGACCAACCAGAACAAGCTTTGCCAGAGATGAGTTCTGAGAATCAAAGGACACAGTGGGGAATAGCAGTAATGCACACAACGTGGTGGCATTCCTCATACTTGGATCCCAGAATTTCTGTTTGCCTTTTGTCTTTGTAATACTGGGAGTTGAACCTAGTGCCTCTGGAGTGCTGGATAAGCACCATACCACTAAACTACATTCTCAGTCCTCAGGGTCCCTGATTTAGTGATATGTCAACTTACTGCAGTTTGACTTAGGACTTTCAATACCAACATGGCACGACAGCATCAGCACTTAATAAAAATCATACTTTAAATTTTGAATTTTGGTCTTTTTTCTGGGCTAAGGAATACTTCGTACGTCACTTCCGCATACGACACTTCCTCCAATGCTGGCTGCAAACCATAGTTGTGAGCCAACCATGTGGCCCTGAGGATAAACAGTGACACAACAGACCGTGTTGCTGAACTGTGCTGTGCTGGGGCTGAGGTGTGTTGAACACGTTTTATACTTAATGATATTTTCAACCTCAGTGGGTTTTTTGAGTTGTAACCTGATGATACGTTGAGTAGCATTTGTATTAATTCAGCATTTACAAAATTGTTGGAAAGGTTGGGAAAACAAGCTCCAAACTTCCAAGGATGATTACCAGGAATGCCAGTCAACATAGTTCTTGTTTGTGCCAGGATAGGAAAATGCAGGAATAGGCTGGGTTTGGTGGTGTATGCCCCTTATCTCATCCCTCGGGAGGCTGAGGCAGAAGGTTCACAAGTGTAAGACCAGTCTAGGCTATCTAGTGAGACCATGTCTCAAAAATAAATAAAAAATTTTACAAACAGGACAATAGAAAAAGCAAGTAGGGGGGAGGGAAAGAAAAAAATGGTTGAGTAATGAGAAAGCTGTGATATAAAGAGACAGTGTCCCAAATGCAGAATCCTGGCACTGTCTCAGCCCAGATCCATGCCACATGAATGTCCCTGGCACCCACAAGAAGTAGGCACCAGGGCCTCTGCTACATTGGCACCCAAAACTCTGGAGCGTTCCCAACCCTGCTTGCCAGAGGAAGCTGCAGAAATGACACCTCGGCCTCATTTCTGCTGTCCAGAGCGCCACACTCCTGTGACTGTCGGCTGTCAGGTGACACGCAGGCTCCACAGGAGCATGGGAAGCAGCATCCGCTGCCCTCCTCCAGTGCGCTGCCATGGGCAGAGGGGCCGGGCACCTGGGCCTCGCAGGACAGCTTGGCATCGTCCTCCACTTAGGCAGATTCTCTGCCAGACTGGAAGCTCTTTGGGCCAAGACCTTGACCTTTACAGTTTCCTAAGCCCTGCATTGAACTCCACTTGCGAGGAAGGAAAGAAGGAAAGCTCAATGTCATACAGACGGAAAACATTAGGAAACTCAGTTTTGATGATCCTGAAAGCCTAAATGGAAGGAAACAGATCAGATGCCGATAATTCTTATTTCCTCGTAGCTGTGGTTTCAGCCTCTTCGTTTCCATGCCTGTGAACTGAATATGATTCAGATTCTTGAGGTCTGGAAAAAATCAGCTGTCTTCTCACTGGTGCCCTGTCCCGGTTCCCCAATCCTTTCCTTTCCTAGTCTGTTCTATGCCCTGATCTCTGGCCTGAGTTTCCCAAAACAGTGTTCTGCAAACTCTTTACTAGCAACTGCTTCCAAAAGAATTTTATAAAGCTTTGTCTTCTTTTGCCCATTACTAAGCTGATGTTTAAAATCTTTCATCCAAAGTTAAAATATAGTTGCAAAGGATGTAACTTGTGGCATACTGTCAATATTACCATTTAAAAAACATATAGAATTTAAAACATATATCTGATAGAGTGTAAATTTCACATCATCTTTTTGTTTTTTGAGACAGGGCCTTGCTCTGTAATTTAGGCTGCCCTTGGAACACACTGTATCCCAGGCTGGCCCCAAACTCACGGCGGTCCTCCTGCCTCAGCCTCCTGAGTGCTAGGTTTACACCATGTGCCACAATATCTGGCCACATCATCTATTTAAAACAAAACAAACAAACAAACAAACAAACAGCGTACAAGCAAGCTCTCTTTTAGTAAGCAAAAATTTTGTATATTTCCTTTCTGCCCCTGAATTCATATTTCTTTTTCACTTCCACCAACACTTACAGTTTATTGATTTCTTTTCTAAGTCTTTGAATCAATTATCTTATAATAAAATTATAAATTTTCAAAATTATATATGCTTAATTCCTGGGACTATGAAACTATTTTTAAAAATTATTCTAAATTGAATTATCATTTCAATTATTGGCATCCATTGGTAAAAACAACATGAAAATATACATTTTGATAATTTATATTAAACAGAAAAAGTAAAGTAAACTATTTTTAATGTTTCTCTAATGTGCTGGATGGGGACCGCCTGGTTTTATGAAAATTGGGTCAAATATCTGCAAATAAAAATTACACAACAGCATGCACCAGGTGTGGTAGTGTGTGCCTAAAATCACAGTACTTGGAAGCTGAGGCAGGAGGTCTGCCATGAGTTTGAGGCCAGCCTGGGCTATATAAGCAAATTTAAGGTCAGCTTGAACTACATAGCAAGACCCTGTTCCAAATATATATATATATATGTATATATATTTACAGGTAAGTTGAGATGTGGTTCACCTCAGTTGTATCCCACTAGCTTTTCTTATTCTGGAAATACTGAGAATTTTGTCTGCATAAGTAAGGAAATGGAATCAGAAGAAATGCTGTCAATTTTTTGCATTCTGCCAGAATCATGCAAAGAATGTTAGCACAAAAGTAGTATCAAAATGTATTTTTAATAATTTGTTAGTTGAATCAGAGTTTCCTACAATTTTATTGAAATCAAACTAGGAAAGCTTCTAACTGGAAAGGGATTTGTTACGTCACTGTACCGGGTTTCTGCCCACCCCGGTGGGATCTAAACGTTCTTCTATCCTGGGTACAGACATCAGATCAGGGTCAGGGCGCCTTCCTTCTTTAAAATGTGAGACAGCGGGAAAGAGCTGGTGAAAGGAGCTGGAAAAGGTGTGACCCCCGGCAGAGTAGTTGCAAAGAATGCAAACAGAAAATGCATATCCAGAATTTGAGTCCCTTAAAACGTTTCTTGGCCTCTGAATCCTTTTTGAAATGTTCTTACGCCAGATCATTTGAAGATGGTGGCCCAAATACCATATCACCTGCCTGTGTATTTCCCTGTTGGCGGAAATACCCACAACTTGAAAAAAGAAGAAAGTTACAAGAATGACTAAGTGTTTAAATCTCATGGCATATCTGTGTATTTTTAAAGGTAACTATTAGTATAAGTAACTTAGCAACTGGGAAAACGTATATTGCCAGTTTTCTCAATTATAGAACAGATATTTTTACATTTGATATTAGTGAAATTTACCCAAATATGTAGGTTTTTTTGTTTGTTCACTTGTCATGCACAGAAGGCTGTCCTTAAACAACAGTACATCTTCACCCTGAAGGCATACTAGGTGTGATCAAAAACTACAGTGAAGGTTTACAGATTTTTACAAAATGATGACCATACAAGTCACGTTGCTGTTAATCTCTCTCAGAACACACGTACTCGTTTCCAACAGGCTCTTCCACATTCTGAAGCAGCTCGGGAATCCTCTTTCATAGGTGTCTCTAGTTGTGCTGCGTGGGCTGCCTCAGTGTCCCGCACTGGTGAAACACGCTGGCCCTTCCTGGTCATTCTGGCTCCGGGGAGGGGCCGTGAAGGAGGAGGATGAGGATGCACCGTGCGTTTTTACTGGACAGAACCTGCTGTGGCCGTGCTGTGCCATGCGTGGCACAGAGCACTGTCACCATGAGCGTGAAGCCATCCGCCGGTGCCTCTGGCCGCTTTCTGCACACCCAACTCCCTGAACACTAATAAGTGGATGAAACTGAGAGCCACGGTGACGTCCCTGGGCACAAGCCGGCTCGCAGGGCTCCAGCAAGGTCAGGTCAGCCTCGCTGTGCGGCTGGACCCCGCGGGGTGCACTTTCTGCACCGGAGGAGCCCAGAGAGGAGAGGGCTGAGCCTCGGCCTCAGCTCCCAGCCGCACACTCGGCTGTCACCGAGATGAGGCTGCTCAGAGCGCTGGACCTGGAGGTCGCGATCGCAGGGCTCCACGGAAACCTGTGGCCCGGTGCACTGTCCACTGCACCTGCCCTCTGCTGTGGTCCACAACTGGTGGGCGGTGCCAGCAGCCTGGCACTTGTCACGCAGCGTTACCAAGGCTCTGCGTGTCCTCCGTGGACTGCAGATCCCTGCTTTCCTGCTGCGTGGCCCTCACTGTGGAAAGGTTCAAAGAGGGGCAGGCGGGGGCAGAGAGGCTGGCCTTCGTCCCACGGTTCACACCGCGCTTCCCCAGGGCAGGGCAGGGCAGGGCAGGGGCGCTGAAGGGTGCCGGAGCCCCATGCCACGCTTTGCCCGCTCTGATGCACACTTCTGGGGTGGGCTGGCGGGGGGGGGGGAATCTATACGTTTAACAAGTGCTCCAGGGCACTGAGGCCCGGGCGGTGTACACCTCGGCAGCGTTTTCCTGGCTGGCACAATACCCGACACCCACAGCCGCCAGGAGGAGAGGTCTCCTTCTGCTGCGGGCGGGGGGACTCAGTGCGCGGTCAGCGGGCTGCAAGGAGGAAAAGTGGAGGTGAGGGCGGTGGAGGAGGACAGTAGTTCCTTCAGGTCAGGGGCAAGCAGGACAGGGGAGCGTCCTGAGGGAGGGGGAACAGAGCCAGACCCCAAGGGCACACCTCCAGGACCCGCCCAGGCTCCTCCAGGAGCGCCCTGTCCTCTCTCAGTCCTGGGACCGGACAGGCAGGGGGAGTGGTCACAGGGTCCAGCTGAGAACCGTGCGCCTGAGGGAGGGCAGCCGGGTCAAGGTGTGAGCTGACTTCTGCAGACATGAGTTAGAAAATAAAAAAGCTAAGAAGCCAGGGTGGGTCACGAAGGAAAGGTGCAATCGCTGCGCCCCACCCCGCCAGCAGGCACCCCTGCGCGAGCTGGGTGCAGATCCCAGCTCCTGAGGCCTGTGCAGAGGGCGCCGGGCCCAGGCTGGAGCTCTGTGCTGCTGCGTCTAGGGCTGCCCACCAGGCGCCTTGGAAGTCTTGAGTTCATTTTGTTATTTTGATTTTAAGTTTACTGGTACAACTTAAATACACACAAAGATCACATTCATTGCTGACAATTTGTACCTCTTCATGGTGTATTGTTTCCTGTTTTTTTTTTTTTCTAATACCCTCCCATCCCTTTAACAATCTTCCTCTCCTCATTGCAAAGGTTTGTTTCCATTTTATCACTCTTTTATCGTTTTTCCCCCACGATTCTTTTTCTTTTAATTTTAAAAAGAAAAAAACAAAGATACAGAATTTCCAAAGAAGATAATAGAAAATTGACAATAGTTAATATATTGTAATTTTCAAAGCAATTGCTCAGATTATAAGATATACACATGCATAATTGTTCAAATAATATAAGCACAAGCCACTCTCTTCAATGAACTAAGAGAATTCAGTAGTATAATTATGTTAGCTATCTTTGGTAAACATATATTTTTTTCCTTTTCCCTTCCTTCTTCTATCCTTTCCCCATACCAGTTCGTCTTTACTTTGGGGCTGTATTTCCTTTCCCAAATACCTATTGTGGATTTGGGGTCTTATTTACTTCCAGCCTTTCTTGACTCAAAATATAATAAGCCAGAGAGGGGCTAAAGACTCCCACTAAAAAAAAAAAAAAAAAAAAAAAAGACCTCCCACTATATAAGCTAATTTACAAGCTAAATGATTTGAATTAAAGAAAACCTTAACTTTGGTGAGCTAGTTACTGCCCAAGCATGTCTGGAGTTTTTTTTTTTGTTGTTGTTGTTGTTTTGTTTTGTTTTGTTTTCCTTAATTGCCGCTGATGCACGGTAACAAGAAAATGCACCTCTACATCTGGTAATATTTGTTCACTGAATGCTTATTTATGCTGAAAAATAAAAAGAAGAATATGAAATAAGAATGTGCTCCTCAGGGTAAAAAAGAATTTTTAGGACACTTCAATTTGTTAGATTTGCAGTCAATGTTTAGTTGTCTACTTAGTTACCTATAAAGTTACAAAAAGATTGTCTACATGTAAATATGCACCTTTATAAAGAATTATAGATCATATACCGCATGATAAACGTGCTCATTGTGAGGTATGTCTTGGTTCATTTTCTCTCGTTGCTAGGACAAAATACTCGGCCCTTCAAATGAAGAAAGGAAAGGTTTGTTTAGCTTACAGTTTGTGGAGGTTTCAGTCCATAATCATTTGGCTCCAAGGCAGGGTGGCATGGTACTGGGGCAACACTTCAAGGCAGAAGCCAGAGCAAAAAAGAAGAGTTTAAGCCTGTTTTTCCTTCCTTATATTCTACATGGGCTACCCCCTCCCTCTCCACAGCTGGGTGCAGCACTCACAAAATCTCTGTGCCCTCCTCTTTCACAGGAAGAGGGTATTTACCAAGTAAGGATCCTGCTCCCTCCTGAGTCTCTCAGTTAAACTTCTAAACTTGTCAAATTGACACAATATATCAACCATAATAATGTACTAATAAAAAATTCTTTATGACAAAAGGGATTGGACATCCTTATAAAGAACTCAGGTTGTCACAGCCTGTGGAAAGAGTAAAGAATTGATGAAAGTGTATCTTTTGTTGTTTTGTTTTGTTTTGTTTTGTTTTGATAGTGGGGATTGAACCCAAGACCTTTATATTGAGTAATATCCCTGGCCTTTTTTTTTTTTTTAATTTTGAAACAAGATCTCATTAAAGTTGTTCAAGCTGTTTTCCATCCATGGCAGGACTTGCACTGTACTTTTTTTTTTATCAGACCTTGTATGTTTTCCCCTCAATACGTTGGGAGCTTTATCTCTTTGGCACTTTGTGACGGGGCCTGCAGTAATCATTTGCTTACTACACAGGGAGAATTACTGTACTCTGTGTGTCTGTACACAGTTTTAGACCCTGCATTGTCTTCATGATGTAGCAAAGTAGCAGTGGGCCCTAAACAATACATAACGCAGCAAAAAGGAAAATCTTAAGCAAAAGCAGTTTTTGCAAAATAGAATCTCCGGATGTTTCCAGTCTTGGCAGTAGAAAGTTATGGCACAGAAATGTGCAAAGACATATTAAACATTTCTTTTCCTCTTTTTGCAAATGAACTTTCCAATGGTTTTATTTTTCCCTGCTAATTTCAAGATTAGTACTTGAAGAGTTAATGAACTGATTACCAATTAAAATTGAGCTCAAACTTTGTTAATTTTCATTCTTCTCAAAATAAATTTGAAAGAACACAAAGAATAAAATGAATCACTGACTTCAAAGGAAATAGATGACTGCTTGTCAAGGCCACTGTGTAAAAACTATAGAAATCTGAAACAATTAAAGCGAGCCTTCCCATGCTCTCTGGCCGGGATGACTCACGACTCCTTCTCTCTCCCACTCCTGGCCCACAGCAGGAAAGCCCCGCTGGCTCCTTCTACTCCAGTGACCACGCTGACCCTGGGCTTCGGTGGGAAGCGGAAGCTCCTCTTCCAGCAGTGCACTTGGGCGTGTACCACACCTACCGCATGTGTGGCACCACCCAGGACGGGAAGTGGAGTCTGCGTGGCATCCCGGGCAGGAGGGAGAAAGCGCACATCTTCTGTCCGGGCAGTTGCATCGGATAGCTCCAGCTCTTTGTTAAGCCTGAATTTTAGCAAGTCAAGAAAGCTTTCTGAGTCCCAGATGGCTCGTGGCATATTTTCAAATTACTTTTCTTCTTCTTTGTAACCAGCAAGTCCACAGACATTTTTTACAACCCTTGTCATCAGGTGGTAGAAATTCTCTTAAACCACATTTATATGAAAATAACCTGATTTGGATACAGGAGAAGCAGGACTGCAGGAATTGAGCAACAGGTTTGCTTGGTTTTAATGGTTACATTGCACAACCTGGGCAAGGCATCCCATGACATAAAAGGTTGTTAGAAATCCAGCCAGACCACCCAAGGACTTGCAAAACCACTTCAGCCTCCACAACATAGCAGTCATCTCTGTCCTCATGCCACATAGTCTTCGGTCCTGTGGCCATTTCTCAATCAGGAAATATATGAAATAAATCAGCACTTGGGTTTTTTTTTTCTTTTTATAAAGGAAATGTATTTTTCAAATGTAGAATAAAAAATATAGCTCAATGAATGCATGTATACAATATTTACATTATGCAAATAATGTAAATATTAGTCAATATTTACATTATGTTACAATATTTACAATATGTCAATATTTACATTATACAAATAATAAATATTAGTATCATATTTTGTTTGAATACATGTCTTTATAAACCATGTCTAAATTGAAAAGAAGGAAGCGGAATAGTTCCTGTTTGCAGCTCAAATTATCATTTATATATAGAAAACTGGTAGATTTCACCAAAAATAGTTTTAAAATAGTGAACAAGTTCCATAGCTTTAGGATAAAAAAAAAAACATACAAAAAAGTCAAGTTTTCTACATACAAATAGCCAGTGCTCTAAAAAGGAAGTCAAGAAAGCAATGTTACTTACAAATAACTATAATAAATAAATACATAAATAAATAAACTAATAAACGTACCACCTAAGAATAAATTTAACCAAGGTGGTGAACATTCTCTACATTGAAAACTGTAAGTCTATGAAGAAAGAAATTGAAGAGAATCAAACCAATGGAAAGATATTGTTTGTTCAAGATTTGCAATAACCAATATTGTTAAAATATCCATGTCCAAAAAAATCTACAGATCCAGTGCAATCCCTGTCAAAATACCAATACTATCCTTCACCGAAATAGAAAAACAATCCTAAAAAACAATGCTAGGGGCTGGGGATTTAGCTCAATGGCATAAGCACCTACCTTGCAAGCAGGCGGTCATGAGTTCGATCCCCGGTACCCATAAAAAGATAAAAGATAAAAAAAATTTTTTAAAAAATGCTAAAAATTCTAAAAGCCTGACTTCAAAACATACTAAAGTAACCAAAACAGCATGACGTTGGCATGAAAACAGGCAGACAATCTAGTAGAACAGAACAGAAAATCCAGAAATAAATCTCTACATTTACAGCCAACTGCTTTTTGACAAAGGCATCAAAAACACACATTCAGAAAAGAACAATCTCTTTAATAGATGGTGCTGGGGGAACAGAACATCCTCAGACAAAAGAGTGAAACCATACCCATCCCTTACCATATGCCAGTACAAAACTCAATTCAGAATGGATTAAAGACTTAACTATAAGACAAAAACTATGAAACTACTAGAAGTTTAGGGAAACACTTCATGACATTGGAACAATCAAGGATGTTTTATATAAGGCTTAAAAGCCACAGGCGACAAAAGCAAAAATTGAATAGGATTGCTCTACAGCATCTGCATAGCAAAGAAAACAGTCTAACAAGGAGCCAACTTAAGGAATTCAGGCCATTCAATGGCAAAAAAACAATCGCTGTTTTTAAATAAGGCAATAGACTTAAATAGACATTCCTCAAAAGAAGACACACAAGTAGCCAACAGATACATGAAAAAATGTCCAACAGGACTAATCACCAAGAAAACCATGTCAAAACCACACTGAAATAGCACCTTGCCCAGTCAGGATTACTATTATCAAAAAGACAAAAACAAACAAAAGCAAAAGTGTTGGAGAGGAAGTAGAGAAAGGTGAATCTTTACACACTGTTAGTAGGAATGCAAATTCATACAGCCTTTATGGGAAACAGAAGGACATTTCCTCAAAAAATTAAAAGTAGATCTATCACTTGGTCCAGAAATCCCACTGTGGGGTAGATATTCAATGAACCTGAAATCAATATGTTTAAGAGACCTCAGCACCCCTGTGTTTATTGTGACTCTATTCACAATGAAGAAGAAATGGGACCAAGCTAAATGGTGATCAAAGGTAAACGGATAAATAAAACGTGATGTTATACATGACGCAGTACTAGTCAGCCACAAAAAAAGAAAGAAATCCTGTCATTTGCAGGAGCATAGATGAACCTTTTAAGTAAAATGAACCAGGATTCGATCCCTGGTCCCAAAAATATAAATAAATAAATAAATGAAGCGGGTTCAGAAAAACAAATGCCACACAGTCTCATTCATATGTGAAATCTTGAAGAAAAAAAGAATCTCACAGAGATGAATATAGAGCAGTGATAAGCTGGGGAAGGGTAGTAAGGTCAAGGTGAGAGGTGTACTGCACAACCAGTACAAAGTTACAGTTACATAAGAATAAATTCTGGTATTCTCTTTCACCGTAGAATGACCACAGCTAGCAATAATGCATTGTGCATTTCAAGACAGGTAAAAGAGAGGCTTTTGAATGTTTCAATGACCTGATACATATTTGAGGTGATCAATATAGGATGCTGACTGCCCAGAATAATCATTACACAGTGTAGAACTATCGTACTCTACTCCATAAATATATACAATTAGGGTTTGTCAATCAAAAATAAACTAAAGATTTTTAAAATGAAAGCAAGAGCTTAGCCTTCCCTAAGAAGGCAGAAGCAATCTGAACAGCATTAATGATTTGTCAAGGGTGTGTGTTGGGAGCCGCAGCCCCGAGCCCGGTCGCCTTACTTGGCGGACGTGAGGCCTGTAGGAAAGAGCAAAGCCTGAGTTAGATTACCCCTCCCATCGAGCACGTTAGTTTCCTGCTTATCGCGTAAACAACCCGCTCAATAATATGTTAGCCAATCAGCTTGCCTTGCTTACTTTAATATGATTGGACACTGTATCTGTATATATACTGGTGCCACCCCTGGGGGGAAGTAGAAGCCCGGAAGGAGCCGCGGAGAGCGGACCGGTAGAGGCTTCGGAGCGAAGCCCGGAAGGAGCCGCGGAGAGCAGACCGATAGAGGCTTCGGAGCGAAGCACGGAAGGAGCCGCGGGGAGCGGACCAGAGGAGGCTTCGGCTGGGAGCGATCCCAGGGCAGGCTGTACGGAGAGAAAAAATAAAACAAAAGGTTGTCCACTGCCAGACTTTGTCGTGTGTCCTTCCTGCCGGCCGGGAGCGACATCGACATTTGGTGGCCCGTACGGGGAACAACTGATCACCCCCGAGACGTGGTAGTGGACAACGTTCCTTGATACAGCACTGCGAGACAGGTGAGCAGGGGATAAACCTGGGCCCTGGGTGGCGCGCACCTACAGGGTTTTTAGACTCCCCTCAGGCTCACGCGTAAGTGGCGGATTTTTGGGCCTCACGCGGTGAGTAACATATTAAATATGGGTAACGTACCGAGTAACGACACCCAGCCCTTGGTACAGGTCCTCCGAAAGCTCTTAAAGTCCAGAGACCTCAAGGTGGGACGCAAAACGCTGGAGAGCTTTTTTGAGGAGATTGATAGTTTCGCTCCCTGGTTCTTGCCCACAGGGCACTTAAACCTGCCCTCGTGGGAGAAGTTGGGCAGGGATCTTTCTCTAGCGGAAAGGGAGGGCGGGGCTTCGGTCTTCGCTCGGCCACTGTGGGAAATGATATATGCATGCTTGAAGAGCGAGGGTGGTTGCAGGGAAGGTTCTCAAGAGCTCATTAAAGTGCGTAGGGCATTCGAACAGGCCCAGTCAGGGAGCTCCCGGGAGGGGTCCGTCAAAGGAGACAAAGATATAAAGGAGGAAGACGGGGCTCAGGCCTCGGAGTCGTCTGACTCCGAGAACGAAAAAGGCTTAGACAACGATGAGACCAAAGAGCCTAGATGCCAAGAGGATAGGCCGCTCGATAAGGAGTCGCAGGGTTCTTTCCCAGCGTTGCGCCGCGAATTGCGCTCCGCTCAACTTGGTCTGCGGAGGAGTAGAGAGCTCCTGAGCGCCCCCTGGCGCGAGAGGGAGGCGAAGCCTTCCACCCCACCTTGGGAGCTGTTCCCGAAAGCGATCCCTCGCCACGAGGCGGCCGCATGGGAGCTCCCTCCCCTTTCGCCAGAACAGAAAGTGATGCACGGGCCCCCATTTTCCGCCCAATCACGGCCGCCGTCTTATGCTCCGCCGCCGGCGGGTCGGTATTTTTACAGGCGGCTTTGGCAGGGGGGACGTTTGTCTCATGAGGTACATCCACCACCTGGGATAGATAGTGGCCCCTACGGGATATTTCCTGTACAAGTAGCTATGGGCCAGGGACGTAATGCATGGGAGCCTTTTGAGATAAAACAGATTAGAAAACTTAAAAATGCAGTTACAACCTTTGGACCGACTGCGCCTTACACCATTGCCATGCTGGAAAACCTGTCTTCTGGGCCCCTCACCCCCGCGGACTGAATTCAGCTGGCAAAGGTGTGTCTGCCCTCGGGTAGTTACCTGGATTGGCGAGCCTGGTACACAGAGTTCTCTGCCGAGCAGGCTGAGAAAAACGCCGGTCGAGGAAATGGGGGCTGGAGATTTAGCTTAGCGGCATAAGCGCCTGCCTTGTAAGCAGGCAATCGCCAGTTCGATCCCTGGTACCAATAAAAAAAAAAAAAAAAAAAAAAAAAAAAGGGGGAGTAAGCCAAGGCCTGCCTCCAAAGGCGCGGTTATCTATGGCATGACAATGGATGGGCCCGGATCCGGTAATCAGCTGGAACCGAGGCGCGGTTTGTGTTTTTCTGCAGGAATCGGGACGAGAACCACTGTGGGTACCGGAGAGACTGACACGGGCAACAAAGCCCTCGACTGAAGATCAGACCTGCCCTACCGGAGATCCATCACAGACCAACCAACAAGATAAATAGAAATAGCGGTAGCCCAAAATGGACAAAAAGATCCTCAGGCATATGCATGGCTCGCTCGCCTAGCCTACGACCGAGTCTAGGGGTGGTGAGCTTCCCACACTCCTCCTCTAAAAAATTATGACATAGCTGGGTAGGAGAGTCAATGACGGGTAAGAGCGTACTCCCCCGGTGCGACTCAACCTAAGCCAGGCCCTACCCCATCCTGCACGTAAGCCGCTAGACTGTTAGATGCTGCCCAGGTCTAAATTTCTCTCCGAGGGGATTTCTTTACGGAGAGGAAATGAGTGCAAGCTTGTGTGCATCCAGGTTCCGTCCAGTTTGTGCCTGGCCCTAAAAAAAGGACGAGGGCCTCAGGGCCTTGGCAGACCATGGGACGGCCGACCAGGGTCTAAGCCAAGGACCTACGGTGGGCCTACGCATAGGGCATAAGCCTCTACACCCAGTCCAGGAAGGGCTACGATGCGCACATTCATAAAAAATAAAAAAGGGGGAGATGTTGGGAGCCGCAGCCCCGAGCCCGGTCGCCTTACTTGGCGGACGTGAGGCCTGTAGGAAAGAGCAAAGCCTGAGTTAGATTACCCCTCCCATCGAGCACGTTAGTTTCCTGCTTACCGCGTAAACAACCCGCTCAATAATATGTTAGCCAATCAGCTTGCCTTGCTTACTTTAATATGATTGGACACTGTATCCGTATATATACTGGTGCCACCCCTGGGGGGAAGTAGAAGCCCGGAAGGAGCCGCGGAGAGCGGACCGGTAGAGGCTTCGGAGCGAAGCCCGGAAGGAGCCGCGGAGAGCAGACCGATAGAGGCTTCGGAGCGAAGCACGGAAGGAGCCGCGGGGAGCGGACCAGAGGAGGCTTCGGCTGGGAGCGATCCCAGGGCAGGCTGTACGGAGAGAAAAAATAAAACAAAAGGTTGTCCACTGCCAGACTTTGTCGTGTGTCCTTCCTGCCGGCCGGGAGCGACATCGACAGGTGTGGACCAGATATCAAAGCTGAAGATCATTCCCATTCAGGGCTTATGTTTTTATGCCATGCTATATTATGACAGTCACTGTGTTTGAGATATGGGGGGGTTCATTATCATGTATAAGGAATTTTGTACTCTTAATAAGGAGAATAAAGCATTCAAGACTCCTTTTTATCTTTTGAAATACCAGCTACCAACCAGTAATATTTAATCTTGTTTCCAGATTACAGATGAATTTGAGTGATACTATCTTGAATTCCACAGAAAAACTTTTTTTTCCACTAGGGATTGATTACTAGGGATTGAATCTGGGGCCTTATCACTGAGAAATAGCCTTGGCCCTTTTTTATTTTGAGAAGGGTCTCACTAAATTGCTAAGTTCCCAAAGTTGGGCTCTAACTTGCAATCCTTATGCCTCAGTCTCCCAGAGAACTGGGTTTATGGGAATGCACCACCATGCCTGGCAAATTTAAATATTTTAAATGACTTTTCAAAATGTATAGTTCGTTCTGAAGATCAATAGGCCAAATTAAGATTTATTTTTCCCAAAGAAGATTCTATTTTTATTTGCTGGGCCCAACTTTTGCATGTGGAAGTTCAAAACAATTCATTGTAACTACTATATTCTGATTAATCATCAATTCAGTTCACATTAATGATGAAAAATTTTACATACAGATCTACCTATGAATTTTCACATGCCTGGGGAGTCACCCATTAAAAAGATGAGACAGAACTCATCACGCTTATTACTTCTTTCAAAGACTTTCATAAGAATAAGGGCTCAATTATCATAAATTAATCTTTATAGTTGCTAAAGGCAAAATTATGCATGAGTTGGGCTTATTAGCCATTTTAAATAAATCCTACTTAAAAAGTCAACAACTGGCATCAAGAGATCAATCATTTTCTACAAAACAAAACAAACTCTTGTTTAACTTTTTAGTAATTTAAATCTTAGATGGTTGTAAGAACAGGATCAAGAAACAAGAAGGCAATTCGCCTTCCCGTGAGCCAGTCCCAGCCATGCAGGACCCAGGAGGAGAAACAAGAGGCCAATTCATCCTTCCCATGAGCCAGCAGGTTGGAAAGCAAACCTCCCCACTACCAGCAGCCAGCTGAATTGGAGAGTCACAGGCTGAATTGATAGCAACTGAGGTATGAAAACAACTTAATGCTTGTATTGCTTGGTTGACTTTGCAGGCCTAGGAGCAGTGGTCTGAGCATCTACTAAGAAGAAAACAGTATACAATACAGCAGCTATGGGGATTTCCTTTTGTCTTTTTTTGAAATCCAAATTGCTCTCACTATCTTGTTTTGTACCATCTTACAATTTTGTTTTCTTCAATGTTCTGTTTTGACTGGTTTTATTCTGCTCTGTTTTGTTTGATTTTGTTATGTCTGATGGGAAGGGTAGCAGTTTTGAAGATAATAAGAGGCCTTATGGTAGCCATTGTTGATTTCCTATTATCTTGTTTTGAAGCTCTGTACCACTTTCACTATTTTGTTTTAACTGGCATTATTCTGTATTTTTGCTTGTTTATTTGTTTTATTCTCTTTAAAATAAAATTAAATTAAATAGGATCAAGAATTCCTGGGTACTCGTCACTCAGATTCGTCAGTTTTTAGCGGTCTAACTTTGCTGCAGTGCTTGCTTGCCCATGTCTGTCTCTGCTGACGCTGACTTTTCCCTATCGGCTCGCCTCTCCACCTGCTTATCTGTGCATGTAAATGTACATGTGTTTATGTGGAGGGAGATTTTCCTACCTGATTAGGAAAGCTAACATTAATCCAGGATTATATTGTTATATACTGTCTATATTCAGACTTCACCAGTCTCCTAATAGTGATGCTTATGGTAGTTTTTCCCTATTCTAAGATCCAGTCCAGGATCACCTAATGCTTTTAGTGTCATATCTTTTAAGCTCCTTAACTCTGGAAATTATTTTCAGACTTTCTCTAACTTGGATGATATTAATCTTTTAAAGAATATGGTCCATTTGTGTTTATAGGATAACCCTTTGGATTCTTTTAAATTTCTTCATTATTAAATCAAAATATGTATTTTTGGCAAGAATACTTAATAAATGATGATATGTCTCCAGCCTGTCACATCAGGGAACACACGGTGACAGTTTTCTCATTAGTGATGTTAGCTCCTCACTGAGTTCAGGGGGTGCCCATTAGCAAAACAAGATCAATTACTAGCGACAAAGAAGGAAATCAATAAAATTTCAGAGTTGTTTCATATGGGTTTTCATATTTAATAACAAAATACACAGCACATGAAATAAGGAAATATATAGAGCTTGCTATTTGACAAACTACCAAGGACTCCAGTGAGAAATATTACTTATACTTTGCCTAATTGGACCGCCTGCTCTAACAGAATACCTTTATTTTATGCATATGATTTGCAAGACACTTTACATGTATTATTCCTAAGTTTTATAAGGGGCATGAAGGATTTTAATTTTAAGCCCATTTTGAAAAATAAGGAACATAAGGAGACAGGCAGAAGCACTTGGTGATTCTCTAGGGAGTTCATAAATAGTACGTGGACAAAATTTGAATCCAAATTTGCCTGGCTCTCACACTCTTGCACTTCTCTCTCTCTCTCTCTCTCTCTCTCTCTCTCTCTCTGTACTGGGAATGGAACCCATGACCTTGAGCTTGCCAGGCAGACAATGCTGCTGAGCTCTTTCCCTGGCCTTGACAATTATTTAAATGAAAAAAAAAATCATTTTCTCTGTGCTAGGCCAAACCAAATGTGAATGTTATTTAACTTTCTGCATATAAAAAGGAACTTAATTTTTCCGGGGATTTCTTATAAAATTATAATAGTTAATCTCATGAAAACAGGTTACAGCAGGCAGTGAAAAGAGTGGACCCCGGTTTTAACAAGATTTGCAGACATTTTTTTCCGTGTTCTACCACTTAGCCTTATCTTCCTATTTTTATTATTGCTGTAACACATTAATTGTACAAGTCAACGGAATTCAGGGTGACATTTCCATACACGCACGTACTATGCACTGATCAAGTCTACCCCTCCTGACCCCTGCTCAGTCCCTAGTACCCCCAATTCTATTTTTAGGCTTTTATGTTTTGCTTTGTTTTGGGGTTTTGGTTTCCACATAAGAGAGAAAACATATTTCTCTTTCTGTGTCTGACTTATGCCACTTACTGTGTTCCCCAGTTCCGTCCACTGTCCTGCAAAGGACAGCTTCTATTCTTCCCCCCTGTTGGCCAGACTCCATTGTACATGTTTAGTTCCAATGATTGGGACCAAATACCGGACACCTGCAATTTAAAGGACAGGTTTACTTTGGCTCCCGGGTTCAGCAGATTCTGTCCAGGGTTGCTTGGCTCCAAGAAGCAGCATGGTGCGAGGTGGTGGAAGGGCACGGTGGACAAAGCTGTTCAGCCCATGGCAGCAGGGTGGGGTGGGGGAACCAGGTGGGGCGAGAACACACCCTTGCAGGTCGTCTGCCCAGTGACTCACGGCCCCCCACAGCACATTCAGCGTGAACTCACCAGTGGGTTCACCCTCTGATGAGTTACAGCTCGCCCATGACCCAGGTGCCTTCCCAGAGCCCCGCCCTGACCACATGAGACTTCTGGGAGATACTTTAGTCTGGGCCGTGGCAGTGCAAACATACCCTAGTTCTACAAAGTCTGTCGTCTGTCCACAAGCGCCTGTCTGATTCCATGGATCCTCATCTTTCTGGAGATCTGTCTCCAGATCTCCGTCTGTCTGTCTTATTCTCGCCACCCTTCTTTCCAAATATTTCTCTGCCTTTTCAGTGTTTCCTTCCTTCTATCACGGGATCCTAGCTAATTGGGACTTATGTACTAAAGATGGTCTTAAAGGCTCTGTTGTGAGCCCTCTCCCAGCTAGTGCTTCCCTTAGTATTTCAGATGGTGATAATTAAAAGTAGCCCCAGATTAGGGAAAGTGGTTGCAGCCTAGGAAAAATTCTACTAAAATTAAACTGTCTGACAAGGTAAGAACATGACTAAGAACAGAAGACTCTTTGTCTGATACCAATAGTGTGATTACTTTAGGGAAGTAAAACCATCTGTGTAAGCACAAGGTGACACAGGATGTAATTTATTCAAATACGTTAGGAAAGTATAGAGGCTTAGAGCAATTCCAGTTCTAAATGTGAGTCAAGAAAAGTGCACATTGAAAATAAGTGTAGTAATCTCAGAACTTGAGAGGCTGAGGCAGGAAGATTGCTGTAAGTTCAAGGCTAACTTGGGCTACACAGTGAGTTCAAGGCCAGCTTGAACTACATAGTGAAACACTGTCAGAAAAACAAATAAAAACAAGGAATTTGGGATTTAGCTCAGTGGCATAAGCGCCTGCCTGGCAAGTGTGACCTCATGACCATCCCTAGTAACAAAATAAGTATAGTATTGTGTATGAACAATTGTAGACTTTACCTAGATCATCATTACAGCAATGTTTTTATTTAGACTTAATCATATTTAAACATATATGCATTTGCCCAGCAAAACAATGCATACCTTTAATCACAGCGAGTCAGGAAGCTGAGGCAGGAGGATGGCAAGTTTGAAACTAACCTGGACAACTTACTGAAACCTTGACTCTAAATAAAAGAAAAGAAAAGAAAAGAACTGGGGATGTAGCTCAGCATATCGGGGGTTCAATTCCCAGTAGCGAGGGAAATAAAAGCATTAAAAGTGAGCATGTCCACACACTCATGTAATCCCAGCACTCGGGGAGGCTAGGGCAGAAGAATCACAGATTCGAGCCTTCCCTGGATAACTTAGTGACTTAGAAAGACCCTGTCTCAAAAGTAAAAATGAAAGGTCTGGGATGTCACTCAGTACAAAGGCTCTGGGTTCAGTTGCTAGTACTGCCCCTCACAGTGTTTTTATTCTTTAATCACTAAAATCTTATTTTAAAAAAATAAATCCTACTGGAGCAAAAGTCTTTTCGATCATCAAATCTAACCAAAAATATTTCATCAGATAATTGCTTTGTTCCACTCTTTATATCTAATAAGTAGTTTGTCTAAAAGGGATGGGAGAGAGAGAGAATAATCTGCAGCCCCTGAGATTTCCTGGGTGGCCAGCGGGGGTGGGCATTGAAGTGGCTTCCTGTCACTGCAAGGCCACGGTGGGCATGTGGCCTCGCGGTCTGACACTTCGCACGGCAGCAATCATGCCACAGAGCAGCAAATGCAAAGCTGAACTTCCTGGTTATAGAGAGGAGCAAACTGAAAGAGACTGGCTGCTTACAGAGGAGAAACCACCCTGGGGGAGTAACTCTCTGCCGGGGAATATCCTCTGTTAGAAAGAAGCCTGTGGACCATGGAGCCGATCGGACGAGACCGGAGAAAGAGGGGAGGGCACGCTTTGCTCTGAATGAGAGTCAAGGATGTCTTTTAGAAATTAAATTCTGACTTAAGCATCTCTTTCAGCCCAAACATAAAGGAGATGCTATCACGTTACACAAGATTTGTTCTGCAGCAGAGCTAGTAAACAAACCATCTTGAGAACCTTCCAGTTCAGGCTTTCAGATCTGATTCATTTTCACAGGTCCACTTCTCACAATTGTCCCAGGTAACAGCAGCACTTACACCTGTCGTGGAACAGAGCAGCCCAATCTGCGGAGCTTCACACTCCTGACAGACACTTGTTGGTTCGCTGACCTCGCATGTTGCCCTTATAAGAATAAGACAGAAAATGGGGGCATTGGGAGACATATGAGTGGGGAGCCCCCGGCAAGCACAAGCACCTACATTTTGCTCATTTTGTTTGCTGATGACCCAGCAACACCCTTCTCAGTACAAAAAGTTAACAATTATTGTCAAGGCATCTTGTTGTTTACTACTAATACGTAAATGCCTATAATACACAAAGCAAAGGGTTCAATCGGCCCCAAAATTTCATCTCATTTTCCTTTGAAAACACATTCATAGCCCCATCGCTCAGTTTGCACGTATGTAAATTCACTATGCTGTAGGCCACAGGACTCATGCAATCATCTGTAATGTCTCCTGCAGTTCTGAAAGGTGTTTCTATGTCTCTCCAGGCTGGTGGTGCTGTGGACCTTGGATTCCAGTCCTGGCTCTGAGCTGTCTCACTAAAGCTGTTTGGGGAGCTGCCTTCACCCCACCACTGGAGTCAGCTTCTGCATGTAACTGTCGTCCCTGTGGTCTCCGCCGTGCGCAGTTTATTGATCCAGTTGCTCCCAAGTCTGTCTGCATGTGTGGGAGATGCTGTGAATGGGATCTGAGAACACACTGTACCTAGGAAGAACGTGCAGGGTAACACCTCATATTAATGTCTGTCATTAACATCAACAATGCCTTTATCAGGGCTGGGGATTTAGCTCAGCTGTGTAAGTGCCTGCCTGGCAAGTGCAAGGTTGTGAGTTCGATCCCTGGTACCAATAATAATAATAATAATACCTTTGTTGATGTCAACAACAGTAATCTCATCCTCTCTGCTGTTTTTGGAGAGGCTCCTGATCCCATTTACATGAATGTCACACAATTTCCCATGGCAACAAGGGACAGAAGTTGAAGAAATTATTAGCTTTACGCATGAGAGTCTGATATAGGACTTGCATGGCAACATTTTACGTCTCACTGTCTATTACCCATTATGATCTGAACCATCTGGCATGGATGTCAGCTATCTGGTGCCCAAAGACATAGGTCAAAATAAATGTATATGAACTTGACCAGAAACATCTGCTTTGGTCACAAATGCAAATGGTTAGATCAAACAGCCAGACAAAAGTTTGTGTGAGTTTGGAATGTTTTCTGGATATTTTAATCTCTTACCCATTATTTTAATAATTGCTACTATAAAATATTCTTCATAAACTAGACTCATAACTAGACTGGTATTTTTCTTTTTAGCTGTGTACCTTCACCTCACTCTAGGTTAAAATTAACTATGAAAACAACAGCAGAATTCAAAATTCTGTAAGTATGCATCTTCCAGGCATGGTGGCACGTGCTTGTAATCCTAGTACTTGGGAGGCAGGAGAATCTCTGGGAGTTCAAGGCCAGCCTGGGCTACAAAATGAGTTCAAGGCCAGCCAGAACTGCATAATGAAACCCAGTCTCAAAAAGACATTTAAAGAGTGAATTAATAACTATAACTTTTCTAAGTGAATATGCATATTATGTATCATTATTTAAGAACTGCCTGTCTAAAATAAGACATTCACAAAGATTCAAAGGCATGCACAGAACAAACACGTACATCCTAATGTCAGTAAGTATGAGCTAAATTAATAAATGCAGATCCCAAAAGATTTGAGTCTTAGTGTTTCAGTCAATGTCTCCCCCATTGTTTACTAAGGCAAATACTCTAAGAGATACATAATTGTTGAATTGATCCCTATTAACACTACTATAACTCTAAAATTACCAGAATATTCTACTTTTTTTCACCCTTTGTCTTAATTACTTTTCTCTCATTGCTGAGATAAAATACCCAACCCCCAAAGTTAAGGGGGAAAGGTTTATTTAGCTCACAGTTTGTAGTGGTTTCAATCTCCCTGTATTCATCACAGCAAGCATTAAGTCCTATAGTTCTATGTCCAGCATCTTTGGCATGATGTGACCTCTGCCCCTACAGCACCTCCAATGGTCGTAGCTCCCATAGTGCCTTTCTTGGGCCCACTCTGCTCCCTCCTTGCAGTTTTCCTCAGACAATCCACGTTTCTGGCTTCTCCACACTTCTTGGGTCTCCACTGTACTTTGGATTTATACTCACAGCTTCACACACTGCCCTCTAAGGACATACTGCCTGTCCTCCCAGGCCTTCTTCTGAAATCTTCCTGACCCTACAACTCTTCTGCACACACCTAAAACCAGTGCCATGTGGATGATGCCAAAGTCTGCTGTTACCTGGAGCAGTAAGCAGGCTTCTCTGTCTTTTGACTGTGGGAGTCGAGTCCCTGGATCACTGAGGACTCTGAATACAATTCCAAGGAACAAACTCTATAGGCCATTCTGGAACACAGAGTTCTACAGCTTCTTCTCAGAGCAAAGTCTTTCACTTTTACAGTTTTAAAGCTGCAAAGGGTGGCATGCTACTGCTTCTTGTGATGCCTCAGGCCATTTTTCTATCCTGCTGTTTCTTCTCAGCAATCAAGAATCTCCTCTGCTCTATTTTTGCAGTTCACCGCTTTACTAGAGCTTCTGTTCTGGCCAAACTCATTTTAAATCATTCTGCCAGCATCTGTGCTCTTGATTGTCAACACTGATCTGGCTAAAAGCCCCTAACAGTAGCCATGCCACAACCTCAACATTAGACTGCCTTGAAACTTCTTCTTCCAGATTAATCAGTCTGTCATCCTTAATCTCAATCTCAGGCAAAGTCTCTGGACACAAGCAAACTTTTTGCCAAGCTATAACACACATCATCTGGAGTCTAACAACCAACCTAGTCCTTCTTCCCATCAGAAACCTCCAGAGCCTGGTCTTTAGCAGCCTTCTGGTCTTCTGAGCTCTGACTAGAATCTCTGATACAGAACAACCTAAGGCATTCTAGCTCAATTTTTTTCAGCTAGCATCTCTGAATTATTCCAAACTGTTCCCACAAGCCATTCACAAAGGCTCCTGAACCACATGGTCACATACAGAAATAGCAACAACCCCATTCTTGGTACCAAATTCCATGTAGATTGCCTTTCTCTCATTACTGAGACAAAACACCCAGTGCCCAAAGTTAAGAGAGGAAAGGTTTATTTAGCTCACATCTTGTAGAGGTTCAGTCCATATTTAGCTAGGTCTAAGACAGAGTGGGGCATGGCAGAGGGGAACCATTCATGGCAGCAGAGGACAATAGAAGTGAATGAGAGAGACAGAGAGAGAGAGAGGCAGAGAGAGAGACAGACCTCTTTCTGCCCTTTTATCTTACCCAGACTGCAGTCACTCACCAATTATCACCCACCCTTAACCCCAGCACCTCAATCCTAGTATTGAACCAGGAATCAGTCAAAAACTCTGGATTCAGTTATCTCCAAAAAAAAAAAAAAAAGCCTCTTTAAAAAATGCACGAGGCTTTGGAGGGACATCTAGACACAAATCATAACAACCTGCACAGAAATTTGTTTAATGTGATACTCTCAAACTCTTACCAAAAGCCTACACTGAAATGACCATGTAAGAAATAATTCAACATCCTTCATAAAGTTGCAACCTGATTATACTTTCATTTATTTGAAGCATGTCATTATAAGGTCTATGTGGTAAGTTTTATTCGAATTCAATGCTAGACAATCCAGTATTCATTTATTTGCTCAAATAATGTTTCATTGTAGTACCTTAATTATGTATCTATCAACAAATCCAGAGTTACATTTTCTATTTGATTTTAACATGTTTTTATGCTTAAGTTTGCAAGTGAATCATTCCCTATACTTTTTGTTCCTACCACTCTATTCGTAAATTGGCTTTTATTCTTTTTCTTCTTCTTTCTGTTTTCTTTCTTACTACTGAGGATCAAAGCAAAGGCCTTTGCACTGAGCATCATCCTCACCTCACCCGTTTTATTTTTATTTTGAGACAAAAATCTCACTGTCACTAAGTTGCCCAGCAACCTGAACTTGCAGTCTCCTGCCTCAGTCGCCCAGAATGTTGGGGTGACAGGCCTGTGTAAATCTGACACATCTCTGGGTGTAGTCTCTGAAGCGGTTATCTACCTGTGGTCTGTGAGCTGAGTATCAACAGAGTATTCAAATTCATCTTGAAATATAAAGTTTGTCCGTCCAGTGGCTGGGTAAATTCATACAAGTCCACCTGAGAGTCTTGAGAAAAACCGCGAGGAAGAGCCTGTGCGGAGCCTTCTTCCTGCCTCAGCCTCAGTGCTACCTATGTAGAGAGCTCAGTGCTGGAAGCCACCGTGCGGGAACTGGGGCTCCCATGCACCCACACATAGCCATTCCGGTGGGAATCTTGGATTCTAACTCAGAGCCAAATCCTCCTCCAGGTACCATCACCTGTAAACTCTGAGTTTTCTTATCTCAAGGAAGACAATATCAAGCATTAAAATCAATGGTGGAATCTACATGCAAGGACAAAAATAAGAAGCATTTTTCCTGAGTGCCACCCTCTATGAAATATATGAGGTCAGTTCTCAGGGCACCAGGGAAGAAGCCCAGCTCTAAAATTAATATTCAAGAACTGTGTGATTGTTTCATGAAAACTGAGAAGGGATGACCGAGTGACGGAAAATGAGTGGATTACTTCCTTTTTGGCTTCCTATTCAGGAACCCATGCTATTTAAGCAGTTCTATTCTTGCAAGAGGAAGTTAGTCACACTTCCAACTTAGAAAATATTTAAACAGGAACACGGGCTGAGAGAAACATGGGAGATTACCTGAGAATCTGAGATCAGTCCCTTCCTCTAGATGGTCAGTCACAGACTGGCATCAACTTAGCCCACAGAAACAATTTATCCAGCCCATGCAGTATTTGTAGAAATTTGTAGTCAACGTTAGCTGGGCCTCCTGGCACACTTCTGCAATCCCAGCAATCTGGGAGGCTGAAGCAGAGGACATAATGCAAATCTTAGTGAGACTTTATATCAAAATCAATGGTGGAAGCTACATGCAATTTTATAAAAGGGCTAGGGAGATGACTCAGTGTGAAGGTCCTAGGTTCAACCTCCAGTATCAAATAAATAATTAAAAGGTAGCCAACATTTAAAAATAGAACTTTCAATGCTAGAGTACTTCAGTGTTACTCTGGTGGCTGAGGCAGGAGAATTGCAAGTTCAAGGTCAGCAAACAACACTGTCTCAAAGATTGTAAAGGAGAGGGGCAGGGATGTATCTCAGCCCTCCCTGCATTCACTCCTCAGTATGAGTGAGAGACCGGGAGGGAAAGAAGTGAGGGATGGAGGAGGGAAGGGTGAGAGAACACAGGAAAGGCCTGGCGACGCTGTGCCAGTGTCCACACGCAGCATCTGCTGGTGGTGAGAAATTAGTGCTGCCCTACTGAGTTAGGGACGGGGGTCCAGTGATCGCAAGTCCCCACCCTCCCGGGTACCCCATCCCCTCACAGCTAGCTCCTACAAATATCCAAAAATGGATAGGACCTGCAGAGAACTGAATGCCAGGTGGCACCGTGTGGCCCTTACTGATTTCACTTGGTGACTCGCCAGCTTGCACGTAGGGATGCCACAAAACAGCCTTTAAAGTTCTGCATTTGGCAATAGTGAGTGTGGACCAGGGGACTTGATTAAACCGATTTCTTTGTACATGTTTGAAATCTTCCATAATAGAAGCTAAAAAACTTCATAGGCATTGTTACATTTACTTAAAATGTTGTAAAACTGGATCTTTAAAAATATCACCTATCATTCATCTGAATATATGTTTTAACATTACCCAAGGTGCAGGAGTTTCTCAAATTATAGAAGGCACTAATTTACAACCCAGCATGCAACTACTCTTTTTTAAAAATCTTTAAAAACATGGAATTCGGGGCTGGAGATTTAGCTCAGCGGCATAAGCGCCTGCCTTGCAAGCAGGCAGTCGTGAGTTCGATCCCCGGTACTGATAAAAAAAGAAAAAGCCAAAAAAACCCATGGAATTCATACTCCGTGAAATGCACATTTTAAAAGCATATTCTCCTATGGTCTGGTATTTCCAGAGTTGTGCAGCCATCAACACAATCTAATTTCAGAACTTTCCATCACCCCAAAAAGAAACCCATGCCATTAGCAGCCCAGCGTGTAACGTGCTTGCAGTCTTTGCTCTGCAATCAGGGCTTTCTTTGTGGAAATACAAGTGAGGCCTTCACCTGTAGATGCTTGTTTAATTAAGCACCTCACTTCCTACCGGAAGAGTAAGAAGACCTTGGTGGTGAAAGTTCATTTTTCTATGACTTTATCACATCCACAGCATACAAATAATCACCTTCTATTATAGTAGACTGCAAAAAGTGTCTCCAGGCATAAGGGTCCTGAGAGAGGACTGTGTCTCCACGCTCTGGTGTCGTGGGTGGCTGTGTGTCTTGCTTAGGCCGATGGACCGTCAGAAGACATGATGTTCCGTCCGAGCCAAACTCTGAGACATTCGTCACACTTCCCATGACCTCTCTTGTTTTCATTTGGACAATCTTAATTCTACCTGTGACTGTGATCACGTGACAGCCTGTTTATTTAGCTGCCTGTTCAGACATTGGTGTGGGGGAGGGCGTTGGTTCGGATTTTCTTGTTGAAAATGAAGGAAGTCATAGTTTTATTCTGGGTCTACATCCTGTTTACAGACTGAAGATGGAATGGCCATTATGGTGTGGAAACAGCTTATATATTCTTTTCCTTCCAGTCTTTTGCGAACAGGATACAGCAAAGAGAAATTCTTGCTTAGTCCTGAGATAGTTGAACATTTACGTATGAACAACTGTAAGGAAAAAAAAGAATTTCAGGATAAATTGGTAGAGCATTTGTGGACGGTAAGTTGGTGGTATCTTTTAAAATAATAAAAATTCAAGGACTCTATTGGCTCAAGAATACATTATAAAGCAGAGTTTCCTTATACTTCATTATCACATATTTAGCTCATTGTACTTGAAAATCCTGGAAATAATTTGAGGCCAAAGGGAAGACTCTCCAGAGGAGATTTTTGTTTATCTCTAGGTCCTGGGAGGTTCTTCCAATTGGAGACCATCTTAACCCCAGCCCCGGGTCTGACAGTTCCTAAAATCATCTACTCATCCAAACTCAGATGCTGTACTGAGCCCTGGTTTATCTCTGGTTTCTCTAGACCTCTAAGGCGTGTTCTGCTAGAGTGTAAACTGCCTTCAAGACTCTCTGCAGAGTTGCCCAGGCACTTCGATTTCTGTCACCCTTGTCCTTCAAGGCTACCAAAATGAGGGCTGAAATTAGGCAGGGATCAGTACGAGCCTCTCACAACAGCTTCGGCGCTAACTGCTCTGGGTCTCCGATTCCTCTTCCCTTCTGTGCTTTCAAATTATTCTTTATGTTCCCCAGGATTTTTAGTTAGGCTTGGTTCAAATAACCCAGCCTACCATCATTTATCACAGTACTGCCTTTGCAATATGAAAACTTTTTTTTTATTTGCTTTTTCTAAATGTTTTGCACGTAAAAGTTCTGCTGCTGGAGTAAGGAAAAAAATGAGTTATAAAAGCTATAATGCTGGGGCTGGGGATTTAGCTCAGCGGCATAAGCACCTGCCTTGCAAGCAGGCGGTCGTGAGTTCAATCCCCAGTACCGATAAAAAGGAAAAAGACAAAAAAAAAAAAAAAAAAAGCTATAATGCTAAACAATGATTATAACTTCAAAACATACCCTCCATCATCTCCACCTTTCTTGTGAGTTGATTGTAAGCCAGACTTTAGTAATAGCTTATACCATTTATTTAGAAATGAGCGCATCTTCCACTATCACTGCTCATATTGTGAGCATGTTGTTGCCCTGGAAAACCCTTCAGCCTCTCTGAATATTATCATGTCCATGTTGTAAATAGTTTAGGTGCATTTTATTAACAGTTTTTATCTTTTTTTTAATTAACAGATACTCTTCCTACTCTTTGAAAGACTACTCCTTATTTATTTGTACTGCTTGTCATATTATTTATCCAAGTATTTACTTATCCTTAGAATCTTATGATACCATTAATAGCTGAGGTTTTCTCTATTTCATGAATGTGTTTTGTGTACTCTGCTATTAAACTCCTGACACACCTTTGCAACCTACATAGCATCTCACTCAATATTTTTGGCAAGTTTTTAGTTGTTGTGTTTTGTTTTGTTTGTTTGTTTGTTTGTTTTGTTTTGAGACAGGGTCTTTTTATGTAGCCCAAGCCGACCTTGAACTCACTATATAGCTCAGGCTGGCCTCAAATTTTAGGCAAACTTTCTGCCTAAGCCTCCAGACAGCTGGGGTCATAAGCACACACCACCACACATAGCTGATGTTGTGAGAAAGTTTATGCTAACTTTTTCTGGCATAAAACCAGGTTTGGTAAGTTGTTTTTTGTTTTTTTTTTTTTTTTTTTAATCGGTACCGGGTATCAAACTCATGACCATACGCTTGCAAGGCAGGAACTTCGCTACTGAGCTGAATCCCCAGCCCAGGTTGGGTAAGTTGTAGCAATCAAGGACTGAAAGAGACATTGCTACCAGGTGGTTATACCTTCTTGCATGTGTTCTGTGCTTTCAGTGAGGTAGACTTGATAGACCGCAGAACTGGTTGGCGGGGAGCTAAGATTCCTCCGTCTCCGCCCAGTCTGAAGACCCTGAAGCGTGTGCTGCTTGTGCTTTCTGGACACTGTGCTTCCTAGTGACACCTCCGGGATTGTGAGCCAGGAAACGAGAGGAAACTCAGTTAGCTGATGGAGCTTCCCACTCACGGCTCTGCGAAAGAGACTGGCAGGAGGCGTGTATATCAGGAGTTAAGGTAGAAACGAGGATGGATCACTAGGCTGACTCTATGTGCACAGACACACTGAAACAGGCACATTCCAGTGACAGCATTCCACTCAACGCAGTCTTTTAAAGGAACTCGAATGAGACGATGAGTAACGTTTCCATCAGGTGACCACAGTGAAGCATCCAGCATGTGTTGTTTATTTGATACGACAGGGTTTTGAAATAGTCACATATTATTTTTCTCCCTTCATTTTCTCCTTTGCTCCTCTGTTTCCCCAAACGCAAAGAGACAGTCAGTGCTTGGGGGAGAGATTAAACGTGGCCGAAAGCAGGTGGAGTGTGCAAGTTTTCTGACTTTTTATTTCCAAAAGTTCAAAAGAGGTCGAGAAGATTGAAGTGGAGGATTACGGCTGTAGACATGAGTAAGGGCTTCCTCAAGACAAAAGCAAAATCTCCTCGCCTGGGAACAAAAGATGTGAGGTCTGCGAGCAGGAGAAGGAGGGACTTAGGTTTGTTTCCTGAGCAGAGGCTGGGAGGCTGCTACAGGAATAACTCCGTGGTCTGTTGGGGCACACAGGTCCCTAGGCAACGTCACAGACATTTCCAGACTACAGGCTCCTCCTGCAACAAGAGCAGAGTTCCCACGCTTCTAGGGTGTCGTGTGAGCCAAGCATCTTTAGACCTCAGGGAGCCAGTGCAGTGGTGATTACATATTTCTATGTGATCAATGCACCTCTCCTAAACTTAGTACGAACAGCATATGTTTATTACCTTATGTACTTCTGAGGGTGAGGAGTTCAGGGGCAGCTTTGCTGGATAGTTCTGGCTCAGCCTGAGTCCTACTTTGAGCTGTGACTGTGGTCATCTGAGGGTAGCAGGTCCACTTCAAAGGCAGAACGGTCACATAGCTGGCAAATGCGTGCTGGCTGCAGGCAGGGGGCCTCATTTCCTGCTGGCTGTGGACGTTTCCACAGGGCCACCTGAGTGTCCGCATGCACGGCAGCTGGCTTCACCCAAGTGAGAGGGGAACAAGACAGAAGTGATGAGGACTTTTGATCTAGCCTCGGAAGTGGCATCCCGTCTCACCCCCTGAATTCTGTGTGTCGCTCAGAGCAAGCTTGGTCCCATGTGGAAGGAGTCTACAGAAGGTGACACGAATATCAGAAAGTGAGGACCACTGGGTGTGTCCGGGAAGCTGGCCACACACGCAGCAGCTGGGGTGGTCACTGTACTGGCTGTACTGCATGACCAGCTAAACAATGTGCTGATCCATGACGATCGGTGACCCAGGACATCAGACCCTCGAATAACCAGGGGGGATGGGAGGCTTGCTAGATAGGGTGCTCCTAAACTGTCAGTCTGATGGAAATGGAGACACAAGGTAGAATTCAAGCCATCGTAGAAAGTAAAGAAACGCGTTATTTCTTACACACTTCAGTTTATGAATAGTAATACCTGCTACTATCATCATTCTACAAATATGGGAATAATATACTTCTGTATCATTTTTCCCAGCAGCTCAAGTTGTCCACAGTTTCACTAAGTCAGCGATTCCCAACCTTGAAAATACAGGAGACTTGACTGAGAAGAGTTTCTGCTTTCATTATTTTTTTTTTTATGATTTCATTATTTTGGAACAAGGTCTGGTCATCAGTATTTTTTAAAGACCCATAAATGACTCGAATCTATAACCAAAGTTGAGACCCAATGCTTCATGCAAATCCAAGGGTTTCCCTTTTTGTTTTGCACCAGAAATCAAACTCATGACCTCACAGGCGTGCCTCACAGGCATGACCTTGCCAGGCAGGCGCTGTGCCACTGAGCTAAAATCCCCAACCCTCAAGGCTTTCTTTCTATTTAAAAAATGTCTATGATTCAATCAGGAGTGCACCATACAGGAAACTGGCTATTTCTCCCTACTAACTGCTTGGGGAGTCACCAGGATGAGTTCTCAGTAATATTCCACTGGAGTATAAGACGAAAGTTAAAGTTAACTAAAAGCAAAATAGGACGCCGGCGATCACAGCTGCCGCTGTGCCCTGTAACACAGTCAGTGCCACTCTGGTTCGTACCCCTAACATCTTCAGCAAAGGTCAGTGTGTAAGCCTAGCCCATCGATTATAATCACACACACACACACACACAAACACACATACACACTCACACACACTCACACACAATCACACACTCACACACACACACACTCACACACACACACACACACTCTGCCATGCTTCCTCCTTTTTAGGGTATGTTACTCGACTTTAAGGAACCTGACACCTTAAAACTACATTTACTGCCCTAGACTTGGAGACATAACGAATCTGCAGTTCTTCACTTCCCCTACACTTTCCTCTTACTGTCCTTTTTCAACTGCTCTTTTTAAAAATTAATTTTGGTAACTTTTAGGCATACATATTTATAACATGCATCAGATGTTGACATATGATACATGATTCTCTTCATTCTTTTTTCTCATGCCCCCTCCCCTCCCTTCAACCCTCTTTCCCCCTCTTTATTTACAAGAGCTTTGTTTCCATTTTTTCCTGCGTCTTTTTTTCCCTTGTGCCCTCTGTCCTTTCCCCTTCTCCCTTGTTCCCCTTCTCATTTGAACATTGTCTTCCCATTTCTCAGTTTCTATTACACTTGTTGGTCTTTATTTATGCTTTCAGTTTCTCATACAAGAGAAGCACTGTGGTGTTTACACATGCTCTGTGTCCAACTGATTCCACTTACGGGCTCAAGCTTACCCTTCTTTATGGCTGAGTAATACTCCACTGTATTACAAAAATGCATCTTCTTTGTCTGTTCATCAGTCAGTGGGTATTTGGGCTGTTTCCAAGATTTAGCTATTACAAACTGTGCCACTATAAACATGGGTGTTGTATCAGTCAGTATTTTGCTAGAGAAACAGATACAATACAAGATATACAAATGTATAAGAAATTACAAGATTGGTTTAGGTTGGTATGCCATAGTCAGATGAGGAAGTGTACAGAGGGCATCTGCATGATGGAGATTGAAGGGTCCAGCCCAAGGTCTGGAGCTCACTGTACGGTTCTGTGCAAGTCTGCATCAGGACATCAATGGATCTGCGAGGGGATGCTGAAGAGTCTATGCCAGAAGGCTAACGAGTTCCAGGCGGAAGCTGCACAGTCCGCTCCAGAAGCCAAGAAATGACGCCCAGGCTGCAGGTGAAGCCTGGAGCTCCTCCAGAGAACCAGCAATCAGGCCTTCCTTGTTTCCCGTTTATTGTGTGCAGGCTGCTTATACAATAGTCCTTTATATTTATACCACCTCCATGCCCTCCTCTGGCACAGGCTGAGGATGTTTACAAAGTAAAGACCCGAGACACTTAAACTTCCAAACTCAACTTGAAGCAATGAAAAACATCCTGGAGCTGTAAGGGCTTGTCCTGTACACCCCAGGATGCAGAGCTGCTCAGTTACTTAGTTAAGCTGCTAGACTTCTCCAGGTGATGCAACAGATCAACCATTACCCTTGTGCTGTGGGAGGATGCTTTTAATTTTTTCTGGAAGATACCAAGAAGGGAATAGCTGAGTCAAATGGAATGAAACCTCTACTCTTAGTTTTTTGAGGACTCTCCACACTGATTCCCACAGTGGCTGCACCAGTCTACACTCCCACCAACAGTGGAGAAGGGCTCCTTTTCCCCCACAGCCCTGCCAACACTTGTTACTGACTTTTGATGATAGCCATTCTTTCTGGAGTGAGATGGAAACTCAGCATTGATTTAATTTGCGTATCTCAAATGATGCCGAACAGTTTATCACATATTTATTTGCCATTTGTACTTCATCTGAAAAGTGTCTATTTCAGGTGGACATTTTTAAGTTAGATCTTTAATTTTGGGGAAATTGATTTTTTGTTTGAGGTTTTGTTTATGTTCTAGATAGTAATCCTTTGTCTGAGGAACAGCTGGCAAAAATATTTCCCCATTTTGTGGGTTTTAGCTTCATTGTGTTAGTGGTTTCTTGCTGTGTAGAAGCTTTTTAATAAGGTGAGGTCTCAGTTTCAACTGTACCTTTTTAAATGGCTAAGGTCATCAATTTTATCTTCTGTATTTTTAGCCCAATAGAGAAAGACAAGGTGTATTGTTTGGAACAATTAAAAAAAAAATAGAAATGGGTGGTGGAGATGGCTGTACTATAATGTGAATAACTTAAAGTCACTGAACTGTGTATTCTTAACTGGTTAAAATGGCGAATTTTATATTATGTATATTTCATCACAATAAAAACTAATAAATTGTACATAAAGTTCTAGTGTGATTTTATATTTTTGTCTCTTCCACTATTCAATGGAAAATTTTCATGTTTTCACATAGATCATTACAAAGCTGAGATTTCTTTTAGCATCTCAATTATGGAACCTATAGTTAAATTTAAGTAATTGGTTAAAGAGCTACACAAACCTAAAACTGCTGGGGAAAGTTTCCTTTCTAAGATTCACGATAGCATTACGCAAAAAAAATTTTTTGGTCTTTTTTTGAGGCAAAGTTTTAATATATGGCTCAGGCTGGCCTTGAACTCACGGCGATCCTGTTGCCTCAGCCTTCAGAGCGCTGGCATTACAGGCCTGCACCAACACATCTAGCATTATGCAAAAATGTTTTAATGCCCATAGAATTCCAGGAGGCAGCTTAGGTGCACATTATTTTTCATTCACTGAAATCATTAGAATGAATCTTATCTCGCCAGTGAGCGTCCGATTTTAAGAAGCCCAATTTACAGACGTATTTAAGTTCATTCAGTAGTTGAAAGTTTGTTAAAATACATTAATAACTACTATCACTTACATAAGTAGTTTATAGTTTCCACTATTTAAAAGTATTGAGGATGGATTATTTTAAGCTTTTTAAGGTATATCTTTCCTTCAAAAACTTACCTATGTAATTTATCAAGGCAATTATTACCTGCCCCTTCATTATCCATTCACTTCATGTTCCATTATTTCAAGTCTGGTGAAATATGTGCTTTTGTCTTTCTTCATTTCCCTTTTTAGTTTAATGTTTTTTTCAGTAGATTCCAATTTGCTGTCTGTCTGCAGTTCTCCCTAATTAAACTTCATGTTGCATGTTACATAAACACTTTTAAGTATAATCATGCCCCAAATCCAGTATCATTTGTTACATGAACTAGACAGGGGTTTTACTTTTAATGAGCAATTCGTGGGAAAACATTAATCATGCGATGGTTTTAAGAGTTAAACGTCTCAGCTGAGGATTTGCATGTGTAAGGGAGGTGTTTACAATTTGCACCGAAGCCCTTAAGCTGCCCAGGCAGCCCTTTGATTCACGTTTACCAACCTCCAAGACTTTACTGCTCAAGTCCTACACTGTTTCCTCAGTTTTTGAAAAAGAAAGAAGTTATCAAATTTCATGCAACTCAATTTCTCTTTGCTTTCCAAGTGAATTTCAGAAATCACAAATGTATTCCATACTTACCTGTTCCTTCCAGTACTAGGAAAGTTATATTCCCAAGGCTGCCCTCTTTATTTCTTGGTTCAGATACCATCTATTCCTAGACCTGTTGAAAGTGTGATTTTCCCCTTTATCTCGATCTTTCCCTCTTAACTGACTTCACAAATGCTGAGGACGTGCACAGGCCGTCTTGTGCCAATCCACAGGCGCCTAACCACGAACACCTCCACCTCCCAAGGTCCTCCGTCTCTTCCCAGACCTAATAACCTCTTCCTTGGCATGCTGTCTGGCCTTTCTGCTACCTTTGACCGTTTTCAATACCTTTTCTTCTTCTTTTTAATCCCCTTTCTTCTTGAACTTTTCTCTTCCCTTAGTTTTTTTATTTGAATTTAAGCTGATAGGATGTATAATTTGCCACTTAGAATGAACACGTTAGTAGTACTTAGTACATTCACAGTATTGATCAGCTACCACCTCTAGCTTGTTCTGGAACATTTTCATGATCCCCGAAGGAAACCATGTACCATTAAGCAGCTCTCCTTCCTCCACTAAGCCCTTATAACCACCAATCTGTGTTTGTTTCATCTGTGAATTTACCAATACCCTACAGGTCTAGCTTCTTTCACTTACCTATTTGCTTGTTTCATGTCTTTATGTTACAATATTTCTTGCTTCAGTGCATGTATAACTCTGTGTTTAGTGTTGCCTTTTTAAAAAACTGTAGTAAAAACCACATAACATAAAATGTATCATCTTAACCATTTAGAAGTATTCAGTAGTGTTAAATATATACACATCCTTATGCAACAGATCTCCAGATATTTTTCGTCTTATAAAACTGAAAATTGATACCAACGAACCCATTGGCATTATATTGGTTATTTAGATGTTAGGTGTGTACACAGAGTATATTTATTCTCTGTGAATTTAATTTCAGGATAATTAGGGAAGAGCAGAAAATACTCGTCATACAAAGGGGACGAGGCTCTGTTAGACTAGAGGAGCCCAACACCACACACTCAGACCCAGATCTTCCCTAGATTACCGCTTCCACGGAATCCAGTTGATCACCTCTAATTATTCTTCTCTGTGCTCACTCTCTGTGGCCACACTCACTTCTGGCTTCCTGCAGTTCTCTGAAAGCACAGCCTGTGTCCACTTCTGAAGCTGTCTGCGTTTGCTGTCCCTCTGCGGGGGTGCCCCTCCACCAGGTATCCACATGGCTCATTCCCGAAATGCATGTTTTTACAACTCCCAGAGGGTGTATGTGTGTTTAAGTTTAAATTTCTACCCCTGCACTACGGTGGTTTTCTAGAGATTAATACAAAGTGCATTACCTGGAGAAGTGTCACTGTCCTTCCCGCAGCACCGCGGTTGAGGTTGTTTAAAGGTTCTGTTGTATTCTTTTCCTCGTTAAGAGGATTGACAGCTGTAACCTAGAGTTCTTTATGAGCCCTACTCATAAGGTGCCGGATTTATGTCCTATATTGGGTATAATTAGCCTAAATCACAAAGTACTTACATTTGCTCCTTGGTGTTAGAGGCAATATATGGGTTCTTTCTTAAAATAAAAGTGGGGAAACATTGTTGATACAAATATACATTGATCCGAGGCCCTTATTATTGCAGTTTTGTTGCTTGAACTGACCTAAAGTGTCTATCCTTGCACAACCCCGAATAAAAGCAGATCTGTGGTACAAGTGAGCTTATAGGAAGATGAACAGCTCATTTACAAAAACAGCCTACTTTCAAGGACTGTTGAAATCAGATTTTATTCCTTTGATCAATATTTAGTAAGCAGCTCTATGCACAAAGCTGGAAATACGACAATCAGGGCATAGCTCGTATTTTTAAGGAATTTATAATCTACAATAAAATGTCACAGTCACTAAATTAGCAGCTTACAGGAGACAGAAGAGACTAGAGGTGGGCAGGCAATGATTATTCCCACCTGTGGAATTAGGGCTAAGGCACAAAAACCTTCAAACGGAAGGTAACCCTTGAAATAAATCTATGCAACGGGCTGGGGATTTAGCTCAGTGCCATAAGCACCTGCCTTGCAGCAGGCAGTCGTGAGTTCGATCCCCGGTACAGATAAAAATGAAAAAGACCAAAAAAAAGAAAGAAATAAATGTATGCAGCTAAAGATGTAGTTGTGTGGGCCAAATGGGCCATGAGGATGTTCTAGGCACGATGTAGAGTCTGAGACCATCTTCCTGGTCCCCAGAGCTGTTTGGCGGAACAGACTTCACCATAGAGTACTGGAGTGGCAGGACGGTCTGGGCACAGATGACTCGGAACACGGACTGAGAGCGTTTGGACCTTCTTCTACAGAAAGCAAAGAGCCCTGCAGGCCTGGAGGCAAAGTAATAACATCATTTCACTTTCATTGAGTGCATTAGATAGGTGGAGCTAGAGATGAACTCCTCGGTAGTGCACATCAGCAGTGTCCAGATTCTGATCTAGGAAGGAGACAAGTTAGGTAGGTGCCCAGGACTTCCGGATGAACTGTGGATGAGGTATGAGGAAAGGCAGGAGTGAGGACAGGAGCTACAATCTCAGATGCTTTTGGAAGTCAGGTGAGGTGCATAAATAAAAGAAAAAAGTTACAGTGTCTACTGTGGCCACTACGTGAAACACATTGGGCAAGAAAGAATTGCCTCTCATCCCCAGCCACTTGTTCCCCAGAACTAGGCCCTGGTGTACTTCATCTTCTCTTTTTAACAAGAAGCTTAAACCCATTTTTTAAAATGTGAAATCCTGGGGCTGGGGATTTAGCTCAGTGGCACAAGCGCCTGCCTTGCAAGCACGTGGTCGTGAGTTCGATAGCTGTACCAATAAAAAAAAAAAATGTGAAATCCTTCAAATCTTAAATGTGGACCCAAAAACATCTTAATTACTAAATAAGAACAATATCAATAAACAAACAAGTCACAGCCTCTGTTCAACAGTGATTACTCCTTTTACTATCAGTGATGGGAAATATGGCACCCACTAAGAAAAAGCATCTAAGCATGGTGAGATGCTAATGAGCTTGATTGTGGGACCCCCTTCACAGTGCATAGCTATACCAAAATACTACTTTGTGCACCTTGAATATGCACAATTTTTACTTAATAATTCTACCTCAATGGGGGGGATTATGAGGTTAAAAAAATGTGGTGCATTCAATAAGCCAAGAATCAGGTTGGAATAATAAAAATTAGACTATGAACATACTGAGTTTGAGGTGGCTTGGTTAGAAGGGAGCTACAAACACAGGTCTGGAACACGAGATTAAATCTGGAATGGAGAACGAAGATCTGAGCAGTCAGTAAGTAGATGGTGGAGGAAACTTGAAATGAGTTAGTTTTGTCCCTGGAAAATAATATAGAATAAGAGAAAAGGGGCTGAGGGAATAGAACCTTAAGAGAATACTATCATTTAAGAGGCAGCCAAGAAAGAGCACTTGGACTTCCGCAAAGATGGCGGAGGGGTGAGCAGCAGAGAAAGGGACTCTGAGATTCAGTGTCCAGACAGTGGAATGTAGAAAGCAGGAAGAGAAAAAGGAGGGAAATCCTGAGACCCAGCAAGGATCTGCCTCAGGAACTGAAGACCACAGCGGGAGTGAAGACAGAGAATTCAGTGAAGAAGGAGGAGATGGCAACCAGCTCTTTCCCTGATCCTGACTCCCTGCTGGCTACTGGTAACCCACAGAGAAACACTTCAGTGCAGTGCACTGGTGGATGAGCAGTCCACAGTGGCTGGTGACTTACTCAGGCCCAGAAGGGCCCCAGAAGAGACTGACTGGCCAGTAGCCAATGTGGACAGCTGCCCATCGAGCCTGGAATTCAGAGCATCTGGGGGCTGGCTCCAGCTATTAGTGTGAGAAGGAAGTGAGTTCAGGTCAGCAGGAGGCGCACAGAGTGTTGCAGTGTAAACAAATCAGATTCTAGCCTCAAGCCGGAAACAGGCCTGAACTTCAGGGGAAGTGATGGTGCAAGCTTGCTGGGATCATCCACTAACGGGCTGTAAATCTATGGCTGGCTTTCTGGGATTAATCAACATGGATCTGGACTCTATCTGATAGACTTTGTCTATCAGTGACAGCAGACACAGTTTGAAGTGGACATTTTTTTCCTATTTTATGTTCTTGTTTGTGTTTTGTTTTTTTCTGGATCATTAGTTCTGATTTTTGTATCAGTGTGAACATTATTTCTAGTAATTTTGGGGTTGTTGATCTCTTTTTTTTTTTTTTTTTTTTTTTTTTTTGGTCTTTTTCCTTTTTATCGGTACCGGGGATTGAACTCACAACTGCCTGCTGAGCTAAATCCCCAGTCAGTTGTTGATCTCTTTCTATTTCTTCCTTTTCTCTTTCCTTCCTGTCTTCTTCACTGTCTCCCAAAGTTTGTCTAATCTTCCTTTGTCCTCCAGCCTTGCTTTTTCTATCTCTCTAATTTTTAGCCTCGACCCCTTTTAAATTTTTCTCCCCTAAGGGTTAAATCACTATACTGAGGGCATATTTACTGTTTATAACTTTATGGTTTGTTTTAGACTTTGTTAAATAACCACAAATCTAGTTCATATAAAGATGTCAAAGTAATAGTATCCACAGTTTGTCATTCATAGTCTGTTATTGCTTATTATACTACATTAGCCAAAATAATACTATTATTCTAATCAGCTCTTCCTGGCATGCCAAGACTGAGACTGCCTGGGGGGTCATAAAAAATATAATAGGCCAGAAGAAAAAGGGGGCTAGCCTAAAGAGGCAGCAACTTTTCATCCTCAATAAATTGAAGAGGAAGGACCGTGCAACAAACTCAAAAGCCCAAAACCAGATACACCTGGAAAGCATCTCTGACAATCACTTCCCAAGAGTTCCACACACTAGCAATAAAGCTACTCGCCATAAGTAATTTACAATCATCAACCCAGGAATCCAACAGAAGAAGAAGAAAGAGAAGAAAGAGGAGGAGGAGAAGCAGGAGGTAGAGGAAAAGGAAGAGGAAGAGGAGGAGAAGGAGAAGGAGGAGAAATGAGAAGACACAAGTAAGACGCAATCCCAGAGTTCTAGCTCACCAAATGTAAATCCAGGGGCAATAGGGTGGAACAGTTAAAAAGCCCCCCCCACTGGACTATGAAGTGACAACTGCAGAAATAACAAAGCAGGTGGATGAGGCTATAGAAAAAGTTAAATCAGAAATAATTTCTCAGATAACAGAGATGGCGACCATAAGGAAGGACACGCTTAGTGACTCCACAGCAGATACAGATTAAAAACATAAATAAAAGACATTAGGAAAATAATGCCCAAATAGGAAAGAAATGGAACCCATTAAAAAGATTCAAACAGATGTTCAGGAGATTAAAAATTCCATAAAAAACGGATGCAGCAGAACGAGTCAGCTGAGGACAGAATCTCACTCCCAGAAGACAGGATTGTGGCTAGCAACCACGGGAAAAAAGATTGATTAAACATACCAAAGGACCATGAAAAAAATCAACCCAACAGCTGCTAGATGATGCAAAGGAGAATAACAGAGGATTGATCAGAGTCAGTGAAAAAGTAGGAGATAGCAAAAACAATATTAAAAAAACCTGTTTGCAGAAGTAATGGCAGAAAGCTTCCCAAGCAGAGACAAAGAACTTGACATCCAGATAACTGAGGCATACAGAGCGCCAATTAACCATGCTCAAAAGAAAAAACTACACAAAGGCATATAGTCAAAGTTCTAGAAATTCAACAGAAGAATATAATATTAAAAGTTGGTAGGAAAAGAAACAACCTGTAAAGGGAAGCCCATCAGATTCACAGCAGACTTCTCAACACAAATCCTCAAGTGAAGAAGAGATTGGAGTGCAGCATTTCAGCCCCTAAAAGAAAACGACCTCCAACCCAGACTGATATACCTGCAAAGCTGTCTTTCAAAACTGAAGGAGAAATAAGACACCTCCATGACAAGGAACACCTGAGGAAATTCATGACCACCAAACCAGCACTCCAAAATGTTATGAAAGACATTCTAGGAAGAGATAATATGGGGCCAAGGATACAGCACAACAGCACAGTGCCTTTCTGGCAAGCACAAGTCTATGAGTTGGAGCCCTGATATCAGAGAGAGAGAGAGAGAGAGAGAGACAGACAGACAGACAGACAGACAGAGACAGAGAGACAGAGAGACAGAGAGAGACAGAGACAGAGACAGAGACAGAGCAAAGACAACTGCATGAACCCCAACAGGGAAAGGAAAGCAATTAAACAGAGAGTAGAGGGGGATCACCAACAGGAAAATAATATGACAAAAATAATTCAGTACACATCAGTTATAACCATCAATGTTAATGATCTCAATTCACTAATCAAAAAGAAACAGACTGGCATAATGGATGAAGAAGCAATGTCCAACAACATGTCCTGTACATGAAACACATTTAATTCAAAAAGAAATTTATTGACTGAAAGTCAAAGAATAGAAAACAATACTCCATGTGACAGGAACCCAGAAAAAAAGCAGCGGTAGCTACTTTATATGCAGACAACGTGGATGTCAAGCCAGGACTGATTAAGCAAGATAAAGAAGGTCACTACATCCTTGTAAAGGGAACAATCCAAGAGGAAGAGGTAACTATATATATATATATATATATATATATATATATATATATGTTTGTATATATCCAATACTGTGCACTCAACTATACAAAATAAATATTAACAGACATGAAAAAGCAAATAAAATAAGCACTACTATAATTGTAACTTGAGACCTGAATAGCCCACTGTCACAAATAGATCAACTAGACAAAAACTCAACAAAGAAATATCAGGCCTAAAATAAACTTTTGAATGAATGAATTTTGTAGGTGTGTACAAAATTACAGTGTTCTAGCCCACAACATCAGAATACACATTCATCTCAGCTACACATGGGACATTCTCCAAAACAGACCATATACTAGCTCACAGAACATGCTCAAATAAATGTAAAGGAATTGAAATTATTCCATGCACATTATCAGACCATAGTTCAATAAAATTGGAAATCAATGGCAAAATAAACCATAAGAAATTTATAAACAAAGGCAACCCCTTTGGGACCCCTTCAGTCTTTCTGTCAGACAGAAGCTTTTTTTCTTCAATAAATATATTCTGCTATTAAAAAAATTCATAAATACATGGAAATTAAGTAATACCCTCCTTAAGAACCAACGGGAAATTAAAGAACAAATTAGACAGTTTCTACAATTAAATGATAATGCCAATACAACATACCTGAACTTATGGGATGCAATGAAAGCAGTCCTACAACAAATTATAGTAGTGAATTCTCATATCAGAAGAACAGAATAACCTCAAATAAAAAACCTAATGTTAATCCTCAACTTTCTAGAAGAAGAAGAGCAAGTCAAAATTCACATGAGGGAGGAAATTAATGCAATGGAGACAAAGAAAAGAATAGAAAGAAACAATGAAGAGTTGGTTCTTTGAAAGATTAAATAAAATTGACAAACCTTTAGCCAAACTTACCAAAAAAAAAAGCACAGAAAAGACTCAAATCCACGCAATTGTGAATGAAAAGGGTGAAATCACCACAGACCCTGCAGGAATCCAGAAGATAACTAATGTCTATTTCAAGAATCTGTTTTCTAACAAGATGGAAAATGAAGAAGGAATGGACAGATTTCTGGATGGATATGAATTAACAAACCTCAATCAAGAAAATACAAAAAATGGGGCTGGGGATTTAGCTCAGCGGCATAAGCACCTGCCTTTCAAACAAGCGGTCTTGAGTTCAATCCCCGGTACCGATAAAAAAAAAAATAAGATATAAAAATTCTAAGTAAATCAAATAGCAATGAAATTGAAGCTGTAACTAAAAACCTACTAACAAAGATAAGCCCAGGCACTGATGGATTCAGTGCTTAATTCTGCAAGAAATTTAGTAAAGACCTAATGCCACTACTCAAACTCTTTCATGAAACTGAAGGAGAAGTAATACTCCAAACTCAAGCATTACCCTGATTCTAAAACCAGAAAATGATTCAACCAAAAAAGAGAATGATGGGCCAACCTCTTTAATGAACAAAGATGCAAACATTTTCAATAAGATACTGGCAAACAAATGCAGTAAATCATCAAGATTACACACCGTGACCAAGTAGGATTCATCCCAGGGATGCAGGGATGGTTCAACATAAGCAAGTCAATAAACATAATATACTAAGGACAAAGCCTCTATGATCATCTGACTAGAAAAACATTTGATAAAGTCCAACCCTCTTCATGATAAAAATCCTACAGAAAATTCAAATAGACTGTCTTTATCTCAATCTGGTAAAAGCCATCTATCAAAAGTATTTCACTCTGTTGTGAAATGGGTCCCCAAATCTTTTTCATCTCACAAATCTGAAACTCTGTACCCATGAAACAACTCCACAATCAGCTTTGGGCATTTCCATGAGATAGAAATAATACTTCTAATACTTCACCTAAGTGGAATCACAATTTATTTTTAATCTAAAATATTTACACTCACTGAGTGCAAGAGATTTTTGCTTTGCTTGGCGGCTTATTGCTAGTAGCCTGACCCACGTGTAGTCCATAAGAGTACCAGGGGTTTTATATGACTTAGTATTTCATAGCCCTTATTAATGATTTAGCCCTGAATACACAAACTAAATGTCATCGTCTTAAAGGATCATTCACTAGATGTTCAGGTAGTATTTGACTTGAAGTTATTTATAAAATTTTTATTTTTCTTTGAATGTTAAATCAAACAGCATAAGAAATGTGAGACGGCAAGAGGAAAGATGCACTTATTACCATCTCGTGCTGCAGAATCTATTATTACCGCATGCAGCCTCTGCTGTGTAACTCTAGTTTTCACTGAGTGGAGTCTCACCTGCATTTTGGCTGCAGTCTAGTCATTTGTGTGACCTCAGGCAAATCATTTAATTTCTTTAAGTTTAGGCATTATTATCCCTACCAGTATTCTAATTGGCACTTAAGGATGGGGATAGTAGTGGCTGCCCTGCCTACTTTAGAGTTTCAAGAGCGGGCAATAAGCCAGGCATGGTGGCACATGCCTATGACCTCAGCACTCAGGAGGACGAGGCAGGAAGATTGCTGGGAGTTCAAGGCCAGCCTACCCTACACACTGAGACCCTGCCCCCTTAAAAAGACTAGAGAATAATATATGAGAAAGCTATAAAATAGCAACTTTATGTATTGTGAACACTGGACCAGGTGACCCAGACCACACTGCTGGCATACAGGAGGCAGAGGCAGCTTTTTACAAATTCAATGCCAGCCTGGGCTACACAGCAATACCCTACTTCAAAAACAGAAAACAAACAAAACAAAACACCCCCCCAAACCGTACAGAGAACATATATTCTTAGAGAAATGTCACCCTTTCCAAACCTCTCTTCACTTTTATGTCTTTGTTCTGAAAATTTTATGTTACCCTAAGAGACTACCTCCTGTTGTTTATTTACTGGGTTTCAACAAAAAAAGTTCAGATAAAAAAACTCAACGACATTTTCCTTTTTTCCTGCAACTAGGGCTAGGAATGAGGGAGTAAGGGCCAGCCAAGGATTTCCCTCCCTTTCCCACTCCCTCTCCCTTGACTTCCCAGCCAGCAGACCTTCGGACACAGCTGAAGGGGACAGAGGCAGGAGGCACACAGGAGGAAATGACAAGCTGAAGTCAGAATCTCCGGAATGCTTTGAATCTTTACCTGTAGCTTCACATAAATGAGCTTCACATAAATTTGACTCAATGATTTATGCAAGAAGCTGGAAACGCAGGACCTGTGGGTTCTGGCCTTGAGTCTGACATTTGTTTCCTACAGGTGACCTAACCACGTCCACCCCCTGTGTTTCATTTAAGCTATCATCTAACAACGAGGCTGGCGATACCTTATTCTTTCCCAGGGTTGTAAAAAACTGAAAAAGAAAATAAAACTCACTAAGAACTACACGAGGAAAGCTAAACAACCATAGCTTTTTATGAGAGAACTGATACAAAATAGTCCAGAAGTTAAAAGTTTTAGGGGTATTACAGCACTATTTACCCAAGGGGACCAGGAAAGGGAGGCTGGGTGACACAGATAACCTCAAACATTCTTTCTGATGATTAAACACTTTTCCACTCAAACTTTCACAAAGTACCATGAAGACTTTTAAAACGCTCATTTCTTCTCAGTCCTCATGTGTGCATCTACTTACAGTGAAGGTGGCTAGAAGTAGGAAAGGAATTTGGAGAAGTGACAGAGGAGGTAGAAAAGCGAAAGGACTCAGAAATCATTCACTGTTTAACCAGTTCTTAGTTTGTACTTTCTCTAGCAAGGCTAATCGGAGAACATCGATGCTGAAATACACCTCGATGCAGCAATATATTGCTTTCTTGGAAGAGGAAACTGAAGCTCAGAGAAGTGAGGTGACTTCTCCCAAGAAAGAAATGAAGCAAGTTTCTCAACATTCTTTTCCCTGACTCGAGAGCCCATTCTCTTTAGCATTGCCCTATTCTGTTTCAAGAAAAGCAGCATTTATTTTTGGAATGCCAACCAAACCTGTCCGGAAAACTTATCAGGAAGTCAGGTTGCTCCAGGGATTTTCCCCCATGGCCACATGGGTTGTACCAGAACATCTCTACATATTGCTGCATGCCTGCTCACTGGTCATTCTTTTGTTTTTTGAGATGGAGTCTTGCTATGTTCTGGCTGGCCTTGAATTCTCTCCCTAGCCCAAACTTGCCTCCAACTCTAGATTCTCCTGCCTCAGCCTTTCATTTACTAAGATTACAGACATGAACCACCAAGCCCAGGCACTGTTCGAGTACTCAATTCCTTTATATCTTTTATTCTTTCACAAGGCTTCGGCCTGCCAAAACTGAACTCTTTTAACTCAAGGCATACACCCAACTGCTGCCCTTTAATGACCTATTCATGTAGGTTTCCAAGTTTAGATTCCTAAATGAGAAAACTGGCCAAGATCACCTTCCTGTATCAGGCCATAGGGCACTGGTCAGTTTACATGGGTTGGTCACTTGGGTTAAGCATCCGCTCAATTGTGGCAGTCTGTCACCCTGAGAATTGTGCTTCAGGTAAGTGTGCGCCTCAAAAGACTCCACTGTCAACAGCAGCAGGCTCAAATCCTTAGCCAGGCACTCAGTGCTTCACGGTGCAGTCTCCTGGCAGCCTTCACATCCACACAGAAGTTCTATTGTAAACTTCTGCTTTCTTTTATCACTTCTGTGGCCTGGTATTCTCCTTCCTCTTCAAGATCTACTCCCAGGTCTATCTCATGCTCCTCTCTCAAAACCACTCATTCTTCGAGTCACTAGCTTGGCCTCATGTAAAAGTTTCCTTAACTAAGCCACATACTTTCAAAGGAGAAGTTGCCATCCGAACACATTTCTGTATCAAAGACACTATGCTAAGCCTTTTCCAAAGACTGGAAATCCTTGGAGGTACTTAAGTTTCCCCTAACCCATAGTAGATGCCAAAGGGTTACTGAGAACACCAAACCCCTCGAGTGTTGCAAGAGAAACTTGTTAGTAAGAAGAAAAAAAAAAAAGGTTTGAAACACTTGCCCAAATCAGCCTCAATAATTAGCAGTGTTTCCCACTGTGACAGGTTTTTCAGCTAGACTTTTATAAATCACTGCCTCCTTTGTACATGCTTGGGAAACATCAAACGTGGAGACCCTCTCCATCACCTGCCCATCTCCTGCCTACCATCTCACTTCTCTCATGACTGAGAGGGAAAAGGGGTGCAAGGAGAGACACTTGGAAGTATCCTTGTGATCAAGGCCGTGTTCTGACTTTTCCTTACGTCCACTGAATTGAACCTCAGTGTATCTGATCAATAGAAATTGGCACTCTTCTTTCAACAAGTTTATGTGAGAAATTAAAACTACTCTTTCACTAATTTTAAAAATACAAAACAGAACTATCATCTCATTACATGCTCATATGTACAGTACATAAATGTACAGGAAAAGACTCGGAAACGTGCATCAGAAAGCACATACTACTTCTCAGGAGTGGTTGGTATATTAGTTTCATTATTTGAAAGAAAAGATTTTCTTTGAAAAGTGTAAATTGTCACCTTGCTACTCACACTTAGGATCTTCATGTTTTTCCTTAACTTGCATGATGCATCAAAACATCAGTAAATGCCGTATCACTAATATATCCAATTGTAACAAAATCTAGCTACTCTGTAAAAAAAAAAAAAAAATCACAGGTATAAGGACTAAAATTAAAGCACGGGTTAAATGCTTTATGTCAATCACATGACCACAAATTCATGTTCCCTAGTAGAAGGCCATATGTTTTACAGCAAGCAAAATCACTTGAGTCGTAGTTCTGACACTCCCAAGATATGTTGGGACACTCTGGGCAGGTCGCTTTATTTGGAAAAAGATGATAACGCAAATTTTGCAAAGTTCGTTCTCTTAGCCTCCCATTTCATTCTGAAGTTCAATCTCAAGGCAGGCAGCCAGATCCTCTCCAATTCAGCATGCGTGGTATGTGAAGGACGTGCTCTGGAATCCAGGAGCTCCCCCGTCGGATTTCAACCTGATTGTGCAATCAGCGTGAGTCCTTCCGCTTCTGACAGCCGCAGCACGCCCGCAGGGCCAAAGCCCCTCGCCGCCTGGGGTCTCCGAGGTAGCGACCTGCCAACCTGCGGCGATCGCGGAGCCAGACTACAGCTCCCGGCATGCCTCTCGCCCCCTCCGCCTGCCCCAGGGTCCCCGCGGGCCGGAACCGCAGTCCCAGACCCCTCTGGCAGAGGCCCTGAGACGCCCCGGGAACCTGCAAGAACCTGTCCTTCCGCCCTGGCCGGCGGCGAGTCCACAAGTTTCAACTCAAGCTCTACCCTGACAGAGAGCCGTAGGCCTTCATTCAGGAGGACAAACGTGCACCCCAAGATCCTCGGACACTCCAGCGCCCGGGGCGGGGCGCTCCCCGGAAGTGATGCCTAGTCGCCCCGCAAGCCGCGAGGTGTTTTTCAGCCACTCAGAGCGCGGCTGGGGTCGGAGGGGCGGGATCGAGGGCGTGGCCCTGGGCTGGCGGGGCGGGGCGTCGCGGCGTCGCGCTCGGGGCGGGGCTGCCGCGCGGGGCCGCGCGTCTGGGTGGTGGCGGGGGTGCGTCCGCGGGGAGAGGCGGCCGCGGCTGCGGGCGGGAGGTGGGGGAAGGAAGCACCGGGGAGGGGGTAGGGCGGGCGGGGAGCCGTGTTCCCGAGGCGGCGGCGGCGGCGGCGCGGGCGCGGGCGCAGCAGCGGGCGGCCGAGGCGGGAAGGGAGGATGGAGCCGGCGGGAGGCTGGGGCCGGCGCTAGCCGCAGCGGCGCGCCCCGGGCTGTGGAGAGCGGCGGCCGCTGCTGGAAGTTGTGGCGTCGGGAGCCGCCGCCTGGCGCGGCGGGGAGGAGGTGGAGGGAGCGGCCGGGGCCGGCGGGGGTCGGGCCGGGCCGCGAGCTGGGGAAGCCGGAGCGCGCTCTGCGGCGGGCGGGCGGGCGGCGGGGGGGACGCGGGAGGATGGAGCAAGTGGAGATCCTGAGGAAATTCATCCAGAGGGTCCAGGCCATGAAGAGTCCGGACCACAATGGGGAGGACAACTTCGCCCGGGACTTCATGGTGAGTCTCCGCGGTGGCAGGCGCGGGGCTCGCGGCCCCGGCCTCGGCGCTTTGTGTGCGCGCGGCGCTGCGCTGCGCTGCGCGGTGAAGTGGCCCGCGCGTACCCCGGCCCCCGCCCGCGACCACCCATTGTCTGGGCCGGGCGGAGGCGCGAGGTGCAGGCCGGGCGGGGGTCACCGGCGGGGGGCGCAGGAGCAGGGGGCCGTGGTTGGCACGCACTCCCAAAGTCCGTGGGCTCCAAGTGGCCGAGGTAGGACTCCTGTCGTCCCTCATTCTTAGCGATCGTCCCCTGGGGACGCCTCCTCCAGAGGGACTCGCAGGGCTCACCCAGTTCCCATTCACCCCCCTCTTCCCACCTCTAACCTGCCGGGACGCAGGTTCGGGGTGGCCCTGGGGTCCACGCCACTCCAGGTAGAGGTGGTCCCGGGAGGTGGGGGCTGCCCTTGCAGGAAGCGGACTCCGGATTCCCTCGGGGATGTTGCCGAAGGGGATGTGACTATGACTTCCTATCCGGGGTGGGGGTGGGGAACTCGGGAACAATAGTCCTGGTGGGGCGGAGGCGAGATGCAGGCTGAAGCCCTGAACTGGGAGATAACCTTCCCGGCCCCCCTCTGCTGCCTCCCGCTTCCGCCCTCCGCGCTCGCCGGCCGGCCGGCCGGAGAGAAGCCGGGGGTGAAGTCGTGCGGGTGAGAGGGCTCCGACCCAGGCGGGGGACCCGCAACCGACTTCCTTCAGGGCCCCCCTCTTCGCCCCTTGTATTTATCTGCTGGACAATGTTCCCTCTAGGGTTGTTTCCCGGCTTAGAAGGAGGCGGTGGTTGCGGCTGCCTCTCCTACGGATATTGCGCAAGACCGGGGCGTTGGAAACCCTGGAGGTCTGGGGAATGGAAAAGGAAGCGGGACTTTGGGAAGTGGCTGCTCCTTAGCCGGGATTGAGAATGAGAGCTTGACTAAGGAAAAATTTGCTCCTGGGAAAGGTCCACCTCCCAGGACTGTCACTTAGCTCTCAAATCCGATCGTGGAAACATATGCAGTAAATGTCGGTGAAAAATGAATGGGTCCCCGACGTTGTTTCAGACCGCAGTTGTCTGCGTGTAGTTGAAACGACTTTTGGCATCACGAGAGTTCTTTACATTTTAGAAGCGACTTCTGCCTCCTAAAGCTTTCAGTTGTTAACCATTGAAAATTACGGTTCCTGCTCCTGTAATAGTACCTACTGTTGAGGTTTGTTAGTCCCTCCTCCCAGATCAATAAATACCGGACCAGAGTAGGGTTTTGTTACTATCTCGTGAAGTCGGAAAAGTGTAGATAATCCAGCTGTTCGTCGTTTGACCATTTCTTTTGGTATTTAGTTTGTATATTTTGTGAAAAATCACTTTTTGAATCTGAAAAGGTTGAGGAGGGTATTTTCTCTCCCTGCTGCTGAGAAATTTGACTTAATGTCTTTCCACCGGTGTCGTTTACAATAAAGGGATGAGTCTCTTTTAGTACCCTTCAGCAAAGGTGGGAAAAATGCTCCAGTATTTAAGGGTGCTTAAAATTGGTGTCTTTCAGTCATATTTTTGTTCCTGTGTGCTTTGCTCAGTGTCCAGGAGTACTGTTTGGTAATGCAGGCCTTTGGGACAGGTGTTTAGGCTCTGGACTCCTCTGGAGGAGCAGTAGCCTTAAGGTTCCTGCTTGGTTCATGCTTTGGGGGTGAGTCAGATTTCCTGTTGGAGACCTCGGTTCTCAAGGACTGAATGAGTTTCCTTTTAATCCTTTATTCCTTGGTATAGCTAGTTGATGCTTATTGGAGATTTGATGACTGCAGCTACTCTTTTTAAATAGTGCCTGCCTTTATTTCCTGACTGGTTAAGAAATAGCTATAATTACAACTGCCTGTAGTTGGTGCTGCTTTTCCCTGGACTGCAAGGTTGGAGAGCAGCTATGTCCTCCTGTCAAGGAAAGAAAATAATCAGCTGATATAGTGTACCTGTTCTGATATTCTTAAATTCTGATACAGATTAAACATTTATTTTAAAATCTTAGTATTTTAGAATAGCCTTAGAGATGATTTAGCTACTGTAATCCTGTTCCATTATAATGTAATAATGCCATTTCAGATTTGGAAATTAATGTTTTTAAGGGTTCTAAACGAGCATAGCTACACAGTTATATTTTTATTTATTTATCGTGGCGCTGGGAATTGAATTCAAACACAGGACCTCGTCTATAGTAGGCAAGGCTCTGTATTCTACTTAATTTAAGCTTAGATTTTGATAATCGTTTCTCATTTATCACTGCTTTGTAAAAATTTTTAGTGGCTGTACAGTATTTCATCAGGTGACTTATATTTTAACCATTTTCTTATGGTGAATGTGTAAGCCATTCTGTTGTTTGTAATGTGTAATACTGATTGACATTTGTGCATAAAGGTTCTATATTTTTTCATTATTGCCTACTCTTTCCAGTACTAGAAATAAATGCAAGGTGAATAGATTATGGACATTGAGTATCTGTTTATAAGTAACTTTTTGGAAAATTTTTATACAGCTGTCATTAATGTGTGTCATAGTATAATTAGCTTTATCTTTCTGTATGGTTGAAAGATTATACCTTGCTTTAGTTTTAATTCCTTGATGAATATTGAGGCCGGAAACTTTTCCGCCTATTATTAACTATTCTGTAAGTTATCTTGGCCATGGCCTGTTCCATCCTCATTCTCTCAACGGTAGCATTACTTATTATGCTAAAATTTTCAACAGATCTAGAACTTGTCCTTTTTTAAATCTCAATGTAGTTTTTACAGTTTGGCAGACTGATCATGGTAAATGAGCGAGTAGAATAGGTGACGGTCGCTCATGTTTGACCGAGCTGGGTTTCACTTCCTGCAGATTGCTGAGGTGGCTCTGGGAAAGGTGTCCTCGAGCCATGCTTTGAGAACCAACGAAGCAGTGTACAGGGTAAGGTTGTGAAGGATCTTACACTTCTGCAGTTAGATTTTTCTGGAGCCCCACAGTGGTTGTGGGACCGCTTTGCATTGGGATAAGTGAGGCAGTGCTCCTGTCCAGTTCTCCCCTGCCTGCAGGCCTTTACCTAAATCACTGAGCAGGCTCTGGTGGAGGAGCTGAGGGGCCCTACTCTGGGTTTCTGGAGAGGCTGAGCACTTTCAGAAAGGTTCAGCAGGGTCACGTTTTAGAAAGGAGATTCTGATGGCTGTGCAGACTGGGAACTTCGGAAACTGATAAAACATAGCAAGTGAGACCACAGAGCCAGGACTGAGCAGTCAGGGAGAACAGAGTAGGTAAGGACTGAGAGAAGTCACAGTGAGTAGTGATGAGAAAGGCGAGTGGCTTGGCACCGTCTCACTCCACTAGCAGGTGCCATGTGGTAGGGAATGGAGTGAGGAGCAGCACGTGGGGAGGGTAAAACACGACTGGGGGAGGTTGCAGGGGAGAAGGGGACGTTCACTTTTAGCCCTGTTGAAATTGGAGTGCCTGGAACACCTTCAGAATGCAGAATTTGGGCTGCTAACAGGGTGGAATTAAGGATTTCTGTGTCTTCCCTGTGTGCACAGAGGAAGTGGTTGGAAGCATCTGAATGAATAAGATTATCTGACAGGCATCCAGAGTGACCTGTGTCCTGAGAAGATGTGGTCAGGTCTAGGGAGAAGAACCAGAGACAGCAGAGAAGCCCTGTACAGAGTTCAGGCAGGCGCTGTTGGCGGGGATCACAGTGCTGGGAGGGCGCCCCGCTAGCCTGAGGAGCAAGTTGGCAAATGGAAAGAACGGGTTAGGGTTAGGGTAAGGGAAGAAGCCAGATGACAGTGGCTTGGGGAGGAAACAGGCCATGTGTACACACATTGTCTTTCTGTCTAACTTGATATTCAGGAAGTTGATGTTGAAGCAAGAAGACGCAGGTTGCAGGTCAGTTCCCCTCCCACACTGTCTGTTTAGAAAAATGAGTAATGGAATATTTTCCTAATTATTTCTTATGTCTGTGTATGTCATCTTTTATAAAATGGTCAAGAATAGTAGTTTTAAAAGGCAGAAAGAAGCTTGTCTTATTGCAGTAAAACTTCTAAACTCTTTGATTCAGTGGTTGGACGTGAAATGTTAGAAAATGGGCTGGGGATTTAGCTCAGTGGCATAAGCACCTGCCTTGCAAGCCTGTGGTCGTGAGTTCGATCCCTGGTACCGGTAAAAATACAAAAAAAAACAAACAAAAGAAATCTTAGAAAACAAAAAAGAGAGAAGATGGAAAGCCTGGAAGAATCTTACATGGCAGAAACCAGATGAATACAAAACTTTTCATCATTAATGTTGTGGATGGTAGGTGTGTGTGGTGGCGGTGGGGTGGGGATTGAACCCCAGTCTTTACACTTAGCTCTCCCTCCTCCCCCCAGCTTTATTTATTATTTTGAGACAGGGGTTGTTGTTTTAAGTAAGTAATGGCTTTTTGAGAACTACCATGCAGTGTGTTCATAGCCGATGGTTTGATGGTTTTTAGTACAGCGGCAGGAGTGTACAGCCATCATGGCAGCAAGGGACCCTGTAACGGACCCTGTACTCATCAGCAGTCCGTCCCCACCGTTCCTGCTGTGGGCAACCACTAAGCTGCCTTCTGGCTCATCTGGACATTTCCCAGAAATAGAATCATATTTGCTGCTTTCTGCCTCTCCTTCATAGTATTTTTAAGGTTCGTTCATTTTGTTATATGGGTCAGTAATACTTTGTGTTCCTGCTTTTTGGCCATGACTTGTGTTTTGAGATACTGAGGACTGGATCCAGGGCCTCTACACTGAGCAGTAACCCCAACCCTTTGTTCCTGTGACCCAAGACCTCACTGAGTTGCTAAATTGTCCAGGCTGGTTTCCAACTTGCTAGCCTGCCTCAGCCTCCCAGAGCTCTGGGATTATAGGTGTGGCTTTGGCCCTTATTAATAATGCCATGGACATGTATTTTATGTGGAACTCTGTTTTCAGCACTCTAGGAGCAGGATTGCTGGGCTGTTTGGCCACTGAGTGACTGGCGCAGATTAGCACTGCCACACACTGCCCGTGCCCACCAGGAGCGTTCGGGTTTGGGGTTGTCTGTGTCTGTAGGTGTCCTTGTGGACATGGCTGTGGTACTGCCTTGTGGTGGCTTCTGGGGCTTTGTCTGACTGACCTGTCTTTCAGAGCTAGATAGGAACCACTTCTTAAGTCCTTGCATTTGAACTTGGTGCTTTTCTAGTTGTTCAGTTAGGGTTTTACTGCCCATCTGAGTGCTTTCCTGTTGTTTAGTTACAGTTTTCTCCCCATCCTTTCATGAATGCTTGGTCAGGCTCATTTACATTTTAACTTAAAACTTCAAAAGTGGAAAAGAACTTTTAAGGAACTCTCTAGACTTGTCTCACTAGATGGCACACTAAAATTTACTTCATTTACTGTATGTGTTTTCACGATCGGATCTGAGAGCTAAGTGACAGTCCTGGGAGGTGGACCTTTCCCAGGAGCAAATTTTTCCTTAGTCGAGCTCTCATTCTCAATCCCGGCTAAGGAGCAACCACTTGTAGTCAACTTGTAGAATCTTTACTGTATTTTCAAAATGCTAACTTTTTTTCTTTACTATGTAGTATGGAAAGTTTTGAAACAGTAAAATTGGAAACAGAGCATCTCTAGAGTTCATTTTCTTGTGTATACATTAATTGTGTGTGTGTTTCTGTAGCACTCAGTTCATTTGATTCATAAACATTTACATTTCCGTTTTCCTCAGAGAGAAAGCCTGTAAGCCTGGCCATCTCTGGCCTCCTTGCCGAGTGTAGTGCCTGGCGTTTGCTAGGTGCTCATGTCCACTGCATGAGCAGAAATCGAAGGCGAGGGTAAGGCCGCCAGACAGAAAGCTCTGTTGGTCAGGTGACTTCAGAGAGTACAAGGGTTCCCGTCTCAGACCAGTGTGAGAAGCGCTGCGTCCCGCCTACACACAGGTGTGCTGGTACACCTGTCGCTGGCACTCACTGGAAAAGCTAGCCTGAACTCAGACCTTTTGGGGTGGGATGATCTTATCAGGCAGTGTCTTCTGTGGACACGTGAGTCATCATGCTGAGCTCACCTGTCCCTGGACACTGTGTGGTATGCATAGGGTTCAGGGTCCACCCAAGGTGTCCTCTTCCCTGGCACGTGCCCTGCCAGCCATACTTGGGGAGCACTTTATTAATAATATCTAGGTATCGTGTCACTGTCCTCCCTTCAGAAATCGTGAGCTTGTGGGTTTTGCCCCATCCAGTTAGGTATCACCTTCCCTTTCCTAAAACACCACTTTCAGTTGAGGGCTCCTGGAGCCATGGAAACCATGCTGGTACAACCAGGGTGCTTTTTAATACAAGTGTGTAGGTCTGCATTGGAAACACGATTTTATTTTCATTATCAAAAATAAAACTTTAAGGGCCAGGAAATAGTTCAGTTGCACAGTGCCTGCCTACCAAGGTCATGAGTTCAATTTTGGGTACCCCCCCAAAAAAAAACAACTTAAAAAAAGTCCCGACTGGGGCTATATAGCTCAGCAGCATAGCACATGCTTGGCAAGTGTAAGGTTAGAGAGTTCAACACTGACTGCCAATTAACCAACCAGTCAAGCCTCATGATTCCCTGTGCTGGCCATTAAGATTATTGGAAATTTTAAATGCTGAAGCTACCTCAAAATACTGGATCAAAGGTCAGCTGTTTTTTTCACACTATTTATATCTGCTTTTGAGCCCAGTTTTGATGGTCTGGTTTTCTTTTGTCCCTTTTCCGTAATATTATCGCTGCCTTTAGTTGAGAGACCTACAGAACAGCCTATATTATGTAACTTGGAATCCAGAGCTTCCTAACCTTGTCTCACATAACCTTTCCAGTGTCAAACTCCCGTACTACACAGTGTATATTCCCTGTTCCCTCCAAATGAAGCTGCTCCTTGTCCTTGAGTGTGCTCCGTAGATGAATGGAATGTTGTGTCTGTGCTTTCACTGTTGTATGTTTCATATTCTCTTCTTAGAAAACTTTCCTTTTGTTTACAGACTAATACTTTGAAGATCAGAAAACTAAAAATTTAGAATGACTTTACCATGTTTACTTAAAATTAAAAATGAAACTCACTTTCTGGGATAAATATTTTAACGAAGTTTATCTTAAAGTTTTTGTTCTCCATTGTATAATATGATTTTTAATACCATAGTAAAAGGAAGCCTTTTCTGAAATCACATGAAAATATTTTTCCATTTGTATAAATAATATGGCGTCTGTGACTGGCTTATGGTAGATAAAAAGAAAAAATAGAGTAGACATTGGGCTTTTCCTGGGAAATTTGGAATAAGGTTCAGGTTCGATCTTCAAGGTTTTGGGATATCTAGAATGTCCACATTTTCCTGTGGTAACTTTTCCAGATGTATTCTGCCTTTTTTTATTTAACAGTATGTGAGTAATGACCCTGACATATTCAGAAATTTGTCCTTGTTATTTCTGGTCACCACCATCCATCCAGTCATCCAGGTGATACTTTTCGAGGTACTGGAATGTCTTCCATACCCCAGGCACTGTTAGATTCTGCGATTGAGCATGTGGCTCTGGGAAGTACCAACTGAACAGACTTGGGAGAACCAGCAGGAAGCTATGCCGTGGGGCAGGCGGATGGCCTTACAGTAGAATCTGTGAATCCTTTTAAATACTATAAAATATTGTGCTATCTGTACGAGCCTGATTTGGGAGGAAGAAGATTTGTAGCTTTTAGATTGTCTAGGATGTGGGTCCCAAAAATCTTAGAACCTCTAGGCTGGTGGAAAGATAATAATACGCTGCTCCTGCCGTGATTATGAGTGAGTTGTTTGGAGAAATTGAGGCTACAAACAAACAGCAATTTCAGAGACATGAGGTAAGGCCTGAGGGATTTAGATGAGAAGAGCAGGGCGATATACAAAATAAGCAGACACCCAAATAATAGTCCAGATAGATCACTTTTAAATGATGCATTTGCATTTTCCGAGATAACTCCCAAGATTTTAAGACGATACACTTGTGCCCAGAACCAAAGTGGAAATGGAGAGCGTTTGCAGCTCATGGTACAGACACACGGAGAGCAGCTTTCTGCCTTCTCCTACCTGTGGGCCATGGTTTTACCCCTGACCCAAACCATTCCGAAATTAAGGAGCTTGTGAGGTCTTTGCACTTAGAAAGATGGCAGAGTTGAATCTGACCCAGGACATGAAATGAAAGTTTTTCTATGACATGATATTTTGTAGGCCAGCATTTGTGCTCTTATGAGAGGAAAATAAAGTGGAGTATAAATATCCTGATGGTTACAGAAGTTTTCTATCAGTGTTGGGTTTTTCTTCCCAGCATTGGGACTGGACCCAGGGAGTGTGGAACTACGTCCCCAGTGCCTAGGACTTGGAAACAGGATCTTGCTGCCTTTCCCAGACTCGCTCAGACTTGTCATTTTCCTGCTTCAGCCTCCCAAGTAACTGGAACGATACCCAAGATAAGCCACTTTGAAAGAGCAGCGTTGTTTTGGCACACGGGTTATGGGTGTGCATGGCCTCGGAGCTGCAGTGAGACCGATCTCCTGGTGCTGATGTGGAAGGGGTCCACAGTTCCCTCTGCTTGCGTCCGAGGGCACCAGGCTGGGCATCTGGCTCTGAGGTGTGATCCACTAGGGACATCCTAGGTCCAGACGGCCACTCCCACCTTCTGTCAGGAAAAAGCACAAGAAGTTGTGTGACTTGAGCTGTTTTCTCAGCTCAGAGCAAGTCACTTCTGAAACTCGAACGTTTCTTTGTGGAAAGTAGAAAATGAAGTTTGCCTATTAGCAGCATATTTATGCTTCCTAAGATTTAAATGATAATCTTTCAGTGTTCAATTTTGGGACTCTTTTGTGAGGAAATACGGTTTTACAGATGAGTTTTATCAGTGCTTAGTCACGTGTGTTCACTTTGCAAATATATATCCGGGTGCATTGTTCAGATGGATCTAAATTCATGCAGGAGATAAGCCTGTGTCTCGCCTGGAGGCCCTCCCATGGAGTAGCGCCTCAGCCGGGGTCCCGCTGGCTCTCCTGTCCATGTGCTCATCTGTGCCTAGGATTCGGCAACCTGTGCTGAGAAGGATTAGAGATAGCTCGCATGTTGTGTAATGTAGAAATTGCCTATATTTATGTCTCCTTGTTTGTTGTTACAAATAGATCATACACATACCAACGAGGAACAAAGTAGGCAAATAGTAATATGATTTTGCAGCTGACGTAACTGATTATGTTCAAATACTTTTCTGAACTCATTCACAAGAATTATTAACTAGCACAACAGGGAGACATTTTTAAAAATTAATTTAGTAATAGATTATTAAATGAAAGATGTGGCTTTAATACCTTAATGTACCAGATGTTTGGATCTTTTTACTTTACAAACACACAGTTTGAAAGACCGACAGTTTCTCTGTGAAAGTGCACTCAGGATTTCTTACATTCCATGGTAAGATGAGGCTGAGGGTGGCTTTCTTGAAAGAACGGTTAGGTAGCGTCGGCAGTTCTGCTGTGTAGGGCCGCTGCGCTGAAATCACGTCTGCAGTGGTTACCTCGCGGCGTGTCCAGACCCCTCCTCAGCACTCGGCTCCGTCGATGACTTTTTATTTTTTAAGCCCTTTCTTCCCAGGATGTTGAGCCTGCCTTTCTTGCCTGTCCTCTGAGCCTCTCTGTTCTTGCACACGAGAGGCACCGTGCTCTCAGTTCCTCAGGGGGATAAAATTGAATACTGCAATACTTAGAAATACTAAAGAGCCTGACTAATCTTGTAAGACTGATTACAGTGACATGAATTATCCTAATGCTACTTAAAATTTTGGAAAAATAGTATCTTCTCATAACCTGTATGCTTGTAGTGAGTGGTGGATTATTTTTAAAGTATTTTTGGAAAAGGAAAATCTAAACTAGAAGTATAGGATGTATATTTAACTAATGCATTTAATTTTCTGCCATTGACTTATTATCTGCCAGGCTTTAAGGTGCCACTGTATTTTCAAATTTGTTCCAAAATGGCCTAAGTATCTTTCTTTTCTCTTTTTTTCTCTCTCTCTCTCTCTTTTTTTTTTTTTTTTTTTTTTTTTGTCTTTTTCTTTTTTATTGGTACCAGGGATCGAACTCACGACTGCCTGCTTGCAAGGCAGGCGCTTATGCCGCTGAGCTAAATCCCCAGTCCTTTCTTTTTCTCTTGAGACAGGATCTTGTTATGTAGTTCAGGCTGACCTTGAACACACTGTGTAGCCCAGGCTATTCTTCAATTTCCAGCAGCCCTCCTGCCTCAGCCTCCTGAGTGGGATTACAGGTGTGCACCACCATGCCCAATTCAACACCTGTTTTAGCACCTGTTTTTCTGGTTGTTAAAGAAAATTTCCAAAGTTTTTATTTTAAAATGAAATGTGAGTCAAATTAGATATATAAATTGTAAGTTTTTCTTCTAAAAATTGGGAGATAAAAGAGGGAGAAATAATGTTTGCTACAAGTGGGCAGGAATATTAGTTATAGGGATTGATGAAGGGATTTGTATGTGGGCAGGTAGGAGAAATGAAGTCTCAGTGGTGTGTGTGAGTGTCCATCATTGTGGTGGGCACTCAGCGATGTGGATTCTAACTGCTGCTGTACCTGGTTTAGGCCAGGCTGTTTCCTTCTGTGTAGCCGTGAACAAGTGATTTAAAGTATTCTCAATCTTAACTTCTTGGAATATTTTGTAGTTAAAATTGGCAGTATGCATACAGAACATACTATGAGGTAATCGGAAAAGAAGAATTGCGAATGTGGAGTGAGGCGTGAAATAGGCTCCAGGGAAGGGCAGCTGCTGTCCTCCTTCTTTGGGATTATTTTGACGGTTGAGACGAGAATAATGCAGTGTCGTGTATGTATCTAAAGAGACTGTCACGGGTGGTGGAATACGCAAGCAAGGAAACCTGGTTTTATTTCAATGTGCCTGTCTCTGTTTTAACCTACGCTGTTGTAAGAATGTTATTAACTCTTACTTAGGCTCAGAGGACAGGTTGGGGCAGGCGGGACCTGCGATCCGCTTGGGAGGCTGGTGGTTTGGTGATCAGTACTGGCCAGTCTCCTGGATGTCCAGGCTCTGGCCCACTTGGTGTCGTTTCTGTAGCATTTTCCAGTGTTATAAACATGCTTTGATTTAACAGTTGGGAGACATTTTCAATGCACTTTCCATTTAGAAAAGTGAAAGTCTGGTTCCAAGTAGATTGTAGGAGCAAAGCAGTTGGTAGTCTCTGTACTGTCCCACAGAATACATTTGAAAACAGTTACCTGTGTTTCCTAGCCCCTTTTCATTCATTAGATGTTTTCAGTACCCTGAACCACGCCTCTGTGACACAGCGCGGCCTCCAGAACGTGGCATCTAGAAACCTAACTCCATTCTCGTGGAAATCTCGGTTCTGAAGGACACAGTACATTTTCTGATCATGCATATTTTTTAAACTCAGAACATGTTTTTTATTCTTTATTTTTCCAGTACTGGGGCCGAACCCATAGCTTTTCACTGAGCTATAGCGTCATCCCTTTTAAGATTATTTTTTTGGTTTTGTTTTAATTTGATTTGTTTTTTTAAAGACAGTTTCTGGCAAAGTTGACCATTTTGGGCTCAAATCTGCAGTCCTCCTGCCTCAGCTTCCCAGTGTAGATTGTAGGTATGTTACCATGCCCTGCCATAATATTTTAATATTAGAATTTTGACATTCTACATTGTTTCATTAGCAACTAACCTTATAAGGAATAATACTACTGATTTTATTTTACAATGAAAAAACTGATCCTGAAAATCAGGACTTACTTCTCAAAGTCATGGTCCTCAAACTCATGTTTTTCTAACCCACATACAGTATTAAGGAGAGACGTGTCCAGAGGTCAAGAAAATGTGTATTTCTTCCTGCTTCATTGAAGACATTCTTCAGAGGAGCTCCTCGCCCAGGCCTGGTGATGAAGATTAATGACTACTTAGGAAACTGATGCCCCTTGCCTTGATTTGCTCTAAGTTGCCAGGTTTAACCCTCCGTTGTCTTTGTACCATTAGTGCAAATGTCAACAGAGTGCAAACACAAATGTCTTAGTGTTTTTTTAAAAATCCTTTTGAATTTGCAGACCGCAGGAGGGAAAGGCCTGCCATCCTGCTGGGGGTTCTATTAGCAGTGCATCTTTTGTGAGTAGCTCCGGAGCACAGGGTTCGACAGGCTGGGAGAAGGTGTGTGGGCTGTGTAGACCTGAGGTGTTTCTGTACCCACTTGCCCCCACCGGTGTAGTACAGGCGTGGGCAGTGCTCAAACCGAAGGGGTGGCCCTGTGTTCAAATAAAGGAAGTGTAGAAATGCAATCAGTAGCCCCCAGCTGCCCGGGCACGTGGTGTATATAAAAAAGGGCGGCAGCACAGGAGAGGGGAAGGCTGGGAACAGATCATGAAACACCTGGCTTGTGTCGTAGGTTGGGCTTTTCTCTGCTGCTGATCCTCATACTTTGATTTATTTATTTTTGATTTCCATACTTTTGACCTCATACTTTTTGCAGTAAAAAATGCTGACTATTATGGAGATTTAACTCAGTGGCATAAGCCCCTGCCTTCCAAGCAGACAGTTGTGAGTTTGATCCCCGGTACCGATAAAAAGGAAAGAGACCAAAAAAAAAAAAAAAAAAACGTTGACTATGTGCCTTCTTCATATGCATTAATAAAAAATATATATGCATTAAAATATATATATATGCATTAATGTATAAATTATACTGTGTGCTGCCATACTAAAATATGCTCTTACATATGCCAAAAGTTGGAAAAGAGTGGCATAACTTGCATAAGTAACATTTATAAGTTTTAAAAAAATTGTTTACTAATGGTTGAAAATGTATTTGTTCAGTAAAATGTTACTTTTTTTAAAAAAATCTTAATTTTAAAATTCTTGTGAAATATAGTGATTTTTAAAAATAGATTCTAGTTTAGCAGCATCCACTGATGGAAAATATATAAGCAAATGGTTTTACTAAAAATCATTGTGATCATTTTTTGTTCATTCATGCATGCAGTCATTCATTCAGTATTTATGGAATGCCTGCACTATTCTAGAACCTAAATGGTAAGATTCCTTATGGGACTCACTTACCAGGGATTGAACTCACGACCGAGCGCTGGCAAAGCAGGAGCTTATGCCACTGAGCTAAATCTCCAGCCCCGGAACTCACTTTCTTTCGTCAAGTATGTTTGCTTTCTGTTGCTGTGACAAAATACCTGTTCAGCTTAAAAGCAGAAAAGTTTGTTTTGGCTCAGGTTTCAGACCAGGATCACCCGGCTCCATTTCTTTGAGGCTTGTTAGAAAGGCTGAGGCATCAGGGGCAGGGTGTGGCGGGGGGCAGGGGAGAGCTCTGCAGGCCTGCCCCAGATCTGTCCTTCTGGTCACCCCTGGTGACCAGCTTCCTTTGCCTCCTAACAGCTGTGCAATGTGGACACGTCCCCTGCCCAGGTTGCTGACCCCTGGACCAGTCGCCTGGGCCTCACCTGGACATGGCTACAGGGTGATCGAGCTCCCAAAACATGCATCTTTGGGGGTACCTCATGTGTAAAACACAACAGCAGGAGCCATAGTTTCTGAGCAAGTAAATGTGTAGTAGGTCGGGTGGTGAGAGCTCAAGGAGGACAGGAAAGCAGGTGTGGCTGGTGTCCATTGCTCTTGTGATACTGTGTAACCATGAAACCTACTTGGCTCTTACTGGGGGATCAGTTCAGCAGCTCGCTGGTCTTGCCCATATGAATGCACGTTTCTGGGGACCAGCAGGCTGTGGCCGAGATGGTGGGTTAGTCGCACACAGTGTTTCATTCTCCTGGTTGCTGTCACAGTGTACAGGTGAGGGGCTGCGTCAGACTGGAAACTGGTGCCCTGCCTCTTTTGGTGCATTCTATCAGTGCGCAATCTGTGATGCCAGCCCGGCTTCAGCAGATGGGGAAAGCGATTCCACTTTGAAGTCAGAAGCTGCAGTCATCTGTGTCTTAATATAGGGAGGACTGAAAATAGGCCGCTAATGTGATCAATTTACCTTATGGCAGGTAGGGTAGATTCATTGCGAGGTTCTGTTTCATTGCAAGGTTCAGAAAGAAGTCAGACTGGAAATAGGGAGGTAGCCATGCAGTTGTCTGTGAGGAGAGCATTCCAGAGAGAGGGTAGTGTGAGCTCCAGAGCTGCAGTTAGAACAGGTTGTCACGGAAGCTACCAAGCCTGGGCAGCCTGAATGAGGATGCCAGCAGAGGATTGCCATGGCGCTGGAGTGGGACTAGGCTTTCTAGGCAGGGATGGCAACCCTTTCAGAGCTGCTGGTGCTGCACAACGCTCCCTGCGGCACACGTGCAGGGGGACCTTTCAGGTTTGATGATGCTTTCACTGATACTCAGTGGGATCACCCTGACCGCCGCCCTGTGAGAGTGGACTGCATTGGGACGGGGATGGCACAGCAAACCATCATAGGTGAACAGGAGCCCTCAAACAGTGCCAGTGAGTACGAAGGACAGAGGAGAACGCAAAAGGCAGTTCTGAGGTAGGTGGCATTGTCAGGACTTGGATAGTGGAGGATTAGGGCAAACTTGGCATGCTCACCTGGTTGGCTGGTTGCTCGGTGTTGATGACATAGGGAATCCAGGAGGAGAGATCGGCTTCAGAAGTTGGATGGGTGGGTTGGTTGGTTTGTTCTCCAGACAGGGTCTCACTGTGTGGTTCAGGCTGACCTGGGACTCCCCAGTGGTAGCCCAGGCTGGCCTCTAGCTCGCTGTGATCCTCTTGCCTCAGCCTCCTGAGTGCTGTGGGCTTAATTTTAGAGATCTTGAGTGTGAGCTGTTTGGAAGATACAAGGAGATATGAGGGAACAGCAGTGAACTTAGATCTGAAATGAATTTAAAGTCGGGGCTGGCCCTGTGGATCCAGAATTTTTTATTAGTGATTATTGGGTTCATGGAAGATGAGATTTCAGAGATAAAGAGTTAAAACTAAAGAAGTTCCTGTGTACATTTAAATCTTTTTCTTTTTTTTAAGTAACTGCGGGCTCAGCTTTGGCCACTGCGTGGGTCTGATTCTGTAAGGTGGCCTACCCAGACCGCTTCCTCTGCCAGCTGGCGCTTCGCCGGTGTGTTGCTGAGATCCGGAAACTGATAAATTGAAATTGGAGAAGACAGGAAGGTCCTCTGCCTTTGAAAGAAACGGTGGGGCAGGAGAGGCCAGCGGGCGGCTGGCACGCACGCAGCGCGCTCCTGTAGTCCTTCAGCGGTGCACTGCTGCCAGCTGCAGATAGGCTGGGTAGAGTTTAAATGAAGGCGCTGCCGCTTCCGCACCAGAGAGCGGAGCGCTGACCGCAGAGGCCAGGCCGCCTCTCCTGCTGAGTGCCCGGACGGCGGTGCTGGTGGAGGAAGGCGCAGGCCCGCCCACGGCGAGCGTGTCTAGAGGAGCACGCAGCCTGGTCTGCGGTGCCGCGGAGTGTAAAGTGCACTTCCGTCCATGTGCAGTCTTTGGTTGGTGGTAAAATTATTTTAATTATTCTGACACGATTTAAAAGTATGTAGCCAGCCAGGTGTGGAGGCACACACTGATTCCCAGCTCTCTCTAGAGTCTGAGGCAGGTATCACTGAAAGTTCAAAGCCAGCCTTAGCTATATTGAACTGCATATTGAGACCCTGTCTCAAAAAACAAAACATTTAAAAACTTGATCTGGAAACACACACACACACACACACACTTACACATACAGGCTGGGCATGCATGTGTGTGATCCCAGCTACTCAGGAGCAGAGGCCAGGAGGATTGCAAATTTGAAGCCAGCCTGGGAGAATTAGAGAGCAGGTCTCAAAATAAAATTTAAGGCTGCCAAAAAAAAAAAAATGACACCTTTACAATAAAATTTAAATGAAGGGGCTGGGGTTTTATCTGAGTCCTGCAGCTTGTGTATGCTGGCCAACCGCTCTACCATTGAGCCATGTCTCCACCCCACTTCCCCCTGTGTTACTTAGAAGCCTATTGGTTTTTAGGGTTTGTTTTTTTTTACTTCAGGCTGGCCTCAAACTTATGGTGGTCTTCCTGCCTCAGCCTCCCACGTGCTGGAATTACTACTGGAAATACGTTGTCTGGTCTCTTAAGTATTGGGAAATTTTGTACTTCCTACCCTCCGTTTTCTTTTCCACATTCTTCCCTGTCTTTTCTCCCTCCTTGCTTTCCTTTCCACTGACTAAAGCCAGGGCCTTGGCACTGAGCTACAACCACAGGTCTTTTCTTATGTTTTGAGACAGGGTCCCCTAGGTTGCCGGGGCTAGACCGGAACTTGGAATCCTCCTGCCTTCGTTAACCACCACGGTGGGATTATAGCATGTGCTACCATAACTGTTGTGTTGTTCATTTCTAATATAATTCCATTGTGCTCTAAGAAAAAACATTACATGACTTCCATTCTTTCAAATTTGTTAAAGTGAATTTTGTAGCCCAGATTTTTGGCTCATTGTGTGCTCTGTCTTGGTGACTATTTCAAGTGCATTTCTGAACAGTGTATTGTGTGGTTGTTGGGTTAGTAATCTGTGGATAGTGGTGTTAAATTCAACTGTAGTCTTAGTGGGTTTTTTTTTTCTCCTGCCTCTGTCCACTTCTGATTTGGGTGTTAAAATCTGCATCTATAATCATGAAGTCCAAAATTTCTCCTTGTGTTTCTGTTGGTTTTACCGCATATATTTTGGGGCACTCTTATTGGCCGCGTACATATCAAGGATTGTTATGTCTTGGAGACGTGACCCCTTTATCCTTAAGTCATTGCCCCTTTATTCCTGATGGGGTTACTTGCTATGAAGTCTGTCTCTGAAATCAGTAGAACTATTCTTTTCTTTTCATTCCTATTAGCATGATGCATCTCTGTTTACTTGTAATCTATATGTCTTTATTTTGTTTCTTTTTGTTTTAGTGTGTTTTGTTTGGAGCAACTGGGGATTGAATGTAAAGCTGTGAACTGAGTTACATCCCCAGGCCACACCCCCCCCTTTTTTTCCATATTGAAACGGGGTTGCCCCTGTTTCCCTGCTGGACTTGAACTTGTCCTTGGCCTCGGCCTCGGCCTCGGCTTCCACCTCCACCAGTGCTGGGATTACAGGCATGTGCTACCACACCCAGCATGCTTTTTGCTTTTAATCGAACATATATGTGATACAGTTTTCACTCATACTTAAGCTTTTTTAAGTTTTTAAATGGTTTCTCTACAATTTGCAGTGTGCATTTCTAGCTAATACAGTGTAGTAAGGCCCTGATAGATGAAGGAATTCCATTCCAGAACACTTGGAAGTCAAATTCATTTGTAAGTCCCACACAGTGAGTCGTTGGACCTTTGACACAGATATAAAATATAAAGCATAGAAAAAACCCAAATGGGAGGTCTGTTCACATCTGTGAAAATTTGCAACTCGAATGTTCGTAATGTGGGCGCTTACTGTAGGTAAGATGCTGCCGTTCACATACAGAGCACCGTACAGTGACGGAGTGTCCTAGCGTCTGTCTCATCCCTGTGCCATCTCTGCGGTTGTCTCACAACCTGTGTTTATGATAATCAACTTGATTAAGAGTTAAATAAGTAAATCTGGCGCTAGTGAGAAAGTGAGAAAATGGAAAAACGATACTGTTTCTTTTGTCCCTTTCTCTTTGTTGTTTTGTTCCTCCTGCACCTCCACCTTTTGTGGTGTTCCCAGCTGCTTGGATGTTCTGTTCTGTTTTTGTCATTCACCTTACCCCGTTGCCTTTTTCTCTTTGCATTTCAGTTTTGGAGGTTTCCATTGAGCTATGTCAAGCACAGAGATTCTTTCCTTAGCCATGTCCAGTCATCTGAGAAGCCCATCGAAAATATTCATTTCTTAGCATTCTTTTTTGGTTACTCCTTAGAACTTTTCTGCTTATGATAGCTGCGAGCTTTAAGGACAGCAGTTTGTGACCTCACTTTGTTTTTTTAGATCTAAGGATTCTCGTTGATTGTTTTAGTTTGTGCACCTTTTAACTTGATAAGTTCTCACACCTGGGACTGGGAATCAGAAGTCCTGAGTCAATCTTGGGCAGAATCACCCCAATTTTTTTTCAGTTCAAACAGAATAAATTACTCTGTTTTCTGGAAAATTTAAGCCCTTTGAAGGGGTTGGGATTTATGTGGTGTGGTCTCCACTAACTGCCCCTCCCCTCCCCCCTTCCCAGGGCCTTCTCCCTGAGCTACATTTCCAATTTACTTACTTTACTTATTTTACTTATTATTTTTAATTTTATGACTTGATCTCACTAAGTTACTAAGTTACCGAGGCTGGGCTTGAACTTCTGACCCTCCTGCTTCAGGCTTTCAGAGTGCTAGGATTACAGGCCTGTGACTGTGGCTTCTTTCTTGAAGGCATTTGCCATAGAGATGAGGAAATAAAGATGGAAATAATCAGTGCAGAGCTAAACATAATGCCTGGGTCACAGTACCGTGGAGATACTTTTCAACTTTTTGTTTTACTTGTGAAATGTATATAAATATAAAATTTACTATTTTAAGTGTATAGTTCAATTGTATTTACATTTGGTTTTTAGTCCAATGTGGATTCTTAAAAGGGAAATTCACGTAATGTTAATACAGAGCTTTGTGAGAAAGGGCTTCTAGCAGGAGCCTAGCAGGATGAGTGAATACGGTGGAGGGACCCTTTGAGCAAACGGAGATGAAAATGATAGAGTATCATCATTAATGAAAAAAATCAGAAAATAACACCTACAGAATTTACACAGTGCAGCTGTATAAATTTTATGAGCATTAAAAGAACAAAGCATTGGTATTGTATTTTAAAATGACTCAAGTCAACTTTTCATAGGTCAGAGTAAATGTAATAGAAGAGAGAGGGTTCCCAGCATGCGCCTTGGGTTTAGAATGGATGGGAGAAGCTGTGTGTCTCCAGGGTGGCGGATTGTAATCATTGGCTGTAGCAGCCGTGATGGAGGTGGAGTAAAAGGCAGAGGTGATTAACATACGTCCATGGTAGACCTGTGGCACAGGGATCACTGTGTTTTTCTTTTAAGACAAAAGATGTTAACACATGGGGCTTTTCCAAACTGAAACCTCAGTGTTTAGGTTTAATCACAAAGTGGGACTTTGTAATAAGTAAGTGGTTCTGAGTTTCGGTCTGGGCACTTGGTCTCTAAAGGTCTGCATGACTGGCCTAGGATGACTTCTGGAAAATACGCTTCTTTAGAAAAAGGGGTTTTGTCCTACTCACTGCAGCATCTGTAAAGCAAAAATTACATTGCCGAGCGAAGGCTAGGTTAGGAGAGGATGTGAAACCAGTCATCTTCGTGGAGGTGATAAGTCAGTCTGAAACTTTTTATTATAAATACCTGAGTCCAGCATTAAAATTTCGATGCTTCTCAGATTATTGATGACTTAGGAAAGTAATTTAAGCAGAGTGGTAGAGGCGAAAAGTTTTAGAAGATGCAGGAGGTAGGATGTATAGGTCTTACTTTTAAAAGTTTATCTGTTGGGCTGGGGATTTAGCTCAGTGGCATAAGTGCCTGCCTGGCAAGCATGAGGTTGTGAGTTTGCTCCCCGGTACCGCAAAAAAAAAAAAAGTTTATCTGTTGACCACAGCTTTGTGGCTGCCAGACCTAACAAAAAAATAAATTTTTTCCATACAGTGGTACTGAGGTGTTTTCAAATTACAAAAGTGACATTTTTCAAAGATAAATATGAACTCTGCACCAATGGAATCAATTTAGGCCTATTTATTTTTTAGTAGGCACTAAAGAGAATTGATGTTATTGTGGTAATAATGTTAATGCTGGAACTTGGTTTTTTCAGTTTTACTGTGTGTTCATACTGCAAATTATAGAATAAAATAAATGATAGGTTGCTCTGGTTCCTGACAGATACTAAAGGAGGCTATAGTGATTATATTTTCTTGAATTAAAATCCAGACATATAGTAGACAAAGGAATAGTCAGAAGCCAAAGTTTTAATACCTAGAATTTGGAATTTCTGAGCAGTTATTGGGGCACAATGGGAGAAAATATTTATAAAGTTGTGATTGACTTGGAAAATCAATGTAATCAGTGTTTGCATAAATGAAATGAAAGAAAGTAAGGCCCTATTAGTTGAAACTAAGATAATTAAACCTGTCCCATTATTTTAAAAATTCTTGAACTGAAGAATTATTGCTGTAGCCATTTAGGGAGGATGATAAAGCTAGGTTAGGGGGCCCTTTGCTGCTGCTAGATGGAGCCAGGAATTGAACCCCAGCCTCTCTGCCTCAAAACTTTCATATTGTACACTGGAAAAAAGTGTGTGTGTGTGTGTGTGTGTAAGTGATTTATTAGGTATACCGATCAATTCTAATTTGCGTCTATTTTCTCTGTATGTCACCCCCTGGGACAATGTGAACGCGTTAATGGCACCCTGTGCGTGGTGGGTTTTGCTGATAGCAGCCCATAGTAACAATATTGAGAAGATGGCACCTTCAAGAGATTCATGTTCTAACGGGGATGTGAGGTGTGCAGGGGGGCTCGGTTAGACCGGGCGTGGAAGGGGGCAGAGTTGGGGAAGCGGTGCAGGGGGAGGTGGATGAGGGTGGTGTGCACCTGCACCTGTTCATCAGAGTGATTTGAGTGCTGCGCGCTTGGGCGTCAGGGACAGGTGGGAGTGAGGAGGTGAGGAAGTTGATGGGGGTGAAGCTCAGGAGACTCTCCTTACCCTGAGCCCTAAGGGTGATTGGCCTGGGCTCGTTTACTCTGATGTCAGTGCTGACTTGGGCTTCATATGAGAAATTCAGTTCTGAAGAAGAATGGCGGGTGGGCGGCACGTTAGTCTGGGAGGCTGCAGTGACAAGGTGAGCAAAGACTGAAGGTGACGTGTGAAAGCCCAGTGGCACCTTTTGCAGGTAGAGGAACACACCCCCGTTGTGTGCTGGAAATTCTTTGATTGTTTTAGTAGTACTGTTGTAAAACCTGCTGTTAGTGTTGTGCGTATATTTATGTGTAAAGATTTGTCACCAGTTAGACATTGTATAGTGCGTTTTGAGTGGGACTTATACTTTGGTTTTAGTATCTCCTGACTTTTAATTGTTGTTGTGGCGTGTGTGTGTGTGTGTGTGTGTGTGTGTGTTTCGTTTTTTGAGGTGAAGACTTGTTAACTTAATTCAAACTAGCCCAAACTTGACTCCCAATCCTCCCACCTGTGGAGCTGGGCTTACAGGCACACTCTGCCACGCCAGGCCTCCTTACTGGGGTTTCTAAAAAATTGTGTTGTTATAATGGAACTTCTAAGGTAAGGCTTAATTAATAGTAGGGTTGAGTCACTTTTGTGACTGAGGACAATTTTTTTGTGTATAAAGCCAGACAAATTAAGGCATTGGAGACTGGAAGAATGGTGTATGGTCTAATAATGGCCCTTGAGGGATCTTCAGTTATGATAGTTTCTTATACCTCATGTTATTGAAAAAAGAACTTGCGTTAGTTTAATAGCCAAATTAGTTCTGTTTTTTCTGTGTTCATTTGTTTTCTCAATTAGTATTTGTTTCCATCATTGGCTTCTCAGTTCCGCGTCTGATCGGCACTTACGGAGACTGGAAACAGTCTGGAGGAGAACCAGGCAGGCGAGACACAGGTGGCGGCGCTCGGCCAGGCTGCCCTGGGCTGTGCCCTCGTGTTTGTGATGCTCTCTGCCAAGTGGGCAGCCAGTGATGTACCCGGCTTCACACAGCCCCTTCTCAGGGGCTCCAGTCCTTAACCCATGAAAGAACTCCAAACCAAACACACAAGCACGCCCTAAAAGAGGATAGTCATGCTCCTGGGGACTCTTGGAGGCCTTTGAGAAGCAGTCTGTAGGTTTTAGATCAAGGGGATACAGTTAATCGTTCAAAAAATTAAGATGAAACAGTTCATTGGGGACTTTAGGACAGAGTAAGCATTAAGCTCAGATTTTGTTTGCATCTTAAAGTCTGAGGAGTGTCACTCAGTGGAGGGCACTTACAGCTACGCATCACAAGGCCCTGGTTTTGATCACTGCTGCCAAAAACAAAGGCAAAATCACAAAGCTCCCTAGTACCTAGCATATTTCTGCCTTGTCCAAGGAGACACAGTAAGTTACTCTTGGTTTCACCTGTTTTTAATGTGAGTGCTTTGCGCTGATATTACTCTGTGTGAAACCCAATAAAAGTTCAGACTCTGCCTCAGTCTTATGAACAAGCCTTGAAATGCTTTTTTATAAATGACAGAGGGATGTATAAGAACTGCTGTGGAGAGGGCTGAAGGGCAGTTGAAGGAGTGAAAAGGTTCAAGAAAGACTTCACAAAGGAAGTAACACTTCAGCCAGAATTCTGTTAACTTACACCAAGAGCACAAATTGTGCTGCTGATGGCACGCGGTGGGTGTGCTGCTGATGGCACGCGGTGGGGGGTTGCTGGCTTTGGTGACAGCTCACCATTCTGTATAGCTGTAGGGCCCTCTGCTGCTGATGGAGCGTTAGGAAAAGAAGCTGGGTAGTGGTCAGGGAACACTGAAGATATTTTATAGTTACGGAATTGGTAGTTCGTCTTAGGTTATTGACACATTAGAAGATTTGGAGTCAGAGACTAACGTGTTGACAGTTTGCTTTAATTTAGGACTGGGAAGTGCTGAGGATTGAACCCCGTGCCTTTCTTTGGGCTGCATCCCCAGCCATTATTATTATTATTATTATTATTATTATTATTATTATTCCGTTTCCAAAGTTGGAGACAGGGTCTTGCTGAGTTGTCCAGGCTGGGCTCAGACTTGTGATCTTCTTGCCTCATCTTCTTACAAGTGCTGGGATGACAGGCTCTGGGACCACCACACCCCACTGATAAATTCACATCTGACAGTGACGGTGGTTTTGTATTTATGGAGTTGATAGCTCAGTAAAAAAAATAAGGTGCTTTTTCTTTATGTATTTCTTTTAAGAATGGTAATTGGGAAGTGTTTTAAGTAAGTGTACCTGCAAAAGTAAAAAGAACTTGGAAGAGAAAGTGATTTGGGGTGAGGCGACAGAAACTCTTTAAAGGTAAGAGGTGTTCAAGATGGATAAGGTTTGGAGGTGCTTGAGTGGGCTCACCGCAAAGGCGCACAAAGGAGATCGCCTGGTGAGCTTTTTCCGAGTGGAATGTGGTGCTTTTTGGCAGTTACTGCTGATGAAGGTGTTGGCTGATCTATGCAGTGCCAGATTGAGTATTCCGGTGTTCTACTTACATGTGTTGGAAAGTTGATTCGGAGAAGAGTTTTAGTTTTTCTATCTGCCATTCCTCGGAACCTTTTAATGCTTTTATATTTTGCCCCTTTGGTGTTTATCGGCAGCCTGTGATTTTTGCTTTTATTTGCTACTCAGTTATGATCTCCCCACTACTCTCTCTGTCTTTGATAATTATAGTTTCTTTATTCCCCCTAGTTGTTCCTCAGTTTCCTATAAAGAGTCTCAAAGCCCTTTTTTCTTTTTGGATTTCTTTTTTTCATTCTTTTTAGTACATATTTGCAGCACACGATGATCACATTCATGGCAGGAATTGGTACGTACACTTACAGTTCAGTTCCCTGCTTCTCCCTTCCCTCTGCCTCCTGTCATTTTTCCAGCATGGATTCCTTTGTCTCGGAGGCTTCATAATTATTAGATACACACAGTAAACACCAGACTAGATCAAAGAACATATAGAAGACATAAGGCAGTTGTAGCAAGTTTTATAGTACCCTTTTAGATGCATTGTCCTAAGTTACAATACTTTCTTTCTCTTTTTCTCTGTTGTCATATCTATTATGGGTATAACATATGGAGTTTTTCAAGTAAGAAACCTTTAAGTTTATGTGCCTGAGTTACTTAGCATAGTCTCAGGGTGCATTCGTTTTCATACAAATGACTCAAGTTTATCTTTATGGCAGAGCACTGCTCCATCGCGTGTAAATACCACACTTCAATCCGTCCGTCTGTCGATGGACGTTTAACTGTTGTGAATTGTGCTGCTACAAACATGAGTATGCACACATCACTGGGTCTTTAACTCTTGGTTAGATACCTAGAAAGGGGAATGGCTGGGTCAGATGGGATTTCTTTTAGTTTTTTGAGGAACCTCCATACTGATTTTTTTCCATACTAGCTGTGTCAGTTTGTACTCCTCAGTAGTGGTGGTGAGGAGTTCTTTTCTCCCTGCAACCCTCCAGCACTTGTGATCTCTCTCTCTCTCTCTGTCTTTCTCTCTCCCTCTCTCTCTCTCTGAGGTGAGACCTCACTATAGTTCACGTTGGCCTTGAACTCCTAGTTGAGCTTTGAACTTGTGATGACCTCTTGCCTCAGCTTCTAAGTACTGAGAGGACAGGTATGCACCACTACACCCAGCTGTTGGTTGATTTCCTGATGGTAGCCACTCTTTCTGGAGTGAGGTGGAGTCCCATTTGATTTCTCAGCAATATTGAGCCTCTTTTCATATATTTATTGCCCATGTGTATTGCTTCATCTGAGAAGTATACATTTCAGATGCTCATTTTTTTCCATCTGTCTATATTGGGGGGATGGGCTAGGTTTTTTGTTTTTTAGTTCTTTATATATTTTAGATACTCGTTTTTTTGTCTGAGGAGTAGCTAGCAAAATTTTTCTCATCCTGTAGGTTATTGTCTCTTTGCTGCACATAAAGCTCTTATTTCAAAATTATTTGGTGCTGCCAACCTCTATAGAAAGCACAGAGGAACTGAAGAGATTGTTGAAAATCAGCCTCCGTCTGCGTGCCCAGCAGTCAGTGCTAGGAGCCCAGATGCCTTATACTAGTTGTTCTCAAGGCGGCAGCAGCTGCAGCACCCAGGAACCTAACTAAAAACACAAGATTGCGGGCATTGCCACACATCTACTGAATGAGAAACAAAGGCTAAGCCCTCGTGGTCCTGTCCTCCAGCTGACTCCAGAGCCAGTAAACTGCCCCACTGTGCAAGTTCCGGGCAGGCAGATTGGCCCAGCGTGTCACATATGGCTCTTCCTGGTCTTTGATCGAGGAAAGGTTTTGAGTGAATGAATGAATGAGAGCTAGACTTTCTGTAACTGACTCTAGGAACATTGAGCCACGTGTCCTCTGTGGAGTGGACAGGGACTGGCTCCACCCTAGCACTGAGGGCTAAATGTTCAGTGTCCCGTGACTGAAGGGGGCAGACCCAGAGTTTTAATTCAGGCAACTTAGCTGTCCACCTGATCTTTGGGTTGGGGCTTAGGGAGACCGTGCCTGAACATAGCTCTCAGTACAATTAGGTCTGATTTTCTTGATGTTGGTCTGTTTTTTAAAGCATGAAACAAGGTTTGTGTCCATGGTAGGTTTGAAAGTTTCCAAGTACTCTACTGCATAAAACTGAGCAGTAATAGGCATGTGTGTGAGGTCCAGTGTGACAGGTCAGTACAGGTTTATAGTATGCAATAGCCAGGTCAGGTGTAATTATACTATTTAGGTGGCCTTTTATTTGCATAGGACGTTCTTCATTTTAACTTTTTCAGCAAACATTTTTTATTAAGATAACTTTTCTAAAACAAAAATAGAGAGTGGCAGAGCTGTGCATTTTACATCTTCAGTGTTCCGCCTGGGGCATGGGCTGCCCTCTGGGTTGCCCGGGCCTCCTCAGGCATTGCTGCAGCCGGGTGCTGGTTTTCAGAGCCTCTGCAGATCAGCGTGCATTGTGAGCTCTGATACTGTGGCAAAACGCAGCTGGTGGCAGTTGTGTTCGGTTTGTTTATTCTGGGATAACAGGCTTCAGTTTAAACTTGAATGTGTAATGAAGCATTCTATGGTGTTCCAGGCTTTGACAAAACTGATAAATGAAAATTCAAATATTCATTCATGACATAAACATGTTGTCAGGGTTCATGATGTAGTAAAATCATTTCACCTAAAAACTTGGTATACTTCTCAGTAACAGTATCTGAAAACACATCTTTTTAGGTATTTTTTTGAGAAGTGAAGACAAAAATTTGATGCACTATACAAGGTGTTTCTGTTAATATAGAGTAATGAAACCGTACACAGTCTTTCTGGCCTTCCCATTATGTTACATTTAATAATAATTAGTCCTTTCATCTGTTTTCCACAGCTACCCATTTCTAATAGACATTTTTGCTGATGTTCAACAATACTTTTTATGCATGTGTACAAGTGAACACAAAAATATTTTAAGTTCCTTTTAATGCCAGTAGTAGAATGTTACATCCACTGTTACTATGTCTCTGTCTTTTGCACTTAATGTGTGCCTTAGAGATGTCTCTACATTACCGTATACAGACAGCTTCCTCTTTTGCTTTCCCACAGTATTATATTTGACCTTATGAATGAAACAAATCTATTTACAGCCAGTCCTCTAATAATATTTTATTTAGTTGTTTGCAGTCTATTGCTGTTACACACATTGAGGCAACAAATAACCTTGTGCATACATCATTTTACGTGCTGCCTACCTATCTGCAGGACAGATGTGTAGAAATACAGTGCCTGGGCTGACAGGTTGTGGGCCAGATTTCCCTTCCTGAGGGGTTATGCTGATGTTCTTTCTCAGCAGTGTTGTATAGTATACCTTCTCCGCAAGTTTAACTTTTGGATACAACCCCCAGCATCTGTATGTATTTTGCAGGAGAAAGCATCTTACATGTGAGAAATTTTACTGTGTCATTGTGCCTTGCAGAACAAGATTCTAATAAGTCTTTTCATCTTAAAAAAATGCATTCCTATTTTAGATCTCTAAAATTATAATAAATTTAGCAGTTAAAAAAGTTGACCATTCTATAAGCGTCTTTATAAAACTATTTCAAGTGCTTTGTGTTAAAACATATCGTAATAGTAGTTAAGGCAAGATTCTTGTATTGAAATTCTGACTTTAAAAATACAGACCTAACATTCTTAGTTCTTAGATGCTAATGCATCACAACATAAAATAAAAAATTTCATCCCATTTGTATCTAATAATTTGTTGAATAGTAGAAACAAAATGCTTTGCATATGTCTAAGTCTGAAAGAAAGTTGCCTCCTTTGAAATTAAATTTTAGCAGTGTGGTTGAGTAGAAATTAAACAATTCACAATGCCGACTTTCAGTTCTTCTGAAAGCAGGAAGTGTATTACTGACACACAGAAATATTCCAGCCCAAAGAACATCCCTAATGCCATATGTGGTAAGAATTTGTCAGTAACCCACAAACCACTTCTGTAATGCAGTGAATAAGCAGAATTGGTCTTTGTTGAACATTTCCAATCTAATATGAAAGAACCTTGTTTTGCAGTGTCTTACAAGTAATTAATAGGTTATGGCTTGGGGAGAGCCTGGCACATCATGGGTGCTCATGGTTTATTGAGAGAAGGAATAAAGAAACCTGTGCACAATTCTTTTGGGTATAACTTTAAAACTTGCTTAGGTTATTGAGACTCTTAGTTAAAACAGAAGTTACCTGACTACATTAAAGAGTGATTTAAATATCCCGATTCAGCTTATTGCATCTTTAAATAAAAGTACTTACTTTTATTCTAGTTGTTCTCTTCACTACCGCTCATTCGCAATATATATTAATCTTATGTTTGCACTTATGCTAAGAAAATTATCTTTTTGGTTAATTAGTAAGGTGGGAAAAGTAAGAGCAAGAAGCAAATTAGTTACGAGGAAGTGGGTCAGCAGATGTGATGAGCTGTTTGAGAATCATTAACCTTTTAACCGTGTTTCTCTAAATGTGAATTTTATTTTCTTGTATTTTAAGCGATTAAGAAGATTGTCTACCAAATATAGGACAGAAAAGATATACCCCACAGCCACTGGAGAGAAAGAAGAAAATGTTAAAAAGAACAGATATAAGGACATACTGCCATGTAAGTTTGAATTGCCCTTCATGGAACAACTAGAAATGCAATTAGCCCTTTGTCACCTAACTCCCTTTGACCTTCCTGAGTTTGACTGTTACAGAGGTGGTAATTAACCTCTTTTTCAAGGTACACTGCAACATAATAATTGGTAATTTTGCTCCTCACTTTTCCTTTTGATAGTAATTTTGGTTCGTGTGTAGTTTTAACTATATCAGAGTTGCTCTCATAATAAATTGTTTTAAATACCAAAATTCCAAATGAGAGTGTCTTTTAAAGATCCTGTTCAGAAAAGCTAATTTATTAAAAAATTGTAAAGTGCTAAAATTACCGATTTATGGTACCTGTTCACAGTAAGCACCTTAGATGACCTCTCACCTCCGGCACATGTGCTTGGGAAGCAAAGCCTTGAGAGGAACTCCGGGGGCTTCTTCCACTGCCAGATCCAGTGGTCTCCCAGCGTTCACGCCTTTCTTTAGGCATTTTGACACCCTTCGCCAGTCTGTGAAATTCTCCTCTCCCACGCGCTCGCTCTCTTCTCACCGTCGCCTCCCTCTCTTTCCTTCCCTCTGGTCCTCGCTGGTTCCATTACCTTCATTTCCCTCTTTTTTCTGCAGCACCTAGGATTGACCACAGTGCTGGCTCACGCTAGCAAGTGCACTACCACTGAGCTGCGTCCCTGCCCCCTTTGAAACTTGGAAACGGGGTCTTGGTCCATTGCCTAGGCTGGTCTCAGGTTGAGTTCCTCCTGCTTCGGCTCCCCGAGGAGCTGGAATTGTGTGTAGGTACCAGCGAGCCTGGCTGATCCTTTGTCTCTCGGTATGGAGTGTGTTAGCAGCGGCGTGGGGTGCCCATGAAGAGCTCTGGCTGGAAGGGCCAGTCCTCGCCAGCTGTGAGACACTGGTTTCACCCCCTCCGTGTCTGCGTCTCCTCACCTGTACATTGAAGACAGTCATAATAGTTTGAGGATAATTTTTAGGGTTAACCTAATACTAACCCCACTCGTTAAGCTTTAACAAAACACGTCCCATTTTCCTTACTGGTTGCTTTGTGTTTTAGTCTATTCAGGCTGCTATGATAAAACAGTACCATAAACTGCATGGCTTTTGAACAAAAAAAATGTTTCTTACAGTGCTGGAGCCTGGCAGGTGCCATGGTGTGGCACAAGCAGCCTGGTGCCTGGTCAGGGCTGGCCCTCCTGGGTGCTCCCAGTGGCAGGGCAGGCGAGCTCCCTGGGCCTGTGTGAGGACACCTCTGTGAGGGCCTCCTAAAGCCCTAACTCTTGTACTGTGGCAGAGGCTTGGCACTGGCAGCAATTGGGGAGAATTGTGGGCATTAGGACTGTGGTACAGGGGCTGCCGTGGTTTCTGGTCACTTACTGAGGGAGCAAGGTCATCTAGTGGTGGTGTTCTCTACGATTGATGCGCATGCTCAGAGAGACCGCTGCTTTTTCTGTCATCTAGGGGACTCTTACGTAGCTTCAGGTTTCTGTTTTATAGTATTGCTTCATTCATTTTAATTAATTTTTACAAAAATGTTTTGAGTATATACTATGTGCAGAAAACAAAACTGGCAAGAAATCCCTGCCCTCATAATTTGTGTTCTAGTCTTGGTAGTATATAACAAACACAAATTAACATACATAGTCCATTTAGATGATGATTCGTGCTATTGAGAATAATAGAGCAGGAGCCAGGGACCTGGGGAAAGTTGGGAATAGAGGAAGAACAGTTTTGAATAAGGGAAAGATTAGTGATGGGCTGTTAAATTGGCCCCTGAAAAGTAAAAGTGCTGATCTACAGTGTTTACTGATTTCTGGATAAATGGATTTTTGTGGTAATCATCACAACAGAATTGTGAGATAGGTACATGCCATTTTACAGGCGGGAAATCGAGATGCAAAGATTAAATGGTTTATCACGGTGTTAATAGTTTGGGGTAGAATTTAAGTGAAGGCGATTGACACACAAAACAGGGATTCTCGGAGAGATTTTCCTCTGAGAGGACGTTCAGCAGTGTCTGCAGACAGGTTGATTGTCTCTCTGGGGTTTAGAGGTGTGGGCAGAGTCAGGCATCCTGCTGTTCATCCTGCAGTGTACCAGATGCAGCCTACCCACCTTAGAGTGAGCGAGGCTGAGGAGCTGCGTGGCCTGCCCTGCAGCAGCGATGGTGAACCTTGCAGGGCTGCGGTGGTAACCAGCAGCCAGCTGCTGCTCAGAGCTCTGCACTGTTGGCCTAGGGTCAAAGTGACAGCCTTTTTTCCTTTAGAATATTTAAGATTTGAGATGTTGATTTGCAGTAAACTTCTTATTTTGATTTGGAAAATCACATTCAAAGAAATTATATGCCCAGATACATATTTACTTACTGTTAGAAATAATTTATCAGTTTCATTTGAATGTTTTAATATATCCAATTAAATATTACCTTTTAATACTTTGAGATCTGATTTACTTATTTTGTATATACAATTCCTTAGCTTTTTTTTTTTTTTAAAGTAAATTTGTAGAGTTGTAAAGCAGTTAGCATAATCCATTGTCAGGACAGTCCAAAACTCCCAGAAGATTTGTGGTCAACACCAGCAGTTGCTAATCTGCTGTTCCTATGGGTTCTTGTTTTCTGAAATGGAATACAGACATAATCATATAATATGTGGACCATAGTGCCTGACTTCTTTCACTTAGCGCATTTTGGAGATCCATTTGTGGTGGGTGTATCAGTGGTTCGTTCCTTTTTGCTGTTGAGAAATAGTTCATTGTATGAATGTAACTATTCACCAGGTGATAAACATTCTGAACAGTGCTGCCGCATTTCCACATGCACGTGTGTGAGTTTTTATTTATCTTAGGCACTGGGAATAAAATTGTTGGGGCTTTAGGAGCTTGCAGTCCACCTTGTAAGAAGTTGTAGAATTGTATTTCGTAGCGGCTGCTCCATTTTTATGTCTCAGCAGTGCTGGCAGGGGCCCAGTTCTGTCACGTCCCCATCGTAATGTACTCTGTCGGGTTTCCATCGGTGTCTTTGTCTGAGGCTGCTGCTCACTCTTGTCCAGACTGATCTGGAGCTCCTGCCTCAAGTGTTCCTGCACACCAGCTGGGCCACTGTGGGCCCAGTGTGCTGGCTTCGGAGGCTTTGGCTGTTGTTATTTAGAGGTTCTCCTTATGGTTCTTACTCACACCTATTCTTGTGCTATTAGCCGTTCATATTTCTTTGGTGAAGTCTTCAAATCATTTGTACATTAAAAAATTGTTTTCAAATCTAGCAAATGGACATCATGGCGCACCTGTGAGCCCAGCTATTGGGAAAGAAGGCTGAGGCGTGGAGCCTGGCGAGCTGGAGGCCAGCCTGGGCAATGCCATTAAATGCGGTCTTTCAGTGGAAAGGGCTGGGAAACACAGCTCTGTGTAAAGCACTTCTGGGTCCCCAGGACCATACCAAAGAGAAAACAGTTTTACTGAGTTGTAGGAGTTCTATCTTTAGCCTGCCAAAGCCAAGCTATCCTTTCAGATGATGAATCTGGATACTGTGCCTATTCCAGTGTTAATTACATTCTTTATTTCTCAGAGCTAAGGTTTAGTTAATAGGTCTGTTTTTGTAGAGGTGGTTGTGTGTGTCTTTTCTTCTTGTCTCCTGTTGTTAATGTTTGTTTAGGGTGGGCGGGGGGGTGCTGTTTTACGAAACTCTCGTATGGCCAGTATTGATTTATCTTTTTAGTTTTGGTCTCTCAAGAGATTATAGAGGCAGTCAGCAAAATTATGGAAAGGAAATTACTTTTATTTCTTACTGTCTTAGTTACTTTTTACTCGTCACTGAGACAAAATAGCTGATGCCCAACGTTGGGAAAGGAAAGGTTTATTTCTTACAGTTTTTGGAGGTTTCAGTCCATACTCAGTTGGCTCCAAGGCAGGCTGGCATGGCAGGGCCGCAGTTCATGGTGGTTGCAAACAGCAAGGCAGAAAACCGGCAAAAGAGCAAGACACGCCTTCTTCTTGTCTTTACATCACATCCTGGCTCCACCCCTTTGTGGGTGGAGCACTGACACTATCAATCCAAGCACTACACAATAAACCAGTCACAAATGCACATTGCAAACTCATGAGGCCTGGGGGACAAGACATAAACCATGACACTTACATAGATTCTTTATGCTTAATAAGGACAGCGGTGCAAACATGCAAAATGTAGATGTGTGGATTTTTGTTATATGACCAAAGTAGTACTAATTTGGGGATTCTTTTTTTTTTTTTTTTTTTGTCTTTTTCCTTTTTATCGGTACCGGGGATTGAACTCACAACTGCCTGCTTGCAAGGCAGGCGCTTATGCCGCTGAGCTAAATCCCCAGCCCCCTGATTTGGGGATTCTTGTTAAAATATTGTGCTCTTGTGAGAAAAAACTCTTAGGGCTACTGTATTTGTTTATGCTTTACAGTATAAATGGAAGTTTTAAATCAGAACTTACTGAATCAAACTTAATATACAATATAGAATGCTATTTTAATTTGCTTTCCTATTCGTCACCTGTTGAGTTGGCAGTAGATAAAAGAAGAATGGCCAGAAACATTAATTATTGAAGCTGAGCGATAGATACACGAGGGTTCTTATAAGTTCTATTTTGGGTATGCTTAAATTTTTAATCTTAGCAAACTTTAAAATAAAAAAAAGAAAGAAAGAAATTCCCCGCCTGCTTACAGCCAGCCTGGCATTTGGGAATCACAGTTCTCATTGGGATTCCTGACACCAGAAACATTTGTAGTGAACCCTTTGGTAAAGCTTCTACTGTACTCTGCTTTGAAATACTTTGAATAGAGCCTGATAGAGGAGGTAATTGGGATGGTTTTTACTGGCACACATGGCAGGAAAAAGATTTGTATGGTTATTTAACCATTGTTAGCATCAGTCTTTTTTTTTTATTTAAGGAGAAAAAAAAAACAGAAAAAGGGTACAAGTAATACAAAATTTAAAAAGATAAACAGTAAGAAATCACTAGTTAATAGATTACATATTCTCATCTTAGAAATAGTTATTCAAGTTACAAAATTGAAGCATATAAAGTGGACTTTCAAACAGTCAAATAGTTTTGATCAATGATCCAAAAAAAACTCAGTAATATGGTTATCTATCTTATACACTTAAACATATATGCAGTTATAACCTTTAGAGTACTTTCTTTTCTTTTCTTTTGTACAATGACAATTACACATTTTGGGTTTTATTACTCCCACAGTTCTTACTACTTTTTTTGAAGAGAGTAAAACCAAATGCGACATATCAGAACAGAGTCAAATCAAAGGGATGGACATAATAGATAATGTAAAAACAAAATACAAGGTGATCAACAATGGTTACCATACTGCCTCTTGCTATTTTAAGAACTTCCAGTTATAATAAAATTGAACAAAACAGTAAAGAATAAAACCAAAGCATTGGAGACATTACAGGACTTTAAAAGAAGATAATAGTCAACCTGAATGGGCGTCATAATGAATCTTACTGTCTTCACAGTTTTGCCTATACTTTGGAACTTGGTACGATCAAGCAAAGCAGAATAGGGGAAAATCAGTCAAAACAAGATGGTGAGGGCAATGCAGGATTTCAAATCAAGTTAATAGGAAATGAAAGGTTACTATAATGTATCCTGCTATTTTTTTAATTTATTTTTTCCTTAATTAAAAAGATAAGAAAAAAGTAAATAATTTTTTAAAAAGGGGGGGGGGATTGAGATAAAAGAGGGCATAACAACAGAACAGCGTAGGTCAAAACATAACCATTTAAGCAAAATAGTGTTTCACCACAAGATATCCTGACATAAAATAGTTACCATAGTGTCTCTTTCCTTGAAATCTTTGAGTATAACTTCGTATACTGTAGCACTAAACATATCAAGACACTATAAAACCATTCAAAAGAATGACATTATTACAGGGTATTTAGAACCAATTAACAGAAAATGAACTTGTCTATAAAAGTTTTTACTTATCATATATAATAAAATCCAACAAGATACAACCTTTTAAGACTGATGGAGACAGAAGAATACAAGTTTGATGGGACTTCAAAACAAAATGATACTAAGTCAGCACTAGCTATTATGATGTCTTGTTTTCTCCAAAATAGCTGTTCCTACCGTCTGATCTTCTCTGCCTCACTTCTGTTGAGCTCTTTTTCTGTCATTTGTTGTCAGTTTGTCTTCTTCATTTTGCTTTCTGCTCCATTCATTGTGGCCTCTGCCACTATTTCTGGAATCTTGGTATTTTCCTTTTTTTAGACTATCCTGCAGTATTCTCTGTAGAGTTGAATTAGTGGTTGCAAATTCCCCTAGTTCCTCTTTATCCTGGAAGCACTTTGTTTTTCCATCAATTTCTAGGGACAGTTGTGCAGGATATATCAATCTTGGCTGGAGGTTATTGTCTTTCAAAGCTTGAATTATTTCCCCCCATGTTCTTCATGATTTGATGGTTTGTGTCGAGAAGTCTGCTGTTATTCTGATGGGCCTTCCTCTATGGTTATCTGTTTCTTGTCTCTGACGGCTTTTAATATTCTTTTCTTATATTGTATTTCTGGAATTTTGATTATTATATGCCTGGGTGTAGCTCTGTTTGGGTTGTTGGTGGCTGGGGTCCTGTATGCCCCTAGGTACATCTGAGTATCTTTACCATTTGCTAAATTAGGGAAATTCTCTTAGATTATTTCTGTGAATAGCTTTTGTAGTCCATTTGTTTGTGTCCCTACTTCTTTTATGTTCTTAATTCTTTTTTTTTTTTTGGTCTTTTTTCCTTTTTATCGGTACCGGGGATCGAACTCACGACTGCCTGCTTGCAAGGCAGGCGCTTACGCCGCTGAGCTAAACTCCCAGCCCCCTGTTCTTAATTCTTAAGTTGTAGATCCTCTTATCATCTTCTAGCCTTTGTATTGTTGCTGTTTGTTTTTGGTTATTTTTAAGAAGTTTTTCATTTCATGCTCCCACATTATAAATCTGCCCTCCAGTTCTGATAATCCTTCCTTAGTTTCTTTCAAGCTGTTATGCCAGCTTTCAATAGAGTTTTTAGTTTCCTGGTAATCTCTTTGAACCTGCTTTACGTATTCTATGTTTTCTCTATTTTTTCCATCAATCAATTCTCCCCTTTTATTCTGTTCCTCCATTCCACCATCTGTTTTTTCCTGGACGGTGTTTAGCATTTCTCTAACTATTTTACTTATATCTTGCTTCAGGTTGTTAATAACTTCATTCCTGAACTCGTCTATGAGGCTCTAGAGATAGCGCTTTATGTCTGTTGGTGCCATATCTGATATTGCAGGTTTCTCAGGATTGAGGGCCGAGGATCCATTCTTCTTGCTCCCTCTTCCCATATTTTTTGTTCCTTTTATACAAGTGAATATAGGAGGTCCAGTTTCTTTCTTTGTCGGTTACAGTTTGTTTGAATTGCGCTGACTAGGTGTTCCCGCCCACTGCAGTGTACTAGGTAGACAGAGACCTGGGCAGCCTCTGCTGGGCCCACCCTTCCAGGTCAACCTACTGAAGGCTTCACTGCTAGGGTGCACCTCCAGGCGCTGGGATCTGGTTTGGGCTAGCCTACTGGGTCTTAGTGGCATCACACAGGCCAGGCACTGCCTCCCAATCCCACTTGAGAGGGGAATATGTGACTGAAGTCACTGCAACAACCTGTTCCGGCTAGTCTGCCTGGTCCCAGTAGGTCCTTTGCTGAAGCCTCCTACTCTAATGGAAGGGTCCCCAATCCGCTCACTCACCGCAGGTCGATGCAGGGTTCCTGGGCAGTCCTGCTCTCAACTCCATTCACCACTTCCCACTCTCAGAGCTTTTGCGCCTCTCGCCTTGCTGCGCTGATTGGGACGCAGCAGCGGCACAGGAAATTCAAATCGCAGCTTCCAGTGGCACGGGGTCCAGCTTCCGCGCTGAGATCTTATCTGTTCCTGTTATATCACTGGGATTGTGTTTCCAATTGGTTTCTCTTAGTTTAGTTTGTTCCTGGGTCAGCAAAGTATATCTCCCCTTGCTTAGGATTTCTTGCCCGGCACCATTCCTGGATTTTAAGTGTGGTTTCTCAGAGAGCCTCCGAAGCTGCTGCTGTCTATCCGCCGTGTTCTCCCCGAAGTCTGTTAGCATCAGTCTTAACAGCTGAATAGTCTCATTTACCAGAAGCAGCTTTTTTTTTTTTTTTTTTAAGGTCCGTACATTTCTTAAACCAAATGCCATAGAAAGAGGGGAGGATATGTAGAATGAAGGAAATAAGTTGGCAAAGAATTGATAAACATTTTCTTTCTTGGAAACATGAGATGCATAATTTTTATCGCAGGCCTAGTGTGTCTTGTATGTCTCTTCCTATACTTAATAGTTAAAATTTCATCAAAAGTAAATACGTTAATCAGCAAGGCTGGACCTTAGTGCTGCTCTGTGTGCAATTTGGACCAAGGGAAAGTAATTTATAGGATGTATTGTCCTTTTGAGAGTTGTCTAAAGCTGGGGTGTAGCTCTGTGGTGGAGCATTTGCCTGGGTGTGTGAGGTCTTCAGTTTGACCCCTTGCACTGAGGCAAGAGGATGGCAGGTTTGAGGTCAGCCTGGCAGCATAGCAGGACCTTGTGTCAAACAGAGCAGCAATGGCTGAGGACGTGGCCCATGGCAGAGCATATACCTGGCATGCACGAGGCCCGGTACTCAGGGCCTAGTACCACAAGAAAAAAATAAATATTCTGCTTATCTTTGTAACCTTACTTGGAGTGCTAGCCTGACATAATTAATGTTGTTTTTTCTTTGTCTCGTAGTTGATCACAGCAGAGTTAAGTTGACTTTAAAGACTCCTTCCCAAGATTCAGACTATATCAATGCAAATTTTATTAAGGTATGTATTACCTTTAAGGGACTTTTTTGTACTCTTAGCAGCTTCTTATATACCAGTTTTAGTAAAGCTTTTTAAATTGCCCAAACACGGTCTCAACAGCAAGAAGAACAGCAGATGACTGCTGCCCTCAGTTTCGCGTGCCTCCTCCCAGCCTCCGTGCTCCTGCAGATGGACGGCTTGTGCTTAGCTTACGATTGCACAGACGCTCTCCTGTTTGTCTCTTCCTTTTCATTGAAGGCCTGTAGATACTCGCTGTTACAACCTCATCTTCTAGGTGACCTCAAATTTAGGACCATGAACAGACATAGTCACACCCTGTTGTTGAACCATGTAGCTTATTTTCATTTTTAAGGAAAACAGTTATCACAGAAAAATATTTGTTCTTTTGAGTAATTTTACAGGATTGATGAGTAGGACTGGCTTTACTGGGAAATACCGATTTAAAATGATAGGACATAACAGACTTGAAAATTGTTACTACTGTACTTCAAGTAACACTGAAATTTAAATACAGGTTTTGTTTTTTTGAAATAAGGTCTCACTATGTAGTCCAGACAGGCCTTAAACTCATTATGTAGCCCAGGATGGCCTTAAATTCCTGCACTAGCAGTCCTCCTGCCTCAGTTTCCCAAGTACTTGGATTGCAGGCATGCACCACCATACTTGGCTTTAAATACAGTTTTTGGGAAATAACTTTGGTTACCCTTAACCAAAGTAGGCAAGCTCTTATATAGTTATCAATAGAAAATGACACTGAAAAGTACATTTGTTTGAGCTAAACAAAAGGCACTAATTTCTTCTGTAAGTTCTTTGATTTTTTTAATCTAATTATACAATAGTATTATTTTAAGTTATATTTGGTATTTAAGCATTGCAAAGTTTCTGGCAGTGTTGAAAAAATTGTTGGGTAATAATAGTTTATATGTTTAAATAAAGCAAGTATTGTCTTCAGCAATATTGAACAGTCACGGTTACAAAGTTTTTTTTTAAGTACAGTTTATTACAGTTGCACTAAAAGCCAAAATTAATAAATTAAACCAAAACTACTAGGTAAGTAATTCACTATTTTAGGTGTTGTCAACATTCACATTCTTTCATAAGGACATGTGTTACAAGTTCTAGTTATTAATTGTGCTTAACGCCACTGACTCATTCCGTGACTCCTCTACAGCAGTGTTTATTTTAGTCAGTGGTCCTGTTGAGTCTATTCTTGGGTTTGTTATTTAAAAGCTTCATAGTAGGAGTTCAGTGCTCTTACAGTTGAATAGACAGATAATTAAGGGAGCCTTGGAGGAAAGTCACTAAGAAGAAGCTGTTAACTGGTTGTAATACTCGTTTTAGAATCAGAGCATGCTTCTTTTGTATTTCTGCTCTGGTTAACCTTGTTGACTAGGTACTAGGGATTGGGGTTCTTGTTTTAAACTCTTAAGTAAGATTTCTCAATAGTGTAAAGATGCCCTTAAATATGAATTTGTTAACATAGCTAATACTCACAAAAGAATAGTAGCAGTTACCAAAAGCTGCAGTAAATTGATGTATTTATGTCATGGTTTTATGTAGTATGAAGAAAAATTATTTCAGAATGCTTTAGGTAAAAGCACTAGTACTGATAAAATTTGAAATGTTAAAATTTAGGTGGCAGATATTTTGGTAATCATTACAAATGTGAAATTGACTTTTAACCATTTTAGGGTGTCTATGGGCCAAAAGCGTATGTGGCAACCCAAGGACCGTTAGCAAATACGGTAATAGACTTTTGGAGGATGATATGGGAGTACAACGTTGTAGTAAGTATTTCACTTTTCATAATATATTTTGAGAAGTTTTATGTAATGACGTAGGGTGTTTTACTGAATAAGAAAGGAGAGGACATTTTAGCCCCGACGCTGTTTACTTATTGCTGACTGTCTTAGTTAGCTTTTTACTCGTCACTGAGACAGAATACCTGAAGCCCAAGTTGGGAAAGGAAAGGTTTATTTCTTACAGTTTTTGGAGGTTTCAGTCCCCACTCAGTTGGCTCTAAGGCAAGCGGGCATGGCTGGGCCGCCCTTCATGGCAGCTGCAAACAGCAAGCAGGAACCAGCAAAGAGCAAGACACACCTTCTTCCTGCCATTACATCGCATCTTGGTTCCACCCCTAAGTGGGTGGGGCACTGACACCATCAATCCAAGCGCTTAGACAATGAAGCATCACAAATGCACAATGCAAACTTATGAGGCCTGGGGGCCACAGACATAAACCATGACACTGACGTTTACAAAATTGGCAAAACTGGTTTTTTGGGTGTGTCATTAAATGATGACAAACTACTATTGGAAGAAGAGAGTGTGGTAGGAATGTAAACCTTGCCCTAAGTAGCTAACTGATGAGACAGCCACCAGATAACTTTGAAGAGGCAGGAAATAGTGTTTTCACCGGTCATTGAAAAGCTTGACAGTGCAGTTGCATCCTTCATGATTTTCTGGTCTCGGCCCCTTGCGGCGGGAGCGAGTACATAGCTATAAACTACCACACGACACGTGCGCCCGCCAGACCTCCGTTCAGAGCTTGTTTAGAGCTTATGGAGGAGCAGGCCTAGCGGTCCCTGCCCTCCTAGACAGAGGGAAGTCGTGTTCTGAGGTGTGGAAGCAAGGAAGTGGGGTACTGCAAAGAGCCGCCTGGTCCACTTTGTGCTCTTGGAACAAAGCACTTGCTTGCTGACAATGTTGGCTGTGTTGATACAGAAAATCAGAAGTGAGGAGCCCTCATTCCTCTTTTGGAAATACTGCAGTAGGTTTTTCTGTGGAAATCTAGTGAGTCTAAAAGTATGGTAATTCTATGTTTAAAAACAGTGTTAAATTTAACGTATTTAAACTTTAGACAACGTTATTAAATGTATTTTCTCATAATTAAATATTGACTAAAAAGTACTATTTCATTAGGTGTAAATATCCTAAAATGGAATTTTAGTATAAGTCAAAAGTCAAACTAAGCCACATTAATTGGAGTCAGTTACTTTATTGCTGTATAGTTTAGTCCTTGTTTAAAAGTTATGATTTTGTTATTAAAACTACTTTTTCAGACAGGCTAAGTGTACTTTTCTACAGGATAAAAGTAATTTCTGAGACTTCATATTTTAAGATTGTCTTGTGTGGACTGGGGATTTAGCTCAGCGGCATAAGCGCCTGCCTTGCAAGCATATAGTCATGAGTTCGATCCCTGGTACCAAAAAAAAGATTGTCTTGTGTTTGAATGATACAGTCTCTATTCTGCCCCTCCCCTTCCTTTCCAGATTATTGTAATGGCTTGCCGAGAATTTGAAATGGGCAGGGTATGTATATCTATTTATATTTTTTCATCTTTAGAGTTAGATTAATCTCTTTTATAGATAGCCTAAGCCCACCTAGTTAAAGTAGTTACTTTTTTGTGTTCTGCTGTTGCTTTTATATGATACAAAGAACAAAATAATCGCTAAAGCAAGTAATTTTTAAACATTTTCTAAGTATATTTTATGATTTTTATTTATTTATTTGGGCTTTTTGAGACAGGGTTTAGGCTGGCCTGGGGCTCACTTTGTAGCCCAGGCTGGTCTCGAACTTGCAACAATCCACCTACCTCAGCCTCCCAAGTGCTGGGATTACACAGATGTGCCACCACTCCCAGCTATTTTATAATACAGTTAAAATAATTTGGTATCACTACTTAGTAGTCTTAAAATATTTCAGAGTGTTATAAGTAGAACATCAATTACAGAATACAGTAGAGAATTATTTTTATTTTTTATTTATTTTGGGAAGGATACTGAGGATCAAACTTAAGACCTTGTGCTTGCCAGGCAGATGCTTGTGCTGCTGAGCTAAACCCCTGGCCCTAAAGTAGAGAACTATTTTTTAAAAAAGGAATAAAGTTAAACTTAAGTAAGAATGTCTCAAATACTCTTAATTCTCTTTATCATCAGTTTATAGGTCAAATATTTGATTATACCCTTATGAAAATACTAGTAACTTGTTTGTTTCTTCTGTCTTCAAAGCTTAGATATGAAATTCCTCACCTTGATTTTTTAATGTAATACTCTGTATAAATTAATTTTAAACTATCAAAAGCATGGTGTCATTTCTGAAGTCCTTTTAGGAAATGACATATTTATTTAAAACATAGATATTTAAAACTTCAAATGTGGTCTTCTATACATGCAGTACACAAATGTAAAATACAGATTACATAAGAGATTTTATTTGGCTTTCCTGTATGTGTGATTTGTTAGTAACCTAAAAATCATTTTTTAGAGGTAAAAATTCTTAAAGCTGTATTTCAGTAAGGGAGATGCTGAAAAAGGAAGTTGCCACATGTTTTACTCGTGTGGAATGTTAGGTAAATAATTGGGAAACATTTTAACATGGTTTCTGTTATTCCTCCTAAACTGCACTGTACTGTCAGTTAACATTGGACAGAAAATGAACAGTCTGAAATTAGAAAATATACTTTAACAATTAATTGAACAATAAAAACATTCAGATATAACTTCATTCAACTTCTATTTTCTTAAGTTACTGTTAAGGTTTAGGACTTTTTCTTCCATAATAAAAGCTCATATTATTTTTCAATGGTAATAACACCTGATGAAAACTTAAGTTATACTGAGTATAAAGTTTCTTGAAGCTGAAGGGTTCATGATTTTTGGTGTTTTTTTAGTACCAGTTGAGAATCTCCTGTGTGAAGTGAGGTGTGGTGGCACATGTACTTGGGCATCCGAGGCAGGAAGAGTGAACGTTTGAGCTCAGCTTGAGCAATTTAATGATTTAGCAAGACGCTGTCTGAGAGTTTACAAAGGGCTGGGTTGTGGCCCAGGACAAAGGCCGTGGGTTCAGTTACTGCTACCATCACGAAATAGGGAGGGAAGGAGGGACAGACAATGAGAACATCTCCTTCTTGTCCAAAACTTTGTGGGACCAGAAGTGTTAGAATTTGAGTTTTTCAGATGTGGGCTAATAATTGCCTAAACTTTACTGGTTGAGCAACCTATAAAATCTGAAACTCTTGACAGTGTGATGCTCAAAAAGCGGCCTTTAGGGCGTTTCAGGTTTCAGGCTTTTGATTAGCAGCTCTCACCTTTCTCGATTTTGAGTAAGGGGCTGTAATTTATCAGATGATCTCAACTTAGGATGTGACCTGTGGAAAGAGCAGAGACGAGGACCCAGGGAAATCTCCTCTCCCTCCGCGCCTTGACCATCTGCGGTCCGCGGTCGCAGCCCCAGGGTGCTGTCTGTCTCTACACGAACGTGCACCTTGCAGAGTGCCAGCTTATGCATCAGTGGTGTTGGCACCCACTTTCTGGTGTGGTGTTAGGGCTTCACACCACCAGGGCAGTTCAGTTACTGCTCCGCTGAGGGAGTGGCCTGTTAGCGCACAGCTTTCCATGCTTCCCGAAATCAGTCTTCCACAACTTGTTCTTTTTGCTCCAGAGTATTAAAACTTTACCAAAGAAAGGACCAAAATACAAAAATCAAAAACAAAACAATCGGGGCTGGGGATTTAGCTCAGCGGCATAAGTACCTGCCTTGCAAGCAGGCGGTCGTGAGTTCGATCCCCGGTACTGATAAAAATGAAAAAGACAAAAAAAAAAAAAAAATCCTCTAAATAATTTAATTTTATTGTTTTTCTTTAAACTATTGGGAAATGAGTTTTGGGAGATAAGCTGTGATTTTAGGAGTCTGGAATATTAGTGTTTAGTTTATTACCCTGTATTTGTGTGGTCAACTTACAGTTCATTCAGTTTAAAAGTGTAATAACTCACTTGCTATTTTTGGAGCTATGACAGTTTAATTTGAAGTTCATGCTGGGCATGGTGACATACCTATAAACCCAGCACTCAGGAGGCCGAGGCAGGAAAATAACCCAGTGGGAGGCCAGCCTGGGCTACAAAGTGAGTTAGGGCCAGCCAGAGCTGCATGGTGAGACCCTGTCTCAAAAAGACACTTCAAAAAAAACGAAGAGAAGAAATTGATTAGCTGCACTTAGGAGGAGGAAGAATTTCTGCTGTGCAGTTGTACAGTAGTGACTAGATAATAATGTACTATATATTTCAGAAAGCAAGAAGAAAAGATTTTACAATTTTGATCATAAATTGGTAAATGAGTCAGTGAGTCAGTGTTTAACTCATTTAAACGCTGCACATTGTACACATTTACTGAGGAATCACATTAACATGCACAGTTACGTTATTTACCAATTAAAGTTTAAAATTCATGAACTCATGCAGTGTCTACTACTAGAATGTGTATTTTAAGCTAGATGGTAAGTTATAAACTTCCATTTTGTTAGATCTTCATAAAAATTACATCATTTCCTGAAATCAGGAATCACCATGTGCTGTATCTTCTATAAAGTTAGGCTTTCCATTCACTTGCCTAGTTTTCCAAAGTCGAGGGATTGGTGTTAGAAATCAGTGAGTGTTGGGCTCTTTATCTACCAATTTAAAACAGAGACGGCAGAGGGAAACAAACTAGTTATACTTGTAAACTCAAATAAAATTGGACAGTTAAAATAATACATTGTGCTTATATAGGATTTGTTACATCACTAGAGTATTTGAAATATATTGTTAATTAGTACATTTGGGTTATTGTTCCTTTTTAAATAGTATTTTGGAGGCTTTTTTTATGCAATTCAGGGAGACCTTGAACTCACTGAGTAGCCCAGGCTGGCCTCAAACTCGAGATCCTCCTGCGTTATCCTCCCCACGTGCTGGGATTATAGGCTTGTGCCACCATGCTTGGCTTTGTTGTTCCTATTTTTACAGATAAAGAAGTTAGCAGGCAATAAAACAGTAAAACTGGTACCTGGTAGAATACCCGCTGTGTCTGGAATTTACATTTCACGGGGATTCAGTCAGGGCCCTGGAATTATTTGGGACCCCTGCCTCCTCAATGGGCCTAAATATGCTAGATGCTTGTTTAAGCATTTTTTCTTTTCTCAAGGGAGAACTTGCTTCTACTCTGTAGACAAACCAGGTAGCGCAAACAGTTCCCAGGCTGCTATTAGTAAAGTTTGCATAATGCACGTGGACTGGGCATGAGTTCAGCTTCAGTGACACTGGAGTGGGCTCTTCCCTCCTGGCTCCTTGCCTGCTGATGTCAGTAAAACACAAAATTTTACTTAATTACTTTTTTTTTTTGAAAACAGAAAAAATGTGAGCGCTATTGGCCTTTATATGGGGAAGACCCTATAACGTTTGCACCGTTTAAAATTTCTTGTGTAAGTACCTGTTTTTTATTATGTTGTTTAAAAACTAAATTGTAATGTGGTACAAACCCAAGTGGCTTATAACTCTATGTAAACCTACATTAATTAATAAATAGTAGTAATATTTATTTTATACTGCTTTTAAATTTAGGTGCTTTGGGACTTTTAATAAATGTATCACTTCCCTATTTCTGTTCAATTTTACCTTGGCCTTTGATGGTAATTATGTATACATGAGTAAACTGAGTAGCCAGTGCTTTGAGTGATCTATTTGGAAATAGGTATGTTTATTTCAAATCTGAAAAATGGGAAAGACTTTCTTGCTGAAACATAGCATTTATGTTAACCATCATACCTGTTATCTTCCCTGAAATTGTTCTAATTTTGTGAAAGTTTTACTTCTTGGCTGTAAATATTGATCTTTTATGGAAGATAATTTGGTAATGAAACTTAAAATGTATGTCTTATACTGTTTTTTTGTTGTTGTTGTTGGGTGTTTTGTTTTGTTTTGTTTTGTTTTGTCTTTTTGAGCCATGGTCTTTATACGCTGTTCAGGCTGACCTTGAGCTCACTTTGTGGTCCAGGCTGGTCTTGCAACAATCCTCCTGCCTCAGCCTCCCAAGTGCTGGGATTACAGGCGTGAGCCACCACACCTGGCTCAACATACACTTTCAATGATCTCTGGAAGTGAGTTAAATTCAAGCACAAAAACTTACGCGTTAGAGACCAGAGAAAATGAATTTAAAAACAAGAAAAAGAAGAGGGGCCAGGGGACAGACAAAAGTAATATGCTGATGAGCTGAAGAAAGGAATAATTTCTTTACTGCCAGATGATGCCATCTTTCTTGGTCCCTTGGATGACATATTTTATTTTTTCACATAAAAGACCATGATTGAGCATCCATGAAAATGAAATAATTCCCCTGCATAAGTGAAGACTCTCCAAAGAAGTAGAACTAGTGAGAGGCGTGTGTCGGGGCCCGTGTGGGAGTGAGGAATTGGCTCCCTGGAGCTATGGAGGCAGGCAGGTCCACACCCCACCAGCGGTGGGACCCGGCCATGCTGCGGTGGCAGGAAGGCCAGGAGCCGGCAGGCCCAGCGAGCTCCGTGGCAGCAGGTGCAGAACTGGGAAGGGCCAGTGCTGCGGCTGGGCACGGTGAGCTGGGTTCTGTCCTGCTTTGAGAGGCTGGGCCCTGGGTTGACTCAGACCAGCAGGTGATTGGACGCGGCCTATCCTCAGTGTAAAGGATGCTCTGCTCAAAGCCCCTGATCAGAGAGGTCCTCTGTGGAAGCACCCAGAGCCCTGTGCTCCCCAGCGCTCTGCAGCTTGGCCAACCTGATGCAGAGTTAGCTGCTGCATTCTCACCCCAGAGTTGCTTTTCCTCAGTCTTCTGTAGTTAAACAGAAACGCCTCCAGCCCAGTTTCATTCACTTCGGTTCAGGTTTGAGACAGGCTCTCTGGCTGTGTTTCCCGGGCTGTGCTAAAATGTGTGTTCCTCCTGCCTTGACCTCCCCGTGTGAGGGTTAGGTGTTAGGTACTAGATTGGCTTAAAGTTTGTTGATTGCCACTGCCTTTCTTAACTTGGGAAAAACAATAACCAATACGCACTACATTGTCTGCTTCAAGAGAGGAAAACCTGCCCTCTCACTAGCTGGGAAATTATTACCCAGTACATATTAGATTCCTGGACAGCCCGAGGAAGCAGCCTAGTTCTGCTGAACATTTGTAACTTTAAATGCAGTAAGAACAGTGTTGCAGAGGTCACAGTTAAGGGAAGACACAGTACTCAACAGCAAAACAGCTTGAAAGTTTTGCACATTCGGAAATCAGAAATAATACACAATCTGCAATAATAAATAGAGAAAAGGAAGTGACTTATAATCTGGAAAAAGATGAATTGACTTTTCAAGTGTTTTCCAGCTTAACTAAAAGCTAATTTTGGAAGTCTTCCTGAGAAGAGGTTTGATTGGATTAGCAGAAGCTTGTGTTCACGTCAGGATGGATCTCATGCTGAAGAAAACAATTTTCTTAGCCAATTTCAGAGCAGACCATAGCTTGTGTTCTTGTTTCAAACAACTTAGGATTCGTTTCTGCAGACTTTGCAGCAAACAGAGCACATTTGCAAGGATACTCAGGGAGTGGCTTGCTCTGGCGTGGGTGTGGGAGATGGCAGTCAGGGAGGTGCGAACTCGGGGCGGGGCTGCTGAGCTCAGTCCCAGGCGCCACCCCTGGGTCAGCGCCCATGGCCTGTCTTCTGCACGGGTTTACTGGGAAGCGACTGTGCTGGTTGACTCATTTGCCAGCCTCTCACAGCAGCAAAGATCTGCAGACAGAAGCTTTATGGTTCCAAAACCTAAAGCTATGTACTCTCTCACCCTTTGCATAAAAAGTTGCCTTAGTCTAGTGTTCTTCCCATACTTTTTCTTTTTTTTTGGTGCCAGGGATCGAACTCATGTCTGTGCATTTGCAAAGCAGGTGCTTATGCCGCTGAGCTAAATCTCCAGCCCCCACACTCCTTTTTGATAAAAGTAAAAACACCTTCCCCTTAGTGGGTATTTGAAAAGTACAACTAAGTAACTACAATTTTCTTAAAATCCATTTTATTAATAATGCACTGTTTTGACAATTGATGGTTATAACTAATAGGCAAAAAGAAGAATGTCTTACTGGCAAAGCGTTGCAGGCTTCATTCTACTTGTACTTAGGCTGAGTGACCGTAAGAGACTTCTGACGGCTGATGTTATCGACCACAGTGTTAACTTCTGTGGTTTTCTTCCCTCCTTCCCCAGTTGCCATCCATTTAACTGCATTAGGCAGGGACAGGGAAAGCAGGCATTCTGGAAAGATGAAGCAGCTGTCGCTGGGTACAGTGGCAGGTTTGGGAACGACATTCGGTGACGGGAATGGTCGCTGCTGCTTGACAGATGCTTTGTTACCTCATAGAGTCCTAAGTGATTGGTTACCAGACTCGTGTTTAAAAACTATAAGTAAAACTTAGATAAGCTGACAACTTGTAGAATGGCTATTCTTTTTTTCTTTCTTTCTTGTTTGCTATTGGAAATCAAACTTACAACTTTGTGCTTGTCAGGCAGGTGCTTACGCCACTGAACTAGATCCCCAGCCCTAGGATGACTCTTCTTATGACTACCAGGAATATCTTGATAGTTTTTGTTTTTGCTTTTGGTGGTCCTGGGGCCTGTGCCCAGGACCTCATACGTACTGGGCAAACACTCAACCCCTAAACTTTGTACCCACTTATAAATCAGAAATTTTAATTTTATATTATGGACCTCAAGTATTTTGTTCCAATATGTGTATGATTTTGTTTTAATCTTTTCACTTTCAATGCTTCCTTAGGAAGATGAACAAGCAAGAACAGACTACTTCATTAGGACACTGTTACTTGAATTTCAAAATGTAAGTACTTTCTATTAAACACTCTAGGAGAAGTTTTCAAAGAGAAGATAACACAAACAGTATTCTGTCTTCTATAGTTAAGGGAGTTTGTGAATGATTTTGGTTAGATAAAATAATGAAGAAAATCAGAGAATAATTTCTTTTAGTATAAGAGCGTTATGCTTATCAAAGGACACAGTAATAAATTATAACTTGTTTAGAGAAACTTTCCCTGAGTTAAATTGGCTATATTTGGCATAATTATCCTTTCTTGCTCCAAACCCTTTTCCTCTATTGCAACAAGCAGACGTTAGTATTATTTACATATTACCCACATTTACTAGTTTATAATATCTTGGAATGATCTTCAGAGCCAAATCGTCATTCCAATATGTATTATTTTTACTTGAGGCTGTTGCCTTCAGTGTCCAGAGTTACTAAACTAATCTCTAGGATAGAATCAAGGAACAATCTGTCGGACGGTGAGAAAATGTCTGCCAGCCTCCTCATCTGTTTTTATCATGTTAACTCCTGGACCGTACGGAGTAGCACCTGAGAGACGCGCTCTCCCCACCTTCTGCCCAACAGAGCTGCCGCCTTCCTGCTCATGGGCGGGCTTGGGTGTCCTCTCTGAGGACCTGGCCGAGCCTCGGAGGCGCACCGCGTCTGCCAGCCGGCCTCCCCTTGCTGCCGTAGTCTGTCCCCTCCCCGTCCTTCGGCAGAGGCGTTGCCACAGTCACAGCTCACCTGAGTCACTCAGCAGCTGGCTCCCAGGGAATCTGCATAGTTCTGCCCAGATTCTAACCCGGCTGATTCTGTTGACTTCTACAGTAACAGTTTTCAAAGCGTGCCTTGACATCCATACCCCTTTACACTCTGAACAATCACTGAGACTCACAGAGAGCTTCTGTTTATGTGGGTTATGTCTTTTAAGATCCACTATGATTGGGGCTGGGGATTTAGCTCAGCAGCATAAGCGCCTGCCTTGCAAGCAGGCAGTCGTGAGTTCAATACCCGGTACCGATAAAAAGGAAAAAGACAAAAAAAAAAAAAAAAAAAAAAGATACAAGATCCACTATGATTGAAATTAAAATTGAGAAAATGGGCTGGGAATTCAGCTCAGCAGTGTAAGCACCTGCCTGGCAAGTGCGAGGTCGTGGGTTAGAGTATTGAGGACACCTTTAAAGACAGGAGTTTACCAGCATATCTTCTACTAGCCTGTTGAAGGAAAGGCAGGTAACACCTTGGTGTTACTCCGAAAGCAGCCTCACGCTCGCCAGCTCTCACCCGAAAGGCTTGGGAAGCCGGGGAGAGATGCCCAGACTGTGGTTTTGAGAGCTCATTTGTACTAAGTAATAAGACAAGTGCATTGGGGTTGGACACATTCGTTTCTGAGTTCTTTTTTAGTTTCACATTCTGTCTGTGCAAATAGTGTAGATTAATTAGTGTATGTAAGGTAACGGTTAACAGGAACATTCACGAGATAAGGTCACCTAAGTTAATCCACATGTGTCATCTCCTATGGAACTTTGTGCAGGTTATTTAATCTTCTGTCTCAATTTCCTTATCAACAGTAGCTTCCTCGGGGAGATTAAATAAACTGTTACATTTGGAGCCACCAGCATCAATACTTAGCATAACATGCTGTCATTTATTTGCATTTTCTTTTTTAAGATAATGCTGAATACTTCATAAATATCTCACAAATGACAATTGAATGAACTGTAGTTTTTAAAGTTACAAAGGAGCCAGGAGTGGTGGCGTGTGCCTGTAATCCCCCACTGAGGAGGCTGAGGCAGTAGGATCACTGCAAGTTCCAGGCCAGCCTGAACTACACATTGAGATCTTGCCTGCAAAAAAATAAATAAATTTATAAATGCTATTTTCATGGTTACCGAACTTCTGCTCTTCATGAAGGAATCTCGTAGGCTGTATCAGTTTCATTATGTCAACTGGCCAGACCACGATGTGCCGTCCTCATTCGACTCCATCCTGGATATGATCAGCTTAATGAGGAAGTACCAGGAGCACGAGGACGTGCCGATTTGTATCCACTGCAGGTACAAAAGCAAGTTCTGAGTGTATGCAGTATGATGCTAATTCATTTGGTATTTATTTCCGCATCAATAGGATGAGAGTAATGCTGAACTTCTCCTACCTTACTACAGTGTGGTTAAAGCCCAGGCCCTAAACTGATGTCATCAATCTGGTTGGCAGACTGTGTAAATGTTACGTTACAGCATTGTTTATGTCAGAATGCTCGCCACACAGCAGGAGCTGAACGCCTTTTACCATACGAGGTAGAGCACATACCACAGGCTCGGTCTTCACTCCGCCTTCTACAGGCAGCGTAATCATATTCTCTGTGTTAATTACAAACAGAAACAAACATGTAAAAATTTCTGTGTCAGATGTTACCTTAAGAATCAACATTACTTTATGAACAAAATTACATTTTTTCTAAGGAGATTAAAGCTTGTATTAGACACTAAAATGAAATTATTAAATTGTCAACTCTGTTTCCCGGATAGAATGGTGAAGCCCCTTTTTATGACACTGACATTATATCATGGATATCAGATTTTTTGACGTATTTAGATATGTATGTATGTCTAAATATGTAGGTATGTGTGGATGCATTGATGTGAGACACCCTGGCTTTAAGACATGCTGTTATCTTATATACATTAAAATGAGAAATGATGCCATTTTCAAAGGAAAGAGATCCCCTGGCAAGTCTTTGATGTGAGAATACACTAATTTCAGAGCCATCGCAGCATAGACTGAAAGTGTATTTTAGAGCTGACGAAGAACACAGTGGTGTTTCCGTTCCTGGAAACATCAGGTTCCACATTTGCACAATGCCTGTCGTACCCTGAAATTGTATTTTATGGATACTGAAACCTAGATAGAGCAGGAAATCTTTCCTACAGCAAGGTGATATAAACGATGGATGCACATTTACCAGATTCATTATTAAATTATGCTTTATAGAAAGATTACTTTATTATAAGACTACCCAAAGCTGAATGATGACTGGCTTCCTTGGTAAAGCTTTTGTGTGTGTGTATGAATGAATGAAATGATTTCTATAGAGCAACATATAACATGTGTACAATATATATTAATATATATGTATACAATATATATACTGCTCTGTAGAAATCACTGTTGATTCACTTAATGTTTGTAGTTCAGTTATTCTTTACAGTTTAATTGCATATAAGCAACTATGTAAATCCCTGCCTTTGGCTTTTAGAAATGTCAAGCTGAGCCTGTTCATTTGAGGGGGGAGTGGTATAGCTAATTTTATATTCCTGGAGCAGAGGTTATTTCTGTTACATGTTTTACCTAAAATAAAACTGTCCTAACATAGCCAACTGCTCTTAATTGAATATTTTAGGTTATTTCTGCTCTCTGGTTATTTTTCTGACACATAAGCTATTTGATCCTGCTTACAATGAAAGCAAGCAAGCATCTCGATCAGGGAAATTTATAATGAATATTCTGGCTGATAGGTCATAATACTTGCATGATTTCAAGTCTTTACATATTGCCAGTCCTTTATTTCCTGACACCCGTCTACTGCAGTGGCCTTCCAAATTAGGGCCTACACTAATCCAGGGTAGAACTCACTGTTGCTATCTTTCTAGCCAGCTTTAGAGAATGTTAACATGGTCTCATTTGGATGGCTGCGTTTCCTCAGGGAACTCAGTAAGGAATGAGACACAAACTGTGCTAAACCAAAATACAGAAGCCGATTTGATATCACTTTTTTAAAAGCTAAATTTATTGTGGCTTTAGGAATGTTGTGGAGAATGCTCTTTAAAAAATGAAATGTACAAAGTTAAATTGATTGTGAAAGTACTAAATGTTTGTAGTAGCTTTGGAACATGTATCATTATAATACAGATAATGTAGAATATTTAAAAATCTAATTTTAGAAATTTTATGTTTCAATGTATGGTTTGCTAAACAGGAAAAGTTACCTGAATCCTGAGGCAATATAAGTTTCTTCTAAAGACCATAAAACTTTTATGACTTTGTCTCTCAAGTTATTTGTACCTGTCGCATTTGTCACGAAAACTAAATGACACTGTTCAGACTGAGAAGTGCACTGCTTATTTAAGTGGCGGTGGTTTTCTTTACCCAGAGAGCAGCTGTAACTCGCTGTCCCCCTGCATCAGCCCCTTGAGCACTCAGACAGCAGGCATGCGCTCCGGGGCTGCTGTGTATCTGTGGCCTTGGAAACTGACCTGGAAATCAGCTGGCAACCTGGTCAATTAAAATAAATTTTTCCAACCAACCAGTGATTGGTTGACCAATTAATGAATAGCTGACTTGTTAGAAAGGAAAAGTGTGTATTGCAGAAGTAGGCCGCCTTGTCTTGACGTCTTTACAAGGCAGTCAGCATTGTTTCCTGCTGCTGCTTTCGGTCGTGGATACTCCGAGTGGAGTTCGTAAGTCCGTGTCAGTAGGAACATTTTCTGCTTCTTAAAATGGATCATTTAAAATTTTTAAACAACCAAAATAGTCTGCTACTGCAATCAGTTAGCACATTCCCAGAAAAGAAAAATGAAATTGTTTTTCCACCAGTGATGGCCACTTACATGTCTGCACTTCCTGTAGTGTGACTGTACTACTTTATACTTAACCTGTGTTTGCTTCTGATTTTGGCTGTTTTAAACAGCAGTTGATATGTTCAACAGCTTACATTTTATATGACTATATTTACTATGAAGAGCTTTTAAAAATCCTAGTAATTCTAGGTTGCTTATAAATACTGCTTGTCAGAATTACTAGGTTACATGGTTAGCAAACTAGTTTCAAAAGAGCCCCTAAAATACAACTTCTGCCTAAAAATAACCCCGGTGACACCCTGCCTACTCCGTGTGCTGAGGAGCTCTGGCTGGAGCAGTCTCTAAGGGTCCAGCCACGCCCTGCCTCTGTCCTCTGGGCTTAGCACAGTGCCTGGGGCTGCGGCTCTGTCTAGCCTCCCTCCCCAGCACGGCTTTGTCTCTGGGGGTCGCCTTAGTGCCACAGTCCCCTGAGGTAGGGTGAGACTTGGAAAGTAAGGCCTCGGTGGCACTGTGAGTTCCTCATAGGCATTTCTTGAATTAAATGTTAAAAAGATGTAGACACTAATGTTCACGATGGTGTCATGCATCCATTCTGTGTTATAATTTGTTCGCTAAGTGAGTAGAATTTTTTGTTTCTTAAGTAATGTTTCAAGCCAAGCGTGGTGGCGCACATCTGTAGTACCAGCACTCAGAAGGATTACTCTGAGACAGGAGGATTACTCTGAGTTAAAGGCCAGTGTGGGCTATATAGTGAGTTCAAGGCTGGCCACAACTCCATAGCCAGACCTTATTTCCTGAATAAACAAACTAATTGGTTAATTTTCATTATGAATGTTAAAATATTTGTTCATGTTTATTTTTTTGTCACAAAAATAAAATTGTTCTTTCAAACTTTATACCCTTAGCGCAGGCTGTGGAAGGACAGGTGCCATCTGTGCGATCGATTATACCTGGAATTTGCTAAAAGCTGGGGTAAGAACAGTTTTCATGTAGCATTATGTCCAGCTAATCTGTTAGAATTTCACACTTAATTGCACAGAATGATAGCATGCATTTTGTTACACATGTTACTTTTTCACAATTAGTTTTACCATGTAAGAAATAAAGATTGAAATTGTAGCCAAGTGTGGTGACACGCCTATAATCCCAGCACTTGGGAGGCTGAGGCAGGATTATTTCAAGTTCAAGGCCAGCCTGGGTTGCACAGCATTCAAGACTGGCCTGAACTACATAGGAAAGAGCCTATCTCAAATATCGGTATAAATGCAGCATATTTCCTTGAGTTTACGAACCGCACAGGTGTGGCTCTGGGGGAGTAAGTCTGCCTCAGGGGTGTGAACTGAGATCTTTAGTGTTAACTGTAGGTTTAAGTACCACATTCAGTAGATGTTCCTACTGGAGGTGCCGTATAGTGCAGTGGTTACGAACGTTGCCTAGAGCCAGACTGTGCAGATTGAGGTTCTGCCTCTATCGCTTAACGCTGTGGGACTTAAGTTTATTGGTTTTCATTACTGTTGCTCTTAGGGTTGGTTTCAGTAAGTTGTGTTTGACATGGTAGAAGACACAGGATAAGCAGGCACAGCCCGTGTCCTGTTACAGATTGGAGAGATGTACGTCTCTTCATTGCATGTCTTTTTGGTTCCTCTGCTATAATTCCGTAGCACATTCATTTTCTGTGCATTATGGGCACTTTTTTTTGTCAGTCTTTGTCTTGCAGAAATAAAGCCAGTGCAGTGTTCAGTTCATCTTGTCTTTTTCTCGTCTGCCATCTTTCTCTGTTTGCCTGCCATCTACTATTTCTTCTAGGGAATATTTGTTTTAAATGATGCCTTACAAAGTCCTCTGAGCTTTAATTTTACTGTTGTATCACTCAAAATCTTTAATTTCATGAAAATTTTTCAGTGAAAATTTTAATCGATTTTTGGCATTGTAACATAAAAGTCAGAAATTAAAACTGATATGGGAAGGGGCATTTAAATGAATGCAACCCAACAAAATTTCAAAAGCTTTTCAGAATTTTGAAATGCTCAAAGCATTTCAAAAGGTGTGCATTTTGATTGTAGTCCTCATTTGACTGAATTTGTCTTTAACATTAATATAAGGCCTTAGTGTGAGCAGATAGGAAAATCGTTTGATGTTTATAAAGACTTCAAAGGAGTAAACTTGCAAATCATTTTCAATTCTTCTCATTGATTCAAAACTTCTCTTGTTTTTCACCAAGTAGTTCTCCTTCAGTAACCCTCACAGCGTCTCCTGGTTACTTCCGTCCTTTTGGTAGGAAAGCTCGTGCGTGTCGGGCAGACTCCCCGCAGGCTGCCTGTTGCTGCAGTCCTTCCAACAGACAGGAATTCTTAGCTGCTTTCACGCTCCTGGTTCCCTGGAGTGCAAGCCTGTGGTGCTGTGTTCTTACCTGGCACCTGTTACTGGTCACAACAAAGCCAAGCCAGGGGATGCTGTCCCGGAAAGGAAGTCAAACCACTGTTCTTCATGTGCCAGTGTGAACCCACACACCTTCTATCTCCTCCCCTTCCGCTTCCCTTCGCTTTTTATCCTCTTAGATAAGCTGCACATTGAATCTGCCTGCCTGTGAGCGTTTCCTGTGCTGTCTGTCTGTGGTCCATCTGACTCTCGGCTCCATGGCTGAGGATCAAGCTGGCTTTGTGTCCACACACAGCATCTGGTGCGGGGCAGGTGGTGCAGTAGGTGTTTGCAGGTGTCAAAAGTTGATAAGTACTGGGGCTGGGGATTTAGCTCAGCGGCATAAGCGCCTGCCTTGCAAGCAGGCAGTCGTGAGTTCGATCCCTGGTACCGACAAAAAGGAAAAAGACCCAAAAAAAAAAAAAAAAAAAAAAAGTTGATAAGTATTTTACTGTTTTCTTGACATTGTCCAAAACTGATAAAAGCCCATACTAAATTCTTTGTTCTAGAAAATACCAGAGGAATTTAATGTATTTAATTTAATACAAGAAATGAGAACACAAAGACATTCTGCAGTTCAAACAAAGGTATAGTTGTTTATTTCACTTTATAAGTGTTCTTTAATTAAATGCTTTCTTGCTTTAATCGTTCCCCATTTATCGTTTATCTTCCTAACAGGAGCAGTATGAACTTGTTCATAGAGCTATTGCACAACTATTTGAAAAACAGCTGCAGTTATATGAAATTCATGGAACCCAGAAAATTTCTGATGAAGGGGTAGGTTTTCCTTACTTAATGAGTTTTAACGTAATTTTACTTTGGAACAAGATGTGGTATTTAGCTTAATTGTTAAATTGTTTTAAAATGAGATTATCCATGTCAGCTAGTATTGTTATCTAACACACATTGATTCACTTCCTTCTTGCAGTTTTTGTCTCTAGTCTGGTGAACTTTTAGTGACTCCAATACAAGTTAAATAATCCAAATGAGGCAAGAGAAAAAGTATTAGAGAAATGGGTATCTCATTAAGAAGATCTTAGGTCAAAAGTCATAATAGATTATTGTTTTAAATAGAAAGCAGTATTTTACTGTAGTCTCTTCTGTAACCACCTAATTAATTGTAAGTTGACTCTATGTGAATATTATTTTGTTCTTGAAAAGTTGTATAGCCATTTATGTACATGCTATGCTTTTTAATTAAGCAGAATTATGGGGCTACCATTAACTTGCTTGGTATGTTGTAATCTCATGTCATTTTAGCCTTAATTTTTGGATATTCAAAATTGTGACTGATAATAAATACTGTTTTTCATTTCTTTTGTCTAAAAGATTCTCATTGTTTTATATATATATAAACAATGTTCCTAAAGGTGATAAGCTATATTCTTGGTAGATTTTTCTTACATCTTTTATCATTAAACCTATTGAGGTGCAAAATTTTATAACCTTTGATTTTTTTTTCCCATGAAATGATTGTGTCTGTACCCCAGAATACTTGCTTAAAATATCTTTGCTTGCCAAGTGACAGCTTCATTACCAAACTGTGGTCTCGGTACATCAAGGTAGCCTGAGACTGAGCTGTGATATGTAGGGATCTGTGTTTACTTTATTAACTAGGTGACAGCCATAGGGCTTAAAAGTGCACAGATGTGGCCTGTGTCTTTCTGTTCAGTAAGGTTGTTGTGTGAGTGGTCCCTGCATGCTGTCGTCTCCTTTTCCCTTTAGTGTAGTTAGAGACTGTTATATAACCTGTGCTCATTATGGGCTAGTATTTTATAATACAGAATAGAATGGCTACTGCTTTATGTAATGCTATATCAAAAGAGATGTACACTATTTCAAAATGCCGAGTAATGGACAGTTTTATTTTATTTTAGAGGTAGTGGTATTTTAGTTTAGAGATAATGAAACCCAACAAAACAAAACAGAATAAAGCCAGTCAAAGCAAAGCAGTGAAACTGGTGCAGAACTTCAAAGCAGGGCAATGGGAAAACAGCAGTGGCTACCATGGTAGATCTTGTTATCTTCATAATAGTTGTCTATTCCATCAGGTAGAGCAAAATCAAACCAAAGCTTAATAAAGCAAAACAGAACAGTATTCAGAAACAACGTAGAGGAAATCCCCCATGTTTGCTGTATTGCGTGCTGTCATCCTCCCATGGATGCTTAGATCACCTGCTCGAGGCCTACACAGTCAACCAAATAATACAAGCATTGCATTGCTTTTTACCTCAGTTGCTGTCAACTCAGCCTGTTCTCCAAACCAGCTGGTTGCTTACAGGGTGAAGCGGGGAGTTGATGATTCTCAGCCCGAGCGCTGAGTGCCAGCAAGCTCACACGAGGGTGCTCTCCGACTTTCCTCTTCCTGAGCCCCGCGTGGCCTGCACGGCTCACTAGAAAGGCTGGGGGTTGGCTTCTTGGTGGGCTCCTCCCAGTCCCAGCATAGCGGGTTCGCAGGACACGCTGACTTTTCTCTTCTTGGGCCCCCGTGGCTTGCTGATATTCTTTAACCTTTAAAATGTGTTATTTCATAAATGTAAGACTAACTTCAAATTAAGGTTCTTAAATTTTAGAAATATAACTCATTTTTAATTTATTAGCAATTTTTACAGTACTAGAGATTGAACTTTCACATTGAGCTACATCTCTGAATCTTTTTTAAAATTTTGAGACAGTCTCACTAAGTTGCCCAGGCTGGGTTCCATGTTGAAATCCTTCTGCCTGAGCCTCCCAGGGTGCTAGGATTATAGTTGTGCTATCACACCCTGCTAGAAATACAGCTGGTTTAAACTACCATTTTCTTAAAAAAAAAATGAAAGTGAAAAAATAATTCTGTATATTATCCTTGCATATTTCTGTGTGCGTGTGTGTGTGTGTGTGTGTGTGTGTGTGTGTGTGTGTGTGTGTGTGTGTGTTTTGAGACAGGGTCTCGCTATGCAGTTCGGACTGCCCTGGAGCTCACTTTGTAGCCAAGGCTGGTCTCGAATTCTCAAGGATCCTCCCACTTCAGCCTCCCAAGTGCTGGGATTACAAGAGTGAGCCACCACACCCGGCTCATCCTTGTATATTTCTTTATGTACAATATCTACTAATTTTTTAAGATATGAAAAATTCTTCTATTGCAATGTATAGTTTTATTGAAAGCTTTTACTCTATGTAAACAACCTTTGGGAAATGTGTGATAAATACTGTGTAGCTCTCTCATCCCCAGTTTCCTTCTGCTTCATCTTGACTAGGTTTCCCTCAGTACATCAATTCTTGTTTTTAGTGAAGTATAAGCTCTATTCTAGGATAATAATTTTGTCATGAGAGTGTTTCTGTCAGAAGGGTCAGAGATTTGCAAATGACTAAGGAACACGGGTGTCCTACAATAGCCAGTAGCAAATGAGTGGTTCCTTCAGACTTGCTTTCTTGGTTTTGCCTGGTAATGCGCACACACCCGAGGTCCATACAGATTGGGCGTCCTCTAGTGATGCAGAAACATCCTGGTAAGCTCGGGGTTGCAGAGTCCAGGTGCCTGCCTAGCTGTCCTTCAGTGGGACGCGATCACTGTGCGCGTGCGTGCGTGGATCCTTGGATGGGTTCCGTGTTAGCTCTCTGTCGGTGTGACAGAATACCTGAATAACTAGGAAGGAGGGCAGATTCATGGTTTTCATTGTTCTTTGGTCCTTTGCTGGCTCGGTGGTTTTTAGGCCTGTTTGTGGGGCAGCGTCCCTGATGAAGGGAGCACGGGAAAGAGCTGCTCCCCAGAGCAAAGGGCCTGGGTGGGAAGGTCTGGGCGGATATCCGTTCCTGCCAGAGTCCCCCCACCCCGCCTCCCTGTTGTTTGGGGCCCTCTGAGCCTCTGGGGGACAATTCAGATCAAAACCACAACAGATTGATTTGAAAGTGGAAGGGTAAAGGGGTAAAAAGGAAAAATATTATTCTTGATAACATTTTCTCTTAAGAAACTTGTTTTCTAAGTGGCATGAGGTTGACCATGGTGAATCCCGGTTAGGGAAGTGTGGGCTCTGAGCACTGGGGAGAGAGCACTGCAGATGTGGACTGAGGAGAAGCCGGAGAAGCCGGAGCCCTGTGAGGAGCAGTAGGAAACGTCTGCTTGTTGTTTACCTCATGGCTTAATTCACTGGGCCGAAATCTGTGTCCTTTGTTCTAGAATTGTTTTCTTCGTAGGAATTTTTATTTGAAGTGTTAATTGGTAACAAGACTGTAAGACAGATGGGGTTTTTGGAGGTGGTTACCCTAGTGATGGCTTCCTGAGCAGGCGGTCTCGGTCCTGTGTCTCCCCAATTGGGGATTTGGGGACGTTTAAGGTGTGCACAGAGCATTTTCACCTTCTGTGTACCTCGAGCCTGCGTCAGTGCTGCCACCCGGGGTTCCCGCTCTGAGATGGGTCAGAGCAGTGTCGTTTGCACTGTAGTATTTCTGCTGTGCTTGTCGCCTTTTTAGATGTGGTATTGGATTCAGAATATTTTTTCTCCCAAATGTAAGGTTTCTTAATTTTGTTCTGCAGCTGATAACATATCCTTAAATCCTTAGTGATTAGATTCTGGTCCTTTTTTTCTTTTGTGGTCTTCTATGTAGCAGCTGTATTATGTGGAAAATAGTGGTATACAAAATAACTTTATTTAGAGTGTCCTGCTTGCTTGAAATGAGAATACAGAGTGTCCTGCTTGCTTGAAATGAGAATACACAAGAACCTCCTCTCTAAGGGATTACTTCATTTTTAAAAGTTCTTTCAGGGCTGGGGATTTAGCTCAGTGGCATAAACGCCTGCCTTGCAAGCAGGCAGTCGTGAGTTCGATCCCTGGTACCGATAAAAACGAGAAAGACAAAAAAAAAAAAAAAAAAATTAAAAGTTCTTTCAAGTTTGAAAGTTAGCGATTTCTCCAGCTGATATTAAAGTGGTCCAAAAGTCAGTGCCCATGGGGTGAGAACCGGGTGAATGGCGGAAGTTTGGCCTGGCCTGCTGCCTGGCTTTGCACAGCCACACTGACGCCTGCATCCGATGCTACTCTCAGCTCAGCATGCTCGTCTCCTTGCAAGTTCCTTTCCTGTGTCACAGGAATCGTCTGCCTACAAGTGTCTCCTTTCTCCACGTCCTCCTCCCACCTGTTCTTCTAGCCCCTTCGCGCTTCATTTTTGTCAAATTGCACGTCCCTCAATGCCCAAGCTCCTTCTGCATTGATGTTCTCAGGTGGTCGTGACCCTTCCTCTTCTGATTGGGAACTGTGGCTTCACCCTTTCATACCCCACAGGGGAGGCAGGCTCAGGGTGCTTCCTTGAGTTTGGGCAGTGTGTTCCTGTGCCTGTGCTGCTGACTGTGTTCAGTACATCTCATAGCCAGAGTCCAGCATGCTCTAAAAACTTGGTTTGATTCATTTGGCAGCAGCTAACTTGACGTGGCATAAGGCTATTTATGTCACACTAAAATCGCCTTGTGTTGCTTAGGAACAGTTCAGGAAAAGCTGTTTCGTGTAGGCACTGAATTTTTATTTAGATTTGGTGTAAATAATTATTGAGTTATGAGACTGTTATTTTCTGTTGAATGGAAATAGGTTAAATCAGTAATACGTCAGTAGATATTTATGGTTCCAGAAAAATTATAGATTCACCCTCCCCATAGCATCTACCCCTGCAACAGGTGCCTGTATTACGGTAGGTAGGTTTACTGAAAGATGAAGCTCACCAGGCCTGGGATCCCAGGAGTCTAGGAGACTGAAGCACAATTGCAAGTCTGAGCCCAGCTGAGGCAACTTGACAGTTTGTTTGTTTGTTTATGGTACTAAAATGGTACCATAGTTTCATGTTACTGCGTTGTTTTTTAAAGTAATGAGTACTGAGCTATATCCCTAGCTTGTTTTCATTTTTGAGACATGTTCTAACTTAAGTTACCCACAGTGGCCACCACATCAGTCACTATTTTAGTAGAGAAACAGATACAACATGATAGGCAAATGTATAAGAAATTACAAAATCACCTTATGATGGCCAGCCACAGAGCAGCTGCACACGGAGACCGAAGGATTCAGCCCAAGGTCCAGAGCTTACTGCAGTGTCTGTGCAAGTCCGTATCAGGTGACGCAAGACTGAAGAGTGTACACTGGAAGGCTGGAGGATGCACACCGGAAGCCAGAATGCCTGCACTGGAAGCCAGGAGAGGACATGCAAGCTGAGGGTGAAGACTGGAGCTCCCCCAGAGAACAGAAGCAGACCCATCCTTCCTCATTTCCCTCGTGGCATCCGAGAGACCTAGGGCGGCTGAGCAGATTTAGTTAAGCTTCTCTTAGCTTCTCAAGCTGACACAATCAATGGATCATGACAGTGACTTTGGAGATAGTGACCTTGAACCTGGGGCCCTCCTGCCTTGGTCTCCTCAGTTGGGATTACAAGCATGTGCCACTACCCCCATCTAGTAGGGCTTTTAAGAAGTCAATTTTGAAAAAAAAAAACGAAGTCAGTTTTGCTGGCATCTGCAAGACTGTGTTCCCAGAACTATAAAAGGCTGTGGCAGGAGGGTCACAAGTTCAGTCCCAGCCCAATTCAGCAGCTCAGTGAGACCCTGTCTCAAAATTTTAAAAAGCGACTGCAATGTAGCTTAGTGCAGAGGCCACGGATTCACTCCCTGGTGCCAGTCTCCCTCCTCAGTACGAAAAGGGCACACTTCTTACCAGGTCCTTGTGTCGGGCTTTCTCCATCATCGACGGGGTACTCTGACTGTTACTGGGCAGCTGTGATCTCTGTTCTCTTTAGTCGGAAATATTCAAAGTAACCTAAAGACAAAGAAGCTGCCATGACAGACATGGTTGTTCTTTATTTTTTAATACAAGGTCTTACTGTACTGTGTAAACTGGCCTCTCAGACTCCTGGACCTAAGCAGACCTCTTGTTTTATCTCCCAAGTAGTTGATATCTTAAGTGTATTTGCGTCAGTGAGAAATGCCACACAAACAAAACAACTGGAAAAAGGCGTTCCACAGCTCCTCTCCCCACAGCCCCGGTTCTTTAAGATTCTTGTACTAAGTGGACTTGGGCCTCTCAGCGGTAAGGATGTCCTTGGTCCTGAGACCCACAAGAACTCTGGCTGTCCCGGGATGGGCTGCTTCTTCTTTTTGGGGTCCCTGTGATTGGTGATGTTAAGAGCTGTGTTCCCTAATGGGGTACAATGTCCCATATGATGACAGAGAGAGGGGGCAAGGAATATTAAGATTGTAGAGACTGTTTCAGAAGCGCCACCTTAAAAGAGTAAACATGTAACTACCAGGGAGCAGTGGGGAGCCACAGTAGTGTTAATCCCCCCACCCCTAGTAGTTGTGGTTCCTGAAAACAAGCTGCGTCTTTGATCCTTACTTCCTTGGGCAATCTGTTTTCACAGCAGCATTTGACATGGGCAGAGGTACACAAGTGATCTCAGGAATTGCTGAGCCATGTTTGGATCCAGATCTTTGCTGTTGAAAGTTTGGTCTTTCGTGCTAAGACCCAGAGCCAGAATTTAAGACACGTTTTTTTATTTGAAAAAATTGACAATGTGCAAAAATTTTTTAAAGCCAGAAATAATTTAGTTGAAACATGAGGACAAAAGGCTATTTTTCTCTTTTAGTGAAGCTTTTTTCCCCCCTTGGCAGAATGAAATTACCTCTGAAAATATGGTCAGCTCTGCAGATTCTGAAAAGCAAGATTCTCCTCCTCCAAAGCCCCCACGGACTCGCAGGTATGTGTTCAAACACTTCTGTAATTCCAGCGCTCAGAAGGCTAAGGTAGGAGACCAAGTTGGGTACAAAATGAGCTCAAGGCCAGCCTGAACTACATAGCAAGATCCTGTCTCAAAAAGATCCCCCACCAAATGTTCAGTATGACAGTGGAAAATAATTGAGCAGCTTTGTGTGTGTGTGTGTCTGGACTTGTAATTTTTGTGCACATGAACTACTTTATAAGTATATTAAGCTGGGGGAAAATCTGTTAATGTAGTTCTCAGCCAAAAGAGCATCTTCATTACATTCTGTCAACATCATGCAAGGATGACTGCTTCTTAAAGCCACAATACTATTGGTTAAATAACACATTTAACTGTGGTCTCTCCCCCAACTCCCTAAATGATAGCAAAAATAGAAAATTAGTAGAGAAATAATAGCGTATTTGAAGAGTAAAAAGCATGTCAACCAACGCTAACAGACTGGAGAGAGCTCAAGCTTGCTTTCTTGTAGGTGAGAGAGGCCACTAAGGAGCAAGATGGCTCTTCTCAGAGAGCCCCGTAAGCCTCCAAAGTTGGATTAAGGTCTCTCCACAGGCCAGTGTTAAGGATGGGACTCAGGATACAGAGTGTTGAGGTTCTTAGGAGGAGCTCTAGACACCCACCTTGCTCCTCCCAGATTGTGCAGGCAGGTGGGAGCTTTCCAGACTTGGGTGAACAGCACTGTGGGGGATTTATTCTGCAGCCAGCAAACCCATAATCCTCAGGCCTGGCTCCAAGTGGCCCCTGACTGAAAGCAAGAACCTGCATGCACATGGTGAGGTCCCCAGCTGCCTGGATCCCACCTCTGACTTGGCTTCTAGAATCCTGTTAAGTGCTTCCCGTAGCGATCCTACCGCTGAAACGTCTCAGCAGCCAGCCAAGCAAGGGAAGAAGTCTGCAGATGCAGAAATGGTGGCCCTCCTGTGCCCGCACAGCCACTCTCCCACAGCCCCCGCCCCACCCCAGGCCAGACACTGTCTCTAGGCATTCTAAAGGTTCCGTCCTTGAAAGTGAATAGAAACACCGGGCAGCTCAGAGCAAAGCCCGGGGTCCAGTCCTCCGCGTCCTCCCTACAACAGCAGCCATCATTCACAAAAGCTTCTTAACGTGCAGCGAACCATGAGAGCAAGTGCAGACAGAGGAGGGGAAGCTGAAGAAAGAAACAGCTGCCCCGTTTCCTCAGTCACCGGGAGTGCTGCAGCTGTGAGACAAGGTCCAGACGCTGAGAGTGTAGTAGCGTCAGTTTGAGAAGCTGAACAAAACTAGAAATACCTGAAGAAAATGATAGGAAATAGGAGAAAAGGATTTTTAAAAATGAGAGAATCAAACAAGTAGATCTGCTCTAGAAAAAAAATAGCAAATAAAAAAAAATGAAGAGCGTGAATTTTCATATGGAAGCTGCACAAAATTCTCAACATAATGGATAAAAATGGAATTGTAGCACGTGTTTTTAAAAGATAAAGAAGTTGGGGCTGGGGATTTAGCTCAGTGGCATAAGCGCCTGCCTTGCAAGCAGGCAGTCATGAGTTCAATCCCTGGTACCTATAAAAACGAAAAAGACCAAAAAAAAAGATAAAGAAGTTGTAGCACACTAAGAATGAAAAGGACCCAAAAGTTCCAGAAGAATGGAACAGGGCTGCCAATTACAACTCTTCACACATGGATCAGAACCATAGTTTTAAAATCGTAGAGAAAAGTAATTTCTGACCTTGAATTCTGTACCTTTAAAAAAAAAATCAGTGCCTTTAAGCCTAGTGCAGTGCTGTGGGTCTTTAACCTCAGCTTCTGGGGTGCTGAGGCAGGAGGATGACTGGGGTGCTGAGGCAGGAGGATGGATGTGGGTCCAGAGCCCGACGAGGCATCATGGTGAGATGTCCTAGCTTTGAGATCCAGATTCTCAAGCAGCTGGCCGCCTGCGTGGAGTTCCTGAGAGCTGAGAGTACATGCAGCTGGTGAAAGAAGGGGGTGCCCAAGAAGGGGTGCCCAGCAGCGCGGCCAGCCTGGCCTGGGAGAGGCATGCACACTGCAGCTCTGCGGCCAGGCGTCCTGCGGGAGCGGTATGGTCATGCGGTCTGTGGTGTCGACAGCTTCCGGGGTGCTGGAGCTCACCAGGGGGGAGCCTTGCAGATAGGCGGGGTGAGGTACTGAGGATCCACAGGGAACGAGGCCATTCGAGGGAGACAGACCGGGTGTCCCAGGTCTTAGTGGGGCAGCGCTGGGAAGGCTGGAGCGGGGGCTGCAGGCGGGCACACTGCTGGGAGCACGGTGGGAAGTCTCGGGCTGTGAAGTTGCTGCTGACCAGCTGGAGGGGAGCCATCCCACTGGACTCTGCATCCTGTGTCTTGTGTAGTGAGTTAAGTGTGTGTGTTACCTCAGTAAATATGGAATCATCTCCATCTGACAAACTACATTTTTAAATTTATAACTTTAACGGCTTTCAGTGTAAGAGTTATGCTGTGGCACTTGTCACCTTGTCCTGAGGAGGACAGGCTTTCTCACGCGCTCTCTGCTGCTTCCTTCCAGCTGCCTCGTGGAAGGAGATGCCAAGGAGGAAATCCTGCAGCCTCCGGAGCCCCACCCGGTGCCGCCCATCCTCACGCCCTCCCCACCCTCGGCTTTCCCGACAGTCACCACCGTGTGGCAGGATAACGACAGATACCACCCGAAGCCCGTGCTGCACGTGGTTTCATCAGAGCAGCAGGACACGGACCTCAACAGGAACTACGATAAGTCAGCAGACCTTCCAGGAAAAAGCGATTCTCCTGCTGAACAGATAGATAAAAAATTGGAACGAAATTTAAGTTTTGAAATTAAGAAGGTCCCTCTCCAAGAGGGACCAAAAAGTTTTGATGGGAACACACTCTTGAACAGGGGACATGCGATTAAAATCAAGTCTGCTTCACCTTGTGCGGCCAATAAAGGCTCCAAGTCCCCCGAGGTGAGTGTAGGGGGAGTGAAGGCCAGGGAGTGCTCTCCCCATTTCTGTGTGGACTGCGGCTCCCCGCAGGGGCCTGCACCACTCTCCGAGGAGCCCCGGCCGTGTGCGGGCACTCCCCCAAGGCCAGACCGCCTGGCCCTGGACAGGAGGGGCCACGCAGCATGGTCGTTCCATGGACCCGAGAACACCACCCCTGTCCCTGATGCCTCTGAGGACACCTCCCCCAGTAGCCACTGCCCAGCCCTGAAAACTGCGAGCTCAACCCCCAGCCCCGCCATGCCCGGTGCAGCCTGGGACCCCAAGCAGCAGCCCAACGGGTCACCTCTGTGCCGCGTCCCCCTGAGTTTCACAAATCCTCTGCACTCTGATGACTCAGACTCAGACGACAGGAACTTTGATGGTGCTGGGACCAAGACTAAAACTAGCATTTCAACAGCAAGTGCCACAGTCTCTGCTGCCACTGGTACCGAGCGCGTCTCCACCAGGAAGGTGCTGCCCATGTCCATCGCTGGACATGATTTGGGGGCAGCGCTGTGCCCAGGTGCTGACAGAGGTAAGGAGTGATCGGCGACCTCACCCAGGGCACAGTCCCGGCCACACCACACTGGAGATGGGCTTTTTCATTTTGTTAGAAATAAGTTGAGGTCTCTTTAATAAATAGTGCTGGAAAAACTGGCTCTCCATATGCCAAAAACTACAAGTAGACCCATGCTTATCACTATGTTTAAGCCAAAGTCAAAATGGGTCAAAGATCTAAGTATTAAAACAGAAACACTAAGTCTGCTGGAAGACAAAATAGGTAGACATCTTGAAGACAGGGGTAGGTAGAGAATTCGTGAACAAAAATCAAACTGCACAGGAAATACTTCCCAGAACCAAAAACTGTGATCACATCTTATTAAAAAGTTTTTGCATGTCAAAAGAAATCTTCAACAGAATAAAAAGACAACCCATAAATTTTGAAAAAATCGTAGTGAGGGGCTGGAGATTTAGCTCAGCAGCATAAGCGCCTGCCTTGCAAGCAGGCAGTCATGAGTACAATCCCTGGTACCGATAAAAACAAAAAAGACAAAAAAAAAAATTCGTAGTGAGCTGTCCCTCAATAAAAGGACTTCTGTCTAGAACATACAGAGAATTTTTAAAAATCAGACGCCTAAAATTCAAAGACCCAATCCAAAAATTGGCATCTGAGATGAATACACAGTTCTCAGATAAAGAAATACGAATGGCAAATAAATACATGAAAAAATGTTCAGCATCATTGGTCATTAGAGAAATGCAAATTAAAACTATACTGAGATTCCATCTCACTCCAGAAAGAATAGCCAGGATAAAGAAACCACCAACAACAAATGCTGGAGAGGCTGTGGGCAAAAAGGAATTCTGCACTTTTGGTGGGAGTGTAGAGTGGAGGTCACTGTGGAGGTCAATCTGAAGGTTCCTCAAAAAGCTGGCAATTGGGAGTCCCATTTGACCCAGCTGTTCCACTTCTGGGCATATTCCCAGAAGAATTGAAAGCATCATATCACAGTGATATATGTGCACCCATGTTTATAGAGCACAATTTGTAATAGCCAGGCCTTGGAAACAACCTAAATGCCCATCAACTGAGAAATGGATAAAAAAGATGTGGTACTTTTATATAATAGAATACTACTCAGCTATAAAGAATGGTCACATTGAGATATTTATAAGCACGTGGACACAACTTGAGAGCATACTCATAAGTGAAATAAATCAAACTCTTGTGAGTAAATACTGTATTGTCTCCCTAGTATAAGAAATGGTAAAAGTACATAACATACAAAATCCTCAGTAAATACATTTGAAAGGGTAAGAATTTTCTCAAAGGGGGAAAAATAATATCAGGGAAAAGCAGGGGAAAAAAAGGAAGAGAAAAGAAAAAAATACCTAAATTTGTATAAACACACTTAGGATAACTAAGATGATTGTGTTACAAATTCTGGAAGTTTGCAGAACAAAGCAGTTAATATTCATAGGATTGGAACAATTTTGCATGTTTGTGTCAAGTGACCTGAGGAATTCTTGAAGATCACTATGTAAAGTATCAACCACAGTTCTGTTCCTACCACTGTGTTCTGAAGGCTTGTATCATTATTGTTTTGGGCTCTTTGCCATTGTTATTTATTTGTCTTTTTTGTTGCTTAATTTTCTAGTAATCTGGTTTTTTTTTTTTTTTTTTCGCTCTAAAGCAGAAAGGATAGGTGTACATGTAGAGGTTTATATACGTCTAGAACTTCTAAACAGTTTACGAGAATCGATTGTATGTGTGATGAAATGAACAGCTACTTTGAAGAAAAACACATTATGGTATCCGTTGCTGATTTCATATCGTCATGCTGTGAAATCCAGAAATGCTTCTGTTCTTTGTTCCAAGCAGTTTTAGTCTGTTTTGTATTGTTTAATTTCAACATACATGAAGATACGGACAGCTATTTTAAAGAGAATAAGAGACATTATGGCAGCCATTGTTGATTCTCCTATTGTCTAGTTTTGAAGGCCTGTAATGCCTTCATTACCCTCTTCTGATCAGTTTTGTACTACTTTGTTTTGTATGAATTCGCTGTGTGTGAAGATTTAGGTAACCAGTTAGAAGAAAAGGAGACATTATAGTAGCCACTGTAGAACTCCTGTTATCTTGTTTTGAAATCTGTGTCATTTACATTGTTTTCTTCTGATCTGCTTTGTTCTGTTTTATGTTTAGTTTTACCCCCTATTTTTAAAAATAAAATAAAATTAAAATTAAAAAAAAAAAAGAAATAAGATGAGGTTTAGTTCAGCAGCAAATTGCCTGCCCAGCAAGCGTGAGGTTGTGAGTTCAATTCCTAGTACAAAAAAAAATCTTACTGTTACCTTAATTGTTTTAGAGGTTCTGGTTTTCCAGAATACCTCAGTGGTTGTAACTAAAACGTTTCCTTTGCCTGCCTGCCTGTTTGCCTAGGTTTGAGCCCATTGCCCAACCCTGCCCCCATTTCAAAGTTTTAGTTTGAAACAGAGTTTTCCTGAGCTGCCTAAGCGGTTCCTGAAATTGCAGCCCCGCTGCCTCACCCTCCTGGAGTTCCAGAACAGGGAAATTCCTTTGCCTTTTCCCCATTATGTCAGCTCTTAGTGTTTTGTGTTGGTTAAAACTTTATCTGATTGAGTGCTTAGAAATAATTCAGGGGAAACCGAGTTGCTCAAAAAGCAGACATAGAATGACTTGGTTGACCATTTAAATTGACCATTTTCACAAAGCCACAAGTCATCTTTTTTTATTTTCTTAACTGAAAAATACCTTTTATAAGAACCTTCTTCAAAAATGCTTGCAAATAGGGGTGCTTTGTACCTAAAGTTTACCCAGGAGCAATACTGGAAAGCAGTCTGGGGACAGGCAGTTGGATTCACACGGTGGTGTCCTTGATCTATCCACTTCCTTAAGATACCTCGGCGGTCCAGGATAATATGTATGCTCCGTTTCCAGGAGGTGTCCTTGGTCCTGTTGCTCAGTCCACTGCCGGCACCTGTGACTGCTTTCTCAGGCCAGAGCGCAGAGAGCAGACGTGGAAGCTGCTCACTCCTGCACTGATACTGGGAGTCGCTCATGCTCCCGCCGACATCAGGAGTGAATTCAGCCGTGAACTTCAATAGTTAAATCGCCCCAGGATTCTGGAAAAGAGAGCCGTGTTTGTGTTCATGTAGGAAAGGTGGCTGGGGTCAGGTTGGTCACCTGATGCAGAGTTCAGAAACAAAAACAAATTTTTGCCAAATGCTTTTGTTTGCAAGCTAAATTGTTCACAAACAAAAGTATTCATGAACCAAAGTATCTGTCTTACTGCCTGTACTAGGGTGTTTTTGTATTTCCTAATTATGTAGACGATGTGTCTTTTGAGGATGTATTTTATAGAGTAGATTTCCTTGTCATGTATCTGTCTGTCTATCCATCCTGGTCCGGGGTTTGTGTCCTGGGCCTTCATACTGAGCTCCATCCCCAGTCCATTTCTTGTTTTGAGACAGATTCTTGCTGAACTGCCCAGGTGTGGCTATTGTGTCTTGTCCTTTCTCCGGGGTGCCCTTTTACTGCTGTCTCTGACTCAGCCAAGCTTGCTCTGCAGAGCCGGTCTCTCTTGCTCTCTCATTCTCCCGCCCTTCCGCTTCAAATAGCCCAGGCTGGACTCAAATTGGGGATCTTCCTGCTTCAGTCTCCCAGAGTACTGGGGTTATAAGTGTGTGCCATGACTCCCCGTTGGCTTATTTCTTAATGTCCTTGAAGGATCTGTAGAAAATAATGGCTATCTTAATAAATATGTACCCATTTTTAATCTCTGGTCCCTCAATTTGAGAGAGGGGACTGCAACTACCCAGTTGTAAGTCTACAAGAAAATAGGTGGACAAATTTTAATTGGAGGCTTCTTTCCCTAGGGAATTTTCCTCCCCCCCCCCCCTTCTACTTTTGACTGGAAATACAGCCTGGTGAGGAAGGTGTGTGATACAGTGAGCTCAGTAGGGGTGACTGCCGCACGACAGTCCTGTGACGATGGGGTGACCTGTAGTGCAGCGGCTGTGCTCAGAGGGTTGAGTGCACTCCAGCTCAGCTCCGTCCCTGCAGGTTTATTTGTGTTTCCAAAGCAAGACAGCTGTGCACGTGCTTTGGTTTCCTTTCAGCATGTTTGGATGCTGCCTCAGGGTTTTCCTGTGGGGTGCTCATTGCTGTAAGCTGACACAGTCGCCTGTTTCAGTGTTGGGTCACTTCCCCCATGGATAACCTACACATTACTGCATCAGTTACAAATTGTTACTCTTCCTTTGTGGCTTTGAAGAGTGAACCCTGGGCCTTGCACTACCCAGCAGGGTTTGGAGCTGCTGTCTGTCTGTCTCAGGCCTCCTGTGTGTCCAGTAGACTCCCAGATCCTGGGCAGGACTGGCGAGACGGAGCCCTCTTTCTGCGCCACCTGGTCCCTGGATGAGGTGACAGGAGCATGGGGAGAAGCACAGTTATGCCTACCCTGTGTCGTCTGCACTGGCGGCCTGGAGCTCTGGTCTCAGGAGGACCCACCCTGTGTTTTCATGGATAGGACTGGAGCCCTCAGACCCACCTGTGCTTGTGGGAAGCTTGATTTCCTATTTATCTTTAACATGTGGTACACTAGCAGAGTATTATGGCCAGGACCCATTCCATGTTGTGTTTGGGACAGCATCTCACCTTACAGTCCAGGCCAGCCTTGAACTTACTGTGTAGTCCGGGCTGATCCTCCTATCTCAGCCTCCCCAGGGCAGGGATGACAGGTGTGTGTCCCCAGGCTCAGTTGTGGTACTAGGGGTTGGAACTAGGGCCTTTGCATTGCGTTTTTGAGACATGGCCTCACTAAATTGCCCGTTGTTCCATAAGAGAGCAGGGGAGCAGACCAGACAGAATATCCAGGGTCTTCCTCTCCTCTACCCCACACTGCCTGCCTGAGTCTGTGCAGTCGTGTGACCATTGCGTCTTTCCTTACCTGTAGTGACACTCAGATCAAAGACTTTCCTATCTGCCCCATTATACTTAGGTGAGCCAGAGCAGCTTCCTTGATGGATCGTATTTGGTGAAAGCCTTCATACGACTTTAATCAGTATTCTGACAGCACCGTCACATGCCCCTGCGCCCAGGCATTAAAGAGTTCCACAGCTATATGTTTATGTATGTTAGAACAGCCAGCACCTCGCATCTCTGCAGGTAGTTGGTGTCTAAAACATGACCAAAACACACAGCTGTCCAAATGCTTGGGCTGTTTAGCAGACAGGCAAGGGCAGGCTGGGCAATGCTCCTCCCTGCCCGGAAGGCCCAGCCGCCTGGCAGCACAGGAGCCCCGTGTGGCTCTCAAGACCCGAGCCACCAGACCGACCACTCGCTCGTGCCCTCAGATGCAGGCGACAGGGGCTTGGAGAATACTTGGAAAGCTTTCTGCTTCTCCGGTGCCTTTCTTTTTACTAATGGTTTTCACACTTTCTGTGTTTGATCCAGATGTTGACGTTAGTGAAGATTCACCTCCTCCCCTACCTGAAAGAACTCCTGAATCTTTCGTGCTAGCAGGTGAACATCGTGAGTGTCTCTTCTGTGTTTGTGTTTACTGTGTACTGTAATAATAACTGTGGAACACATGGCCACTGTTAATCTAGCAACTATTGTGTTAAGGATTGAGTTGATAGTGCTTTTCTGTTTATTTAAAAAAACACTTTAAAATTGTTTCTAACTTTGCTTCCTGAGTTTGGTCGTAAGGGTTTATAGTAGATAGTTCAGTGACATGCGGTTATAAATTTGTTTGCAGTTGATGTCTTGTCATTCTTCAGAAGTAATGTTTGTGCAGCTTTCACTGCTTCACGTTCAGTGTAAGTTAACATTAGCCCAGGCTGTGGGTCAGCCTGTGATTTGCTGTTAACACAGAGACATTGCGGACCCCTGGGTTACTCGGCTCACAGCATGACTAATGTCCTTCTCTTTATTCCTCTCCTAACGAGGAGCAGGAAGCAGCCGGGTACATTTACAGTGTGTGTGTTCGCCCAGCACAAGGCTCGTTGCTCATTTTAACCTAATCTAAGGATGTGGAAGATGGTCAAGCCGATACCGGGGTTGCCCAAGCCTCACATTATCAGTAGGCTGCTGTCAAAGTAATCTGGTTCTGTTTTAAAGAAGGAAACGGATGGTTTTGAATTAATAGAAACTACATTTTTTTAAACTACGTTTTATGCAAGTATAGTTTCTAAAATTATATGTACTTTAATACAAAGAAATTACAAAGAGTTAAAGGTAAAATTTAATTACGAGATTGTGTCTTTCTCAGATACGCCTGTAGGATGTGAACGGAGTGAATGTCGCAGTCAGGAGTGGGGTGACCCCGGACAGTCTGAAGTAAGTCCTTCAGGTTGGAGCAGCTGTAGCTTAATATCTTTGTGCTCGCCAATTCATCTTACAGTTATTATAACAACATCTTAAGATCATTAAATACAGTTCATAAGTTTTGATGCACATTCATGCTATATAAAACGAAGATAAAAAAATTTTGAAAGGGACAACCTATCTTCATAAGAATGTCATAAGTGTTTTCTCAGAATCTTTTGAAAATTTGAATTACACTGTGTTCCACGTTAGGACACAGGTACATAACTACTGGGGGAAGGGGTCACAGTGCTGTCCTAGGGTTCTGTGCCACCACCACCCCCCAGTATAACTCTCCTGGCCACTTTAGAGTTTTCTCTCTGACTTTTTCAGGAAATGTTTCATACTTACCTTTTTCCTGCATATTATAACATTTCTGAAATAAGAAATGGGATCCAATTTGGTTGGCATTATAAAATACTGAGAAGTCACACTGGTGATATCTGTAATCAGTGATCCTGTAATTGGATGAAATGCAGCTGTGTATTCCCTTGGGCAGTAGCTCTACTCACATATAAAACAGTGTAATTTAAACATGTTAAGCCTAACTGCAAACACCCTGGTTTTGCTTCCCTTTGACATACAAGTCTTGGTAGGCTTGCTTTCTTGGGACAGCTGACTGAGCTGTGGCATGCACATGACATGAGTGGACTGTCGTAACTGTTTAATGTCTCCTTACAGGGCTTGGTGACCTCTGCAAGTGAAAAATGCGGTAAGTTACTAGATACTTTTTGCTTTTTGCTATAGACTTCCAGCAGAGCCTATTCTGAACAATCACAGAACATTTATTACCCCTAGTTACAGGTTAATGGGAAACACATTTTATTTTAGACGTTTGCTGTATTTTATTTATCATTGTTTATAAAAACATTTAGGAGCTGGTGATGTTGCGCAGTGGTAAAGCACATGCTTAGCATGTACAAAGGCCCCACATTCAGTCCCTAACATGTGTACACATGTGCTTGCTTGGGAGTTAGATTCTGGCTTGAATAAATGTCCCAGATTTGCCTCCATGATGGAATTGGGTCCATAAGAACCATTAATTTTAGAGATCTTCATTATAATATGCTTACCTTTATTGTGGAAACTAATAAAATTATGTTGTTTAAATCAGTGGTTGTCATAGAAAGTCATAGAACATTTTTACCATATTTACTTTTAGTGTCACACTAAAATAAGTAGGTCCTATTAAATTTTTAAATCAGTGACCAGCACGTTAACCTATCCCAGGGGTGGCAAAGCTATGGCACACGTGCTGCGGCAGCTCTGAAAGGGTCCCGGCCACTGCCTGACAGTTCTTCAGGGACCTGTGTCTGCAATCCCTGCAGCTTTTTCGTGGCTGCACCCTCAGTCGGGGCCTGGTGGATCTGTCCCATCTCATGAACTGGTTACTCTTTTCTGAGGCATATTATAAAGAAGAGCAAAAGCTTTTGAGCCAGTGTTACCCACTTGTTGTAGTCCTGGTTTTGCTCCTTTTCTGTGTGTCTTTGCAAGTCACCTGATCTTTCCGAGCCTCGGTTCTCTTGTCTGTGAAAGAGATAACCTTGGAGAGGAGTGCAGTGCAAGTTGACCAAAACAGAACAACACCTGTGTAAAGTGTAAACTGTCTGTCACAGGCTGGGCCGATGGCTGGTATTACAGCTGTCCCTGCTGCTGCCCCTGGATTCATTGATTGTTTAATTTTCTTGAAGTCTGTCAATTCCTGATTTTTCCTCCTCCTAACTATTCTGTCTGTCACTTTAGTCACTCTCAGATTGTCCTTGATTTTATTGCTGCCGACTCCCATGCATCTTCCTTGATCCTCCGGATTGCCGAGTGCCCTGAGAGTGCACTTGCACGTCCAGGTCCTGCTCTGCGGTTGGCCCTCAGCTCTGCCACACTCTTCATGCCCTGGCTCGGTGCTGATGACCATTTTAGAGCTTCAGTGGCACAGACAGCCCGCCATGGCGTGTGCCATGGGTTCACCACTGCTCTAGTGCATACCTGTCCGTTTCCCCTGCTCTAAAGTAATCAGTCCCACTATTTCTGGGATGCCCTGCGCTTCACTGAGACGATAAATGCCTTGAGACCAGGTCATCTTTCCTCCTTAAAAATGGCCCTAGGGCTGGGGATTTAGCTCAGCGGCATAAGCTCCTGCCTTGCAAGCAGGCAGTCGTGAGTTCGATCCCTGGTACCGATAAAAATGAAAAAGACCAAAAAAAAAAAAAATGACCCTAAATACCTACTCCAGTAGTTTCATCTACATGCCTCTCTCCATCCATTACACTCTGCATAATTTTACTAAGGTCTTATGACACTATTCTAATAATTAATAGACATAGCTGTATGTCCTTCACCAGGGGCTGACAGTCAGCAGCCCACACGGCTTTTAATGTTGTCCTTGCTTTTGTTGTTGGTATTGTTTGGATTTTGCATGACCTCGGTCAGAACAAGTGACTTTTACATCTTGTAGTCCTCTGTGGACTGTTGTAAGCACCTCAAGGGTGGGAAGCGTCTGTTATTTGACTTACTATTCCAGGTTTCCAGAAAGGTTCCTTGCAGGCAGAAAGGATATGGCAAAGGCCCTAAGACAATAAATGTCATAATAGTTAAATCCTTTTGTTACCATTCTTATGCATTGATAATTAAATTCATGAACCTACTGCAACTTAAAAAGCTTAAAACTTAAAAAGAATCACTACTTTTGGGGGCAAAAGTACGTTAATTCACAGCAAACTTGCCTGCCACGGATTTCCATGTGGAAACACTTCAGTTGCAGTCACTGGCTGAGAACGAAAGCACGCGGTGCAGCTCCTTTAAGGGAATGCACTGTGCCGTGACCTAGAGGAGTGAGACAGCAGCGCCAGGAGAAGCTTCCCATTGCAGAAGTGCACGCTGCAGGTTTGGAGGTGCCTCTGGGAAATCTGACACGATTTCCTGTGCCTACTGCCTTTGTGTTTCTTAATCAGGGCTTCTAAAACTATACACTGGGTGTGGTATACATACCTGTAATCCCCAACACTTGGGAGGCTGAGGCAGGAGGGTCAACAGGAGCTCAAGGCTAGTCTGGACTACATAGCACGACCTTGTCACAAATAAATAAAATTGTGATGACCACGAAACAGAATTTGTTCTGTGTGTATATGCGTGTGTTACTGAGGATTAAAACCAGGGCCTTTGCATCCCCAGTGCTTTTTATTTTTTATTTTGAGATAGGACCTCACTAACTCAAAATAAGTCACTGAGTTTCCCTAGCTGGGCTCAAATTCAAAATCCTCCTACCTCAGCCTCCAGGGTACTGGGATTACAGGTGAGCACAACCACACCTTGCTAAAATTCACTGTTTGTCATCATTGCTCCATTAAAACAATTAGTATTCTGTGGCCTGCAAAGGATGGTGCTTCATTAAGGGCTCTGTTTTGCATTGTAGATCATCCAGCAGCAGATATCTCAGAGACTTGTGTAGAATCTCCACCTCCTGTAAATGACAAGAAATCTCAGACAGCAGAAAGTCCAGCAGAAGTCACAGATATTGGTAATCTGTTTAATATATAGTTTTAAAGTCTTAAATAATAGTGCATAAAAGTCCTTCACCATTCTTCCTGAATTTCCATAAAGCTAAATTACTGGTTTTTTGTAACTGAGGTCTCACTATCTTGTCTAGTGCAACCTTGAACTCCTAGACTCCCAGGACCATGGGTGCCTACCACTCCACCTGGTCACTGTATTTTTTTTTTTAAAGAAGCAGTTATTTTCAGTTACCCACGATAAATTTATAGATTATTTGTAGTTACAAAGTTTTGTTTGGTTCAAACTCCATATTTCCTCCCAAAAATCTGCTTGTCCAACAAAATGGAGGGAAAAGCCTGAAGATGTCTGGAGCTGGTTTAACAGTGTAAAAGTTCTTCTCAGCACTAACCAGTTACTGTGGTGTCTTCACCGTAGGGTTTGGTAATCGCTGTGGAAAACCCAAAGGACCGAGAGATCCACCTTCAGAATGGACATGATTCAGGGAGCTAAAGACTTTCAGTCGTACTGGAGGATTAAATTGCCACTGAATGCAGGATTGCTAGTATCCCGTCTCTAACATGAGGGGCTCACAGCAGTGTAGATTGTTACCGTGATCTTTTTCATTTTGTTTTTTGCTGGGACCATCTACCTGCCTTATTATTACACTTAGGAAAAAGTGTTACATATGGTTCATTTTGTAATTTCAAGTATTATTGCCTTAATGTCCCTTAACCCTGTTACACGCTGCTTGTAGACCTGTTAATACAGTAATACTTTTATGATAAAATTGAGTTTAAGGACTACTCTTTTGCTGTTTTATCATGTATGCATTATTTTGTATATGTACAGGGCAAGTAGTATATAATTTGATAAACTTGCAGTCATAAAATAATATTAACAGAAGATGTAAGAAATTTCTGCATGATCTAAATCTTTGTGTACCTTATTTGTAAATTATTTGCCCTGAGGTTTTAGAAAATAGTTTCTGAATTTTAAAATTGCTGGATTCATGCAGCCAGCATTGCAGGTTATCAAGAGATCAAAGATTGTAATAATAATACATTTTGTAAATTGTAAGCAAAAAGTTATTTTTATATTATATACCGTCTAATTGTTCATCCTAATTGTTCTTGTTTTCATCTAGTCATGGAGATTCAGTAAGTGCCTTGGAACAATATTGAATTCTCTTAGCTCATGTGTGTTATATTTGAACTCAACTGGGATTAGAAGACTATCAAACTATGTGTATGTTCAGGATGTTTGACCTGCCATTAAAAAACAAACAATTTTACAGTGCCTGTGTGTCGTCTTGGTTTTTCAGTCCCAGGACGTTAGACCTCCTGTCACCCTTTGTGCTTCCTTAGGCACCATGTAAGTCCCGAGAATGCGTGAGATTGACTGTTAATTAAGAAATCCGAAGCTGGGTGGAGAGGTACGTTTCTGAAGTCCCAACTGCTCAGGAGGGGTGGGCAGGACACCGAGAAGCTTTGAGGTCGGCCCGGGCGCACGAGACCCAGCTCAGAAACAAGAGGAAGGAGGACTTCTGCTAAAGGCAAGGCTCTGCTTTTTCCAAATGCTTAGCCCGCGTCAGCCCTGGTGTCTTTCTCATCCATGTCAGTCTTCCAGGATCCCTGTGGGAAGCAGAGAAAGCTGAGCTCGGGAAGTGGGGGGACTTGTTTCCTTCTGCCCCGTGACTAGGTAGAGCGCAGTTTCCTGCCGTACAGAGTAAGTGAATTTTCAGGTCACGATGGGGATTGATAACCATCTGTTTTCCCTGTGAAACAAAAGAATGGAATGATGGGCCAGAAGTGAGATTTAGTGATTATATAAGCAGGAGGTAGATAGCTGTAGAGGAGAAAATACTGTAATCTTACAAGTTTTCAAAGCTAAATGGTCTTCATGTTGATCCCTCAACATGTTCCTGCTAGCTGGAATCATCAGGCAGCTTATACCAGCGGTAACAAATGGATTTTCTCACTTTTATCAGTCATCTTGCCAATAAAACTAATCAAGAGCCGCCCAATGGGACAGTGATGCATGTACCACCAGTGATTCAAGCCACCCAGCAGTGAGAATACAAATTGCAGGCCCCATCATGACTGTGTGAAAATTTAAAATATTTTTCAATGTTTTCATTGTAAGAACGTGGTAACACAGTGGCTACTTGGCATTCACAGGACATGAATACTCCTACAGTATACCATTTTCATCATAAAACCTAAGCGGAGGAAAGTGTAGCTGAACATAATGTGTAGCCACTTCACACTGAGTGAGTTATGTAATCTGGTCCTAAAATCATCTATAAACATTTTCATTGGGAAGGCTTTCCTAGACAGCTTTTCCTGAACTAGAACATGCATTCAGCTTGGTGGGAAAACTTATTAGACATAAGGTTCACATTCTTAAGTGTGTAGGACCATCAAGAAGCAAAGCTGTTAGCCACTGAGATGCTCTCCTCCTGGAATTTGCAGATTTTCATGAGTACTGCAGTTCATTGTTAAAAGAGTTTTGTGTTTTGAGTATAACGCAATTTACATGGTTTTCCTTTTTCTTTTTTTTACTGTTAATCTTTCATTTTGCTCTTTGTATCCTGAGTTTCTCATGTAAGAGAAGCCACATGGCCAGATGTGGTGGCGCATGCCTGTAATCTCAGCACTAGGGAGGCTGAGGATTGCTGCAGGTTCAAGGCCAGCCGAGACCCTGTGTCACAAAGACAAAAGCCCAGTGTGATGACACACACCTAGTATCCCAGCACTCAGGAGGCTGAGGCAAAAAAATCATTGCAAATTTGAGACCAGCCTGGGCTACAAAGTGAGTTCAAGTCCAGCCCGAACTGCATAGGGAGACCCTGTCTCAAAAAGACCACCCCCCAAAAAAAGTTTAAATAAAATTATCTGGTTTAAAAAAGAGAGAGATGGGGCTGGGGATTTAGCTCAGCGGCATAAGTGCCTGCCTTGCAAGTGTGTGGTCATGAGTTCGATCCCCGGTACCGATAAAAAAAGAAAGATAAAAAGAGAGAGAGAGAAAAACCATGCAATATTTACCCTTTTATCTGTAATTTATGTTACCTACCATGTTCTGCAGGTGTGTCCATTTCCCTCCATTGACTTAAGTTTTCCTTTATGGCCGCGTAGTGTTCACTGAGTGTAAATCCATTTCCTTTATCCATTCACCTGTACCGTGTACAGTGCCTCTGAGGGTTACGAACTGTGCCGCTGTCAGGGTGTATGCATGTGTATCCGGAATATGATACTTGGGAAAATACCTAGGAGAGAATGCTGGGTTAAACGGGATTTCTGCTTTTAGTTTAGTTTTGTTTTGTTTAATTTTATTGTAAAGAGGGTAAAATTAAAATAACAAAATACCAGAAGAAAACAAGAGACAGATTTCAAAACAAGGCAGCAGGAGATCTTTGTTGTCTATCATATTGTCTCTTTTGGAGGATTCTCCAAATTAAGAGGCTAGACTAGTTTATGTTCCCAACAATGCAGAACCGTCTGGTTTTCCCTGTGGCCTTGTCAACATTTGTCACCTGACTGCTTGATGCTGCCGTTGTTTCTGGAGTAAGGTAGAATCTCAGGCTTGTCTTAATTTGCATTTTTCTAATGGCCTGCAATGTTGAACATTTTTTTCATGTATTTATTAGCCATTTGTACTCCTGAGAAGTATGAATTGACTTTGCTTGCCCAGTTTTTGATTGGGTCTTTCATTGTGGGGGGTTGTTTAGGGAGTTCTCTTTTTTTCTAGATATTTGCTCTCTGAGGAACAACTTGCAAAATATTTTTCCCATCTGTAGGTGGTCTCTTGACTTTGTTGATTGTGGCTTTTGCTGTGTAGAAGCTTTTTAATTTGGTGTGTTCTCATTTGTTGGTACTCTTTCTGGTGCCTTTAGGTTTCTCATCCATGCCTATGTCTTCAAACCTTCTAGCAGATTGTTTCTGTTTTACCATTTAGATCTTTGATCCGTTTTTATTTTAGATTAGTACATGTTGAGATGTATGGGTCTATATTCAATCTTGTGCATATGAATAGCCAGTTTTCCCAGCATCATTTGTTAAAGAGGCTACCTTCCTTCCAAGGTGTGTTTTTGGCCCCTTTATCTGAGACCAAATAGCTGCATGTGCCTCTGGTTGTTTATGCATCCTCTGTTCTGTGCCATTTATCCTCAGGTCTGTTTGTGTACCGGTACCATGGTGTAGCTACATATAGCTTCAAATGTGAGGTTGTGATGCTCCTCCTTTACTACTGTGACTTAGGATTGCTTTGGCGATGTTGGGTATCAAGAATAGGTCTCTTGGGGTTGAGGATTTAGCTCAGCAGCATAAGCACCTGCCTTGCAAGCAAGCGGTCGTGAGTTCGATCCCCGGTACCAATAAAAAAAAAAAATCCTACAAGAATAGGTCTCCTTGTTTCATATAAATTTTACGATTTTTCTCTAGTTCTGTGAGGAGTGGTATTGTTATTTTGATTGACATTGTGTTAAATCTGTATATCAGCATTGGAATTAGGGCCATTTTGAGTATATTTGTTTTGCCTACCCAGGAATGGGGCTATCTTTGCATTTTCTGGTGATCTCTTCTATCTCCTTTTTTAGACTATAGTAATTTTCAAGGCAGATGTTTTTCACCTCCTTGGTTCCTAAGGATTTAATTTTTCTTGATGCTACTGTGAATGATATTATTTTATTTTCTTGATTTTTTTTTCTAAGTGAGTTCATTATTGATATACAGGAATGCTGTTGATTTGTGGGTGATTTTTGTGTCCTTCAGTAATCACTGCTGAATTTGGCTCATTCAAGAGGCTTTTGATAGAATTTTTTGATCTTCTATATGAAGAATCATGTCATCTACAAATAATAGTTTGACTTCCTTTGCTATACATAACTTGTATTTTTTTTCTCGCTTGATTGCTCTGCCTAATGTTTCAAGTACTATATTAAACACGAGTCGTGATAGTGAACATTCTTGTCTTGTTCCTGATTTTAGAGGAGAAACTTAGACTTTAGAGGGAAAACTTAGTTTTTCCCCATTTACGATGATGTTGGCAATATGTTTGTGATAAATAGCTTTTCTCAGGTTGAGATAAGGTCCTTCTATATCTGGTTTCTTCAGTGGATGCTGAATTTTTTGTCAACAGCCTTTTCTGTCATCTACTGTTATGGTTTGAAAACTGGTGGTCAACTTAAGGCCAGCTAGATTACATCAGCATGCATTAAGAAAAGATGCTCCACCTGAGGAGGGTTGCCAGGATAAATAGGTGGAGAAGAAGAGAGGTGTTGGGAGGGATTGAGGCGTTAAGGAGACATTGTGGGTTCTCCTACGAGTTGCTATCTGAGCTGTTGGTTCTCCTGGAAAAGCTTTGGTCTTCACATCAAGCATTGCTTCCTGGCTCCGGAGGGAAAGACATGTGCTGCCTGGTCTCCAGGATGAACTCATCATGCTGCTTCCTGGCACATACCCGACTGTGCTTGTCGTCGGAGGAGCTTGGGGCCTCCGTGTTGCTGAGGACAGCTGTGGTGCCTTTCAGGACAGGCCTGCTCTTTGTTGTGAGTGTGACTTCTCGGCTCCAGTGTAAAACCCTCATCCCACTAGCACAGCTCCTTCATCCTGCTGGCATAGACTTTCTGGCTTCCACTGCTGACCCTTGGGTCTTCCCGGCACGAATCCGTAAAAGAGACTGGCATGAGTCCTTGTGGGCTCTGGACTTCCAGTTGGACTCGTGGAGGCACTGTCCTGAGCTCTGAGTTTTTATCTGGACTCCTGTGGGACATTGCCGTGGGGTTTAGACTCTTGACTAAATAATCTATGTCGTTGGTGTTGCAGATAGATTTCCTGCATTTTCCTGTGTTAACTTCCGGTGACCATTATAAAAATATTATAAACTCCATGTCCTGATCTAAATTGTCCTCTGTGTACAACCCCTGACTACAACATCTACTAAGATGATCATGTGGTTTGTCCCTTTACTTAATACATTACATTTATTGATTTGCCTGCATTAAACCAACCCTCTAGGATGAATCCTACTCAGTCGTAACGTATGACGTTTTGATGGTTTGTTACACTGTTTGCCAGTGTCTTGTTGAAGATTTTTGCACCTGTGTTCATTAAAGAGCCTGCCTTCCAGTTTTCTTTTTTGTCTTAATCCTTGTCTGGTTTTGGGATGAGGGAATATTAGTTTCCAGGAATGACTTTGGAAATACTCCTTTCCTTTCAATTTTATTATTAAAGAGTTTGAGGCCAGGCATGTGGTGCATGCATATAATTATAGCAGTTGGGATGCTGAATCAGGAGGATTGCTCAGAGTTTGAAGACAGCTTGAGGTCTAGTGAGATCAAGGCCAGCCTGAACTACATAGAGAGACCTTGTCTCAAAAAAAAAAAAGTTTGAGGAGAACTTCATGCTGTTGGATTACTCAGAGTTTTCGTGTCTGTTTGGTTCCATTTTGGTAGTTCTTACGCATCTTGGAAGCCATTTCTTCTTAGTTTTCCAATTTATTGACATGCAGGTTTGTGAAGTAGTTGCTAATCTGAATTTTAGCAACGTCATTGAGATTTTATCTTTTGCATTTCTAATTGTATTGATTTGTCTTGGTGAGATTAGGTAGGGATTTGTCTGTTTATTCTTTTAAAGAATCAGCTCTTCCATTCATTGATTCTTTGTTAAGTATTTTTCAGTTTGAATTTTGTTGATTTCTGTTCTAATTTCCTTACATGTACTAGCTTTGAATTTGGATTCTATTTGTTTTTCTACTGATACTATTCTTCTAGAAATTATCTAATTTCTTCCTTGATTTCTTCTATAACTCACTGATTTTATTACCATGCATGTATATAATTTCTGTAGTTTCTCTTTTCATTGATTTGTGGTTTCATTGCATTTTGATCTGGTAATATACATGGTATAATTTTAGGTTTTTTGCATTTACCTAAAGCATGCTTAATGGACTAGGACACTGTTTTGGAATAAACTCCATATGCTACTACTAGGGATGGGGGTTTAGCTCAGTGGCTTGACTGCCTGGCAAGTATGAGGTCGAGAGTTGAATCTCCAGCTCAAGAAAAAAAAAGTGATTAGTGACAGGTGTTGACTTATTCCTGGCCCTGCATTATTATCCTGTTGCTAGCTTCCTTTCTTTCCCTTCAACTTAACTGCTCACCCTACCTGTTGCATTCATTCTATTAGATCTTTAGGCCTTGTTGGCTTCACTGTATCTTTCTAGGATATTTCTAGGCCCTTTTTTGGAGTGCTGGTTTGATGGTTGTGGATTTCTTGAGGTGCTTTTTATCATGGACATATCTTCTGTATCAGTTTTGAAAGATGATTTTGCAGGATATCGGTCTGGTTTGGAAATCATTTTCTTTTAGGGCTTGACATGCTTCACTCTAAGCTCTCTTGGCCCTTAAGGCTTTTATGTGAGAAGTCCACTGTAAATCTAAGGGGTTTACCTTTTATAAGTGATTTGTTGCTTTCCTCTAACAGCTTTTAAGATTCTTTCCTTGTTTTACGTTCTGTATGTCTCACATTTTTGTATGTTAAATTCCTTCCCATATTTGGGAAGCTTCTGTTGTTATTTCTGTAAGTAGGTTTTTATGCCATTCTTGCTGCCTTCTGACTTTTTATTAACTCCAATTCATCTTAGATTAATCTTCGTATCTTTAATTTACCTGGTTTTTAAAGTATCTCTCAATAATTGATCAGTAATCACAGCTTTGTATTTGACATTCTGTCCTCACGTTGATCACTTCTGTTGCCCATATGTTGAGTATATTTTTTAAAATCTGAATTTGCGCTTGCTACCTTTTCATGGACTCTGATTCTTTTCAACACTGTATATCCATTCTGCTATTAATAGATGTTGTTGGTAATTTTATAAATTAAACTGCTGTGAACATGTTTGCATGTAGGATCATGTCACCAGTAGTCCTAACTTGTCAGTTAAATGGGATGAAATATCACCACCTAGATTAGCAAGACATGGTTCCTGGTGCATGGTGGAGCTTGGAGGTGTGACCTTGGGTTCTGTACCTGGTTCTTGGTTGTTTCCTTTCGAGTACTATTTTTTTACTCTGCTTTCCAAACCATCATGCACTAAGCATTTTTGTTCTACCACACCTATCTGGTCTTGACCTAGACCCCCATCTCCCAAAGAAGTATAGGGCGGAGGTTTAAATAAAATGAGACAAGTGATATGATTTTAGGGCTCTAGGAGGGTCAAAACCCTTTAGCTAAGACTCTGAGGGCTGAGACAAAGACTTCTCTGGACCACCCACTTTATTAGGTCCAACAACAAGGGGCAGGGAAACTGAGGAAAGTGCAGGCAATGAGCAGGACCTTGGGAATCACTTCAAGGATGTCTCCAAGTAATGAATCAAGTCAGTTCAGTAGAACTGTCTTATGAAAACATGGTAGGAGTGAGACTGTAGGAATAACTTTTGTAGCTGCAGTCTTTATCTACGTAATTGATGTTTGAGCCAAGTGTCCGCAGCTGTGGCCTTCTTGCCCTTTGAGGTGTCTCTGGCCTCACAGGCCACTACAGGCCTCTATAGGCCTCAGCCAGGACCAGTGATTCATAGAGGTTCACTTACTATGAATCACCCCACCACCCCCCACCCCCCCACCCCCCCCCAGTCACCAGGCAAGGGGCCTACGGCTAGGAGAGACTCACTGATAAACATAGAAAGCCAATTAGTGAAATTTAACTCCTGCTCAGAGCAGGGTAGTGGTCTCCAACACATAACCCTCCATGAGATTCTGCCCTGCAGCTAGCTGACCATGTACTGAATCTCCTGAAACCATAAGCTAAATTAAACCCTTATTCAAGTTGTGGATGTCAGGTATTATGTCTCAGCACAGGAAAGCTAATATGGAAAATCAGTACTAGAGGAATAGGGTCATTGATGTGATGGTACCTGACCACATGGTTTAGAAGCTTTGGAAGTGGTTTGTGGGAGGAGTTTGGGGAGGTTTGGAGAAGCAGACTAAAGAATTCTTTGGTGCAGTAAACAGAACAGTCCAGTCCATTCTGGTCAGAGCTGAAAGAGTCAGAATGCTCAGAAGGTTACAGTTGGGAACAAGGACTCAGGAGGTCGTATGTATTACACTGTGGCAGAGAATTTCTCCGTATTTGGCCCATGTCCAGTTCCATGCATCCTGGAACTTCAGGATACTGAGATTAAGGGCAGTCAGGTAATTACTGTTTCAGGAAATTTCAAACCAGCAACATTCGGTGATAGTATGAGTATACTGCCAGCTTTCAGCCAGATTTGAATCAGATGCAGAGAACCTTAAATTTTGGTCCAAAAGGAACTGCATATAGAGTTGAGACCAAAAGAGGTGTGGATACTGAAAAGTAAGTGCCATGCAAGAGAAATCAAGTACTTTGTGCAAGAATAAAATGACTTGAAGGCACCTCAGAGATCAGCAAGACTCCAGCCTTGCAGGCTCAAGACTGCAAAAATAGGGGCTGGGGATTTAGCTCAGCGGCATAAGCGCCTGCCTTGCAAGCATTCAGTCGTGAGTTCGATCGCCAGTACCAATAAAAAAGGAAAAAGACAAAAAAAAAAAAAAAAGAGTACAAAAGTATAAACCTTGCTTGAAAACGGCCTCTTGGGAAACCTGTTTTCTGGATTCATTTCACCATGCTCAGCCATCCAATCCCTGGGAGGCAATGCAGCCATGCTCCAAGGGGGCCTGGCTGCTGTATCAGGAGAGACTCCAGGTGATTGGTGATTTCAGGAACGTGAACCATCTACAAAGGAAAGCTGTACCACGAGTGTGGAGGCAGCCAAAGCGAGAGGCCACGTAGGTTGTGATCAGTAAGGCAGTAAAAGTGGGGAGTTCCCCAAGATCTGTGCAATTCTAATCTCTCCACCATAGGCCCCAGATGCTTGAGATGGAGCTGCAGGAGCTGTTTTCTATTGGTGCACTCTGGTGTTGCTTCCACCTTTTTTCTATTTCCCATCTCTTCCTTTTGGAATGGAAATATTTACCCTGTGCCATCATACCTTGTGATTCTGTAACTTGTTTATTTTTATGGAGTTACACAGCTAAGAGTTTATCTGGAGTTTTAGAAGATACTGAGATTCAGAGTGTAGAAAATGCTGAAACTGTTGAGACTTTGGGGAAGGAATTACTGCTTTTCTGGTTGTACCAGGGATGATGGTATTATTAGGCAAAATTAAGAGCTGGTTATTGTTTTATGTGGATATTAGATATGGCTGCAGGTGTGTTTGGGTGTGAGATTGGCAGTGGATGGTGACTGGTAATGCTACTTGTCAACTTCTCTGGAGTAAGAAAGGCCTGGGAGACTAGTAGAGGCCCGGGGATGCCGGTGGGTGGGTGTAGAGGTGTGACCTCCTGTACTGTCCGTGGTTCCTAGCCTGCTCCTGTCTGTTTTCCTTCCCTGCTTCCTGGATGCCTTGAACTAAGCAGCTTTCCTCCCCCACCTTCTGCCGTGAGCTTTCTGTCTTAGGGCCAGCTAGTATACCAAAGCTCCTGAAACCAAGAGCTAGATTAAGCCTTTTTTCCTCCAAGTTCTGGGTGTCAGGTTTGTGTCTCAGCAATGGCAAAACTTACTAATAAAAAGCAGATGTGGGTACTTGCTGGATATAAATTACGATTTTCGGAGAGTATGCATCTAAATTTCAGCTTTTGGAGATACTACCAAAATGTTATAAATTGGTTGTTTTACTGGTTGATATGGTCAGTTGTTACCTTAGTGATCCTCACAGGAATGAAGTACTCCCCTGTCATCTGAATGTATTTCTCTGGTGATCCTTTCCACATTCTCAGGACAAAGTGGGTATCTCTGAACTCACAGTGGCCTTGCACAGGGACTAGGGTGTTGCTTGGTGGCAAAGTGCCTGCCTAGCAGGTGTGAAGTCCTGAGTTTGATCCCCAGCACTTGGAAAGAACAACAAAAATTATTCACATCCCAAGCAAATACTATTTGGTGGAATCAACTAAAGCTGAATATATCACACCCTAAAATCTGGCAATTGTGAATTTGCTCTTCTCATGAACCATTTTTCTACTGATAGTTCTGAGTTACTTACATATTCTGCATTTAATCCTTACAGATTTATTGTGGTTTGCCCTTTTATTGTTAGTATTTTTCATTAATAGTGGTTCCTAAATTTAGTTTAATTGAAGTTATCATTCTTTACCCTTAAATGAATACTTCACAGTATCCTCTTTGAGACATCTTTGTCCATCTAAATAATGCTCCCATATAGTTTTTCTAGAAGCTTCATTTTCTCATGGGCATACATTCTGTTAGCTTTATTGTCAGGCAATTTTCTCATTGTATCAACATCATACAATTCTTACCCAAAGTAAGGTGTCTATAGTGTCACCAGGCAACATAAATGCATGTGACCATGTGTGTACAGTGTACAAAACATGGTTGTACCATACATGGCTCTATTATGTTTTTGCATAAACCTACAGGATTAATTTTTTTGTATGAATGGAATAAGGTAGATTCTTTTTCCATTAATTGCTAAGTCACCACTTACTAAGGAAACTGTCCTTTTGCCACCGTTGTGGTGTTGTCATAAATCAGGTGTCCATGAATTTGAGGGCCAGTTTCTATTGTTACTTTCCATTTTATTTCTATTGTTGTGATATTTTAAATTTTGCCTTTTTCCAGCATTTGTCTTCCACAAATTAATTTTCGTACTGCCTGAAACACTTGATGGAATTTCACGTGTTTATTTTTCTATGTAAAGCACATGGTAACACTCTGTAAGGCTCATCCTGCCGCTTTCTAAAGCTCTAACCTTGTGTGCAAAGCTGTAGCGACCTTTCAGCCTCTCCTTTTCCCTCATGAACACTGTCAGCTTGCTTTTGGGAACCATTTTTTTATCGTTGATATTTTTCACTCCATGGACATACACTGATAAACAGCAATGAAATGCATAGTTAGACATCAGCGCCCAGCTGAGCCCAGTCACCAGCTGAGAGAGGAGCTCATGGGCCGCTCCTGAGATAGGGTATGTGATTGTGAGTTTTGCCCAAGCAGAGTTACGCGACTATATTCTGTGAACAGTAATTATCACTGTCAACCTCACTGGGTCTAGAAGCGCCTGGCTGATTAGGAAAGCACGCATCTGTGGGCGTGTTGGGGGTGTGTCCCATGATGATTGGCATGTGGGCCAGCGAACGAGGAGCAAGGACCCATCCCCTGATGGAGGATGGCCCCGTCCAATGGGCTTGCAGTACAGGAACAGAGCTGGGAAGGAGGAAGCCTAAAGTTTGAAGAGTTCTCAGTTGCATGAGAGGGATGTGAGAGGTGTGAGGTCACGGCTTTTGCTGCTCCATCACCTGTGGACGTCAGCCTCGTTTCTTCAGCTTTCCTGCAGAGATACCAGCGACTCTAATGTTTCCTCGAAACTTTCCCAGGTTCTGCTATCCTGGGATTTGTGGATTTTTTTTTTTTTAAGCTTAAAATTCAGTGGCCAGGTCCCTGTTCTGGACTCGCGTTACAGTGGACCGGGAATGTGTATTTTAGGCCGGCACCATAGCTGATTTTGTTGCTTAACACAGTTGAGGAACCTGGCTTACAGCGTCAAATCCAAACTGCTTAGCAGGTCGTGTCACCGGGTTTGCCTGTGGCGCCTTCTCTGGCCCCGGCCTGTGCCCTGCTCAGACCTCTGGTCTGGATGCTGTGCCCTGAGCCCCCGCGGCCTGGCCATTGCTTCCCTCTGTCGCTGACCTGGTGGCTGCTCTCTGCCCACGGCTTTGTTCAAGTGTTACTCCCTTCATGAAACCCGGCCGTCTCAGCACGTTTCCAACCAAGTCCGTCCCCCATCCTCTCTTCCTGTTTGTTTATCGTTGTACAGTGGAGTTCATACTCTAGTAAACTGGCTTGGAGCGAAATCACCACAAAATGGTGGTGATTGGCATTGTGGAAGTGTTGGGATTGATCAAGCAGCCAACTTCAAAGCAGGGCTGGCTTTGAGTATAGGCCTTTCTCTTAACTAGTGGCGTGCAGAGTAGAAAATAAATGTATATTGAACAGATGAATCAAATCAAAGACCATGTGAAGGTAGCTAGTCCATTTCTGCTTTTCAATTTATATTCCCAACCACTAGTAAGTCCTTTTCTAACTTCACGCCTCTTGACATAAAGAAGCATCCGCAGAGATGTGCTCGTGGAGTGATTGTTTACAGGCCGCGCCTGGGGCCAGCTCCCGAGCAGAAGAGTGAAAAACGTCATCCACCTACTCTGAGTACTGTCCACGAATGTAGCTGCGGCTTCCAAACATAGAATCTGACTGTTCTAAAGGCATCTGTCCGTCCAGGAATATTCTCCACAGTTAACGGCTAAAAGGATTGTGTGCCGAATGTAAAGGGGAGCAACAGAAAGAACGCGATTTCCTCGTGAGGGGGAATTTCAGTGAATGGCATCTTAATTAGAGTCGGCCTGAAAATACTTTTGACTGTAATGTTTTGATTGCAATACTATTTGGTGCTCTTGATCACAGTCCATAAAATCAGTTTACTTCTAAAAGCAAGATGAGGGCTAGGGATTTAGCTCAGCAGCATAAGCGCCTGCCTTGCAAGCACACAGTCATGAGTTCGATCCTCGGTATCCATAATAAATAAATAAAAACGAAATGAAATTGAGGTCATTCTGTGCTGGCTTTATCGGTACCGGGGATCGAACTCACGACTGCCTGTTTGCAAGGCAGGCGCTTATGCCGCTGAGCTAAATCCCCAATCCCTCTGATTTAGATTTTTTATATCTTTTTTTTTTTTTTTTTTTTTTTGGTACCAGGGATGGAACTCTTGACCTCGCACTTGCCAGGCAGGTCACCACTGAGCTAAATCCCCAGCCTGATGTAGATCTTTATTATGCAGCTTGTTATTGCTTATGTCTTGATGTCTCCGCAAAGCCTCAAGCACCTAAGTGGAGCTGGGGGAGGCGATTCCATTATGGGTTCACCATCTGGATCAGTGCATTGCCTGGCCTAGCATAAGTCTTGTAAAGTATGAAATCATCAATATTTGGATTATAAATAGAGTAACTAGTGAAAAGCAGAAATGCTTGAGTACCTCTCAGAGAGGAGGGGTCTCTGTGTTCTAACTACAACAGATCTGTGCTTCATTCACTTCCTGGGAGAAGGAAATTCCAAAGATTCCAGTCATTTTACATTTTTTGTACAAATAATTGGCATATGTACTATTACCATGATTTAATCTAATAGCATTTATGATTTTAGAATTCATGCCAATATTTGAGAAAGAACATATTCTTTAGCTCTTGTGGGTTTCTACTCAAATATGAAGTAAACAAAAAAATATTCTAAACTTCTCCTTAAAATTTGTTTTTCTGGGGGCTGGGAATTTAGCTCAGCGGCATAAGCGCCTGCCTTGCAAGTAGGCAGTCGTGAGTTCGATCCCTGGTACCGATAAAAATGAAAAAGACAAAAAAAAAAAAAATGGTTTTTCTGGAAAATGAGGACCAAAATGTCTTCTTAAAACAATTCTACAGTAAGGTCAGCTTATTAAATGTATAAGTGTATATATAGTTGTGATTTTTTTTTTTGTTTTGTTTTTTGGGTTTTTTTTTTTTTTTGTCGTTTTCCTTTTTATCGGTACCAGGGATCGAACCCACGACTGCCTGCTTGCAAGGCAGGCACTTATGCCGCTGAGCTAAATCCCCAGCCCCTATTTGTGATGTTTTAAAACACTGTGCCTTGCACTGGGATGTAGCTCAGTGGTAGAGTGATTGCCTAGTATACATCCCCAATGCCTCAATTAAAATAAAATACTGTGCCTTATAAGTGTTAGTCTATATAATCCACTAGGGTGTTCCCAGTATTTTCTAAAGTAAGAATGTAGTTTGCTGTATTAACATAAAACTCAGTATTTAGCTTTTCTCATTGTATTTGAAATCAGTACATGATAACATTTGCATGCAGCTTCTAGGCAAAATTTTTAAATACCAACCTACAGATACCACATAGTAAAATGCTATGTAAGAAAATAGAATAGAGATTGGCTGAGACGGCAATAGCAAAAGCCTTTTTTAATTAAAATTCCATAGGTGTACTTGCAGTTGTTTCAGAAAAGTAAAATACAATTTGTAGGGAATTTATGGCTATTCAGAATGACCAAGGAGTTGTTGATCTTTTTTATGTCAAATGAGCTGATCGTTTTAGTGTCGATTTTCTTTCTACTAATTGAAATTCATAGCTAGAAGCTTCCCACTGGGGCCTTATTTTTATTTATGTTTAGTTAAGCTTAAGAGAAAACAGTCATAAAAGATGCTTTGTCTGAAAATTTAAAATATTTGACGGCTTTTTAGCAGTTTGGGCAGCTGATCTGTCTTTCCTCATTCTACCAGATGGGGGCAGCAGAGCAAACTGAACGAAACTCGGGGTTTGATAAAGATCTGTAAGGGTAATAGCGTTTGCACTTGCATGCGCACATGTCTATCCCTTGCTTTGAAAGACACAATGTCAGGATGTTCCTTATAATAATTTTTTCTGTCTTGCTTTCCAAAATGTATCCATTGCAATCACCTGCCAGTTTAAGAAATAACATTTGTTTTCTAATATTCTTGTACACTGTCTCCGAAGTTAATCAAGCATCTTGACTGTGCTTATTAGTTTCTTTGTTTATGGTTTTACTATAATTGCATTCTATAGCTTGCTTTTGTTGTTCAGTATGTGTTTAGAGATTCGTTAAATTGCTGCGTGTAACTAATTCACTCACTTTCATTGCTGTATTGTATGTTTTTGTTTGGTTTTGGTTTTTGTATTTTTTGAGACATGTCTCACTATGCAGTTCAGGCTGGCCTTGAGCTCTCTTTGTAGCCCAGGCTGGTCTCAAACTCACAGTGATCCTCCTGCCTCAGCCTCCCGTGTGCTGGGATGACAGGTATGCACCACCATGCCCGGCATGTGCTGCATTGTAATAGAAAATTAAATTATTCTACTCTTCATGTTTGGGGAAAAATAAAAAGAGTAACAGCCACAGTGCTTTGGGGTGATTCACTGTTGGGGGGGTGGTGAAGGCCATAATGCCAAGTACTCCATCTAGCCCTTCACAGGGGACCAAGGTGACTTCAGAGCCCTCCTGCCGGTCCATGGAGACAAGGCCTGTTATTGTTTCTGTTTTTGTTTTTGCTTTTGTCTTTTTGAGACAGGGTCTGCTATGCAGTCCAGGCTGGCCGTGCGCTTACTTTGGAGCCCAGGCTGGTGTCAAACTCACGGTGATCCTCCTGATTCAGCCTCCCGAGTGCTGGGATTCCAGGTGTGCACCACTACGCAGGACAGGGAGACCTGTTAATAAGGGTGGACCCCATCTCTGTCCCCACCACACTCAGCCAGCCTCGCCATGGGGCTGGCATCCCAGCCCTGCCCCGGTGACTGTGAGCAGCGCAGACTGGAAATAAAGCCATGTGAAATGGCCATGCCTTAGGAGCTTCTGCAGGCTGTCAAGACTCCTGTGGGCCGTGTTTGCCGCCCTTAACGCGACACCGGGCTGTCGGAGCTCCCTTCGCAGACTCCTCGTCGAGGCAGCTGGACATGGCTGCAGCCTGCAGTGTGCGCTGGGAGCTGACCGGGCCAGGCTTCTTCTGTTCCAAGCCCAGGGCGTCTCACCGTGTTGGACCCTGGTGCAGACATCGGCCTGCTCTCCTGGGCTCTGGTGCTTCGGTCCTGCTGTGTCTTCCAGGGCCTGAGCGTGGTCGCAGATGCAGACTGCCGAAGCCAGGCTGTGTCACCCGTGCGGTCGCTGTGGTTCTGCCGTCCCCGCCACACCTCCACCGGTCACACCTCCACCGAGGTGAGCTGTCCCTGCCCTGCACCCTGCCCAGGGCGCCACGGGAAGGAAAAACAGCCAGCCAACCCCTAACAGCTGTGCACGGGGGAAACCACGAGGTCGCTTTAAAGCCATTCTGCCCATGGCAGTGTGTTACACAGCGACCTGTGACACAGACAGTGACGGAGAACAGTGACTTTGTGACCCAGGCCCCCCTTCCCCATCTGCTCTCCCTTTCCCACCCTTGCGAGGGGTGTAAAAGAACCCTGTGGGCCCTTTTTCTGTTCCTGTTGCTGTTCCTTTCCACTGCAGACTTGGCAGTGAACAGGGACTGGTGCCATCTGCTGGAATCCCAGAATTCAGGAGGTTGAGGCAGGAGGGTTGCCACAAGTTTGAGACCAGCCTAGACTATGATAACGAGTTAGTTCAAGGCCAGCTTGAACGACATAGTGAGGCCCTGTCTCCAGATTTTAAAAAAAAGACTCCAAAGACCATACCTAGGACGAGGAATTGCCAAAGTCAGTCAAACCTTAATTAGAAAGGGGCCCATTTATTTATGGAAACTTCGAAAGATGCTCCCAGCCCTGGAAAAGCACTGGCCAGACTTCTAAACTAAAAGGGCAGCGGTCCTTTTCTCCCTGAGGGTGTTTAGTGCTCCAGTGGTGCACCTGATGATTTTCATTGTGAAAATCCCAGCCGCGATGGCGTTAGCTCAGACACCATCCTCACCCCGCCGCCCAGTCCAGTCTGCTGTCAGGAAAGCGCACAGTCAGTGGCACTGCGGCCTGCTGGGGTGCGGTGCTCCCGGGGCGGCCCTCCCACTGACCCCCACTTCAGGCTGAGGAAATCCAGATGCAGAGCGAGGCATGCACTTTGTCCAAGGGCACAGTGTGGGGCTCTGCCCTGGATGGGCCCAGGAGCCGAGGCAGAGAGGGGGCAGGCGCATGTCCTGAGGTGCCCACTTTCCCGGCCCGTCCTGCCGGTTAGGGTCTGCCCAGGACAGCACAGGCCCCAGGGCACGTGCTGCTGGGTGCTTAGTGCTTGGTGTGCAGCATCGAGGGACATCTGGCGCCCTCTCCTGACTCAGTTCTGGATTCCTGCAGGTGCCTGACACTACCACTACCTGTGACACACTGACTAACACAAATGAAGTGTGTAGACCCCAGGTGCAGACTTCACCCCCTCCACCCTGAGCCGGACTCTGTCTGTGGCTGGCTGGGTCCCTGGATAGGACTCAAAGCTGCGGCTCCCCGGGGAAGGAGTTCAACCTGGGTCCAGGCTCTCTGGAGATTTGCAAGGTGCCCCAGACAAGCCCAGCCTCGGCTCCTTCCATCCTAGGCTGGGCTGTGGAAACCCGGTCCCCACAGACTACTTGGAATTCCACACTTCTGTGCTTCTCTCCCCTGGGTAAGCAAAAGCATGCTGGCTGGGGCTGGGAACTCTTATCTGTAATCCCAGCATGCTGCGAGGCTGAGTCAGGAGGATGGTGCATGAAAGCCCAGGGTGGGCAACCTAGACTTAACAAGATCTTGTCTCAAAATAAAAAAGGGCAGGATTGGAGTGTAGCTCAGTGTGAAGGCTTGTGGTTTAATCCAATAGCAATCTCACTTTTTTTTCTTGAGACAAGGTCTTGCTGTATAGTTGCAACAATCCTCCTGCCTCAGCCTCCTGAGTGCTGGGATTATAGGCATGTGCCTCCATGCCTGGTGCAGGCTCACATTTTAAATTCACACTGGACAAATACACATCATATAACAAGAAAAATGGAAGAAAACCACAAAAAAGGAAACAGACAATCGGATGTATGAGCCACTGCCCCGCACCGCTAGTGTCCTCTGTCCCAGGTGGCTTACTGAGGCCCAGGGTATGAGATTTGCACCTGGCAGCAGGCAGCTCACTGGGGCCCTGGGGCCGGTGGGAGCTGCAGTGCCCGGGACTCGGGAGGGTGTGGTTTTCCTTAAAAACAGTGTTGTAGTGGATCGTTTTCAGAGATGTACGGTGGTATTTTCACTTTGTTATTGACTTGAAATCTGCAAAGAAAGCATCTGTATTATGTTTTTTGAATTAGTAAAGTTTAAAAATGTAACAGGATTCATTTCACGTAGATTTGATGGATCAACCGATTGTGTGTGGTACTGGGGACTGAACGCAAGCCAGGTGCTTGGCCAGTGAGCTCCGTCCTCAGACCTTCGTCATTTTATCCTGAGACAGGATCTCACTAAGCGCCCACACCGGCCCTGAGCATCCCAGCTTCCTCTCTCAGCCTGCCAAGTCACTGGGATCACAGCACCACACCTGGCTCACACGATTTTAAATAATAATGTTCAAAGTACAGCATCTTTCAGTCTAACCTAGTGCCAGTAAAGCTTTATTTCCATGATTGGCCTCATAAGGGGGGGGTTGTAATTTGTAGAGAAATGACCAAATAATTACCAGGTACATTTCCTTTTGGGAAAACAAATTTGCCAAGCTCCATAAAGTAAACACTGAATGTTCAGAATGTTCCTTTGTCTCTGAAACCAAGAGAGAACAGCTGCTGTTGCAGGATAAGGATGAAGGAAATCCCACAGCTTCTGCAGCCCGGGTGACATGAGGGAGAAGCTCGCTGGGTCTGTGTCACCAGACGCACCCAAGGGGGCACCCCCTAGGTCACCCCGCACTCGCTGGCCGCACCCTTGCCTGTCTGGTTCTCTGTGCCAGTGGGTTGAGGGACCATGTCTTCTGGAAACCTGTTCTTGTGGACAGAAGAAACAATCCGAAATGTCACAGTGCTTTGTGGCCATCACCACCGAAACCTCCTTGGGGTGGGCTCGGGTCCAGCTCTCCCGAGGTTTCCACACCGCGTTACTTGAGTGGCTCCTAAAGCTCTGTTAATTTCACTTCTCCCTTGTACTCTGCTGGCCCTTTTTTGGTAAAGAACTTGTGCCTTTGCTGCAGCAAGCTGTGTCCCCACACCCAGTTTTGGCACCTGCATCTCTGCGTGGTGGTGGCCGCGTGGTCTCAGCACCTCCCAGTGTGGCAGCTCCATCGGGCTGCTCTCTCCCGGGCAGCTTTAGTGTCTGGTCAAGGACACATCCTGGGCGCTGCCATCCACTCCCTGCTGTCCCTGTGGCAGTGTCCCTGGCTCTGGTAGGTCCAGTGGTGACACTGACCACACTCTGGTCACATCCACCCACGCTGCTCATGAAGACGGCCACGCCAGCCTCCTCCAGCACCGTCCCCTAACGGCCCTGCCAGGCTCCATCGAGGACTGGCACACGGCCCGTATGAGTGCTGCAGACTGAGCCAGGCTGCACATGAACCCCGTGAACGTGACTTGAGTTCCCCAGCAGCAGGCCCGGGAGCCACGGGGAGCTCAGAGCTGAAAGGGAGGAGCCGGTGGTCTGAGCCTTTAGGCCGCCCAGCAGTGCGTGCAGCTCGGGCCCTAACATGACTCGCAGATCCTAAAGGGTCTCACTGATCACGGTCCCAGGATGCTCCAAGGCAGTGCGGCACAGTAAAGGGCACCAGCTCAAGGCAGCCTAAGACAGCAACAGCAGCAAGGGCAAAGCCAGGGGAACAAGCCTCTTGCTCCCTTAGGGCTGAAGCAGGCTGCCCGCCTAGGACAGGTGTAGCGCTCACACACCTCTCTGCCTCTCTTGCAGGGCTCAGGATATTTATAAAGGGAGGGCCCTGGCGTCTGCCGAGTCAGTTAAACTTGTAAACTTCTCAAGTGGACACCATCCAAGAGCGTGTTCCCTGCCCTCCAGGATGCAGGACCGCTGGGCTACTTAGTTAAGCTTCTGCACTTTGCAAATCAACACAGTGTGTCACCCATTACACATATTAATATGAAAATGTGAGTTAAAATGTAATTTTTTCCAAACACTTGGAAATTCCACTCGGAAGTTACCTTTTTTCTCTCTTTTTCCTTCTCTTTCTTTTTTAATTATTTTTTTAAAAAATTTTGGTGGTACTGGGGATTGCATCCAGGGTACCCTGCCACTGAGCTATATCCCCAGTCCCAGGTCTTTTTTATATTATGTTATATATTACATTCTATTGTTTTATTTTTGAGATGAGGTCTGGTTAAATAGCCTAGGTAAGACTTGAGCTTTTGATCCTCCTGCCTCAGCCTCCCTCAGTGCTGGGATTACAGGTTGTGCCTCATGCCCAGCTCTTTGTCTTTCTCTCTTTCTCCACTCCCTCTCTGTCTCCCTCCTGGGTTCCCTCCTTCCCTTTCTGTCAGACTTTTACAAATCGGCCACTTTCTAAACGCAAGACTCCCAAAACGAGAAGTCTGGAAACGGCTGGAGGCTCAGACAGTCACTGCTATTCGTGTTGCTCCCTCCTTTGTATCACAGCACAGTCAGCCCTGGGGAAACTCAAGTGTGGCAAGACTCAGAGTACCCCTATCTATCTATCTATCTATCTATCTATCTATCTATCTATCGGTACCAGGGATCGAACTCACAACCTCACGCTTGCTGGGTAGGCCCTGGGCCACTGAGCTATATCTCCAGCTCTTTTCTTTCTTTCTTTCTTCTTGGTTTGGCTCATGACAGGGTCTCCTTATGTAGCCAGGCTGTCCTGGAACACAACCTGATCCTCCTGCTCAGCCTCCCCAGGGCCGCCACACCTGGCTCTCTCTCCTCTGGCTCTTTAGTGCTGGGGACAGAACCCACCTGCCAGGCGAGTGCTCTGCTCACTGCCGCGGTCCTCCAATGACCTCTGTGCAGTAATAATTTCCTTCTGATGCTTCCCTGGCCTGGAAGGGCAGTTTCATATTCAGCGCCAGTCGCCAAGCTGATGCGCATCGCAAACAGCTATTGGGGGAATTTAAAAAATGATTGTCACTACGGAAGACAGAAACTGGTCTCTTTACTGTGCCTACATGGAGAGCCACATGCAGAGTACTCTGGACCCCCTGAGTTCTGGGGAGACGTCCTAATGGCAGCCCTCTAGGTAAAGATCTTGGGACATGGACCAGAGAAAGATTTTTAAAAAACAAAAATCATCATTTATGTTATTCTCAAAATAGGCATTTGGAAGGGAGCTGTAGCTCAGTGGCAGTGTGGGGACTGGCTATACACAAGACCCTGGATTCAGCCCCCGACCTCCAAAATAAAGGCATTTCGTGGTATTTTATGATGGAGGTACATGAGGAAATAAAGTGTAAATGATTTCCATGTCCTGAAGTTCAGGCTTGTAAGATGTTAGATGTACTGGCTGGCAAGCGCAGGGTTGGGAGTTCTATCCCTGGTTCCAAAAGGAAAAAAAAAAGAAAGAAAGAAATTAGATGTGGGGCTGGGGATTTAGCTCAGCAGCATAAGCGCCTGCCTTGCAAGCAGGCAGTCGTGAGTTCAATTCCTGGTACCGATAAAAACTGAAAAAGACAAAAAGAAAAAGAAAAAGAAATTAGATGTAACAGAGCGTGGTGGCTCACCCTGGAATACCAGCAGGAGAATCCCTGCAAGTCCAAGGCCAACTTGGTCAACATAGTGAGTTCAAGGCCAGTTTGGGCTTCAGAACAAGACCCTGTCTCAAGAAAAAAAAAAAGAAGCAGGAGGAGGAAGAAAAAAAGAAGGAGAAGAGGTAGAAGAAGAAGAAGAAGAAGAAGCAAACATTAGATAGCAGAGTGTTGTCCCCTCGCCACAGCCTTGGCAGCCTGGCCCGAGGCCTCTGTGGCTGTGACAGCAGTGTCCAGAGTCTCAGGGTTCAGGTCTCCAGGTGCGGGGGGACCACAGCAGAGCTCAAGAGCCCAGCACTGAATGTCGGTGGGAAATGTTTGGCTAAAGCAAAGTACTCATTGGTTCTTCCTCGGGTCTGTGCTCCTCTGTTAGGGTTTTAGTCAGCGGTAGAGCTTTTAAAAATTGCAATTATGTAACAAGTAGCATTTTCAGTAAGGTAAATCTAGCCAGTTTAATTAAATTTCCTTTTTCCCCCCAGTCCTTGTGATTTTCCTACTTGGGTTGGCATTAAAATGAATAGAGGAAATGAATGTTTGTTTGTTTTGTTTTCATTCTACTTCCCCTTGGCAAAAACAAAAGTAGAAACCTCCTACTAGTTTTCAACATTATCTTTTTACAATACCTGCGATTCCAGCATGTGGGATGTCTCACAGGTCTCCCCCACATTCAGATTCGTGATGCAAAAAAAGTTCAGCAATTTCTTGGCTCCACTTTCCTGTGCAGGGACCAGACGTGAAACTGAGCAAACATAACCGGGGATGGTGGGACAGGAATTCCTCCTCCCCATCTCCACTTCCCTGCGGGGATGGAATCAAATTAACCAAGAAGAGGGGGCTCTGAACCGACTGCCCACGAGAGACCCTCAGCGCACGGTTTCCTAGCTCCATTATCAGGGCCACAGCACCACCCACGCTGTGCCTTCGGTTCCTCATCCAGAGTGTGAGGGGTGCGAGAGAGGGAGGTAGTCAGCTTTCTGCCCTGTATGAGTGAATGGTGAGGTGCTGTAACATTGTTTCCAGTATAAGTTTGTCCCTTCCCTTGAAATATCCCCGTGAAAATAGACTCCGCCCCATCAGCTCACCCAGGGCCCGGCTGGCAGTGTGACTTTCTGCCCTTGGCATGTGGAACCATATCGGGGACCTAGCCTAGATCCCCAATCTCCCAAATGAGTACAGCAAAGACTTACGTAAATGAGATAAGTGGTATGATTTTAGGGTTCCAGGAGGATCAAACCCCTCTTGCAGGGTTCAGGGACTCTAGTGGCTAAGGCAGGGGATGTCTGTGGATAGCCCGTATTTATTAGGGGGTTACAGTGGAAAAGGCAGGAACTTGACAGACCTTGGGAGTGGTTGGTTCAAGGACTTTTCCAAGGAACAAATTATGTTAGTTTAGGAGGAGGGTCTTAGGAGAAGATCATGTTGCATTATACTACAGGGGTGAAATGCCTGCAGACACAGTCTTTATTTAGTTAACTGGAGTTGGAGCCAGGTGTTCTCAGCCATTATCTTATCTTGCCCTGGCCATGCAGCAGCCCTGCACATGTGTTCAATTTCCAGTTTCAAAGGCTCCCAACAGAACTGGGTCTGGGTACTGGGTAGCTGGGCAGCTGTCTTCAACTTCACAGGTGTTCAACTTCACATCCACACCCCAGCCCGTGAGAAAGGCAAAGCCAGGAGCAGAAAGTAAACAGTTTCCTTCTTAGGACACTGAAACGGAACTTACAGCAATGGCTTGCACTCCTATTTTATTGGCTGAAACCTGAGCTTCGAGCAACACTGGGAGTGTCTAGGCTGGGCAGTCAGGTGCCCACGCATGGTTCAGAGCTGGGAGGTTGACTGTTTGCTTGTTTTGTGGTAGTGGGGTTGAACCCATGTCCTTCACACTAGGCCACATTCCCAGCCCATTTTGTGTTTCTTACTTTGAGACATGTGCCCAGGCTGGGCTCAAATTTTCAGTCCTGCTGTCTCAGCCTCCTGGAGTGCTGGCATTCCAGGCGTGCATCACCCCACACAGCTTCATTTGACACTGATGGCTGAATTTCTCAAGTTTCCATTTCAAGCGAGGAAATACACTCAGCACTTTTGCATATCAACTTTTTTGGATCAAGGAGATCAGCTTTGAGGACATAAAGGCAGGCAAAGCAACGTGTGCATCTGCTGGCGTGGTAGCGCCTGGTCATCAGGGAGTGTTTACTCCATGATTCACAGCTGAGTTTCCTTCTGTTGCAGGGATCAGGCTGAGTGCACAGAAAAGGCCTCACAGGCAGGGGATGTCAAGCCCTAGAGTCTGATCAAAAAGAAGTCCGTTTTCCTTTAGGGCTCCTGGGCCATGGCACCAGGAGCAGGGAGAGAAGTCACTCATGTGTGCAGAGTCGTGGCCCAGGGACCCCGAGGAGCATCACAGCTTCGCTCATTGAGAGCCACACCAAGGTCGGGTCCATGTAAACAGGCGAGGCTGCTGCCCCTGATAGGAGATGCACATGAGATGCTCAGGAGCCATGTGAGGGCCCAAGCACTTGCATTTGGTTTAAGGTAAATGAAGACTGGTAAGCAATCTGAGGTTTTACCCTACTTGCAAGCAAAAGTTAGGCTGTCACACGAGTCCTGGTGAAAGATACCAGATTTCTGAGCCAGCACTGAGGACAGTGTATTTATTAGGCACAGCAACAGCAGGAAAGTCAGTTTAGGGAGCCTCCTTCCTCACAGGAGATGCCAAGACCAGCTGACCTGTGTCTGCAATGGGCTGTGTCACCACAGAGAAGCCTCCAGCATGGATGAATAAGAAGCTTGCTTGTCCCTGGCTCTGGGAGACTTTGTCTTTATCTTGAAATCTGCTCACTATGCAAACATCCTAAGTGATAGCTCTGAACAAAGGGCAGTTGGTGCTTCACTCACCACCTGTGAGAAATGCAAAGCCCAAAAACAGACTGGCAACTGCAACAGCGGCCTAAGGAGAGCGATTCTGGGTAGCTGTCATGGTAATCTCCCTGTTCTAGTGCACAGGTACCAGTGCAAGAAGGGTGTCATCAAGAGGCAAAGCTAAGGGACAGTACCACTGACGCATTGTGGAGCCCTGAGAGCACAAGGAATCTGTGTCTCTGATGCCAGCTACTGTGACAGAGACCCCATGTGGCTCTGGAACCCAGAGGAAGCACTACCATGCCCATACAAGTGTTCCAGCTGAGAAGTCAGCTTTCAATGCACGGTACTTTTCTTCTAGCGTACCTAGGCCTGGGTTTATATTTCACTGTGCTGCTTCCTCTGTACACTGTAGTTATCTGAAGGGCACTGTTGCTGGTTTTTTTTTTGTTTTGTTTTTTGTTTTTATCATTCTTGGGTTCCTCCAGTGTCCAAGGTGCAGAGCTCTGAATGACTGGGGAAGCACCAGCGAACAGTCCCAAAGCGCAGATGATAATATTTGTCTTCAGATCATGGCTGAGATTTCTGCTTTTTGGACTGTTTTTGGTGTTTGCACGTTTCTAACTATGATTCTGCAGCCCTCTAGAAATCCTCTGATATTTTTCCGACAAATCCCTCTTTGGTTAGGTTATATGAAATCGGTTTGTATTGCTTACAATCCAGGAACTCTCACAGAAAAAAACAAAGGCAGCCCGCTTCTTCTCCGTGCTAGGCAGCCTTCTAACATCTGATCTGAATCCTTCCTTCCCAGGGACCTCCACAAAGGGACTCCTTCAAGTAGCCCAGGGTGGAGCACTTGCCTAGATGCAAGAGGCTCTGTGTTTGATCACCAGCACCACACACACACACAAAATTTGGAAAACATACCCAGATTTGTGTTAGTGTGGGAAACATGGCTGCAGTCCCATTTGTCACCTGATCTAAAGCTTGCAAACAAACACAAAACTTCGCCAAACACTTTGGACTGTGAACTAAATAGTTCACAAACCAAAGTATTCATGAGTCGATATGCCACTGTGCACGCATATTCTCAAGTCTCCAAACCTTAAATTCACACATATATCAAGTGTGTGGATGAAATGCTTTTTATTTTAAATGAATTTAGCATTTAAGTTTAATTGGCTAATGAGGTATAACAAATATGTGGAGATACTGGCTCAGAAAGCCATACATGAAGTGAAGCCAAGTGAAATCCAGCAATTATGTGAGGTGTTAAGTCGGATGAGGCTCCTGTATGTTGAAATAAGACACAGAGCTTTGTAGGCTTGTATTAAGGCATATGTAGGCAAAAAGAGAGAAGCAATTATTTTTGCTTTATTTGGCATTGGGCAGGCTTCCGTTGGAGCCAACCGTGTTTCATTTTACGTGCCATCCTGTATGAGAAAAGAAAAACTTGGAGAGTGTTCAGAGGAAACAGCAACTGATTAAAGGCTTGTGAAATGAGACCTATGAGGCATGGAGAAAAGAGCTGGGCATGTCCGGTCAGATGCGAGACTCTCGGGCGTGCTGAACAATTAACTGTTAGCATTTGAAGAAATGGTTCCTGAGTCCGAGGGTTAGGCTCAATAGAAAGTTAAATCACTGCGTTAAGCAGGGGGAAACCCACATGATTGAGCAGGGGAAGTAGAGGCTGCTCCTGTGAAAAGCTTACACTAAAAGGCTCTTAAGAAGCTGGCAAATGGAGTTATAATTTAGAACTCTGCGTGTACAATTATGGAAACATTTACATTTACTTTTACGCTCATTCAATAGAAATAGCTGGGAGGAGAGACAAAGGTTTTGCCGGATTGCATTTAACAAAAATCACCAGGCCAAATGGAAGAATGTTTTCAAGAAGCAGTTGGTGTTTTGTGGTCTCCGGGAGCGGGGTTAGTGAGCGCAGCCTGCAAGCCCGCTATGCTGTCTCTCAGCTCCTGAGCAGATGGATCCTCTCCCGGGGACAGGCTGGAGAGAGGACAGGAGGGGAGGACACGTGGTGACTGCTCCCTTGGCCTCTTGGGGCTTCAAGATTCCCCAGAAATCTCCACCACAAGATACGTGATTTGCTCCAGTAGGGTCCTGAGCTATTGGCTTCTCTTCCTCTTCAGTGGAACTTGGGTGGTCTCTGAAGAGTCATCCACTGTTGGAGATTCTGTGGGTCTAAGCATGTGGACAAACACTTATTCTCAAGCTCACAAAACCTCTTTTACATACAAAAGGAGAGAGACAGAGAAACACAGACAGAGACAGAAAAACCACACGTTTCAAATTACTTTTAGTTTAAAGCTGTTCTGTTAGCCTGATGGAAATTAGTTTTTAACATAGATGCAGGTATTCTAACAGTCACGTCTTCTAGCTCCTTCTGTATGTTTGGCATCTGAAGCTTGCCTCCCCTTTCCTTTCCTGGTCTTTCGGTGTGATGTACACCCGACACAATTTAAAGTTCCTGTCTAAATCCCCGGGGTCGTGAAAGGGCCCCGTGTGCTTCATCGCGCCTTCCTTCATGGTACTCCAGGACCAGCCCCCCACCTTCTTCCTCCAGGGAGCCCCGAACTCTCCCTTCCCCTAAAGGCCGGTTCCACAGCACCTCATCTGAGAAGAGCGAGTGACCAATCCAGTTAGCACTGAGTTCTTACGGTTTTCACACACCACAGAGGCCCCTTGGCAGCTGGGGAGGAGTGTCCACTTGACGGGCTTTAGGATCTGCCGGAGGACTGTGGGACACCCTTCTGGGTGTGTCTGGGGGGGATCATGGAGGCATGGCCTTGGGAGTCTGTATCTGGGACTGTTTCCCTGCCACACTCACAGCCTATGCTGTGACATACTCTGTTCAGACGGGAGAATCTCTCCCAAGGAACCCAAGGCCCTGTTCCTCACTCACGGTTCGTTTCTGCAGCAGGGCCTTTGCACCAACTCTGCTTATAATGCTTCTCTCTTCACGTCTCATTCTTTTCCTGTTCTGTTTAAAGTCTCTTCCCAGTGTTAAATCCTGCTTATTTCCTTTATAATATATATACAGACTCTGCCAAAGAAACTGTAGGATCACATCAGGGAAAGGAAACCTTGTATAAATCCTTTAATGCTAAATTTCCCAAGACATTGTGAGATTAATACAAGTTATCTTTAGCCTCCACAATTGCGTCAGGTGCTCAGGGTGGTGGCCGTCAGCTCCCAGAGGTTTATTAGCACCGTGACACACTGCTTGGGCAACCTTAGTCACTGAGATTGCGGAACACACATTTGCAATTTCTTCTCTAAGGCTGGCAGCATGGTGGGTTTTCTGTGATATACACCACCCTCTAGGGGCTCCCTATGGGGGAACACCGTCTACTGAAAAAACATTAATTTTTCTTTTCCTAAGTAAGTATGTAAACACTTTTTCTGCATGTAAGTGTCCGTGTGTGTGTGTGTGTGTGTGTGTGTGTGTGTGTGTGTACATAGGCAGGAGGAATGAAAATTTGAACCCCATTTGGGTGACTTAGTAATTTAGTGAGATTCTATCTAAAAAGAAAAGAGAGAGCGCTGGAGATGGAGCTCAGTGCAAGGGTTGTGGGCTTCATTTACAGTACTGTGCAAAAACAGTAATGCAAATGCTGGCGGGCAGCACAGTTATGTGGCCGAGATCCTGTGCGTTCAGGTCCCCGATGGATGCTCGGGGCTGGACCAGCATCTGCTAAGGAATGAAGACACCGAGCATCTTTGCATTGTGGGGAGTCACCAAGGGGCCACATTAACTGACTAGATTTGCTCTTTGTGTCTGTATTGTTTCTTTTCTCACTGTAGGGTATCCAAGCCAGGCTCCCTTGCATGCTACGCAAGCACTGTACCCCTAAGCCAAGTCCCCAGCCTGAGCTTTCTCCTGGTGCCCTGCAGAAAGTGGCTGGGAAGTCCTGACCTATGGATGGTCCTACTGGGGACCTGACCTATCACGGGCTGGGACAGCGGGCTGTTTGCTGAGGGTACAGAAGCCTGACCCCTGAACCCTCACTTTCCCAGGGATCCCCTTACATCTGTAAGGCTCTGTTCATTTATCAACGCTTGGACCGAGGCTTCAGGTCATGGCCAAGGCGGGAAATGCACATGCGCTCAATGGGGCACGAGCGTGAGGCTCCTGAAGGCCAAAAGTGCAAAGCAACAGCCCAGGAGCACAGTAAAAAGAAAAGGCACAGCGCAGACAGCTGAGGGGAGCGGGAGGTGCCTGCGAGGACCTGCTGAGCGGGCCACAGGCTTCCGGTTCTGGACCACAGGGATCACAGACTGCAGAGCTGGAGATGAATTTAAGAGGATGTGTGGACTCTCATAATCCAGGTCCAGTACTGGGAAGCAACTCCAAGCACCAGCTGTCAAATAACAGGTTTGTGGCATCTTTCTTTTTTTTTGAGGATCTCACTGTGTAGTTCAGGCTGGCCTTGAACTTGCTATGTATCTCAAGCTGGCCTCAGACTTGAGATGACCTTCCTGTCTCAGCCTCTTGAGTGCTGGGAATACAGCTGTGGGACCCCACACCAGCTGTCGCATCTTTATTATCCCTTGTTCCCATATATGTTGTTCTTCTGCTGTCCAATTACCCTAGAGTGAGAATCTGAGCTGTAGGACCAGGGATGTAGCTCTGTGGCGGAGGGCTTGTCTAGCATACACAAGGTCCTGGATTCAACCCCCAGTACTGCTAAAAAAAAAAAAAAAAAAAAAAACCTTTTTGTTAAAATCATCAGGGATATATTTTTACCATGGCCAATCTTCTGCGGCAGGGTGAACTACTCGATCTAGCTACTTAATATAAACATGCATCCACAAATATCACGGTGGTATGATGTTTTTAATTCTTCTGGGAAGATACCCAGGAGGGGGATAGCTTGGTCAAATGGGACCACCAATCATAGTTTGTTTGTTTGTTTTTTGTCTTTTTCCTTTTTATCGGTACCGGGGATCGAAATTTTTTGAGAAATCTCTACAGTGATTTATTTCCACAGTGGTTGCACCAGTCTGCATTCCCTCTAACAGTGGAGAGGGGTTCCTTATTCCTTACAGCCCCCCACCAGCATTTGTTACTGATTGATTTGCTTGATAATAGCCATTCTTTCTGAGTTGAGGTGGAATCTCAGTGTTTTAATTTGCACCTGTCAAATGACCAGTGATGTTGAAAATTTTTTATATATTTATTTGCTGTTTGTATTTTTTCATCTGAGAAGTGTGTGTGCATCTCACAGAGTTTGTTAGTTGTATACAGGAAGGCTGTTGATTTTTGAGTGCTGACTTTCGAACTAGTTACATTACTGAATTTGCTTATAAAACCTAGTAGTCTTTTGGAGAAGTTTTTGAGGTTTTCTATATCGAATATCATGTCATCTGCAAATAATGATAGTTTAATAACTTTAATGATAGTTTAACTCTTTCCTTTCCTATCTCTATTTCAACTAACATTTTCAGGACTCTGTTGATTAAGAGTGGAGACAGTGTACAGCTTTGTCTTGTTCATGATTTAAGAGAGTTTTCAGCTTTTGTCCATTTAGTATGATGTTGGTTGTTGGTTTGTCATAGATGGCTTTTATCAGATTGAGATATAGATCATTTATTCAAATTTTCTGTAGGGTTTTATCATGGATTGGTGCTGGAAAGCTTTTTCTACTCTATTGAGATGATCATATGTTCTCTGTTCTTGACTTTGTTGATAATGCTATATTACATTTAAGAATTTACATATATTAAACCATTCCTGCAATGAATCCCATTTACTCATGGTGTATAATCTTGATGTTTTGCTGCATTCTGTTTGCCAGTATCTAACTGGGGATTTTTACATCTATGTTCATTAGGGAAATTGACCTGTAATTCTCTTTCTTAGTTGGATCTTTCTCTGGTTTTGGTATCAGAGTGTTGTAGTCAGGGGTTGTGAGGAGAACAATTAAAACCAGGACATGGAGTTTGTAATATTATTCTATGATGGTCACCCAGAGTTAACACAAGAAAATGCAGGAAATCTATCCACAACACTAGAGACAGAATATTTAGCCAAGGGCCTGAATCCCACAGCAGTGTCCCACAGGAGTCCAGAGGAAGACCAGAGCCCATGACAGTGCCCCCCACGAGTCCAACTGGAGGTCTAGAGCCCACTAGAAGGACTCACGCCAGTTTGTTTTACAGATCCGTGCCAGGAAGGCCCAGAGGTCGGTGGTGGAAGCTAGAAAGTCTGTGCCAGCGGGTGAAGGAGCTGTGTTGGTAGGTTGAGGGTTCCACGCTGGAGCTGAGAAGTCACACTCAAACAGCAGCACATAGCAGAGTCCATAATGCCTCAGTGCCTCTCTTCTCCTTCTCCATGTCTCTGTTTATGCTGGCGACTTTCCTCAGATGCAACATCTACACTCAGCACCATGGTGATTTAATTCTGCTGGTGTTAAGTTGACCACCAGTTTTTAATATGTAACACAGGGTAATGCTTGCTTCCAGGAATCAGTTTGGGAATATTGCTTCCCTTTCAATTTAATTAAAGAGTTTGAGAAGTAGTGATGTTAGGTCTTCTCTAAATTTCTTGTAGAATTCAGCAGTGAATCCATCAGAGCCCAGGCTTTTCTTTGTTAATAGGTTTTTAATTATATCTTCGATTTCATTGATTGATACTGGTTTATTTCGAATTTTTAAATCTTTTTGATTGAGCTTTGTTAACTCAGTTGTATTTAGGAATCTGTCCATTCACCTGTATTTTCCATCTTATTAGAATATAAGCTTTTACAGTAGGTATAGATGATCTGGATTTCTGCAGGATCTGTTGTGATTTCACCCTTTTCATTCCTAATTGCATGGATTTGAGTCTTTTCTTTCCTTTTTTTGGATAAAGTTGGATAAGAGCTTGTTAATTTTATTTAATCTTTCAAAAAACAAACTCTTCTATTTATTGATTCCTTGTATTGTTTTTTTAGTCTCCAGTGTGCTAATTTTTGCTCTGATCTTTATAATTTCCTCCCTTGTGTGAGTTTTTGATTCAGCCTGCTCTACGTTTTTTGTTTTTTTTTTTTTTTTTTTTTTTGTACTGAGGATCAAACTCATGACTTCTAAGTTGCCAGGCAAGCGCTTGTGCTGTTAAGCTAAATCCACAGTCCCGGCCTCTCCTTGTTTTAGAAGCTAGAGGTTCATCATTAAATTGTTTATATGAGCTTGCTCTGTTTTTCTGATATGGGTATTTGCTGCTTTAAAATTTCGTCTTCTTCGTCTTCTTGTCTTTTTTGTTTTTATCGGTACCAGGGATCGAACTCACGACTGCCTGCTTACCTGGCAGACACTTATGCTGCTGAGCTAAATCCCCAGCCCTAAAATTTCTTCTTAAGATTGCTCTCATTTTGCCATAAGTTCCAGTATGTTGTATTGTTGTTATCGTTCAACTGTAAAAATGGCTAATTTCTTCTTTAATTTAATCTGTGACCAACTGGTTGTTCTGCAGGGTGCTATTCAATTTCCATGTGTTTATAAAGTTCTTGTGAATTTTTGTCATGGATTTCCAGTTTCACTGCTCTGTGGTCTGATAGTTTGCATGAGATAACTTTAATTCCTTTGCATTTACTTACGCATGTTCTATGGGCCAGTATGTGGTCTGTTTTGGAGAATGTCCCATGTGCAGCTGAGAAGAATGTGAATTCTGGTGTTGTGGGGTAGAATACTCTATGGTCATCTACTAAGTCCCTTCATTCAAGAGTTTGTTTCAGTTCTAATATTTAATTATTGATATTTTGTCTAGTTGATCTGACTTTCTGTGACAGTGGGATATTGAGATTTTCTAATACAATTGTATTAATGCTTATTTGATTTTTCATGTCCATTAGTACTTGTTTTATATAATTGAGTGCACTGATATTTGGTGCATATATATTTGTGATTGTTATCTCTTCTTCCTGGATTGTTTCCTTTTTTTGTCTTTTTCTTTTTTATCAGTACCAGGGATTGAACTCATGACTGCCTGCTTGCAAGGCAGGCGCTTATGCCACTGAGCTAAATCCCCAGCCCGGATTGTTCCCTTTACTAGGATGTAGTGACCTTCTTTATCTCTTTTAATCATCCTTGGCTTGAAATTCACTTTGTCTGCAAATAGAACAGCTACCACTGCTTTTTTCTGGGTTCCTGTTGCATGGAGTATTGTTTTCTATGCTTTGACTTTCAGTCTATGGATTTCATTTTGAATTAAATGTGTTTCTTGTAAGTAGCATATTGTTGGATCTTGCTTTTTTTTTTTTTTTTTTTTTTTGCTGCTGACCTCGCTTTTGCCAAGCAGGCAGTTATGCTGCTGAGCTAAACCCCTGGCCTGGCTTCTTGATCCATTCTGCCAGTCTATGTATTTGATTGGTGAATTGAGACTATCAACATTGATGGTTATAACTGATATGTATTGACTTATGTTGCATGCTATTTTCCTGTTGCTGGCTTCAGCCTTTCCCCCCCTCTCCCCATTTGCCTTGCCTAGTGGATTCCTTCTGCTGGAGCTGGAATTCTTATTTTCTTTTTCTAGAATGTCCTTCAGAACATTTTGGAGTGTTGGTTTGGTGGGCTCAGATGTTCTTCATCAAAGTATCTTATTTCTCCATCAGTTTTGAAAGATAATTTTGCTGGTTACATCAATCTAGGTTGAAAAATATTTTCCTTTAGAACTTGGGATATTTCACTCCAAGCTCTCCTTGACTTGAGAATTTGTATTGAGAAGTCAGCTGTGATTCTGATGGGCTTTCCTTTATAGGTTCACACCCATGTAAAAGCAAGATCAAACCATGAAGAACAAAGAGGAAAAAAATAAAGCCCACTTCCAGGGTTCTCTCTGGTTTCACTAGTAGACAACCTGTGGGGACAGAGTCCAATTTGTGCAGATCTCTCCCAGCAGGACAGCAGTAGCTTTTTGGCTGGGTAGTGGATAATCGAAGCAGGCCTGTCCTGCAGCCAGACACATTGGTCTCTCTGCTGTCCAAGCAATTTCCATGGTCTGAGCCCAGCTGGGAGCTGCTAGATGAAGACGCTGGCAGTTCTGGGTTCTGAGCTCTGCTGGCCCATCTCCAAAGTGGCCCCCGGCTAGTCACTCTCTCCCGAGGGAGGACTGAGTCCTCTGCACTCACCGCCAGCCAGTGCAGTGCTTCAGGTCCACTGCAGCCCTCCACTGCTATGTCTCTCTGCAAAGCCCTTAAGGGTCACCTGCTGTCACTGTCACTGTGACCCCATGTGTCTGCAGGATCAAACCACTTCTCTCATGCAGGGAGTCCCACCTCATGGAGAAGGCGCCGCCAGTTACTTTCCTCTTTGTTGATGCTTTTCTCTTTACTCTCTGTGAGCCTCAATTTACACTTCAGATTCTCCCTGGATCCTGCCCTCCTTCTCTTCCTCACGATGCTATATTCCAGCATCTGGAAGGCAACTCTGTTCTCTCTGCTGGTCGCTGCTCTGCCATGTTGGTCCCTTCCCTCACTGGTGAATTTTACAAGGACTTCAGAAGATTCAAGGCCAATACTCCTCCAAAGCTTTAATGAACTAGCAGTTAAAGTTTATGAAATGGCATGACTTCCTTATTTGAAGCACCCCCACAGGACCCACACCCCGGAGTTCACATCAGGGCTTCATCACTGCAGGCTGCCTCTCTTGCGATGACTTCTGAGGTGGGCTCCATAACCAGCAGTGTGTGCACCCCAAGAGCTAGACGGGGTGCTGATGCCTGGCTACATGTGGGACTGAGTGTTTGGGAGAGACCCCAGGCAAAGTGGTGAGAAGGTTCCAGATGGGAAGCCTCCCTCCCCAGGGCACTGCTGTGCAGGTTGTGCAGAGACATCCCGCTGGTCACTGCTATTCAGGTCACCTCAAGCACAGGGCTCGGGCCTGGGTGTCTAGGGTCGCCTGGTGCTGCGCTTTCTCCTTTCCTGTCTTTTCACTAATAGAAAATTCCCTGTTCAGGAGACCAGGAGATAGAGGAGGAAGCCTGAGAAAAGCACTGAGGTGTGCTATCGCCCCACGGCAACTCCTCATGATGAGTGTAATCACTAAGTCCTGCAAACATGGACAAATAAAAACAAAAACAAAAATAAAAATAAGGCCATGGTTTCAAGATGGCAGCACTGCAGTGTTTAAAAAAAAAAAAAAAAGGAAAGAAAGAAAAAGAAAACAAGAAAAAAACTTCCAGTTACATTAGACAGGAATTTAGTGTTTTCCATTCATTGAAATCAAATATAGGGACAAATCCTAAAGATTAGGATTAAAAGGGGCTGGAGATTTAGCTTAGTGGCATAAGCACCTGCCTTGCAAGCAGGCAGTCTCGAGCTCAATCCCCAGTACCGATAAAAAAGAAAAAAAAGATTAGGATTAAAAATCCTAAGAATATGAATTACTATGTAAAAATTCCTAATTGTAGCTTGGGTTAGATTTAAAAGCTAACAAAAAAGTGGTCATTTCATTGATGAGTCTGTAGCTGTTTTAATTATACATCTGTTTTCACACTGCTGTTATGAAAGTGATTATTTTTTATAGGGGGAATCATTAACCTGGTGCAGCTCAGTGGTGGAACACTCACCCTGTTTGCATGGGTTCAGTGTTCAGGGAAGGAGAAAGGTGGGGAGGGAGGAGGAGAAATCATTAGTTGAGGGGAATTAAGAAAAACCAGCTCTTAAATCTGAGGTGAGATATGCAAGTAGGCAGGCACCCTATAGTTATTTCAGGGCACCTGACATAAATTCCCAGGCAAACTTCTGAATGTAAAACCTGTAAAATTAAATCAGTGAAAGAGGCTGGGTATGGTGGCACACGTCTGTCACTCCAGCACTCAGGAGGCTGAGGCAGGAGGATTGCCATAATGCCAGCCTGGGCACCATAGTGAGTTCAAGGACAGCCTCAACTGCGTAAGACCCTACCTCAAACAAACAAACAAATAAACAAAAACAAAGAAAAGGACAACAGAGTAACTGTGCATCATAGTTTTGTAGCTTCTGGGCTTTGCTGGCCAGTGAAGTGCCTGCAAGGGACTGCAGTCTTCTCCCAGGTCATTCTCTCTCCCCACACCAATCTCTAAGGACAGCTTCTGTGGGTCACAGCTGAGTGACAGAGCTCTCCCAGCTTGGCCCTCCCAGTTAGCATCTGTCTGTCCCTTCCTCCAGCTAGGTGTGTCCTTGACCAGAGTGAATCCCTGGTTCTGCATCACCAAGCCTTGTGATGGTGACACTTTTCTTCTTCTTTGAGACAGGGTCTCGCTATGCAGTTCAGGTCAGCCTTGAGCTCCCTTTGTAGCCCAGGCTGGTCTTGAACTCGCAACAATCCTCCTGCTTCAGCCTCCCGAGTGCTGGGATGACAGGCGTGCCCCACCGTGCCCTGCTCTGAGGGTGACAATTAAGTGAATGTTCCAGACATTTTGAGCACCGTGACCTGAAAGCCCTGCTGCTTTGTCAGAGACATGGCTTCCTCCTGCAGCATGGGGGCCGTGCAGTCCGAATGAACACAGAATCCCAGCTCTGTCCGGAAACTTCTGGAAGCTGGATGAAGCAGGCGGCCACTTGCTCTGCTTGGCCTTGGGGAAGGGCGCTGCGGGATGCAGGCGGCTCTGTGCTCTTCCTGCTCTGGCACCTGGGCCTCTTCCTGGGCTCCTCACTCCTCTTCCCCGAGGTGGCCGCATTCCTTCCAGAGGCTCTGTCCCTACATGAGGCCGCCATCGCGCCTGTGCCAGCCTTCCTAGCCTGTCGTTACCAGAGCAGTCTGAGGCTGGCATGCTGATGCTCACCTGTCATCCTAGCACTCTGGAGGCTGAGGCAGGAGGACTGCTGGGAATTCAAGGCCAGCCTGGACTCTACTGTGAGACTTTGTCCCTAGAAGTTTGAGAGCAGATGCACCCCCACAAGGGGCATGTGAAGTTGTTTCCACTATCTGCTCTGTTCCTTTCCAATCTTCTGAGGCCACTACTACAGGTGACCTGTAAGCATTGGCCGACAACACCTCTCCCCACTTCTGTTTTTTGGGAAAGATCTATGTGGCCCAGGCTGACCTTGAACTGGAGGGGATCCTCCTGCCTCAGCCTCTTGTGTGCTGGGATGACAGGTGTGCCCCACCATGCTTGGCTCCTTGATGCCTTTCAACTTGATTTGTGTTATTTTCTTGCCTTCTAAACTTAGATACGTCTTCCAGCTGGGAAGAGGCCTGGGGTAGAGGTGATGAGGCTGTACTTCTAAGATGCTGTTACTTATTCAGAAGTGAGAATTCAGTTTCCCTGAATTACATGAAATGCATGGGGAGAGGAACCCAGTCTTGATGAGTGCGCTTCTCCATGCTTCAGGAAAAGGGCAGCAGGCCCGTCCCCTGCAGGCACTGTGCCCACTGTGCCTGCTTGGCAGGGAAGTTGGGACACAGGGTGCCCCCGGAAAGGTGCCCTTTTGGGGATCAGAAGAGGAAGGTGATCTGCAGGGCCCACAGGGTGAACCAGTGCTGGCCAAGTTTGCCTCGTGACATTTGTGGGAGACCCTGGCTGTCAGAGCGCCAGGACACAGACGCGGGCAGTGGTGTCCCAGGCTGGGGCTGGGGAGCCCAAAGAAGCCACAGTGAGAAGGGTAACCAGCGTGCAGCAGACTCACTGACTCCGCCCAGGAGTCTCGGGCTCCTCAGGAGGGGCGAGGGAAGGCTTTGGTGGGCGCTCAGGTGCACTTGGGATGGGGTGCGGTCCTGGGAAGCCAGGCAGTGTGGGGTCTGGAAGCAGAGCATCTCTGCTTCCCGCAGGGTGGGAGCCCTGCGCCAGCCCTGTCTGCAGTGTGGCCACTGGGAAATGGTCACTGAAACGCTGTCTGGGTTCCCAGGATTGATCAGGCCCCCGAGCTCCTAAAATGGAGAGTACGATGAGCAGCTTACATAAAAAAGACAAGTAGTATGGTTTAGCGCTCCACTGGACAGCTCGTTTATTTGGTTTCACACCGGGGAAGGGGCTACTGAGGCAAGGTAGGAACTGAGCGGGACCTTGGGAAGTCAATTCAAAGACTTCTTCAGGCAGTAAATTTGCCAACTAGGAGAATCATTTGCTCTCTCAGGTTGGCGGCTTTATTCTAGAATAGGGGTTGCTGCCACAGCTGAGGCACATCTCGACTTCAGAGCACTGTGAACAAGAGCTTTTCCGACCCAGTCACAGGTCCTTTCTGGTCAGCACAGCCAGCCACTGACTGCAGGGTCAAAGGGCTGGGAGGAGAGGGACTGAAAGGCGGGGCAGACACAGACATACACAGCCTCCGGGGCTCCCCTGGGCCTGCGCTGCAGTCTTCTAAAGAGACATCTTGTCTCTTGTAGTTAAGACTTCCTTATCCTTTCTCTATCCATCTTTTATTTCTTCCTCTGACTTTACCTCAGTCAGGGCCAGAGATGTAAACCCAACACCGAGGACACAGAGACTATTTGGTGAAGCCCACGTGTTTATGAGACTGGACGGGAAAAAGAATGTGAGGGACAGAAACCACTCTGGAGTTGACACTTGAGGGTCTCTGCTACTTAATAGTGTCAGAGAAGAGGAAGGTGTGTAAGTATCAAGAGAAAGGCTCCTTCCAGACCCCAAGTGAGATGACAAGGCAGCTGGGTGTGGGAGGCTCAGCAGGACTGCCTCGAGTTGGAGGGTGGCCTGAACTACATGGTGAGACCCTGTCTCAAAAACACCAATAAATAAATAAATAATGCCTGAGTCACTTAAAAATAAATACTATATCTATAAGACAATGTCAATTTTTTTTTTTTTTTTTTTGAGACAGCGTCTCACTATGTAGTGCAGACTGGCCTTGAACTCGCTTATATAGCCCAGGCTGGCCTCAAACTCAGTGATCTTCCTGCTTCAGCTTCCAGAGTGCTTTGATTACCCGTGTGTGCCACTGTGTCTGACCAATGTCAAATTTTGACTCCACTCCCAAAGCACTGTAAAAGAAAACAAAGACAAAAGTGAAACAAAATAAACATTTCCAACTTCTTGAGATCACAGGTGTGAGTACCTCCTGAAAGGTTACTTCTAAATGTTTCCAGAAAGTAACAGCCACTTTCGAGTTCCTCTTTGGAGCCTTAAAATTCCCGCAGCGGTGGTAACCTCCTGAACTGACCACTATGATTTTTACCTCCCTCGGCCTTTCCGATTGCACGTGCGATCGCTGAGTTGTTAAACCCAGGTTCTTGAATCCTCCTTCTCCTCGTGTCAGCTAAGGATGGAACCGCAGCTCACAAGGTGCACCACACAGCAGAAGCCAAAACCCAACTTTCTTAAAAGCACACAGCGTCTGCCTGGGTTCGATCGCTCGTACAAAAAAACGAAACAAAATAACACTACCCCCCTAAAACCTACACCACACCGAAATTTTAAAAATCGCTTGCTCTGCAAACACCTATAAGCGTCGCTGAGGCCTTTCCCCGGGAAGTTAAGACTCAGCGAAGGTCGCAGACACAGCACAGCCCCTTCCTTGAAAGCTCTCCGGCCGGCGTCTCACAGTCGCGCCGGGGAAGCGACCTCAAGTTCCAGGCTAGCAGATCGCTGTCCTCGAAGCCCTGGTTTCCGATCGCAGCAGTTCTGTCTGCTCTTCTCAGTCCAGTGGCTTCGGCTACCTCGTCGGGCGGCTGGGGCTCAGGTTCTCCCCGAGCGCCCGCCGGCGACTGCAACAGACCTTCCGGGGCCGGTGCCCGCGGCCGCCGCGCCCGCGGAGCGCTGACCTCCAGCGCAAGTCGGCTCAGCAGTCCCGCCCTCCGACTTTACATCGCGTTTCTGACTGGTTGTTCCGTGCGTCCCTCTGCGCGGCTCGTCCAATGCAGGGCCGGGCCGGTGGCCTCGACGGCTCCGCCCCCGCCCCGCGCCGGGAGCCGAGCAGAGTAAATACAACAGGAGCGCAAAATGGCGGAGCCGCTGAGCCCAGTGCGCGGCGCCGTCGCCGCCCCGGCTGTCCCGGAGAAGGAGCCCTTCGGCAGGCCGCAGTCGTCCTCCCGGGACCCGCTGGCCTCTCTGTCCGCCAAGAAGGTCCGGATGGAGGAGAAGAAGGCGCCGCGGCGCGTGAACGGGGACGGGGGCGGGCGGCAGGCGCCGGCCCCTCCGCCCTGGAGCCTGGCCGCGCCGCCCGCCGCCGCCGCCCGCAGCTGCTTCGCGCTCCCCGCCGGCGCCTCGTTGCTCGTGCCCGGCCCGCCGCTGCCCGCCGTGCCCCCGCGCCTGCCGGCCCAGAACCCGAACCCGAACCCGAACCCGAGCCCGCCGGCGCCCTCGGCCGGGCCCGCGGCGCGCAGACCCAAGGAGAAGCGGGCGAGGGAGCGGCGGCGCCACGGGCTCGGCGGGGCCGCGCGCACGGAGAACGGGGAGGGCGGGCCGCCGCCAACGACGCCGCCGCGAGGTGGGTGCCGGCCGGGCCGGGCCGGGCCGGGCGGGGCGGGGCGGGGGGCCGGGCAGGAAGCGGGAGCGGAGCGCGCGGGGCCCGAGGTCCTCGGCGGTCGGCGTCCCCGGCGGAGGACGGAACCGAGCCTCGCGCCCGCTGCCCCGGTCGGAACCCGGCGGGTGTGACGGCGCTTTCGGTTTTAAGTGCGGCCCAGTCCTGCGGTGTTTTCCGAGTGTTTGCGTCCTGAGTCGTTGGTGACCTGACAGGAGCGCATCGTGGAGTCTCGGAGCATCCTCCTGTGAGCCCTGCTGGGAGCGCACGGTGATCCTCTCTGTGAGTGCAGAGTGCTGCACGGCGCTGTGAAGTGGTCTTTCTGCTTTGTTGTATCATCATCATTTGGAAAGCAATAAAATGCTATTGCTGCTCTAAAGGCCGCTTATATGGTGAAAACTTATGTTTGGAGGAGGGTGATTTATTCCTCGTAAATACGCTAGCGCCCCACAGGAGTGGGGGCAACAGTGTTACTTTTCCTTTGAGGTTTTTGCCCGCAGCGAAGCTCTGACGTCCAAGCCATGTGCAAGTGTGTAAAGATCTCCGGCTTGGAGAGCGCTGGTCCGAGGAGGGGCTTTTGGAGATGGAGTTTGTGCTCCTCGCGCTGAGGAGTTGTAGGTGGCCTGTGTGTGGAAGTATATTCGTTTTTAATGGCCAGATACAAAATTTAAGTCGTAAGTGCCTGGAAATGGATCCGATTGCAGCTGTGAATTGCGCATTTGCTTTGTGTAAGTTCTCCGAGGAAGTGAGTATACCTGTAAGAACTTCTGGAGTGAGTAAAGATGTTAATGCTTCTGTAAGGTCGTTTTTGGGCAGAAGTGCCAAAAAACAGAGTATCCAAGAAAAAAAAAAAAGGTTGCTTGGCTGGGGATATAGCTCTGCGTCACAGCACCTGCCTAGCAAGCTCGAGTTCATGAGTTTGATTTCCGGTACCCCCCACCCTACAAAAAGACTTCTTTTCAATATCTTGATGATAATTTAATGGTGGAGGTCTCTTCCTCTTGGAAATAGTAGTTAAATCCTTCTAAAGTTCGGATTTAACTGGATTGAGGTTGTAACTACTTAAGAAATGGTGGTATTAAGATAGTGAGATTGTTTATGTGTCTTAATTAGATATATAATTGCAAATATAGGAGTCCTGATTTGAAGTATAATGTTCATTTCTCTGTAAAAATCTTTGCGCATGGACGACCAAGCGTCTGTTGCTTCAGGTATATAACTTTTTCGCGTTGCCCTGGGCTGGCTCTACATAGTTCAGTAACCCTTCAATTATTCATAGTTCATTGGTTGAATAATCTGAATCAGAGCCAGAAGTTAGCTCTAAAGACATTTAAACAAGGAAAATAGACTTTCAACAAAACACCACCAGCCTACACAGCCTTCAGAAGAACTAGTGATTCCAGTAGCCAATTTTATTAAGAAGTTTCATTCCTACATTTATTTAGCATTTTTAAAAGTCCTTAGTCGGGGCTGGGGATTTAGCTCAGCAGCATAAGCACCTGCCTTGCAAGCAGGCAGTCATGAGTTCGATCCCCAGTACTGATAAAAAGACAAAAAAGAAAAAAAAGTCCTTAGTCAGAACTGCTTTACTTTTACTTTGGCTGTCATTCTGACAGGAAGTATTCTGTATGTAAAAGGGCCACCAGGCAGAGTATTTAACAAATGTTGAGTCTGAAACATGGTTACTAATTTTTGACTGCATAACAGATTAAAAGATGGGTGAATCCTGATGGAGGAAGGATCATTGACAGTAAATTTGAAAGGTAGGAGGGATGAACAAGAGAATCACACAAGTGTGGTAGTCAGGGCTGATTAAATATGGGGATCAGTGTCTTTTGCACCTAAAATCTCCATGGCTGGGGAGCATAGTACTGAAGCTGGCTTTTGTTTTGTTTTGTGTTTTTGAGGTGGGATTTCTGCTATGTGGCCTAGGCTGGCCTCAAACTCAGAATCATCTTCTGCCTCAGCCTCCTGAATACTGGGATTACAAGTGTGCACTGCCACATCCAGCAAGTTGGCTTTCTATAAAAAGAAAAATACAGAACCTTTTATAATTTTAAAACTGGGAAATACCCATAGAGGTAATGGTCGAGTTGAAAAATCTAGATAGTGAACATGCCTGCACCGGAAGGATCCAGTGTTTAGTGTGTTAATGGTGATCAACAGAACTTAGCAGATGGTCACACCTCCAGTGATTCCAGTAACCCAGACAATTTGTATAGACCTTTTAATTTTTGTAATGTTTTGCTTTATTTTTGCCTTTCAAGGACCTCTGGAAAACTTCTGTAAAGTATTCCAAAACCAAACTTAGACCATTTCCCTGAGTTTTCCCCTTAAAAGTATAGTTATAGAATTTAATGAAAATAGAAGCTTTTCTTAGCGTTGAGTAATTTGAGATATGCAAATGGCAGTGATTTTGAAGGGATGAGTGCTTGAAGAGTCTTCAGTTTTGCTTTCTTCCGTCTCTGTAGGGTTCACAATTTCAGGTTAAGTTACGGTTTGGTTGCCACAGAAGTCGCTAACCACGTTCAGGTGTTCGTGTCCCCTTTTGTAGCGCGTGCCTCACACATTTCATCTGGCTGCTCTGCTCGGGCCGGGCCGGGCTGGGCTGGGCTTCTGTACCCTCCAGCGGCTCCATAAAGTGCTTCTCCGTACAATTTTCTGCCTGGGCAGACCTGTCAGATAAGCTTAGCCATCCCATTTGTTCCCCCCATGTCCCTCTGTCGCTGTCCTTCCTGCCGGGTCTGGCCTGCTTCCTCTCTGGCTGCTCCCTGGCTGTCACCTTGGGGCTTTCTTTGCTCACTGAGAGTCTGGAAAGTTCACTTCTGCTGAGTCCCTTTCTCTGGGCCCGTGGCTTCCTTCTTCTGGTGGAGGCTCCCGAGCGGTCCTGTGCTGGTGGCGCCCTGAAGCGGGCTGAGGCAGCGCCTGCTGGGGTTCCAGTTTACTCACCTTTACTTCTCTGCCGTGCGAGATCTCCGTGTTGGAGATTGCCTTCCCTCATATGTTGGAACACACTGTTCATGGCTGCCTGGCTTTCAGTGTTGGTGTGGAGGAGTCTGATCTTTAACACACTGTCTGGGAAGTTGCAGTCTTTTCTCTGGATTTGAGAATTTCAGCTGTTCGTTTTGTTTTGCCTTTCGAGACAGGGTCTCGCTCTGCAGTTCAGGTTGGCCTTGAACTCACTTTGAAACCTGGGCTGGCCTTGAATTCCATCAGTCCCCCTACCTCAGCCTCCTGAGTTCTGAGATGACAGGCATGCACCACCATGCCCAGTCAGTTTAATTTTTTTTTTTTAAAGGAGCTCTTGTGTTTTTCTGTATTACAGCACGTTGCCCCTTTTTCATGGGTTCAGCATGTTAATTATAGTTTCTTTGAAATGTTCTGTTTCCTGTATTTTGTTTCTGGTTCTACTGACTTTCTGTTTGTTTTAATCTCTCTCTTTTTTTTTTTTTTTTTTTTGGTTGAAGAGTTTTTCTAGATCTGTGCTATTGGCAGTTTTTCCATAGTTATGAAAAAATTATCAAAACTGATGAAACCTCTCAGTGACTAAGGGACTCCCTTGTTTTTAGTGATAATTCTTTTCTTTGGGTGGTGGTAAGAAAACTTTTAGTTCTTTTTGCAGAAAGGTCATCCTTCTGTCCCTATATGGGGGAGTAATGGAGAGAAGGCTGTTTCTGTCAGTCCAGCTGCTGTAACAAGTAGCTCGGATGCAAACCTTTTTCTCCTCCCAGTCCTGGAGCCTGGGAGCCTGGGAGCCTGGGAGCCTGGGCTCAGCGTCCGGCCTGCCTGGCTCGCAGGGCCTTTCCTGGCGCTGCTTGTGTAATGTTCTCTGCCTTACAAGGCTCCCAGGCCTGCCGGATTCGGACCCTGTGTTCTCCTTTCCTCCACTTCCTGAGAGCCATCTCTGTTACAGTTACAGACACAGTCACAGTCACGCAGGGTTCCAAAGGCTCCAGCCTGTGACTGCTGGAGGATCGGTGCTGACCTCAGCTATGAAGTGGACGGAGAGTTTTTGTGCCTGTGGGAGAAGGTGGCCCCGGTCTGGCCCAGGTCCCACCCCGGCTGTAATTCTCGGGTCTCCATATTTTCATCCTAGTTCTGTTTCTCCTGTTGCTCTGCGGGTGCCCTTGCTGTCTCCATGGGGCCAAGCTCTCCTGCTTCCTTTGAGACAGCTATTGGTGTTTCCCAGGATTTCTGCTTATTTCTTTCCTTCTTGCTACTAGGAATTGAACTCAGGACCTCATGCTTTCCAGAAGGCGCCGCCTCTTCATTTCCTTGGGTACAGCAAGATTACCATTTCCCTCTTCCATTCTGCCGTTTATTACTGAGCGTCAGCTTCGGCTGAAAGCCTGGGCGTTCTGCGTTCTGTCCTTTGGAGACAGATCTCCCCACGTGGACTTCGCCACTCTCCTGCCTCAGCACGCCCAAGGTCCAAGCCAGGGTAACTCTTCAAACTTTAAATTTCGGTTAAGAGCTCATAGCAGAGTGCATGGGGCTCTCCAGGGAAACTGGGCTGTTTTCGTAAGATGTTCGACCTCCTAGAAGGAGAGACTGAGGGGACTGCGCCCTGGCCACGTGCTGCCCTGAGGCTGCTGTCCGCAGGCGGAGGAGGCTTCGGAGAGCTGCTCGGTCCTCCTCCAAGCCCAGGGCTGAGCCTGGGGGCTGCATCTGGAGGCCTAACCCTCGCCTGGATGCCTGGATCCGCTTGCTGCCCTCAGGGCTCCCTTTGAGTGACGCCTGCTGTGTCGCCCCCTCCGGTGCGGGCAGCCTTGACCAGACACCGATAGATCTCTCCCGAGCAGGTGGCAGGTGACGGAAGCTACCGTGGGAGCTGTCCTGAAACTCGGGTGTGCTGTGTACAGGCTGTTCACAGTGCACCCGCACCCCGCACCCCTGCAGAACTCTTCTGTCCAGTACTCATGAGAAGCTACTGCCTCCCCGTTCTTGCACACTCCCATTTTACACGCCTGATGAAGGGGGGAACCTAAAGTGTGTGTCCTTTTTGCCACCTGGCTATTTCACCAAGCACAGTACACAATATAAGGGTCAGCGTGTTGCGGCTGGATTTCCTTTTTGTGGGAGGCGAGATCGTGGGGATTGCACCGTGGGCTTCAAGCTGCGGAGCTGCAACGCAGCGCCCGGGCTTAGTTTCAAATGCTGAGCGGCGTGGCAGCATGTGTACGTGCCCGCTTGCATTCCTTCTTTCCTTGCTGGCCGCTGGATGGTTTCTCTCTTTGGCTGTAGTGATGGACGCTACCATGAGCTGGGGTGCTGAGCCCTCGCTGTCATCCTGGGAGTCTGCCCAGTCATTCCGGTTTAATTGGTGAGGAACTGCCTCCCAATTTCTTCTGTTGTGGCCACACCGTTTCACATTCCCACCAGTGGTGCACAGAACCAACCCAACAGCCAGCCTGTAACAGGCTGGGGCAGGTGCTTATGAAGTCAGTGCACGTTCTCAGCCTAGGAAATAAAACGCTGAATTTGGAGCAGTGAAAAGGCATTTGAAGGCTCGCCAGGTGCCTTGTTATTATCACAGGACTTTTCTCTCCCTCAGAGGTGCGTGGCTAACCTGTGAAGGATTTGGGCCGGCGGCTCACACCCGGGGATGGGATGCGGCCAACTTCACTGTCCCCTTTAGACTGATAAGCTGGAAAAAGAAAGTGAAGGTGAGCTTTCAGGCAACTTCCAAGGTACTTTTTTTTGATAACTTTTTATTACAAAATTTAGAGGCATATGGAAAAGTTGAAAGAGAACACAGTGAGCCTGTAGAGATTTCCCTCCTACTTCCACAGCGTTTAACACTCTATCCTACTTAGGCCCTGGGTCATTTGAAAGTGAATTGTAGGGCTGGGGATTTAGCTCAGCGGCATGAGCGCCTGCCTTGCAAGCAGGCAGTCGTGAGTTCGATTCCTGGTACCAATAAAAAGGAAAAAGACAAAAAAAAAAGGAAAGTGAATTGTAGACTTTGTAACTCTTCATTCTTAGATATGTCAGTCTTCATTTCTCACACATCAGGGCATCTTTTTACATAACCAGAGTAACAATGACACACTTAAGGAATTAATCATATAGCCGGGTCCAATATACATTCTTCCAATTCTTCATTTGCGCCCCCCCCCCCACGATTTGTTTACTTTAATCTAGAAATACCTGTTTTTTTTTTTTTTTTTTTAATATGATGTTGACTTTTGTTCTTGGTACTGGGGATCAAACCTAGGGGACACTGAGCTGCATCCCCAGCTGTCTCTCTCTCTCTCTCTCTTCTTTTTAGCTGTCTCTTTTTTTGAGAGAAGGGCAGGATTTTGCTAGCCTTGAATTTGCAGTCCTGCCTCAGCCTCCCATATGGCTGGGGTTATAGGCATGTGCCACCACACTTGGCCTTGTCATTGACTTTGAAAAACTCATCCAACATAGCTGCTTATCGTGGGTTTTCCTGTATTTATAATTTTAAAGTAATTGTTGTGCTGTGTAATGTATGTTTATCCTTTGTATTCCTTGTAAATTGGAAGTTAAACATAAAGACTTGATTACTTTCATGTTGGGGACCACAAATTCACAGTACTGGTTTTGCATATTTCCCTATGGGATAAAAGGAAGACTTGGCATTCGTGGTACTGCCCAGCTGAGATTTCCCATTGGCTCTTCTAAGCATAAGATCATCTATACCTTCTTAAGTCTTCTGGGGATTACTCTCTTTTTTTTTTTCTTTTTTTCTTTTTTGGTTTTTATCGGTACCAGCGATCGAAGGGATTACTCTCAAGGACAGGATACTTCTTTTTTTTTTTTATTGGTACCAGGGATCAAACTCATGACTTCCAGCTTGCCAGGCAGGTGCTTATGCTGCTGAGCTAAATCCCCGGCCCAAGGACAAGATACTTATAGGCATAAGATCATCTCCACATTCTTAAATCATCACAAGATTGTACTTGGGTCAAGATTCTTCATACATAAGATTATCTACACCTCTGGAGTCAGAGTCTTTAGATAAATTTTAGTCCTTTGCTGGCCCCCCCATCACTGTCTAGACTAACTACAGTGGCTGTTTTGGGAGTAGAGAAAGTCAGCTCCAGGGACATTGACTTCCCTGCCATTGTTGGAATATGATACTTGTCTCTGTTTTTTATTTTTCTCTCGACATTCTTACCAAGACTTGTAGCCGGGCTCTTGATATTGACAATCAGGACTTTTGGCTGGGTTCCTGATACTTTCAGATTGAACAGTTTTGGCAAGAATGGCTCGTAAGTACCACATTTTGTGTCTCACTGAGAGGAATGTCATACTCAGGTTGTCCATTATTGATGATGCTAAATTTGATCCTTGGTTACAGTGACTGCTCGGTCTCTGTTCTAAGGTGGTTGTTGTTCCTATTTGCATTTGGCCAGTCACCTTTGGGTTTGTGTTTCCTGAGTACTCGTTTCCCAGTTGGCCTTTGAATCAGTTGATGACCCCAACCTGAGCCACTCACTGTATTGGGATTTAAAGGATGATTTGAATTATTTCTGAATTTAAAAACATTTAAATTTTGGGACTAAGAAATTCAGAATAAATTGCTGCTATTGGATCTAAAATAAAATCTGACATACTGTAGGGTGCATACCTGGAGTCACAGCATTTTGGGAAGCTGAAGCAGAAGGACTGCAAATTAAGGCACAGCCTAGTCATGAAATAAAAAGAGGATGGGGATGTAGCTCAGTGCAAATGCCCTGGGGTGAGGGGACTGACCATCTCTTGATTTAGGGAGCAAAGGTAAATTGTGTTTGTTTCTGGGAATGCAGAATCTTTTTTTTTGCCTCAGCCTCCTGAGTGCTGGGATTACACCACTATACCTGACAGTATTTTTCTTTTGAGAAGTTTTCGTTCAGCTCATTGGCCCATTTTAAAGTTGGATTGTAGCTATTCTGTGGATTAGAGTGCTTTTTATTGGTTTGTCATGTGAAGGAATAGTCTCAAGTCCTGATGTTTGGGGTCCTTTTCTGAGAAATCATCGATACGTTTATAATTTACAGGTTGTAAATCTTCACCATGATTCCCTTTTCTTATGTGAGAAAGCAATGACCTCGGAATTAGTAAATCCTCTCAGTCACTTTTGTGACAGGTCACAGATTGCCACTGCTGAGTCCTGGGTTGTGACTGAGGTGGGGCGTGACCGCCTTGGGGACAGGCAGCAATGAGAACAGTAGCTACCGTATAGAGAGCTGCTCCGGCTGCAGCTTTATACAATTTTCACAACTCTTGTAGTTTTGTTAGATACCAGCTTTTATGAATGTAAGCAGAAAGTAAGTGGCAAATCTAGTTTCAGAGCTTTGATAGTCCGTCTGACTTGAGATGGTGGCTTTAAACTGTCCGCCATGCAGACTGTATTCACTGATCTCAAATTCCGGATCGTGCCTGAAGCTGGTTGTGTCTGCCCAGAGGTGATGAGCCCTGGGGAAGCTTTGGGTCTAGGTGAAGGGAGGCAGGCCGAGCTGCGAGCTGTGCGGCGTTGCTGAGTGGGGTGGGCATGGCTGTGAGACGCCAGGCCTCATGCATCCTCTTTGCCAGATACCAGCCATTCTGCTCAATTCCTGTGCGTCCACTGGCAGGGGCCCTTTTCACAGCCTCCTTCCAGTGGCATGGTCGCAACAGACAAGTAGTAATCTCAGAGCTTTTCTTAGTCCTCAGGTGATCAGGGTTAACAGTTCACAGTTCACAGGCTTTGAAAGCTCCCCAAGGAGCCTGAGATTAAGCAGAACCTATAATCTGGTCCAATCATTTAATACCCTTCTGATCTCTGCTGCTGCTGATTTCAGCCTGTGCCTCAGTTTGGGGCCCTGTGTCCTCTCCTCTCTCTTCTCTCTCTCTCTCTCTCTCTTTCTCTCTCTTTTTTTTTAAGAGCAGAAATATTTATTGAGAGTAAGGAAGCTTCTGCCTAGAGACAGAAGGGGTCCTGAATGGGTTGCCCTTTCCTCTCCTTTTTGCTAATTGCCTTGTTCGTTTCTGATGTCCATTGCTAGCCCTTCTGAAATCATAGTCCAGAATGTAACTCTGTCCTCGACACAGCCCCTATTAGGTGTTCCATGGAAACGTGGAGTCAGTGCATTCAAAACTCTGAGTCTTGGGAGTGGGGATTTAGCTCAGTGGCTTACACGCCTGCCTGGCAAGTGCGAGGTTGTGAGTTTGATCTCTGGTACCAAAAACAAAACAAAACAAAACAACTTCTTGAGTCTTTTGTCCCCAGTTTGTGTCCTGTGTTCCCATGTCAGAGCCATCATATATCCGGAGGTCAGGCTTGAACCCCAGCTTCTGCCCTCCTCCTCATCCAACCTGAAGGCAAATCTCATCCCTTCCGGCCACTGCCTTTCATGTCTTCCTCACTTCCACCAGGTCTCTTCTGTAGTCTTTGCTCAAATTGCTGTCATTACCTGACTTGTGGCTCCTCCTCCAGGACCCGCTGCCCACTGTTGCCATCCTTTGCAGAAAGAACCGCCTGAGTTACTGTTTGCATCCTGCAGCATAATCATTACATGCCAGCGTGTAGTATGGATCTGCAGGTTGAGGATGCTCCAGTCTGTGTGTGAAAGTCACAATGGATACAGCAGCCTTAGTTTCAGATTCAGTGATAGCTGTTTAATTCTGTGGCCCAGATATACCGCATATAAAGGCCTCTTAATTTTGTAGAAAGACTGCAGGTTTGAGCCCATCCTGGGCAATTTAGGGGCAAAAAAAATCTTAAAAACAAGAAACAGCTAGGATGTCAGTCAGTGTGGAGGCTCTGATTTGTCCCCAGTGTCACTCGAGTCCCCCCAGTGTGGAAGACAGGAGTACTGAGGTGCGGCACTGCTGGGAAACGGGCCGCCAAGCAGGGCTGGAAGTGGACCCGGTATCTGACCTCAGCGCCCGAGCTGTTCCCGGGACCTGATCACCCAGGTTCTTCATCCTTGCTGTCTGCTGTCCGGAGCGGCTCTCTTTCTGAAATTTTATTTCCTTGTTGTGGGGTAGTTCATTTTGTTGCGGGGGGTTTTAGCCGAGCAGCCTGCCTGTTCTGGGGTAGTAAGAAGTAAGTGTTGTGCAGTTTGCATTTATTTCCTCGTAGTAGCTCCTGGCAGAAGCATTTGCATCACTGTACAAAAAGAGGATGTTCTTACTATTCTGAGTCACCCAACTAAATTTTTCCCTTTCCCTTTATCATGTGTTTGAGCCCATTCTGGGTGTTTTAGCAATTTAGCAAGAGGTGGTCCCAGAATGAAACATTTAAAAAGGATGTAGCTCCCCAGAAAAGCCTTTGATTCATTCTCTAACCCCCTCTCCTCCCGCAAAGCAAAACAAAAACAAGCACCCCCCCCAAACAACACCACACCACACAACACAACGGAACAGCACAGCAGCGTAGATAGGAGAAGAGGTCCGCCCTTCTGAGGTCGCTGCTGCTGCCACCGGCTCTGCACCGCCACCTCAGGGGCCTCCAAGTGCTGGGGCTTCCCAGTCGCGTCCCTGGAGACCACGCCGCGCTTCAGTCCTGGTGCGGAACAGGCAGCTCTGGAGCAGGAGGAGCCGCGCAGGCCTGGAAGGAGGGGTTTCTGGAAACTGTTTCTCCCGTGTTTCTCCTCTTAACGTGTAACCGTGCCCGCGGGGCAGGCCGGGCTGCGCGGCCTTGGTGTATTTGCAGGGTAACCTTAGGGTGTGTGACTAGTTGAGCGTGTGAAGCCTGTGCGGTCTGGGGACGTTTCAGGTGTTTCTTGATTTTCATTTCTAAACCAGAAACGAGGAATCCTGGTTAGTTGTCCTCTTTTTGATGTATTCAGTCTGGTGTCTGGAAAATCATTAAACTTCTCTGGGCCTCAACCCATTCCTCTATAAAATGAAGGGAGGAGGTGAGATCTAAGCTGTTTCCTATGGAAAAACTAATTTTGTGGGAGCTTTTTGGCAGCTGCCCCTCTCCAACATTGTTGGCCCTTCTTGTCATACTGCTACTACATCCTATTTTTTTGTTTTTTATAGTTTTAAAATTTTTTGTTTGTTTCTTGTTGAGACTGGATCTCACTCTACAGTCGAGGCTGGCCTCAAATTCTCAGCTGCACTCCTGCCTCAGCCTCCCAAGTAGTGGGGTTACAGGCCTGTGCCACCATGCCCAGCCATCCTGTTTATTCTAGTCTTATAAAAGCAGTTCCTTTCTTATTTTTATATCATTTCTGTATAATTTGTCCTCACTTTCTCTGTTTTGTTTTTGAGTCAGGGTTTAACTAGGGAGTTCAGGCTGGCCTTGAACTCACTTTGTAGCCCAGATTGGCCTCACACTCACAGCAGTCCTCCTGCCTCAGCCCCCGTGAGTGCTGGAATAACAGGTGTGCACCAGCACACCCAGCCTATAATTTGCCCTCTATTTTTCCATCTTTCTCATGTGGATTCAGCAAATGTTTGTTTAACAGCACTGGGGAGGTGGCTTTGGACACAAAGGGGTGAATGCTCCTTTGCCTTTACAGGACGTGTGATTTAGCTCGGGATGACTCAGTCTTCATTGTCGCTCACCTGCTTACTGTGGGCGTTGCTTTTCCTGGCGACTCCTGCACTGCAAACCACTGGGAATTCATTACTGTTTGCTGCGAGCTTTTTCTCCTGTTGCCTCTGGAAGCTCCCTATTATGCATTAGTCATGTATAGAGCACTAGTTTAAGGTTCAGAGCGGGTGACAAAGATGACAGAAATGTAATTGCTAAGGAGCCTAGAAGTCAGTAGTCCACACAGAAGAGCTGCACACCGAGAAACCGGGATTCAGATCACACAGAGGGCGGAGGGGGCGTGGTAATTCTAGTTGGTGGGATCAAGGCATGCTGAATAGAAACCCTGAGCGCAGGGGGATCTTAAAACGCCTGGGATTTTGACAGCTGTGTTGGGGGAAGGCACCCTAGCTCAGGTGTAAGTAGAAGAAAAGGCTAGAAAGGGTTAGTATTGATTATGGAGATCCTCAAGTGGAGTCCTGAAGTTGCTTCCTTTAAGCTGGGTTTGTTCACTTGTTAAAAGCAGCAGTGAGACGTGATAAACTTGAGTGTGTGTGTGGCAAGGTGCTGGGGATGGAACCTAGGACCTTTTACCAAGCTATATCCCAGCCCTTTTTTTTAATCACTGTTTTTTTGTTTTGCTGACTTTCCCATGGTAGGCTTGGACTTTATCCTCCTGCCTCAGCCTCCCAGAGTGCTGAAATAACAGATGTTGCCACCATGCCTGTGTGTGTGTGTTTGTGTGCGTGCGCCCATACATCTGTGTGCCTGTGTGTTAGGCACCACGCCCTGGAGCTGTAATTCCAGCCCCCATGTGTTAAAGAAGGCTTCTGTCCTCTCTGAGTTTAGTAGGTCCCCACCAGGAAGGGACACTAGACATGAGGAGACCTCATATCCATTGTGGTGGTGATTATGGAAAAGGAAAGGAGATGAGAGTATTTGAGCAGGTCACATGACGTAGTGTTAAGGGGAACCAAAGGAGGTTTTAAAATCACTGGGAGTTTTTGTGTTTGAATGTTGGAGGATGTTATTCCAGTGACATACATACGGAACTGAAGAAGAGCTTGGACCTCTTCTGTGTTAGAAGGATCATAATTTAGAGCCAAGTGTAGGGTACAGGCCTGTAATCCCAGCTACTCTGGAGGCTGAGGCAGGGAGACCTCAAGTTCAAGGCCAGTTTGGGCAATTTAGCCGGAGTTTGGCTCCAAAAGAAAACGATGATTCTGATGTTAAATGTGGCTTATGAAGATGGAGGTGTAGAATTTGGCAGAGAAATTGGGTTGGGAGAGTGCATACTTTGGAGGTTCTTTTGCCTAATAGTTTAACTGCTAGGATAATATTAGCTAGGTAGATGGGAAGTATAGATAAGAGAGAGAAGCACACCTAAGACGAGTCTGCGGGATGATAGGGCCCTGAGGAGGAGGAGTGACCAGGCTAGGATCCTACAGCTGAACTGAGATGGAGGAAGAGAATGCAGTGGTGCACAGTGCTGTGTGGAGAGGCCTGCTGAGAAAGCATTGATTTGGCAGCCTGGCTGCACTGTGTGGAGAGGGTGTGATAGGTCACTTCCTGTTTGACCCTGGTCAAGCCCTTCCTTTTCTTTTTACTGGCTTCTTCGTGCCCTTTGTGTTTTACTTCTCTATGCTCTCAGCACTTTGCAACTTCGCTTTCCCGTTTAAATCCTGTGCATTTCTCTTTTGCTTCTGTTCCCTGCCTGCGCTCTGATCTCTTTCCAGCTGAACGCTGTTACTGGCTGGATGTGGGAGGGGAAGTGGGTGCGGGTGCTGCTCCACTGACTGATCTCCTGGGCGGCATTACTGGGGTGTGAGGCCTGGCTGGCATCCAGGGCCGGCTGCTGTGTTTTGAGGCCTGCTCAGGCTTCGGCTGTGACAGTTGGTTGTGGCTGAAAACTGCCAACACGGCTTAAGGGCCTCTAGGTAGATTTATGACACGCACTTAAAAACAGAATGAACCTTTTTAAAGAACTTTATGCTCGAGTCTGTAGTTGAATGAGTCTCAGTGTGACATGGGATTTGTATCATTTTCTTAAAGGCTACTAAACCTAATTATGTATGCATGTACACACATTTCTTTTTTTCCCTTTGTACTGGGGGTTGAACCCAGGGCCTTTGCCCTGAGTTACAGCCCTAGCCTTTCTACTTTTGTTATTTTGAGACAGGGTCGTGCTGAATTGCTAAGTTGTCCAGGCTGGGTTCAAACTTGTGATCCTCCTGCCTCAGCTGCGGTTATAACTGCTTGCTATCTCACTTGGCTTTTGGTTTGTTTTTGCTGTGGAGTCTTGCTGTGTCCCCTGCTGGCCTTGACCTTCTGAACCTTGAGTGGTCTTCCTGGTTTCAAACCACTAGCTGGGGTGGGCTTGCACCTGCTCTTTCCCTCTCCTCTGGGTGAACTGTGGCCGGGCCTGGGGACAGCAGGAGCCCACATGAGGCTTTGCACATGCCGAGGAGATTCTCATGCATGTGGAGGTGTGTGCTGTGTGTGTAATAACTATATATTCATTCAACGCTTTATTTTGAAGTGTTTTTCTTATTTCTTAATATACCATGAATGATTAAATATTTGAAAGTCATTCTTTTTTTGTGTGTGGAGAACTGGGGATCGAACTCACGACCTTGCCAGGCAGGTGCTTGTGCTGCTGAGCTAATCTCCAGCCCCAATTACTCTTCTTTTGAAGGAGATGTAGACTGCCAACTCCATTATACACTGATATGTAATAGGTAAGTAATAAATACCTCCCTGTTATAAAAGCTTCAGATAATCCGGAAGTATGTGAAATAAAACCAGAAGTCCTTTGTGGATAAGCCCTGTCCTTTCAGGTCTGTTTGGGTACACGTGGCTCTTGTCTTGGCTTATCTATTCTTGTCTTATCTTTCCTTGGCTGTCCCATTGGTTGGACCAGGGAGTGTTGAACTACATCCCCAGGCACCTTTGTTTTTATTTCTGTACTAGGGGTGACCCAGGGGTGCTACTACTGAGTTGCATGCCCAGGCCAGTGCTGCAGGAGAGAGGGTCTTGCCAGGTTGCCCAGGCAGGACTTGAACTTGTTCAGCCTCCTGAAAAGCTGACTTTTACAGGTGTGTGCCACTGCATTCGGCTCCTGGCTCTTTTTATATTTTATTTTGAGACAGAGTCTCACTAAGTCACCCAGCCTGGCCTCGAACTTGTGATTCTTTGGCCTCAGCCTCTGTGCCACCACGCCTGGCTGTAGTTTACTTGTGGAAGTGTATGTAGGGAACAGATACTCTTGTGCAGCTCTCTCTCTTTTGTAACCCTTCGAGGTCCTGTTACATAGTGTTAAATGTATGTGTGTGTGTGTGTGCGCGCACCAATAAGAATGGACTAGAATCCTGGGAATGGCCGGGCAGTGGCATGCTCACCCCAGCCTGCTGTGCATGTGGGAGGGTGGGCTGAGGAGCTCCTGCCTGGAGGAGGGAGGAGCGTGGGGGACACTGATGGGGAAGCACAGGAGTCTCTAAGTAACCGGAGTGGTGAGCTGGAGTGGTGAGCCCTGAGCCATGGTGCTGCTGTCTCGCACAGAAATGAGCAGGAACCTGAGTTGGGGGAGGGGGTGAGCTGCTGGAAACCTCAGCTGTCACTGCCTCTCTGACCGAGGTGCTAATGGACAGAGGAGGGTTAGGCATGAGACCCGACAGTGAAATGAGGCTTAGCTGCTATTTTTTTTTTTTTAGCTCATTTCCTCGCTGTTTTTGAGATCATTTTTTTTTTTTTTTTTTTGTCTTTTTCATTTTTATCGGTACCAGGGATTGAACTCATGACTGCTTGCTTGCAAGGCAGGTGCTTAGGCCGCTGAGCTAAGAGATCATTAATACGAGATTGATAGTTAAAATTTTTGTCATAACGAAATGACCACTTTGTTTTATATTTTAGAGAACAGGAAAGTAAGTAGTACCCATTAAAGTCTTGAGAAGCCAGGTGTGCTGGTACTGTTTACAATCACAGCACCACAGGAGGCTGAGGCAGGATGATTATCCTGTCTCAGTCTCATGAGACATTATTGAAAAGAAAAAAGGCCAGGGTTGTATATCAGTGTTAAGGTTTTTGGTTTTTCTCTTTGAGACAGGGTCTTCCTGTGTAGTTCAGGCTGGTCTTGAACTGGTGGCAATCCGTCTTGCCACAGCCTCCCAAGTGCTAGGATTATAGGCACTCTTCTGCTTTTTAAGGTTTTTTTTTTTTTTACTGAAATAGCTTATCTCATACATATGTGGGCACACATGCATTTTCAGTCCTACTTTATCATGAGGGTAGTAAATTTTGTTATGAGATTAAAACCAGATAAAATAAAGGGTTTGTTACAAGAGCTGGTTTTCTAAAATGGTAAGTATAAAGTCCAGCTGGTATCTGATGGTAAGGTCCTTTGGGCAGTGTTCTTCCCCTTCCTCTGGCCCAGGGCACACAGTGCTTGTTGAATGTAAAATGTATCACATGGAGCCAAATGTAGGGTTGCTACAATCATAAATTGACCATATATTTGAAATTTTGAGTTGTAGCCTTGTTTAAAGTTACTGTAATTTTCTTTATGCACATGTGGTTATGACTTAGCCATCTATCCTTTCTCCTTTTTTTTTTTCTTACCAGGAATTGAACTCAGGCCCTTGAGCCTGCCAGGCAGGTGCTTGCACCACTGAGCTGTATCCCTGGCCCATGTCTATTCTTTTTTTAAAATTTTTTGTCACTACTAGGGATGGTCCAAGCTGGCCTCCTGAGTGCTGGGATTACAGGGGGTACACCACTACACCCAAGCTCTTTTTTTTTTTTTTTTTTTTTTTTTAAGCATTGCAGAATATTTCATTGTCTGGCTGTACTACAGTTTTATCTGTTCATCTACAGCAGTACATTTTGGTTGCTTCCACATTCGGCTATTATGAATAAACCTGTTGTAAATATCTGTGTGCATGAAGTTTTGGGGACGTTTTCAGCTCCTTTGGATGAATGCCAAGCAGTGTAATTACTGGATCATGCAGGGTATATTTAGGTTTGCAAGAAATCACCCAGCTGTCTCCTAGAGCAGCTCACCAGCAAAGACTAAGAATTTCTTTGTTCTCCGTACTTGCCAGACTTTGTGTCGTAAGTGTGTTGGGGCTTGGGTGTTGTGTTAGGTGTGAAGTGTGCCTGCGTTAGTGCCATGCGGGTGGCCTGTGCTGTGCAGTCTCTTGCAGATGCAACTGCTACTGTGTGTCTCTGTGGGGAGGCCTGTGGCTCATGTGTCTTTCCTCTACTCCTCCTTCCTGCTCTGCTCTCCTTCTTTTCTCCTCCGTTCCCTTCTCCTCCCTTCCCCTTGGTTCACTATTAAATTGGGATTGTTTTCTTGTGAGTTTTAAGGACTATTTTGGATAATATCCTTTATCAGATATACCTTTGGCAGATATTTTCTCCTTTTTGTGGCTTGTCTTTTTATTCTCTTGACAGTGTTTTTTTTTTCTTCAGATTTTTAATGAAATCCAGCATACTGGATATTTCTCTTCATGACTTTGTGCTGGGTCTAGAGTGCCCAGATCTAGAAAGATCAACCATCACCAAATTCAGCTGTTACGGTTTGTGTCTAGGTGTCTCTCAAAGCCTCCTATGGTCATAGGTTGGGCTTTGCAGGTGTAGCTGAATCTGGATTGTGTGATGCTGGTGTGAGTACTGTATCAGTCCACTGATGGGTTTGGCATCGCCCTGTCCTGGTAGCCTAGAGTATAAAGGGGACAGAAAGACGCTACTACCATCTTGTTTGCTTTGCCACCCTTTGCTCTCTGTGGATTATTTCTTCTCTGCCACCCCACCTTGCCTTGGAGCCAGCCAGTTAAGGACTGAAACCTCCACAAACTGTGAGCCAAATAAACCTTCCCTCCTTTGGGCTGGCGATTTAGCTCAGTGGTATAAGTGCCTGCCTGGCAATCTTGAGGTTGTGAGTTCGATCCCCAGTACCAAAAAAACAAAAACAAAAAACAAACCCAAAACCTGCCCTCCTTTAAATTTGGGTGTGGGGTATTTTGTTTCAGAATGAGAAGGGTAACTGTGACACCAGTATCATCTAGATTTTCTTTTGTGTAACCTTTTAGGAGTTTTTATAGTTCTGCATGTTCCATTTCGGTCTGTCACTTGGAGTTGCTTTTTGCAAAGGGAGGGTGTAAGGTCTGTGTTTAGATTTGTGTTTTTGCAGGTGGGTGTCTGGTTATTCTAGTGCTGTTGAAAAGATCTTTTTTTTAAATTTTATTATCTTTGCTTGCGGTCAAAGATGGGTTTATTTCTTTTCTGAATTATGTTTTTGTTTTTTGGGTCAAAGTTTTGTTATGAGGCTCGGGCTAGCCTCAAACCCTGTGCAATGCTGCGGGTGCTGGGATCCCACACCCTGCTGATGGATCTGTTTCCACACAGCTTCTCCTGCTCATCTCTCCAGCTATTCTTTGTTCCACACATTGTCTGGGTTTCTAAATAAAACTTGTATTTCTTACACTAATCATGCTTAACTTTTCACACACATCCTTTGGTGGGATGAGTGTTGCTTTTATTCTAAGAATTAGGATGAGGTGAGTTAGAAACCTTTTCCTTTGCCTTAGATGAGGCCATGAAGGATAAGACTGTAAACTACTGGTCATGAAAAGAAATAAACACAGATGGGAAGTCTCGGTGTCCTAGGAACAGTGGTTCCTTCCTTGAAGCCATCTTCGAGGAAGGAGCGTCTGTGAAGGCGAGCGTGTTAACAGTGAGGCTGGCCACGCGCCTTCCTGTCGGGCCTGCACGTGAGCAGGGCTTCTCACCGAAGCTGGGAGGTGACAGCTCGCAGGGCCCGTGCCCTCGCTGGCTCTGTCTCACTGTGTAGCAGAGGTGTGTTCATAGTCACAGGAGCTCCATGGAGGCGTCTAAGGTTGGGTGTTTAAGAAGGATGTGCTGTGAGGAGAAGCAGACCAGTGGGGAGGGGAAGTAGCAAATTATTTTATATGATTTGAACTTAGTCTGGTATTCTAGTTGCCATGAAATATATGAAAGTGGTCATTAATGTGAAAGATCTAGTGATAAATTTTGACATTATTTCTTCCATAATCATAACAGTGGGAGTTTCGAAATATTCCTTAAACCTGAGAGGAAGAAGAAAAGGCATATTTCTTCTCTTGTTGGGATTCCTTTGTGTATTGGAGTTTAAGAAATTGAACACAGTTCATGAGGAAGAATTAAGATGCCAGTAATTTTAAGTATTTCCTTTATGTCATCTTTCAGATAAAATCAAAGACAAAATTAAGGAGAGAGACAAAGAAAAAGAGAGAGAAAAAAAGAAGCATAAAGTAATGAATGAGATCAAGAAAGAGAATGGAGAAGTGAAGATTTTGCTGAAAAGTAAGTTCATATTCCATGATTTTCATTCCATATTCTGTTTAGTATGCATATTTCTAAGTGATTAAAATAAGCAACCCTGTTTGATGCTGGCTTTTGCTGAGGACAAACATCAGTGATAAATCAGTAAAACAGGAATGAGGTATTGAGGTGTTCCAATCAGCATGGTGACATGTCTTTAGTACATTTATTTGTGTTAATGAGTTGTTAGAAAGTTTAAAGATTAAACTTTATTAAACTATTAGACTCCTTAAATTGTTTCAAAGTAAGTTACATTAGTAAGTACTTCTATTTGCATTATTAGTGCTTATTTATATTTAGGTAATCTAAAAGACTAAAGCAATTTTCTGCATAATAGGGATAGGGAAATAAGTGGTCTTCTTCTAGGTGTCCCTGGAGGCTGAGGCAGGAGGATCACCAAGAGTTCAAGACCAGCCTGGGCTACATAGTGAGTTCAAGGCCAGCCTGAACTGTGCATTGAGACCCTGTCTCATAAAGGAAGGGTTCTTCTTACGAATATTTGACTTTAAGCACTATATCATAGCCGAGGATTAAGAACGAACATTTTATTCTGAGTTTAATTTAAGTGATACTGTTTCCCTGTATGTATAAGAATATCATCTTTTTGTCTATTTTTCTCTGCTGTTACAATTATAACAGTTATATTCAATTACTCTTTTTACATGGGGCAGGATGGAGTGAAGAATTTGGAGAATAGGTAATTGGGCAATAAATGAAATATAAATCCTATGACTAAATCAGAACTTTTTTGGAATTTATGCAAGAATAGTGACCATCCTTAAATTCACCCAGATAACAAGAAGGCTGTTCCCTCTAGGTGGTAGTTGTTAATTGATTTCATATTGCATTTATGCGTTGGTGAGCTTTCAGTTCTGCCCCGAGGAGTAGCCTGTAGTGCAGTTAACCTGCATTATTCAGACAGAGCCTTTTCATCTCATTCTTTGTCCTTTTGTTTTCGTCCCATTCTTTGCCGTATGGACAGGTGTTCTTTGGAGGCGCTTTTTTCCAGCTCTGTGCTCTGTGTGCCGGAGTTTTATTTTCTGTGGGCCAGGGACACAGCTGAGTGATAGAGTGCTGGTCATGTGTGTACGAGGGCTGCCACTCAATCCTCTGTGCTGGGAAAAACTTTATTTTCAGGAATGTCCCTTCAGTTTGAGGAAGTGTCGGAGCTGAAGTGGGTGGCTCTTTAGTTAGCGCTGTTGATCCTTTTGTTCTTTGGCCAGTGTGTTTTGTCTGTGTGGTCTAACTAGAGTGTACGCCTTTGGTGCAGGAGGAGAATCTAACCTCACCAGTGCTACAGGCAGCCAGGGGTTGCTGTTTAAAGTGTTATACCACTTTACCCTGCTAAGTGAGTCAAATAGTCTTTTTTTTTTTTTTTTAAATTGGCTTAGTCAGGGGGCTGGGGATTTAGCTCAGCGGCATAAGCGCCTGCCTTGCAAGCAGGCAGTCCTGAGTTCGATCCCTGGTACCGATAAAAAAGGAAAAGGACAAAAAAAAAAAATGGCTATGTTGTTACCCATTTGAGTTTACAGTGATATAAATTTCTGCTTGAGAAGGAATCTATGTCCTAGAAACACTTTATAAAAGCTTATGTTTTTTGGAGAATTATGTGACTCTATAGATTACTGTATATATGCTTGTAAAATTAAAATCTAAAAATTGAGATTTTCTTGGAATATACAATGTTAACACTGACATTCAAGTAATGTTTAGGAGGTATTTTGAACTGAGCTAAAGTGAAGATTGTGACAATAAAGGAAAAAAGTCGAGATAGATTTGGGCAGTGACTTCTAGAAGGGATGACCCTGGAAACACTGAGGGGGAAAGAAGAAAAGTGGTTACTGCTGAGCAGCATGGAGAGGCCAGCAGGAAGGAAGCGGGTGTGTAAACATGTTCCAGAGATTAAAGCAGCAGAACCCGAGCTGTCTCCACTGCCTGGTGATAAGTCCACTAGAAACCCTTAGAGAAGGTCAGTGTCCCGCCGGACACCAGTCCCTCTGTGCGGCTGCGCCCCAGTGCCCTGGCCCTGCGTGCCCGACTCTCCTCCCGCAGCTGCAGTGCCACAGGCCCCAAAGAGAGTGCAAGCCTGGCCTGGCGAGAGCGCTTGCGGCTAGACGCTGACTTGACCCACGATTCGAGGCGTGCTAAAACGTTTTTAACGCAGAAAGACTTCTTTTTGTTTTTGTTTTTTTTTTTTGGTCTTTTTCGTTTTTATCGGTACCAGGGATCAAACTCACGACTGCCTGCTTGCAAGGCAAGCGCTTATGCCGCTGAGCTAAATCCCCAGCCCCAAGGCTTCTAAATCTTTTAGACGTTAGCTTTGAAAAAGGTAATTATTTACTTTTACAAATAGTTTAAAGGAACAAATAAGTTTGCAACGTGATTATTTAGTGGTTTCCATCCGTTTATACTAAGGTTCGTCTGCTGCGTTTCAGCGCATCTGTGCATTTCTGTGCGGTTTAGTGAGTTGTGGGAACACGTGTGGCCAGGTGCAGCTTGCCGTTGTTGCTTTTGGGGAGTGGGCAGCTGCGTGGGCAGTGGGGGAGCGAGGTCAGCAGGAGCCGAGGTCAGAGGTCACTGGAAGGCACAGTCGGAGACTTGCAGTGCTGCAGAGTGGAAACTCGATCCTCCTGGAGGCTGGAGGGGACCCTGCTTTGCTTCTAGGTTTGATGATGGAATGGTGGATGTTAGTTCCTGAGTCAGACATGAAGCTCTAGTGTTTCTAGTAACGTTTACTTTTCACTTTATTAACACAAACATACCCTAATGGTAGTGGTAGAAGGTAGTATCAGCGGGTTTATCTGCAAGGTGACTTTTCCATGATTGGTGATGAGGATACGCACTGCCGGTAGCTGTCCCTGACTCCACGTGACCCCAGCCCCGGGTGCCTGGGCACTGGCAGCATGAGCGCTGGCTCCTTTCTGGCTCTGACTGTGGCTTTCCATGTGCTTCTTTGTGTGTGTGTGTGTGTGTGTGCATATTTGCACACTCCTCAGATCTTAACACTTTTAGGGCTTAGATTACTTAGCAACTTCATTCATTCTGTTACAAATATCTACCAGTGTTTTAATGAGTCTGGTCTATTAGGCTTTATTCAGAGATTCCAGATTTTGAGTAATTTGTACTTTAAATAATTTTTAGTATAAGACTGGTAGTGTTCTCATGGTTTGTTAACGAACCTGACCCTCCCATGCATTTGGTAAGCAGAGACAGGCGCCCTGGGGCTGCCCGCCAGCCTGGAGCCCAGCTGACAGTTCCGCTCAGGGCTGGGCTTGCCCAGTGAAGGGCATGGGGAATCAGAGCCAAGCCCGGCCGGGCTGTCCCTTCGCAGCAGAGGTGCAGGGGCGCCCTCCGAGGCCGGGTGCCCAGGCCCAGGGCCGCCGCTACCCCGGGCCACTCTCCGTGTGAGGAGCTCCTCCCTGACTTGTTACTTTGCCTTTGATAGTTCCTGACTATTGATAAAAACGCGCACGTTTTGTTCATGCTCCTGTGTGGAAAATAAGTGTTGCTGTTCTACTTCAAAGTAATCGTGTGGTCTGTAGCTGGGTATTTTCTGATTTAACTTTACAAAAAGTGTTAGGTATGAACGTAGAAGGGTACTACATATCTTTATTCCAATGCGGTTTTATGTATTTTGGCAAATTTATATAATTTATGCAATTTTATGTATTTTCAGAGTTCAGAAATGCTTTCATACACACCTGTGCTCTTTAAGCTTTTTACGTTTTTATTTTTATTCTATTATCTTTTTTCTTAATTTGTTTGAATTATGCCTACATATGTATACTTCTGTGATTTATCATTTTGTTTAGTCCACTCTTTTTTATTCTTCTTTTTTTTGTCTTTTTCCTTTTTATCGGTACCAGGGATCGAACTCACGACTGCCTGCTTGCAAGACAGACGCTTATGCCGCTGAGCTAAATCCCCAGCCCCTTGGCCCACTCTTTTTTAATTGATGTTGTTTTCAAGATACTAATCTGAATCCTACATTTTGATATAACTGAGCTTATATTTATATACTTATATATCTTTATTATATGTACTATACATAAGTATACGCTTCTCAACTACATATAGGTAGACTCTTTAAAAAATTAACATTTTGTTTTTTATGACTATACAGCCTTTGTAATGACTAATGGACAGATTTCCTTTTTCTTTTCTTTTGGCATTACTAAGGATGAACCTAAGGCCTATATACTAAAACCACAATTCCAGCTCCCTCACCCCCCGCCCTTTTTTTTTTTTTTTGGTACCAGGGATCAAACTCATGACCTTGTGCTTGCCAGGCAAACACATACCGCTGAGTTAAATCCCTGGCTTGTTTTTGTATTTTATGACACAGGGTCTTGCCTGTGCAGTTCAGGTTAGTCTTTAAACACACTATGTAACCTAAGCTGGCCTCAAACGCATGATGTTCCTGCCTCAGCCTTCCAATACCAGCCCTTTTTGATTTTTAAGTTTTGTTTTGTTTTTGAGCCTGGGTCTCTGTGTGGTTCAGGGTGGCCTGGAGCTCACTGTGTAGCTCAGGCTGGATTTCAATTTGCATTGATTCTCCTGTCTCAGCCTTCTGGGTGTAGCAGAACACCCAGCTCATTTTTAATTTCAAGACAAGGTATCCTAAGTCACTGAGTTGCTCAGGCTGGGGCTAGAACTTGAGATCTTTCTGCCTCAGCTTCCTAAGAGTGCTGGAGTTTTAGGCATGCACCAGCATTCCTGGCTGACTTTCTATTTTTGCCTTTCACAACATTGATTTTGTTCTTCATTACATACCTATGGATTCATGTCTTCTATGAGTTTTTAAGAATTTTTGTCAGGGCTTTAGCTTAGTGGCATAAGGGCCTGCCTAGCAAGCTATGAGATTGTGAGTTCAATCCCCTGTACCAAACAAACAAACAAAGGTTTTAACAGTTTGTAATGTTAAACTTTCTTTTTATGGTCTTGCTATGTAAACATTCATTCATCTTGTTTTTGTACCAGTTGAGCTTCTACTGTGTTAGAATGGTAACCTGTACCACTGGGTGTAAATTGGTCCTAAACCTGTGTGTGTGTGTGTGTGTGTGTGTGTGTGTGGAGAGAGAGAGAGAGAGAGAGAGAGAGAATGAGAGAAATTAACTGGATGTAGTTTAGGGTTTTTTTTTGGTCTTTTTGAGCAGTTCAGGCTGGCCTTGCACTCACTCTGTAGCCCAGGCTGGTCTCAAACTTGCAGCGAGCCTCCTGCCTCAGCCTCCTGAGTGACTGGGATTAAAGGCGTGTACCATCACACTCAGCTTGTAGTTTAGTTATTAGTACTGTTTAAAATAAGGCCCAAATGGAAAACTAATTTTGAGTAAATTTTCAGAAGTATCAGAAGTAAATGTATTCCAAAGCATAGTTTTTTTATTTAAACTAATGGAAAAATACGGCGTTTCAAAAAAATTTTTCCCAACAGGTGGGAAGGAGAAACCAAAAGCAAATGTAGACGACTTACAAATTAAAAAGGTAAAGAAGAAAAAGAAAAAGAAACACAAAGAGAACGAGAAACGGAAGCGTCCGAAAATGTATAGCAAATCCATTCAGACGGTCTGCTCAGGACTGCTGTCTGACGCCGAGGAGGAGGCAGCCGAAGGCGTGCTCGGTGGCAGGGACCGCACGGGGCGGGCCGCGGACCCCCGGGCCCCCGAGAGCAGCGCGCTCCCCTTCGTGTCGCTGAAGGAGCCCCGCGTGGGGGAGACGCTGCGCAGGCTGGACGCGCTGGAGTTCAAGCAGCTCATCCACGTGGAGCAGCAGCCCAACGGCGGCGCCGCGGTGCTGCACGCCTACGGCGGCGAGCTGGCACGCCTGGCGCCCCCCGAGATGGAGAGGTTCGCCGAGGAGTTCGTGGGCCTGGCCTTCAGCGAGAACGAGAGCGCCGCCGCCTTGTACGTGATGGGCATCGTGCACGGCGCGGCGGCCTACCTGCCCGACTTCTTAGACTACTTCTCCTTCAACTTCCCCAACTCCCCGGTGAAGATGGAGATCCTGGGGAAGAAGGACATCGAGACCACCACCATGTCCAATTTCCACGCTCAGGTGAGGGGTGCGGCTCCGTGCTGTCAGGAGTTTTGCCACGGGGCTGTTTGCAGGGTAGCCCCGTGACAGCACTTTACAAATACTGTTCTGTGTAAATTGAGCACTTTCAGATTTCAGACTTCTCTGGTGATGCTTAATTATATCACTATCTTTGGCTTGATATATAATCAAGTTTCAAAAAAGTTTTAATTTTATGTCTCAGACAAGTTCTGAGTTTTGCTGTAGGCTTGAAATAAACAGGCAAGAATATAATGAAGTCATTTGAGAGTCCTAAAAGTTCTTTTTTGATGAGAATATTAAGAGTTGAAATTTCACTTTGTACTTAGCCTTTTCTTCTTCTAGAGACAATTAATGAAGTAAGATTCTGTTGTTGCTTTTTTTGAGGAGTTACCTTGAGTTATGAATGAAATGAATTTAAGATAAAGCATTAATTTTTCAGTTATTTTTGGGGGGACTGTTGATTTGTTTCTTTTGGTGCTTGATACAGTCTTATTATGTAACCCAGGTTGGTCTTGAACTCACAGTAATTCTCCTGCCTCAGCCTGCTGAGTGCAGACATGTGCCACCATGCCCGACTTCAATTCTTAAAATAGCTATCTTACTATTGTCTTTTTTATAGTGCCTTCAAAGTGGTTGGTGCTGGGTCTGTCACATAGTCTGCTGAGTAAACATTGGCTATTAAATAGACACAAAGAAATCACCACTTACTGTGTAATTGTATGAGCCAATCAGTGCACATAATCAGGACTCCTTGCCCACTTCCTTGCCTTTATCCAGGACACAGAGCAGCACCAAGCTCCCTGGTTCTTGGAAGTGAACGTGGGCCTCCCACCCCACAGTTTGGGGATGGTAGGCTAGAAGATCGGCCACTTTGTCCGCCTTTTCCATGTTGCAGATTTTGCCTCACTGGGCACAGTGGTGTTGATAACATTTTAGTTTAGGGAGAGGAAAATGGTAGGAAAGTCTCCAGGGCCCCGGGTGCATGCGGGCCCAGCTGCTGTGTGCCTTGGTGATGAGTGTGCAGACAAAGTCCCCACGCTAACCACGCATGCCATCCGCCCCCCCCACATGTGCCGGGCAGAGTCTAGAAAATGGGCAGTGTTTGTATGGTAGGGTGTGGGGTCTCTCCCCAGTGCGATCACCAGGGACTGGCAGTTACGGGTCTCTGGCGTGCAAAGGCAGCCACGCTGGCAGCTTTCATGGCGTCTGCACTTGAGTGCCTCCCGCGCTGCCTGTGTCCTGTGTCCTGTGTCATCACTCATCTGGTCTTCGTCACAGTTGAGTTTCAGCAATAAGGAAATAGCTGCAACGTGTGACAAAGGAATTTTCTGATGTCGAGGGACTTTGATTGTCCTTGTGTGAGAAAAGAAATTTGAGCAGAGTGAGAGAAGAAACCACTGGTGCAGGACCCTCTGGGACATTTGTCATTTATTGTGTGTCTGCCATGACAGGCTTTCTGCTGGGGCTTCTGTCTCTCAGTCTCAGTTGTTTTCTCGTGTCACAGGCACTGAGTAGGTATCTCCCTGCCTGCCCACCCACCTGTCCACCTACCCACCCTCCTACCCCTCATCTGCCTACCTACCCACGTACCCCCTCACCGGCCTGTCACCCCGTTACCCACTAACCAGCACCTACCACCCGCCTGCCTACTCACCTGCTGTTCATCTACCCATCCACCCACTCATCTGCCCACTCACTGACCCCCCCATCTACAGAGGGAACTCCTAAACAGATGCACTCCAGAGCCAGGAGTCGTGGCTCTGGCCCCTTCTCTGTGGGACCTGCCACCCTGGTGAGCTCAATGTGTCAGCTGTCAGTTGACTTTGCTTCTGTAGCTACAGGCATAGAGGCAGGGACCCCCATGTACAAGGTCAGTGTTCCTCTTGTACAAGATCCTTTAGATCTTGGTCCTCTGTGTCAGGAAGACCATCTAGTGAACTGCTCACTTGATACTTGGTATTTTCCCCACGTTACTTTCCTAGACTCTTTTCCTCTCCTTTTCCTAGGACTGAGGTAGGTGTTCTTTTCAGAGTGGGAGTGGGCTGTGCTTGTCCTTACGCACTGGCTTTCTGCAGTGAACGGGACTCCGAAGGTGGTAGTAGAAAAAAACCTGATATCTGTTTCTAGTCCCTTCAGCCTTCCCAGTAAGCGCTGTCTCTCTTAACCTAGTTTGTGTGGTCCCTTGAAGGGTTGGTTGTTTACTGTGCCTTTTATTGAAGTATCCGTGAACGCAGATACATAGCCCAGTGGGTCTTGATGAGCGGACGGTTCTAGCGGACAGAAACCCTTCCTAGTCCTGTGTTAGCCCCACCTGCCCACCGCTCCTGTACCTGCTCCCAACACCCCGATGACATCCGCCTGTCAAGTCATTGTTTAATGGCATCGGATAAAAATGGCGCCATGCTGTCTGGTCTCTTTCCCTCAGAATTAGGTTGGGAAGACTCCCGGCCTTCTGGGGAGGAGGAGAGGTTCATGGTACTGCTCTCTAGTGGTCCTTTACCCTGCTTACTGTGAAGACCTTTACATTGTTTCCTCTGTGGAGCTGTTGCAGCAGGCGAGCTCTTTGCACACATGCTTTGGTGTGTATTTGTGGTTTTCTTGTAAGTGTGTACCTCATCTAAAGGTAACAAGGTCTGCAGGCAGATACTCAGCTTTGATAAATTTGCTGCCACTTTTACCAGGTTGTGGTGCCAGTTCCCACTCCCAGGGGTACCGCGCAGGGTCTCTGGCCGCACTTTGTAGTGTTTGTCACCGTAGCCATGCTGGTGACTGTGGATGTGTCTACAGGTTGTTTAATTTTTCTCTGATGACCGAAGATGTCAAGCACCTTTTCCTATAGTTACTGTTCGTTTGAATATCCTCTTTTTGTAGATTACCTGGTCTATACTTGTCTGATTTTAAAGTTTGCCCCTTTTTTGCCAAGTAATAACTTGTACATGTGTTGTAGATCTTTTTGTCAGCTCAAGGTGTTAGAGATAGATGCTCTAAGGATATCTTGCCTTGTTACTCTTAATAGTAGCTCTTGATAATAGGTTCCATTTATATAGAATCTCATTTATAATTTTTCCTCATTTATGTTAATATATTTTGTGTTGCTCTTAGAAAAATCCGTCTATCTCAACCATTGATATATTCTTTGAAGTTTTTTTTTTCTGGAAACTTCTTCATGTTGAAATTTGTGGTTGATCTCGAATTGATTTTTGTGTATAGTGTGAGGTAAAGATCAAGGTTCATGTTTTTTATATACTGAGTGTCCAGAGGACCTGGAGACATTCATGGAGACATCCAGCCATCGCCCATTTTGTTGCATTTTCACCCTCATTAGGATAAGTTGATCATATTTGTGTGGGTCTGGGGCTAGGTTTTCTGATTTCATAGCTCTCTTTAATTGCTATAGCTTTATAATAAATTTTGGCATCTAAATAAGTCAGTTCTTCAAGATTTCCTCTGTTCTCTACATTTCTGTAATTGAGAATTTCCATAATTGTAGAAACTACAGGAAAAAAATGGATATTGATTGATATTGCACTGAATCTGTAGATGAGTTTTGGTAGTGCTGATGTCTTATTATATTGAATCTTACAGTCTGTGGTCATGGTATTTGTCTTCACATGTCTATTTTCTAGCAGTAATATTTTCTGATTTTAAGCCTAGAGGCTTTGTACATGTTTTGTTAGATTTATTCCTCTGTATTTAAAGACTTCATTTTGTTAATCATCCTTCTTGAGAATTTCTAAGCTCTTAAAACTTCTTACAATATTACATTGTTTACTTGAGAAATTAATTTTTTCTTTTTTTTTTTTTTGGTACTGAGGATTGAATTTATGACGTAGTGCTTGCCAGGCAGGTGCTTGTGCCACTGAGCTAAACCCCTGGCCCAGAGAAATTAAAATGTGTATTATGCCTCATTTTTCTTCCAGCAGTCTTGGTTACCTTATCTTTGGTATTATTGTATACATGCTCATTATTTTGGTATGTTAGTAAAGAAGCTATGTAAAATTTAGTAAAGACTAGTTTTCCATTTATGACTGCTTGTTTCTAGACTCATATAGTGAAACTGCATAATTTTCCTAGTATCAAATGGGTCACACTGCATACTGATATGTTAATTTGTGTTCTCCAAACGAATGGGTTGAGATGGTAATATTACTTGTGCTAACCTGGCCAGTATTCTTGGTACAGAAAGGAAAAGGAACCAGTGCTGGACTGTGGTTCCCTTAGCATCAGCGTAACAGAAGCCAGTGGCCGCAGGCAGGCATGCTGGGGGCAGGCTGGCTGGTACGCGGACTCTGGGCCGAGCTCCTGGCAGGTTCCTCGTGGGGCAGTGGTGCTCGCGCAGAGCAGGGAAAGCAGAACTGTGAGTTCCATATTTAAACTTTTTAAATCCAGGAATTGTCCTTTAATTCTTTCTAGTTTTTATTTCATGAAATCTTTGATCTAGTAAAAAGCAAACCATAAAGCCTATTCTGAAGATCAAGAAACATGGAGAAAGAGAAAGTTGGATAGAGTTGGTGGAGAAGGGCATGAGCTGATCTTTGTTTGATCTAAGTTTGAAACATACAGTAAAGCAGCACTGGAGAAAGGCAGGGTAATGGGAAGGGGGTCTGGGCAATTAGTATTTTTACACATGGATAAAACTGTGTGCCATGCTAAATTTATAATATGTATTTTTAATTTCCTTGTATTTTAATATTGTAACCTGCATCAATAATGAAGTTGGAAATAGTATAAATAACCCAGTAGTTTGAACCTTCTTTTTTGTTTATTTTTGGGGTCTACAGGGTCTCCCTGTGTAGTGCAGGCTGGCCTCCAAATTTCAGCTGTTAGTTAGGTCTTCAGAGTTCAGGTTTAGCTCACATCTGCAGAGAAGTGCCTCCTGCACAGGACTGCTGCGTGTGCCACAGCTGCTCACAGTGCTGTGAACACTGGCCTGTTGACGCACCTGAAGCCCTGACCATCGCAGCCTGCGCGCCAGAACAGACCAAGTCCGAGCCCAACGTGCACTGTCACGGACCAGCTGCTCGGGGTTTTTAACCTCAGAGGAAGACCAGGCAGAAGATCAGGGGAAGATTTCGTTCCTGAAATCCCGGCACTCAGACTGAGGCACTAAGATCTCTGCAAGTTCCAGGCTGGCCTGGGCTATGCAGCGAGAACGTATCTCAACTCCCTACCCTGTGAAGTTAGAACAAAATAGTTTACCCCGAATGCTATGGAATCTAAAAGATGAGATGTTACGTACCCATTTCTGTGATCTTTATACTGCTAGAGCTTATCTCTATGATACTGTTTTAGTAGTTTTCACAAATATTCATTTTTGTGTGGTTAGTTTTACTTTTGAATGCATGTTAGTGCGAGACATTTTTATAAAATGTAAATGCATAACAGAGAGGCTGCTGACAAAAGATAAAGACATCCCCATTCTTTGGTCTTGGTTTGGAATTCTTTTTACTTCCATCATCCTGTTTCCCACCTTCGTCAGTGTCCTTTCCAGTTCCCAGAAAGCTGGGAACCGCGTGGAACTTCGCGTGCATTGTCTCTGTGTTGTTCCATCCCTCTGATGTTGTGCTCTCAGGTTAGTGCTATGGTACCATGCTGTCTGATGAAAGTTTGGTAACAGAAACATCTATGTGGCCTCTTTCTGAAGTTTGTAACTTCTTTCTGTTAACTTTTGTTGCATTATACAAACAAAAATTCTATATGGCAAATCTTAGTTATTCCATCGCAGATCAGACACATAGCTGAGCCTGTGACAGCAGCCTGTGTACTGAGTGTGTATAGTTTACAGCGTAAGTGTTCACATAGCACGTAAATTGTATAGGATACTATAGTAATCTACAGATGACTTCAGGTATACAGGAGGATTTGCCTTGGTAATCAGCAAATACCATACCATTCTGTATAAAGGACTTGAATGCACATCTTGGATTTTGGTATTTTTTTTTTATTGGTACTAGGGATCGAACCATGACCATGTACTTGTAAGGCAGGCGCTTGTGCCACTGAGCTAAATCCCCAGCCCTGGATTTTGGTATTCTTGAGGAGTTACTGAGCCTGTCTTTTCCCCTTCCAAAGGATGACTTTCTCACTGTACTTTGGGCTGGATGGACATTTCTTTTTGTCTCTGCCAGCTCATCTAGAGCTGTGTAGCTTTTTCCTTTTTTTTTAAAATTTATTTTTAACTGCTATATTAAAAAACAAAAATATACACATGAAGGGTGATCAGAATACACGTTGAGTGTTGAAATATTAAATATTATAATAGAAGACACACCATCAGGGATCGCCTGCAGTACTCCCCCTTGCTTGAAACACACTCATCCTCTCACTGCTGCCACTTCCTGGAGCAGTTCTGGAGTCCTCTTTTACAACTGTCTTCATGAGGTGTGATAGAGGTACGGTGAAGTGCTGCTCAAATGGAAGGCAGGCTCATGAGAGCAAAAACTGTGAGTCCTTGCCCACCTGCGTTCCCAGATCGGGCACCAAGAACTTTGGTCTCTTCCCGAGCATCAAAATGACTGAAAGGAAACATTTTGAATGTGACTTGGGAAATTCAGGTAGCCACGCACAGCAAACGAAAAGCACTCAAGAAAGAGGGCTTCCAGCATTGCTTCAGGAAGAGGCAAGGATGGTGGGACGATTGTTAAAGGGACAGGAAGAGTGTTGAGGATTGATTGCAATGTGTCTTTTACTGAAAATATTTTTTGAGAAAGGGTCCCACTATGTAGTGCAGACTGGTCTTGAATTTGCTTACGTAGCCCATGCTGGCCTCAGCCTCACAGTGATCCTCCTGCTTCAGCCTCTGAGTGCTGCAGTTACCACGCAGGGCCAATGTCAAGTTTTGACTCCACTCCCAAAGCATTCTAAAAGAAAACAAAGAGAAAAGTGAAACAAAATAAACATTTCCAGCTTCCTGAGGTCACAGGCGTGAAGCCCTCCTGGAAGGTTACTTTGAACTGTTTCCAGAAAGTGTCTTCAGACTTCTCTGATCTCTCCTGACTTAGTACCCATGGGTCAGCTTTCTCCATTTCTCCCTCCCCTGTGGGGCCTTGCATCTGGGAAGCACCATTTTATGTTCAACTTTTATTTTATACTGAATTGTTTTTTAGATGGCATATATGAGTGACATCATGAGATACGTGTTTCTCTGTGCCTGGTTCATTTTACTCAACCCCGTGGTCTCTAGTTCTGGTCATGTTGTCACAAATGACAGGATCTCTTTTCTCCCCTTCCCTTTCTCCTCCATTTCTAACCCTAATCCCAGCACTTGGGAGGCTGAGGCAGGAGGATCATTGCGAGTTCGAGGCCAGCCTGGGCTACAAAGTGAGCTCAAGGCCAGCCTGAACCACATAGCGAGACCCTGGTCTCAAAAAGACAAAAAAAAAAGTGTATTTTGAAGTCAGGTAGTATAATGCCTCATACTTGTTCCTTTTGATTAATACTTTTGGATTATTGTGTGGTTCTAAATAAATTTTTCTGTTTTGTGTTTTCTGAAAAATGTCATTGGTATTTAATAGGGATTGTATTGGCTCTGCAGATGGTTTGGGCATGGACATTTTAACCATACCATATTCTTTCTATCAATGAATGTGAGATGCCATTTCATGTTAATATCCTTTTTCGTGTCTTTAATCAGTGTTTCATAGTTTTCATTATAAAGATCTTTGCACTTTTTGGTTAAATTTGTTCCCGGTAGAGGTAGTTTATTTACTAAATTTGTAGCTATTGAAAATGGGTTTGCTTTTTTGATTTCTATTTGAGAAAATTGACTACTGTTACATAGAAACACTGTTGATTTGTTTTGTATCCTGTAACTTTGCTGACTTCCGTTTTGGTTCTGATAGATTTTCTGGTCCTGATGGATTTTCGATGAAGTACTTCACTCTTCTGGCTGGCACTTGGGCAGCCCTTGTGTGTGTGTGTGGCCGGCAGTCGAGACACGGCAGTAGGGCTGCGGCTGTATTTCTCTGCTCAGAAGCGGGGTGCGTAGACTCCTCCCCGTGGTGGTGGTGGTGGATTCAGTGAGTGGACAGAGGCCAATGCCAGTGCTCGGCCTTCGCTTATGCTGTGTTTGCTGATGTTCCATTGGCCAAAGGACATTCAAGAGTAGAGAAATAAAGTTGACTTCTTAGCACTAGATATGTATGGTCATTTTGCACAGGCAAAATGTGCTGGCAAGCTTGGGAAGAATTTGGGGCCATTTGTCATCTGCCACATCTGTCCTGGCTTTTTTTTTTTTTTGTATGGGGATCCAACTCACTACCCAACACTTGGAAGGCAGGCGCTTATGCTGCTGAGCTAAATCTCCAGCCCTGTCTTGGCTTTTCTGCCTGTCTGTCTGTTTCATTCAGATATTTTTATTGTGCTCCTGAGTCTGACATGAAAGGGATATAAAAAAGCAAGTAAAACAGAGTCTCACGTGTCAAGGAGTGAGACTTTTGTCTGGTCACACTTTACTTACTTAACACTCTGAACCCTGTAGTAACAACTGTGAGTATGTGAAAACCAGTCATTTTCTCATAAGCCATCCTTCCCCCAATCCATACTTCCCAAATCTTATTTTATCCTAGTTCTGAGTTGTTTCTCAAGTAATTTATGTCATAATAGTAACTGATGTTTAAAGAGCTACTATTTTAGAAATGACTGTTTAAAATATCTGCCCCGTTAAACCTGATTTCATGTGAACCTGCCCTTTTGAACTGACACTATGGTCTGTCCCTGTGAGACAGTTTGATGTGCCGTCTCTGAAGCATGGCCTGCCGCCATACACCATCTCCACTGGGACCGTTTGTGCCTGTGACAACCTTCTCAGGTATTTACCAGGTATTTATTTGATCTGTGCAAAATATTCCTGTGAGAGCCACCAGATGCTGCAGTTGAGCCAGGAGATGTTTAACTTAAAGATGGCCAACATTAATGTGATTCTTATCTTGGCTAGAGTTATGTGTGCTTTTGGAATAAAGTATATGCCAGCCTGGCCGGGAAGCAGCTCCCTGTCTTTGTCACGGCTCAGATGGTATCAGTGAGGGAGTGACGGGCAGGGCCATGCCGTTTCCTCTCAACCTGTAAAGAACACCAGCAAGATCCCACCAGAGCTGCTGCTTCCTCACCCCTCAATTCTGGCTTTCATAATTACTCTGTGTCTCTGTTTTCTTCAAATTGATGCTGCAGCTGGGGATAGTGGTACACACTTGCAGGAGGATCATGAATTCATGGCCAGCCTGGCCTGCACAGTGCGACCCTTTATCAACAACAAACAGGCCAACACAAGCTAAATCTCTCTCTTCTGTGTTATGGGTCACAGTTAAGTCTGCAGGGCTTCTACCTTGGGATGTTGATGGGTACTCTATAACATCTACAAAATAGTTTTTTGAAGTCCGGTATTTCCATTTGTTTGCCATCACAGGCAGAGAGGATTTCCCAAACTAGCTGTAGTGCAGAATCCAGTTTTCAGAGAATGCACTGTGGGAGCAGCACGTTGGTTCACAGGAACTGTTTTCTGGGGTCTTTTTAAGGTTACTCCTTAGGTCTTTCTTGTCTGGTCTTTCTTTGTTGTGCAAAGAGTAAAACAAAATGATATTAAGTCTGACCAGTTTATTTTTGGTGATGTATTTCGTGTTAGAAAGGGTACTTTTTTTTTTTGTAGCTAACATACCTCAGAATTACATGGACTACTTTTTAATTTAAATGCTATTTTATATGAGGAATAATGAATAGGATTTTAATTTAAGTATAATTTAATTCTTTCACCTAACCAAACTTTCTGAGGTTTTGTTACTGACATTGGCAATGGTACCTGAACTCTTTCTTCCTGCTTTAAAAAAAAAAAGGAAAAAAATTTTTGGAGAACAGGAAAACACAACTGTGATGGTTTGGGGGGGTTTGGGTGGGTGGGGAGGCTATCCAGATAGATTAAAAATGTTGCGTCATTTGTAAAAGGAATGGTTTAAATATACGCTTTTGAAAAATATCTAAGTATATCATATCTGCCTTTTTTCTGTTGGTTTGTTTGGTACCAGAAATTGAACTCATGACCTTGTGCTTGCCAGGCAGGTGCTCCTGCTGCAGAGGAACACATCTGTCTTGGAGTGTGTTCTTTTGGAGGGAAGTACGCCTGAAACAAGAGTAGCCACACTCATGGTCTTTGTAACTCAGTGAATTTCTTCTTTAAGCAGCAACAGTGATACTTTCTCTTTATTTTTTTTGTACCTGGGATTGAACTCATGACCTCAGGTTTATCAGGCAGATGCTTATGTGGCTGAGTTAAATCCCCCACCCCCCCAAGTAGTGATACATTTTAAAACAGTGACATTTTGATTTTTTTCAGAGTAATTTTTTAATTCCATCAGAAAACTGGGTGCTTTGGCCAGGTGTGGTAGTCATACCTACAATCCTGCACTCTGGGATGCTGAAGGCTGGAGAATCGCAGGTTCAAGTCCCACCTGGGCAATTTAGCAAGCCCTCATCTGTCCACCTGGGAATTCAGCTTAGTGCAGCGTCTGTGGGTTCAGCCTCCAATGCCTGTCTGTATCTGGCAGTCTGTGTCTGTGTCTGTCTCTGTCTTTCACACATACAGAAAACCAATAGTTCGATAATTTACTGAAGTTAACAGAAGCAACACACTGATCTCACATCCAGCATCATTGGGACGTGAGGTTTTACAGATGAATAAGGTTTTCCAAGTAATGCATGTGTAGACAGTGTTAGTTACCCAGATTTGAGGAGAGGTGGCCTCCGCACTGAAGACGCGCACCACCATGGGACTCTTTTCTGTTCCGACTTGTCACCAGGCTGCCCGGGCACTTGGGATGGGGTTTTCCCGAGGGGTGGTAGGAGGGCGTGATTTTGGATGGTTTGCAGGGCATGCAAGCACGGTTGATGGCGGGGTCCAAGCCCCTGTGAGACCCTGATATCCCCACGGAGCTGGCAGAGCTGGCGCTTAGGTGCCGATGACCCAGAGGAAGCCTCTGGCTGCTGCTGGTCGCTCCTGCTCCTGCCATGTGGCCACCAAGCTGCCCTCGCCCTAGGCAGCTGCAGGAGTGTTCCTCCAGCCTCCCGCAGGCAGATGCGTGCGTGTGTCTTTCCTGACTCGATAGCGTTACCTGTGCAGAGGCCTGTGTGCTCGGCTGTCCTGTGTTGCTCGCTTCCTGATGTCTTCCTCCTGCCACCCTCTGCCTTCTAGTTCTTCCTGGTCCCAAGTGCTGGCGAGAGCAAAGCTTTGTTTTCATAGGACATTGTGGGTTCATTTTATTCTGTGTAAGAGGTGAACTGTGCACATTTGCTATATATTTTGCAGCAAAATGATGGTTACCAAAATCAAGAAGCATTTCTGTTTTTGTGAAAAATGCATGGGTTTTTATCTGCATTCTATTTTAACAGCTCAGGTGCAGCTGTCTATTTCATAAAGAGATTTATACTGTTTAAATGTGGCCAGGCGTGGTGGCGCCCGGCTGTAATCCCAGCACTGGAGAGGCTGAGAAGAGGATCAGCACTGCAAGCTGGAGGCCAACTTAGGCTACATAGTGAGTTCAAGGCCAGTCTGAACTACATCATGACACTACGTCTCAAAAAATAAAACAACCCAACACAACTTTTTGAGTGTGACTACACTGTTATGTGCAGTCAGCTATGTTTGAAACATTAAATGAATGGTGCCTGCTGATTTTGTGAAATGATACGTATTTTAAAATTATGGGGCTAGGGATTTAGCTCAGCAGTATAAGTGCCTGCCTGGTGAACATGGGGTTGTTTGATCGCTGGTACCAAAATCAATTAGTCAATCAATTTATGTTACAACATTTTAAAATTCAAATTACTTTGTAATTTAACGCTTTGATGTCTTTGTTTTTAAAGTTTAGTTTTAAATTGAAATGTATTTCATTGGCTTATTATAGTATTATCATTAATGCTTGGAGAATAAATGTGAGAAAATTACTGTTTTTAACATGATAACTAAGAATATACAGTTTTTCCTCATGGAATTCCCTAATACGACTCACCATATTTCCTAATAAAATTTACCATTGGTTTTTATAGTAGGTAAATAGGATCTGCTTTACAGTTTTCATACATTTTCCTTAAAAGGGAGAGAGACCTATATGTGTGTAAGTAGATTTTATATATATAATCTGTATGTATTTGTTTGTATTTTGCCTTAAAGTAGGAAGAACTAATAATCTAGATTCATTTAGGGTATTTAAGAATATAATCCCCGTAGAAGATGTGTTACTTACAAAATTTAGGTTTCCAACTTCTGGGAGAACATGGCAGATAAATAACAGCAGCTACGGAGGCTCTCTGAGATAGCCAGCTTAGAATCCAGGAATGGTGCGGTGTGAGGAGTTCTAAGCAAGGGGAGATATACCCTGCTGACCCAGGAACAAACTAAGCTGAGAGAAAGCAACTGGAAATGCAATCCTGGTGCTATAACCGGAACAGATAAAATCTTAGTGCTGAAGCTGGAACCCACACCTCTGGAAGCCGGGATTTGAATTTCCTGCTGCCACTGCTGCGTCTGAATCGGCACAGCAGGGACAGAGACGTGAAACCTCTAAGAGCAGGAATCGGCGAACAGAGTTGAGAGCGGGACTGGCAGGGAGCCCTGCATCAACCTGCGGTGAGTGAGAGGAATGGAGACCCTTTCATAGACTAGGAGGCTCCAACAGAGGACATTCTGGGACTGGGCAGACTAGCCGGAACAGGATGCTGCAGTGACTTTAGTCGCATATTCTCCTCTTAAGCGGGATTGGTGGGGAGTGCTTGACCTGGGTGATGCCGCGGACTAAGACCCAGTAGGCTAGCTCAAACAAGGTCCCAGAACCTGGCGGTGCACTCTAGCAGTGAAGCATTCAGTAGGTTGACCTGGAGGTGCAGGCCCAGCAGAGGCTGCCCAGGTCTGTGTCTCCCTAGTACACTGCAGTGGGTGGGAACACCTAGCCAGTGGATTCAAACAAACTGTAACCAACAAAGAAAGAAACTGGGCCTCCTATATACGTTTGTATGGAAGGAACAAAAAGTATGGGAAGAGGGAGCAACAAGAAAGGGTCCTCGGCCCCCAATCCTGAGAACACTGATCCAGGAAAGGTAAATGCAAAGGACAATGAGGACAGAAAACATGCAATATCAGACACGGCACCAATAGACATAAAGTGATATCTCCAGAGCCTCATAGACGAGTTCAAAAGTGAAGTATTTAATGACCTAAAGCAAGATATAAATAGAATAGTTAGAGAAATGCTAAACACCGCCCAAGAAAAAACAGTTGGTGGAATGGAAGAACAGAAAAAAAGGGGAGAATTGTTTGATGGAGAAAATAGAGAAAACAGAATACATGAAGCAGGTTCAAAGAGATTACCAGGAAACTAAAAACTCTATTGAAAGCTGGCATAACAGCTTGAAAGAAACTAAGGATAGATTATCAGAACTGGAGGACAGATTTATAATGTGGGAGCATGAAATGAAAAACTTCTTAAAAATAACAAGAAAACAAACAGCAATAATACAAAGACTTGAAGATGATAAGAGGATCTATAACTTAAGAATTAAGAACATAAAAGAAGAAGTAGGGACTCAAACAAATGAACTACAAAAGCTATTCACAGAAATAATCCAGGAGAATTTTCCTAATTTAGCAAAAGGTAAATATACTCAGATGTATGAGGCATACAGGACACCAGCCACCTACAACCCAAACAAAGCTACACCCAGGCATATAATAATCAAAATTCCAGAAATCCAATATAAGAACAGAATATTATTAAAAGCTGTGAGAGACAAGAAACAGATCACTTACAAGGGAACACCCATCAGAATTACAGCAGACTTCTCGGCACAAACCATCAAATCACAAAGAGTGTGGGGAGAAATAATTGAAGCTTTGAAAGATAATAGCCTCCAGCCAAGATTGATATATCCTGCACAACTGTCCCTAGAAATTGATGGAAAAACAAGATGCTTCCAGGATAAAGAGGAACTAAGGGAATTTGAAACCACCAATTCAACTCTCCAAAGAATACTGCAGGACATTCTAAACAAAAATACCAAGATTCCAGAAACAATGGCAGAGATGCCACAATGAATGGAGCAGAAAGCAAAATGAAGAAGACAAACTGACAACTAATGACAGAAAAAGAGCTCAACAGAAATGAGGCAGAGAAGGCTGGATGGTAGGAACAGCTATTTTGGAGAAAACAAGACATCATAATAGGTAGTGCTGATTTAATATCCTCTTGTTTTGAAGTCCCATGAAGCTTTTGTTCTTCTGTCTCCATCGGTCTTAACATATTGTATCTTACTGGATTTTATTATATGTGATAATATAAACAAAAACTTTTATAGACAAGGAGGTTATACAGAAACCATTGTCCATTTTCTGTTAGTTGATTCTAAATACCCTGTAATATTGTCATTCTCTTGAATGGTTTTACATTGTCTTGATATGTTTAATGCTACGGTATACTAAGTTATACTCAAAAGATTTCAAGGAAAGAGACACTATGGTAACTACTTTTATGTTGGGATATCTTATGGTGAAACACTATTTTACTTAAATTGTTATTTTTTTTTTTTTTTTTACTGGTATCAGGGATCGAACTCACGACTGCCTGCTTGCAAGGCAGGTGCTTATGCCACTGAGCTAAATCCCCAGCCCCAAATGGTTATGTTTTGACCTGTGCTGTTTTGTTGTTATGTCCTCTTTTATCTCAATCTCCTTTTTTTATTATTTACTTTTTTATTTTTGTCTTTTTAATTAAGGGAAAAACAAAAAATAGCAGGATATATTATAATAACCCACTTTGATTTCCTATTCACTTGATTTGAAACCCTGTATTGCTCTCACCATCTTGTTTTGACTGATTTTCCTCTATTCTGTTTTGCTTGATAGTACCAAGTTCGAGAGTATAGGCAACAGCTACGAAAACAATAAGATTCATTATGATGCCCATTCTGGTTTGACTATTATCTTCTTTTAAGTCCTGTAATGTCTCCAGTGTTTTGGTTTTATTGGTTTTGTTCTTTATTGTTTTGTTCAATTTTATTATAACTGATGATATAGGCAATTCTTTTTAAGATAGCAAGAGGCAGTATGGTAACCATTGTTGATCACCTGTATTCTGTTTTTATATTATATATTATGTCCATCCTATTGATTTGACTGACTCTGTTTTGTTATGTCACATTTGGTTTTATTCTCTTCAAAAAATGTAATTAGAACTGTGGGAGTAATAAAACCCAAAATGTGTAATTGTCATTGTATAAGAGAAGAAAAGCAAGTGCTCTAAAGGATATAACTGCATGTATATTTAAGTGTATAAGATAGATAACCATATTACTGAGTTGTTGGATCATTGAACAGAACTGTTTGCAGTCTCACTGTTTGAATGTCCACTTTATATGCTTTAATTTTTTAACTTGAACAACTATTTCTAAGATGACAATATGTAATCTATTAACTAGTGATTTCCTGCTGTTTATTTTTCTGAAATTCTATATAACTTATACCCTTTTTCTGTTTTTTTTTCTTTTTCTCCTTAAATAAAATGTAAAAAAAATTTAGGTTTCCCCAAAATCTTTCAAAATACTTAGGAATTTTAAGGGGATCACATTTTAAAACAAAAATGCTCAAAAATAGTCTCTTCTTAAGGGGTCCCACAGTAAACGCAGAATAGGAGAAAAACTTAATGTTTGGCCTGCACTTACTTAGATCTGCAAGTGTAAACCAGAAGGTGGGTCAATGCAGGTATATAATCAGGATCAAACGTGATGGCTGGGTCAGTGGTGCATGTTTAGGCTGTGACCCATTCTGCTCTGGCAGGCGGCATCAGTTCAGTGCAGGTGGAGGACTGGGGGTGTTGGCAAGTGTGTCATTTGTCCCTCTGCTGACTGAGACGCATGTTATTACTTGTATTAAGCTCTGGAATGTTACTCTGCAGTGCTGAACGCTAAGTTTGTTAATAATTAGTCCTGGTTTTCTAAATGCTGATTGTATTTGTTTCTACTTTCTCTAGCTTAGCAATGGCATCTTTTTCAGAGTGGAAATAGTTACCTGAATTGTCTAGTAACGAGTAGGGCAGAATGTAGCTGTTCTAGTTATTTGAGAAATGAATAATTTTGTGGTTAGCAAGGCCTCATTTTCTGGACTGAATATACAAGGACCGCGGTCTGATTGAGAGTTAAGGTTTTCTTAGCTGAGGTCTGCGGGTCTTTGTATTTAAGAGCATCTGTTTTTTTGTTGGTATGGCTTTTGTAGGGATGTATTTAATTCTTGTGGGTACTCTATTGGAAAAATCTAATGAGCAACAATACATTTGGCTGGCTTTAAAAGTGTGTTTAGTGTATCTGTTTCCTTGGGAGAGCTCATAAAATTGAGCCATGTTTTATTATTTTAGTAGAATTCACTCACTGAAAATTGCTCTCCTAAAGGCCTCCTTCTCTTCATGATAGATCTAAGTATTTTAAGTAGACCATTGTAGTTTTTTAATACTTAGATCTATACTATTATTTTTTTAATAGACCATTGTAGTTTTTTAATACTTAGATCTATACTTTTTTATTTTATTGTTCTTTTGCGACAGAGTCCCACTGTGTAGCCCAGGCTGGCCTCAGAATCACAGTGATTCTCCTGCATCAGCCTCCCCAGTTATGGGATTCATTGTAATCATTATTGGTCCTGTGATAAAGAACGAACCACCTGGGCAGCAAGAATTTGTTTCTTGCTTTGTTAGAACCTAGTGATTTACACGAGATATTTGACTCATTTAGATGGGCAAGTTTGACACATAGGAAAGTTACCTACTGTATTACCTGCCTAAGCTGCCTTTTAAAAGCTAAATGTTACATTTCAAAACACTTGGAAATGTTGTTTTAAGTATAAGTTGTTTTGATTTAACTTTTTTTTTTTTTGGTACCAGGAGTGGAACTTGGGACCTTGCGCTTGCTAGGCAGATGCTGCACTGCTGAGCTATATCCCCCGCCCCTGATTTCACTTCTTAAAAATTTTTCTAGTGCTGGGGATCAAACCTAGGCCTCTCGCATAGTAGGCAGATGCTTTGGCACTGAGCTGTCCTCCCTGTTCCTGAGCCACCCTTACGGCTGCAGAGCTGCTCAGAGTGCTGCATGGCTGTGCGCAGATCCCAAGTGAGGCCCCGGACAGCGTCACGGACCCTGGATGTGCTGTCTTCCCTCAGGTCACCGCTCGGTGCTGAGGACTGCGTCACACAGGTGCACGCCATGCCTGGCTTTGTCCTCCTGCTGCTGTCCGGGCATCTAGACGTCAGGGCTGCAGGGGTGACACAGTCAGCTCTTGGACTTAGAGCTTGGCCGTACTGGAGGGGGACTCTTCTTGGAGACAGGAACAAGTGGAGATGGGAGCGCCAGGTGGGGCGTGGACCCCAGTGTCTGCAGTGGGGTTCTGAGAAGTGACTCGTGGTGGCCAGGTCACACTTTTTTTTTTGTCTTTTTCCTTTTTATCGGTACCAGGGATCGAACTCACAACTACCTGCTTGCAAGTCAGGCGCTTATGCCGCTGAGCTAAATCTCCAGGCCCAAATCACACTTATAATTAGTGTGTTACGCTGCACACTGCCTGACCGCTAAGACTGAGAAAGGAAGAACATCCCGCTGGCTTTGTAAGGGTGAAACTAGCAGCAATGGTTACTGTAGCTTTTTCAGAGAGTACCTTAAACTTAGGAGGATATGAACCAGCACTTTAGAGAAACGCAGGCATACCTGCTTCTGAAAGCAGTTTCAGTACCATTAGAGCTCACACAATAAGGAGATGTTATTTGTTTAAAATTATGTTGCTTATCTGAGTTTTCATAAGCAGTGCATGAAAATAGATACAGAAAAAAACTTGATTTAGTATATGGGGTTTTTTAAATGCCTTATTTGTTATTGTTAGTAAAGGCTTTTGTTTTGCCTCATATTACATGCTAATATTCCAAGACAGTGTAAAGTATTATAATACGACAGTAACAAGCATTATTTTAGGAGTAACTGTTGATTAAATTTGTATTCTTCAGGTAAAAAGAACATATTCCCACGGTACTTACAGAGCCGGCCCAATGCGACAGATCAGCCTGGTGGGAGCGGTGGATGAGGAGGTGGGCGATTACTTCCCTGAGTTCCTGGACATGCTGGAGGAGTCGCCCTTTCTCAAGGTAGGAGGAGGCTAGCGCCCGGCCCTCCCGCCCACCGGGGGCTAAGTGCACGCTGTGGGCAATGCAGGTGGGCGGCGAGGCCCGGGCTCAAGCGTGCTGGTCTTAGGGACCCCGGGAAGACAGGACACGGTCGTGTGTAGCGCGTACCTGGGATGTAGGCCTTCGTGCAGGGCGGTGGCGAGCCGGAATATAGTGTTTTCTGGTCACTCCCTCTGGGAAACGGGGTTCCATCTGTTCGGCAGCTCTTTTCAGAGTCAGCGTCAAAGGGCAGAAGGACGCGGTCCTGCATGGCAAGCAGCCCTGCACGTGTGGCTCAGCCGAGGCCGCTCCTATGTGGCCAAGCAGAGCGCGCTCCTTCAGCTGCAGAAGGGACCCATGGGCCGGGCAGCACAGCGCCCTTCAGTTCCTGCAGGATCTCTGGGCCGAACTGCTGCTGGGTGCGTCGTCCTCCTGGCTGTGCAGTGCGGGGTGGTCGGTCGGGGTGGCTCGGGTCCACCCCTGCCTCGCACGGGGTGGATGGGGCGCCGGGCCTCTGTAGCGGTCACTGGTCCTCCCGATTCATGTCTGCTGATCGATTCCCTATGGTGCGCGTCTATATATCTTCCTTTTCCCTTTGTTGGTTTCTTTCTTTTCCCCATTGACCCTTTTAACTTTTTGCTCCTCTTGTGTTTCTTCCAACTGATTACATCATGGGATTTGCACTTTTTATTGAATATTTTTTGATGTTTTTTTGAAACAGGGTCTTGCTGTATAGTCCAGGCAGGCCTTGAATTTGAAGTGATCCTCCTGCCTCAGCCTTTTAAGGGCTGGCATTAAAAGCATGTGCCCCATACCTGGCCTGTTGAATATTTAAAAATATTTCTAAGGACTGGAGATTTAGCTAGAGGTATAAGTGCTTGCCTGGCAAGCATGAGGTGGTGAGTTCAGTCCCCTGTACCAAATAAAAACAGATTTCCAAATATTATTTATGTAGTTGCTTCAAATTTTATTTTTGAAACAAACGAACTAAGTGCATTTTTAAAGAGGTACTTAATAGTCCTTCCCTGTTTCAGAAGGGCATGTAATTTTTAAATACCATCCTCATCATTTCATAGAAGTATATTTCTTTTTTTCCTCTTTCCTACCTCCCACTCGTTTTCTCTTAAAAAACACTTTAATATCTGCTTTAAGCCAACAACCTCTTTAAGACAATTACACAGAAGTAGATTTTCTTTCCCTTTTTGTTTTATTAGCATTTGATTACCATCTGGTTTTTATTTATTTGGTTTTCATTTGTTTGTTTATTTTTGAGACACTGTTTCACTGTGAGGTTCAGATTGCCCTTGAACTTGCTACACAGCAGGGTAGCCTGAACTTGGGACCTTCCTGCTTTAGCCTCCCAGGTGTTGGATTATAGGCATGAGCTGCCACACTCTGCTCTGTTGTTAAAATTCAGAATCCAGCCTGGTGTGGTGGACACTTGTGACACACTTGTGACCCCAGCACTCAGTAGCCTGAGAAGGGAAGATGGACACAAGTTTTGCAGCCAGCCTGGGTTACACAGTGAATGAGTTCAAGGCCAGCCTGGGCTACAGAGATAGAGTGTTTAAAAAATAAAAGGAAAAAAGAAAAATTCAAATGTTATTCTTGGGCTAGGCATGGTGGCACATGTCTGTAATCCCAGCATTTGGGAGGCTGAGGCAGGAAGATAGCTGTGACTTCAAGGCCAGTCTGAGCTGCATAGTAATCCCTGTCTCAAAAAAACCAACAGGTTTTTGTTGTTAATTTTTATAATTATAGGGAGCATTTATTTTGTTAACTTAGTAAAATCGTATGCCTCATATATTGGGGAGAAGGCAGAATAACAAATGATGAATACGGAGAGTCGTGCCTCTGGCAGGGTGGGGGAACCGCCTGAGTATTTGTTCTCTGGCTGTGTTTGAGGCGGAGCTGTGTGCAGGAAGGGGGTGAGTGTGTGGAGTGTCCAGCCTCGGGTTCCCTTCACATCTGTAAGTGCTGTTGAAGAGCAGTGCTCCCTAGGGTCTGTTTGCAATCGTGGATTCTGCACTGCTCTTTCTCCAGTGCACACTGCCGTGGGGGACCCTGTCAAGCCTCCAGCTGGAGAGTCGCAGAGACAGCGACGATGGCCCCATCATGTGGGTGCGTCCAGGCGAGCAGATGATCCCCGTGGCTGACGTGCCCAAGTCACCTTTCAAGAGGAAGAGGTATGGATGGCAGACGTGCACTTTTACTGCCGAGGCACGACTGTGTATCGGGCTGTGTGTGTGTGCACATTTGTGTGTGCATGCTGGAAACTGGAGGGAGGAAGGGAAAATGTAGAGCACAATTGGAATGTAAATTCAGAAGTAACTACGATACTGCTAGTTTGTTATAAGACATCCAGTGTAAATAATACATGAGCAATGTGGGAAAGAACAATAAATTTTAACAAGGAGTGGAAAAACTCAGCTTCCTACAGAGACATTAGAAACTGTTTTGAAATGAACTCAACAAGAACTACTGAAAACCTGTCATCTGACAGCGGGTGTGAGTAACACCCTAAAAGCCTGGCCCAGCCAGGAAGGAGGGGAGTCCTGCACCCTGGGGTGCATTTCAGTTGGGCTCAGGGTCCCAGCATTTTACCCATCAACACCGAGAGAGATGATAAATGGAAGGAGCATGTTTTCAGATAAAGAAAATTACTGCAAAATTGAGCAGATTATCGGAGTAGGATAGAGTCCAGAAGGAGATCTGAGTGTGTTGAGAGCCAGATGTGAGCCAGGTGGGGAAGGAAGATGGATAAACACAGAGTTCTTCTGTCAAACAGGAAGTTAGAGATTTAAATGGAACAGGCATCAAAATTAAAGCCTGGAAGTGGTCTTCCTAAGCAAGACCAAAAAGAAAAAAGTATTAATGTTACCTAGGGCTAAAACAGTAGTTAACACACAACAGACTAAAATTACTGTATAAAAAGAATTACCAAAATTGAGAAGAAAGATGGAGAGCAATCCAGTAGAAATATAATCCTCAGGCAGATTTTTTTTTTTTTTAAAGAGATTTTTGCAGTTAGATTTTCAAATGGCTTTGGGGAAACTGAATGAAGTAGAAATATTAGAAGCTCGCAAGCGTGTAAATAACCAGTCTTTCATTACTAGAGAAGGCGGAGCAGCTTTGATCATCTTGGGGAAGAACCGAGCAGTACCTCATAAATAACATTGGGTGGGGATCAAGCCCCCCACACTTGGGGGATCTATCTTAAGGAATAAAAATTGAAGGTTAATGTGGAGGAATATTAATTGTAGCACTATTTGTAATAAGAAAAAAATGTGAGTCTGCCTGAATGTCTACCACAGCGGAAGTAGATTACATTTTATACATTCTCACTAAAGAATAGGGTGAAATAGTTGAAACGGTTTCTAATGTCTTTTGATGTAGTCATGATAGAATCAGAAGAGTAAAATATAGTATAATGTACCTAAGAGGATTGTTTTTATGAAAAGTAAAAAATAAAACCTCACGTGTAAATGTGTGTTTATGTGAGTGTAGAGAAGGTTTAGAAAAATAGGTACACTAAATTAATATTGTGGGAATTGAGCTAATACTGCTAGGAAAGATACTAGCTTTTCTCTCAATACTTAAAATGGTTTCGCTGGGTATGGCAATTATTAATTGGAACTAAACAAAAGGAAGCCAAGAAGTGGACTAAATGGCAGCTTAGATGACAGCAGGGTTGTGCTGGGATTGTTACTGTTGTGTGTGTAACACCTCAGCACAGTGGCTGCCACTTAGGAATTGTGGGATGAATGAAATGTTATGAATGAATTCCTAAGGGAGAGGTGTGTCATTTTTTGTTTTTTTTTTTTTGGGGGGGAGGAAGTATTGGGAATCGAATTCAGGACCTTGCATTTTCAAGGTAGGCACTGTGCCTCTGAGCTATATCCCTGGCCCCCAAGTTATTAATAAATAAGGTTGAGCTGGGCATGGTGGTGTGTACCCATAATTCTGTTATTTGGGAGGCTGAGGCAGGAGGATTGCCACTCTGAACTACATAGCAAGACCCTGTCAAAAAAGAATTGATGTGTTTTTCAGGAGTTCTTAACTCTTACCTGCCATGAAAAGGTAACAGGCTTTCCAGGCCACGAGTTGGGTCTCATGAACACCATATCCTAATGGCTGAGGGCAGATAAGGTGCTTAGCACGGTGCCTGGCACAAGCTTTTATTAGTTGGCCAGAAGGTATGCTGCATCGGGGGTGTGTGCGCGCGCACACATGCAGAAGACTGTAGTGCAGTGTTGCACAAGAATAGTAAGTAGGGGCTCAAAGTGGGGAGGTAGAGGTCTGAGACTTCTGGCCCGCAGGGAGGGACCTGGGCAGGTGGAAGGCTGGCAGGAGGGGACAGGAGCAGCTGTGGCTGGGGCTTGGCTGCTCCCGCTGCTCCTCGGTGGAGCGGGGACTTGCATTAGTGTCGCCTCTTACTGTTCATGTCTGGCGGAAAGCTCTTCTGGCCTGTATTTTTCTTGCTAATTTACTTCTCAGTTGTAAAGTACATCTGTGACCAGAACCTAAACTCCCACGGGAGTAGGGGCTTCATCTGTTACTGCTGTTTCATTTAGGAGTCCCGGGGCCTAGGTACTGCCAGGCAAGTGGTCCGTGTCCTGAAGATGCCGCACTGCTGCATAGCTGAGAGTTACCTGGTGGTCCATACAGCCTTTGTTGCCATGTGACTTCAGTGGGCGTCTGGTCCCCTGCCCATCAGACCCAACCCCAGCTGAGGATTCTGGGTGCCATAATCCTCATTCCTCATGGGGTGCACCCAGCCCCCAGGGTGCCTGGCACCTTAGGTAGCACTGAACCCTGTCCATGCATGCCTGTGAAGAAGTTTAAGTTAAAATTAGGCTCAGTCAGAAAGCAGCTACTGTAGTGATGTGGTCTGTCTTGCTCTGAAAATAGCTTACTGTAGGTCCACCTTTTCATTTAAAGGAAGAAGCACTTCACAGCTTTTCTTTAAGCAGGCATGAAGTTTCAGCGTCAGTGCTCTGCCTTTAGAGCATCGTTAAGTGGGATAGGAGTGGCCTGGACAGAAGCGCGCTGATGCTGACAGTGAATCTGAGGATGAAGACCGCGAGTGACGAGTGGGTGGTGTGGGTGGCGAGTGACTGAGGGGTGGGTGGCCGGGTTTCCTGGACAAGGAGGGCTTTGTGCTCTGGGCAGAACTGGGTGAGATGCTGCAGATTGCAGAGTGCTGCTCCCATGGCCAGCAGTGCAAAACTCAGGAATCGTTTCTTTCTGGGATTTTCCACTTACTATTTTCAAAGCTGAGCACAGGTCACTGAGATGGCAGGAGGTGAGATGCACGTTGGCGGGGACTGCAGTGTGGAGCCGTGGCTAAACCACAGTTCTTTCCGGGCAGGTTTTCCTTACAGCTGCCCCTTCCGGGGTGTTCTTGCTCATTTTAAAAACAGCTTGATTTGAGAGCTGGTGATTTACAATTTCCTTTTGAATGACTTATATGACGATTCAGTGTTCTAAGTGAGCCTCGGTATATAAATGTTACTCTTTTTAAACCACAGAACTACCAATGAAATAAAAAACCTCCAGTACCTACCTCGAACCAGCGAGCCTCGTGAGATGCTCTTTGAAGACAGGACGAGAGCCCACGCGGATCACATCGGCCAAGGCTTTGAGCGACAGACAACTGCTGCCGTGGGTGTGCTGAAGGCCGTGCACTGTGGAGAGTGGTGTGTACCCCGTGGCCACTGCAGGGGGGCTGGGAAGGCTCACACTGCTCCCTACTGTGGGAGCAGTTTCATTTCCTCCCTATATTTGTACATCCTAATTGCATAAGTTTTTAAAATTTAATTTTAAAGGGAATAAAATAAACGAATTGAAACAGTGGTAAGACAGTAGGAAATCTGCAGTAGTTGCTATATTACATATTGCTGTCTTCTAAATAGTGCTCAGACTACCAGCTTTAGGTTTAGGTTTGCAGAGTCAGTCACATAATACAGTTCCTCCGAATCAGCTGGAGAGAGATGGGGAGGTACTCGCTCCCCAGCTTGTGCTCCAGCTGGTTCACAGGCTGGAGCTTAGCTCCCTGGTTCTCCTCATTCCTTGCTCCCTAATTGCATAATTGCATGAAAGAAGATTTTACGTTGCTAGAATCTAGTCTTTTGGGTTGAGTGAAATAATTTAATTGTCTGAGTGAGTAGAGGGGGAGAAGTTAAGGTAAAGGCAAATGTAGATTTACTTGGTGCTGACTATATGCACATTTACAAATGTAGTTGTGCTTAATTTTATCGGCTGCTTTTTGGTACCTATTTATTACAGGGAAACTGAGGCCCCTGCTATCTAACTGTTTCATTTAACTCAACAGATAATAAGGGGAGAGCTGAGCGTGGTATCAGATCTAACCCTAGGTGTGTGTTGTCTTTTTACTCTTAGGGTTAATGTCTCTTTAAGTATTTGTTTGTCTTTCTGTATTCTTTTTTCCCCAACCTTTGCCTACTCTTCTGTTTTCTAACTTTTACCTACAAGTTTCACTTAGAGTATTTTCCTTTAAAGGTTCTTTGGTCTTTATTATTACTTGGTCGACACATAATGATTATATATACATGCATTTTAATATTGTATGCATGTGTAAGTATATATATATGTAATCATGTGTCCATTGAGTAGTATATATTAAAATTATGCATATATAAAATTATGTATCAAATATATATTAAAATTATGTGTATATTAAATATAACAAATTTGATGTCTGTTTCCATGCTTACACTGATTATGTAACGACCGATACGCAGTTAGCGTAGCTGTCGGCTTAGCCTTCCGTCCTGGAGATGTGGCTGCTTTGCTGTTACCCTTAGTCACCCTGCTGTGTAACAGAACCCCAGAACGACTCACTCCCCTACTGTAACACTGAGCTTGGCCTCTCCCCTCCTTTCTCTCCCGTTCTTCCCTGTCTCTGGTGAGAACAGAGCCTCAAAACAAAACAAAAAAAACCAAACACTACTCTATAAGGTTTCAAAACAAACAGATCATTATCTTTAATTTTAACTTTAAAGTGTCATCCCATACATTAAGTAACTTTCCTTTATTCATAAAAAACATATATTTATACTGTTACACTTGCTTAGATTTTTAGTTGTCAAACAGCATTATTTGGTTATAAAATGTTAATTGGAATATATATTTTGCTTATTAAAGCAACTGTCTTAGTTACTTTTTACTCGTCGCTGAGACAAAATACCTGAAGCGCAAAGTTGGGAAAGGAAAGGTTTATTTCTTACAGTTTTTGGAGGTTTCAGTACACACTCAGTTGGCTCCAACGCAGGCGGGCACGGCTGGGCCACAGTTCATGGCGGCTGCAAACAGCAAACACGAACCGGCAAAGAGGAAGACATACCTTCTTCCTGCCATTACATCACATCCTGGCTCCACCCCTAGGTGGGTGTAGCACTAACCCATCAATCCAAGCACTATACAATGAACCATCACAAATGAACAATGCACACTCATGAGTCCTGGGGGACACAGACATAAACATGACAGCAACTGAATTAGGTACCAGATGAGCAAGAAAAATTTCTAAGTTAAAATCATTTTTAAGGCTGAGGCAGGAGGAGGACTGTGAGCTGGAGAGGAACCTGGCTTGCAGAATGAGCTCCAGGCTAACCTGAACTGCATAGTGAGACCCTGTCTCAAAAAGACCAAAAAAATCATTTTTAATTCTAAAAATATAAAATGTCACATGTATAGTTTCCCAAAGTTTTATAAAAATTGTAACCTGTATTTTCTATACAAAAAAGCTATTATTTTTCAGCAACTATCAGTATAAGGTTGGCCCTGTGGCAAAGGTGGAAAATGCATAGGGATATTTTGGTAACTGATAATAAGGGGGAGAAGGGCAGTGTGAACTGACTGTCTTAAAATAAATGAGACTCGGTCGCTGGCAGGTGTACCAAGACCCTAGGAGATTCTTAGGAAGGCTGGAGTAAGGATTTTATAGTTCATAGTCTATGAATTACATTTAAAATAAATGATAATTTTCAAACATCTGTAGTTCTCCTGTACCACGTTCTTGTAACCTAGTTAGAAATATTATTTGTGTTAAAGAGTAAAGACAGCTTTATCTCCAGAAATGATTACAAATTCTGTCTTTTTAAAATTCTTGAAAATTTTTATCAATTGTTTGTTTATAAAGAATTTAAGAGAAGCATTAAGATTTGCTTAGGAAAAAACCAGCCACAGGTTTATACTGCCTTTTGGAGATAAACATTCTTGCTTCTGAGGCCTGGGCCTCTACACTTTGTTTTGCATGTTGCCACCAGCCAGAAGCAGTGTATGTCCATGACTGTCCCATTGGGTAGCTTGATGCACTGTGGTACATTTGTAACCATTTGTGAAGGAAAGGCTTTTTTTATACTAGGAATTGAGCTTAGGACTTTGTACTTGCCAGGAAGGTGCTTATGCTACTGAGCTATATTTCCGGCCCTTGTAATCATTTTTAGTGTTCTTCTTACTAACAAAATTAATAAAGTCTACAAATGGACCTAATCTATTTGATTGAATTTGAATAATTACTCCCCAAATACAAATGTTAATACTGTTCATATCAGATTTGTGAAGTTTATCAAATTTTAACATGGATATCATATAGTCACCTGTTCCCAGCGTATATAATGTTCATTTACAACTCTGCATCACGGATTAGCTGTACTACAATGATTTTAATGTTTTCAGTAAGGAGCTGTAATACGATGACACCTGGTCTGCTGAGTCAACACCTCTCTGCATCACGGTGTCAGAGAGCCCCTGAGAGGCAGTCATGCGTGTGCATGGCGTTCAGGCTGGTGGAACAGCTGAATTCACACCAGCGCCGCTCAGCGGTGAGACACGTGAATTGCGGCCCTATGATTTAAGCTCCTTTGCACTGTGGTAGTGTATGCAGTCTTCCACCTGAGAAGTGACCTGGGCTTCTAGATTGTGTCCTGTGTTTCACAGGCCTTCTGTAGAGCCGGTGACTATTTGTTGAATGAAAGATTACTTTCCTGGCTGTCAAATTTCACAGTGAAAGGAACCATTAACAAACTTGTACTATGTCAGGTGGCCAGGTTTAAGAGTATGAGACAGGTTTTGGAATGAGTGAGATACTGTGAGCAGTGACAGTTTTCTCTCTCTATTGCCAAATAATTTGCTTCTCATAGCTGTGGCTTGTGTCTCGAGGTCCACCAAAGGCTCACTCAGAGCTGGCACTTCTTGGGGGTGGCTGGATTTAGAGTGTGTGTGGTGCTGGGATTGACGCTAGGATTAAGGCTGCCCCACCGCTGGGTGTCTTAACATTCTGGCCTAAAGGCCCAATAGAGTAAAAGGGCCAGAGAGAGGATTGCTGTGGTTGCTGCTCCCTGCTCCACCGCTTTGTCTGCCGAGTCGTTTCTCCTCTGTGATGCCCCTCTGCTGCTCCGCCCTGCCTCAGCCCGCTATGGACTGAAACTTCTCCACACTGTGAGCCAAATAAACTTTGCCCCTTTAATGCTGCCTGTTGGGTATTTTGTCTCAGCAGTGAGAAAAGTCACAAAGATACTATATCAATGCTGTTTTCTAATCTTTTCATACTAAAGATGGTAAGAAGTAATTTTGTTAGTGCTATGCAAGGCTGGGTCCTGTGTTAACTTTCCATCGCTGTAACAAAATACATCAGGGTAATTAACTGACAAGGAGAAGAGAGACACTGGGGTCCACTGTTTTAGAGGTTGCCATCTGTGCTGCAGCATACCCACTGCTGTTAGGCCTCTGCCAAAGCAGCACATCATGGTGGAAGTGTGTGATAAAGCCACACTGCCCACCTCACAGACCAGAGACTGGGCCCCACAGTGCCCTTGGAAGCCGCTTTCCACGAGGCTCCAGAGTTCTGCCACCGCCCAGGTGTGCTGCCCCAGGGACCACGTCCTCATGCTTGGCCTTCGGGGGATCGTCCAGTGCAGGCACTGGCAGTGCCCCTGACACAGCAGGAGCGCTCTGATCCTCTCGTCATGGCTTCTTTACTTTAAAGCAAGACAGACCAAGGAAGTTGCCTTTCTCTTTTTCCTGATCGTAGTGTTTTGAGTTCTTTTCTTTTCTTCTGTGATATTAATAACATTAGAGTGCATTCCTAGAAAACTTGAGGAAAAATTTGAAACTTTAAACTATGCTGTGAGAAGGGTGACTGAGAAGTGGTACAAAGGATTCTAGTGGGGAGTAGAGAATATTTATAGAGTTAGATAAAGGTAGCAGAAAAAAGTTAAGACATACATGATGAGAAAAAAGGAAGTAGATAGGGAGTAAAACTAGGAGAGGCAAGTTAAAAGTGAAAGAAAAAGAGATAAAGAAGAAAGACAAAGGAAAATGCCCCAGGGCCCCAATAGACTGGCTGAGAAGGAAGGAAAGAAAAAACAGAAAACAAACACAAAAAACAAAGCATACACATGCCCACACATGAAAGAAATGTCTTTGATTTCCAGGATCTGCAATTTGGGGCAGTGTCCAAGTCAAGACAGGACGCGCTCACACCTCTGATGGAGAAGGCAGCCGGAGCCAGGGCTGTGCTGAGTGGGGCACAGCAGGCAGTTGGGTGAGGGCCAGGCTCCAGTGCTGCTGTAGGCAGGGCCTGCGTCCTCCAGCTGCACTCCCTCAGGGCTCGCCCGGGCTTCCTGAGCACTGCCACCTTCCTGCCGACTGTCCAGTCACTGTGGGAAGGAAGCGCCAGGAGCCCTGAAGCGCAGCCGTCACAGGCTGCACCCATCAGCCTTCTCTGGCAAGGTGTCCGACCAAGCACTCTGCAGGGTTGTGGTGGCGCTTGGTCTGGACTCACTCACCAGCTGCTGCTGCCCACTGAGGACTCCCTGGGAGCAGAGTCTGCACTGTCCCTGCAGGTCACAGCCCCACACTTCTCCCTGGGAACCTGAATCCCTGGCCTTTGCTTGGTCTCTGTAGATTCAGTCTCTTTTGCATGGAGCCTGAGCGTGGGAGAAAGTGCAGACCATCCCTGCCCTTCTTCACGTGGTGTTCTGTGTCTGATCCCTTTGTAGGCGGTCATTTTCTTGTCAGATCCTTCTGGCTCCCAGGGACCTACTAGTCTTTGTTCTTCAGGTTTGTAATTTTGGATTCTGTGTTTCAGGCTGAGTTACCGCTCACCACTCAGCCATTTCCCAGCTGTTTTCTTTTTTAAAGACAAAAATTTGTTCTTTAGTTTAAGCTGGAATCTTGAGGCCTTTCTTTAATATAAATACTTAAAAACTAAATTTCTAAGCACTATAGCTACATTTCACAAGTCTTGATGCCATATTTTCATTATTATTTTGTTCATGATATTTCTAGTTTCCTGTTTGATATCTTTTTTAACTCGTGAGTTATTGAAAACTGTTAATTTCCAGTATTTCACATTTTCTCAAAAGTTGTCATATATGTGTGGGTTCTAATTGTTAATCTCCAGTTCTGATTTTTTTTTTTTTTTTTTTTTTTTGAGACAGGGTTTCTGTATACAGTGCCTGCTGGCCTTGAACTTGCTTATGTAGCCTGGGCTGACTTCATGCTTAACAGTGTTTCACCCTGCTCAGCCGCCTGAGTGAGATTACAGGAGTGGGCCACTGCCTGGCTCACCAGTTCTAATTTTGGATTTATCTAATTCTCCTTTGAATTTTTCTAAATTTTCCTCCAAGTATTTTTGTTTTATAAAGGTTTAATGGAGACAAGTCAAATTATCGTATGCTTCATTTATTGATATATATAAGGCAATGGTTTTAAGAATATTCATAGACTTTTTTTTTTACTTTTGGAGACAGGGTCTCTCTGCAGTTCAGGCTGGCCTTGAGCTCACTTTGTAGCGCAGGCTGGTCTTGATACGATCCTCCTGCCTCAGCCTACGAGTGCTGGGATTACAGGCATGAGCCACCACACTCAGCCATATTCATAGCCTTTTACAACCATCAAAATTATTTTTGTCATCTAAAAAAGATGCTTTATGATTTTCTTTCACTTAGCATAGTGTTTTGAAGGTTGTTCTATATATTTTGAAGCCTTATTAGATGACTACATACTTTTTAAATGGACCTGTTATCATTATAAATTGCCCTTTGTATTTTTTGGTACTATTTCTTGTCTCAGAGTCTACTTTGTATGATGTTAACTTAGCTGCTTCATTTCTTATAATTAATATGGGCATATTAAATCTTTTTCACTTTTCTTTTATCCTAATGTAAGTCTGTGAGTCATACCATGTAGGTTTCAAAATTGGTTCTTGTTTCTTTAAATAGATCTAATGACAACTTTTTTTTATTAGTGTATGTTTACAAAACCTCATAGTGATGTTTGTTTTGGGAGGGGAGTATATAACATAGCTTGATGACGTTTGACTTATTTATCCTTTCTCTTCCTTCCTAACCCTCTTTTATAGCTCCAAAAAGTCACACTTTCTGTTTCCTACTGTCTCTCCTTTATTTTACACTTCTATTTATTTATGATTTTAGTTTCTCTCTGGACAGAAACTATGTGCTGTCCAACTTTATGTGTCTACCTTATGAACTTCAGTTCCCCCTGTTTTCCTGCACGTGGCCTGGCTTCATTCCTTGTGGCTGAACAGTATTCTATTGAGGTTATGTATCACATGCTCTTTGTCCATGTAGCAGGGGGCATCACGGCTGTGTGCAGAGCTTAGCTGTTGTCAGTTGTGCTGCTCTGCACATGGGTAGGTGCATATCCTGTGAGATGATGTCGTAACTCATGGAGAATATACCTAGGAGAGGACTAGGTGGGTCAAGCAGAATTTCTATTTTTAGTTTTTGAGGACTTTCCATACTGACTTTCATAATGGTTGTAACTCCCGTCCCACCGACAGTGTGAAAGGGCTCCTTTCTCTCCACATCCTGGCTAGCATTCATTGCTTTTTGTGATCTTGATGATAGCTCTTCTGACTGGGCTAGGATAGAATCTGAGTTGTCTTGATTTTCATATCTCTAATGCCTACGATGTATTTTTCATGTACTTATTGCCCATTTGTACTTCTTCATTTGCTAAGTGTCTGTCCAGTTCATTCACTTATTTCTTGAATTCTTTATTGTGTTAGTCAGTGCTTCCTAGAGAAACAGATTTAATGCGAGTTACACAAATATGTAAGAATATACAAGACAGGCTGAAGTGACTGCCCGGGGTCAGGTGTGCGAGAGTGTGCAGATGGCTGTGTGCGCACTGGAGACCCGAGGGTCCAGGTGAAGGCCTGAGCCCACCGCGCTGTCCCGATCCCGGATCAGCAGGCTGAAGGGTCTGTGCGCCAGGAGTCGACGTCCAAGGAAAAGAAGGTGAAGACTGGAGCTCCTCCAAAGAACAAGCACCCTTCCTTCTTTGATTCCTTTTGATCCCATTCAGACAGCAAGTCCATTGGTTGGTGCCACTCACACCCAGTAAATGCCAGTGAATCTTCAGTAAATCCTCTCAGCCACACCAGAACTTCGCTGATCCAAGTTTCTTAAGCTGACACAGTCAGTTACCTGTCACATTGATATAAGCCATATTATTAGTCCTCTACCAGAAGAGTAGCTGGGGAATTGTTTTGCCCAATCTGTAGATAATCTCTTCTCTGTTATTTCTTCTGCTGTGCAGAAGCTTTTTAATTTGATGGAGTCCCATTTGTTGATTCCTGATATTTCCTGTGCTCTTGGAGTTCTGTTTAGGAGTCCTTCATGTGCCTACCGTTTGTAGTATTTTCCCAGCGGTTTTCGAGTTTCTGTCTTTGATCCATGCTGATGTGATTTTAATACAGGTGGAGAGATCTGGATAGTTTCAGTTATGGTTTCAGGAGGGTGAGCTGTTTTCCAGGACTGTTGCGCAGCCTGTCTGTCTCTGCTCCACCATATGCTCCTTGGCCCCCCGTGGCGTTGCTCCTGTGGCCATTCCACAGGTCTCCGTGTCGGTGTTCCTGCGGTGCTGTGCTGTGTTTGCAGTGTAACTTCCAGTATTGTGATCCTCCTGCTTTGCTCTTTTTGCTTAGGATTGTTTTTACTATTTGGGGTGTCTCCCTGGTTGCACACAAAGTTTAGAATTGTTTTTGGCCTAGATCTGTGAAGAATGTTGTTGGTGTCTTTAAATCCATAGAATGCTTTGGGTGATGTGGCTTTTGAAATGGTATTAATTCTCCCTACCTAAGAACAAAGGTCAGTTCTCTACTTTCTAATGTGTTCTTCAGTTTCTTTTTTAAGTTTTGTAGTTTTTATCATAGCGGTCTTTTACCTTCTTGGGGAGGCTGATTTCTAGCTAGATATATATGTATGTGTGTTACTTATTTTATGAGAAGCAAATTTTTATAAGAAATAGTAAGAGAGCAAAATAGTTCATAGACCATCATCAGTATCTTCGAAATAGTTACCCTGCATATAAGACATACACCAAAAAGAGTTTTACAAAGAGGTAATAGCAGAAAATTTTTCAGTGAACTGAGATAAACTAGTATAAATTAAACAAATTAGCATATATATTAAAATAGTTTTGAAACCACAGAATTGGTAATTTGAGGAATTATTTGAACCTATTTATCTTTTTTTTTTTTTTTGAGATAGAGTCTTGTTATGTAGTTGAGGCTGGCTTTAAACTCACTGCATGACCCAAGCTGGCCTTGGATCTTTTGGGAATCCTCCTGCCTCAGCCTCCCAAGTGCTGGAATTACAGGTGTATGCCACCTTGCTTGGCACTTTCTGTTTTTCTTCTACTTTGTAATTTGTGTGTGTGTATCTCGTATAATAGAAACCATGCGATTCTTAAGCTTGTGTGTCTGACTGATTTTACTTAATTTTTAAAATGGTCTCCTGGGTTTTTTTCCTTTTCTGTTTCTTATTTCATTTAGATTTACATACTGATGACATTTATCAGCGGGGCCTGTACCTGTCCCTGACATACCTTGCTTTTTCCCTCTTTCCCATTCCTTTCCCCTCTCTTCAGTTGCTCTTTCCCTCCTTATTTACAAAACATTTGTTCCCATTTTTCCCTTATAACTCATTTATTCTTCTTGTCCCTTCCGTTCCCCTCCTCTGTCCTTTGTCCCTCTCCCCTTATGAGCATTTTCCTCCTGTTCTCTAGCATACGTTTGGTTCATCTCAGCGGAGGAACACTATGGGATTTAAACATGCGTGGCAGGTTTATCTCCCTGAAGAGCGCGGGCCCCAGTGCACCCGTTCACCGAGGAGTGTCTCAGGCCACCCTTTCTGTGGCTGAGTAGGGCTGCACTGTGTGAAGGCAGCTTGGCATCCGCTCGCTGGCTGTGCTGCTGAGCATTCGGGCCTTCCCAGGCCTGTGCTGTTGCAGACTGCCGCTGTGAACATGGTCTGCATGTGTGGCTGTGGTGTGATGTTTTAGTTCTTTCGAGAAGATACTGAGAAGTGGAAGAGCTGGGTCAAGTACAACCTCTAGTCTTCGTTTTATTGGAGTGTTTAGATGATTTATAGTTAGTATTAGTAAATACGAAGTTAAATTGATCATCTTGTTTTTCCCTTTTGTTCCATTTTCCGTGGTCATTTTTAGCAGCCCATCTTACCTCTGTTACTTGCTTACTACCTGTAGCTCTGTTTCATTTATTTCAATATTGTGAACTTGTCAGTCTGTCTTTAAATACTGCAATAATATATATCATATGTGTAAGAGCCTTTCAGCAGTGCATGGTATTTCTGTTTATTCCTTCCTGCCTCCATTTCGGCTGGTCTTTTCTGTCCTGTTTTACTTTACATATGTTGTAAACCTCACAGAATGTTAAGGACTCATTTTCTAGGAGATTCATGTAATACACACAAATATCTTTAATATATTTCACATTTATATTCCTTTATATACATCTCCATTTTCATCCAAGTATCATTTTCCTCAGCCTGAAGAAATTCTTTTGCCATTCTGTTATGCTGTTTTTGGTGACAGATTTTCTTAGCTTTTGTTTTTTGAAAATTTACTTTTTGAAAGGGTATGTTTGGAAATTATAGAATCCTATATTGACATTTTCTCCCAATACTGTCCTTTAAAGATAATCCATCTTATTCTTCTGGTTTGTATTACATCTGATGGGAAATCTGCAGTCCAGTGATATTTTATCCTTTCCCTTTATTTCTCTGTACAACATAATGCATGATTCCTACATGAGCTCTATGATTGGTCTTTAGAAATTTGGTTACGATTTATTTTGCCTTGACTTTCTTTGTATTTGTTTCGCTTGGGATTTCATTTCAAAATCCATTTTTGGACATCTTTTACAAAACTCTATTTGTATATTTGTAGTTAACAGAAGAATTTGGGAGTTTTTAGCATTCCATTTAAAATCACCAATGACCACAGTGAATCCTTAGTACTTTCTGAGGAACATTTCACTTGAGTTACTTAGCAGTTTGGGCCTCAGTGCGGTCCATGTGTCTTCCGAGGAAGGAAAGCGTTCCGGTTCTCCCCATCCATCGCACCTTCCAGACATTCTGCGGACACAGATACTGACTGTGGGGTGCAGCGTGGTGTTTCCCTTCCCTGCGTGCCGACTGTGGGGTGCAGCGTGGTGTTTCCCTTCCCTGCGTGCCGACTGTGGGGTGCAGCGTGGTGTTTCCCTTCCCTGCGTGCTGGCCAGAGCAGCGAAGTCGTCATGCTCATGGCCTGTGACGGGACGGCCGGGAGTCCTCCCGCTGTGGCACGCAGTTCAGTGGGAGCCAAGCTCCCTGCCAGCGGGCCCCGCCGAGCGGCCGCCGCTTGTACCCGTCCCCTCCCTCTGCAGTCCACTCATGCCCTCCTCCTGGGTGCCCGGTGCTGTTCTCTACCTTTAGGAGAGCCATGCTGCTGGCTGCTTGTCATCCGTAACCCAGTGCGTAAGAAAGACAGCTTCAAAGGAGAAGGGTTCCCTTTAGCTCAGCTGGAGAGGTGTCAGAGCTGGGCACCTCCCGGGAGGAGAGCAGGAGGAGGACTGTCCCCAGGGCCTTGCTCTGTGCTCTTCCCCTCCTGCCAGGCCACGCCCCGGGCTCCCATCCCTCTCAGTGGGGTCCGCAGGTCCAAGGCTCAGGTTCAAGGCTCGGTGTCAGCAGTGGCGAAGCCTGAGCCTGCCCCCTCGCTCTGGTCCTGCCTGAGCTCCCAGCTGGCCTGGGGACCATCAGCTGACAGACACCACCCTCTTCTGACAGCACCCGGTGTGTGTGCTTTTGTGCTTACTTGATGTGAATATTGACCTTAATTTTCAAATGAAAGTGTTTCTGATTTGCATTAAATTACTGATATGAATCATTTTAATTTTTTAAAAGCTTGTGACAAGTAACTATAATAAAGGAGTGAATTGTTTCTTATCTGTGTTTAGGTGAAAGTCCTGTCAACCTGTTGTTTAAATGTGGAGAGAGGGCTTTTCCAGTGACAGGTTAACCGTATTTTTAAAAGAAGACTTTTATTACTTACTGTCAACTGTTTTTGCTTTGAAATTCATTAAAGGCTTAACACAGTGAGACTTTTTTTTTATTTTATTTAAGGAGAAAAAAAAAACAGAAAAAGGGTACAAGTTATACAGAATTTCAGAAAAAATAAACAGTAGGAAGTCACTAGTTAATTACATATTGTCATCTTAGAAATAGTTGTTGAAGTTACAAAATTAAAGCATATAGAGGGGACTTTCAAACAGTGAGACTGCAAACAGTTTTGTTCAGTGATCCAACAAAACTCAGTAATATGGTTTATCTATCTTATACACTTAAATATATATGCAGTTATATCTTTTAGAGGACTTTCTTTTCCTTTCTTTTGTACAATGACAATTACACATTTTGGGTTTTATTACTCCGACAGTTCTTATTACTTTTTTTTTTTTTTTGAAGAAAGTAAAACCAAATGTGACATACCAGGACAGAGTCAGTCAAATCAAAAGGATGGACATAATACATAATGTAAAAACAGAATACAAGGTGATCAACAGTGGTTACCATAATGCCTCTTGTTATCTTAAAAAGAATTGCCTATATCATCAGTTATAATAAAATTGAACAAAACAGTGAAGAATAAGACCAATAAAACCAAAACATTGGAGACATTAGAGGACTTCAAAAGAAGATAATAGTCAACCAGAATGGGTGTCACAATGAATCGTATTGTCTTCATAGTTGTTGCCTATACTTTCAAACTTGGTACTATCTAGCATAACAGAATAGAGGAAAATCAGTCAAAACAAGATGGTGAGAGCAATACAGAGGTTCCAATCAAGTTAATAGGAAATCAAAGTGGGTTACTATATCCTGCTATTTTTATTTATTTTTCCCTTAATTAAAAGGATAAAAATGAAAAAGTAGATAATAAAAAGGAGATTGAGATAAAAAAGAAGGCATAACAACAAAACAGTGCAGGTCAAAACATAGCCATTTAAGCAAAATAGTGTTTCACCACACGGTAATCTTGACAATAGTAGTTACCATAGTGTCTCTTCCCTTAAAATCTTTGGGTATAACTTCGTATACTGTAGCATCAAACATATCAAGACAATGTAAAACCATTCAAGAGAATGACAGTATTACAGGGTATTTAGAATCAACTAACAGAAAATGAACAATGGTTTTTGTATAATCTCCTTGTCTATAAAAGTTTTTGTTTATATTATCACATATAATAAAATCCAATAAGATACAACATGTTAAGACCAATGGAGACAAAGAACAAAAGCTTGATGGGACTTCAAAACAAGAGGATATTAAATCAGCACTACCTATTATGATGTCTTGTTTTCTCCAAAATAGCTGTTCCTACCATCCAGCCTTCTCTGCCTCATTTCTGTTGAGCTCTTTTTCTGTCATTAGTTGTCAGTTTGTCTTCTTCATTTCGCTTTCTGCTCCATTCATTGTGGCTGCTCTGCCACTGTTTCTGGAATCTTGGTATTTTTCATTTTTAGAATGTCCTGCAGTAATCTCTGTATAGTTGAATTGGTGGTTGCAAATTCCCCTAGTTCCTCTTTATCCTGGAAGCACCTTGTTTTTCCATTAATTTCTAGGGACAGTTGTGCAGGATATATCAATCTTGGCTGGAGGTTATTATCTTTCAAATTGTCTTTCACTTGAATCCCCCCCCCCCACTCTTTGTGATTTGATGGTTTGTGCCGAGAAGTCTGCTGTAATTCTGATGGGTGTTCCCTTGTAAGTGATCTGTTTCTTGTCTCTGATGGCTTTTAATATTCTGTTCTTATATTGGATTTCTGGAATTTTGATTATTATATGCCTGGGTGTAGCTTTGTTTGGGTTGTAGGTGGCTGGTGTCCTGTGTGCCTCATACATCTGAGTATCTTTACCTTTTGCTAAATTAGGGAAATTCTGGATTATTTCTGTGAATAGCTTTTGTAGTTCATTTGTTTGAGTCCCTACTTCTTCTTTTATGTTCTTAATTCTTAAGTTATAGATCCTCTTATCATCTTCAAGTCTTTGTATTATTGCTGTTTGTTTTCTTGTTATTTTTAAGAAGTTTTTCATTTCATGCTCCCACATTACAAATCTGTCCTCCAGTTCTGATAATCTATCCTTAGTTTCTTTCAAGCTGTTATGCCAGCTTTCAATAGAGTTTTTAGTTTCCTGGTAATCTCTTTGAATCTGCTTCATGTATTCTATGTTTTCTCTATTTTCTCCATCAAACAATTCTCCCCTTTTTTTCTGTTCTTCCATTCCACCATCTGTTTTTTCCTGGGTGGTGCTTAGCATTTCTCTAACTATTCTACTTATTTCTTGCTTTATTTCATTAAATACTTCACTTTTGAACTCGTCTATGAGGCTCTGGAGATACCGCTTTATGTCTGTAGGTGCCGTGTCTGATATTGCATGTTTTCTGTCTTCATTCTCCTTTGCATTTACCTTTCCTGGATCAGTGTTCTCAGGATTGGGGACTGAGGACCCTTTCTTGTTGCTCCCTCTTCCCATACTTTTTGTTCCTTCCATACAAGCGTATGTAGGAGGCCCAGTTTTTTTTTTTTTTTTTCTCTTTGTCTGTTACAGTTTGTTTGAATCCACCTTAGGCGTTCCCACCCACTGCAGTGTTCTAGGGAGACACAGACCTGGGCAGCCTCTGCTGGGCCCGCCCCTCCAGGTCAACCTACTGAATGCTTCACTGCTAGGGTGCATGGCCAGGCGCAGGGACCTGATTTGGACTAGCTTACTGGATCTTAGTCCGCAGCGTCACCAGGCCAAGCGCTCCCCACTACTCCCGATTGAGAGGGGAATATGCGACTAAAGTCACTGCAGGGCCCTGTTCCGGCTTGTCTGCTCGTTCCCAGAATGTCCTCTGTTGGAGCCTCGTAGTCTATGAAAGGGTCCCCATTTCTCTCACTCACCGCAGGTCCATGCAGGGCTCCCTGCCAGTCCTGCTCTCAACGCTGTTTGGTTTGCCGATTCCAGCTCTCAGAGCTTTCGCACATCTCTCCCTGCCGTGCAGATTGGGACGCAGTAGCGGCAGCAGGAAATTCAAATCGCGGCTTCCAATGGCGCAGTATCCAGCTTCCGCACTGAGATTTTATCTGTTCCTGTTATAGCATCAGGATTGCATTTCCAGTTCGTTTCTGTCAGCTTAGTTTGTTCCTGGGTCGGCAGGGTACATTTCCCCTCGTGTAGGACTCCTCACATGGAACCGCTCCTGGATTCTAAACTGGTAATCTCAGAGAGCCTCCGTGGCTGCTGTTATTTGTCCGCCATGTTCTCCCAGAAGTCAACACAGTGAGACTTTAATGGCAGATTTTTTTTTCCTTTTTGGTCTTTTTGAGAGAGATTTCACTATGCAGTTCAGGCTGGCCTTGAACTCACTTTGTAGCCCAGGCTGGTTTGGAACTCATGGCGACCCTCCTGCCTCAGCCTCCTGTGTGCTGGGATTACAGGTGTGCACCACCACACCCAATTTGGCAGATTCTTTATTGTCAGATTTCTTTCCTTCTTTCTTTTTAGGCCTGATCAACCCCGAATAACCAAAGATGTAATTTGTTTTCATGCTGAAGATTTCTTAGAAATAGTTCAACGAATGCAGTTGGATTTGCATGAGCCTCCACTGTCCCAGGTAAAGTTTCAGTAACTGCTGTCTTTAGTTTAAGTGTTTTTATGGAAAATACTTATGTGCATTCCTTTCTCTTTGTTCAGTGTGTCCAGTGGATTGATGATGCAAAACTTAATCAGCTGAGGAGGGAGGGCATCCGCTATGCCAGGATCCAGCTGTATGACAATGACATTTACTTCATTCCGAGGAATGTGGTTCATCAGTTCAAGACAGTTTCCGCTGTGTGCAGTTTAGCATGGCACGTTCGGCTCAAGTTGTATCACTCGCAGGACGACGTTACTCAGAGCACAGCTGCTCAGGAGGCAGGGGCCTCCCCTCCCAGCGACAGCAGGATGTGTGCTGCACGGAAAACCTCCTCGGAGTCTGGGTTTTCAGACAAACTCCACCCGAAATATGAATTAGCGCAGACTAAACATGAACCTCCTGCGTCTGTGAGGGTCAAAGAAGAACCCATGAGTGTTAATCCTCCTGTGAAGGCCAGAGCCCCGAGTAACACGGATGGGAAGAGTGTTAAAGCAAAACTGGATCATGTTCAGTTCACAGAGATCAAGATTGACATGGATTCTAGCTTTGAAAACAGCAACAAGGACCTGAAGGAGGAGCTGTGTCCCGGCAGTGTCCTAAGTCTAGTTGATACGAGGCAGCATAGTTCGGGACACAGCTCAAGTCAAGACAGACAAGATGATGACATTTTGTGCTAGATTTGTACAGAGCATTTACAATTTCTTTTTTTAAAAAAATTAATAATGTAATAAAGAATCATGAATTCTGGAAGCAAGCAAAGGACTTGCTCTCAAGTCTGTTACAGAACATAGATGATGTGGCTTTGTAACATTCCTCAGTGCCTGTGCTAACTGTGAAGCAGCAGCACTCAAGGCCAGGGGCACTGTACACACTGCAGGTTTGAACACAGGAGTCTTCGAAACAGCTTTGGAGTTGGAGTTATGTTTTAGAATCAAGCTGATATATATACACACGTACATATATACACACACACACATATATGTGTGTGTGTGTATATATATATTTTAATATGAGCCAGAATTTTTTGGACAATTTAAGGCTTTTCCATAGAGCTTATTTATACCCTTATACCATTTTTTTTTCATTTTAAATGTGTCAGCACTGTAGTGTAAATAGCTTTAAAACATCTTTTTAGTGTGATTTATATTGAAATGTGAGCCACTTAATAAAGGTTCATAATAAATGTTTTCTGTTCAGTTTGCAAAGACAAAGTGACAATTCAGTTAAATCATTTTTTGATACATTGTTTCTCTATGCTGGTATACCCATTTAGAGTGGTAATGGAGTGCAAATGTGTGTATTCAAGTCTAGTAAATATTTAAATTCTCCACACTGTGCAAGCATTTAAAAAAAAAAGATTCAGTTATGATAGCGTGTGTGTGCGTGTGTGTGAATGTATATATGTGTATCCTATTTTGCACAATTTCTTAAGTTGCTCAATAAGATAAGTATGTGAAACTATTTAGCCCCACTTCCTGGAATACATTTTAAAATATTTATTTCAACATTAAAAGAGCAGCTTAGGTAATAGAAAAAATTTTAGAAAGTTGGGAGAAAAAAGATTGAATAATCTCTATCCTAAATAATGAAGATGCGTTGCTAAGGTTTTTATAGTGGTAACAAATTTTCTGTGTTGTATATGGAACAAGTAGGAAGTTTTCTTACTTGATAAGCACTTACGCTCCGCTTGATTATAGCCGAGTAAAATTTCTTTAGTTATAGAAAGTTTTAATTGTGAAAAATTAAAATCCTCTTTTAAAATTTTCTTGAAGAATGGGAAAAATATGGCAAAATTCAAAACCATAAGGGCAGTGACCTGAATACCATATACTGAGACGTAACTAAAAAATACTGTTACCTCGTCTTTCTCAGGATCCCCCGCCCAGCACGAAAGGCAGCTGGGGGTATTTCCTTTTTATAAAGAAGCTCTAGGAAATAAATGCCATAGGAAACAGAATCGCCAGTGCCTAGTTAACGATGAGTGAAACCTGTCTCTTTGGTGAGGGGTCAGCAATATTTCCGAGTGCTTCCACTTCTGTAATTGAGAGGCCGACAAGCCTTGGATGTGTGCACGGACGGCAGGGACTCGGCCGGCCGGACGTGCTCTTGCTTCTCCTTACTCCAGGCTGTACTTGGGCTGATAACTTCCAGCTGCAGTTCTTCGCGCCACATTTCAGTGTTTTCTGTCCTGGCCTCATTCGTGGTACCCATCAAAGCTCATTTCTAGTTAGAAGCCATTTGGGAAGAGGCACTTCACCAGGACACTTAACAACTAACTGCAACAACATGTCGGCTTTGGCCCTCGTTTTTATTTTTATTTTTTGTGGGGTTACTGGAAATCGAACTCAGGACCTCACGCTTGCCAGGCAGGCTCTGCAGCACTGAGCTAATCCCTGGCCCTTGGCCCTATAATAAAAAGGTGGGCAAATATAGGAAATGAATGTTTACCACATGGGAACTCTCACGGGATAGGGAAATCTAAATCCTGATAATGTAAATAGGAATTTTGTCTTATATGTCACTGTCTTATGCTCCCACCTACCTATTTGATCTGCTTTGTTACATTAAATTTAGGGATCTGTATCTTCTTTGGGAAATAAAGTTCTCAAAAAATCCGAATTGAGAAATAGGGATGTGGTTAAAATATTTTTGATCTTTTAAAATTGAAAAGTGATATATTTAAGGTATGTTTTATTTTTACTTTTCCAGTAACATAAATGCACTGACAATGTAAGAAAGTTTCTTTAGGGCAACTCTCTGAAATATATACGCCTTATGCATTTAACTTGGAGGAATGTGTATCTAAAATAATTATAGTGGTTGTTTTCAGGTGTGCTTTCTGATATGACCAATAGTTAGACTTACAAAAATTTGTTTTCTAAAATGCTTAAATCTCTGGAAGTGAAGTTTCCCTAAATCAGTGGGTAACAGTAAATCAGTTCACCTTCAATAAAACTTATGTTGTCTTATGGATATGGTGTATAATTTTTAAATCTTCAGGTCAGTATGAGAACTTGAAAGCCTTTGTCACACATGAATTTCTATTTTAATATTACATCCTATTAATGGTTTCTTAGTACATTCCGGTTCTTTATCTGAGTGGAAGGTTTTTGCTTTTACTTCTAATATCTTGGACCAGAACAATAAAGCACTCAAGATATAATTTCTATATGGTTACATGCTATATAGAATAAATTGTTATATAAATTATTAAATGGGTGTACAGACCTTGAGAATAAAAACTTAGGTACCTCAGTGGTATCTGTTATAGCAATTATTTTTTTTCCTACTTTTGTTTATACCCTGTTAGCTCTACCTGATATATATTCCATACTCAGGCTAGCTGATTAGCTAGCAAAGAATGAAGCACTTGTGATATTTAGTTACAAACTACTAAAGCCATATATTCATTGTCTTCTTTGTCACCAAGAATATTGACCTTAAATAAAGATGAGGTTGATGTAGCACAATTCTGTGTATGTGTGTGCGCGTGTGTGTGCATTTCTGTGGGTGTGAGTTTGCATCCAGGAATGGGGGTGGCATTGAGGGTAGGGAAACATTTCTTCTTTAAGTTAGGTCTCTAAGGTCAATTAGGTCTTTAATGCTCCTGAAGGTAAACAGGTTTTCCCTACATACTTAAGGGCAGGTAAGATTTTTGTAAATAATAAATTAGCACTTTGTTCCTTTCAGTTATTTTTTTTTAAACAAATTTACTGTCATGTAAAATACTGTCTCAATATTCATTTTGCGTTTAGCAGAGGCACAGGATTTGTTTTGGAGTAAGAAAGGTAGTTTCCTTGTATTCTACTTTTCAATAAATGCAAAGATTGATAGCTACAGTCTTTTTTTACCTTTGGCACTGGTGGGACACTTCAGAAAATTCAGTCCACAACTAAAGCTGTGAGTCCTTCATCTTCTCTCCTGCCTTCCTGCTTAGTTCTTTCCGTGACCCACTGTGGACTGAGGACGAAATGACCACACCTAATACGAGGCAGGCAGACCCTGGAAGCAGTTGTCTTTTCCTTGGAAGTGAAGAGACGTGTGTACTCCTTGTGCCGGATGAGCAGGGAAAGCATCTTGCATTTCGGGTGGTCCCCCCTTCCTGCTCTTCCTGGCCTTCAGACCTACTCGGGGAGTGGGAATGAGCTGAGAACAAAGTGTAGGCGCACAGAATCTGTGTGAACTAGAGATTCAAAGTAAAATGTATTGCCTGACGTGTCATTACTGTGATCTGCCTACCAAACACTGCATTTTAACACTGTTAAAAATACAAGAGCTCTGGGTCCTTTGATACCCTTTGAAATTTAGGATCTGTGTGTCTGTTTTTAAAATGTTAAAAGCTGGGCATGGTGGTGCGCACGTGTAATCCTAGCATTTGGGAGACTGAGGCAGGAAGAGCTGTCAGCCTGGGCTACATAGTGAGTTCAAGGCTAGCCTGAACTGCACAGTGAGATATTATCTCAAAAAACAGAAACAAACCCCCACCTCCAGGACAGTGAACTACCCTATAAAGCTCGGTACTGTTGTACTATTAAAAACTGTGGGAAAAAAACTGTGAAGACACAAAAGAAAGCCAATATAGTGACATAATTAGCATTACAGTGTTGAAAAGGTATTTGAAAGTTCGATTCCCCCTGAGAAAATTTTCTTCAAGCTTTTTCTTTTGAGGAAGCAGCTTTTTACAAGAATAATTTCAAGTTTGTTGTCGAAACAGCCTTTTGTGGAGCTTGGTTTTGTTAATGCCTGTGTTCTTTCTTAAATTCTTGGAAATCTTTGTGTTTGCTTCCTCATTTTTAACGTGGAGTTGAGATGATTTTCTCAAGGGCCGCCTTTCAACTGCTTGTATCAGTTGACTGAACCTCTTAGTTGCTTCTGCTTAATCCTGACAGTGCTTAGCAGCCTCCACGCCTTAGAACTCTCATTTAAGTTCTCCTCCTCCTCCTTCGTGTGTGTGTGTGTGTGTGTGTGTGTCTTTTTAGATACGGTTGTTACCTGTTCACAAAAAAGTCCACAGTGGCTCCTTTCTTACAGGACAAAGGCCGGACGCCGCCTCCTGCACTGACAAGGCTCCACGGTAAGTCTTCCTTTCCAGACTCGTGTGCCGCAGGGTTTCACTGCATGTGTCTCGTTTCCAGCTTTGCCAGATGACAGGTTACAGGCACATGTGCAGGTCTCCTCTGGAGACCTGCTTTGAATACTTAAATCTGTGGAAGTTTGAGTCTTAAATAAAATGGACCAAGTATGTGCACATAACCCATGCACATCCTGCATACACTTTAAGTCTCTGGGTTACTTGTAATGCGGACTACGGTGATTACTTAGGGATAATAAGCAGCAGCGGCAAGTTCTCGGTGTGGTTGTGTCTTTCTGAGTATTTTCAGCCTGCAGTTGGTTGCATCTGTGGATGAAAACCCTGTGTGTGTGGAGTGCCAACTGTACCTTTCCTGCGTGGACACTCGAGTCCCTTTTGTCTCTGCTGGGAGACGTCTGGGATGTGTGTGGTGACGTACAAGTCTTCCCTGTCCTGACTGCACCCTGGCTGTTCCTGCACCTGGTGGCTGTTGGGCCGCTGCTCGGCCCCTCAGCCCCTCGGCCCCTCGGCCCCTTTGCATACACGGCTTCACAGTATGCATGAGAGACCAGTGAACTGGGAGCTGTGTCAGCAGTAGTCTGTATTGCTTTTACCCCCACGCCTAGTTCAGAGTATACTTGGCACTAATAAATATTTCAAGAAACAAAAGTAACAGGGATGGGAAGACAAATGATGTAGCCTTGTCTAGGATTCAACAGAAAGGCCAGGGAAGGAAAATTAGACCGTTAGGCACTGTCATAAACCAAGTTTTTATTTTGTAAGTGGCCTTTCGGATAAACTTTAGGAATACAGCTATTAGATATCCAGGACCATTGGGCAGTATGGCAAGAGGAGGTATAAACCTATAGAACCTAACATTTTTGCCTTTGACTAGCTTTTTGGGAGAAACAATGAGTTACTACAAATGAAGTTTTAATAATGTTCTACATGATTTAAAATGGCAAATATTGTATAAATGGTCCCTTTATAGTTCATAGTCTGAAGCAGAATTCAAATGTTTGGCTTAATTGGCAAGTAGATTATCAGAAAGATTTACCTTGTTTAAGCCTAAGCTTGTTCTGTACAATTGTGTGTGGTTTTCCTGCTGATACCCAAGCATTGGAAATACTGGTGTACAGGTAACATGTACTAGCGTTTCAGCCTGTGTCCCGTTGTAGGAGTAGGTCAAGGATGTGAAGCGGCCTATTTCCAGCCAATCCTAGGACTCCTTCATGGCGCATTAGACTGATGTGTCAGTAACCACAGCCCTGAGGAAATCACTGAGTGTCTTTCTTATCTGTAGAGGAAGTAAGACCTGTGCTGCTAATTGTGATGAAAGGCACCTGAGAGGACAGCCACGTGCTGAGCACATTGTCTGGCTTATTCTGGACACGTTAGCAAGTGCAGCTGCTGCTCCTGGACAGAAACAGAAGAGCAGTTGGGAGAGCTGCGTGCTGGGTCACCCGAGTCATTCTGCACCTTCCCCTCGAACTCCTGTCTCCTTTTGGTATTTGGCACTTGAATTCTGAGCAGAAGGCAGAATATGGGAAGAAGAAAAGGCCTGGGAGAGGTGTGGTGGGCACTGAGAACCCTTCCTCCTCTTCACTGGTCTGCTCAAGGTTGGCAACTCAGAACCTGGCCTCTGACTGCCTGTCCTCATGTGGCTGCCCTGTGGAGACTGGCCGAGGTTATGTTCATGGGGGACTTCGTGGAACTTCCTGATGGATAGTGCTAGGACTGGATGACGTGAGTACAGGGCAGGCAAACTCAGAAAACATCCCTTGTAAAAGCTGGACTAGAAATCACAGTAGCTCAGCCTGGCCTTACATGTGCAGTAATCCTCCTGCTTCAGCCTCCTCTGAGTGCTGGGTTACAGTGTGCCCCACCACACTGGGCACCCCAACAACCCATGTGCATTTGATAACAAGTGCCTTGCACTGATACATTTTTTCCTTGCTTTCTGTAGAAAACCAATTTGTAGAAATCCCATTTGGAGTTAAATTCTTTCATTTTTCAGAGCCCATGAGCTAATTGTATTTCATTTATCTGGGCTTTCGCCTCTCACTGTAACAAGTAGGAATACTCCTGCTAGTTCTGCCACTTGACTGCCCAGCGGTCGTCTCGGAGTACAGGATGCCAGCAGTGCTGTGCGCTTGGAGAAAAGCTAAGTGGAAAGCACACCAAATTTGTAAGCTGAACAGCCCTTAAAAGTACAGTAAGGGTATCTCTAGGAAGTGCTCTAGCTCTTGAAGCTTTATGTATTTTCTTGGGGCCGGCAGACCTTCTGTTTCCAAGCGGCTCTGTGTTCCCTGTGTGTATAGGCAGGGCCACTACATCACATCTTTATGTTCAGGCAGTGTTACTCAGTTGTGGGTCCTTCGAATGTCTTTTTTCTTTTTATTGAGACAGTGTCATTTTGTAGTGCATGCTGGCCTCGAACTCATGGTTACCCTCCTGCCTAAGCCTCCTGAGTGCGGGGATTACAGGCCTGTGCCACCATGCCTGGCTTTTTCTTTTTGTATTTCAAGTCCTACAAAAAGTTATGTTGCTCACAAGCTTTTATTCAAATTATAACAATCTTTGGTTCAAACAAGAGTTTTATGTTCCTAAATTACATATATGTACTACCCTGAAAGAAATGGCCTCAGTAAAAGGTTTTAATGCTTAACTTTCCTTCTGGAGGGCACCGTGTGATCTTGAAACCCATTAGTAAATTTCTCTGTATCATAAAAGAAATATCCTCTAAAGCCAAATGTAGAAAGACATTTTCTCACAATAGTAATTGTTTATGTTGTTTTTTCTACTTGTAAGCATAGTTCTGTCTCTAATGTCTTTGATTACTGTTTAATGCATTATAACCACTGGGGTACACAGTGGTGACTCAACTGTGGGCATTAGCATGGTAATACAGCAAATTTAAGAGTTCTGCTTTTGGAGCCTGGGATATAGCTCAGCGGCACAGCTTCTTGCCTGGCAAGTGTCAGGTTGAGTTTGATCCCACTACCCCCCCCAAAAAAAAAAGAAAGTTAGTTCTATTTTTTTACAACCCAAATGCATGTTAATATTGATCCCGATGCATGAACAGGTTGGTTACTGTGTTGCCTTTTACATATAATTCTTAGGCATTTTCTCTTTGTTGAGAGAAGGGGAGGAAGAGACCTGCTTTTTCTTAGTCTCACTGATTTTTGCTTTTGCTTGTTTTCCGTCCTAGTCAGGGGTCAGCAAACTACTTCCCATATCCCCTGTCTAGCCCCCCACCTGCTTTGTGTGGTAAGGCAAGAAATTTTGACAATTTTAAATGATCAAAAAAACAATCAGAAGAATATTGTGTGATATGAAAGAGTAGGTGACATTTAAGTTTCACGTTCATTAAATTTTGGTGTGTGGCTGCTGTCTCTGCCACAGGGGCTGAATTCTGGACCGGAACCCTACATTCCACGTGTCCCCCGACAGAAATGTCTTACAAACTCCTGGCTGGCTGTTTACTCTGGGCCAGGGCCTCTTTTCATTTCCCCAGAAGGGCTTGCTGTTAGATAATACTTTCACCTGAACTACAGAGATGAAAGGATTATTTTGAATTTACCTAATATATTCCAGAGACCAAACAGCTTGGCTCTCTCTGAATTAGGAATATCTGTTCCCATCTAGAACAGTTCCAGATATATCTGAAATTCTATTTTCAGATACCCAAAACACTTCAATGTTAATTATAAGAACATATTTGCAATTGATTTTTATTTAGCTTAGTTCTTAGTTTTAAAAGTTGAACAAGAATTTAAGCTGTCTTAATTTGTGGTGCTTGAAACTTAACGTGTTTGTAAAGGAGAAAGAGCCCAGAATTATATACTAAAATAATCTGCATTAGCAGCCAAAAACTGAGCTGTTAAAAGCAGAACATGGTGCCACTTTAGATTTCCTGGAGTTGACTGTGAAGGCCATCCAAAGCAAGCATCATCATCCTGCTTTAGCCAGCATCCCCTTTAGGGTTCGAGGCCATCTTTACTTCCGTGGAGTTGGTCACGGACCCCACTAGGGTGCCGACACTTCTCAAAGCGGGACACCTCTCACAGTGAAGGGGGCTGACAACAGGCAGGATCTGGGCCTGCTCGGAGGAATGAGGATGAAGGCCCTGCTTTAGGAATAGTCCGTGCTCACTCATCTGTCCCAAACAGAAAGAGGAGCGTACAGTGACTTAGCACAGATAAAAATAACCAAGGTTTTCCTTCATAGCTTACAAGCATACACAGCCATTTACTTTGGTCATTAACAGAGCATGATATATTCAACTTCTATGCAAGTATGTAGATTAAAGGTTTTGAGATTTTTTAAAAATATGAGCATGCGCTAAGCATTTATTAACTTGTTGCTAAGCAAACTAGTGAGTAACTGTAGTTCAAGAGCATATGAGTAGGGACTAAAATCAGGTTGGAATAAGATTGGTATGTTAGATAAACTGGTTGATGTACTGCAGGGAAATAAAGTAGTAATCTTCAGGGTTACCTTCTGTACTAGACCAATGGGATACGGTCTTGCCAGGCAGTTACCCTTGTTGAGATCCCCTGCCTCAGCCTCCCAAGTACGGGGATGACAGGTTCGCCACCACACTCAGGTAGAATAAAGGCTTTATACTTTAACTGTTGAGCATGAATGGGGAGTATGTATATGGTCCAACTCCCCACAATGAATATAATCATTATGCACTGAAAACATACTAATAAAATTTTAAAAATATACATACAACAGATTATTCACAAGTCATGTGGAAAAATAAGGTCAAAAACAAACTTTATTTACAGAGTGATAATAAAGATATCCATAAGCTGAGTAATTCAGCTTTGCTTTGATTAGAAGTCTATGATTCACCGACCTTATTGCATGGAATCAGAAGATCGCTGCTGCATGCGTTATTTCCCGCCAGGTCTCGGGCCTTCTAGCAGCTCCCTTTAAAGGTCTGGAACATTTTAATAATCACTTGTTGCAGAGCAGCAGACACAAAATGAGCTCTGTATGCAGACTTCAGTCTCTCACAAAAAAGACGTTATAGCCCAGTTCCGTCAGCGCCCCAGCCAGTAGGGCCCACAAAGGGATGAAGACGTAGGACAGGTTCATAGTTGTAAACTGCTCCAGCCTGGCACACAGGGCGAGGCAGAAGGCTAACTTGAGTAACATGGCGATGAGGTACCAGGCTTTCTTCTTAATGTTGTGGGACCCATGGCGAGGGTCGAAGCCAGACTTGCACCGGCCGGCCATTTTCACGATCAGCATGACGAGGAGGATGGTGTCGAATATCCAGACCGGAATGAATATGAGGAACCAGTTCCAGGGCGCCTTCTCATCCAGTTTCAACACCAGCATGATCAGGAAGAGCAAGGTGAAGAGCCAGGTGAGCAGCACCCTCTGGGCCAGGGACATTCTCATTTACACAGCTGGGAGAGGCCGCTGCAGGGTCCGAAGTGGGGCAGCACTCCCTACGAGGACAAGAAAGGGTTGTCTGGGTGCGGGTCCGAAGGGAGCCTGCAAACCTGGCTCCCTTCCCACTAGACCCTCTAGTTCTGAACACACCACATCACCTCTCCTTTAGAAACTTCTAAAATCCGGAGCAATGACCGCCAACAGAGCCATCGTTTCTTACAGCCCGTGGCTAAGGGTAAGCACACTAGGAACCAGGTCCCGAGGAGCCTGTTTCTTTAGAGCTAAGCCCAGAAACTCAGGACCTTATTCTGCTCCTCGGGATATTCTTCACCTCTCTATTCAGGAGCAAAACTTGAGCTTTTCATTCCATTTCAAGGGGTACCAAGATAAAGTGAAGTCAAAGCAGTAAGAGGGAAGGAGGTAGTACGTATCTAGTAGAGAGTTTTCTTTTTTGGGTCTTTGTCAATACAGGATCTTACTATGTGGTTTAGACTGGACTTGAATTCACTAATAGCTGAGGCTGACCTAAAACTCTCAGAAGTCCTCCTGCCTCGGCCTCCCAAGTGTCTGGATCACAAGTGTGCACCAGCATGCCTGGTGAGAAGAAGGTTTTATAAGGTAGAAATGGTTCATAAAAACTAAGAACATTAAGCAATCATCAGGCAGAATTAAGATTGTGAAGTGGTCACCGGGCTATATAATATACGATGGCATTATATTTGCATTTAGTTTATATTGTACATTTAGTTAATTCTCTGGTATTTTCTTGTTAAAACAGACCACCTAAAAACTTGATACATATTGCAAGTATCTGATGGTAAGTTTTTCAATAATCAAGGCATGACTTATATCACTGTTCTGCCTCACTGACCTAGCCTTTTGCCTTGCAGGAAAAGCACACAACTCACTACTGATTTAGGATAGGTAAAAGGTAGTCATATTTGGAAGATCTCATAACTACTCAGTTTGCCTTTCTAGAATATTTACTATTTCAGTTTTTTCATTTCTAAAAGCATTAAACGAATTGATAAAACCTTGGAATTCTGATTGAGACTGCATTAACTTACAACACCTAGGATATTTTATCTATAATTTTTTATATATAAATAATATTTTATACATAAAATGTAGTATTTTATGTATAAAATAAAATATACATAAGCGTCTGTAGACGCTTACAGTGTGGTACTATTGTAGTCAGGTTTTCAGACCAGTCCTGTGACCACCTGGAATAAGGGCAGGTAGGACGCAAAAGAACGGAGGAGCCAGACTGCCCTCAGGTGGGTGAGGCGTTAACAGGAGATAACAAAATGCAGACAGCTGAGAACATTTTATTCCCTCCAGCTATTTGGAGAAGAGACGAAAGATAAGACGCTGAGCGTGAGAAAAGGATCTTCAGACATTTTTAGGAAAGGAGGAATTTAAGTACTGTAGATCCCGCTGGGAGAAGTATGCTCCTGGGAAAGGACAGGCGACGAAAGAGGACTCTGGCTGGAAAGCAAAGATAAGGTGCTAGGGGTGGGTGATAGGAGAACAGAAGAGATGCAAAAAGGTAAGAAACAAGGAAAATCTAAAGAGCCTGGCGAGGTGACTCGCGCGCCCGCTGTTCTTTTGGGAGACTCCGGATTTGTGGATGCACAAGGCGTGGGTGCGGCGGACAGCGCAGGCCCCTTTGTTCCCGGAGCCTAGGGGTGAGCGTCCCCCTCCCTTTCCCTTTGGCCGCCGCCTCGCCCGGCAGCCTCCACCGGAGCAGGCGACAGCTCCACCGCTCTCCTGGGGGTACCAGGACGCGAGAGTGTGAACTCGGGAGGAGAGGCAGAGATTTGCGCTGACCGATACCTAAATGACGCTGCACTGACTGATCTCCAATCTGGTCGTTCGCGAATCCCTCTAGGAAGCGTGCAGATAAGGCACGTACTTCAACATAACTTGCCTGCCGCTGCATGAGGCAAGCTTCTTTTTCTTTTTCTCGTCGGCCGGGAGGCAGCCCTAACTACAGACTTAGGACAGGAGGTGGAAGGATGCAAAGGACAGAATCCTCCCGTGGCCACCGCTTTATAACGTGGGCGGCCACGAATGTCTCGCGCACTTGCAAGCAGCCCCTCTCCAGCGGGGAGCTCCCCGCTGGGGCCCGGAACGATGCCGGCGGGACCGTAGGAGTGTTCATCCTGCACCGCACTCTCCTTAACTTAAAAAGCAGAGCGCGCGCACGGTCCCCTCCCGAGGTCCCGCAGGCCAGGGAGCTCCGCGCTCTGAGGCCTCTGCACCGCGCCGCCCCTGCCCCGAGGGCCCTCCGGATAATGACGGCCTCCGACGGCCGCTGCAGTCGCCAGGCCGGCCAGCGTCCCGCTTCCCAGGCGGCCGGTCGGGCCTAGCGGCCCCCGGCTTCAGGCCGTCCCTCAAGCCTCCGGGCCTTCGTTGGCTCGCGCGGACCGTCCGGCTCCCCACGGGCGGTCAGCCGGCCTCAGGCGTTCCGCAGCCCCGGCCGGGCAGGTGGGGCGGGGCGGGGCGGGGCGCGGCGGCCGCTCTGTCCCGGGGAGGCCAGCGCCCAGACTCACCTGGCAGCGCTGCTGGCCGGAGAGCGGGGAGGGTCGCGAAGATGAGGGAACGCGCCAGTTTGGATCCTTGTCCGCCACACTTTCCCCCCCATTCAATCCAGGGCCCGTCACATGATAATTAAGAATAATATTCAGTTCCGCCACTCGGCCGGGCCACGACAGACGTTCTCTCAGCGACAGACACCTCAGGGCCACGCCCACATCCGGGGCCGGGTCGTTCCGCCCCCAGGCCTGGGTATTGGAGAAGTGGACGCCAATCTGAGCGCAGAGTCTTCTTTCCCCATAGTGATTGGACTACGTGGCCGCCAGTTCAAACCAACCGACCTGTCCTCACTTACGATTTAGACAAAAAGGCGGTAATAAAGAACACATTAGGCCCGCCTCTAACTGCTACGGGCTGGGAAGAAAGTCATTCTAAACTGAGCCCCGAGCTTCGGTAGTCCCTCTGGGAGCACAGATGCTAATCTGAATGGCCAGCGCCCCGCCCCGCCCCCAAGACCGCTCCGCCCTCCGTGCCCCGCCCCCTCCGGCCCGCCCACTAGCGCGCGCGGACTGCGGGCTGGGGCGCAGGCTCCGGCGGCCGGGGGCGGGGCGACGCCGTGGAGGGAGCGCGCCCTCCGCAGACTCCCTGAGCTCCTCGGCTCCGGCGGCGGCGTCTCCCGCGCGCACCCAGCCGCCTCCTAGCGGCGCGGCGCCCGCTCCCAGGTAAGAGCGGCTCCGGCCCCGCCGGCGGGTTGCGCGGGAGTCCCCGGGATGGGTCTGCATGGCCGAGGCGGCGGCGGCGGCGGCGGCGGCGGCTGCATGAGGTGGGCGCCGGGCCGCCCCACGCCGCCGCGATCCCTCCTCAGCACCTGCGGCCCGGCCCCGCGCGGCGGGGGCTCTGCCGGGCCGCCGTCTCCGCTGCCTCGGGCGGGGGGAGCGGGGTCGCGCTCACCCCGGGGTGACAGCCGCGTCCTCATTGTCCTGTGGCGCCGCGGCACAAGTTGGCGGTCGCCGCGCCGCCCGGGTTATTTTTAGCCGGCTGCCGAGCAGGGGTGCGGAGAGGCAGGCTGGGCCGTGGCGGGGGTCGGCGTCGGGGTTGGACTGAGCCCCGCGGGCCGAGGCGTCCTGTGCAGGTGGTGGCTTTGTTAGATACATCATGCTCCGTGAGAGGTGACTTTGTGTGTGACACTTTGATTTTGAAGTTTTGGGTTTACTTGCACCCCACATTTTTTCCGTTTTTACCTTCTTCCTCTGAGACTTTGACCGTGTTGTTAGTATTGGATCTTGTGGTTGTTTTTGTGAAAGTTGTGTTGTCAATAACTGGTTAATTTTATTTTTTCCCTTACAGCATTTTTTTTGGAGGAGGGGATACTGGGAATCGAACTCAGGACGTCATGCTTGCCAGGCAGGCACTGTGCCACTGAGCTAGATCCCTGCCCCTCTTACAGCGTTTTAATAGTGGAAGGAAAGTCTGAGAATTTCGAGACTGTGCCCTTTTGCCCAAAGAGCTGTAAGATACCATACCAGTTAAATATCCTAACCTGAGCTGGATTTGGTGATGCACTCCTGTAGTCCCAGCCCTCAGGAGGCAGAGACGGGAAGACTGCCAGGAGTTCGAGGCCAGTCTAGTAGACCCTGTCTCAAAGAAACAAAAACAAAACATAAAATCCTATGTCGCATCGGGAGTACAGTCAGCTAATTTTAAGACAAGGAAATGGGCATGCCTTGTCCTTTGTAGTAGTTCAGCCTTCAGATTCTGGAGGAAAGGGCAGCGGGAGTGCTGGGAAGAATGAGCCATGTCTGGGATCAGAAACAAGATGGTTTGAGGAAAATATTTTGCCCTGGAGATTGCCTGTCACCCACAGGGGCTTGCTGTGTGCGTTGCTCTGGGTGCTAGCGAGTTGGGGTTTATCTGTTCCCCCTTTTTTGTGCTTTCTTGCAGAGTGTGACAGTAAGCAAATCGGGTAGAGTTCATTGGAGACAGGATTCTGGCTCAGACCTCCAAAGTTAGCTTTTTTGAGCTCAAATTGGCATTGGAGAAGTTGGCCCTAAAAGTAAAGAATGTAGCTTGAGGACTTTTTAAATCCCAAGACCTTTCAGCGAGTCCATTGCAAAATTGCAAGACCTTTGTAATGAAATAAAGGCATCACTAGACGGAGCCACAGTGACTTGATGGTGATGTGTCAGAAATGAGCAGTCAGGTATGGCCATGCCACCTGTGTTCATTACAGTCCAGAGGCTGAGGAAGGCGAGAGAGTTGAGGCCAGCCTGGGCTACAAAGTGAGTTCAAGATCAGTCTTAACTACGTACCATGTCCCCGCCTCAAAAAAACAAAAGAAAAAAGGATCAGAAAATAAGTTAAAATTTACACATTATAGTGTTTAACCCTAATCCTATCAGGTAGGGACTTGCTAATTATTGTCCTCATGCTTTGTAGATGAGGTGAATGTGATTCAGGTTAACTCATATTTTTTTTTTTTTGGTACCAGGGATGGAACTCATGACCTCAGGCGCATACACTGCTGAGCTAAATCCCCAGCCCAACTCATTTGTTCTTGATTTCAGTATTTTATTTGGTGGCTTTGATATAGGACCTCCAGACGATACAGAGGCAGTTAATGTAACTCTTACCCTGCTAGATGAATTCTTGTTTCCCAAAGTCAAGAATGAATTCTAAGGAACAGCAAAGGTTAAAAGTGGGAAGATTTACTAGGGAAAAGGAATGTCATCTCCTGAGAGACAGGAGTCCTGAGTGGGTTGCCAAAGAGCCCACTTCTCAAAGGAAGTTTTTTTTTTTTCTTTTTGAGACAGGGTCTCTGTGCTGTTCAGGCTGGCCTCGAGCTCACTTTGTAGCACAGCCTCTCGAGTGCTGGGATTACAGGCCTGTGACACCATGCGCAGCTTTTCTCAAAGGAAATTTTATAGAGCAAATCAGTAGGTGAGTACAACAATTATGATCAGCCAATAACATTACAAATATAGTTACTAAGGTAATACCTGTAGAATTGAAAGCAGGTCATGTAGTAATGTACATGGATGACATCATTAACCTTGATTGATGATCTGTAGTCTGAGTCTTGTCCTTAGTTTTAGTAGTGCTTATGTGTGGGAGAGGATAGCCAAACCTTAATAAGCTAATGGTTTATTCTGGTAATGGGATTGAACTCAGGACATCAGGTGCTGTGCTGTTGAGCTATATCCCCAGCCCACCCAGCCAGAGTTCTGATGTGTTCTTGTCTTCTGCACTGACTCCCTCTAGGTCCCAGCCCTGTCTGACTGCCTATAGTATTTCTAAGTTAGCTGTCTATAAGAGTCACATCCAGCCGGTTTAATTTCAGAGCCTGCATTCCATGCCATTTTGCTTTACCATTGCACAGTAAAACTTGCTTCTTAGAGATTTGGCTGGTGATAGAATTTTTCGGTGCAGAAGGGAACCATCTGATAGGATTTTGGCATGGTTGAAAAGATAAAAAGTATGAAATATAAATGACCTTCATTTTAAGAATGTGGGGAGAGACCCCCTGACCCTCCGGGGTCTGGCATTCTCTATGGGGTCTGGCATTGTTTCTGCCAGACACGTGGTGTGGGGGCATACACGTAGTTTAGGTTTGGGATGGTGCCTAGGGGGCATTAGTGATGCACAGGTAGCCCATTGGTATTGATTTCGAGCCACAGGTAAATTCCTAGGGGCGGAGAAGATAGAGCCCCTTGGTTCCACCTCCGGCTACAGTGGGGCCAAAACCTTTCAGCCGGAAGAGACTAATCAGTTACATAATGCTGCAAAACCATAAACTGAATCTAGTATTGTACCGATTCAGTAGTAACACTTTCAGATCATTTTATAACGATGTCAAGTGTTGCTGAGGGTATAGGGATGGAATCACTCTTTTTGAGGAGATTCTCTTTAGGGGCAGAGAGAGAGAGACAGACAGATTGGACCAAATTATAATACAGTGCATACCAAAAGAGAGTATTGTAGCACCTGTGGTTTCACTGAAAGATAATTCAAAGTGTAGACACAGATTTGTTTGGCTTTTGAGGCAATTTCACGGTGTAGTTGAGGCTGGCTCAGCGATCCTCCTGCCTCATCCTCCCAAGGGCTGGGATTATAAGTGTGCATCTCCTTTGGACTATTATCCTTTTCTCTAAACAGATGAGGAAGTGATTTAGCACGGTGCCTGGGCTACCACACCCTGCTAGACACTGTGGTTTAGAATGCTGATGGGCTTTGTGACTTTCAGATGCTGAATCTCTCAGTGTCAGTTTCCTTATCTGGTGGGGGGAGGGTAAAGCTTCAAAGGCGATCCAGACCTATGATCCCACCCTGGGAAGGATGAGGCAGGAGGCTCACAGTGAGTCATAGGCCAGCCTGAGGAAAAACAAAAACTGTTTCTGAAGATGGTCTTTAAATAGATAGTTTATATAAAAGTGGCTGGGCAAATTGACTACTACCCAGTATTGGTGGTTAGAGATTACATTCTTAAATACTAAAATTACAGAAGCAGATTGCCTTTTGGTACATTTTTATATACTATTTACCATTTGGTCCTTATTTTCCAAATGCTGATTCAGTCTCTTATTTACACATGTGTAGGTCCAGCTAAGCAGTTGATTCATGGCTGTATTGACATAGTCCATCCTAAGCTGCAGCAGGACTGTCACCCTTAACCTCTCTGCCTGCTTTGTAGTCCCGCAGGTCCAACCTTGCAAACTTTGCTTTGTGTGGATGGTAACTATGTCCTCTTAACCCCGGCTGGAATACAGCAGAATGTTTAAAATTGGGACTTCCCTTGCAAAATCTGAGAAGTAGTTTCACACTTTATTTTACCTCCCTCTCAGCTTAGCATCCAGCATACAGTTCGCCATACATACATCTGTCAAATGTGTAAGTGTGAATCCTCACTTGATGGCCAGAGTCAGACGATTTTGAAAATATTACATGACTGCTATGTTTTTTGTGCAGCTTGTCAGCCTAATACAATTGCTAGACGAAGGTACACTTTCAGATGAGAGCAACTGGCCGCTTCCTCGAATAGGAAGCTTTTGAGCGCAAGGAAAGAAAGAAAGAAAATATGCTGGATTTCACTCTGAGTAATATGTCGGAACTGTGCAGGAAATGGCTGTGGTTGAAGTACTACCTGATAATCATAGCATGATTAAATTTGACATTTAATGAGAGGAAGTTAAAGACAAAATGCGTAGTGTGCAGCTTTCCAGTTATAGAACCAGTAGGGAAAAGGGGCCGTTCAGTTTATAGAAATTTCACAGGTGTGGAAGGTACTGATATTTGTGGCATGCATAATGTTACTTTAGTAGAATGTTCACAAACGGATCTGTCACAGATAGCAAAACAGTGTATGAAGGTACATGGCACAGGTTTCAGTGCCCTGTAGAGCTAGCTCAAGTCCCAGCTGGACCATCTGCTGTGAAGTGACTTTGGGAATTTCCCCCCTGCCCCGCAAGGGTCTTACTCTGTGGCTCAGGTTGGCCTCAAAATCAGTTGTAGCCATGGCTGGCCTGGAACTGGCTGCAGTCCTCTGGCTTCTCTGGTTGCAGGTGTGTACTGCCACACCTGGCTTTTAAAAACTTTGAGAGCTAGATTCTCACAGAATTGCCCAGAGTGGGCTCCAGCCAGTCCTCTTGCCTCCCCCTCCCGGAGTCCTGGGATTACAGGTGTGTGCAACTTTGGTTTGTAGGAAGGATTTTACCTACGAGTTGTTTTTTAGTGAATAAAGAGCTGTTCGGTTCATTTCTTCTTGAGTTAGCATTGAATGTATCTCTGAAGGGATTTTTCATCTAATTTATGAGATCCATTGGCATACAGTTATTTATAATCTTATTATTTTAATGTCTGTAAGATCTGTAGTTATATCCCTACTCATTTCTAACCCAAAATTTGCATCATTTTTGGTTTTTTCATCTGTTTAGTCTGGCTAGAGTTTACTTTGTTTTTGATTTTAAAGAACCAGTTTTTAGCCAGGCATGGTGGTATAATCGCAGCACTTGGGCTAAGGCAAGAGGGTCACTGCAAGTTTGAGACCAGCCTGAATTACAAAGTGAGCCCAAGGCCAGCCTCAACTGTGTAGTGAGACCCTGCCTCAAAAAGACAAAAAACAAAAACCAAAACCAAAAAAACCCCACAAAAAAATCAGCTTTTGGTTTTCTCTATTGATTTTCTGTTCTGTTTCTCTAAATTCTATTTTTATTACTTCCTTTCTATTTACATTTTATTTGCCCTTAATTTACTAGTTTGTTAAGGTGGAAATTTAGCTCCTTGATTTAAAACCTTTATTCTCCTCTAAGGAAAGTAATTAATGCTATAAAATTTCCTTAACTAACCAGGCACTACCGGTAGTGCACACCTGTGGTCTCAGCACTGAGGAGCCTGAAGTAGGAGAATTGTGTGAGTTCACGGCCAGACTGGGCTGCATGTGAGACCCTGTCTCAACAAACAAACAAACAAACAAACATGTCCCTTACACAGTACTTTGTATGCATCCCACAAATGTTTTCATTTTCATTCACGTTCATAATACTTGCCTTTTTTCCTTTGTGATTTTTTTCGACTCCTTTGGTTAATTAGAGCATGAGTTTCTTTTTGTGTATTCTCTCTCTCTCTCTCTTTTTTTTTAAAGTCAGGGTCTAGCAATCTAGTCCAGACTGGCCTTGAACTCACTATTTAGCCTGGGCTGGCCTTGAACTGGCAGTAACCCTCCTGCCTCAGCCTCCTATAAGTTCTAATACTTGGGATTTTTCAGATCTTTCGGTTGCTGATCTCTAATTTAAATTCACTGTGGTCGAAGACTATACATTATGTGAATTGAGACATTTTAAATGATTTGTGGTCCTAAATATGGTGTGCTTTTAAATGATTTATGAGCACTGGAAAAGACTGCTGTACCAAGTTGATCACCTAGCGCCTGTCTTATATATCCTTGCTATTTTCTGTCTGCTTATTCCATGACTTTTTGAGAGAAGGGTATAAAAATCTATAACTGTGAACTTGCTAGCTTTTTTCCTTGCAGTTTGTCAGTTTTTGCCTTGTACGTTTTGAAGGTTAGTCTGTTATTGAGGCTTTTATAATCTTTTAATGAATTGCATTTATTAGTGTGAAATTTCCTTCATTTTCCTGATAATATAGTGTTTTCCTTTGATTAGTATTAGCATTGTGTTTTGCTTTTTTTTTTTTTTTTTTTTTGTCTTTTTCATTTTTATCGGTACCAAGGATCGAACTCACAACCGCCTGCTTGCAAGGCAGGTGCTTATGCCGCTGAGCTAAATCCCCAGCCCCCGTGTTTTGCTTTTAATCTAGTTTATATTTATAGTCAAATGGGTTTCTGATAGTATGTAGTTAGTTTTTGCTCTTCTTGGTCCAGTTTTCTATTTATTTATTGACTGACTGACTGATTGGTTGAGACAGGGTCTCACTATGTAGTTTAGGCTGGCTTTGAACTCACTGTGTAGCCCAAGCTGGCCTTGAACTCACAGCAACCCTCTTGCCTCAGCCTTCCCAACGCTGGGATTACGGCATGCACCACCAGGCCCAGCTTAGCTTCCCTTTTAATTTGTACCATTTAATTTAATGTGAGTACTGATATTGTTTGGTCTGAATCTGTCGTCTTGCTGTCGTCCCCTCTGTTCTTTTTTGCTTCCTTTGGGTTGTTTTTTTATCACTCCATTTTGTATCCTTTTTTGGCTTATCTCTGTGTGTCTGTTTGTTCCTCAGTACTGTAGCGGCTTGCACTCACTTAACTCCTCAGAGCCTGACTTGGGGTGAAATAACACCGTGTGTGTTAGCAGTGTACTTTTATGCCTGTAACACTGTTTTCCTGCTCTCAGACTCTGTGCTGCGGTCAGACCTTTTAGTACTGCGTGTGTTAGAAAGCCCGTGGCGCAGTATTGATTCTTTTAGCTTTAAACAGTCAGTTTCCTTTTAAGGGGATTGAAAAATAACTGAGAAGAAGAGACTCTAAATGTACCCACCTGCTTATGTTTGAAAGCTGTGCTCCCTGGATGGAGGTTTCCTGCTGCTGTCGTGTTCCTTCTGCCTGAGGACTTCCTTGAAACCTTTGTCATGGTGCTGAGCTACTGCTGCTGAGTTAGTTCATCTGCTTTCCTATGCTGGAAAACTTTATTTTTGAAATGTGCCTTCACCGCCATAGACCCGTGAGTTGTTTTTTCAGGTCTTTGAAGATACTGCGCCCCTGTTATCTCCATATGAAGTATCTGTGTTCTCTAGCTGGCGTTAATTTTCTCTCGTTACCTCTGGTTTTACGCACTTGGTATAGTTTAGGTTTCTCATACTTGAGTCTTGTTAAATGTCTTGGATCTGGGGCTTTATCTTTTTCATCAGTTCATGGAAGACTGTGGTCATTATTTAATTTTTCTGTCGGCTTTTTCTCCTTTTATTCTAGTACTCCAGTTACACGTATGTTAGGCCACTTGATCACGGCCTTCAGCTAACCAAATGCTATGTTTATTGCTCTTTTTTCTGGTTCTGGGAATCGAACTCAGGACTTTGCTCTTTTCAGGCAGGCACTGAGCTAAATCCCCGGCCTGGCCCTTTTTTAAAGTCTTATTTTTCTCCTTCCTGTTTTCATTTTGTGTATTCTTTATTGCTGTCCCTCAAGTTTACTGACCTTTTCTGCTGGATTCTGATCTGCTCTTACTCTCATCCAGTATATTTCAGTCAAACTCTTTAAGTCTGTTACATTGGTATAAAACAGATCTCTGGGACTTTTTCATCTCTACTTGCTACACTCTGTATGAACTAAGTATCAAGGCTTCTTTTCCCTTCCAGTCCCTGGCAACAGCCCTCTCAACCTACTGCCTGTGTGACTGTCTCTGAAATTCTAGGTTCCTCATACAAGTGAAATTATACAGTCTGTTTTTTATGACTGGCTCGTTTCATGTGATGGGACTCAAGATGCATCTATGTTGTACCATGTTACAGGATTTCCTTTCTGTGTTTAGGCTGAGTAGCAGATGCTGTGTTGTGCGTACTCCATTTCGTCGGTCCATTCATCTGTGGTGGACTTGGATTGCTTCCACCCCTTAGCGATTGTCAATTGTGCTGCTGTGAACATGGGTACAGATACTTCTTTGCACCCTGCTTTCGGTTCTTTTGGCTGTGTTCCCTGAAATGTAATTGCTAGATCATATGATAATTTTGTTTTGAATTTTTTGTGGAACTTCCATACTGTTTTCAAAAAGTAGGTGTAGTATTTGCAATTTTACCTCCAGTTAACAAGGAAAATAAGTATTTTAAGACTGAATTAACACTTCTGTTATTTTTCATATAATCTCAGACTTTAAAAAGCTGCAAGAATAATACAGGTAATTCCTCTATACCCTTCACTAGATTACTCAAATAATAAATTTTACTTTAGTTTGGTCTTTTCTTTTTCTGCCTGTCTATATACATACATAAGTACATATATAGTACTTTATTCCTGATTTAAGTCTTAATATTCCTTTACATACATGGATTTTTATTCCCGTAAAACAAGACATCCTCATTTTTGACTTTTAGTTTGTTGTGTTGTGATCAGAAAATACACTTGAAATGACTTCAGGTTTTTTTTTTTTTTTTTTTTTTTGTCTTTTTCCTTTTTATTAGTACCGGGGATCGAACTCACAACTGCCTGCTTGCAAGGCAGGTGCTTATGCCACTGAGCTAAATCTCCACCCCCATGACTTCAGGTTTTTAAAAATTTATTGAGTCTTGGTTTGTGGCCTGTCGTTTGCTGTCCTCTGAAGAGCGTTTTGTCTGCTGCTGGTGAGGTGTGTGCATTTATTTGGCAGCTGTGGGGTGCTATGCTCTGCAGATGGCTGTTGGGTCTGTTAGGTCTCCGGTGCAGTTTAACTGGTTTCTGCTTGGATTTCTGTCATGATGATCTGTCGATTGCTGGGAGTGGGATCATCAGGTCCTCAGCTGCCACTGTTGCAGAGTCCATCTCCTCCTGTAATGACCTTCCGTGTCCGTTTTTAACGCCTTGGATATATGGCTGCCCCTGAGTTCTTTTGACTTCCGTTTGCATGAAATGGTTTATTCAATCCCTTCACTTTCAGTCTGTCTGTCCTTAGCGGTGGAGTCTGGAAACGTACAGTCAGATCTTGTTTTTTAATCCATTTAGTCACTTTAAGTGGAGAATTCCATCTATATACATCCAAGATAATTACTGATAGCTAAGGTCTTCCTGCAGATGTTACATAACTTCTAATTTTGTTCTGGTTTCTTATTCTTTCTACAGTCCTCCTTTGCAGCTAGAATTCGTTCTCCTAGTGTGCTTTGCTCCCTTGCTTACTAGTTTTGGTTTGTCTGCTATAGATTTGTTTTATTATTATTATAAAGCTTGTAAAAGATACGCTTTTACTCTAATAAGTTATTTTGAAATGACAGCAACTTAAGATGATCATAAAGATGAGAACAGAAACAAAAAGAGAAGGTATACTAACACAAATACTAGAAGATATACTAAGTACACTTATTCCTCCTTGTGTACTCTATTCTGCCTCATTTTGAAGTTTTGCTATCCTACTTTAGACCTTCCTGTGTTGTCTGTCTCATAACATATCAATGTAGCTTTATTTTTAGTTGTTTTTTAGCCTTCATGTTAGAGATATAAATGGTTTATGCACTCACCATGCTTATTCTTAGAGCATTCTGGATTTGTGTAATTACATTTACCAGCTCATTCTCCTCTAATAACTCAGTACAATGCTCAAAAGAGAAAATTATCATTAATACTGTTTTCTAGCTCTCACATACTCATAGTCTCCAATTATCATGGTTGGTTGGTTTGTTTTGAGACAGGATCTCGCCCTATAGTTCAGGCTGACCTTAAACTCACTGTGTAGCTCAGGCTGGCCTTGAACTTGCAGCAATCCCCCTGCCTCTGCCTCCTGAGTGCTGGGAATATAGACATGCATCATCAGGCCTGGGTAGTAGTATTTTGTATAGCAAAAAAGCCAGGATTGCATACTTCCTTTAGTCATGCCTCTAGTTTCTTTTACACTGGAGCAGTTCTAAGCTTGTGTTTGTATTTGCAGATACTGACATATGTTAGATGTAGGGCCCTTTGTTGTCTTCTGTGGGTTCTAGGGATTGAATCCAGGTCCTTTGCACTGAGCTGTGTTCTCAGCCCCTTTTAAAATGTTCGTTTTGAGACCTCTTGCCTGTGTAGTCCAATGCCAGGAGCTGGATTTTTTTCTGAAGAGGAGGTAGCCTAGATGGTGAAGGCTCAGGCACCTTGAGCAGCCTTCTTAGAGCTTCCCATGGCAGAGGCAGGCAGTCTAGCCTTCGGTAGTAACATTGTATCCATTCGCAGAGACACCCTGCAGGATCCCAGGGACAGAGTCAGCCCTCTGTGCTGACACTGAAAAACAAGCTTGTCCTCTTAAAGCTGCCGTGGCTGCTGCTGCTGCTCGGTCCCCTCCTCTGGAGAGCTTTGAGGAACCTGGACCACCAAGCCCTGAAACTTGCATTGATTTTACGGGGTAACTTGGGTTATGTTCTTTGTCTTGCCTGCTCCTTTATCAAATCTGCTGGGTTCGTGGGTTCCTGGGTTGAGGCGACACAGCCCGCAGCAGGTAAGGCTTCCTGGAGGGGCTGGAGTGCGTGGGTGCACCCTCTGCCGTCAGGGCCCAGAGCCCACCTTGGCCTGGCCTGCTTGGCCCAGCTCGATGCCTACTGGTGGACGGGAGGTAGAGGGCGGCAGGTTTGCGGGAAGGGAAAGACAGGGAGGCTGGAAGGCTGCAGTCAGCGTCCCCGGGGCCTGCCACACTCTCATCCTGCACGGCCGGACATCCTGAGAGGTTCTCAAGGGCTGAGGTGAGTTTGTCGCATTATGTTGGTGCTGGGGACTGAACCAAGGACTTCATGCCTGCTAGGCAGTGGACATAGACGTTTCCTAAATGGGACGGGAATCACGGGGACAGGGGAGAGGACAGGGGAGAGGAAAGCGTGAAGAAGTGTGGTGCGCGTGTGCAACTCCCACAGGGAGTCCTCATCAGGTACTGCGGGTGCGTGCTGTAAGGGGGAGGGAGAGAGCCGCTTCCCTGACTGGGGAACGCGCGCGTGCACACACACACGCACTTGCACACACACACCTATGTGATCTTTTTTTTTAAATGCAGAAAGTGTGGAGACTCTTGCAGTGGTGCCGAGAGCGGAGATTTGAGCAGTCAGGTGTCTGGCGGGGGCACAGCCTGGGCTGCAGGAATTCACCTCTGTCTTCTGAGCCCTTGCTCAGCAGTGCAGCATCTGCCGGTGGGAGCGCGAGGCCGGGGCTCAATGCCGGTCCTGGTGGACCATCCCTCGGGGCACTGGCGGAGGAGGGGTGTGAGGAGGACGCGGGCATCTTCACCAGTGTCCACCTGGCGATTGCTGCTACGCTTAATGTTATGGAGGGACAGTAAGAAAGGACCTCTGGTTGTTTAGTCTCTTGACTTTATAAAAAGAATTGAAACTGGGTATCTTCCTGTTCCTTCAGCCAGAGATAGCGGAAGTTAGAAGTGCAACAGCTGTGCGTGTAGAACTCTTCTCTTAGAGTCTTTTAATTGTCCTCTTCAGTTGAGTTGGTAACAGAAAAGGTTGATTTTTAAACTTAAATTTATATTAAAAGTTAATTTAGGGGGCCTGGGGATTTAGCTCAGTGGCATAAGGGCCTGCCTGGTAAGCGTGAGGTTGTGAATTTGATCCCAGTACCACACACACACACACACACACACACACACACACACACACACACGGGATTTCTGAATAAAAATGAAATGGAATAAAATTTTTTTCTTCATTAAAACCAAAAAAGTGGGTTGAGGGAAGGCAGAGAGATTTACCCACAACTTTGTACTTCAAAAAGTGGATGACAGACACAACTTTGTACTTCAAAAAGTGGATGACAGATTGAGAATATACGTGTGGTAAGATGCCCCACAGCACAGAAGCCGGACTGAGCAAAGCAGAGGCCTGCGGAGCTCCTCAGGGAGCACAACTCCCACAACTCCGGGAGGAGCCCCAGGGGCCCCCTGCCGGGAGGGCTGGCTGCATCCCTCCCCTCCCCTCCCCTCCCCTTCTCTCCCCTCCACTACCCTCCCCTCCCCTTTCCGGGGAGCTAAAGCCCTGGGTAAAAGCACTACTTAGGTCGCAAAGTGATGAGTGAGTGTGTGTGTGTGTGTGTCTCAGTGTCCCCAGGCAGGTGAAGAAAGCCAAGTTGTTAGAACTGAGGGCTGCAGAGTGGGCTCCCCTCTTGTGCTCTCCTGCCCTACATCCCTTCTGAGATTTGAGTAGGTGCAGCCTGCTGGCCCATCCGGCTCTGTCAAGCTGACGGAAGTTTGCATATTTATTTTATAAGATGATGTCATGTTCTTTATTGCCCTGTACCTTTGAAAAATATCCCTGCCCCTCTCTTTAAGTTATTTGCCTTTTTCCCCCTTTTGAAATACCCTGCAGTGCACAGCTTGTGTATGTGTACCAAGGGGCAGAGTTATGGTGGACAGTTACTGATAGTATGGTAGCACATGCCTGTAATCCCAGCTGCCTGGGAGGCTGAAGCAGGAGGATTGCAAGTCTATGCCAGCCTTTAGCAAGACCAGGTCTCACAATCAGAAGTAAAAATCAGCCCTTTTGTAGTTCAGTGATAGAGCTCTGGACTTGATACCTAACTTAAAAAACAAAACAAAACAAAAATGACTCTTTAAAGCTGTGTTAGGAAATTAGATCATTACTGTTCTGCTCGCTTTGAATCAGTTTACTTTCTGTGTTGCCTTAATGAAAATTAATTCACTTATCTCAGGGGGACCTTTTTGCCCATTCTTTCCAAAATCATACCCCAGTCATATCACCCTATTAATTGCCTGCTTGTCACTTTCTCAACACAAAATTGCCTCATTTTCTGTAGTCCTGTCTTCTTCATGCAGTGTACATTCCAAGGGACCTGGATTCTTGTTCATCAGTGAATCCTCAGTTTCTGTACAAGTGCCATATTAATAAGTAAACATTCAGTAAATAAGTATAATTATTAAATGACCAGATTCTGGCTGAATCTTCTAAATGTTCAGATTTTATTCAATAGCATGTTTGATGATGTGGTATAGTGAGCAATTTTTAATCTCTAAAATCAGATTTTAAATTAAAATTTGAAGGTCTATTCTTTGAGCCATTTATCATTAAGTAGTGTGTTAACATTTTAATAATTTATGTAGAACACTTAGTTAATGCTGCTATTGGAGGCTAGGAATACTATATCCATATTTGAGTTGGACCTGATTGGTTGATTGTAACACTTTGTTATGAATCAATAAAGTTAAATCATTTAAATGGGTGATATAGTATTTCATTATTGATTTTTTTCTAAGTAGTACAGTTCTCAAAGCAAAAAACATTTTTACATGGGATTTTAAAAGACTTTTTAAGTACTACTATAAATAAGTAAATAAAAGCGCCAGCGAATGCTGAATGAATCGCAAAGGTTTTGTGAGTATAATCTGAGGTTAAGAAATCCCAAAAGTTGTTTTAAAGGACTTTACCCAGTAGGTTCATTGTAACCACCAGAAAGGTTCTACAGAGTAGTATTAAGAATCTAGCTAGAAGCCGGGCTTAGTGGCTCACGCCTGTAATCCCAGCACTCAGGAGGCTGAGGTGGGAGGATCGATATGAGTTCGAGACCAGCCTGGGCTACAAAGTGAGCTCAAGGCCAGCCTGAACTGCATAGCGAGACCCTGTCTCAAAAAAAGAGAGAGAGAGAAAAAAAAAGGATCTAGCTAGATTTTCTGTTAGATTTCATGAAGTTCAAAAATTTTTTGTTAATACAAATTTAGAGAGATGTCACTTCACTTCACTATGGTTTTTTCCATAGATTATCTATTACCCTCTGATTTGAAATGCACAAATTATGCGTTCTTTTTTTTTTTTTTTTTTTTTGTCTTTTTTTGAGATGGGGTCTCGCTCTGCAGTCCAGGCTGGCTTTGAGCTCACTTTGTAGGCCAGGCTGGTCTCCAACTCACAGTGATCCTCCCACCTCAGCCTCCTGAGTGCTGGGAGTACAGGCGTGAGCCGCCACTCCCGGCATTATGCGGTAATTCTATTAAAGAAAATAAAAGTAATGCCTTTTATGAACTAGTATAACAGAAAAGCTATAGGTCTATTTATCGGATCTCATTTTGCTTTTGATTTTTCTATTCCAAGATTGAAGCAAGTGTTGACATATAACGTAGTGTTTATTTTTCACATTTCCTAGAAATACCCTTATTCCAGATGAAGTATTAAAGATTTCCCAGGAAACAATGATAATTTATAGGTTATGTGATTACAAAGTAGCAGCCCACAAACCACATAGCAGAAGATTGCATTTTGTTCTGTGTTGTTTTCCCTGTTAGGGAGAATGTCACTTGTTTCCCTAACTTCAGTCTCATTATGAAAAGTCTGATCTGAACCTCAGTATTTATTACCCTTTAAGGGCAGGGCAGCTTTGTTCCCAGCTTCTGAGGTCTAAAAATTGCTTGTGGAGGAGTCACTGAGTTATATTTAACTTGAGCACGGCGGAATGGAGTTAGGCTAGCCTTGGCAGATGTGACCGGGAGGTTTCTCCCAGGGACCTTTGAAGCCTGCAGGTCGCTGCGTATGGGCTGCACAGTACCCTGCCTTTTAGTGTGAAGGGGGACGGTACGAGCGTTCTCCATTTGTTAATTTCATTCACCCGTGATGAAGGTGTGGCCAGCATCTGTTGAACTCATTTGTAAACATTTGTGTTTAACTTAGAGGAGAGGCTGTGGGGTCCCTGGCGCTGAGACGCTGAGCTTCTGTAGGAACTCGTGGATCAGACTGGGGTGCACTTGCCTAACTACACCAAAGTCCTCAAAACAGCGTAGAGCAGGCAGCAAGGAATGGGGCGGAGGAGCTGGGGGAGCTGTGAAGAAAGTGGGGTCTTGGAGGCCTTTGGTGGGAGGCGAGAGATTTGGGGCCGGAGGGGAAGAGCGTGGGAGTGCAGCGTGGCCGAGCCGCGTCCCCGGCTGTGGGCAGCTAGGCCAGGGCGGGGGCGGGCGCTGCTGGGTCGCGGGTTTCATTCTGCGAGCAGTACCAAGGGGTAAAAGGATAGTAGTGCCCTCTCAGCTCGGAGCAGAGCCGCATCAGTTACCTTTAAAAACAGGATCCTCTTCATTCGGCCTAACAGTTTCTGCTGTTGTAAATTCCACACATGTGGCATGGATTTATCCGCAGTTAGCAGTTGTAGGTGTTGGTGGAAGTGTTCGGGGGAGCCCCGGTCCTGCTGCACCGTGACCGCTCTCGTCTTCCCCGAGTGGTGGCACGTGTGGCGAGGTGAGGGGCTGAGACCCGACGCGGTCAGCAGCCGCCGGCCTGGCCGACCCCGACGGACGCTGGGCTCCGCTGCTGGGTGCTTGCCTTTCCCCGCTCTCCGTCCTCCTAGCTGCGCACCCCTGTGCTGTGCCAGGGTTTGGTGGGACCTAAGGAAAGCCGATCACCTTCCTCCAGCGTTCGCGTGTCATCCAGTGAGCGGCGTGGCCTCGTTACTCGTGTGTTAGTACGTGTGTGTTAGAGGAGAAGGCCCGCATCCAGACGAGGCCGCTCTGGGAGGCAGTAGGCCCTGAGCAGAAGGAGGAGCCGGGAGGATTGGGGGGAGGAGGGGGAGGATTGGGGGAGGGGGAATAGAAGGGGGAGGAGGAGCGGGGAGGATTGGGGGGAGGAAGAGGGGGAGGATTGGGGGAGGGGGAGGAGGAGCGGGGAGGATTGGGGGGAGGAAGAGGGGGAGGATTGGGGGAGGGGGAGGAGGAGCGGGGAGGATTGGGGGAGGAAGAGGGGGAGGATTGGGGGAGGAGGGGGAGTGGGGAGGATTGGGGGAGGAGGGGGAGGACTGGGGGAGGAGGAGGAGTGGGGAGGAGGGGGAGGACTGGGGGAGGAGGAGGAGTGGGGAGGAGGGGGAGGACTGGGGGAGGAGGAGGGCGAGGAGCGGGGAGGATTGGGGGGAGGACGGGCAGGATTGGGGAGGAGGAGTAGGAGGGGGAATAGAAGGGGGAGGAGGAGCGGGGAGAATTGGGCGGAAGAGGAGGGGGAGGAGCGGGGAGGATTGGGGGGAGGAAGAGGGGGAGGATTGGGGGAGGAGGAGGAGCGGGAGGATTGGGGGAGGAGGGGAAGGACTGGGGGGAGGAAGAGCGAGGGAAAAGAGCGGGGAGGAGAGTCCCCGACTACAGGGCCCGCGGGAGGACTGGAGCTGCGAGGAGCCTGGTGTCTGCAGGGCCCCACAGTGGAGCTCCAGGGGAGTCTGTCATGGCTGGCTGGCGACCGTCTGACCATCTTTATTTTTACTGTATCCCTACAGAGAATGCCTTTGGCTTTACGGTGTTTGCAACTGAGATTCCGTGAAGGCGGGCTTCTCGAACCAGTGGTCTCGGGTTTCCTCCGCCGGGGTCTTTGGCATCAGAGATGCAGTGTGTGAGGAAGCTGGTGGAGTAGAGAATACTCCCAGGTGTTACGATCGGAATGGTGATTAGATCAGTGTCAGGGAGAGAACGGCTCAGAGTAACTGTGGCAGGATGTAGATTTTATTTTTATGGTTGGCCCAGTGGACTTCGGATTCAGTGGTTTCCACAGTACCCGTCCTTGTATTCAGTTCAGCTGGTGAGAGTGGTCTGGGTGCTGTCTACCCGACATACACCGGAGGCAGTTGTCATGCCTGGACTGTCTCAGGATCCAAGATGCTGGAGAGGCTACACAAGTACAAAGACTTTTTAATTTTTCATGTGCAATTTGGGTGTCTGAGTGTGCTTTGTCATATATCTGCCTCAGGAGTCCACCTTAGCGTGCTGTAAAACCTGTTTTAAAAATAGGTATGAGCCACTGGGTGCCACCGAGGTTGGTGACACAAAGGCGTGAGTTTGCAGAGCAGTGTGCTTCTGAAGAGAGATTTTTTGGTAAAGCAACAACAAAGATTTGAATTTTTATTTGTATAGATTGGTAAAAGGGACTCTATGCTTTTTATGTTGTTAGATAATTGAAATTCATGGCTGTAGCTTGATAAATATTTTAAAATTGGCTTTCAGATTATCTTATTTAGAGGCAGGCAGTGTTTTTCCCTCACCTTTATTGAAGCTCATTCTGCTGTTTTGGTTTTAATTATTATTTATATATGAGCATTTAAGTATTCCCTAAATATATTAAATATCTCATAGATTTCATGGGTTTATTGATACAGCCTTTCGTATTTGTGTATGAGATGTGTATCTGCACTGTTGGGGAGGGTAGGGAAGGAGACTTATCTTGGTAGGTGATCTGGAAGTTTTTCAGTAAAGAGTGTAAAATAAAAGGGGGTTAACTAGACAAGTAGATATTCTCCTTCTTTTTTGTTTCTTTGTTCATTTCTTAGGGTCTGCGGGGGGGGGGGGGGGACTGATTAGCTTTTGTCATGCCCAGCAAACAGTGAAAGGTGTAATGTGGTAATGAACGTCCTGTAGCAGAATCAGTGTGGACAATCGTAGACCAGAATGTGACTGAAATTAGTGACTCCCCCCAGAGACTCCAGGACTGGGATTTTAAGCCAGTAAAGGAAAACTCCCCAAAATCCTGTTGAGAGAAACAAAGGTAACCATACCTGCTGGAGAAGCTTCTGAGGAGGAGGTGAACTTTCAAATTTCCAATTCATGTCTGTGTAGTTGAGAACTGACTTTGTGATCTTATAATGAAGGAGTTATTTTTACCTGTATGTCAACACAAAAATGGTGGCCTGTGTTCTTGTTCTCAGTTTGTTCATCCTTCCCTCCCTGCTTTTCTAGCCCTGGAGATTGAACCTACATCTTTCCCAAGGAGCTATATCCCTAACCCATTTTATTTTTTAACCTTGAGACAGGCTCTCTCTCAAGCTGCCCAGCCCAGACTCAGTCCTGTGATCCCTCCTGCCCGAGCCTCCTGGCGCCAGGGTGACCTTCACGCGCCCCACACGCACTCTCAGTTGGTTTCCATGTTTGAAAGGGAAATATAGAAAGTCTCCCAGTTCCTGTATGAGGAATTTGGGAGTGGGGTGGGTTTTTTTTTTTCTTTATTTCCTTTTTTATTAGTGGACGTTTGCACTTCATTAAGTGCACATTCATTGAGGGAGGAGTGCATGCACATAGCAGTGTGATTTTATTTTATTTCCCTGACCCTCCCCACACCTGGGACAATTTAAAATACAAAAATGAATAATGAAAGCAGTTCTCATTGGAGAGCTATGCGTTCTGAGCTGTGGTAGGCATTTTATGTATACCCTTTATTGGTCACAAAATCCTTTTCTGGGGTGACCAGGTCCAGGTGCTCCTGATTTATGAGCGGTGAAGTGGCTTCTTCAGGATTCCATTTGAGCTCCACAGGGCTTTCCATTCTGTGAGCTGCTCTTTCCACTGTGCCATGCTATTTGACAGGAATTTCAAAACAGTTTTGCTTGGATTTGATCCATTAAAAATGACAATATTAATATCTTAGGAACGGTATTAAATAATTGGGGCTGTAGCTGTCAAAAATACAAGCATTAACTTGGAAACCCTGCTTTGCCTTAGAGGGTGATGTCTGACGTTTGTTCTTGATAGCAGACTTCATTGTAATGAATGCCAGTGTGTTCTGGGTCCCTCCTTCCGTAGGCTTTCTGGGGCTCTTCTGCCGTTGGTCGCTGTGGTGCTAGGATTGGCTCTGTCATGTGCTTTGCTTCCCCACTTCTGAGATCTGGTGTGGCCTTGGTGATCCTTGTTGGTAGTGAGTGCCAGGGTCAGCTTCTGGTTTTAAAGCTGGTTTTGGTTCATCCTTAAACCATACCAGAGGAGCTGTCAGGGCCAGTGTTGTCCTGCAACTAGCAGAGCGTGCTGGGGTGACTGGAATTGGTTTGAAATTCTCTCTAGGGCTAAAGAATGATCATATTTAAGACTCTGTTAGATACATGAGATAGGTGTGATCTTCTGGGAGGGTGGTCTGTGGTTTCTAAATAGTAGCCAGACTGGTATCTCAGAAGTCCTTAATTATTGTCTTTTTTTTTTTTTTTTTTTTTTTTTTTTTTGAGACAAGATCTCACTCTGTAGTTCAGACTGGCCTGGAGTTCACTCTGTAGCTAAGGCTGGCCTTGAACTCTTAGTGATCCTCCTGCCTCAGTCTCTTGAGTGCTGGCATTATAGATATGTGCCACCACACCTGGCAATGTCTGTGAAATTAACTCTAGCATTGGTTTAATATTTAATATAAATTTTGTTGCTGTTGTTATTTTGTTTTTTGTCTTTTTGAGACAGGGTCTCACTATGCAGTTCATACTGACCTTGAACTTACTTTGTATCCCAGGCTGGCCTTGAACTTGCAGTGATCCTCCTGCCTCAGCATCTCGAGTGCAGGGATTATAAATTTCTCTGGTCATTTGATTTTACTTCCGTTTTTTGTTTACTGAGTATCAAGGAAAATCATGATTATACATGTTGGCATCTCTGTCAGTCCCTCCACTAGCAACAGTAATTTAAAGATGTTTCTTGATAGGGGCCACAGCAACATTGATCAGTTACTAAGTGAGCCAGCTGGTTTTCATTGTTTGTGACTATATACATGAAGACTTTCCAGGATAACTTTGGACATTTTGATACTTACTTAAAATGTTCCGTTTGCTTAAAAAACAATTCATTCTGTTTTAGGAATGTTCATACATTGTCTTTACACACAGAAAAAGCTTAACTGATTTTTGTTTACTGAAGAGAACCTGTTGCTAAAATAGTAATGAGGAAGGGTGTAACACAAGTATAGTTGTGCACCCCTTGCTCTGTAAGTAACCGGAGCGCTCGGGGTGTGCTGGTCAGCCTCCCTCGGGAAGGTGGAAGTAAACTCACTGGTGTGTTTTTCTCTCTTGTGCAGCCTAAAATGATGAGTGTGTAAACTCAGTGGAATAAATGGCGTCCAAAGTCACAGATGCTATAGTCTGGTATCAAAAGAAGGTAAGTTCAACTTTTAAAGTGGTTTAATTTCAAAACTCTGTTTATTTTGAGGAATAGCTTTATGTTAAATATTGCCTAAAATAGTGACAAAATTAGGTTTTTAGATTTTTGAATGCAAAGGGAAAGTTTCCTTGTACTTGATTTACTTCTAATTGGAAGGATTATGCCTAAAAATACTTCTGTACTTTTTATTCCACAATATCAGTGTAGCTGGATTAGTCAGTTAAAACAAACAGAATATAATTAGAATTATATAAAGAGCATTAAATTTTTCTTTTTAGGAGGATCAGGTGTAATAAAAGTTATAATTTTGTTTATAATTCTCTTTTCTAAAGTTTAAAAGAAGATAGATTGTCTTAAAACTAAATTGTTTACTGTTAAAATCATTTATATTTTAAAATAATGTTTTATATGGTATCTTACATTTTTAGTGTGTATAATGAATGTGTTTGTTTACACATCTTGAAATATTTTTGATGCTTATTTTTCAGATCTATAGTAACAAAATATAATTATACATTTAAAGCTTTATTTTATGAGAGAAAATGAAACAATTTAAAATTAGTTGAAATGGATATAAGTGATAAAACATTGTAAAGATTAGATAAATCTAATAATGTAGCCTGTCTTTGGGTATGTTATATATTTCTGGGTAGAACGTACTACAGATACATAATGTCACATTTTTCATAGAAGGTACTTAATGGGAAGTACTATGCTAATTTATGATTAAGTCAGTTTTTTTGTGATCCTGTAATGTCGCCTTTAAGTGTAAATTTTAATCAATTAAAAACCTATGTGCTTAGCAAAAGAAGTGAATAAAGGAAAATCACACAGAATTGAACACAGATCTTGGAAAGATCTTTTCTTTCCTTACTTCTGTTTATGGAGAAGCATGTATGATATGCGTCCTCTCTCTGGCCTTCTGCATTCCGCAGTTGGAAGTGGAGCTCCTGCTCCGAACGCACTGTGCTTGGCTGACCTTTCTTGGGATGGGATGGGAGGACTTGGAATGTTAGGCTCAGGCAAGGGAGTGCAGTGACACCAATACCGCCTGTGTCTCAGGATCACTTACTTAGCAGCTTCAGACTTGTGCAGCCACTATTTCCCCAGAGCAGCCGCACAGGAGGTGTGAAACACACCAGGAAATACAGTGACGCATTTCATGTTAGGGACCTACTAGAACCACTATCTGGATTTCATTGGCTCTTTTTTTTTTTTTTGGCTTTTACATACCTTGAAGGAGTATTATTTCAGAGCTTCCTGTAAAAAGAAAAAGAAACAGCAGGCACCCATCCTGTAGGGCCTTCCTTTAACCTTGCCAGGTCTGAATTCGGCTGCCCAGAGGCAGTCAGTTTAAAGTCTCAGCCCAAAGTTCTGCTCCTCTTCATTCATCATGAGTGGCCACTTCGACTGAGAACTGCGGAGTTCTGCACATGGCCTCAGAGTAAATGGTTGAGCCTCTGAGGTCTGCAAAGTCCTTGTCTCGGGTACCCTGCCATTAGAGCGCAGAATGCAGCCACAGGCAGTATGGAAAGTGAATCCGCCCGGCTGCCCAGCTGCGGTCCCGGTCCATACAAGTTAATTTGTAAAACAGACAAAGCTGGATTTGGCCCACAGGTCTTAGTAGCCTCCATAGCACAAGGATTGTCCTGCCCCAGAATGAGTAATGTCCAGTTGAATAACATTAGTTTTTTAAAAAATTATATTTGCTGTGTGTTTTTACTTTTTTTTTTTTTTTTTTTTTTTGTCTTTTTTTGAGACAGGGTCACTCTATGCAGTTCAGGCTGGCCTTGAGCTCACTTTGTAGCCCAGGCTGGTCTCAAACTTGCAATGATCCTCCCACATTAGCCTCCGAGTGCTAGGATTACAGGCGTGAGCCACCATGCCCAGCTGCTGTGTGTTTTTAAACATGCATACCTTTTCTTGCTTATTTCCTTGTAGGTGTTATTTCTGACTGTTTGAAAAAGTTTTCACTTTTTTTTTTTGGTACGGGGAATTGAACTCACCACCTTGCCAGGCAGGTGCTTGTGCCACTGAGCTAAATCCCCAGCCCCAGCTTAAGCTTTTTTTTTTTTTTAAATAAGCTTCCCTTAAGCCCACTTTGGTTCTTCAGTGACTACAAATTCTGGTGAAATCAGCGGTCACTGCTTCTATTATTATGTTTATGTCGGCTTCAGTGACACCCGTGTCCTATAAGGCACTGTAACATTTCCAGAGGCCCTGGCTGACTCACTCCACAGAGTCAGCAGAAGCGCTTCGGTGCAGGAGCAAGGCTCCTGTTCTTGCAGCTGAAAGCAGGAAGCTGCGGGGACAGGACAGCCGTCCCAGACTGACCCAGACGGAGGAGACAGTTGTTGGCTTTGTTGGCTGCATTGCGGCCAAGGCCTGGGCCAGGGCCCAGGGCATGTGTTTTGCTGTGCTAATAAAGTAAAGGTTACTTGAGTGACTCCTCCTTACGTGTATCTGTCCCTTGCCATCTGGAATTTTGCCCCTGACCATTGGAGAAAATTCCTAATTTGGATTTTGGAGCAAATTATAATGCAAGCCAAGGATATTATTTGGGGGGAAAATATATCTAATGTTCATGCTTACAGCTCACTTGTCAGGCCTCAATGGCTTTGATCTTAGTGATCGTGGTGGTGCTGGAATTCTGTTTGGATGTGTTTTGTTTGCTTGTTTTCTTCTCCCTTCTTGGGCTGTCTACCGACCTGCTTTTGAAGGCTGAGCCCACTTCTCAGCCTCCCTCCTGCTGTGTTATCTTACTTTTGTAGCCTTGAAGATTGTGTTTCCTTCAGTTCCCACTTTGCCTCTGTGTCCGTTACCGCAGGCTGACAGTCAGCTGAGCCAGCTCAGCCCCATGAACCTGTGTCATGGTCCAGGCCTCGCAGGTGTCCATCAGGCTGTCCTCCCTGCTCGGGAATGGTCTTCCTGGAACTGTCCGGTGTGCAGCCAACTGGCTGGGCGGGCTTGAGCGCTGCCTTTCAATGTCAGCCTGCGAGTTCCCCTCACTGACCTTAGATCATACCCATTTATTTTTCTTTTCAGTATGTGCTTATGAACAATCCTTTTCCAGCTGATTATGCTTTAGTAAAAGGAAGACTTGAGTACTCAAATGGACACTTGCTGAGTATTGATCATAGGCAAACAGTTTTTTTAAGCTTTGGTTTCTCTTCTCTATAATGACCAGATCGATTCTCGGTGTCTTCACAGGTCCCTGTGAAATTGTGATGCAAGCCAAGGGTCTTATTTTGCTGAAAAATATATCTAATGTTCATGCATACAAAATGTCACATTTGATTTGGAACCCAGGTTAGAATGTCCTGGATTAGGTGATTGAAAAGTTTCATGTTTTACCGTTGTTTTTATGTCTGTCATTCAGTGGTAGCCAGCTTAGACGGGCTGGGATCATTCCTTGTAAATGAAAACCATGTTTTTGAGTATTTGTTTATCTGACTTATTTTCATCACCTTTTTCTCCTGGAAAACACTGACATTTTCGAATGTTTGTGCTGAATGCTAAACTGGCTGGCCCCACAAGCCGTAGCTTGATTTGTGGATGGTTTTCAAAGTGGATTTCTCTACCAACTGTGAAATTTCCTGGAGAAATATAACAAATTATGTGCCATTATTATAAATATATAGAAATTAAAATTAAATATCAAGTATCTCTTAATTATTCTACACATAGTTTGCTCTGAGATGTTTAAAATCCTTTGATAGCTTATTTTAAAAACTGTCCTATTCTAGCAATTGTAATCATGAATCGCTTATAAGTTTCTGTTGTTACAAAGTAATTTGTAATAATTATCTTGGTGGAACACTTTACCAGTGGCAGTGGAGAAACCAGAATACTTTCTGAGTACTCATGGGCTGCTGAGGCCTTTTTATAACGGAATACTTTGCGTTTGTATTTCTGGTTTCTCATTTTCAAGGAGAGGGAATTGTTTATCATCCAGAATGGGGACCATACACCTAAGTGTGCTAACTTGCTCCCGGTTGTGTAGGTGGTCAAGAAGTATTAGTTGGAGCCGGGGATGTAGCACCTGCCTGCGAAGCGCAGGGTCCTGAGTTTGATTCCTGTCATCAAAAAAAAAAAAAAAAAAAAAGTGTTAGGTGTCAGCACGCAGTCCCAGACCCTGGGTTACTCGTGGTCTTTAAGATTGTCCTTTGTGCCTCAGTGAAGCAAATGTAGCACAAACCTGGTATTGGCTCTCCTGCTGCACTAGAGATTGAACCCAGGCCTTGTGAATACTAGGCAGGCTCTCCACCACTGGGCTCCTTCCCCTCCCCTTTTGTTTTTTTTTTTTTTTTGAGGCAGGGTTTTGCTGAGTTGTCTAGGCTGGCCACAAACTTGTCATTTTCCTGCCTCAGTCTCCCGAGCAGGCATATCCTACAGCACCCGGCACTAACCTGTCTTAAGAGGAGAGCTCTGCTGTTTCTTTAATAGGACTAAATTTCAAGCCCATGCCCTCCTCACAAAAGAGGGGCACTCTCTAATTGACTTTCAAGCTAAAGTAACACAGGTGGTGAGGCTGATCTCAGGCTGCCTGAATTCCAAGCCCAGGGCACCATCATCTGTGCCTTCCGCCTCTCCCTGTCCTGCTTTCTGGAGTCTGCAGATGCCCCCCTTCCTCAGAGGGCTTCCCACGTGCTATGAGAAGACAGGATGTGTGGGGGTGGCTGAGATGCAGTGGGTTCCGACCTGAAACTCTCCCTGGCCTCTCTGCCAGTCCTAGAGCGCTGCTTCCTAAGTGAATTCATTTCCCACAGGCCTGGGCCTTGGAGCCAGGGAGCAGGAGGCAAACCCTGGGTGAGCCGGGCACGGTGTTTGTTCTGTTTGCTTCCCGGCTGGCCTGGCGTGGGGCTTGTATTCCAGTGTCCGCTAAGGAGACAGGCAGCCCTCTAGGAAGGCTCCGCTTCTTACAGACAGCAAATACTGACAGCAGCACTCTCGGTGCTCGTCCTGTGCCGCTGTGAGTATCCAGGTAAGTAAGTGGGCCAGTGCAGGCAGCAGCGTGTCCTCTGTCTGCGTGCAGGGTGGGTCTCTCTGCTTAAGCCTTCTTCCCTGGGAAGAGCCTGCCAACAAGCCAAAGGTGGTGGAATTGAAAAACAGGGAGGGGGCTGGGGATTTAGCTCAGCAGCATAAGCGCCTGCCTTGCAAGCAGGCAGGCAGTCGTGAGTTCGATCCCCGGTACCGATAAAAAGGAAAAAGACCGAAAAAAAAAAGAAAAGAAAAACAGAGAGAACCTGACTTTTTTCAGAGCTTTTGATCGTAGATCTGATCAGCACCTGAAATCTACCCTGGGACTCCTTATTTTTCTTAGTCATCCACAGATGGGTTTTTTAAGCTCCTTGCTGCCGAAAGCGTACTGAGTAGCTGCAGAAATGCTTCGGGTCTTCCATACATGTTCTGCCTCTGGATAACTATAGTAGCCAGTAGAAGGTTAAGATCTATGGAGGAAAAAATCCTAAGCTATAGACAAATGAGTGCGTTGTGTTTCTCGCTAAGCTCCCCTAGCCATGCTTCCGAGGTGCCATTTAGCCGGTAATGCGGCTGCTGGCCGGGAAGAGCGCTGCTCTTTGGGTTGTGCCTCTAACTGCGCACTGCCTGGGTGCTGCACTGCTTCCTCAGGAGCTCCCATCCCTCCTCTGTGAGCTTTACACAGCAGTGCTCTCCAGAGCCTCACAGGCCGAGGGATGCCATCAACCCTGGGATTTTTAAAAAGGCTAGTAAAAGTGGTTTGTGGGTTGTTCAATAAATACGAAGCATTACCCTTAAGAATAGTGATTATCTTTCTTTGTCTGTCTGTCTGTTAGTTTTTTGAGACAGGGTCTCACAGTGAAGTCTAGGCTGGTCTTAAACTCATTGTGTAGCCCAGGGTGGCCTCGAACTCGTGGTTGATCCTCCGGTCTCAGCCTCCCAGGAGCTGAGATTGCAGATGTGCACCATTGCACCCAGCCAAAAATAGCAGTTGTCTTATGACTTGACATTGGAGCGCATCCTAGGACCAGCAGTTTCTCTAAAGTCTCTGTCTGTGGTATGGGTACCCTTTTCCATGCAGCTAAAGAAGTGGGGACGTGGCAACAGCAAGGCCAGAGAGAGTGCTTTGCCCACGGCCCAGCACCAGCCCGGGATGCCCGGCAGCCCATGCTGTGCCCCTGTGGACTGTTCAGCAGTCAGACTTGGTGGGCAGGACTCCTTGGCTTCTTTCAGGAAGGCGTTAGAAGGAGGAAGGTTTGAGCTGCCTCCAGCCGGGTGTGTACTATAGTCTGAAGAAAATGACGCCAGGGAGGACTGAAGTACGAGAGAGCTCAGATACAGGAGAGAGGAACGGCTGTCACCCAGCCGGACCTCAGAACCATCTCAGAAGGGCTCAGCAGCAGCTCGGGGAGCCCTTGCTTGTCACTTAGGAGGCCCTGGGCTCCCCCCAGCCCTGGGGCACAGCAGCCCCACATCACACAGTCCAGCATTTAGGAGAGGAACCCGCAGCCTGGTCCTGTGCCTGGGTTATCGTCTCCCACCCTGAATTACTGGGCTTTGACCTTGACAGCTAGTAATTCAGCTGAATGACTGAATAAATTCTCTCAGGTGTGGGAGCTGGTTTGAATTGGATTTTTACTTAGAGTATCCTGATATATATATATAAAATTTTTCTAGAAGTATATATTCAGAAAGTTGCACAGAATTTGAGTCTGCTTGATACGTATTTGCATAGGGGGTGGGAATTTAGCACAGTGGTATAAGCACTTGCCTGGCAAGTGTAAGTTCATGAGTTCAATCCCCAGTACCAAAAAAACCCCAGAGATAAATGTTTTCATAATGCACATCAATTGTAAAATAGTTCAGCTCAAACCCTGAAGCTGGGCAGTGTGGCAGCATTCTGGAGGCTGAGACAGACTGATCTGCAGAGTTCAGGGCCAGCCTAGGCAGGCAGCATAATAGGACCCTACCACCGAAGGTGAATGTACCCTTTACTTTACACCTTCCAGATCTATTCCAGTGGGTGGCAGGAACAGGGTCTGGGGTTCGGAGAGCAGAGTCTGATTGAAAATCTGATTTGGGGTGATTGCTTATTGGCTCTGAATTTAACTGTCTTTCTGTATGGAAAGGAATGATAATACCACCTTTTGTATTTACTGAGGATTAATTGACAATCTGTATAAATTCTTAGTTTAGTGTTAAACAACAGGATATGCTTTCAGTAAATGTTATCTTTTATTCTTACTTCATATGCCCCCAGACTGTCAAGAGGAATCCCTCAAAAGACTAAAGTACTCTGTTTCATGGGTTCTAAAGATTGTTGTGAGACTAGAAAGACTGAAATATCAGGCTCCTAATTCCTGTGTTACAGCGGTGGGTGTTTAGTCAGTGTGTGCTGTATAACACTCACACAGCAGAGTCATGATGAAGTGGTCGTTGCAAGCCTCAGTGCTGCGTGCTTGAGTCACTCGACGGGTTTTCTTTCTTTCTTTCTTTCTTTTTTTTTTTTTTTAAATCGGTACAGGGATCGAACTTACGACCACGTGCTTGCAAGGCAGGTGCTTATGCCTCTGAGCTAAATCCCCAGCCCCTACTCGATGTGTTTTCTTCCTCTTCCTGTTCAACATCACTTAACTCATCAAAAATAAAGCCTGCCGTAACAGAAATAGGACAGCTAAGACGGTTGCTGTAATATTTGCCTTTACACATAGGGTTTATTTTCTTTCTCTGTTTTACCTTAAAAGTTGTCAGTTTTTGTACTCACACCCTCTCACCAGTTTGGGAACCTATAACTAAGTAAATGTGTTTTAATTTTGTTTACAAGTGAAAGAAGAAACTATATTTAAGAGTCTATGGAGTTCATCTAGTTTTGGTCAACTTTTTACTTCCCAGGAACAAACCTAATGCACATAATGCGGAGCTAATTTAGTCGCAGTCACAGATTAGTAACAAAGGTCAGGGAACTTTTAGGTTGCCATTCCTCCTATACTGAAGTCCGTTTTCAAAACAGACTAGTGAGACTGAGTTTATTTGAGGTGGCCTGTCATATGCAGGTCTTTGGAGAGTTGTATACCTTTGTTGAACAAAGTACGGTTGGCTTTATTCACACACATTGATTTCAGACTGGTCTTGCTGGGGAGAGGTAGCTGATGGTGTTAGGGGATTTCTCAAGAGCATCTTGTCAAGAGTGCTTCCATCTGTGTTTATTTGATAATGAAATGATTTGTTTTTCACAGTTCAGTGGGCTAAAAGATACAGTCAGGGTATTGGCAGGGTTGGTTCCTCCTGGAGAGAAGAGACCCAAGGGAAATCGGCCCCGTGCTTTATTGTAGCCTCCGATGAACAGTCCCCACGGACACGTGGCGTGGGGGCCTGTAAATAGCCTCGGTTTGGGGAGGAACCTAAAGCCGGCATTAGGGATATACAGGTAGCCCATTGGTCCTCGGTTTGGCGCCATATGTAAATTTCCAGGGGCGGTAAGATGGCGTCACAGGTAACTTCCTAGGGGCAGGGGAGATGGGGCTTCCTGCTTCCAGTTGTGGCTTTCCTGGCTACAGTGTCCTATCTGGGCCAAAACCCTTTCACTTTTATATTTGTATTTAATTCCAACTCAGGTGGTCATTTTTTTAGAGACAGTCAATGATTTATCACAAAGATCTATTTTTAGTTTTGGAACCTTTTTAGTTGGAACCTTTTGTTCCAACCCCCACCCCTCTTTCCTTCCCCCTCATACTGAGATGAGAATTCTTTGAAGATTGATACACCCATTATGAGAGATAACTGACGTATGTAAACACTACAGGCAGTGCCTTTGCTAGAAAGGAAAAGACACTTAGAGGTGATCAGGTTCGCTTTGTCTTTTTGATATTTACATTCTTGACATTTAATTGCTTTCCCTCTTGTCCTTTGCTTTAATTTCCAGCCCAAGGTAGGTATTTTCCTCCCTGTGTGTCATTCTGTCCTGGGATCATGTGGAGCGCTGATGATAAAGAGATGCTTAGAGAGGAACAAAGGAAATGGTGATTTTCTTAAGTTTACCACCACCCAATTGTAGTTGGTGAGTTTGATCAGTTATAGATAAATGAGTTGCATTGCTCTAGGGCTCAGTGTCGGGGAAAGCTCCAGGTGTCAGCAAGGAGCAGTTTAGTTGAAGCTCTTTCCTTGACTCAGAAAGCTGCTTCTCTGGGGTCCTGTGCCTTTGAGCTGTTGATGACTTCGTGCTATAATCTCCGTTTTTTTTTTTTTTTTTAAACTAAAGAATCATCAAGGTAGGGACAAAATATAGCTCAAAAGGAAGCACTCATTTGCCTAAGCAGTGCCTAAAAATTGTTTGCACAGGTAGGGGGAGGTCCTGCAAATGATTTGAATAGAGGTAAAATTATTTAATGAGTCTAAAGCATCATATACCTGTTGAATTTTTGAAAAGAAAAGTATTTCATGGCACACTGGAACACCACTCTCCAACCTTTTTTATTCCGATTAATAAATTTAAAGTAGAGACATTAGTTAAAGATAGAATATTTGCCACTTGCATTCCAAATATCTTGTTTATCTTTAACTGTGGTAACAGATATAGTGGGGAAGAAGTTGATAGCTAACATTGATAGCCTAAAATTAGGCAAAATGTGCCTTCCTTGACCTGAAAGAATCTAAACCATTGGTAACTGCTGAATGTTTATAATTCGGTAAAGAATGACATTTATAACAGGGCAGCGTAGAAACTAAATTGCTGTCTTCCAAATTTCCCCTATAGTTTATTCAGAAAAAAAGCTATTGGTTTAGTAGCAAAGTTTTACAAAGAATAAAATGCTGAAGAATATGACCTAAAGGTTTCACCCTGGAACTTCTACACAGAATTAATAACCTTGTTAGAATGTATTTTACCTGGCAGTTAAAAAGGACTCTTGGTCCACTTTTGCTTTCTGGTCCTCCTCCGACCCCACCCCTGTAATAGGATTAGAATCGCAGGTAGAGTCTTGGCTTACAGCTTTGTGATCTCTTACCAGGTAAAGGTGTGCAAGGGGAGCTTGGTAAGGTGGTCTTATTAAAATTTAATCATTTTATAGCTTTGAGGAATCAGAGGATGAGGTCTTATTTTTCCAGGGTTCAAAATGGTAGGCAGCAGGATATATTTTTAATTCTCATGTTTGTTTTGTCCTGACATTTGGTTGTATTATTAGAAAATTAGGAGAAAAAATACTAAGTGAAGCCTCACTTTATGGACTTTTATAGGGAGAATTTATTTGATTTAAGGATTTAAGAGTTTTCTTACGAAGTCTTTCTGTCTTTCTCCAAAATAAAATGTCATGGCCGGATTTGTATCTATCTGCATTTAAATAACATTTATGATAGGTCTAAATGTATCAGACTCTGAGTTCTTATCTTAAGAAACGCATTATGGAAGGACAAAACATAAATAAACAGCTGCTGTCGTTTCTGGTAGTGCTGTAATAGAATTACCTTCGCAGGAGTATGAAGACGCCTGTAACGCTTCCCTTACATTTGTTCTTCTGGTAGCGATCCCATTACTTGTTTACAAACATGGTATAAATATTTCTGAAGTCTGCCACTGTCTCCTTTGTTATTTCTTCATTCTCGTTGCAGTGTTCTCTGCACACCCATGAGAATGATCATCTTAAGCAAAAACCTGACCTTATCCTTTCCCCACTCAGGATCCTTGAGACACTTTCTCTCCCGGAAGACGTCAAGTTCCAAGTTTCTTCCAGGATTAAGAACTGTGAGGGTTTTTCTTACCTCATTCCAGTTTGCTTCGTGGTCTCATTACTTGCCCCTTTCTCTGTTCAGCTCTTCTTCCCTTCTGATGCCATCCCTTCCACAAATACAGCTGTTCCACCTTGGTGCCTTTTAAAACCTCGCTCAAGATGGTCTTTAAAACTCAGAAGCCACGTGTTCCCCTCAAGGACATCTTTCAGAATCCTCTGGGGCTGGATTAGGTGTTTCCTGCTCCTGTGGCCATAGAAAAGATTGGTATGCTCCTTCTCATGGTAGTAGAGTGCTTTTAGCCTTGTGATTCATATTGTCTTTCTCCCTTTCCCTCCCTCCTTCCCTTCCTTTCTCCTGACCCCTCTCATTTATAAGAGTTACAGAATCATGTAGTTAACATAGCATCCTGCAAAGGACAATCCTGTCTTTTGTTTTTAATTACTTTTAAGAACTCTTGGCTTTAATGATACTTGATGTGTTTCATCCCATTGGAATTACTGTCCTTAATTGTTACCATCTTTCCATAGAACTTAGACCATAATAGTAGTGAGCTATTTCTCAAGGAATCACATTTGAAATGGGAATGATACTGTCTGCATAGAGACAGAAAGGGGAAAAGATACAGAGATTCTGATCCTGTTTTACCCTCCTAGATAGAAACATCTGCAGTGCTCATGGTAAAGAGATGAGCTAAATGCAAGTCCTCCATCCAATAGCAGTTACCCAGGAATCTCTTCTGCTGTGTTATTCTTCTCCCTCTGTGCTGCGGTGGTTTCTTTTTATACCAGCCCTTATAATGCTATAATTTGCAGTATACTTTGAATACATAGGCCAGGAGTCATTCATTGTCCTTGTGTCTCCATCATTACAGAGCCTGACCTTAGAGGTGGTAATTGGAAAATGATTGATAACAGTGCTGTTAGAAGACTATATTTATATTGAGCTTTTAGTTTATACAGTATATTTTTACATTGCTTTTATTTATTTTTAGTTCTATATTCTTAAATCAAGTACCTTTGATGTATTATGCCCCAAGCTCTGGACATTTGTTTCCAGTGACTTGGTTTAGCTTGTTGGGTTGTCAGACCTCTGAAATAGTTGCTGTATGCTAACTGTCTGTTACGTTGAGATGGAGAGAGGTTCCAGGGAAGAGGAGAAGTAAAACTGATTAAGATGCAGTGCACATATGTACCAGTTTGCTGTAATGGATATAATCATTATGTCTTGCAAACATACACAGTACCAATAAAACAAAAAATACAGTTGAGAGCCAAACAAACAAATAAATCATTAGCCTATAGCAGTATTTCCCAAAATGATGTTTTGCATGTATCAGCAAGCATTGGTCGTTTTGTGGTCAAATCATTTGGGGAAATATTAAGCAGAACAAAGGCAAACAGCTTGGCTGACTGCCTAAGAGCCAGAAAGGAAACTTCATTTCACAGTGTTTGTTAATTTTTTTTTGAGTATCATAGAACATGCTGAGCACCACAGGCCCTTGGGGATAACACCATGCATTAGAGAGTGCTGCAGTGGAAGTGCGTGTAATTGAGAGGCAGAATTCGGGTTTCTGCCCCCAGGTAGGTGTTAAACTCCCAGCGCCCTTTAACCTCAGCATCTCATTGATAAAATAGAACTGGCCTGTATGGCAGGAGGCTGCAGTGGTTTCTTTCATCTTCTTCTTCTTTTTCCTCTTCTTTTTGACAAAGGTCAGGACTTCTGCACAGTCTTATATAGATAAATGGTTCATTATAAATTTAAGAAATTCTACAGGTGAATACTTGACCTCTTTCCCTGCCCAGTTTTCTGTGATCCTGCATAGTGGAGATGGAAGGGTAACTTGTGTAGGCCTCTCTATTCTGCCTTAGGAGAAATCTAGAGCCACCTAGACACCTGGAATCACAGCAGACCCTTTGCTGTGACCCACAGCAGACAGTGGTCCAGCCTCCTGAGATTCTTTCTCTGAGAGCTCTGGACTGAATAGCCAGTGCTGTTTATCTTAATTTACACCACTTTAATTTTATCCTATGCAAGTAATTGGAAGTAACCTTAATAAGTTTTGGATAACTTAGATCAGTTTCGTGATCTTATTTTTATTTCTAATGAAAGTAGCAGCAATGTGTCAGTTACATTAAGATGATAATTAAGATAATATTTGTGGTGCTTAAAATTCTTTAAAATGTCCAGTTTTTCGTGATGCATACTGTTAGACACATGTAACCAGGAAAGGTGCTGTAATCTTGGTTCATACCGTATATGCATGATTTAGTCAAGGTCACGATTTGGAGTAGTAAACCAGAGTGATATGATGAATATTAAAGGAATGCAAAGAGGCATGTGCCTTCTTGCCTGCAGTGTGAAGGACAAGGAAGTATCAGGTGATTCACTGCCGTGACACAGTGGCTCACATCCATTGAGCTCAGCACGGCTCAGCACGTTTCCTCCTTTGCATTACCCTCTCATTATAATAGCATTACAGTGTCACATACTTTTAGAGTTGAGTGTGTTGCATTTTATGAGGGTTCGTATGTTTTTCCTTGCTTCTGTCACAGGCTTGCACAGGCTTCTTGCTGGCTAGTAAGTCCGTGAGGGCCAGCGGAGGCACTTGTGTCTGACGGTGGTTAGGGACTAGACACTGCCCTTCTCATACCTGTTAGCGATCAGAGCCACAGCAAAAAAAAGAGCATAGGTTTTCTTGTGTGAGGACGTAAATGGAGTTACTGTTAGCTAGGATTTAGCCACAGAGCCACTCCGTATTTGAGTTCCTGTGTCTTGCTGCTGACTGTTTAATCTTAGTTTTTGTAACTATGAGATAGGGGTAGCCGGAATATCTACTTCATAGTGTTGGGAGCTATAAGTGACTTAGTAAGTTGGAAGTGTGGCTGGTGTTTGATTAGTAAGAAATGACAGGCATTCACTGTTACTGCTGCCGTGGTCATTCTGACTCGTTGCCTCTGCTGTCCTTCGGTGGGGACCTCCCAGTCCAGGCTGCAGTGTCAAGTGGTTAGTTGATTTTAGGTTTTGTGGCTTTTTGTTTGTTTTGTTGGCAATATTTGGGGTCCAAGCCAGGACCTCATGCATGCTGGGCAGGACCTCATATCCCCAGCTCCTTCCCAGCCCACTAAGCGCCTGCTTCAGTCCTGGCATCCCCTGCTGGTCTCATCCTGGGTGGCTGAGAAGGTTTGTTTCACTCTGATAAATGTAACTCCTTACTTTTTTTACTTTCCAGTTACCTCTGATTTTCATACTTAGTGTTTCTTAAATAAGACCCCTCATACACAATATTATTACATGATTTCTGCAGTAGCAGGATTGGAGGAGGGATCTCTATGAGATTTGTTACCCAGTACAAATGAGAAAATTCCTTAGAAATCTGTGCCAGAGAGGTCACAGTAAATTTGACCTGCAGTGGGGATGGGGAATAAGTCCAGGAATTGAAATTGTGTTCACTCACTTATACTGAGTTCCTCTTCTTTAAAAAATATATGGGAAAAGTTGTTTTCAAATGAGTATAGAGTTCGCTGATTTAATTTCTCTCTGTAAACAAAGTATAGTATTAGCTTAAGTTGGGCATGTAAGACTAGCTTCTAATTTTAAAAACTTGCTTCCATTCCTAAGTAAATGTCCTTGGAGACAGTAAAACAGGTACTGTAGTGTCAATAACACTATTAGGTCTTAAAAGCAAGTTGAATCAAAATAGTCAAATACATGGTCATATGTATATACAATATCTCAGGTTAATTCTGTGAGATGCAAATTATCATGAAACTCCTTTTTCTTTCAAAATATATTCTCACAAATGAAGAAAATCTGTATTTACCATGTAACAAAAATAATCACACTGAACTGCAAACCATTGAGAACTAGATTGAAATTAGTGTGTATGACTGAATGTTCAAGAGTTAGGTTTGCTTGGCGTCTCACACAGTGTGTTGAATCTACCCCCAGGCATTTAGGAAGTTCCTAAATTGAATTCTTTTTGCATTTGTGGTGCTTAGAGAAATGGTCTGTTCTGTTAATATCATGCATGCTACTGGTAATTAGTAATTATAAAATAAACTCTGAAGTCTGAGAGCGCAAGCTTTACATTAAATACCTCAATTTAAGAATGACTTTTTTCTAGATAATTTAATATCAACATTAGTCTTCATAGCTTAAAAGGTTTTTAATGTGATTGCTCAATTACGTAGCTCTCTATGCAGGTTTATACTATATTTCAATTTATGAAAATCAGAAATTGGTTCAGCTTTCCTTTGTATTTGAAATATTATGTAATGGAATCAAGAATTCTTCATTATTGATCCAAAATTTCAAGAAATGTCATTTTTTAAATTTTAAAGAGGAAAAAATTTCAAAACAAGGTAATTATGGCTAATACTGCATATTGTTGTCTTTAAATTAGTGGTGGCCAGGTGTGGTGATGCATACCTATAATCCTAGCACTTGGGAGGCTTAAGCAGGAGGATCGCTGCAAGTTTGAGGCCAGCCTAGGCTACAAAATGAGTTCAAGGCCAGCTTGAACTACATAATGAAACTCTGTCTCAAAAAGACAAAGACACACACACACACACACACACACACATACACACGCACATACATACTAATTTGTTACCCAGTACAAGATATAGGCATTTAATTGTCCAAGGAATGTGATTTTGATGAAGTTCTGTTATAAAACATTTTTCAGTTGTATACTTTATGTAATACTAGACATGACTGAGGTTGAAAACAAAACTGAAGTCTTACTATATGCTAAATGCTGTTAAAGTATCAGAATTCATGGTCCTGGCTTCAGACACCCTAAAGAAATCAGCCCTGAGCGCTTGTACACTGTTTCTACTTGCTGCGTTTACAGTGCTCTGGGTCCCTGAGTACATGTCAGCTGAGCCCTGTTCAGGTGTTCAGTCTTTCAGGCTCAGTTTCAACAAGCTTTAATAAAAGAATTTTAAGTAAATCTTAAAATTTCAAGTAATACAAATATAACACCTGTTTATGCAGCATAAGTTGTTTTCTCGTTTGCAGTAAACTATAATTTGCGCTAATGTTTAAATATCTCTAGTTATCTGGGAAGAAAATCCTATAAATATCCAAGCTCACATTCTGCCAATATTAGAATTAATAATGTCCTAGTTTCTACACTAAGGAGACTGTGAATCACCTGAAGTAGTGTCGTGGATATAAAGAGGGAAAATGTTTTAAAGAGCCAAAACTTGATGGAAGACTTTAATTTTCTAAGTTTCCCTAGAAGCCAAGGCCTTCTGAATATGAATAGCTTTCCACTAATTGCATATGGGGTCATTTTATTCAGAGAAATCTTGTGCAAATAAAGAACAGCCTTATTAAGGTGTGGTTTCTGTGCTGTGATGGTTCGGAGGTGCCCCAGGCTTCTGCCCGTGGGCGCACTGTCCCTGGTGTCCAGGTGATCTCCAGGTGCTGACCCTGGTTGGATTTGGTTAGGTCATCAGGGCATCGCCCTTGGGAGAGATTAACGTGTTTCTCAGTGGACCCCAGGTAGTGCCCACGAGAGCAGAGCATCGTAAAGAGCAAGCCTGGCTTCCAACTCTGACTGTCTTAGTGTCCTGCTGTGTGGTTTCTCCGGGAGGCTGTGGCGTAGCCGAGATAAATACATGCAGGTGCCAGCCTCCGGAGTGCACTGAGCTGTGTGCTAAATGAGCCTCACTCTCTATGCATTGGTCTACTGCGGTGGTTTTGTGGTAGCGTCAGAAAACAGGCTAGGACTCATGCCATGAACGTGGTTAGTTACTGTGGTGCTGGGCGTTGGAGCCAGGGCCTTTGTGCTGAGCAACATCCCCAGCCCTTTTTTCAGTTATTATTGTTATAATAATAATTTTTTTGAGACAGGCTTTTACTGTGCAGTTCAAGCTGGTCTCAAACTCCTGTGTAGCCAGGCTGGCCTTTCAGTTGGTGGCAGTCCTCCTGTCAGCCTCCCAGGTGCTAGGATTACACGTGTGCACCACCACGCCCTGCTTGGATTATTATTTTGAGCCGGTAGTTAAGTTGCCCTGGCTGAGTTCAAGCTCACACCCTCCTACTCAGCTGCCCTGAGTACGGGTGACAGGCACATGCCATCATGCCTGGCTAAGGAGTCACTCGTTTTAAGTGTGCAGTTTAATAAGTCTTAGTACATTGGTGCATTTGTGCAGTTATCGCCACAGTCTAACCTCAGAACATTTTCATCGTCTTAAAAAGAAACTGCTTGCTCATGCACTACCTACCGCTGCCCGTTTCCAGCGCACCAGTCCCTGCTTCTCACTTCCTGCCTGCAGAGCGGCCTTCTCTGCGTTTCCCATTAGATGGAAAAAGTACATCCCGTGGAGACTGCGGCTTCTCCACACTCCCTTTGGTGCTGCATAGGGTCCCACACACACGGGGTCCACTGTGTGTTTACACATTTACTGAGGGTGGGTGTCTCTCCTTTCAATTGCTGCGAGTAGCGTTGGTGAAAACGTTCACGCATGACACTTGGGGCGCTTTCCCACTTGCTGCAGGCGGCGTTACCACGCCGCAGGTGCCAGGCTGTTTCCCGGCGCTGTGCTTTGTTACATCTCACAGAGGCTGAGTGTGTCTCGATGTATTTCTCCACGTTTTCAACTTTGTTACTGTCTGTGGTTGTAATATTCTGGATACCAAAGAAGGGACATTTTTGGGTTTCTTTTCATGCATTATTTTAGATATTTGTAATTTTAGTTTGAAATTCTTACTGGCTTTGGAAATCCTGGGACAGATTTTTAAACTGGTATCATCTTTGTTGTGCTGTCTACTGCGTGCCCTGAAGATTCTGACTCCATTCTGTGAGGTCTGAGAAATAGTCTGAATTGTTTAAACTTAAGGCTTTTGGGGCAAAATCAAAGGAAACTCACTTGTCACAAAAGCAAGAACCCATCTTGATTGAGTGGCCTCTCACTGAGCTTTTCCTCCGTTAGCCCTGGACTGGTTGAATTGATTTTTTTTTTTTTCATGTAGTTGCCTATTTGTTACTCCAGGTTCTGAAAGTATGATGATAATTGACAAAATATTCATAAATAATGTTTTTCTTCTTGGTGTGTTAAAGTAAAAATGATATATCAACTAGAAATATGTGACAGATTCTGTTTTTTAAAATCACTATGTGCCACCTTAGATTAGGTGATGGTAAGTATAATGAAGTAGACATTCAATCTGGTTTGATACAGTAAGACACCATGCAGTTCTACACGGTGGTCTCCTGGTTTTACTGATTGATGAGTCTCGGTTACAAGGTTGGCAGAACTTTAAAAGGACAGGCATTTTTGGGCTAAATCATGCCCAGTTCTTCTGATGAAGTCGCTCAGACAGCTGAGAGGATGGCATAAATGTAGACATTCATCTAAGAAAAGCTTGTTTTCATCTGCACCCCACAAAGAGTGCCTCCTCACTCTTCCCAGGACAGCACATAGCATCTCACATGCAGAAGAAATAATAAAGCTAGACATGGTTACAATCAAATTTTTAAAAAAGGGACAGCTATTCTTAGGTTAATGAAAAATAGATTTCAGTTTGTCAAATATAGATATATCTGAAATAGATGATGTGTTTAATTTTTATCTAAACGAGTAGTTTAAAAGGGTTTTTGCTTTTTAGTAGTAATTTCCACAAATTGTCTTTAGAGATATTGTCTAGAGAAAAGGCAACTCTTAGAAAATTGGCACTGCATAATGGAAAACCTATGGTCCATCATGTCTTTGGATAGAACTAAATTCCATGTCTTTGAAGCTGTTGGATGTTGGACAAGTTACTTAACCTCTGTGAGATTCAGTTTCCCTTTTTTTAAAATGAGGGTGATGTTGCTGACTTTTGAGTGTTTTTTGTTGTTGTTGTTTTTGTTTTTGTCTTTTTGAAACAAGGTCTTGCAGTGTATGTAGTTTATGCTACCTTGGTTCTACATTCACTTTGTAACCCAAGCTGGTCTCAAACTTGGCAAACGATTCTCCTGCCTCAGCCTCTCAAATGCTAGATTACAGGCATGCGCCCAGCTTTGTTTTTTTTTTTTTTTTTTGAGTGGTTTTTGAGGAAAGTTAGCTTTTAAAATAAATATTACCTTTCATTTTGGCATGACTAATTTAAATTTGTATTGCACACAGATATGGGTTCTGTTTGTACTGCCCCAATCCTAACAGATTTAAAAATCAAACAAGAAAATGCAAAAACAGAGACATGGTTCTTGGCATTGAACATCCTGTGTTTGAGTTTGGTTTGTCACTTGCGGTCTCGTGATTTGGGGCGAGTTATTGAATTTATACATGTCTCTTCCTTTTTCTGTAAATTGGAGGAAACATTACTTCAAGAGTTGTTATGAGGACCGAATGCCATTGTTAAGTCAGGGAGTTGGCCCAGCCCTGCCTGTTAGTCCCTAACTAATAACAGCAGGTAACGTTTGTTGAACACCTGTGTGCTGTGCCCTATCTGAAGTCCTTTCATAAGAGCCTGTGGGATAGAGATTACTGCTTTTATCCATGTTGAAATTAAGGTTCAGAGGGGTTGAAACCCACTGGTTCTGGGGTGTAGTCTCTGCTCTCTTTTCTCGCCGCCTCCAAACCTTGCAGGAAATCTAGTGCAGGCAGCTTCCCTCACCCAGTTGTGGGCACTCAGGTGGTTTGGTGAGCGGTGGTGGTAAACTTCGTGTCTGTGGCTCATTTCTGTCTGGGCTGCTGTCAGGGAGCAGCAAATCTCAGTAACTGGGAGCAGCGGTTATTGTTTAATAACGTGGCTCATGTTTTCAACAGTCATTCTTTGCATAGAAACAGGAACAGATTTTAAGAAATGTGGTCTTGTGTGAATATCGTATTATAGGTCAGTCGCTCCTTCCAGATGCACCCAGGAGACATGGAAACCACAAGAAGGATGAGGCTGTGGCTGGTGTAACTGGGTATATTGGTCTACAGCAGCACATTATAAAACAATAACCTTGTTACACCAGTAGCCATAGTTGTTATTACAATCAAGTATTACACATCACGCGTAACTGTGTGAGCTGACCTTTTACCGGCAGCACGATGGGATGTTTGCAGCAGCATCACGACAGACCTCGTGCCATGAGTGTGCATCGTTCTCTGTGCAGGGAGGTTCCAGACTGTCAGTTACCAGGCACCAAGGGCTTTCTGCTTCACTGTGGTCTGATGAGCCTCATTTAATTGTGGGACACGTGATGTTACTGTGACCCCTTATTAACCATTGTGTCAGTAGCACATGACTATATTTGTTTAGTCTATTGGAAGTCTTGTAAATTTACTGAGTTAGGTCAGCTTGGGTCATTGTTTTTAACTTAGTCAATACCATCCTTATAATGTTGGTAAGTTCTTTAGAGGAGATGGGGTGGTTAACATTTATGTTTTTTAAAAAAGTTTTTTTCTTATGTAAGTTTGATAATACCAAACAGAAACAAGGTGAAGAGTCTTTAAAGTGAGCAACAGTGATAGTGGTCTTTTATAGTTTCTCTCATTCAGGAACTGAAGAAGACAATCCTTAATTTTTTTCACCAAACTTTAATTTTAAATAATACATTGCTTTTATCAAAAATCCAAATAATTTTTGAGTCATGTAAAATTTTATGGATTTGGCTCTGAAAGCTTTATCACTTGAGAATTAATGTGATGGATTTGTTAACTGGAACTTTAGTATTTATCCTGTGCTGTGAGATAATGTTTTGCTCTTCTGTTTAATTGATTGAGTAAGATGTATTTGAATTACTTTCCTATGATTAGAAAAAAAATTAATGAACTTTTCTTTTCTCACTAGCAGAGTCTTGCTATTCATGATCCAAGGTTAAGTTAAGAAAAACTGAATGAAATTCTCTTTGAGGTGACATCTTGGGGAAGGTTGCCAATCGAGCAGCACTTTTCCTAATAAATCCACCAAGAACATAGCGCCCTGTACTGGCAAGTTGGAAAATAAACAGTCCTCGTCAATTATGCAGCGTGGTGTTGGTTTGCACTAACAGGAATGTTCTCACTAAAGGTGGGCCAGGAAAAAACACCACAGTTCTGCTTCTCCTTTTCACTTGCATGTGCTCCGTGCTAGTGCAGATGGCCAAGGCCCGGAAAGGGGAGGGGAAGGGAGGGGAGGGAAGAGAAGGAGAGGGGAGGGGAGAGGAGGGGAAGGAAGACAGCACAGACCGAGGCTGGGCTGGCTCTGGGTGTTGTGGCTGTGACTGCCCTCGTTAGCCATTCACCTCTGTCTCTCCAGTTACGTGGCCCTTGGAGTGGACGGAGAATCCGGCCAGCTCAGCCCGAGTGCAGTGTCTGGCTTTGGTTCGCTGTAAGGGAGGGCCAGGGAGCCTGAGGGACCCAGTCACACCGATGGGACTGGAGACCTCCGAGGCTGGCAGGGCTGCTGCCCTTTGTACTCAGCGGTCGGCTGCTGATTTTAAGTGTGAAAGTGGCATATGTTGACTCAAGTACATACATGGTTTTCATCTTCAAGTTTACGATCGAGTCCCTTAGTCTTTTTTTTTTGTCATTTTCCTTTTTATCGGTACTGGGGATCGAACTCACGACTGCCTGCTTGCAAGGCAGGTACTTATGCCACTGAGCTAAATCCCCAGCTCTAAGTCCCTTACTCTTTAAGCAGTGGAGACATCAGCCTGTTCCCTGAGAGTTGGTGAAGCTCTCTGAAGACACATTGTGTCTGGGAAGGGCTGCTACCTCCGAGGGTCCTTGGTCGCATTGAGGGCAGAGGGCAAGAGCACTGAATGGTCAGCGGAGACGGCTCAGGCTGCTGCTTCCCCTGGGCCCTCACTCGCTCTAGAGAGCCCTTCTTGTCTCTGCTGGGACTTGGCGCTCTCCCAGTGCCACCGCAAGCTGCTCACCGGTTCCCTTCCTTTCCTGAGGAATTCTTTCCATCCCCACCAACCCAGTGTCAGTTACCCGGGCGGGCGGCAGGAATCCTGTCTGGAATGTCGTTTCCTTGGTCAGTGGGTCTGTCTCAGTGTTTGGCTCTTCAGCGGGTGTAGCTTTCCTTTTGGCCAGGGATGTATGTCTACCTGTGCACCCCTTTGTAACAGCAGAACTTCTGACAGTTTTTTTGTTAAACTACAGCTTCTCAGCTGGAAGTTTCTATTTCGTGTCTTATAGGAAAAGCCTGATTTATTTTCATCCTGAAATTTCAGTAAATTGCTTCTGAGCAGCCGTACTGAGTTCTTCACCGCTGGCCACATGTGCTTTTCTATGAGAAAATGTATTCAGAACCGCCTAGCTTCGTGCCATGCGCTTGGTTCCCTCCTGAGGGTTTCAAATTCTGATTCTCTTGGTTTTTAAAAAATGCTTTTTTTGTCATAAATATAAAAGTAATATGCCCTCATAGGAAAGGTGGAAAATGCAGGTAAGTACCACAAAAAGTAAAATCATGCAGTTCTATTGTTAATATTGGGACTTTTCCCCAAATAAAAAAGGGTCATATTTTATTTTTTATGTTCCTGTTTGAAGTGCTTTCTCATATCACTAAATATCCTTTAGAACCATAATTTCAGTTGTTATGATATTTTGTTATATGAATATACTGTACTGATTAATCCATTCCCTTCTTAGCATTCATAACTTGTGAGTTAATCTCTCCTTTCATGGCTTAGACTTAGAGATTTCCCAGTAAACAGAGGAATGTCTTCAGGCATTCGAGGCCTCAGTCCCTGTGCGACCCCTGGCCACGTCCCCCGGCCGTCCTCGGTCCCTCACCCCACTCAGGTTTTCTACCCGAGACTGCTTTCCGGTGCCCTGACTCCCCACACCTGGGTGTTGCTGCGCCCCGCGGGAGCTGGGGCTCCTCCCCTGTGGTCATCCTCTGCCTGCTCAGGCTCTGGCTCTGGCTCCCTTCACCACATGGGTGCACCCCACACCCGGCCACCTGCTTTGTCCGGCTCCTCCATGAGGCCTGGCCCCTTACTTGGGGGCCCCTGTGCTTCTGCCCAGCGAATGGCTTTAGCTCAGTGTCCTTCAGAGGAAGCAGAGGGAAAGGGAGCCAGCGAAGGTGAGAGCTGTGGAGCGTGCCCTCGCACCTTGCCTGTGCGAGGGTGTTTGAAGTCCGCCCCTCTCCTGGACGCTTGAACCTTGGTGGGAAAAGGGAAGACACCTGGCCTGGACGGGTGCTTCGAATACCTCGGCTGCATCCGCCCTTCCTGGTGACCCGCATCACTTGGGTTCTTCCAGTGAGCGTGTCTTACCTTCCTCGTTTCCCTCATCCCTCAAATTTCCAGGCTTTCAGGTCGTAGCTAAAGACTTCGTTTGCTATTCAAATGAAGTCCAGGACTACTTCAGATGTTTTAGTAGTTTTAGCTTTATCTTTTTGTGTGAATTCTTCCTTTTTCTTCTTACCTATGTGATGTTTTGAAGTCTGTGTACTTTACTTTGATTTTTCTCTTTATTTAAATATTTCTTAATATTTTGTTCTTGGTTTCTTTAAGCTACTGAGTTTCCCTAGATGAGCAGGTTGGTCATTTGACATCCAGATACCTAGTTTTTGCTGCTGAGTTCAATGTTTACCTTGAATTCAACTCCTGACTTCTAGCTGTGATCCCTGATGTTGTTTTCAAACCTGCTGTTGAGTGTCACATAGTGGTAGATGAATGTTCCCCGAACAGTCCAGCTACTTAGTAGTGATTGTCGTCTTTATCCATGCCTTCAGGCCGTTCCCTCTGCTCACCCGCTGTGCCTCACCAGTACTGATCCTGTCTGTATTCTGACTGACACAGTGCTCACTCGACTCTGACCTTGAATGTTTTTTCTTTGGATTTTTAATTCTTCAGAGGCAGATTCTACCCTGACCATGTTTCTTCACTGAATTAATGAGAGCTCTTCCAGACTTTCTGATAACCTTGAGTCAGTGCTTAGTACATGCTTTTCTTAGACAGTTGAAGCTTGGTCACACTCTGATTTGGCTGTCATGCCCTAGTCATCGAGTTAATAGAAGGGAGGGTACGGTATGAGATCTTGATGGGATGATTGTAAGTGGTTTTAGTTACTTGTAATGAAGGGAATCTTTGATAATTTGCTGGATTTTAGTATCTACTCATGAGAATGTGTTTTCAGAATTGGTGTTTTGATCCCAATATTAGAAATTAGCATATATATTTAGCATATATATATATATATATATATATGTATACACTTGAATTCTAGAAACCTGTTTTGTTCTAAAAAAGTCATATTCTCTCCCCAGTAAGGTATAACTTTTAAAAAATGTATTTTTCATTTGTGTTTTTTGTGCTTTGTTTTTCTATTGTAAACTTCTGGTTGTGATTCTAGTACTAATTGATAACAAAAAAAAATGACATTTAAAGTGGAGTTGCAAAGAAAACTCTTTGTTTATAGTTAATAATATTTATATCATGACTTTGATTTCTTTCTCTAATTAGGATATTTTTGAAATAGCCGCCAAGCAACATCGGAATTTTGGAGGACTGTTTTTAATGGTGGAGTTAAAAGATGGTGATCCTGCACACAGTATTTTTAGTTCTAAGAAATTACTAGTCAGAAGAGTTAGGGACGTGGTGACATTTTGGAGTGGTTGAATGTTTGGAAGAGCTTGTGACATTTCCCTGGACCACACCTTTTTGTCTGATGTCATCATTACTTGGCATTTCTATTGTGCAACCACATGAACGATCTCATTTTCTAATTTGCTTATCAGAAAGTCACCCAAGCGCTTGATGTCTGCAGGCTTCACCTGTGGGAGAGGTGCGACCGTGTGTTTAGTGGGCATTCAGAAACGCTGAACTGTGTGTTAAAGCGGGCCACCATAGAAGGAGAGGAGTGGGCAGTGGGGTGAATGGGATTGCCAGTGGTTGTCAGGAGGACCCGGTGACTTCCTTGGGTATTTACTGGGCAGGCTCAGGGCGGCGGTTCCCAGGGAGACACAGGGAAGCCTTCTTGGTATTCAACACATTCAGACCTTTGTTTTGTAATTACAGTTTTTTTAAGAATAGAATTTCATATTACAGTTTGAGATTTATCTGAAGACTTAATGGTTTTAAGTGGCTTCTGAATGTTTCTTTTGCATGTTTTAGCAGTGTGAATAGAAGTCCTTGGAATGTCCTCCAAGACAACATAATTTGGGGGTTAAAGGTATAAGATTTTTTTTACTGGCAGATTAATATTTTATTTTCTTATTCAGTGACTTTAACTTTGTTGTATTAATAACTGGTAGTTTTTTTTCCTTTTAAATCAAACTTGTAGGTGGCTCATTATGCCAGTGCAACTCAGGTATTTTAAGTACCTGGGCAAATGATATTTTGGATGTTGACAACTCCATTTTCTCTCATAAAGTACAAGCAGTTATCAATGGTGTTAGGCTATTAGGAAAACACACTTACCTGCACAGGCGTTTTCTCTGTATTTTCATACCTTCCGTGCAGACATTTCTGGCACCTTGTTGGCTCTGCTCTCTCTCACAGTAGCATTGAAGATTTCTTTTCCTAGAGTAATGAGTGAAAAAAGAAAAAAACCTCTCTTGTCCTACACTCATCATCTGTACAGATGTTTTGACCATTAAAAGTAGTTCAACTTCAGCAGTTTGACTGTGAGGCAGGTGAGGCCTGGAGATACTAAAATTTACAAAGAACGAATATTTTCATGGTGTTAGCTGGTAAGTAGCAGAAACTTCACATTGTGGGTCTTCCCATTTCTGACAGCCCAGAGGTGGGGTAAAGCCCAGGTCTGGGGCTGGGCCTGTGTGTGTGCACGTGCGTGTGTCTGAGTGTGTAAATGAGGATGTGTCCACAGTCGGTGTCCTTGCCATCCGTGATAGAAAACGTTAAGCGCTGACTGAGGCATTGGGGAAACCAAGGACTGAAAATTCAACACTCTAAATATGGCAAGGAGTATTTTCTGATGGTTATTTTTATATTTATAAAAAACTCAGGCAGAAGTATCTTTGATTAAACATGGAGCATTTACATCACACATAAAAACACGATTTTTGCCAGTGGGTATTGCACAGACCATAAAAAGCTACAGAGGAAATAATTTTCATACCAATTTAGAGATGGAAGAGGCCACCAAGTGCAGCTCGACAGGCTTATCTCCTCTTTTCCCTGTTTTTTCTCCTCCACTGTCTTATCTCAAGAGATGCTTTAACCTCTTGCCTTGGAGATACTCATGTAGTCCTGCAAACAAAGGTAGATTGCTTTTATCCTAGTTCTTTTCCCTCTGATATTTGTCAAGTGGGTTAAAGAGCAAACTCTGGTTGTCTTTTTGTATAACATCTGGTATTTGTGAAGATTAAAAGCTTGCATTTCAGTTTGTTCAGTAAGGTTCAGAAAAATTAAGCATAGTCGTGGTGGAAAACTTGCGTCTTTGACTTACACTATTACATCCATTAGTAGAAGAAACGAAGCGTTTCAAATGTGTGCAAATCTGGGTCTCCCTTCACCTTGCTTACGTGTATCTGTGAACTCCTGATCTTGTAGCTTAGCACTTAATCTAATTAAACCATTGATAGCTGCCTTATTGAGGGGGGAAGGTGCCTTCTCTTCAGCCTCTTGATACTTGAGCTGCTGCTGTCCTGAATGTGATGATGACCTTAGGGGTAATCTGATCACTGAGAAGCAGCTTTTCAAATTGCTTTTGAAAGATTCTCCTTTTCTAGAATTCCTCAGCGGTGCCTGTTTGCCATTTCATCATCTAATTATCTGGGTTTTAGTGTTTGTAGTTCTGATACCATCATATTCATTACAAAATTATTTCCTTAGGAGCTAGAACTAACCTAGACAGATAACAAGAAAAGGTGATCCTTGTCTCTGCCTAACAGTCCTCTCCTTTCTCATCCCTTTCTTTCCCAGTCTTCCCCTTCTGTCTCCAGTTTTCTGTCTTCTCCCTCTACATTTTGTTCATTTCAGTGTATTGAAAGGTACAAAATGAGAACAATAATAGGAGGTAAGCGAGGAGGAGGTAAACTTCCCCTGAAGAGCTACCATTCAGTGATAGGACGTATTTTGTTCCTTAACTAATTTAATTACTTGGTAGTCTGGTAGACTTGGGTTCCCGTTTTGGTTTATAAAAACAGTGCATCCCGTTGCAGGGGAAAAATGACACAGTCCAAGTGACTATAAAGCACTGTGGGAAAATGCTGTTCTTTCCCATATTGCTCAGAAATAATCACAGTTTATTATTTTCATGTCTGCTTCCAAATTATCTGTATCTATTTACATAAACTACATTGTGTCATATATTAGCTATGTTGATTTTACATTTATAACTTGCTCATTTGCCTTTTAGATCAGTCTTCAGTTGGTTAGAAAGTATCTGAAGGAGTATACCTTTCTATTTTAATCTGCTTGACATTAAATTCTAGTATCTCCACTTCTTCTTTTTCTCTTTGGATTTTATTAAAAATAAAACCATCACTGCGAAGGGTGATGTTTCCTTGTTTTTTTGGTTTTGCCAGTCTTGACCTTTATAGGGGCTCAAAGTTCATTTGTAAAGATAAAAGGAGAAACAGACTTTGATATGATACAACAGCTACTAGAGGTAACAAGACAGAAAATGGTACTTGTGTGTTACGGCTTCATTCTTTTCAGACAAGTAGTCGGTTGTATGTTCTGCCAGGAATGGCAGTGTTCACATAAATTAGGAATTACAGTCGTGGGAAGATTTAGAGCTCTCTGTGCTCCTGGGTGGGGCTGGGGGTATAGTAAGAGGTCAGCGTAAGGCTGGTAGCTCTGTTGCCAGGACAAGAGATGAATACCCTGGGGCCTGGAGTACAAAAGCAGACTGTGGTCAGCTCTGGCTGGGCCAACGCAGTGGAGACCGACTGCATTTAGACATCTCTGAGAGTAATGGCAAAAGTGCTGATAAAATTGCTTGCTGTTGCTAGGCACCAGAGAATGAATTTCACATTCTTCACAGCTATCCAGCTATTGGCTATAAAACGTGAATTAGTATTTCACAATCTTGTCTTACAATATGGAACAGTGTTTTTTCCCCTCCTTGAGACAGATTGCTATTTAACAAGATTCTTACTGGGTATCTCTAGTGCTACCCACAGAATGACTTGAGTATATATTCCTTGGTTCCCGTAAATGTGGGTGGCACTTTTCTAAATACAGACTAGGCATTGTCCTATTAGATAAACATTACTACTGAGCATCTTTTTGTTACAAGAACAAAGCACACACTAGCTGGCCATGGTGGCACACATCTGTAATCCCAGCTTTTTGGGGTCTGAGGTAAAAGGATCTTCTCAAGGCCAGCCTGGGGTACATAGTGAGTTCCAGGTCACCTTGAACTACGTAGTGAGACCCTGTGTCAACAACATAAGTAAACAAATAAATGTACAAAAGAAGGAGAACATACTGCATTTTTTTCTTTTTATGGACAGGGTAATTGAAATTGGCCTGTGATATAATCTCATGTAGCAGAAATACAGAACAGAAACAGCTATCGTGTCAAGTCTGCCAAGGATTTTGTGTGTCAGAGAGAGAAGAGAAGCTGTGTTTTAATTTTGATAGCACAGCTCTTTGAATTGTTCCTGACCCATGATCCCAATGTGAGAAGATGCTTTTTGTCTTCAGGATGTGTGTCATGTCCTTTCTTGCCCTGTGCTGTCTGACAGATAGGCATAGTGCTTTCGGGAAAGGTTTAACCCAGCCCCAAACTTGTAATCTCATTGGCCGGATTTCTGCTTGGAGCGAGGATTCGAAAGGCTTTAGGCCGGAAGGGAATCTTAGAATTTCTTTCCTGTCCACTCAGGCTTCTGCCACCACCACCACCTCTACTACACACACATCTGAAGAAATAAAGTGTTTTCAGAGCTGATTCAAGCTAAATGCATGTGAGGGTGATTGGTTAAGAACATATACATCACAAGGCAGAGAGTCCTGAACATTATCGGAACCTACACTGAGGTTCATAGCATCTCCGGTTTTCTCCGTGTAATGTTCACTTATGTGGCTCAGTGATGTATTCTGATAGTATTTTTAAAGCAAAAGAAATGTGTTGCAAAGAGTTGATGTCTCCAGTTAGAGAGACACTTAATCCCTTGTAATTGAAAAATGGCACTTGTGTATATAAAAAGAGCTTAAGACCCTGTGAGGTATCCTGTTGTATTGAGAGCTGTCCTCAGTCTGGCTCATCGCGTCGTCTTACCCAAAGCATCTCCAGAGAAGCAGCCCACTGTGTCCTGAGGGTGGTTCCAGGGATGTCTGCTGACAGATCCTCTTTCCCACGGCTGCATTCTGCTGTCTAGGAGTACCATGCTGTAGTTATCCCGAACCTCGGCATGCCAGGGTCTGACTGTATAGTCCAGACTGGCCTGTAACTTGGTAGATAGCCCAAGGTAGCCTCAAACTCATGGCAGTCCTCCTGCCTTATGTGCTGGGATTACAGGTGTGGGCCACCACATACTGCTCTCATATTTTAAAAAATCATATCTACTGGATAAGCAGTATTCCATTCTTTGTATGTGAAAACAAAGTACAGCCCAAGTCATCATTAAAACATGTGAGCACCTCATTTTTTTATTAGCATTGGTTATTGTTTCAGTCCAAGCTTTGCCATGTGTTGAAGTGGGTATACACTTTATTTTTTTATTTTTTTATGTTTTTCAAACCCATTTTAAAGAGAAAACAATTTCAAAACATGTCAGTCAGGTACATATATTGTGCATTGTCATCCCGAAGTCATTCACCCAGGGCACATGTTTTTTAAAAAGTCATGATTTTCTTAAATCAAGTCTGTTTGAATTATCAAGTTAGAGTAGAATTAGTCCTGTAGAATCTGTATTTCTTACTTACCCTTTGTATTTTTTTTTTTTTTCTTTTTTCTGGTACTGGGGATGGAACTCATGACTGCCTGCTTGCAAGGCAGGCGCTTATGCCACTGAGCTAAATCCCCAGCCCCTACCCTTTGTACTTTTAATGAACATGATTGTTTGATTAATTCAATTTAATTTAAAATTTTAAAAAGGTAGTAGGAGCTGGTCACTGGAGTTCAGCTCTGCCGTTAGGTGTAACAAGTTGGTTGTTGCTTACCTGGGCTTTCTTAACCCTGTCTTACAGTTACATATGAGATTTTCAATCTAGGTGGCTTGACCTGAGATTATGAGATTTTAATTTTGAGGTTGTATTGTATCATAATATGATTTGTAAAAATATGGGAATCTCAGGAAAGTTGTAAAAAAAGTGGGCAAGATTTATTGGACTAGAATAATTAGTAGGGTTAAGATAAGGGACAAAAGAAAAACAGAAGTAAAAAGACTCTTAGAGAGTCATTAAATTATTTTATCTCTTTTCCTGTGTATCTATACCATTCTCATATTTGTAAGTTCTCATTCTTGAAATAAGATTAAAAAATATTGTGTAGGTAAAAGAAACTAGGGGTAAAGTGATGGAAGTCAGAGAATTCTCAATTTCCCTGTTACACAGCTTTGTCTGTATCTGGTCTTTATCTGTCTTTCATCCCTTAAATGTAATTATCTGAAATACTTTAAAATTTCTTAGGACTCTAATTTTCAAGATTCATTTCTGTGTCCTGTGGGATATAGGAAATAAGTACAAACTGGAGACGGTAGGGTTGATCCTGGTAAGTTTTCCTGTTGCTGGGACAGGATACCCGGCACCAGATACTTGAGGGAGGAGTGATTTATTTGCCTCACAGTTTAGTGTGGGCTCAGCCCATGGTTGGCTGGCCCCAAGGCAGACACTGAATGGTGGAAAGACCTGGCAGAGGAGGATGCTCAGTTTATGGCAGCCGGGAAGTAGAGAGGGAGGTAGGAGCCATGGACAAGAACGTGCTGTGCCAGTGACCCGCACCTGTGACCAGGCCCACTCCAAGCACACCAGACTTCCGGGGGCCTTTTGGATGTAAACCGTACCAGAACCTAAGCGGTGGATGTGTGTAGGGCGGGAAGGAGTGGGCTGTGCTTCCTGAACTGCTGTGAATAACAGGAGCGGCTCTACATGGAGCTGTGCATCCTGATTCTTCCTGTATATTTTGTAATTTTCTCTTTTTTTTTGTACTGGGGATGGAACTCACAACCCTGTGCTTGCCAGGCAGGCACTTCTGCCAGTGAGCTAAACCCCCGGCTTATTTTGTAATTTAAACCTCAAGTAATAACTATGGTCCACATGTTTATGAATGTTGGTATCTTTAAAAAATAACTCCAGGGAGGATTTATTACTTAAGATTCTTTTTTACCTTATGTACTTTTTGGTGAAATATGCCATGCTGTAGTGGCTATGTACGTGTTTTAAAGTAAAGCAGTCCCTAGAGTCATGGTTTTCAGATGGCAGGCTCATCATTAGACGGATTTTTGAGTCCCACTCTTACATTTGTGATTTAGTGACCCTGGGTGAGGCCCCTGAGTTTGTATTTCTAGAAGATTCCCCAAACTACTGCTCCTCCTGACACTTGAACTTCGAGAGCTGCCACAGTAGAGCCTGGATTCCAGAAGGCGGAGGCAGCACTCGCTTGGCCTGGTCCTGCCGGATGGGTGCTGAGTGGCCTGTAGCTCGGGTAGAGCTGCGGCAGTGATCTTCTAATGTAGTTCTGTCTTTTACTTTTTCCAGATTGGTGCCTATGATCAACAAATATGGGAAAAATCTGTTGAACAAAGAGAAATCAAGGTAACAAGTTTATTTCGTTTTATCCTAAAACATAATTCTCTAAACTTTTACAAGTCACATTTCATTTACCACCTTTCCACCTACCTTTAAGATGTAAATTTATATTCCCCTGTATTTTAAAATACAATAATAAACTGTTTATGCTGACCTAGTCATGTGTCTCCTAATTTTTTTCTTTTTTGTCTTTCCATTCCTTTTAAATTCAGTTTCTAATGGTTATTTTCTTGTCAGCTTTTTCCCCTTTCACTTGTCATATTATATTTCTAGTTTGCTTTTCCTCCCCTCTGATGCTGTCTTTCCTCTGTACAGTTTATTAAACTGGTAAGTGTTGAGGCTCTTCCTGCCTGAGTGGTCCCTGCAGGTGCTGCCTCTTAACTGGCGTCTGCTGTCTGGTGCTACTAACGGGTGACTCGGGTGCAGTCTCTGAGCTGTTGGCCAAGGCCTTCTGGGCAGTAAAACATGAATGCATTTTTATCATGGGGTAAGATGATTCTCGTAGGCTACTTTGCTAGCATGAAAACTGTTTAACTAAATTTGTGTTTCTTAGCACCTTTCTGGTAATAAGTTGTATGTTTTTTTCATTTACATAGATACTAATCAGTGTGTTCCTGCATGAGCTAAATGGAAGCTGGGCCCAGAGACTATTACTTTAGTTACTTGACATTTTCTGTTTTGTACTGAAAAGCTTACATTAGATTGTAAACCAGTGTCTATAGTATTTACTTTAAAACCTGCTGAAGAAAATCTATCAATTTAACCATGTTGTGGTGTATTATGTAGTGAGTTCAGAAATATGAAGTAGATTGTAGTTTTGTAGAAGAAATACATAATTTGAATGAGATAATTTCAGTTAGGAGATGCGTGTAATAAACACGTCTGTATAGAGGAGTCCAGAAGTAGGTGCCCCTGGGGAGGTTTTGGGATATTTTGAGGGGGAGAGTTGGAGTAGTCAAGTGACCTAGAAGTAGTAAACAGGTCTGCTAGGACAGCTTGAAAGGTTTTCTCTTCAGTAACAAAACAACTTTAATTAGTGGACCAGGGCTATTAGTTCTCTGGGAGGTCCTGTTACCACATGGCGTATGTGGATGTTTTCTGAATTTAAAACCTGAAAATATAGATATAATTTTTTAGATTTTTGGAAGCCAATTGTCAGAAATAGCTATGTTATTTATATACTTTCCTCATTTTTAAAGAACCAAACAGAGGGGAACTCTATTAGTTACTGCTTGGTGCTAAAAGAATGATCGTGGGGGAGGACAGGACCCAGAACTGTTTTCTGAAATGTGTCTCCCATTAAAGACAATGCTTCATAAAAGTAACTGAAGCATTAAAATTCACTTGCGTTATTTTGAGTTAAAAGAATCAGTTTGGTCAGACACAGTCGCACATATCTGAGTCCAAGCTATGTGGGTCCTGATCAGGAGGACCCTGAATTAAGGCCATGTAGCAAGACTCTAAAAAACCCAAACAACAACAACAACAACAAAATACCCACAAATACATAAAAATTGACAGAACTGATTGCTGACAGGACTGAAAAAAATTTCATTCTTGCTGAACATTTTTATGAAAGCAAATTATAAGGGGCTGGAGGTTTAGCTCAGCGGCATAAGCCCCTGCCTTGCAAGCAGGCAGTCGTGAGTTCGATCCCCGGTACCGATAAAAAGGAAAAAGACAAAAAAAAAAGAAAGCAAATTATAAAGTAAAATAAGGAAGATAGAAAATGTGATTGTTAATATTTAATTAAAACAAAATGTTCTTGTTTAGAGAGTATACCAAATGCATCGAGCCTATCCTAAAATCCAGTTATCTCACTGTCAGAGTAGTGAGCAATTACTAAAGAAACCAGAGAAAGCCATGAGAATGTTTTTCTTGGAAATGTTATCTTTTAAATTAAAGTCCTATAGCTAATACTGCTAAAGTCAAATCTCTTGCAAGCTGAAAGTAATGTTTCCTTCAACTTTTTGGAATTGCAACTAAAAACTTAACTTCATTCTCTGAGCACTTTGGCCAGTATTGAAAAATAAATGTGTAACAAACTTCACAGCTAAGAAATCAATAGATGGAATTGCAGCTGTCTTTTACCATGCAGCACCTGAGAAGAGGTCAGTCATACTCCAGGAAATAGAAGGAACTCAGAAACTCAGGGGCAAAAACCCAAATAATCCAGTAAAACGGTGGCCAACAGACCTAAGCCAGACTTTGTAAAAGGAATACATACAGACGGTGAACAGATATGGAAAAGTGTTCAGCATCACCAGTCAGGGAGGTGCAGACCCAAACCTTGCCTAGCTAGCACCTCACTGCAGAAAGAAGGCCGCGAGCAAAAGCGGAAGGCAAGGCTGGCACGGACGTGGAGGGCAGGGAGCACACGGTGGCGGAAGTGTAAGCTGCACGGTCACTGTGAAAACAGCAGCGAGAGTCCTGGAAAAATAAAGACTAGAATTAGCCTAGTGTCCAGCAGGCCGACTGCTGAGTAGATATCCAGAGGAGGAGATGGGAGTGAGAGGGACGGCCGTCCTCCCATGCTCGTTGCGGCCCTGCGTGTGGTACTGGGCAGCAGAGACACCTGAGTAGCTAGCACCCGAGGGAGGAGCAGAGAGGCGGGATGGAAAACGCAGTGAAGAGCTGCTCCGGTAGAAAGGGTGCAGTCCTGTCCTTTGTGACGCGGATGGAACTAGAGGTTGTTTTGTTCAGTGAAGTCAGGCACGGAAAGATAAGCAAAGCCCCACAAGGGCTCGTTCCTGTGGAACCTTGAAATAAGGAACCTGATTGCCGGGCAGCAGGAAGCGGGCGGCAGAGTTTGGGAAAGGCTGCTGGTGGTACCAGCCTGCAGTTAGACAGGAGCAGATGCTCCCGTGCCCTGTGCTGCTCAGCCATGTGCTGGGGGCCCCCAGAGCTAGAAGGAGGGTTTGGATGATTTCACTCCAAAGACATGATCAGTGTTTGATGCAACACGTGTATCCTGATCTGAATGTTATGATGTTATGATGAGTACATTCCAGTGCATGTTTATATTCATGTATGCACCAAAACATCCTGTGGTACCCATATAAGTACATGCAGTTAAAAAGTAAATGCATGCTTTTTTTCATCTTTAGAACTTAATAGACTTTAAAAACTTCCACAGAAAGCTTGTGAAGTCACCAGAAGGGAAAAGGCAGGGGTGCGGTGGGGGATACTGAGTCACATTTCCAGCACGGGAGACTGAGGGTTAGGTCCCCCTTAGGGTCTGTGTATCACAGTAGCCCCATGCCCAGTGATGAAGGCCGTCTAGATACCCAGCGGAAGTACTTTGTAAAGTCAACAGCCCTCTTCATTTTTTGCCACAGCATTGTCTGTGCAATTGGGAGATTTATTAAAAAATAGAAAACTTCGTACCATTTGAGGCATTGCACTGTGGCAGTGATTAGGTGTGCATTCAAAAACAATATATCCTTTTTATTCTCGCAAGTTGATTATATTTGTATTGTTTGTTTTTCCCATCTTGTTTTTGTGTAAATGAAGAGCTTTAAAATTTCATTCTTTTCAAACACTTATTTTTCATTTTTTGTTCACTAAAGTTTTGTGATGATTCAGGATTGTAGGTAGTACTGAAAGCTATGCTACTTTGTATGTAATTTATACCAATCCAATTTAAAATTTCCCAACCTAATTAAAATCATGCTTTATGAATGTTTATCATGCTAGCATCCTTTATTTTATAACTAAAATTACCACTGATTTATCAATGAACGGTTTCTTTATTCTGACAGACAACTTGAAGGGGAAATTTTATTGGAACTGTCAATTATGGTGTGACCATATAGGTCTAAATAAATGCAATTTAACAGGATGTGAATAGTTTTCAAGTTTTTGATGATAATAAGAATGAATTTAGATTTTTATAAACTTCCCACCAAGTAAAAATGTGCTTCTTGTAATGAAATTTGAGTATATGTATGAGTAGAATTGCTTGTCTAGATTAAAATATTTTAGGAGTGATTTACTCAGACAGAAGTGAGGTCGCTGGGATCTCACTGTTTGTGGTAGTTTCATTCTGTGAGGTCCCTGCCAGCACTGAACCAGTAATACCCATTGCTGCCGGGGGAAATAATAGGTCCCTCCAAGCGTTAGGTCACAACACTGTGTCAACCAGTCGATCTTTAGCTTTTTAACTAAATGTTTCTGTGTAAAAATACATACATACATATATATTTGCTTTCTTTCTAATGATAATTCATAGCTGGTAACTAACTCATGTTTAAACAGTCTTTTTGCCTTAGGAAGCACAAGACACTGAAGTCCTATGTGGGTGGTTTTTCTTTCTTTTTTTTTTTTTGGCATCAGAAATTGAACTCAGGGCCTTCGTGCTTGCCAGGCAGGCACTACAGTGCTGAGCTACATCCCCAGCCCCTTGTGTGGGTTGTTTTAAGCAGTGAGTTGCCAATAGAAAGTACAAACGTGAAAACCGTAACCCTAAATGGACTGAGAAGAACACTTGGATACAGTGATGACAGCCAAAACAAAAGCCTGGGAGCCCCCACCCCAGTGGTGCTCATTTTTTCCAGTGAGGGCCAAAGCACCAAGTATACGGGCTTAAGGGTGTGAGTGGTAGCGAGCGAGTTTCCAAATACAGAATGCAAGTGTGTGACGTTCAGCTGCAGTCATTATTGCTGCTGGATCTGTCTTCAGCTCTGACTTTCCATCTTTGTTTTGTGTCTTCAGACGGTCCCTCTGACGGGGGAGTCTGTGAAGGGTTCCAGGTTAATCATCCTGATTTCAGGGTGCAGTCTTGGTTTAGATGTTAATTCTAAGTTAATTGCTACCCCCTTGTTTGTTGTGCATGCCAGCGGTTCTTACTCTGATTTTAACTGTAGGGAATCACTTTCCCTGTGATTAGGACCAAAGAAAAGATTTAGGGCCCAGTTTCTTACTTTATTGAATGAAGACTTTAAAAGTCATCTAAACCCTTGTGATTGTGACCTCTTGGCACCTGAGGAGTTTAGCCTAAGCTCTTCACATTTCCACATACTAGTCTTAGGTAATTGGGGATTATTTGTTTGTTTTGAGATAGGGTCTTGCTGTGTAGTCCAGGCTGGCTCGAACTCAGCAATCCTCCTGCCCTGGCTTCCTGAGTGCAGGGATTGCAGGCATGAGCCACCGTGCCCGGCATGTAGTTTTCATTTTTTGATAGTTTTTTCCCCACTGCTTTACACTGCCATCCCTAATCCCATTCTGTACCGATGGCAGGAATTTAATCTTAGTCCATGCTCAGTTGTTTTGAGTTTAAATGGATTCAGCTCACAAAAACCCTTTGCCTGCCTGCTCCTTCTGATGGCGTGTCCGTTTTGAGTGACAAAGTGACCCTGTGGTCTGGGCAGCACCCACTCTGAGACCGTGGCACGGCACTTTCTCTGGGGTCACATGCTTGCCCCTGCTAAGAAGCTTGCGTCGGGGCTGGCCCTCTGTGCTGAGATCTGTGCTTTCTGTGACCTCAGGTCAGTGCAGTGTCCAGGAGGCCCCCTGCAGCTCTGGGGCTGCGGCACCCCTGGAACCATACAGTAGTGCTCCCGGATTTGCTGGGAGTGGCGTTAGACTTTGTGTTAAGAGTGTTACTGTCTGCTGTGGGTGGGCTTTGCATGTTACATACGTCTCTGAATCTATCCTTGAAGGCAAAAATTCATTACAGTGCCATAATTATGTTCCATCTGTAATAGATACACAATGTGCCCAGTGTTTGACCTAAAGATTTTGTTTTAAATTGAAATTTTTAAAATTTGACTGTCTTCTGCTATTCTGGACCAAAAGAATATGTAGAATTCCAATACTACTCTTAATATGTTTCAGGGGTTAAGGAATAAACCAAAGAAAACAGCACATGTCAAGCCAGACCTCATAGACGTTGATCTGGTAAGAGGTGAGTACTGGGTAAATAATCTTGCAATTCAAGTTGACATTGAACAGGAAGAGAAACTCAGAATAGGTTCAGTATGTAGGAGCCTGGATGAGGACAAACATCCTAGAAAAAAAAGAATAGGGCATTTGGATACCATTAGGAGTCTTTCCTCCCACTAAAGATCTTCCAAGAAATAAGTATGAAAAATAGCCTTTTATGTCTGCTTGGCAAACTATAGAACTGTGTCAGAAATACTAAAAGCACTTTGTTAAGAAATTAATAATTCTTTTTCATTTTGAAGTTAGTAATTCTTAATGTAACTGACATTTAAATACTCATATTTTTAATAAAATATGTGGGAGAAGTTTATATCATTTTAATTCATCTTTTCCAAGGTGTCTGGATTAGTATACTATCAAGGAGAATTCAGTTTTTTGTTTGTTTGTTCGTCTGTTTTGGGTCTTTTTTGATACACGGTCTCACTACGTAGTTCAGGCTGGCCTTGAACTCCTTTATGTACCCCAGGCTGGCCTCGAACTCATGGAGATCCTCCTGCCTCAGCCTCCCGAGTCCTGGGACTACAGATGGGTGCCACTGCACTTGGCTTGAGACTGTGTTTTAAAGTGACTGCTACTCCAAATTGGATGTTTGCACTCACTGCACAGAATATAATAAAGTTACATGGTGTTCTTGTTTTTCAAACACTGAAGTGTTTCTGTAGGGAAATTAGAAGTGAACGTTACCTGCCATTGTATTTTACTTGTTTCTCAGGGTCTGCATTTGCGAAGGCAAAGCCTGAAAGCCCGTGGACTTCTCTGACTAGAAAAGGAATTGTCCGAGTTGTGTTTTTCCCCTTTTTCTTCCGGTGGTGGTTACAAGTCACGTCGAAGGTCATCTTTTCCTGGCTCCTTGTCCTTTATCTTCTTCAAGGTATAACTCAGTGATGGGAGTGCACTTTATTTTTAATTTTCAGGATGTTTTACTTTCTGGGTTACTAAGGCTGGTTCTGAATAACATATTAACTACTGCCCAGTGTGAAGTGAGTGTGTGTTGGACACAAAACTAGTTTGGTGTTAAAAATGTTTAAGAAAACAAAGCAGATGTTTTTCAGTATGATTTACAAAAATTTAGGGATGGCTGAAGAAAAATAGGAATTGACTTAAAAATTAGAAGCAAAATCTCATTAAAATGCATCTGCCACACACGCAGCATTCTTTTTTTTTTTTTTTGTACAACCTATGCAGGATTGTTTTTCTCGCCTAAGACTTTATTTTCCTGCAGCTTACTCTGCTGTGACCTTGCTGCCCTCACTCTGTCAAATGCTGTCTGTCATGCACCCTTCTAATTTCCTTCTCAGATTCCTGTTTAATTCTCACAACAGCCCACTGACAGACAGATCCCACTGTTACCCTGCTTCATAGACATGACCGAATGGCTTATGGATCCAAAGCCAGTGGCCACCCGGTCTGGTGGAGCCCGGGTTCGAGGCTCGGCCCTGTCACCCAGAACTGCACACAGCCAGCTTTGTCATGCTGCCGTCTGACGCGGCACAGTAGACAGTACGCTGTGTGGGGGCACATTAGAGCGTTTGGAGCTGGGAGGAGAGGTGGCTCGTGAGAGCTCTCACCCTGACAAGGCCATTGTTTTAGTTTGGTTGATGCCTTTCTTTTTCCTGTGACTTTTTTAAAAGTGTGAGTTCCATTCTGAATGATTATTCACATGTTTTATCAATAGATTATGTAGGAGATGGTTTTAAGAAAATGAAAATAGAGTGGAAATTACAATTTTTATTTAAACTTGATTTTCCAAGCCAGGGCATACCTTCAGTCTATGAAAGGGAGTGGCCTGTGGGGGTTTTGTGGTTAGTGTTGTCATTCTGTATTGCTTGTGTGGTGTTCTTTGTTTTTTGTTTTTTAGTGCTGGAGATAAAACTTAGGGCCTCACATACGCTCGGTGGGGCGCTGTACCACTGAGCAAAACCTCAGCCCTGTTTTTTTGTGTGATTGTAGATATATGTTCATGAAATAAAACATAAAAAATTTAGAAAAAGCCAAAGAAGGATAAAATATTTTCCCATAACTTTGCCTTTTGATTTATTTTGTAACATTAATACAAGGTTGAGATAATTTCATCTAAAAAATATTGTTATTTTTGCATAATGTCATAACAAGTTTCAGAGTCTTTATACATAGTTTAAAATTACTAGAAAATATTACACATCAATATCAGACAGTTAAGCTACTTGTTGTCCTTTGCTATTTTAATTAATGTTTGACATTTGTTTATGAAACTGCCTTCTATTTTCAATTGTGGATTCTTAGAATGCATGAAATTGTCTTACAACTTTCTAATTGTTTTTTGAAAGTTTATTACTAGTAATATATTACATGGAAATTCTTTCAGATTTGCATTATCTGATATTTCATAGGTATAGCTGTAATATCTATTAAGTTAACTTTTTGTGAAATAATCTAGTTTGTTACACTTTTTTGCTGTTTGGTTTTTGTTTCCTGAGACAGGGTCTCGCTATGGAGTTCAGGCTGGCCTTCAACTCACTGTGTAGCCAGGCTAACCTCAAACTTGTGGTAGTCCTCCTGCCTTAGCTTCCTGAGTTTTGGGATTACCTGTGTGTGCCCAGCCATACACTGCCTAAGTGGAACTTGTATGCATCACATTGTACCTTGACTCCATTAGTAGCCATTTCTTCAAAATATGCTACTATAAAACAGTGATCATACTCAAGAAAATGAATAGAAACCTCTTAATAGTCTAATTTTCCACTTTTTCCAAACAAAATTAGACTCTCCCAGGTCCTGGACTCAGGCTTGGTGAGGTCCAGAAGCTTGGACAATGTCTTTACTCCCTCTTTGTCTACTCCACTGTTGTGGGCTGGTTGCATAGCACGTTGGTCCTTTCTGGGTGACAGCTGAAGTGGCTCCAGCAGTTTCATATTTCTGCAGCCTTAATATTTCTGATTTAAAAGTGCAGCCTCTGTTTGAGCCAGCTGCGAATGCCCTGGAACTATGTGTGTCTCATTTCGTTGCAGTGTTGAGGAGTTCTGACGGGTCCTATCTGGGCTGTGCATCTGGCTTTTTATCTTTTATGCCCAGAGTTACTGAGATAGAGGCCAACCTGGATTACATGTCCATGCCTGGGGAGGCGGGGGGAGATAGGCTTTCACTGGCTGATAAAGACAGGAGATTCCCAAAAGGTACAGAGACTTTAAGTCCAGAAAGTCTGAAGCATGCAGGGCAGGCAAAACCAGAACCTCCTGTTCCCAGGGTCATGGTTGCCACCGATGGATGTGCGCTGTCCAAGTGGAGTTAATGTTTTAAACTTGAGTCCCCAGAGGTCGTCCCATAGACCTCTATTGACAAACTTTGTATCAGACTCATGGTACACTATCGTAGACTTCTTGTTTTTGAAAGACAGTAGGGGCTGGGGATTTAGCTCAGCGGCATAAGCACCTGCCTTGCAAGTGTGTGGTCGTGAGTTCAATCCCTGGTACCGATTAAAAATTAAGAAAAAAGAGTAGTAAATGTACCTGATGTTGAAGCAGTTGAAGAAGACCTGTCCGATCTGTAACTGGTTGTTTCTTTCCCTCCTGCAGTTGCCGCAGTAGTGTTGTTCTGTTCCACTTCCAGCGCACATAGCATACCTCTGACGGAAGTGGTCGGGCCCATATGGCTGATGCTGCTCTTGGGCACAGTCCACTGTCAGATCGTCTCCACGAGGACACCCAAGCCGCCCCTGAGCACAAGTGCTAAACGGAGAAGGTACCGTGCTGCCGGCGGCAGGGATCTTGTCAGTTTCTGTAATTTCAACCTGGGATGGTTTTTGTCTGCACTTACCTTTGTGCAATAAAATGTTACCTGGTAATGTTGCCCTTTCAAAGCAAGTGAAGCATGGAGCCCCCCAGAATCAGTCACCACTTTCCTGCTCCCACCCGGTATTTGCTTCAAGCCCATTTTTAGCCTGTATGCATGTGTTTCTGTTTTTGTTTTGAAGCTTACTTCTGGTGACCTCTAAGACTGGTGTCTGAAATAAAGGTTAACTGGAATTGTGAGATACTTTTTTTTGCTCACAGAATTTTATATTTCTGTGATACCTCATCAAAAATATGAGCAAAGAAAAAATTCTAGCTGTCTTTAATAAATGCTGTTGAAAGCATTTTAATGCCCACTGATTAGGTAAATGCAGCAAGTCTCTCTGGGCATTAAGCACAGTGGGATTCTGTTTTTAAGAGTCTTTTGGAGTAGTTCTTTGTTTGAATATTACTGCCAAGAGATTGGGACAGCTTGTTTTGTTAATTAGATTATAATTCTCTCCAGGCTAAATTTTTTTTTTCTTCACCTGCAGATAAGTGCCATTCAAATAGGGAAAAGGTGCTTTTGTAAATATCTGTCCAGAGTGATCCTTACCACCTTCTTTCCACTGACCTATCAGGATGAGCCAGGAATAATATTTTCACATTGTAGAAACTGATGTATAGAATTGAATATGTACCATGGTATTTCAATGAAGTTTTATCCAGTAAATTTGAATTTTACAGTGTAATAAAGTTCCTGTGTGTGTTTTTCACGATTTGCAATGTGCTTCCATGCCAAGAAAGTCTTAAAACTATCTGCCTCTCTTCATCTTTTCTGAAAGGAAATTGAGGAAAGCAGCGCACTTGGAAGTGCACAGGGAGGGAGATGGTTCCAGCACCACGGATAACACGCAGGAGGGAGCGGTCCAGAGCCACGGCCCCAGCAGCTCCTCCGGGGTCGGCGCTGTCTTCAGGGACCTCTGGCGCGCTGCCTTCTTCTTATCTCGGTTTGTGTTGATTCAGGGTTTCTGAGGCACAGAGACACACTGTCCCTTCGTAGATAATGAAGTGTTGAGTATTAATGACTTACCTATAGCAGCCTTGTGCTGGATTTTGTTTTGATACATTGTAGTGCTACAAAATAGAGACTACAAGTTTACTTTGGGTTAGGTAAACAGAACTACTCAAGAATGAATGTATGGGGGCTGGGGATTTATTTAGCTCAGCGGCATAAGCGCCTGCCTTGCAAGCAGGCAGTCGTGAGTTTGATCCCTGGTACCGATAAAAAACGAAAAAGACCAAAAAAAAAAAAAAAAAAAAAAAGAATGAATGTATGCTAGCCAAGTGTACTTATTAGGATCTCTTGATTTTGGTTTCTTTCAGTGCTTTAGATTAAAACTGGCTTTCATGTGTCATGTGAGTTTAACGAAATACTTTCTTCTAAATACCTGTCTCAGTTATCTTAACATTATCCATTTAACTATAAATGTCTCAAGTTTGTCCTTATTTATAGTAGAATATTAAAAAAAAACCATTTCTTCTTTATCCATTCATCAGTTGATGGGCATTTGGGTTGCTTCCAAGATTTAGCTGTTACAAACTGTGTTGCTATAAACATGCATGTGCATACATCACTGTGTGATATGATGCTTTTATTTCTTTTGTGAAGATCCCCACAAAGGGAATAGCTGGGTTGAGTGAAACTCGTGGTCTAGGGTGTTTTGAGGAATCTCCATGCTGATTTCCACAGTGGTTGTATCAGTCTACACATCCACCAACAGTGGAGAATGGTTTGTTTTTTCCCACAACCCCACCAGAATTTGCTATTGGTTGATTTCTTGATAATAGCCATTCTTTCTGGTGTGAGATGGAACTCAGCAGTGTTTTAATTTGCATCTCTTGAAAGACCAGTGATGTTGAATGTTTTTCTTTTTTATTTTAAAGAGAAAAATGAAAAATAAAAATAATAATATAGAGTTTCAAACCAGGATAATAAGAAATTAACAATGGTTAATATATTGTGTATTTATTGTCTTCAAAGTAGTTGCTCAGATTGTAAGATATAGGCATGCAAAATTAATCAAGTCAGTATAAGCACCAGCCGATCCCTTCAGTGAAATAAAAGAAATTAGTAGTATAATTGTCAGCCATCGTGTGTGTGTATGTGTGTGTGTGTGTGTGTGTGTGTGTGTGTGTGTGTGTGTATTATTTTTCTTTTATTTTAAAGGGAAAAAACAAAACCAAATGGAATAAGAAACAATGAGAACAATAGTGGATTTCAAAAACAAGACAATAGGAAATCCCCAGTAGCTACTATATTGCATATTGTTATCCTCTAAATAGAAGCCCAGACTGTCAGCTTTGACCTGCAAAGTCAAACACACAAGCATTAAGTCGATTCTTTACTTCAGCTGCTATCATGTCAGCCTGTGTTCCTCCGAATTAGATGGTTGCTTATGGGGGTGCGAGCTGGATCTTGGCTCCCAGCCACACGCTGGCAGGGCCACATGGGAGGATGCGGCTTGGTTTCTTGGTACACACACACACACACACACACACACACACACACTCATACTCCTTTCTCCTTTCATCCTAGTTTTTTTCCATATATTTATTTGCTGTTTGTCTTCCATTTGAGAAGTGTTTGTTCATTTCAGATGCCCATTTTTGGATTGGAGCTTTAAATTTGTAGGGGGTTTGATCTTTTTGAATTCTTTGTATATTCTAGATATTAGTCCTTTGTCAGAGAGATAACTGGCATAATTTTTCTCCATACTGTGGGTTGCCTCTTCACTCTATTGGTGGTTTCTCTTGCTATGCAAAATCTTTTCAATAAGATGAGATCCCAGTTGTTGATTCTTTGTGACAGTTCCTGTGCAGCCAGAGTTTTCTTCATAAAGTCTTTGCCCACACCAGTGCCTTCAAGAGTTTTACCTATTCTGTCTTCCAGGAAGTTTTAGTGTTTCTGTTTTGATATTTAGATCTTTGATCCATTTTGACTTTAGCTGAGTACATGGTGAAAAATACAGGGCTAGTTTCAATATTCAGCCTGTGAAAAGCCAGTTTTACCCATACCATTTATTGAAGAGACTTTCTTCCAGGGAAGGTTTTTGGCTCCTTTGTCAAAGATAAGGTGACTGTGACTGAGTATCTCTGGAATTGTTTCTGCATCTTCTAATGTGCTCCATTGATCCTCAGGGTTTTGTTTTGTTTTGGGGTGTTTTTTTTTTTCCAGTACAATGCTATTTTTATCACATAGCTTTGTAAAAAAGTTTCAACCCAGGGATTGTGATGCCCCCTACCTTTCCTTTGTTGCCCAGAATTGTTTTTGCTATTCTAGGTCTCTTCTGGTTCCAAATGAATTTTAGGGATGTTTTCTTTAATTCTGCAAGGTAACAAATATTATTATTTAAGTGAATACAATTCATATTGTAGTGCAAGTGTGCATCTGGACACTGATCTTTTTATATAGTCCACACATCCAAGGAAAATTTATCAAATAAAACAGAAAATAACAAACATCAAAAATAATCCTAACCCAGTCATGTATCATCATCATTATTATTATTATTTTGAGTTGAATATTCAGAATGTGTAAAGGTTGTGTCATAGTTTTCCTATGCACATATTTGAAAAATTAAAATGCTATGATCAAAATATTGAATATAACTGAAAAAAGTGCTAAATTGATAAATCAAGAAATTGGGTACTACAGATAATTGGTTTCTGTCACTTTGGTAATTATTTCACTACTATCATTGTTCTGTTAATTTATGGTTGTGCTCTTATGATAAAGCTTATCATGCATTGTACAGCTAAGCAGTTATCTTGTACGCATATTTTCAGTGGTTACAATTTTTAGAAAAATTTTCCAAAGTGTTAATAGTTAACAATAACATGACATTAATCAAGTTGAACTCTCATTTATTCCAATTACCTGTTCTTCCCCAGAGGCATAGGCCCTTTTACCTGACCTGGGTTGAATTCTGCATCTGTCTGTCTGTCTGTCTATCTCTTTTCTGTCTCTCTCCTTAGTCTTCTTTAATAACATAGCTCTCCTTTCTAACATTAAGATGTAACAGATTAATCACTGCAAAGTCAGCTTCTTAAACATTCGGTACTTCCACATAAGCAGTTATAAATGGCATAGAGAATGTATTTTGTTTGTCAGGGACTTTCTGGTATCTACAACTCATTGCATTATGCACAGTATTTAGAATCTCTCTAAAAGTAGTAGATTGGTGCTTCCAGGAGTTTACTATGTTTCTTCATGATAGCTGTACATCTAGATATTTTAAAAGGTAAGCTGATTTTAACTGTTTCATTTGTGAAGCAGCTTGCTGGCATACAAATGAGTTTGTTTTAGATAGTAAATGCAAAAAGACTTTAGAAATGTTAATTTTAAGAAATTTAATTGATGAAGAAGGGCTTAACCTGAAATATTGACTGAGACTTAATAAAATTATTTCTGGCAATACATTAAAAAGCTGGTTACTCCCATGAAGGTATAATAGTTAACAGAACTGGGAAAATAAAGAATCACACAAATGTCTAAGCTTTGTGTGTGTTATCTTGGTGATTTTCGGATATTACGATGAAAATAACTATTTTAAAGCCACTGTTTATGTATTGGAAGGGTGCTTTTGTCATCGGTCAGTATATTTCATTCTCAAGATAAAACTGTTTTAGAAATGAGGCACAGTATTTCTTATTTGAAAAATTAAGAATTACTATGGAAAGTACTTTTAGGAACACGAGAAAATAAAAGCCAAGAAAGTACCAATTTTAAAACATACAGAAATTTTTTATAGTTCCCAAGATTTAGTACTTTAATTTTGATGGATTGTTAGCTTTAATTAGAGTATTTCTACTTTATAATTGAATAGATTAGATAGGGTAATTACATATAGATTATTACCTCTGCAGCATGGTACTTATTTCAGAAGTCAGATTGATTCTGTTATCTTTTATGTCTTTAAGATTGATTTAACAATTATAATGTTACTGAAAACCAGACCAACAGACAAGAATTACGCAATTTTTTTAGTGCAGAACATAACTTACGTGAATTGACATGCGAATTAGAGACAGATACCGGATTAACACCAGAGCAGTTAGTTCATGTGCCTGAGTGACCTACTTTGGAGGGGTCTTGAGTGGCCGGGGGGTGTGGCTCAGGAGCAGAGTGCTTTCCTAGCATGGGCAAGGCCCTGAGTTAGATCCCAGCGCTGTAGGAAAAAAAAGAGAGAAAATGTTTCTGTCCCTTGTCACCTCTGCATTGGTTGTTTTTAACACAGAAGTGAAAGCTAGAGTTGTAATATATTGATTTTCTTCATAGAACAAGGTAAACTGCATAGTGTATGTTCAAGCAGTTACTCAGTCTGCCCAGAAATTCATGCTGGCGTGATCAGGACGTGCTCAGGGCGCACACACGTCTGATTAGTGTGTGACTGTCCTGTGTGCGTGGCTCCGGAAAGCAGTGACGGTGAATGTGGAGTTTTTGCATCGTTTTCTGGTGTGGAGAGAATGCATTCTACCTCTGTGCTGCCCCTGCCCTCTCCCCCGATTCCTGACCTTGTGGAAGTGTTACGAACCCCTGGTGGGCAGCTTCCCAAAGTGTGGGCAGCTGAGAACAGTACGGAGAATAGAAGACCGCACAGCAGGCGGTCGGTGTCTAGTGCCACCTTAACTAAGTCACTGGACCTGTGTGTCTTACTGACTCCTCATGTGCAAAGCCAGCCTTAGAATCACTCGGTTCTCAGCTCTGCCGGCTCCTGAAACACAATACAGCGCAACTCGGCAGACTTACTTTTTGATACAAAACGACAACATACTAATTTTTTTTTAGTGAAAACTGATACTCTAGGGAAAAATTTAAGGGGATTTATTTAAATATAATTGGTTTCAAATTATGTTTTATGATAGACTGAATCTGCATTGAGCACATATTAATTTGTGTGGAACTTACATTACTTCATTAATTATTTCTTTTAGATAGCCTTCTTTTCATCCACTGTAGTCTGTAAAGAAGACTCCAATGATTTGCTTACTAATAAAAAAGTTTATTGGGGCTGGGGATTTAGCTCAGTGGTTCAAGCGCTTGCCTGGTAAGCACAAGGTCCTGAGTTCGATCCCTGGTACCACAAAAAGAAAAGTTTATTATTTCCCATATTGTCTTTTATATATGGAGAAAGATTTTATTATAATAAATTAATATCCTTAATTTTAGCCTTTTAGAGTTTTTTTCCTTTTAGGTGTTTATGAGTTTCATGTTTACTAATCTAACATGTTTTCAGAGTATTTCATTCAGTAAAAGAGCTTACTTCTTCATTTTGTGTTCTTTATTGTTATTTTTTCTATTATTTGAATCTTGTTGGAAGTTTTCCTTTTTTTCACATATTTTTATCTTAAAAAGGTTCTGTGTTTCTATTATGTGTTAAGATGAATTTGTGAGGTATTTGCTTGTATGTAGTAATTGGTGAACTAGACTATTAAAAGTGCATGTAAACTTTCAATCTCAGTTTGACCTGGTAATTGCTAAGGTAGTTTTTAAAAATAAAATTTCAAAATATATTTTTAAAATTATTTATTTTTAATTTTTTTTACTTTCAAGGGAATAAAACCAAAATGAACAGTGATAAGACAGTAGGAAATCTACAGTAGTTACTATATTGCATATTGCTAACTTCTGAGGAGTTGTCACACTGCCGGCTTTCGGCTGGCTCACAGGCAGGGGCGATATATATTATTAACTATAGTAAAACTGGAAAAATTTTGATTCTGTGCTTGCTCAAAAAGCTGTTGATTTTTGACTACCTCTTATTTAATTTAATAAATTAGAGCATGTCTTTTAGAATTGTTACTTGTGAGACCTCAGACGTGGGCAATAAGCTGAACTAAGCTGAGATGACACTTGTGTATTACCTTGCTGAAGCTATTTATTGTAAAAAGAAGAGTAGCTTTTAAAATTGAGACAGAGCTACTTAAAGTAATTGCCAAAGGATGATGTCTATCAGTGACCCTTCCAAAACGAGCTAAGTCAATATTATGTGCTTCTACATATTTTTTTCTTTTTAGATCAACAAAAACAAAGAATTCAATCGATAAATCAACAGAGACTGACAATGGCTACGTGTCCCTGGATGGGAAGAAGACTGTTAAAAGCAGTGAAGATGGAGTACAAACTCATGAACCTCTATGTGAAACTATTCGGGCAGAAGAGACAGCCTGGATGCCAGCAGCACCGCGGAGTGTCCTCAGCAAAGTGAGTGCCCTCCCGTGGTGTGACCAGTCTGTAGTGCACACAGCTGCCGAGTGCAACCTGCGGAAAGGCAGGCGCGGAGAAACAAGGCCCTGTACCCCTACTACCTTACCCCAGGCTTGGCACTGTGCAGCTTCCGCCCGTCCTGCAAGTCCAGAGTATCGTGAAAGGTAAACATTTGGAGTTGGTTCAGGACATGGAGGCAGCCACAGAAACTTAACTGAAGACACTCATGAAAGAAGACTTCCCGAACTGCTCCAGGGGTAGCAAGAACAGTGAGAGAAGCAAGTTCAAAGCAAAGGGGAATAATGAATGGCAGTGTGTCTTTTATTGGAACAGATCCTTAAAATTTTTTAGATACTCACCGTACTTTTTGATCACACTGCATAATCCCTTACTATGATTTTAGATTTTTTAAGCATTTAGCTATCTGATGTCTACTGTGTGTTACTGTCATCACTCAACAGATAAGTTTTCCAGTACATTTTCAGTTACATAGTACTTGATAAAGTTATGGGTGAGGAGCGAGGAAGATAATCGGTAGAATGCTTGCCATGTTGACTAACCCAGGGCCTCAAGCGTGCTCGGCTGCTGAGCCGCGCCCTAGCCCTGGAGTCCTTTAACTGACACTGGTTTATGCATCACGTCTGTCTGAGATGTACACATACTCAGCTGTGCTTTACCTTCTCTTGCTGTCCCATATGCCACTGTTAAGTCAGTGGTTTAACTTCGCTGTTGTTTTTGTGTTTGAAAAAGTGTAATTAGTTCTCAGGTTTCTTGGCTTCTTTGAAATGGCCTCTGTTTTCTTTCTGTCCCATTCTGTATTTCTTAGTCTTGTAAGTTGTTTCAAATCTTTGTATCTACTGAAATGTAGAACAACATACAACAAATGGCTGTTGAGTTACTTTTGAAAGTAAAATGCAGGTTTTCTTTTTTGTCTTTTTTTTCTTGGTGTTGTTGAGCATTGAAGCCAGAGCTTTGCATAGGATTGGGAGTCACTCTATCCCTGAGCTGTGTCCCCAACCTGGCAAGTGTATACTTTTAAGAATATAATTGCCATTTTGAGATACGTTTGCAGGTAGTATTAATCAAGTATTTGGTGACATTTGATGGTATTTCAAATGTATTTGTAACTTAAAATATTGCCATTTTGAAGTTAACAGGTCAGATTTTTTTTTTTTTTTCTGCTTTTGGGGTTTTGTTTTCTTGTTTTTCTGAGACCGAGTCTCACTGTATATTTCAGGCTGACCTTGAACTCACTACATAGCCTGAGCTGGCCTCAGTAGTCCTCCTGCCTCAGCCTCTGGAATGCTGGAATTACAGGCGTGCACCCCATGCCTGGCAGAAATGACTTCTTAATCCTCTTTGTGTGCTTCAAACTTAGGATACCCAAAGGATAATAACAAATGTCTCTGACGAAGTCTCCAGTGAGGAAGGTCCTGAAACAGGATATTCACTTCGACGTCACGCGGACAGGACTTTAGAAAGCGTCCTTCGGAATAGAAAGTCACACCATTACAAGAAGCATTATCCTCATGAGGTATATATTTGACCTTGCGTGTGTAACTATTTTATACATTGCTCACATGTGACTTCTTTTAGCAGCTGAATATTGTTGAACTGTTTCCCACCATAATCAGTATGTATTTTCATGTTGATTTATACAGCAGTGGGGTGAGATTTCTGAATTACACACAGTGATCGCTGTGCGTCTGCAGCTGTTTTGTGCACTATTGCTGAGTGTCGTACACTCACGTTGCTGATGACCCTTAAATGATGCTGTGCTGTCTTGGACAGACAGTCTGTTGGGGCTGAGTCCATCTTTCCCACAGGTGGAGAGGCTTTATAATCCTTACTAGTTGTTTTCTGAATGGCTTTCTTCATGTTGCTATAATTACTAAGTTCTCCATGCTGTATAGCTTTCAGTTTTTTTCTTTGAGTCTGTTTTTCTTTGGTGATTTTTCTTTTCCCATTTTATCATCTCTTGAGCTTGAAATTATTTTAATAAAAAAAATTTATTCTAATTTATTTCAGTTTCTTTTCTAAGAACAAAATTTTCTTGCCTGTCTTCAAAGCAGATTATTCCTCACGTCCCTGTTTTGATCAACAGCATCTTCTCTTTTTAAATTCTGTTTCTGGTTTTTTTCTCAATGCTTTTGGTTTAAACTTAGGAAAACTCAAGCGTTACACTGTTGCAGAATGTGAGTAACTTCAGGGTGCTGAGACCAAAAGAGTCTCCTGTTCTCCCATGTTCTCTGTGGTTGTGTCCAGGCTGCTCCTTCTGCTGACTGTGACTGGTTTTTCTCACAGTGGCTGCTGGCACAGACACTAATCCATGCTGTCCCCTCCCCGCCTTACCTGCGTCATTTCCCCATGCCATGTCCTGATCCCAAACCAAACAGCCAAGCTAGGGACCTTCAGGACCCTACTGTGCCAGCAGTCACAAGGTCCTCGGCCCGGAGGAGGCTGGATGGCTATTTGATCCCATTCCCGTGGGATGCACTGTTTAACCTTGGGTACATTTCTCACCCTAAGGGTGATCCTTATCTATCTTGACTGGCAGCTGTATTTAGAGGTGCTTATGCTGGGGGAGGGATTGAAACTAGGGCCTTTGGCCTAAGCTGTACCCCAGCTCACCCTGCTCTTCCTTCCTTCCTTTATTTATTTATTTAGAAACAGGGTCTTTAAACAGTTCCTGAGTTGCCCAGTCTAGCCTCAAACTTGGGGTCATTCTGTCTCTAAGTGCTGGAGTTACAACTCGCGAGATTCTTAAAAGACAGAACAGTGTTCTACTAATCTTGACTTTGACATAAATATGGTGGTTAAACTGTCCCAGATTTCAACCTAAGTGAGGATCATAATTAGCTAATATATATTGGCTGATGATACAGAGAATTTAAACTAAAGGATATTTTTTAAAAAGCTTTTAATTTGATATATTTGCATTCATTAATTTGTTTTTTTGTTTTTTTTTTTTTTTGGTCTTTTTCGTTTTTATCGGTACCAGGGCTCAAACTCACTCACGACCACACACTTGCAAGGCAGGCACTTAAGCCATTGAGCTAAATCCCCAGCCTAAAGGATATTTTAAAAGCTGCAAAAGTTTAAAAGTTTCAAAATGCTTTAACTTGCTCGAGTCAAATCAACTTTAAACAATATTCTTTAAAGAGCTAAATAAACCCTTTTTGAAAAATTAAACAGAGTCAGACTTGTAGTGTTGTTTTGCTTTTTTCTTTGTATTACAAATTAATTTCTTCAAGTCACTGGTGTTGTTTTTTTCTATGAGAGTGAGGCACCCCACCACCACCACCACCTCTACCACCAAAAAGGGTGTCCTTTGGGCAAGCACGATAAGCAAATCTAGTGCCCAGGCTGTGCTGTTAGCTCTTTAAATGTTCCACAGAAGCTGCGCCTCTTGAAGAAATGATTGTTTGCTGGCTCCTGAGGAGTCCAGGAGCCTTTTATGCATGGTTGAAAGCTAGAAGCTGCCAGAGACTACCAGGGTTTTTCCAGATGGTCTTGGAGGCCACAGATAGAAGAGTTTGAAAACAGTTTCTACTGACAAAAGCTCTCCAAGGAATACATGAAAAGGAGCTTTAACAACACGTGGGGAGGCATCTGGTGCAAGGCACGAGTGGAGAGCTCCCCAAGGTGAAGGTCAGGGGCCCCACCTCTCCATCAGCCCTGAAGGGCATTGGGGCTTTTCAGGAGCAGCTGTTGGCCTCTGGCTTGGGGTGGTGGCTCAAGTCCAGACTGCCTGGCCCCAGAGTGCCCGAGATGAGACAGGTCCTTGTTGGTCCCTGTGTAGACTGTCACTTGTTCTTCCCATTTTCTAATGATTGCTCTGTCTGACTGGCTTCCTCCAGTCCCCCTGCTGGGCGGGTGCTGGTAGGACTCCTTGGTGGTTTGGGACACAGAGGCTGTCCTGGGGGAAAGACAGCTTCTTCCACCCCTGCGTCCTTTGTCTGCTCTATCCTGCTTTGTTCAGCTCAACTGGTGCCTCTGAAATTCATTCCCTGTTGTAGATTAGTTTTTCATCTGATGGAGGTGTTGTTTGATGGGAAGCGTAAAGAAGACACGGTGGACTTTGTGTCAGATCATTTACGTGACTTAGGGGAAAATTGCTTAATTTCTGCCTTTGAACAGTAGAGAGCTAAGCTGGCCTTCCCAGACTGTTAGAAAGTCCCACAGAAAGCTGCACTTCTTGAAGAAATGATTGTTTCCTGGTTCCTGAAGATTGCAGGAGCCTTTTGGTATGATTGGGAGCAAGGAAGCTGTTAGAGCAGAATCTATGTGGGCTCTTCCAGATGGTCCTGGGGCCACTGTTAATATTTGCATGTACAAATTGTATAGAGCTAAAGAAAAACTGGGGTTCAGTTAAGAGGGGATCAATAACATTACACATAAAGTGCCAGAAGTCATTTCTGTTATAAATTCTTACTCTTCAAAAAAGTAATAAGTCTCCTCTAAATTTGAATATACATATTGGGTGGGGCTAGAGTGGGAAAGAGGTGGCCGTGTGCAGGTTAGAGGGAGCGTGGTGCCACTGCGGGAAAGGTCTGGGGTCAGAGCGAAGCCCTGCAGAGCAGCTGGCCCGGAGGAGGAGGTTCAGCCTTCCCCGGGAGAGAGTGACGGAAAGCACGGCAGAAGGATCTGGCTGAGAGAGAGGCATTCGTCAGATTAATCTGGGAAGAGGATAAGGGTGGAGGAGGAAGAGCTTTTCACAGTTTAGATGAGAATCAGGTCTGAATTCCGATGATCCTGGGAAGGACCAAGGGATAAATACAAACTGTTTAAGTGGTAAGATTGACAAATCTTAGTGGCAGAGGAGTGCCAAAAGCAAACCCGGAACTTTGAGCATGGGTGGTTATAAGGATGGCTGTCACCACTCTTCATTCCGTAAACGTTTTTAAAATCCCCGTATTCTGTGCATTAAAAACTAGGATAAAGTAAATGGTTTAGGTGTCACTTGTGGATTTTAGCTTTTCATTTTATACCACAGATAATCTTAAAAATATGAGTTGCCAATTACCTTGATTTAGGTTATCAATTTTAAATTTCAGTTTGGGAAACAAAGGCAGTTGATGAATGACATCTACTGTTGCTAACAAATACTGGAGTAGGAAAAGATCTCTTTTAAGAATATTAAAGAAGGTTACCATTCACTGTGTAGGTCATACAAACTAAGACTAGTCTCTACCTTCCTGAATTTGGAACCTCATACAAAATTTCAGAGATCATAGACATGGTTTTGTAAGCAAAGTGCCCTAGCTGAAGTATGCAACCAGGTAAATTTTGATGTGAGAGCATTTTGTTACTCCTCAAAGATTAGTGTGTATGTTTAATGTTCTGTTACCTCTTCTGCTGTCTGTGGACAGGCTTTGTTTTGGGGAAAGTAGCAGTGTGTGGTTCTGATAGAATCCTGGTAGGTGGCAAGAATACATGAATTGTATTAATGTCAAAGAATATCTCGATTTCAGGATGCCCCTAAATCGGGTACTAGTTGCAGCTCTCGCTGTTCAAGTTCCAGACAGGACTCTGAGAGCACAAGGCCGGAATCTGAGACGGAAGATGTGCTGTGGGAAGACCTGCTGCACTGTGCGGAGTGCCGCTCCTCCTGCACCAGTGAGACAGACATGGAGAACCCTCAGGTTAACCCCTGTGCGAAAAAAGAATATAGAGACGACCCTTTCCACCAGGTTGGTCTGCAGCGTTGATTATGTGGGCTGGCAGTGGAGCTCCTCCGAATGTGTGTACAGATTTTACAGAGGGGAAGGAAAGCTTGCATTGAATTAAGACACCGCCACAGCCTTTCCGTGCATGTAAGCTGTGGCCTGGCTGTATCGGGACGTGTGCTCACGGTGCCCGCGTTGTGGCCGTATTCCTGTCTGTCCTGCCCATGGCGGGGGTTTTGTGAGCTGAACTGTGCCGTGGGTGCACTGGTCCCCTTCCCACTCTGCACCCCTCATTCTCAGATCTGTGGGCATCTTGCTGTGAACCTGCCCGTGCGGCTCTCACCTCCGCACTTGCCAGTGTCACACTGATTTTCCAGAGCACCACAGTCACACTGCTCAATAGGAGTACAGGCCACGTGGGTCACTTCAGTTTCCTGGTAACCTCATTAAAGATGCTTCAAACAGTAAAAATAATTTTAGTGTTTTATATAACCAGTTATATTCCAAGGATTAGCCCTTTATCATGTAACTAATACGAAAAGTGTTAACAAAATGTTTTCCCTTTTTTTTTAAACTAAATCTTCATAATCTAGTGTGAACCCTTAAGATCATCTCATTTTGTTTTTATCTTCTTAACTATTTTGAGGCAGTGTCTTTCTGTATAGCTCACGCCAATTATGAGCCCCTGTGTAGCCCAGGTAGCTCTCAAATGCATGTACCCTCCTGCCTCAGCCTCCTGAGTGCTGAGACCACTGCGCCCAGCTAAAGCGCATCTCACTTTGGATCCGCCAGGTGCCTTAGGCCAACGTGATTAGGGTACTGTGTGGGACAGCAGAGCTCTGTGGGCTGCCCGCACATCAGTGCCCCAGCAGTGCCCTAAACTACAGCACACTTCCCATCTGCCCTTGTAGCTCTTCCTCTCCCTGCACTCAGGGTCGAAGTGCGAGGGGCACATCTACCCTTGCTGACCACTCAGAATCCTCACTCTCCACGTGCTTTCTCTTATGCGGTTCCTCCTCAGAGCCTGTTCATAAAGCCAGGGAGGATGGTTTCAGACAACTAGAGATAGGACTTAATTGTTAACCCAGTGCAGAGTAGTCACAGGGGACTCCCGCCATCCCAGAAGTCCACAAGAGGTGGCTGCACACAAAGGCTTGTTCTTCCCTCCTGCCCCCCCCCCCCCCCCAGGATCGATGAGGTGGCCTTGTGCCGACAGGGCTGGGTTCTTGGTGAGTCCCTCTTTGGTTTGTAGACTGTTGTCTTTTCTGCCTTCCGTTTCTCCCCTCACAAGGGCATTACTTCCTGTTATCAGGGCTCAGCCTTCTAACCTGATCACCTCACAGTGGGTAGGAACCGAACAGAAGTACCTGTTACCCTGTTCTGTGTGTCAAAATTGTAACAGCATGCATATTTATGAGCATTTTTTGATTGGATTTATACTAATATAGAGTCCCCATCAAAAAGGAAAATACCAAAAATAAAAGGCACAATTTTAAAACACAGTGCAGGGACTTTCTCTGCTAGAATGAAAATTTAGCATGGAAGTTTGGAGGAAATGAGTAGTTTGATAGAGAAATGGAGCTCAAAGAGTGTTTTGGTCCCCACTGCGCAAGAGACGAGCTACAGAGGACCCTTCACGTGTCACGCTCAGGAGACCCAGTAGGAAAGACCTGGAAACTTTCAGAGAGGAAGGTGGTTGGTGGGAGGAGGCTTCTGAGGGGTCCAGGGGCAGCGTGACTGAGGCCACTCAGCCTGAGGCGGGGAGAGAGATGGCCTCGGCTGGGAGAGGGAAGAGGAGAAGCGCCAGGTGTCTGATGGCCTCCCGCGTGAGGTGCAGGATGCTGAGGGCCAACCACAAGAGCCTGGCGGATGGTGGCGAGGGCCAGATAGCCTTTCTGGTGGGCAGTGGAGGAGGGGCGGTGGGACATGTGTCGTTGTAGCCAGTGAACGCGTCACAAGGGTCATGCAGCCAGATGGCCGGGGGCCAGCTGCAGTGGTGAGCTTGTGGTTTGCAGTGCAGTCCTGTGGCATTTTCCAGAGTGTAATGTCACAGTCGCAGTGGTGGTGAACAGCCTTGCTGTGCAATAGCCCTGTGCACAGTCAGTGGTGCCCTTTACCCAGTGCGGTCTGGCCTTGCCCCCTGTGGGACGTGCTGCTCCATTTTATAGCAGGATCCTGCTCGGGGTGCCAGCATGACTGCAGCATCACAGAGCAGTGCCCAGTCACTGATCAGAGGCCAGGGGAAAGGGCGCTGGCCAGGCCGAGCGGGACGCAGAGCTCCAGGCACGCCAAGCAGAAGGCTGAGTGTGCTGCGGGAACAAGGCCTCAGAGCTGAAGGTCCACAGACCGGCCAGGCAGGGGCCTGCGGTCGGTCCCCAACTCACTTCGGAAGCAGGCAGTGCTGTGTGGAGAGACTGAAGAACTGAGGATGAGTTATGCTTGAGCCTGGGCACCAGCTGAGTCATCTGCAAATTCAGCCTCCTCAGGAAGCTGAGCCCCTGGAGTTGTAGTGAGCTCTTTCCCAACAGTATGATGAGAGGCATTTTGCCCCATTGTGTCAGCCATTGCCTAGTACGAAGTATGTGTTTAATAAATATGTAGCTGAGTGAATATGTGAAATGAAATTAAAATTTTAAAAACATTCCTACTAGGCCTTTTGGGGGACTTTCTGGTTTTTTTTTTTTGATGCTATCTTGCTATGTAATTCAGATTGTCCTTAAACTCACTATGTAAAAAAAAAAAACAAAACAACTCACTATGTAGCCACAGCTGGCCTTGAATTCACAAAGGTCCTTCTGCCTCAGCCTCCCAATAGCTGGGATTATAGGTGTGTACCATCATGCCCAACTAGATCTTTCTTAAATGATTTAAACAATTATTTTTGGGTATCTATAGAATAAACAGTCCCTAAGTATATTATGCCATGCTGCTGCTTTTCTGTAAGACAATTCTTAAAATATTTTACTCTGCATATCTAACTGTGTAATTGGTTTTGCTTTAAATTAAAGTTGCAGTTTTATATGTATTTCCTATTTTCAGGCTTCTAAAAAGAGCAAGATCACGCTTTTAGTTTTATTAGTAGTCACATAAGGGACATTAGCTCCCTTTAATGAAAAGCTGCAGGGTTCTTTTCTTGTTTGGTCAAGGTCTGTGTTAGGTTTGCAGGATCCCTCCTGCCTCCGATAAAGATGAAGAAACAGACCATGTGAATTAGTATGTTCTAGTCACAACACCCCCAAACTTGTAGTTTTGTTTTATTGCTTATTTTCATTGTAAAAAGGAAAAACGTTTTTGCCATAGAGAGTGTGCTTCTGTAGCCATGGCGTAGGTGCTTGCTTCATGGCATTTATCCTTCAGTAGGTAAGGCCAGATGTTAATGACAACATCTCCATAGCTGGAAACACCAGGAAGGCAGTTACGGTGAATTTATTAGGGATAAAATGACTCCCACTTACGCGCTAAACTTTTCAGGCAGTTTTGAACGAACGAGCCAAGCAATTGAGATACAGATGTGCAATCAGTGAGGGTTCCACATTTTAGTTTGAAAGCATTGTTAAGACCCTATGTGATAAAATTACACGATCTAATTATTTTCTGAGCCTTTCACAAAAAGTTTCTCGACGATGTCTCTTTGCACACTCTGGGCTGGGCTGGTCCCACCAGGACAGCTTTCAGAATGCACTGGACGTGCACATGGCAGGGTTCGGCTTCTTTTGGTGAACTCTGCATTTACCAGTTTCTGATCGCCGTTTTCTCTTTTGCTTACTGGCTTTCTACGGTTAATAATACTAAATGCTGGTAGGCTAGCCGGGAAGGTAGTGGGTATACAGTTAAGTACCTGTGGAAGGACAGTAAAGAATTTGTCACTTTCCCATTTCTGTCACTACCTTGGTCTCAGTGGTATTGATGTGCTTTTCTCTGTGTAATTGGGAAGACCTTTGGTTCTTGCTACAGACTGAGATTGGAGGAGACAAGTTGTCTGTAACCTGTGGCTAAAATCTGTACCTCCTGTGTGCTAAGCTCTTTACATTGAGGTTCTTGTTCTTGTGTCTAGCTTTTTGCTTCAGTTATTTTGTTCCTTTCATTAAATTTTCAGAGAACTTTGATACATTGTATATTTTGATGCAAATTATTTCTAACTCAATTTGGGATATTTTGTCTGGGGTAAATTATGAAATGTCTTTTGAAGGAATTGATAATTAATAATTAGTATCTGTTAGCTCTGAAGGCCATCTAATAGTGAAATAGATACCTGAAAATCTTTTTTCTTTGGTACAGAGGCACGTGCTTGCCAGGCAGGCCGCTGTGTTCCTGAGCTGCCTTCTAAGCCCTGCACCTTCGGGAAAGATAAATTTCTCACCTGTTTGGTTACATTTTGTTATTAGACAACTTCAATCACGATGAGTCAAAGCGACTTTATTCCCCCAGAGGGAAAATCAGATGTCTTAAATTTACAGAAATTTTTACCATACTTTAATCAGTGTCCTCCAAAAATAACATTGCATAAAATTCTTTAGTTCCTTGTTAAAAGTTATTTTGATGAAATGTTATAAAATCTTTACATTAGAAACTCAAAAATCCATTGACTGTTTTCCCGTGAATGACAGAAATACAGTAGGCCTTTAAAAATGTTAGAAACACTGTGATATAAATAAATCCACTCTACTGTGCGTGTAATCTTTTAGTGTTAGTTTTCTTCTCAAGTTCTGATTATGTAAAGGTTACTATTTCATTAATTCTCTTTATACCTTTAACCCAACTATTCTCCTTTCAAGTTTTATACTCTTGGTGCCAGATGAGTAACAAAACAAAATAAATTTAAACATCTGATCCTTCATACTAAAGATTTCGATTTTCCTCTTTAGTCTCTTATTCCTCGAAACCTTCTTGAGAGATACTTTATCTGTACTTCAGGAAATACTTCTAGCTCTGTGTACTTCAGTTTACAATGTTTGCTCTATCTGAGGAAAAAAGCTGAACTGGCGTTTTGGAGAAATTCTAGATTAAATTATAAAAGTAACTGAACCAGGTATTTAAGGTAAGTATGAGAAAGAATTTCTTGCAGGCTGAGACTGTGTCACTGCGTAGGCTGTGAGAGAGGTGCACAGACTCAGCTGTGTTGCATGGTCATCAGCGGGGCGGGGACCGGCTGGACAGCTCGGCTCCATTCGTCCTTCACCGTCCCTGTTTGAAGCCACGCAGAATGATAGCCGAGTGCTTCCCGACACATTGTAGTGTACTTTGCTGGCCACAGTGCCTACTGCCTGTTGCGTAGAAGTTCTACCCTTGTAAGCTTACTTGCTGTGCCATGTAACATGCGCACTAATTTTGTTAGGATTTCAGGGTGGTGGAAACGGCGTGTAGCTAGAGCGCTGTGCAGATGTGTGAATGCACCCCAAAGCTGGGAGAACTGTGTGCAGCTGTGTCGTATAGGTTTGTACGCTCACCTGTCGTGAACGTGACAGACGAGTCACAGATTCCTGTGGGTTTCTCCGCAGAGTCACTTGCCCTGGCTCCACAGCTCTCACCCAGGACTGGAAAAGATCAGCGCTATCGTGTGGGAAGGCAACGACTGCAAGAAGGCCGACATGTCCGTGCTTGAGATCAGTGGGATGATAATGAACAGAGTGAGTTTCAGAGTTTGTGTTTAGTGGAAAGTGTACAATCGGTGGCCACCAGCCCAGCACAGGACTGCAGCGTCACCTCTGTGCCCTGCGCACGGCCGCCTCTGGCTGTGTCTGTGATCTGAATAGCAGTTTGTACTGAGTCGAGTAATCTTTCCACATCTTCCCTCCTCTGACCAAAAGTAGATAACGCAGTTAAATTTCTCCTCTTTTATGTTATTTTTTGTCTTACTTTCAGTGGATAGAATTGAGAAGCTGCTAGATATAAATAGGGGTTTTGACTTTTTTAGTCCCAGAAATTGAACACGGGACCTTGTACTTGCCAAGCGGGTGCCGGGCCACTAGCTATACCCCGGCCCTCCACAGGTGTTAAAAAAGACAGACTTTTCTTTATCACACTTCATGCTTTATTTGTTTATTAATACTCAAAACTTAACAAAAACATTTGCTTTTGTACTGGATTGTTTGCTTAAACATACAGAAGGAATGCAGAGGATGTTAAAAATCTTGAGTAGTATGAAGAAGTATAGTATAAACACTGGGTTTTATTTTAAGTAGATGCTATTAAATTATTTCCTTTGTCAGATAATTGCTGTTTAACATATTTGCTGATTTCTTTGGCATGGTCTGACTTAATATTCTAACTTACCTTGGCACGCTGTTATGCTAGAATTCTTGTCTGTACTTTTCATAGACCAGAAATTAAAGTAAGTGGACCTTGAAATTAATGTGTGCCCTTTACATATCTCAGTCTGACAGTTAAAACCAGTGAACTCGAGTCTCTGGAACCGGACCTAGCGGTGCTCTGCACCTAACAGTCTGTGAACTAGAAGGTGATGTAGGGGTACGAGCCGTGCACAAGAACAGTCAGCTAGGAGCCTTTCGTCACTACCAGTGTCAGTGGGTGTGAGGGATCCTTCTGATGATTTCGCAGTGTTCGTAAATACTCTTGACTTGTAAAATAATGATATGCATAGAATTCTTTTTCAGAATCTGAGTAAGATTGAGGTAGAAAATTGTTTTGCATCTACTTAAATTAACATCCAGTAGTGAATTATTGTAAAAAAGAAATAAATGTGTAATAGTTTGTCAGATTTCACTGTAGATTAAAATGCATTCTAACAAAATGATTTCCTATTGCTATAACCAAGATAAGACCCAATAGGATTAATTTTGACTTCGGTAAAACGGTGTGTCCCTTTCTTTTCTTTCCTCAATCCCTCCAGGTGAACAGCCATATTCCAGGAATAGGGTACCAGATCTTCGGAAATGCGATCTCTCTAATCCTGGGCTTAACACCATTTGTTTTCCGGCTCTCTCAAGCCACAGACTTGGAACAGCTCACAGCACACTCAGCTTCAGAACTTTATGTGATCGCATTTGGTTCCAATGAAGATGTCATGGTTCTCTCTATGGTTCTAATAAGCTTTGTGGTTCGTGTGTCTCTTGTATGGATTTTCTTTTTTTTGCTCTGTGTAGCAGAAAGAACTTATAAACAGGTGGGTATAATGTAAACTTCTAAATGGAGAAAATTTTATCCTTTTCATAATGTATAAAGTATTCCTGAAGTATTTTAGCACTTTGTTAAATCATTTTAACCTAATTATTTTATTTTGCTTTCATAGTACTTAACCAAATAAAATCATAACAATCCATTTTTTACTGATTTTTGTTTTTCTGTGGTAATCTACTTGAAAATTAATCCCCATCTTAATCTTTTTTAGCGATTGCTTTTTGCAAAACTCTTTGGACATTTAACATCTGCGAGGAGGGCTCGAAAGTCTGAGGTTCCTCATTTCCGGTTGAAGAAAGTACAGAATATCAAAATGTGGCTATCTCTCCGTTCCTATCTTAAGGTAGAATGGTAGTGATACAAGTATCCCTGCAATGCGGCTCCCTCGGATAGCTCGGTTTCTTTGCTAATTGTGTGTGGGATGTGTAGTCACCAGTTTGTCATGTGAAAGCAGGGTGTAAGATTTTGTTTCTAATTAGAATCCTTACTGCAAACCAGCAGAGGGAGCCTGAGACTTAGAAAAGAATCTGAAACGTTCTGTAACTAAGGAGTCTCCTCGCTGACGTGACCTGTTACTGTTTTTAAATTTTAGCTTGCCTGACACTCCTAAGTCATTCTTTCCATGCTGTTCTTCCTTAATCTTCTTAACAGTTCTCCTGTCTATGGCAGGAAGATGCGGAAGCTCCATTGGAGGAAGAGAAACATCTGAATTAGTTTCAGCAGCACTTTTGTTTTCTGGGATTTTGGGTTTTGGGGTTAAATAGCAGTGAATCTTATATAACAGTGAACTTTATTGTATTCAGTCATGCAAACTGAAGGTTAATTTGTTTAAAATACTATATGTGCTATTAAAATTAGACCCAAGACCAAATTCCTTCTGACATACTTAGATCTTTAATTTCTTCTTCGTAACAAAAGAAATTTTTAAAAAGGAGTTTTCACTGTTAACCCTTAAGTTTAACATTCACCGGCCTGTTTATTTTCTGGACTTGTAAACCCAGCTGTGCTAGTCTTCATTGGGAAATGCCACCAGTGGCACAGCTTGCTTTTCCTCACGCGGGACATTTCTGCTGTGTGAGGGAGGAACTGATCTTTGTTGCTTGGGTTAGTGAGAATGCATTCAGGATTTCTCCTGCTTACCAACCCTAAGTTGGTATTGAGTTCTTTGATGATTTTATTCAGCAAGCATTCGTGGAGTGCTAGCTGCATGCCATTACTGTGGAGCAGGCTGGGGATTAGGAAGCTTGGGGGCCACGTGGGCAGGGAGACCAGGACTTCCTCTCCATGGTCAGCTTCTCTGGGGTCCAGCCTCCCCTTCACCAGCAGTTCCTGCCCTTCCTGCTTCCAGATTGTATGGAATCTGTTTGTATTTGTTTCTGTTGTCCAGCCCTAGTGGAAATTTGCCGTCTCCTTGTGCTCTGGACTCCTGCAGCCTCCTAACTGGCCCTCCAGCCTTCGCATGTCCTCTCCCCAGGGTTTTCTTCAGATTGCCGCACAGATCTCAAAGTGTACATTAGCCATATGAATCTCAAACCTTCAAGAGTTTCCACTGCCCTTAGACTAAAGGACAGAATCTTAATGTTCTGCGGGCCCCAGGCCCTACTTCATCCAGCTGTCTCTTTGGCTCACTTGGAAACACTTCCCTCTGTGACCTTCTAGGGAGCTTCAGTTCTGTACGTGCACTGTGATCCTCCTGCTTTATCCCTTGCACATGCTCTTCCTGCCGCCCTGCCCCTGCCCCTGCCCCTGCCCGGGCTTGTGTGCCTACCTTTTCCTGCAGGAGGTCTTCCAGGCCCACTTCCTGACCCCTCGTCTCCGGTAGGTTTCCCTGACAGTGAAAGCACCCTCGCTCTTTTTCTCCCTGCCACTCACACCTGCACCGTGCCTGGGATTATCAGTTTGGTGTCCAGCTCCCCTCCTGGTACCTGTGAAGGTAGCAATCTTGTCTGTTGTGTTTGTTCCATTTTTGCACCTGGCAAAGTTAAGTTTTGAGCAGGTGCTCAGGAAACTTGTTGAGTAAATGATTATATCATTAGAAAGATACTCGAATGTCGTGTTACAGATTCCACAATACAGACTTTTACTGTGTTTCAAATTGTCAGGAAATATTAGCACTTTAAAAACTCATTGGATAAGTTAGGTATGTTTTTAGTGTAGTGAGTCAAGGCCTGCAATGATGGGTCAGCACCTTGGGCATTGGCTGCTCACTAATCAGTGTATGTAAAAATGTTTTCCATTTTTCCCCAGCGTCGCGGGCCACAGAGATCCGTTGATGTAATCGTTTCATCTGCCTTCCTGTTGACTATCTCAGTTGTATTTATCTGCTGTGCTCAGGTGAGTTACATGTTACATACTGAAATTAAACTAGCTATATTAAGTTTTAGAAGGCTTTTTAATGATGCAATGATATACCTATACCTAGTTGGACTAGCAAGTTTTGAAAGTTTTGCCCTTATTTTTCAGTAGAATAAGGCAGCACATTGTACTCTCCTCCGTGTCATGAGCATTTGCTCAAGTGAGTGAATGAACATATTTTGTAATTAGTTTTTGTCTAGAGTCCACCTGATTGTCTTTATAGCCCAAAACAAATGCAAGCCAGTAGAACTTTGAAATTACTCCACCAGTGTCTGGTTAATTCATGCTTAGTACTAATTTTTAAAATTTCCTATCCCTGAATCTCTGATTTGACCTGCACATGGTCTGAAAAAGAATTCTCAGTGGTTAGGACTCCTCAGGAAATGCAGGTGTACCTCGGGGCGCTCTGCTTCCATAGTGTGAGCCATTGCCTGAAAATGCGGTTTCAAAGCACTGAACGGCGTTAGCGAGGAGGAGCCCCGCAGGTGCTGTGGATGTGGCCGCGCCTATGCCTACGTGCTGTGTGCGCACCTGAGTTTAGAGGGCAGTAGGAGACGCGAGAAGCAGGCAGCAGTGTGGAAGGCCCGGGGTGGAAGGGTGCTTCCCGGTCAGGGACTTAGCATCTGGGATTTCATGTCTGCCCGAGGTAAGGGCCCAGGCCCTGACCTGCAGGCCGCCTACATGCATGCCGTCTGGGCCTACGCCTCCTCAGAAGCGTAGGAAGGAGACCATGTGGCCAGGACCCAGAAAGACAGGAGGACGCTCTGGCTTCTCCTGGACTCTGGATGGTGAGGAGGGGGAAGTGTCCCTGCCTACTGCAGGCCTGCCCTGCGTACAGACCAAGGCTGCAGGTTGGCATCATGCGTGTTTTCTGGTCTTTACCGTGTCAAGAAATTAATACAAAAAAGTCCTAGGCCCATAGACATCATACAGCAGTGAAACCTGAGGATAAGACTTCCCTGGACCTCAAGGCTTTCCACAGCCACCGCAGGTTTAAACCCTGAAGAAACAGTTCAAAGTGAGTCATTGGGTCAATAAATAAGCAGGTTTAGGTCTCCTAAACTGATCAGATAGAAACTAAGATTGTTTAAAACGATTAAAGACGTAGATAATGCCATGAGAAAAGAACACAAAGAGAGTCTGAGGAAGTCCCAAGCTGTTTTAAAGAAGTTAAAAGTGCAGTCGGCCTTCAACACAGTGAACAGCTGCTTGGAAGGCCAGGGCAGGAGCTCCAGGTCAAGGCTCAGCTCAGCCCGGGCGACAGAGCCCCTGTCTCAAAACACAACTACAAAGTAAGTGATTTTACAGAGAGTATTAAAAATAAGGCAATATTTTTATAAGATCAAGATCAACAAAAACAGATATACCATCAAACTTTTCCGATAAAAAGGAAAAAGACAAAAAAAAAAAAAAAAATCAATTTTGTATCTGTAATCCAGAGATTAGTAAACTGCTGTCTATAAAGAAAGGAAAGATAGACTTCTCCCACATCTAATGTTCCCTTTTCTTCTTTCTGTTCTTCTTTTTAAAAAAAGTACAGAATTATTCTTTGTTCCAGGGCCAAAAAAACAGGCCTAAAGCTAGATGTAGCCAGTGAGCCATCACTTTCTGACCTCTTCTTTGTACAAAAGCTGAATACGTCATTTTTAGGGAAAAACAAAATACAAGGTTCTCATGAATCTAACAAAAGATGTTTAGGACCCTACCGAGAAATATAGTAAACTTTATTAAAAGTTAACGTAAGAAGATATCCCATGTTAGTGGATGAAGAGACTTAAATTCAAAACTTTCTAAAATTTGTCTTGAAACACAAAGATCAAAGAATAATCCAGATAGTTTTAAGAACCCAGAAATACGAAAAACTTTTAAGACTAACTTAAAGTTATGGGCAAATCATGATTTGGCACAGGCTTTCTGTGACCAATGGGACAAAACGGAATTCTGTTTTATCCCTCACATGATGAGGGATAAAGTGGCATATAAATCAGAACAAGAAGACTTCGCAGCTTTACACGGTAGAGAAATGAGATAAGGTTGGAGTGAAATAAAGTGACTTCACATCCTACATAAAATCCATTTCATGTGGCTTAAACACCTCAGTGTGAAAAACAAATTTTAACTTGAACATACATAAAAATTAAAATTTTAGTAACCACCAGAGATAACCATAAATAACAAACTAGAATTTGGAGAGTTTAGTAAACAGTATGTTTTAACTAGAACTATTATGCAGAATATATAAGTAATTTAAAAATAAATTGACTTAATGATAAGAGAATACAGACTATGAAAAGGGACCTCTCAGACAAGGGACTCAGTGACTAAATGTGAGACACACGTGTCCTCCGGGTGTGAGGGGAAGCAGTGAGAGCGCGTCACACCAGCAGGCCGGCAAATCCTGGGCAGTTAGGGGGTGATGCCTGCAGACAGAGAGAGGCCGAGCCCTGCTGGGAGCGTGCGTGGGTGCGACTGTGTCAGAGGGAATCCGTAGTGTCTGGGGAAGCGGAAGGCGGGACATGCTGGTTTTCCTCCTGGATGTTAACTCCCTGCGAAGGCCGCCCAGGAGTGTGCGCACACCCGTGCTCATTGCTGCATTCATGTAAGGAGGGAAGTAGCCACGCAAGTACTCGTCGGGGGAGCAGCTCAGTAAGTCGTGCTGTGTCCCGTAGGGTTATAGTGACAGCATGCCTCATGCCGGGTGACATCTCTTAGCAGCTAGAATAAACACGTTTAGGCTACAGTTAGGAGTGTGGGTAAATTTTGCAAACAAGGTTTGGTGGCCTGAAAAGGCTGCCACATGATATGGTGTGATGACCTAGAATTTAACGCACATGTATAGCCGCTTACGGGTGTAAGTGTGTTTAGAAATGAGGTGGGAAAGGCAAACCCAGGGTTCGCTGCTGCCTCGGAGTGGGGCCAGAGCATGTGGCTCAGAGGCCAAGGCCCCTCAGAAAAGGTGAAAATGGTTTAACTGAACCTGTGACATTTTGTTGTTTAAAAATCTGTCTGAAACAAATACTGCCGAACACTAAGATTTAACAAAACTGGGCGCAGGGCAGTGGATTATATTATTCTATACACTTCTGTTGTTGCAATATTTCATAATGAATGTGGGGTATTTTCAAAATGCGACGTTACACTTATGCACAGTCTACGCAAAGCGCATTTCTTCTTGTGCGGTGTGGTTGTTTGAATCACATGGCTGCTTCACATTGCCTTGTTCCTCCATCTATTTTCAGCTGCTTCATGTGCATGAGATCTTCTTTGATTGCCACTACAACTGGGAGCTGATCATCTGGTGCATCTCCCTGACACTGTTTCTCCTAAGATTTGTCACCCTGGGATCAGAAACAAGTAAGAAGTACAGCAATACCTCAATATTACTCACGGAGCAGGTGAGTTTATCAGGCTGTAAGTCAGTCTCTAAGCCTGCATGTTAAGTTAAAATACTTTCATGTTTTCAGGATCATATTTAGTCGAGGTCATTCGTGCTGTAAAATTTGGTAGAACATCAGCCTTTCTTAGCATTGTGTGTGGAACTGATGATTTGCCTGGGTCTCACCGAATGAAGGGGAACTGTCTTGGGTCACTTATAACGTAGTTAATGCATAGGCAACAAAACTAGCTTTAAAACTGCTAGTGTTCTACTTTTTGAGGGCCAGGTGGCGAGCGACCCGGCCTCGAATTAGACACACCTGTGCAGAACAAGCTTGCTTTTCCAGGTCGCAGGGCCGTAGTTGAAGAACTGTGAATCGTTGTGCAGTAGAAAAGGCAAAGCATAATGATTTTGCCATTTCATTTTATTTTGTGTGAATTAGGTAAATACTTTTCTCATTGTGTTACAAGAATTCTATAAAGAAAATTACTGCCAATGAACTTGTTTAGATATTTTAGTAATAGTTCGATTTTAAAGAATCAAATAGCCTGGTCAGGGGAGCTGAATTAAAGGGCAAGGGGAGTGTGGCCCGCACAGCACCAGGGCCCCTGGGAGCCCCTGGGAGCCCCTGGGAGCCCTGCAGCCTGCTGTGCTCTTCGCTGATCGCACCTCTGGCTCGTGTACGGTGCAGTCTGGCGGACGCGTTAGCCTACTTGCCATGGCTGAGTGGCCCGTGGCGGTGGGGCTGAGGCTGCAGGTTCGGAGGGTCAGAAGGAGGGTGAGTGGCGCACGCGGCTGCCCCAGGCACCACCTCCACAGGCTGGGGCTCAACGTTCCCAGACTGACGGTCCGTCACAGGGTGGATAATTACACGTTTTCTTTAGTTGTAAAGAAATGACATATCAATGTTGTTGATTCTAATTATTTTTAAAGTAGATTTGCCTATGGGACTTAGAGTTGATTACATTTGAAAAGTATGTAATAGTTTTTCTTACTACAAAATTAGTTTATTATGGGAGATTTGCAAGGTATAGTAGAGGATAAAAAAGAGTATTCAATCACGTTTAGTGTTTACTTTTTTTAAAATAAAAGATAAACCTCTACTTGAAAATGGAGAAGAAACCTAACAAAAAGGAAGAACTGACACTAGTGAACAACGTTTTAAAGCTGGCTACTAAGCTACTGAAGGTAAGAATAAACTGAAAACAGGTTCTGTAGCGTGTAGAATGTATTATTCTGGCGTTACACCTTCGTGTCTACGGGTCCTATTTGTATCTGGTTTTCTTGATTATACCAGTTGTCTCTAGATTATATGTGAGTATATTTATGAAGTTTTAATTTGATCTCTCATTACTCAGTAATCCAAGTAATTTTTTTGGGAATTGTATGTTGGGACTTTTACTAATGCTTAGAGTACTATAGAGGTGACATCTGTTGGAGATTTATGCCTCCTAGACCACTAGGAAATACATTGTAAGGTTTGTTGCTAAATTGGGAAATTGTGTGTTTCTCAGATCATCTTTCTGCTTGGCCTGAGCTGACAAGTAATAATACATAGTCATCATAGTAAATAGGCATTATCAATAAATGTTTAATTTACAAATCATTTTTGGTAATCGAAATACACGCGTATTTTAGCTCTTGTTAACTCTCCGGGGAAATCTGCAGCTTTCAGAGACTGGTATGAAACAGCTGTGTCTCGGCAGCGTGCTTAGTTCCCGTCAGCTGAGAAGCACTAATGGGGCGCTGGCTGCGTGCCTGACCTCTTAGCCGTGGACAGGGTTCGGAGGAGGCAGTGGGAGGCGGAGGAGGGCGCGCTCGGAGCGGAGAGAAAGGCAAACATAGCTGAACTGCGGAGCGCAGCCCCTGCCCGAGGCCGAGCCCTCGGGTGGAAGATGCTTTTTCCTCTCTCCCAGCCCCGCGGCCCGCCTTTCAGGCATCTTCTGACTCGTCCTCTTGCGGGCTGTAGCACCCTGCGTGGCGCCTGGGTCTGTCACGGGCACCTTTAATGCCCAGAACTTCTTGGGGTTCTCCAGGTTCTGCTGTTCCCTCTGCCGCCCACACGGATGACGGCCTTGTGTGCCCTGGTGTCTCCCAAGGGCGGACTTGCTTACGGTCTTCCCCCCCTGCCTCGGGCAGCTGCAGTGCTCAGCAGCTGGGGCTCATGAAGTGTGCCCCGCGGTGTGTCTGCCCACCCGCCTGCACCCCGAGTTTTGGGAGCCTCTTCCTGTGGCCTCGCTGGCCTCTGATCTCCACGGCCAGGCTTTTCTGTTTGAATTGTGCGCACGCTTACCAACCTGTAAGGCATTCAGCTTAAAATCAGAAAGGGACTGGATTTTAACTCCGCAGAGCCTAGCGCAGGACTTGACAGGAATAGAACATTCAATTTCTGAATCAGTCTGTGTATCTGAAAATGAGTTAATCAAGAGTGGTATGTGAGGGGCTGGGGATTTAGCTCAGCGGCATAAGCGCCTGCCTTGCAAGCAGGCAGTCATGAGTTCGATCCCTGGTACCGATAAAAATAAATAAATAAATAAATAATATTTTAAAAAGTAGTATGTGTTGGTGTTGTCAAAAAAGGGCAGCCTTCTAACTCTCCACCAAGAGGTAATGTTCTCTTTTAGTCTGTATTCCAGCGCTTCTGTAAACATTTCTAATGTTCTGGCTACTAACCCAAAACTTTACAAGTCATTCGTTTGAGTTACAAAATGGAGCTACAATTTAATTGTACACTTACCTCAATGGAAGTCACTTTCTCCTAAAAACATAAAGTATTAAAATTTTAGTATGTCCTTCCTAAAAGCATACGTAATTCATAACTTCCTTAGAACAGTGTAGTGTCTTCTTACATCCTCACTGTATATTGCTCTAAATTAGTGATGGATAACTTCTACTGAATGCGAGCTAATGGTTGTTTTTGCCTTTTTCTTCTTTTTGGCATTTTTCTCTGCTGCTAGGAATTGGACAGCCCCTTTAGGTTATATGGGCTGACGATGAATCCGCTGCTGTATAACATCACCCAGGTCGTCATCCTGTCAGCTGTTTCTGGTGTCATCAGTGACTTGCTTGGATTTAATTTAAAGGTAGTAAGTTATGTGGTAATTAATCGAAGTGGTTCGTTTGTTGTTCATCTCTTAGTACTCTTGGATTTTTGTGACACTTACTTTACTGTATCTTTCTTTCAGAATCTCATGTGCACAGTGATGAAGTCAGTTTGATAAGATTGCATATAATTAGTAAAGATGGTTTGGGCTTAATTTCAAAGGGTGTTATATTCATGGCTTCAAATACTGATAGAACGCTGAATTTAGAACAGAACTAATTTTTTAAAAATTTTATTTAAGGAGAAAAAAACAAAAAGGGTACAAGTTATACAGAATTTCAGAAAAAATAAACAGTAGGAAATCACTAGTTAATTACATATTGTCATCTTAGAAATAGTTGTTCAAGTTACAAAATTAAAGCATATAGAGGGGACTTTCAAACAGTGAGACTGCAAACAGTTTTGTTCAATGATCCAACAAAACTCAGTAATATGGTTTATCTATCTTATAAACTTAAATATATATGCAGTTATATCCTTTAGAGCACTTTCTTTTCCTTTCTTTTGTACAATGACAATTATACATTTTGGGTTTTATTACTCCCACAGTTCTTACTACTTTTTTTCTTTGAAGAAAGTAAAACCAAATGTGACATACCAGGACAGAGTCAGTCAAATCAAAAGGATGGACATAATATATAATATAAAAAACAGAATACAAGGTGATCAACAATGGTTATCATACTGCCTCTTGCTATCTTAAAAAGAATTTCCTATATCATCAGTTATAATAAAATTGAACAAAACAGTAAAGAATAAGACCAATAAAACCAAAACATTGGAGATATTAGAGGACTTCAAAAGAAGACGATAGTCAACCAGAATGGGCGTCATAATGAATCCTATTGTCTTCATAGTTGTTGCCTAGACTTTCGAACTCGGTACTATCAAGCATAACAGAATAGAGGAAAATCAGTCAAAACAAGATGTTGAGAGCAATACAGGGTTTCATATCAAGTTAATAAGAAAGTAAAGTGGGTTACTATAATATATCCTGCTTTTTAAATTTATTTTTCCCTTAATTAAAAGGATAAAAATGAAAAAGTAGATAATAAAAAGGAGATTGAGATAAAAAAGAGGGCATAACAACAAAACAGTGCAGGTCAGAACATAGCCATTTAAGCAAAATAGTGTTTCACCACAGGATAATCTCGACATAAAAGTAGTTACCATAGTGTCTCTTCCCTTAAAATTTTTGGGTATAACTTCGTAGAACAGAACTAATTATACAGCATATACGACTGTCACCTAGGATATGTGGAAGTATTTTTTTTTTTCATATAACTATTATCTATCTATTTTTTTTTTTGGTACTGGGGATGGAACTCGAGACCTGGTGCTTACTGGGCAGGCGCTGTGCCACTGAGTTGTGTCCCTGTTCCGCTCTCCTATAATTTTGATAAGAAAAGGAAGATGCCTATTTCTGTTGTTGGCGAAAGCTGTCCTGCTTACCCAGCACCGTGTGCACCCTCTGGTTTATGCACAACCACCTGTTGGAAGGTGCAGAATGACCATACTGGACAAGTATGGCTATGTATATATATTGCCATTTCCCTGTAAAAAAAGCAAGGGAAATCTGACCTTTTTATTTGTGCCTAAGATGATTTCTCCTTGAAAAAAGGAGTAAGGTTAAATATAAAAACCTGTACTTGCTTGTCCATGAAATTCAGATAACAGTGAATGGTGTGATAACAGTGAATGGTGTGACTTACGTTGCCGTATTGAAACCGCCGCTAGTGATAATTCCTGCTGTTATTTTCTCTCTAGCTGTGGAAGATTAAATCGTAATCATCCAGAGAAGAGAAGAGGTCGCCTCTTCTCCGGAATCCAAGTCCCGCCCTGGGCTGCAGGAGTCTCCACTGGGAATCGAAGTGTTTACATCAGACTGTCGTGTGCAATCCTTCTATTTATTTTTCTTGTTCATGTTTTTACATTTATTTTAGTGTTTAAATTTTATTTTTAAGCATTGATGTTCTTAGTTGCGGAAAGGGTGGTAAAGCTGATCTCCAGATACCTGAGACCCTGGTGGTGGCTCCTCAGAGGACACCGCAGACACAAGCCATCCGTGGCACCGCTCCTCCCTGGCCTAGCCTTGCCTTATCCGGGAGGATGCTGTGCCCTGTGCCCAGCACACATGGGCTCCCTGTTCCTTGGTAAACTGAGATGCAGCCAGGGTTTCTCCGGACACTTCGGAGCCGTGCCGGGGTCTAACTGACTAAGCTGCAGCGAAGCCTCCTTCAGTATTATACGTACGGCATCACACAGCAGGTCAACAAGTGCTCTTTGATGATAAAACCCTTAATGGAGCAATAATTGTAAATGGTTACCATACTGTAAGATATTTTGATAAAAATTAATTAGTAATAATTGTATTTATTTGAAACACTGGGCTGTTTGCACAGCTCCAACTGTGCATGCTCAAAATGTGCACTTTTAAACATTGTTACTTTTACTGTCTCCTCTGTGGGTATGTTACATTGTCCTGGGGCATGATACGGTATCCTTTCAGTGAGGTCTGAACTCAGCTCACAAGTGAAGTGCCTATTGATATTACTGAACACATTATGTTTACTCAAATAGAATAATTTTCTCCCGTGGTACCCTAAGGTGTGTGCTGTTCATACCACGTTTAAATGAACAACTTAAGAATAAGCTTAAGAACCAGTAAAATGTTCCTCAGCTAGTTAGAAAATTATACCCAAGTTTTCAGAGAAGACAGCCTCAGCTTGCGAATTCTGCCCTCTAACCTGCATCTGGTGCATCCTCCCCCACTGTCTAAGGGCTACTTTAGATGCAGTTCACTGCTCTCCCTTCAGTAGTTTGCAAGCGCCCAGAGACCTTACTGTGTGGGCGCGTTAGGTGTGCAGGACGAGTGTGATAGTGTCTTACTTCGGCCTTGATTTAAGTCGTTACCTTTGTACAATCAGGAGTGTTTTAGGGATTACATGAAACATAAAATGACTGTGTTTTTTTTTCAACTGAGCATCTGGTTTCTAAAACAAAGAATTTATTTGAAACAATCTAGACTTTTCCTGGTGCAACGTGTATCACTGACTATCCTCATGTTTTTACCGTGTTTTCTGGAATTTGTAAATACTGATCTGGTTGGTGCCGCTCTAACCTTCAGATCAGGAGAGTGAGGGGAAGGGGCGCGGCGCTGCCCTGCCCGGCACCCCGCCCCCGGCCTCCGGCCAGCCTCGCTGCATCTCCAGTGCATTCTCCTCCTGCCGGACAACTGGAAGCGTCCTGTCCATTGGCCTCTGTTCCGACGTGTCCAACGATGACCAAAGTGCATTCTGAGGGTTTTCAAGGGACGAGTTCCTCGAGCTTTAAGAACATTCTTAGTTTCTTGTGAAAAATTAGGCTTCGTCTGATGTGTTTCTTCTTCCTCTATTGTGTAACATTGAGGTTTTTAGGAATTATATTTTATAAACTTTTTCAAAATAAGGTACATACCTATACAGAACTTAAGATTTTGCACAGAATATAACAAATATATTTTGAGAAAAAAAAAAGTACGGCATGAGTTCTGTTAGGAATAAAATATGGAAGTATTGTATCTCATAAAAAGTTATTTCAGAATAGAAATATTTTTGAGAAAAGTAGCTGAGTATGCTGATTTAGGGAAATGCTTGTTTAGGTCAAAGTTCAGCTTAACTTAGAGTTGGCAGTTGAAAGTTATTAATAATATGTTGAATTATGTGACTAACGTGAGCAACAGTAGAATACTAAAAGTTGTTATTTCAAGCAATTTCCGAACGTTGACAGAACTGTTTCAAAGTAGAACATTGACGTTGCTGCCTTTAAGAACCCCATGAATGTAAAGGCGTGTGGCATATCACATAGTACGCAAGGGCAGATGCGGGATCGTGCCACGTGTGTGTGCTGACTGTGCTTTGCCACGTGTGCTGCATGTGGGAGTTTGGACAGTAAGTTTGAAATAAAACATTCTATGACTGACTTTTTTAAAAGTCATTACATTTCTGTGGTAATTTTGTGTTTCAGTAGCATAAACTTGAGTTATAACTGTTAGATTTGGGAGTAGAGGAAATAACTTTTTTAAAACTTTCCCAACACTTGAGACTTTATTATGAATCTTAGAACATGAAAGAAAAACAGTTCCTGTAGAGAGAGTTCTAAAGTGACAGAGGACGTAAAGCTTACTACAGTAAAGGATCCATTACCAGTGACAATGGCGAGTTTGAAGTAGGAGGAGATATACTGGGCACGTATTTTGAGGGGAACTAATGGCACTGTGCCTTTTACCGTGGTAAATTCTTAAAATTTAAACATTCACTGTTTTTGATCACTGCGGGTACCTAGGCTTTCCATCCCAAATGCTTTACATTACTGGGGTTGGTTGGTTTGTGTTGGATATGGCGTGAACTCTTAAGACTCAGGGGAGAAGGGTAATGGAGCATTTAAACAAAGAGCCTTGCTGTGTGAACTCGGCGTGCCCACAGCAGATGGTTGTGCTCCCTCCTGTGTGGGTTACCAGCTGGTACAGTCTGATCAGTGGGCTTCAGTCAACCAGGGGCTGTTCGGGTGCACTTGGGAACTCACTGAGAAGGCCTGAGGACCACAGTTCAAGCCCAGCCTTAGGAACTTGCCTCAAAAAAATCCTTTAAAAGAGATCGGGAATGTACCTGGGCCAGGGTGGGGGCGCGGATGCTGACGACAACAGCCGCCCTCCTGCAGGTTTAGAACTGGCTCCTCGTGACTCCCTTCAGACTGGAGAAGAACGCATTTCTCTCATTTGCAGCATTACTGCAGATGCTAATTCCCAACTTTCTTCTTTACCTTTCACCCGAGGCTGAGATAAAATATGCCCAAAATGAAGGAAGGAGAGGTTTGTTCAGCTCAGTTTGTGGAGGTTTCAGTCCATAATCACTGGCTCCCAGGCAGGGTGACATGGCATTGGGGCAGCCATTCATGGTGGCAGCAAATGGCAAAAGCAGCAAGAGCAAAAGAGAGAAAAAAGACTTCTGTTGTATGCAGACCACCCACCCTAGGATGGGTGTAGCACTCACACAATCCTAGCACTGGACCGTGAGTCAATCACAAACTCTAGATTCAGCCATCTCTGAAAACCACACACCCCCACGATTGCATGAGGCTTTGGGGGGTGTCCAGACACAAAACCATAACACCTACCTGTTTTCTGCCATTCTCCCTAAAGGGCACTGGAAGTGCAAATGCTTAACAGTATGCTGGCTTCCCCCAGTACTTCTGGAGTTGTAGGAGACTGCCTGGGATGGGAAAACCCCATGTCTTTTTGCTTTTCCCATCACACAGCAACATGTTACAGCCTGTTCCCCAGCAGGCACCAGTTCTGCAGGGCCTGTGCCCTCATCCAGCTCCAACAGGCTGCTTGGAGAGAGTGGGCCCACGAGACTGCCCTACTTCACTTGCCGGTTGCAAACTCTAGATGGTCTGTGTGCTTCCCACCGCTCAGCTATAAATCGGGGTTCCCACAGCCCTTCCTTGGGTCTAACTTGTTAGGCCAGTTCCCAGAAATCAGGGAGACCCTGTGTTTCCAAGCTGATTTTAAAGGACACAGGTGATGGGGGAGATTCTGAGGGCAAAGTGTGGGAAGGAACACCCCAGGAGCCTCCTCTGTCGCTGGGTAGTGACCCAGAAAGTCTTAACTCTGGAAGAACAATGCTACGGGGTCCACCACATGGGCACAGTATGCATTTCTTGCCCCTGGAATCCCCAAACTCACAATCATGACTTGGGTTTTCTGATGACCAGTCTGCAGAATGTCTATTTTTCCTACAGCACAGAGTTGGTACAGGTACATTTTCAAAAAACTGTTCCCTAGATGATTTGGAAAGCAGTTTCGCCCTTGCCCAGCCTTCACTGCCTGGAAAATTACTACCTGAAGGTGATGATTGCAAAGCATGCAAGTTGCATGAAATTCTAAATATTTGCCATTTTCCCAGCAGCTAAGATAGTGTCTGATGCATAGAAGACTATAGTTACTGAGCAAATGAGTAGCAAATCCAATAGAACCCAGACATATTCTAGTCTAAAGTGTTCATTTTGCCATATTAAAAACAAATCAAGCCGGGGCTGGGGATTTAGCTCAGTGGCATAAGTGCCTGCCTTACAAGCAGGCAGTCGTGAGTTCGATCCCTGGTACCGATAAAAAGGAAAAAGACAAAAAAACAAACAAACAAACAAATCAAGCCATAAAAGTAGAAAGTTTGCCCAAGGCTGTACCACTCATCAGTGATAGAACTCAAATCTTACTCCTTTTGTAGGTATATTGTATAGTTGTGTGCTTTTTGACTGCAGGTGAGATGGAACCCAGAGCCCTGCAGATACTAGGCAAGTGCTTACACACACACACATATATATTCTTGGAGAAAGAATCATCTTGCTACTCTATTTAACCTTGTGGTATGGCCTCTTGGACATATGCTTTCATGTCAGGCTTGTTTTACAAGCAAGCAAATTACTTAGCCTCTGTGAACTTTGATTTGCTCAGCTGTAGGTTCCTGACGGTGATACCTGCTTACAGGGATATCAGAATTACTGGACATATGTGAAGCACCTAGCACAGAACTGTTAATGTGTTGACTTTACAGAAGGTTGGCCTCTTTTCGTCTCTCCCGGCAAGAAAACTAGCAGCAGCCCACAGTGACCACAGATCTGCAAGCTACACCATGCACAGCACATACGATACCAAATGCCTCTCCACCTATTAAGAATCATGCGTCATAGAAATTATCATCTATGGGGAATTCTACAAGAAGCCAACATTTAATTCTTTTTCTTCTAAAGCGGGCACTGAAGTTGGAGAGGCAGGTTTCCGCATTCTTTTGGAAGTCTGTGTATCCTATCTAATTGTGAAGACTCCTGCTAGACTTTCAGGTGCATATTCCACTCGAATGTCTTCATCACTGGAGGTCTGTCTCCCCAGAGTCCTGGTCTCTGTTCGTCTTGGTCCTTGGCATCACATCTACCTTGCTGGAGAGCATCCAGGTTGACCTTTTGCCACCTGTGTGTACCAGGACATTGCTGGAAACTGCAAGTACTGTATTTGGCAGTTTTTAAAATCAGTCTCGATGTGATCCTTACAGTGGCCCTTCCAAACCTCTTAACACCCTCAAGCTCCTGGCCTGTCCTGTCCACTGCCAGCGTTTTCCCCCTGACAGGTGGAAGTCCTTAGGCGGGACTGATTTCTACTTCTCCGGCTTGAGCTCAGTGGAATAGATGTTGCCCTCTGAAGCCAGCCTCCTTCTGACCTCAGGATTGTGTCTCTGCCAACCTATATGATGCCACCTCTGTCATCCCCCACCCACCATCATCTCCAGTCTTTTCTCTTTGAGATATATAAAGCATTAGGTTGCACAGAGCATACCGGAGCGCAGACTCATGGGAGAAAGGTTAGATGCTCACAGGTTGGGTGGAAGTGTATGTGTTAGGTGGCCCTGGTGAGCGCTGCCCACGACAACTCTCAGCTGTGAAAGGCAGGACACTGCTGCTGCGTGTTCACCATGCTGAGCTGGACTCACTGTTCTTCCTCAGCCAGAGCCGAGTGGGTTAAAGATTGGTGCCCCTAAAGCAGCCAGCCGTGTCCTGGGCCTCTGTGGACCCTGTGGGGTTAGCTGGGGAGAGGACCCTGCCCAAATTGTGACTCTCAGGCCAGATTCTCCCTGCAAATTTCACCTCAGATCATAGAGTCAGCAGCAGAAATCCTGGAAAAGCAGAAATCCCAGAGGAGAAGAGCCAAAGCTGACTGACCTGCCCCAAAGTGGCAGAGGCTAAGAAACTGATACTTGCGCAGGTGTTGCTGTCAGATCACCGCAGCCAACTAGTCTCAGGCTGTGGCAGTCCCACGTTATGTCCTGAATTTGCGACACTAGATGCCTCCACTTGTTCTTACAATAAACCTTTTCACAGGAAGTGGCCTGCATGACCTCAGCCTGAAACAGCTCCTTGCAAAGGACTGGTCAATCTAAGCCGTTCTTCTTCTCTAATTTGCTTTTCTTCTTATTTTTTTCCCCTTAAGTGTAATACTTGGGAGATTTGTTTTATAGTTTTGATGAATTTAGGCCTCTTATGTCCACAAAGCAACAATCTCAGTGCTGTGTTCCTTGCCCCTGCCCTTTCGTAAAATGTTAATTAACAGGTGGTCTGTTTACATAACTTGCTGACTTGTTTTTGTCTTTCAAGGTTTAAGTCCAACTCAGATCATGGTTAATCTCCCTGGTAGGTTTTCTGGAGTTTGGGAGTTACAGTTTCATCTTAGTCAAATTCTCCCACAAGTTTTGATCTATCATTTATATGTGGGAATTGACTGCGTTCCCAACCAAGAGGGGTGATTCAGGGCAAAACAGACACTGGTTCGCCTCCCTGGAGCACAAACCCAGGGCCTGCAGATGCATTTACCAGACTTTCAGCTGACAGCTTTCTGCTTTCTGTTTATACCCGTCGTCTCAGGATCAGGGTTGCTGGGTCAGTTCAGTGGGGCTGAAAGGCTCTCAGAACATGAAGTCTGCTGCTGGGGAGAGACGCTAGGATATGAGGTCAGCCTAGGAAATGGGGCAGCAGACTGACTAGTTTGAAACTCCAATTTTATAGTTCTTCTTTCATCCATTCTACGGATCGTTCTTTGATAAGTGCTGGGCACAGAGCTAGACACCAGGGATGTAGACTTTCCACACAGTTCCTCTTCTCATCTCACCTGGAGGCTAGGACATGACTCTGTCTTGTAAACAGATCGGTTTCTGGAGGGTGCATGCTCTGACAGAGTTGCCAGACTAAGAATCACATGCGGGCAGCTCCGAATGGCCAGAGGAGATGGTGTGAATGGGCATGCAGTGGACAGTTAGGCCAGAGATGACTGTGGAGCTAAGGAACTGGGATTCTACCATCCCAAATAAGGGAGGGCTGGCATGGTGGCCTGGAGCGCCCCTTTGCTTGTTTAGTAGCAAGGCAGTGTCACATTCTTCTGCGTACTCAGTAAATGGCTTCACGCTGACAATCTTTTTAACTTAACATTTAGCACATGTGCTATGGCTTGGATGAGTCTCCCACAGAGGCCTGTGTGCTAGATAGAGGCATGGATTGCCAACCTGAGCTCTTTGGAGGCGAAACCCTTGAAAGAGGATGTGATGCAGTGGAGATGTGAGCTGGGAGCAGGCTCTGGCTCTTTCTGGTTCTCTCTGCCTTCTGGCTGCTGTGAGGTGAGTGGTTAGCTCACTGTGCTCTCCCACCAGGACGTGCTGCCTCCCCACACAGGCTACAGAGCCAGCTGACCGCTGAACCACTGAAACCATGAGCAAAGCATCCCTGTCTGCTGTACACTAGCAAAAAGAGCTTTGTTATGTTTATATGGCCGAAGTACCTGTAAGGCTGCCATACTGTTCTATATGAGTTTTCCCCCCTCTGGGTGACCTAATTGATATGTTAATCAATGCTCCCCTCTATAAAGAATTATAAATCCCTAAAAACCTAACCTAATTGATATGTTAACCATTGTTGCCCTCTACAAATAACAGATGTGGTGCTAAAATAAGCTGACAAAAGATTGTTAATTACTGCTAGACTTCTCTGTTTTCTGCTAAGGAATCAAAGTTCTTCCTCATTAGCAGATTTCCTGATCCACGCCCATAACCCCTTACTTTGTAAACTGTGATATGTACATAAAGGCTGCAAGTATAGAGGAGCAACACACAGCTTTTGCAAACTCCAACTGCACTGTGTTGCTGGGCCCAAGATAAATTAGTGCTGCTATTTAAAAATATGCTTTTGCCCCATTTTTTGAACTTGAGTTTGGGGGCTCGTTTGTGGATTACAAGACTGTTTTCCTTTTAGGATGTTTATCGCAGATATCTTGTCACAGTGATGAAAAGCTGGCCTAGACAATGTATTACCGTTTCAATGCTTGAAATTTGAAAAAACTGACAGTACAAATTTGTACCCAAGAGTATATATGATTACACTGACCTTGGATGCCTTGTCCATGTTTGAATGATGGAGGTAACTTATTGTTTGCAGACCAATCGCATTTTTAAACACTTGTAGAACAATCTACATCTATGTGCAGATGACAGATGGGCTCTGTGAAGAGGCACAGGTGGGGTTACTGGGGGCTTGTGCAGGACCCTGGGTAAAGTGTGTAGCCTCCTCTTCCTGTGTTCAGACCGAGGCAGAGCCAGCCTCCCTCCCTTGGGCAGGGATCTGGAGAAGAGCTGTGTGGTGGCTCGGGCAGTGTATTCATCCTAGCAGAACTAAGTCTGGCTTTGAGCATCTACTCAAAGGAGCACCAGGATTCATGTGACCACACTCCCTAGACCCACAGATGCCCCAGGGGTTTGGCTGGTGCGTGGGAAGTGCACGGGTGCCCTGCTCCTGATTCTCTGGTGGTGTGGCTTCCCACGTTCTGGTGCCTTCTCTGCCCTGGCCAGCTCCTCTCAGCAGTGGTCCCCACAGAGATCCCAGTGGACCCCAGGCTCCACAGTGCTGCCTCTGAGGCCTCCAGGTCAGCGTCTCTGTCTCTCCATAGAATCTGCAGCTGGGTGCCTGTGCGACAGCTGCAGGCTATCAATGCCTGGTGCCTCAGCCAGCACCTGCCACTTCCTGGTCTCCAGGAGCTGTTCTTAGTCCCCCAGACTCATGTCCTAAAGCCTCACTATGGCTGTCTTCTGGGACTAGGTGAAAACCTAAAGTCAATATCACCTCGGAGGGGAGGAAATTAGGATTAAAATAGGATTGTGCGACTCCCTGGGGCCAGAGGGAAAGGCCTGTTTTGACCTTTTGGAGAGTGTGTAGTCCAGGTCTGGTGATACACGGTAATGCTCCAACCACTATTAACTGTCAGGGTGGTTTTTATCATGTAGTATCTCTTTTGGACATTAGGAAAGAATTCAAAGTGATCTCAGTAAATTAAAGAAATTGTCCAGCTAGAAAATGAATAAGACAAACTAAACTTTCCAAAGAAAGAATCTGAATTTTTAAAAGGATGGAAAATAAGGCTTTTAGCACTTGGATTACAAAAAGGAGACATAAAAACCAAAAAGCCTGCATTTGTCTTTAAGCGTATAGTTGCTTACAGCACAGAATTTGGGCTCTTCTTTATCAAGCCCTGCATTTAAAGCAACAGCCAGTGAGTGATTTGTACTGCGAGATTTTGGCCAGTCCTACACAAAAACCGGTGCTGAGTACAATACCTACTCCATTTGGAGGCAGGTCCACAATGTAGATTGTGGATTCTTCAACCCTAGAAACAGCACAGCCAGTTTTGGAATGGACCTGCCTACAAGGACTGACCACTTAGCTGTCCTTTGGGGTCTCACTCACCGTTGTGATTCTGTACAGGTTTTGGTCACAGAGTGGTTTGTTGGAGAGTGTTGAAGCTGAATATGCTGTAGGACTGTCGCGTGGCCCAGGCATGACTGAACTGAGAAGGAGGAGACACCTCAGGGGGCAAGACAGGCCACAGCTGAGGCCCCCTGGAGACTTTCTGGACGGTTTTCCTGAGTTAGCACCATCTGCTGCTCTGAGGGGTCCATGAACATGCCTGAGAACTGCTCAGGTTTCCCCCACTGTCCACTCAGCTCCTTGCTTGTTCTGATTAAATAAGGGCTGCCCAGGGTCAGTCGGCCTGCCGGTTGGCAGAGTTACAAGCTCTGCCAAGGATCTGACTCCTCCTGCAGACCTAAAGACCATGCCGTGTGTCTCATTCCTTTGAGCCTTAACCCCGCACCTGTTTGGGGCTTGGGGGCCTAGGTACAGACCCCATCAGTGGTGATCCTGCAAGTCCTGTTTTCTGTAATGGTGAACTGTCTTAACCTCAGTTGAATATTCTGTGAGGCATACAGAAGAAAAGTCGTGCTGTGAGTGCCGGGAGCCTAGGGTGATGTATCTGCTTTCAGACAAAGCCGATGACCAGCAGTAGCCATTTAGCCTGTATCTGAATAAAAGCAGGTGGAATTAGCATCAGCTCATGGATTCTCATGCGGCTTTCATACTGAGACCCTTCCACTGTAAAGTTTCCTTCTCGAATTCTTGTCATGAGCAGTGAAACTGAGAATTCTTTTTTTTTTTTTTAACTTTTTATCGGTACCAGGGATCGAACTCACGATTGCCTGCTTGCAAGGCAGGTGCTTATGCTGCTGAGCTAAATCCCCAGCCCCTTAAACTGCGAATTCTTTTATCCTCCAAAAGCGGTCTATGCTTACAAATACTCACATTGACACATCTCATTTCTAGGAGGAATGAGGTTTTCTTGGGGTGGAACCTAACTGCTGGTCCTCTAACAAGTCTCCTATCACCAGGGTCCCAGCCTGACAGAACCTGTTCTGTGTGGGGCAGGGAATGCAGAGCTGGCGTGTGGTTCTGCGCTGTGGCCTGTCATCGAGTTGGTAAATTGGCTGTTTCTTCGCCATTCCCAAGGGAGCTTTCACTTGTTCACACTTTGCACAGAGCTGAGTTCAGGTGCAGCCGGCTTCAGCTCCAGGCTTCCTGATTCCTTGGGGTCCCTCTCCTGTGTTTTATCCTCCACCCCTGGAGTGGCTCAGGCTGCATCTCATGGGAAGGGTCTGCTCTCACAACTCTGGGGACTGAAGTTCCTTCTCCATGGATCTTCTGAAATTGGCTCTTGGTGGCAGTTCCTTCCTTACTGTCCAGTTTGCTGCGTCCTAAACTGTGAACCTCAGCGTTAGGATATGGGATCCCTGAATGTTCTGCTTTCCTTTTCCCCTAGCGGATATCGGACTCTGACTGCCTCCGCGCAGAGTGGCAAAACCTCTGCCCTTGGCTCTTGGTCTGTGGTTCACTTGACTCTCTGTTCCCAACTTACTCTTCTGTCTTCCGCAAGTACAGCATCTAATGGGAACTTCCGCTTGGCGTGTAGTGGAACCCGACCTATCCCTGCCCCTGCATAGCTAGGTTAGAAAGAAGAGGCTCTTGGAAGACAAAGTCTGTGTCTTAACCATTTTATGTTTCAAAACATGTACAAGTAGTTTAGGTCTTTGGAGACAGCCACTCATTGAAGAGGCGATGCAAGGACACCAAAAAGCACAAATCAAATGTCCACTTAGAATATGATGTTTTCCTCTGGTCTCCACGCTGGCTTCCTGGGGGAATGATCTGGATGCTCCAAGAAAGCACACTGATGCCTCAACCTTCAGGGTCACATTGTTCTGACACTGTTTTTTAATGCCACTGAGTTGTTCTTAGTGAGTCAGGATTGCCATTATTGAAACTTTGGTCTTTGTTATCAAAGATATTTTTAGACAGGTGATGAAGATGCTGTCAGTGGATACAGTGATGAGACTAAACCAAAGCATTGGTTCTGCTGACAGCTTGAGCTGTTGCACTTTAAATGGCCAGCAGTGTTTTCTCTGGGTTTTATCTGACTTGATAATTCTTGTTGCATGCTGACATGAAACCTGAGTACCTCTGTTTCTGCTCTGGAAGAGAGAAGCACTTAGACAATGTTCTGTGACATTCAGCCCCTTGGTTCTCTGCCTCTCAGTGGACCAGAGTTCTAGGTCTTTGACAAACTTTGTTTCCAGAGGGTACGTAAAGAGGAAAGGGCTGTATTTTATTGCAAAAATCCAACCAGTCCAAAGAATCCACTGTATGTAATCCGTATGACTTGTAGGAAGCCTGCCTGGCTTATTGCCTCTGTCTGGTTCTTTGATCTGAGCTCACCCACCAGAACTGCCTCTATCTCAGCTAATAATTTAATTCTTAAAAGTCTGTCAAAAAGAAGTTGTCAAAGTGTGGTGCAGGGGCCTCGGAGGATTCCTGGGACTCTTGCAGGGGTCTGCAAGGTTAAAACCACATCTGCCAAAGTGTCGTACGGAACAGGAGTAAGTCACAACAGGATCAGAATGGCGTCACCTGCTCTCAGATTCTCTCTGTGACTTCACCTCAAGGAAACTATTGCATGTCAAGTTTTAGTGCAGTACCAAAGAATATCCACATTTATCAAAAAAGGCTGAGACTGCTCTTTTCCAACCACGTGTCATTCCTATGAGTCTGGTTTCCTTCATGTACTTGAACCAGAACAATATGTCAAACTGAAGAAAAAAAAGCACATGTGAAAATCTTCTTTGTCTTCTGACATCTTTATTGAAATAAAGGCTGCATACACCTAAAGTGTACTGCTCGGTGGCTTTGATATATTCAAACTCCAATTCTATTCATCTGTTTTTCTCTGTTCGTAACAAAAAAAAATGCACTGTCGTCCTGGTTTTTGTTCCTGTCTGTGTGCTTGGTGTTTTTTGACTATCTTTAAGGATTTCTTTTTGTACCTAGTTTTAGTCAGTGTGGTTATGGGTGAGCGGGTGCAGGTTTTTTTCTTTTGACCTGGAGTTTATGAGATTCGTGGGAACACAGGTTTCAGTTTTCATCAAATTTGGCTCCGTTAAAATCCCGGCCATCATTTCTTTCCAGTGTTCCCCGCCCATCTGCAGGAACCCCGGTTCTGCTCCAGCTCTCTCCAACACTTTTCCTCTTTAGAATTTCCAGCTGAGCCTCCAGACAACCTTTCAGATCTTTTCACTTGTTCCGTGGACATGTAGGGTAGTTATAAGAATTGTTTCAATGTGATTTTCTTTAAATTCTATTATCTGTATACTTTCTGGTTCCATTTCAGTTGCTGGTTTTTCTCATTTTAGGTTCTATTCTTCTAACCCCCTTTTTGATTTGGTAATTGCTTATTGAACACCAGAAATGGAATTTCACCTTATCGAATGCTGGCTATTTCTGTATTCCTATAAAATATCATTGAATTTTGTTCTCAGAAGTGATTAATAAAGTTCAATTTTGGGGAGAGTCTCGCATTTCAAGGTTTTGAACTCAGGACCAGTTAAGTTTCAGGTTACTTATCCCAGGAAGTGAGGCAGACTCTTCAGAATACTTCTTGCTCCATGAATTATAAAAGTTTTTTTTTGTTGTTGTTGTTGTTTAGTCAATTAAAGTAGACACAATTTTCAACCCTGCGTGTAGCTGCTAATCTTTTCCAGTAACCTCTTTGTGACCCAGGGCTAGTTTTCTTAGGCGCGTTCACGATCAGGTCTCAGCTGTCTGAGCGCGCAGGAGCTGGCCTCTCGTGCTGACGGTCTCTGTCCACTCAGAGCTCTCCTTTTTGGACCCTGGTGCTGCGTGTTTTGCCCACTGTGGCTTCACGGGCCCCCGGATTCTCGTGCACTTGGGGAGGCTGCAGCCAGCTTTCGGTTCCTCCCTGGTGTGCTGGCTGGAGCCCAGGGCTGTGAGCTCAGGCGATTGTAGGCCTCAGCTCTTCGATTTCCTGGAGCTCAGGGATCGAGATATTTCACTGCCCAGTGTGTTTGATACTGTCGCTCTGTGTATTTTGTGAGGTTGCTCAGTGTTTCGTGGAGAGTGCAGTGTGGTTCTGCCATTCTACCCTGCTTGGAAGCAGAAACCCCAGGCATCGCCTAGGAAGTTGGATTTTTTTTTTTTAATTTAAAGGAAACAAAACAAAACAAAACAAAACAAAACAAAACAGTATAAGGGTACAAGTAATACAGAATTACAAAAAAAAAGGTAAGAAATCACTAGTTAATAGATTACATATTGTCATCTTAGAAATAGTTGTTCAAGTTGCAGGATTAAAGCATACAAAGTGGACATTCAAACAGTGAGACTGCAAACAGTTGTGTTTAGTGATCCAACAAAAACTTAGTAATATGGTCATCTATCTTAACACACCTAAACACACTTGCAGTTGTATATTTTAGAGCACTTTTTTTCCCTCTCTTTTTTTACAACAAAATGTACATATTTTGGGTTTTATTATTCCCATAGTTCTTATGACTTTTTTTGGAAGAGAATATAAAACCAAATATGACCAAACAAAGCAGTCAGTCAAAACAAAGGATAGACATAGCACATGATGTAAAAACAGAATACAAGGTTATCAACAATGATTACCATAATGCCTCTTGCTTCCCTAAAAAGAATTGCTTATATCATTAGGTATAATAAAACTGAACAAAACAGTGCAGAACAAGACTAATAAAACCTAAACATTGGAAACATTACAGGACTTCAAAAGAAGATAATAGTCAAACCAGAATGGGCATCATAGTGAATCTTATTGCCTTCAAAGTAGTTGCCTATACCCTCAAACTTGATACTATCAAACATAACAAAACAAAGTAAAATCAGTCAAAACAAGATAGTGGGAGCAATACAGGGCTTCAAATCAAGTTAACAGGAAATCAAAAAGTTACTATAATACATCCTGCTTTTTTTGATTTTCCCCCCTTAATTAAAAAAAATAAAAACATAAATTTTTTATGAAAAAGGGGGAGATTGAGATAAAAGAGCACATAACAACATAACAATACAGGTCAAAGCATGACAATTTCAGCAACCTAGTGCTTCACCACAAGATAACCCGACTTAATAGTAGTTACCATAGCTTCTCTTTCCTTGAAATATTTGAATATAACTTCATATACCATAGCATCAAACATATCAAGACAGTGTGAAATCATTCAAGAGGATGAAAGTATTACAGGGTATTTAGAACCAGGTAACAGAAAATGAACAATGGTTTCTATATTATCTTTTTGCCTATAAAAATTTTTGTTTATACTATCACATATAATAAAATCCAGTAAGATGCAACATGATAAAACCAATGGAGACAGAACAGCAACAGATTGGTGGGACTTCAAAACAAGATGATATTAATCAGCAATAGCTATTATGATGTTGTTTTCTTCAAAATAGCTGTTCATATCATCACAGGCAATAATATCAAACAGCCCAGAATAAAGCCATTCCAATTAATGAGTGAAAACTTTATAAGGCTTCAAAGCCACATAATGGGGAATCATGATTACCACATACTTTTACATATTTAAATCATTTCTTACAATAGGGAAACTATTTGATATTCATACATGCGAGATTGGTTTATTTCACTAATGAGTATGGTCTCAAGCTGTGTCCATTTATTTATAAATATCTCAATGCGATCCTTCTTTATAGCTGAGTAGTACTCCATTGTATAAAAATACCACAACTTTTTTTATCCATTCCTCAGTTGATGGACACTTGGGTTGTTTCCAAGATCTGGCGATTACAAATTATGCTGCTATAAACAGGTGCACATATATCACTGTGGTATGATGCTTTCAGTTCTTCTGGGAATATGCCTAGAAGTGGAATAGCTGGAATAAATGGGACTTCCAATCCCAGCTTTTTGAGAAATCTCCAGACTGATTTCCACAACGGTTGCACCAGTCTACATGCCCACCAACAGTGCAGGAGAGTTCCTTTTCCCCACAGCCTCTCCAGCATTTGTTGTTGTTGGTTTTCTTGATCCTGGCCATTCTTTCAGGAGTGAGATGGAATCTCAGTGTGGTTTTAATTTGCATTTCTCTAATGACAATGATGATGAACATTTTTTCATGTATTTATTTGCCATTTGTATTTCTTCATCTGAGAAGTGCGTATTCATCTCAGATGCCCATTTTTGGATTGGATCTTTGAATTTTGGAGGTCTGAGTTTTTTTAATTCTTTATATGTTTTAGACAAGAGTCCGTTGTCTGAGAGAGAGTTCACTAAAAATTTTTCCCAGTTTGTGGATTTTCTTTTCACTATGCTGGAGATTTCTTTTGACATGCAGAAACTTTTTAATAAGAAGTGGTCCCAGTTATTGATTCTGGGAAGTATTTCCCGTGCGGTTTGAGTCCTGTTCATGAATTCTCTACCTACTCCTATGTCTCCAAGGTTTCTACCCAATTTGTCTTCCAATAGAGTTAGTGTTTCTGTTTTAATATTCAGATCTTTGACCCATTTAGATTTTAATTTAGTACATGGTGATAGGCATGGGTCTAGCTTTAGTTTTCGGCAAATGGAGAGCCAGTTTTTCCAGCACCATTTATTAAAGAGACTGTCGTTCTTCCAATGAACCTGCTTGGCTCCTTTATCAAAGATAAGGTGGTTGAGTGTGTTTGTAGTTGTGGTTGTATCTTCTAATCTATTCCATTGATCTTCGTCTCTGTTTTGATTCCAATACCATGTTGATTTTACTACTGTTGCTTTGTAGTATAATTTCAAGTCAGGGATTATGATGCCTCCTGCCTTGCCTTTGCTGCTTAGAATTGCCTTTGCTATTCTAGGTCTCTTCTGGTTCCAGATGAATTTTAGGAGTGATTTCTCTAGATTTATAAGGTATTTTGATGGTATTTTTATTGGGATTGCATTGAATCTGTATAACAGTTTTGGGAGAATGGCCATTTTCAAAATGTTTGTTCTTCCTATCCATGAGCAAAGGATGTCTTTCCATTTTCTGAGATCATCTTCAATTTTTTTCAGTGTATTATAATTTTCCCTGTATAGGTCTTTCACTTCTTTCGTAAGAGTAATTCCTAAATATTTCATTTTTTTGCTTGCTAGTGTGAAGAGTGTGGTTTCTCTTATTTCCCTCTCTATGATTTTGTTGTGAGTGTATAGGAATGCTATTTATTTCTGAGTATTGATTTTGTATCCAGCTACATTACTGAATTTATTATATCTAAGAGTCTTTCAATGGAGTTTAGGGGGTCTTCTATGTAGAGTATCATGTCATCTGCAAACAATAATAATTTAACTTCTTCTTTTCCTATCTTTACCCCTTTTATTTTTCTCTCTTGTCTAATTGCTCTGGCTAGTACTTCCAGTACTATATTAAATAGGAGTGGTGATAAAGGACATCCTTGTCTTGTGCCTGATTTTAAAGTAAAGGCTTTCAATTTTTGGCCATTTAGTATGATGCTGGCTGTTGGTTTGTCATAAATGGCCTTTATTATATTGAGGTAAAGACCATCTATTCCAATTTTCTGTGAAGTTCTTATCATGAATGAATGTTGGACCTTCTTGAAGGCTTTTTCTGCATCTATAGAAATGATCATGTGATTCTTACTTTTGGCTTTATTGATATGGTGGATTACATTTATTGATTTATGTATGTTGAACCATCCCTGCATTCCTGGGATGAATCCCACTTGGTCATGATGTATAATTATCTTGATGATTTGCTGCATCCTATTTGCCAATAATTTATTGAGGATTTTTGCATCTGTGTTCATTAGGGAGATCGATCTATAGTTTTCTTTTTTAGTTGGGTCTTTCTCAGGTTTTGGTACTAGAGTAATATTTGCTTCCAGGAATGACTTAGGAAGGATTGCTTCCCTTTCAATTTCATTGAATAGTTTGAGGAGTGTCGGCATTAGGTCTTCTTTTATTTCTTGTAGAATTCTGCAGTGAATCCATCTGGGTCTGAGCTCTTCTTTGTAGCTAAGGACTTAATTACATTTTCAATTTCATTAACAGAGATTGGGTTATTCAACAGTTTTACATCCTCTTGATCTAGCTTTGGTACTTCATATGTTTCTAAGAATCTGTCTATTTCTTCTATGTTATCAAACCTTTGAGAGTAGAGGTTTTCGAAATAGGTGTTGATGATCTTCTGTGTTTCTGTAGAGTCTGTAGTGATTTAAACTTTTTCATTTCTTATTGCATGAATTTGAGCTTTTTCTTCCCTTTTTAAAATAAGGTTGGCTAGGGGCTTATCGATTTTATTTATTCTTTCAAAGAACCAACTCTTTGATTCATTGATGCTTTGGATTGTTTTCTTAGTCTCTATTGCATTGATTTCTGCTCTGATTTTTATAATTTCCTCTCTTCTTTTGGCTTTGGGCTTGACTTGCTCTTCTTTTTCTAGCTGTTTGAGATGTAGAATCAAGTTATTTATTTGTATTCATTCTGTTTTCCTGATGTGGGAACTCAGTGCAATAAATTTTCCTCTGAGGATGGCTTTCATTGAATCCCACAGATTCCGGTAAGTTGTATCTGCATTTTCATTTTCTTGTAGGTATTTTTTAATTTCTTCTTTAATTTCTTCTGTGACCCACTGATTACTCCAGAGTGTGTTATTCAGTTTCCATGTGTTTGTGGGATTTTTGCAGTATCTTTTATCGTTAATTTCTAATTTCAGAGTGCTATGATCTGATAACATGCAATGGATGATTTCAACTCTTTTGCATTTGTTTAAATATGTTCTGTGAGCTAATATATGGTCTATTCTAGAGAATAATCCATGTACTGCTGAGAAGAATGTGTATTCTCATGTTGTTGGGTGGAACATTCTGTATATGTCTATCAAATCCATTTGTCTGCAGGTGTGATTCAGTTCTGTTATTTCTTTGCTCATTTTCTGTCTGGTTCATCTGTCCTTTGGTGTCAATGGCATATTAACATCTCCTGTTACAATTGTGTTACTGATAATTTGAGTTTTCATTTCTGTTAATAGTTGTTTTATATAACTGGGTGCTCTGGAGTTTGGTGCATATATATTTAAGATAGTTATCTCTTCCTCTTGGAGTTTTCCCCTAACGAGTATGTAGTGACCTTCTTTGTCCTTTATGGTCATTGTTGGTTTAAAGTTCACGTTGTCTGCAAACAGACGGCTACTCCTGCTTTTTTTTTTTTTTTTTTGATTCCTGCTGCATGAAGTATTGTTTTCCATCCTTTGACTTTCAGTCTGTGAGTATCCTTCTGGGTTAGATGGGTTTCCTGTAAACAGCATATGGTTGGATTTTGTTTTTTGATCCATTCTGCTAGTCTATTTCTTTTGATTGGTGCATTGAGACCATTTACATTAATGGTTATTACTGTTAAATGCTGGTTTATTGTTGACATGTTATCTCTCTGCTGTTGCATCTTTATCTTTCCATTCTGTTTAATTATCTGCTTTGTTTAGTGGTTTTTTCCTTTGTGTATCTAAACTGTCTTTCAATATTTTTTGCAGGGTTGGTTTGGTGTTCATGAAGTTCTTCAGCTGTTCTTTGTCATGGAAGTATCGTATTTCACCATCAATTTTGAATGATAGTTTTTCAGGGTACATCAGTCTAGGTTGGAAATCATTTTGCTTTCGGATCTGGAATACTTCACTCCATGCTCTTCTTGACTTTATTGTTTGTGCTGAGAAGTCTGTTGTGATTCTGATAGGTTTTCCTTTATAAGTGATCTGTCTTTTCTGACAGCTTTTAATAATCTATTCTTGTGTTGGATTTCTGGAATGGTAATTATTATATGTCTGGGTGTAGTTTTATTTTGGTTATGACTATTTGGAGTTCTATATGCTTCACTGATCCTGATGTCGGTTTCTGATCTCATGCTTGGGAAATTTTCAGCTATGACTTCTCTAAATATCCTCTTGACATCCTTTATGTTGTCTCCTTCTTTTTCATTAATTCCTATCCATCTTATGTTATTTTTTTGCATCATCTTGCAGTTGTTGAATTGTTATTTCTTGATTCCTTGTTATTTTTAAAAGATCTTTCCTTTCCTGCTCACTAGCTGCAATCCTGTCTTCAAGGTTTGAAATTCTATCTTCACTTTCATTGAGGCAGTTTTTACAACTTTCAGTGGAGTTTTTTATTTCCTGTATATCTCTGTGTATCTGCATTATGTATTCTGTTTGTTTCTTATACTGCTCATCTAGGGATTCTATCTTTTTGTTTAGTTCCTCCAATTTTTAAACTGTGTTTTCTTTAGATATATTCAGAATCTCTTTCATTTCTTTTATCATTTCTTCTTTTACCTGGGAGATTATTTTGAGTTTGAATTTCTTTAAAGCTTCCTGGAGTTGCTTGTCAATTTCAGTGGCTATTGTGTCCGATATTTGAGGTGAATGGCATATATTTTCTTCTATATACATTGCTCCTAGGGTTTCTTGAGATGGGCTGGAGGTTTGAGGTTGTAATTTGGTCTTTTATTTTGTCATTTTCCTATATTTCTGTGTTTCAAGTGTTATTCGAAAGCTTCCTCAGTGTCTGTTGGAAATCCACTTCTATGTTCGCAGCTCCTGGGACTCTGGCACCCAGTTCCCCAAGCCACTGGGTCTCTAGAACCAATGGCCCTCTTCTGCCTGTTTAGAACTCCATAGTTCCACATAAGCTGGGCTCCAGGGACACTGTGCACCCACCTGCTTGCTGGAAGCTCCACAGTTCTCCAAGTGCAGCCAGAATGGGGAGGCGGATGTACATGCCTCAAACCCACTTATGCACTTCCCTGCACCCGGAAGCCTGGAGGGTCCCGAACAGTTTGGGCTTGGGGCAGAGTGCACTGAGTACTTACTGCAGGCCGCAGGGCCTCTGGAACCTGCAATGCTTGCCTGCTTGCTGAGATATCCACAGTCCTCCAGACACACGAGAGGCGGATGCAGGCGCCCCAGATCCACCCAGCCCTTCCTCTGCACCCAGATGGTGCGGTGCTGGAGTCCCAAATAGGCTGGGCTCCGGGGATACTGTGCGCCCGCCTGCTTGCTGGAAACTCCACAGTTCTCCAAGTGCAGCCGGAATCCATTTTCCTATATTTCTGTGTTTCAAGTGTCATTCTAAGTCTTCTTCAGGGTCTGTTGGAAATCGTCTTCTATGCCCTCAGCTCCTGGGACTCTGGCACCCAGTTCCCCCAGGCCACTGGGCCTCTGGAACCAGTGGCGCTCACCTGCTTGCTTAGAACCCACAGTCCTCCAAGCACACGGGGAGACGGATGCAGCTGCCCCAGACCCACCTAGCTGTTCTAGTGCACCAGGAATGTGTGAGGATCCCAAATAAGCTGGGCTCTGGGGAAAGCCGGAAGTTGGATATTTAAGAGATTTAAAATAATTCCAGTCTTAATTTCCATAAAGTATTCATGTTAACATGTAATTGATTTATTATCACCATCATTAAATCAACTCATAAATCTTTAAAGAGTTTTTTTTAGTTTTCATTTTGAATTTGGTAAATATTGATAAAAATGACCCAATATAAGCAAAAGGTGTTTGGATTCCTTAACAGCATAAAGGGGTTTTAAGATCAGAAAGTCTAAAAACTATGAATCTATGACAACTTTTTTGTTTTTGGTACTGTGGATCAAACTCACAACCTTGTGCTTGCCAGGCAGGCACTTATGCCACTAAGCTAAATCCCCAGCCCCAAAACAATGAATCTAAATGAACTGAGTTAGCTTCTTAGACCTTGGAATTGGGAAGCTGAGTGTCTTTGGTACTAGAGGGGACATGGGTGTCAAGGATGAGAAGGCCCCTGACCAGAAAGAGGGATGAATAAATTAAAGCAAAAGGCCAGAGATCCAGAGAGTGGCACAGTCACCGGTGGGCCCTCTGATATTTGCAGGTTGCCTTACATCTCCTGCCCTGAGATCATTTTTTTTTTTTTAATTAGGGGGTGGTTTGAGACAGGGTCACCATGCAGGTCAGACTGACCTTGAACCAACTGTGTAGCCTACACTGGCCTCAGATTTGTGGGAAATCCTCTTGCTTTGGCCTTCTGAATGCTGGGATTACAGGTGTGTGCCACCATGCCCAGCCCTTGAGATCTTTGTGATAACCTTAAGATAAATTATCTCTCATTTCCTTAAATGGAAAAAAGAACTAAAGGGAAAAGTTAAAGTCCAAGGGATCTTCCAAGGGAGCTAATCTCAGAGTCTAGAAACGACTCAGCCAAGGTCGATGGTACCAGCGCTTGTGACACTCGACGACCAGAAGGCCACAGATCCGGGTGGGGGGGGGGCTCTCCCATCCTGTGACTCTGGCTTATTTTCACTGTCTGGTTGCTTCTCTTTATACACAGCTTGGAGAACCTGGACCACCTCTGGCCTCAGTGTCTATTCTTGTCCAATACCGATCTGGGCTTTAGTTTCTCCACGTTTTGCAGCCTGGAAGTCAGAAAGCTTTCCAGGTCTTTGTCTCCCAGCGATGAAACCAACACCAAGTCAGGTTAAGTGCAAAAAGAAGACTTATTGATTTGAGCAACTGGAAAGCCGAGCCATGTGAATGCAGGCTCTGGCATAACTGGATTCAGATGTTCCAACAGTGTGATCAGGGCTCTGTTTGCTCTAACCTGTCACCCTCTCCCTACCGTTTAGGCTTAGCTGTGTTTGCTTTGTTCAGGCAGAATTTCCTCACTCACCTGCGGAAGGGCCCCCCAGGGTCCGAACGCACACGGCCCTTTGCTCTTGAGAACGCAGAGCTGGACCGTGGGTACCCTGTTTCCCAGTGCCCACACGGCCAGCCCCTAAGACTGTTCCATTGGCTTCATTGATCATTCATTGAACCTGTGACTTAAGCCAGGGCCAGAGAACACTAGGATTGGCTAGTGTCATGGGCTGGTCCCTAGAAGGGGTGGAAGAGGGGCTGGAATGGGGAGTCCCAGTGAGACCCCTCAGGGCTGTGTGGAATGAGTCTGGCGTGTGGCATGGACAGAGAGGACCTGGGCAGACTGGAAGTAGGCAAAGCAAACTCTTTCTAGGGTGAGTTTGAGATATATATATTTTTTGGTACCAGAGTTCGAACTCACAACCTTGCACTTACCAGGCAAGTGCTTGTGCCACTGAGCTAAATCCCTGGCCTGAGTTTGAGATTTTTTTTTTAGTGCTGGAGATCGAACTTATGACCTCACGCTTGCCAGGCAGGCGCTTGAACCACTGAGCTAAATCCCCAACCCCGAGTATGAGATTTTTAAAAGTGATACAGTCACGTGGCTAGGATAGCACTGTCAGGAGGGGGACATTTTCTTCCAAGTTCCCCAAACCCCTTCTTAGGAGCCATTTAATTTTCTGCTGTTAGTTTCCAGGTGTTTCATCTGCATGGTTAGGATCTCACTTTTGCTCCCGGGGATTTTAACAACTTTTTAATGTGAAGAATAGAATCAGTTGAACCTGCATCGCTCCCAGTTGGTAATTCTAATTCCTGCCAATACTTCCCAAGTCTGTGTCCTAACTGAACCTTCCTGTAACCATACGTGTAACAGAAATGCAGAATCAGAGCCTTCAAATTGATAAAAAAGAAATAGCAAAGCAAATCTCTTAATATGGAATCCTCGTTGGATTTAATTTTCAGTTGAGTGACCGCATCCAACTTTCTTGGGAGTGCAAGGCAAAGGGAGCGTACAAGAGCAGGGTTTATTCCCCGTGCTAGAAATACTGGCCCTGCAAGACACTGCTCTCTGAAGCAGCAACCTTGCGTGAAAAAAAGTTCACTCCACCGATCCATTTGCATCTCGTTTCTCATTTTGTCTATTTTCAAAAAGCACTAAAAATGTAGAGTCTGAACGTGTTCACTCAGAAAAATAAGATCTATGTTTTCATTTTAGCCGTGGTTTCAGAAGGCAGCCTATTTTGTACCTGTTTATATTTAAACTGGCATTGTCAGAATAAAAAGGTACCATGCCAGGTGCCTCTTAGGTTGCAGAATGTTCAAGAAAAAAAAGAAGAAGAAGAAGAAGAAGAAGAAGAAGAAGAAGAAGAAGAAGAAGAAGAAGAAGAAGAAGAAGAAGAAGAAAACCGCGCTTGGAATAGAAGGTCCTTCCGCTCCGACAGACCCAGGGCAAGGCCACAGGGCAGGAAGAGGGGCACTTGCCTTCACTTGCCCCTTCGCTTTGCATGCTGTGTCTTTGTTGGCACGGACCGTGTGGGGCAGTCTCCCTGTGACCCTCGGTAAATGCAGCTGCTTTATCTTTACGATCAGTGTTGCATTCGCAGTTCTTGCTGTACACAAGAGCCCGGAATCTACCTGCCAGATCCACCCCCTGGCATCACAGATACGACCCTTCCCCACCCAATTCCCTGATCATGGGGACAGTTTAAGCAGCAGTTATTGCAGGCAGCTGAGTCAGATAGAAAATTAATATACAGCCAGAGAGGGACTGAGCCCCCAGGAGGGTCAGCCCAAAGAAAAGACATCAGAATTGTAGCTAGAGGTGAATGTGGGGAGAGCCGGGCCTCTGGAGGGAAAAGCAAGGGAAGGGCCTGCGTGTCTCCCTGGAGACAAGCACCAGCTGGCCTGCAGGCCCAGATGGACATCAGACCCTGCCTCGTCCCTGCCCTCGAAGTCCCTGATCTTTCCATGCTCTGTGACTCATTTCCCTCCTGGATCGATGTTGGCGAAGCGGCTATCCTCGTAATCCTGCAGGCTAAGTTTGACCCATGCTGCACCCACTTTGTGATTCTGCTGAATAAATGATCCCACACAGAGGGCCTCCGTGACCACCCACTCTGGACCCCTCCTGTCTCTCAGGTGCTTTCTCTTAATAAGACATCCCTGCTCCTAAGCTCCTTTGTCCTTGGGAACTCATTCACCAATATGCAGGGGACATGTGTACACGTCTGACACCCAGCAGGCCAGGAGTTATATTTTTCCTATATCATAATGAAACAGAGCGAGTTATGTCCGAAAGTAATAAATAAAACAGGACTCCAGCGTTAGGCGGATCCAGAGGAGCGGCGGGGTCTTGGCCCTCAAAGGATTTGTAATGGAAATGTCATTTTGTCACAGGCCACCTTCCCTGTGCTCCTGCTCCTAACAAATCCCTGTATGACACCATTTAATCTTCCTTCAGAGTCAACCACAAGGGCTCAGGATTGGGCAAATATTACTCGGTGTCCCCAGGGCTATGGGGACTGAGGGGTGTAACAGGCAGGCTGCTGTAGCAAAGGGCTTTCTAGCAGACGCTAGGAAAAACCCAGGAAGGAAACTGGGAGATGGAAGATGGAGAGAACCTGGGCTCTGTTTTAGGGAAGATCACTGTTCCACTTGGATGCCTATCAGTTCGGGGAGATTCCTAGCTAAGAGCCAGGCGGGATGCGGGAGGTTGCAGAGCCACTTGGAGTATCACTTCCAGCAGTCGCAGGCTGGGGCTGAGGCTTGATCTCAGGAACCTCAGTTTCTTCATCTGCGCTGCTGAGCTCTGGGGCTGTGACCCCACAAGACCCGAGGCCGTGTGACAGTGAGGTGGCCTGGCCTCAGCCTCTGCTGGGAGAAAATTCAGACAGAAAACTGTGTCACAGTGATCAGGATGCCTGGCTTTAGCCTTGGGTTCCTGTTTGCAAGGTGCCCAGTAGCTGACCATTCTCTCTTTTAGGAGCCAGCGTTAGAGAGGCATGGAGCAGGGCTAGGGGCCTCGAGTTGTCACAAGGCTCTCTGTCAGCCAGGCCCCAAGTACACGCTTGACCCGGCCACAGAGGCCAGGACTCAGCGGCAGCAAGCACGTCATGGGTGGCCTGGCAGCGAGGTAGCACAGAGGAGCATGTCTAGCACCCAGGGCCAGCCCCTCTGCCTCCTCGGCCCTGGTTCCGGTCTTCCTGTGGATTCCATCAAAGCTCCTGTCCAGCTCTCCCAGCTCTCACCCCTTGACGTCAGTCCAGAGCAGGTCTGTGCTGAGCTTGGGAAACTAGAGACCAGGGCAAAGCCTAGAGGCCCCTGGGGGTGCACTGCTGGGGGGCGAGGCCCTGGGTGCCGGGGTGGTTAAAAGGCCCTGCAGGAGGGGCTGCTCTCTGATTACTGCACACTCCCTCTACAAGACCTCCCTGCTGTTTTTCTCGGGCTCTCCCTCCATTCAGGAGCCCTTGAGGATGCTCTGGGCATGCAATTAAATGCTATTTTAAAATCAAGTTTTATCTGGGCTGCTTGTATTATCTCTGCTCCCCTAGAGGTGCAGGGAGCTCCAGCAGCACGGTAATTATACCGAGCCTGCCGGGGGAGGGAGGGGAGGCTCTCCCAGCCTGTGTCCCAGCCCGAGCTCCAAGGCTGTGTAAAGTCCCTGCCACACCCACTGCTGTCCACCAGCTGCCCAGGTCCTGCGTCACCTCAGTGCTGTGGAAAATGTGGGGTTTTTTGGAAAAACCATGCAGTGGGTGGGCATGTAGTTCTTGGGTAGATTCAGACAAGTCATTTCCTCTGCAATTAGGTTTTTCGGAGAAACCACAGCTCAGATGTTTCAGCCCCCATCCCCAGAGCTTGAACACTTCTGTGGATTCTCCCCCATGTTGCAAGCTTAGGGAAATGAAGTTCAACACACACACACACACACACACACACACACACACACACACACACCCCTTACTGGAGCCTGATGTACACGCGGGGCCATTTCCTGAGAAATAATGACTAGAAGGTCCAAATAAAGCACGGAAATAGAATCCTCCTTTGAATTATGTATAAGCAAAGTAAATTAGTAAAATCTAAGTGCACTTTGAAAGTGGATATTTGCCATTTTCTAGGCTGGGGTTTATTTCAGCGCTGAAAAGGCCTTCGAGTTGCTGATGAACGTGTTTCGCGTGTCTGATAATCTCTCGCCCATGGGGTACGGGCCGAGCTGCGCCTGGGTTAATGCTCGCAGCAGGTGGCATCTGTATTTAGTTTGGATTTGTGTCTGTCCATGTTTGCAGCCATGATGATCGATTCCTCGTGGGAGCTGGGACCTGTGTATCACACATCTTCATTCTCTTCACCTCTCTTCTCCTCTTCCTCTCTTCCCGGTCCCCTTCCTTTCTGCAAAAGGCCTGTCTCCGTTTCCTACTCTCTAGCCTTTATTTTGCTCTGTATACTCGGGGTTTCTCATCTCACAGAAGCCATGCGGTGTTGAATAACTCAGACACACAAGCCAGAGAGGGAGTGTCGCTTATTAAGGGTGCATGACCCTGAGGCTCAGGAGACAGACTTGGAGGCCTGCTGTCCTTTCGTTTTGTCCGTCCATTTATCTATCTGTCTCTTTATTCGGATCCTCTTCTCTGTGCTTGGAGCCATGGGGACTTCTGCCTTGGGGACTCCGGGCCCCTCGCTCCTTAGGACAGGGCCCTCTTGGCTCCTCAGTAGATGATCATGGAAGGTGCTGGCCTTTGATCTTTGGATCGCAAGATGAGTCACTGCTTCCTGTTGGGCAAAGGGAGAGATTCCACGAGAGCCAGGATTTGCAGTGGGTCCCCGGAGTATCTGGGGGGCAATGTGCTGTTTGCTGAGGGAAAGTGGTTCTCTTGGAGAGGAGGGAGATGATAGTTGGAGCCACACAGTGGAGACCATAAATGGAGACCAGAGTTTTGTTCTAAGGAAGGTTTGGACCAGGGCAGCCTTGGCTCTTTTCGGTCAGACTTAGAATCCAGGCAGTGAGCTCTGTGGGGAGATACCAGCCAGTGCTCACACCACGCTGTGCTTACGCATGGGTACTGCCTGCTCGCTTACTCTCCCGAAGGCCCAGGTAGGATTAGTGATTAGTCCACACCAGCCCGAGGAAAGTGGCATAAGTGCCCTAGGCCAGCCCCGAGAAAGGGCAGGGCCTGACCAGGGCTGGGGTGTGCCTGCTGCCCAGTCCTCCTGCCCTGGGAAAACACCTTCTCTAGTTTGTGCTCAAGGCTTGCCCTTTGCTGGACCAAGTCTGCTGAAGATGCTTCTTCCCCGAGGACCCATGCAGGATGGGGGATGAGGGAATGGGCAGGAGAAAACTGAGGCTTTGCCTGCAAGTATTGTACTTTGGAAAACTAACAATTTGAGTTTTGTTATAAAGAGTTTTCTTTTTCCTGATTTAAAAGTATAAAGAAGGTTAAAAATTATGATCTCCTAATCAGGGAAAAAAACCTGTGAAAATTTTTTTGTGTAGTTTGTTATCTGCGTGTGTGTGTGCACATGTGCAAACCAAACTGGGATATCCATCTATCCATAGATACATCTCCATCTATAAATCTACACACATCTACAAGGGTTGACAGAAATACACAGGGGATGGTTACATTTTAAAAAGCTGCTTACAATGAAAGATGCATTGCCCCGAATCCCCTCCAATTGCCTGCTTCACTTTGAGCGCATTTGTCCCCTCGTTCTTGCCATGTTCCAAAGCAGCTCTGCAGTCCTCTTTTGTGAGTGTCTTTATGAGGTGTGATTAAAACTCAGTGACTGCTGCTCCTGAGCATCACCCAGCAGGCAGGCAGGCTTGTAAAAATAGGATGCTGTGTCCTCGGCCACCTCACTCCCCGGCTCTAACACTGGGCAACTTCTAGCTCTTCCTCAAAGTCAAATGACCATGAGAGAGAAGTGTTTTGAATGCATTCAGGTCATCAAGGCAACCTCAGCAGCTCAGTCCAAGACACTCAGGGAAGAGAGCTACCAGAGCTGCTTCAGAACTGGAAAACAATGGGATATGTGTGTTTGAAGCACGGGGAATATTTCGAGGGGGATTAGGGACAGTGTCTGTTCCTGTAATGAACCGGGGCTTTAGCCGGAAATTAGCAGATCCTCCACACCGAGGAACCAAAGGTCACAAGCGTTTGGTGTCACCCTCCATTTGCCCTGATCCACCTTCTCCAGTGAGTGAGGCTTCTCCAGATCCAGGGCACACTCAAGGCCACAGTAAGGGCTGCAGTAATAGTGGCTTCCTCTCAGAGCCGCATTAGAATCCTGGAAACATCCCGATAAGGAACACTGTCAAAGCAGACAGTGCATCATCACCTTTGGAACCCAAGGAAAAATCCTCTTAGAAAGAGACAGTGGCGAGCGTTTCACATTAGAAATGGGGGAGGCCCATTCTCTAGTGCCACTCGACAATGCCCAGGGTCCCTAAGTCTTGGCTTCAATATTCCAGCCTAAGTTAGAGGTGATGTCCTTGAGGAGAATGACTGCAAAATGTCCTGGGGCACATGGAGGAGCTTATCCTAGCCTTGGCCCTTTGTGGCTCTCAGTTTGGGGGTACCATTCATTTCCTCACTGCAGAAGACAACTCAAGGTCTGCTTCCTGTGGTCCGGAGACAAAAGCAACCTAACTGACATACCTCCAACTATCTCTAGTCTTCAAGGTGTTCACACAGCCATGGGGTCTCTGCGGCAGGGACGGCAGGGGCCCAGCTCATCCCGGGTGAAGCACGCGAGTTGCTGTCATGTCTATTCCCAGCCAGCTCTGGTTCCGGATATCAGAAGACATTGCTCCCTCCCCTGACCAGGCCCTTGCTGCCTACTGACCTGATCGCGTCTGGCTCTTGCTTGGGCTTCATCTTGCAGGCTTGGTGTTGGGATAAAGATGTGGAGCTCCCTCGGCGAAGGGTCTGGTAGTGTCCTCCATCCCTGCGGCCACCTCTGCAATGACACTGGGGCAGAGCCTGCTGTCCGCTATGTACTCGTGTTTCCTAGGGACTCCCCACCCGGCAACTGCAGCTGCAGACGCTGGAGGACACTAAGCTAAGTGAGTGTCCACACCCAGCAGAAGCTACGCGCGACGGGAGCTACACTGAGTAGTTCAGACGTGTAATCCTGGGGTCCTAATCTGCTCAGGGTGATGCAGAACACAAATAGGATCTTCAATGAGACCCTCTCATCCTTTCAGAATATTTTATGATTTGTTTTATTCTGTTCCCAGGACACTTGCAGCAGCGGATGGCAGTGCCCTTCCCGCTTCCTTCCCTCCAGTGTCTTTGCCAGCCTCCTCCTGCTGTCCATCGTACACTGGTGAGCCCAGAAGCACAGCTGTGACCTGGGCCATAAGTTACAGATTGAAAAGAATTTGGAGAAACCAGCTATGGGCCAAGGTTCAGACCGCATAGGCAGACAGCTGCTGCCTTTCCCGTGGCCTGGAAGCTGCCGAACGCCTGTGGCTGAGGGACCCCAACTCTGCCCTGGTCTAGACCTGCAAAATGGGTGCCTTGTGCTCTCCCCTCTTGCTGCAAAACTCTGCTCAGGCTCCTCACTTGCACACCGTGCACAGCACCCTCTTCTGGGCAGGGCTGTACGGGTGGTCCCAGGAACACAGGGCAGGGGTGTGGGACCAGATGCCCAGGGGCCAGGGCCACCCTGAGACAAGAACCTGGCCCAGGCCTCAAAGGAGATGACATCTAGGACAGCAGCCAGTGGCCAGGCCTGGGACTCTGCACAGGGGGCCCTCTGGGCTGTCACCTGGCCACAGAGACCCCATGGGAGGAGAAGTGCTGGCCAGGGCCATGCAAGCTGTCCAGGAGGAGGCTGCTTTGTTTCTCCCAGGCTGCTCCCATGGAACCAGTAGGTACTGAGCTCTACCCCATCACGTGATGTAATTAGTAAGGGAAGTGACAGGGGCCATTAGGCTCTCTGCAAGAGAAAGATGGGCACTAAAACCGCCAAAGAGAAGGCCGGAGCAAGAATAAACACCCAGACCAGAGTCTGTCCAGGACCCTGTGAATTTAATGGGGACGGTTAGGGAAGCCTGGCCCGTGAGCCACATTGAACCATCTCTTAAATCAGGCCGGACTGAGGTTGACAAAGAGCATTTAATTTAACCACTAAAGGGTCAATCAAAGCTGTCCCTGGGAGCTGGCTTCGATTCAGGCAGATGAAGGTCCCTTCATCCCCGCAGGACTCTGAGTCTGGGGAGCTGTGATTCCAGAGCAAGAGCCCAGGGGAAGGAGCCAGGCACAGGGAGGCCGGCTGCATTCTCACTTAAGGTTCCTCTCCATGTCACCGGCCGCCACCAGGAGGAATCAGAAGGCCCACCATGGAGGACAAGGCTGCCAGAGGGAAAACAGTGCTGCGCTCTGTGACCAAAGGGTGCATCACCCCCGCGGCAAGTTAAGAGAGCTCCGTCCACAGGCAGAGACAGATGTCAATGGAAAAGGAGCATATCCGATGTGTGTGCGGGAGGAGCTCGATCAGGGGACAATTGGGCCATTGGTCTGTGGAGATTATCTGGCTCATTGCACATGGGGAGAATCAATGCAGAGATAGGTCCAGAGTTTGCCCCTCTAGCCGGGGTGGGCTGGGTGGCAGGGCAGTGTGCATTCACACACGTGTGGCTGGTGGTTGTGTGATCAAAGGTCCCAGGGAGGCAGCTGGGGTGGGGAATCGGCCCGGGCCGAAGGTGCACAGGCCATACATCCTCGCAGAGGAGACTGGAGCCTGAGTTTGTCTGTGTGTCTACTAGGTCAGTGATGGCAAACCCATGGCACCTGTGCCCTCTTTGGTGGCACGTGAGCCAGGTGCATGACTTGTTTACTAAACTAAAACCTCAGGGTCTGGGTTTAATTGCATTGTAAGCCCCACACTGTAGACCTTAGCATTTATTCTACTTCTCTAGTGAGTCTTGACTGACACGCACCCCAAACCATCCGGCTGTGGTTCATATGTCCCTGCTCAAATTTATGTAAGGAGTCAGTCCACACTGAAATATTAGGAGGCGGGACCTTTGAGAAGTGATGAGACAACAGGCAGGTGGTGTGAGCCTGTGCTCCTGTGACCGTGGCACCCTGGAAGCGGAGGCAGGAAGGTTTGCAAGTTCAAGTCCAGCCTTGGCAACTTAACAGTTTGGCAAAATTTAAAAAAGGGCCGGGATGTAGCTCCATGCAACGGCCCTGAGTTCAATTTCTACCAAAAAAACAAAGGCTGTGATTAGGTTCTGCGAGCATTGTCCCCAGGAGTAGATCAGTCACTCTTGGACAGATGGGTTAGTGCATAAAGGGTGCTCTGGGGGAGCTTTGCTTTGGAAGCTGCTCTCTGGGGTGTCTCGCTCCACATCACCATCAGACCCCTCCTCCACAGTGACAAGGCAGCGAGCCCCTCCCCAGATGACATGCAGACATGAGCACTGTGCTCTGGGCGTCCAAGCTGTGAGCGGAATGAGCTATGTTTCTTTATGAATTCCTCCGTCTGTGTGGGTGCCAGCCCCCACAAAGGGTCCTGTCTTGCACCATTTCACACGGCTCCTTTGCTTCCCATCGAGCCATTCCTGAAGTGCATTGTTTGAATTATTTTTTACCAACAGACAAAAATATTATAGGTATTTATTGGTGTCATGTAGAGCTTGGATCCAGAATAGAGATCTTACCCATTTCTTTGGGTAAATGTATTCCCTGAATTCTTTTACATTAGCTACCAAAAAAAGAAAAAAAAATGAAGTTTTTTTTTTGTGTTCTATTTTGCTCTCTGCATACAGCTATGCTACTGATTTTTGCATGTTGATTTTGTATCCTGCCTGTTATGGATTAAAAACTGGTGGTCAACTTAACACCAACTGAATTAAATCAGCATAGGGCTGAGTGTAGATGGGGGCCACCTGAGGAAAGTTCCCAGGATAAATAGAGACGTGGAGAAGACGAATGAAGCATTGTGGGTTTCTCTAAGTGTTGCTGTTTGAGCCATTGGTTCTCCTGGAGGAGTTCATCATGCCCAGCTTCCCCAGTGTGAGTTCAACCATTGTCATCGGAGGAGCTGGGGACCTTGTTGGTGAGAGAAGCTGTGGTTCACTTTGGGGAAGCTCTGGTCCTTATATCGAGAATTGCTTCCTGGCTCTGGAGGGGAAGATGTGTGCTGTTTAATCTCCAGGAGAAACTTGTCACGCTGGTTTTCTGGCATGTACTTAACTGTTCTCACAATCAGAGGAGCTCAGGACCCCTGAGGGGCTGTGTTGCTTTTCAGGGCAGCCCTGGTCCTTATTATAAGTGTAACTTCTTGGCTCTAGCATAGAACCCTCAATGTAAGCACAGCTCCTTCACCCCGCTGGCATAGACTTTCTGGCTTCCACCACTGACCTTTGGGCCTCCCGGCCTGATCCATAAAACAGACTGGCATGAGTCATTATTGTGGGCTCTAGACCTCCAGCTGGATTGTGGGAGGTACTGTCATGGTCTCTAGGTCTTCAGCTGGTTATGCAGGTTATTGCTGTGGGATCCAGCCCCTTGGCTGAATATTCTAGGTCTTTAGTGGACAGATTTCCTGCACTTTCTTGTGTTAACTCTGGGTGACCATCATAAAATAATATTATAAATTCTATGTCCTGATGGCAATCGTTCTCTTCTAACCCCTGACTACAACATCGACACTCTGCTGAACTCACTCATTCTAATAATTGCGTAGTAGAATCTTTGGGACTTTTCTTCATATAAGATCATGTTCTATGGAAGTAGTGACAATTTGACTTCCTCTATCCTGGTTCTATGCTCTCCATTTCTTCTCTTGCCTGATGACTCTAGAATTCCCAGCATTTGAATAAAAGCAATGAAAATGCACATCCTTATCTCCTTGCAGATCTTAGGAAGTTTTCACCTTTTTCTAGTCAGTGTGATGTTGGATGCTGGTTTATTATATATACCATTTATTATGCTGATGTACATTTCTTCTAGTTTGTTCAGTCTGCAAGGGCTTTTATCAGATGTATTTTATCTATTGAGATGACCATGATGTTTTTGTCTTTCACTCTGTTGCTGTGACGTAATATGCTTATTGATTTGTGCTATGTTCAGCCATCCTTGTGTCCCTGGGTTGAATCCCATTTGATTACAGTGAATCAGTTTTAAAATGCTGATGGATTTGTGTGCTAGTATTTTGTTGAAAATCCCTGTTTCTTTCCTCATTAGCGATTTTATCCTATAGATTATTCTGTTTGTCGTGCCTTAGGGTAATGCTGGTTTTAGAGGATGATTTCGAAGGAATTCCTCACTCTGCCATTCTTTGAAACAATTTAAAAAAATCGGTATTAGTTATTTTTTTAAGGCAGATTTACTTACATCAAAGGCACTGATCAGGATCATTCCCAAAATATCAGGCTGTGATCTCTGGTGATCTAGGGTGTATATAGAATAAGCAAGCAGGAAGTGCAGAAGCAGAAAGGCTTACCAATCAGGGATTAGTTTATATAATGTGCGTCCCAGTGACCAGCCATTTCTAACAGACAGAAGCAATCGAAACTGGAACAGGAACTGTTACCTGGACAAATAAGAGACTGAGCGGAGGAGATTTTCTGTTACAATCTGTCTTCCACGTGGTCTTCTTCCTCAGTTTGCTCAAATGTATTTCTGGACCATTATTGAGTGGAGGAGCTCCCATCTTTTTTCCAAAATGAGTCCATTTCCAGGGTAAATGAGAATCTAGTTGAACCCACCGTAACATACCTTGTTTCATTTCCTTTGATTTTAGCCCTCTTTATCAAAAGTGATTTCTAATAACAGAGCTGCATATATGCAATCCTTTATTTAAAAAATTGGCTAACGAAGTAGATTTACTTGACAAACACTGTTGCTTGCCATGTTTCCCTGTACATTGGATTCCACTCCCTTGTCTCTCTTTTTTTAACCCTGAGTACATTTATTAGAAAAGAAGAAAGTTATGATATATCCTCATATCTTTCCTTATCAAATTAGAAGTAAAAGACAGAATAAAACAAAAAACAAATAGAAGCAAATAATAAAGATCAGAAAACACAGTTATCAAAATGCCAACATCATTTTTCATAAAAATTAAGTTTGAGTCTTACATTTCTGTAGAAATACAAAAGACTCAGAATAGTCTAAACTTTGGTAAAGGAATAAAATTAGAGCTCCAACCCTCCTCTATCCCATGACTTATCACAAAGTTATACCAATTATGACAAAACGGAATTGATATCAAGATAGACAAATCATCTAAGTACCAGTCTGAAGTCCCCAAATACTCACATAACAATTGATTTCTGGCAAAGATGCAAAAGCAATTAAGTGGAGAAAGAACTGTACTGTCAGTAAATATCCTAGAACAACTACTGGATATCTGCATGCAAAAAACCAGAACCTTATAGCACCTCAAAAATTTCTTGAGACATCCAAAAGTCAACTCAGAATGGCTCACAGGTAAAGGCGGGTGTGATCTGAGCTGTTGCTTTGGCTGAGGTCATTCTCTCTGGGACAAAAAGACTGGGACAAGGTTAGAAGGCAGAACCTACAGAAGTGTTTGGTGAAGGGAGGCATTGAACTTGCTTCTGAACAGGCCACGTGGAAGACAAAGGAGGCCATTATGCCTCTTTTTAAAAAAAATTACCTTAACTATTTTATATATGTATATACATAAATATAAACATGGCATTTCTTTCAACTTGTCACAATGAAATAATGCAATGTTTATACATGCATGTCTTATTTATTTCACCAATAAATATGTTCTTGAGGCACATCCATTTACCTATAAAAGTGTCCAGTTGATCATTCTTTATAGCTGAGTAGTATTCCATTGTATAGAAATACCACATCTTTTTTATCCACTTCTCAGTTGATGGGCATTTAGGTTGTTTCCAAGATCTGTCTATTATAAACTGTGCTGCTATAAACATGGGTATGCATGTATTGCTGTGGTATAATGTTTTTAATTCTTTTGGGAAGATACCCAGAAGGAGAATAGCTGGATTGAATGGGACCTCCAATCCTAGTTTTTTGAGGAACCTCCACACTGATTTCCCACAGTTATTGTACCAGTCTACACTCCCACAGACAGTGGAGAAGGATTCTTTTCCCTTCACAGCCCCTCCAGCACTTGTTGTTGGTTGATTTCTTAATACTAGCCATTCTTTCTGGGGTAAGGTGGAATCTCAGTGTTATTTTAATTTGTATCTCTCAAATGACCAGTGCTGTTGAATTTTTACGTATTTATTTGCTGTTTGTACTTCTTTATCTGAGAAGTGTGTGTTCATCTCAGATGCCCATTTTTGGACTGAGTCTTTAAATCTGGGAGGGCTGATTTTTTATTTTTTATTTTTTTTAGTTTTTTATATGTTCTCGATAGTAATCTTTTATCTGAGGAACAACTGGCACACATCTTCTCCCACATTGTGGGTTGTCTCTTCATTCTGTTAGTGATTTCTCTTGTTGTATAAAAGCTTTTCAGTAGGATTGAGATCCCATTTGTTGATCCTTTGCAATAAATCCTGTGCAATCTAGGTTTTATTCATGAAGTCTTTGCCTACATCAATGTCTTCAAGAGTTTTACCTATTCTGTCTTCCAGTAGATTTAATGTTTCTGTTTTAATATTAAGATCTTTAATCCAATCTGATTTTAACTTAGTACATGGTGAAAGATACGGGTCCAGTTTTAATCTTCAACATGTGGAAACCCATTTTTTCCAACACCATTTATTAAAACGGCTGTCTTTCTTCCAGTGAATGTGATTGGCATCTTTGTCAAAGATCAGGTAGCTGAGTGTGTCTGCAGTTGTTCAGCATCTTCTAATCTATTTCAGTGATGATCAGGTCTGTTTTATCACAGTAGCTTTATAGTGTAATTTCAAGTCAGGGCTTGTGATGTCCCTTGTCTTATTTTTGTTGCCCAGGATTGCTTTTGCTACTCTAGGTCTCGTATGATTTCCAGATAGATTTTAGGATTGTTTTCTCTAATTGTGTAAGATATGATATTGGAAGTTTGATTGGGATTGTATTGAATCTGTATAACAGTTTTGGAAGTATAGCCACTTTCTTTTATTTATTTAAAGAGAAAAAAGAAAGGAAATAAAAAAACAAAGCAGTAACAGGGTACAAATAATACAGAATTTCAGGAAAAAATACACAGTAAGAAATCACTAGTTAATAGGTTACACATTGTCATCTTAGAAACAGTTGTATAAATTATAAAATTAAAGCATATAAAGTGGACATTCATACAGTGAGATTGCAGACAGTTCCGTTCAATGATCCAACAAAAGCTCAGTAATATGGTTTTCCATCCTACACACTCAAACATACCTGCAGTTATATCCCTTAGACCACCTTCCTTTCCTCTCTTTTTTACAATAACAATTACACTTTTTGGGTTTTTTTACTCCCACAGTTCTTATTACTTTTTTTGAAGAGAATAAAACCTAATGTGACTAAACACAACAGAGTCATTTAGAACAGAAGGATGGGCATAGTACATGATGCAAAAATAGAATATCAGGTGACCAAAAGTGGTTACCATTGTGCCTCTTGCTATTTTTAAAGAGTTGCCTATATCATCAGGTATAATAGAATTGATCCAAATCGTACAGTACAAGACCAATAAAACCTACACTGGAGACCTTACAGGACTTCAAAAGAAGATAATAGTCAAACCATAATGGGCATCATAGTAAATTTTATTGCCTTCAAAGTGGTTGCCTATACCCTCAAACTTGATACTATCAAACAAAATAGAATATAGTAGAATCAGACAGAACGAGATGGGGAGAGCAATACTGAGGTTCAAATCAGGTTAATAGGAAAACAAAAAGTTGCTATAATATATCTTGCTATTTTTTAATTTAGTTTTCCCTTAATTGAAAAAAATGAGAAAAAATAGATTAATTTAAAAAAAGGGTGGAGATTGAGATAAAAGAGGACATTGTAACAGAACGACACAGGTCAGAACCGAACAATTTGAGCATCATTGTGTTTCACCCCCAGATAATCTAACATAATAGTAGTCACCATAGTGCCTCTTTCCTTGAATTATTTGAGTATAACTTCGTGTACTATAGCATCAAGCATATCAAGACAGTGTGAAGCCATTCAAGAGAATGAAACAATTACAGGTATTTAGAACCAGCTAATAGAAAATGAACAATGGTTTCTATATTATCTCTTTGCCTATAAAAATTTTTGTTTATACTATCGCATATAGTAAGATACAACATGTTAAAACCAGTGGAAACCAATGTACAACAGCTTGATGGGATTTCAAAACAAGGTGACATTGAATCAGCACTAGCTTTTATGATGTGTTGTTTTCTTTAAAATAGCTATTCGTACTATCACCAATACTAAAATCGAACAACCCAGGTTAAAACCTTTGCAATTAATGAGTAAAAGCATTATATGGCTTCAAACCAATAGATTGAGAATCATGATTACCACATACTTTTTTGTATTCTTATCATTTCTTACCCTAGGGAAACTATTCGGTATTTATATATGTGAGTTTGATTTATTTCACTTATGAGTATGGTCTCAAGCTGCGTCCATTTATTTATAAATATCTCAATGTGATTATTATTTATAGCTGAGTAGTACTCCATTGTATAAAAATGCCACAACTTTTTTATCCATTCCTCAGTTGATGGACACTTAGGTTGTAGTATAGCCACTTCCACTGTATTGGTTCTTCCTACCCAAGAGCATGGGCCATCTCTCCATTTTCTAATGTCCTCTTCAATCTCCTTTTCCAGAGTACTATAGTTTTCAGTGTAGAGGCCTGTTACATCCTTCATTATATTTATTCCTAAACATTTCATTTTTTGATGCTATTGTTTCCCTGATTTCTCTCTCAGTGGATTTGTTATTTGTATACAGGAAGACTATTGATTTTGATTGTTGACTCTGTAACCAACTATATTACTGAATTTGCTAATTAAATCTAGAAGTCTTTTGGTGGAGTTTCTAAGATCTTCTAAGTACAGTATCATGTCATCTGCAAATAATGATAGTTTAATTTCTTCCTTTCCTAACACTATTTGTTTTATTTCTTTCTCTTGTCTAATTGCTCTGGCTAAAGTTTCCAGGACTATGTTAAATAAGAGTGGAGACAGTAGAAATCCTTGTCTTGCTCCTGATTTTACAGTGAGATGTCCATTTAGTATGATGTTAGCTGTTGGTTTGCCATAGATGGCTTTTATCAGATTGAGATAAAGACCATCTATTCCAATTTTCTGTAGGATTTTTTTTTTATCATGAATGGGTGCTGGACTTTTTCAAAAGCTTTTTCTGCATCTATTGAGATAATCATGACTTTTACCCTTGTCTCTGTTTATATGATATATTACATTTATGGGTTTACGTATGTTGAACCAATCCTGCATCCCTGGGATGAATCCCACTTGATCATGGTGTACAATCTTTTTGGCAGTTTGCTGCAGTATGTTTACCAGTATCTATTGAGGATTTTTGCATCAATGTTCACTAAGGACATTGGCCTGTAATTCTCTTTCTTAGTTGGGTCCTTCTTTGGTTTTGGAATCAGAGTAGTATTTGCTTTCCAAGAATGAGTTTGGGGGTATGTTTCCCTTTCAGTTTAATTAAAGATTTTGAGGAGTAGTGATGTTAGGTTTTCACTAAATTTCTTGTAGAATTCATCAGTGAATCCATCAGGGCCTGGGCTTTTCTCTGTTGATAGGTTTTTAATTATATTTTTAATTTCATTTATTGATATTGGGTTAATTAGGGTTTTTGTAACTTTTGATTCAGCTTTGGTAATTCATATGTATCTAGGAGTCTGTACATTTCTTCTGTGTTTTCCATCTTATTAGAGTACAAGTTTTCAGAGTAGGTATAGATGATTTTCTGGATTTTTACAGGTCTGTTGTGATTTCACCCTTTTCATTCCTAATTGCATGGCTTTGAATCTTTTCTTTCATTTTTTGATAATATTGGCCAAGGGTTTGTCAATTTTATTTAATCTTTCAAAGAATTAACTCCAGTGGTTCACTGATTCTTTGTATTTTTTTTTCAGTCTCCAGTGTGTTGATTTCTTCTCTGATCTTTATAATTTCCTCCCTTGTACAAGCTTTTAGTTCAGCCTGCTCTTCTTTTTCTAGAAGTTTGAGGCTCAACATTATGTTGCTTATATGAGCTTGCTCTATTTTCCTGATATGGGTATGTATTGCTATAAATTTCCCTCTTAAGACTGCTTTTATTGTGTCCCATAGACGGAAAATCAAAGGATAGAAAACAATACTCCATTAAACAGGAATTCAGAAAAAGCAGGGGTTACTATTCTATTTGCAGGTAAAGTGAACTTCAAGTCAAGACTGACTAAGAGAGATAAATAAGGTCACTACAACCTGGTAAAGGAACAATCCAAGAGGAAGATATGTCAAACATAAACATATGCAATAAATATTAGTGTACCCAGTTATATAAAGTTATTAATGGACATGAAAAATCAAATAAGCCTTAATACAATTGTATTTGGAGATGTCAGTCCCCTCTGTCACAAAAAGACAGATCAACTAGATAAAAAAATCAATAATGAAATATTAGAACTAGATCAAACTTTTGAGCAAATGGACTTAGTAAATTTTATAGAGTCTTTCAACCCACCACATCAGACTATTCCTTCTCAACTGCACCTGGGACATTCTCCAAAATACACCATGTACTGCCTCATAGAACATGCTTAGATAAATGTAAAGAAACTGAAATTATCCCATGTGTACTATCAGACCACAGTGCAATGACATTGGAAAGCCATGCCAAAGGAAACCACAAGAACTTCATCAACATGTGGAGATTAAATTGCACCCTACTGAACAACCAATGGGTCACAGATGAAATTAAAGAAGAAATTAGTTTGTACAGTTGAGTGATAATAACACTACAACACACCAGAATTTGTGCCAATTATGAACTGAAACCTCTACAAATGGTGAGCTGAATAAACCTTTTCTCCTTTATCTCTTAGATATTTTGTCCAAGAAATAAGAAAAGTAACTAAGGTCGTACAGTGCCTTATGGACACAAACTACCCAGCACCCAAGGCAAAAGAATGAAAGTTTTATTTAGCTCAGTGCTCATAGAGGTTTCGGTCCCTAGTTGCTGGCTCCAAGGCGGGGTGGCGTGGCAGAGGGGCATCGCAGAGGAGAAACAGATCATGGTGAGCAGAGAGCCCCAGGCAGCACCAGCCAAGCCTGCTTTTACATTTCATCCAGGCTACCTGCACCGTGGGCACTGCCACCCACACCCAGAATAAACATACTTCATCGTGTGGTCAAAAACTGTGGGATTCCTTTAAGCCACATGCTAAAGGAATTTTATTCTTAGTTTATACAGAGAAATGGTATTTTAATAAACCTCCAGAATTCTTCAGAGAAAGTCCTCATGGAAGGTTACAGGGAGGTTTCCAAGAAAGCCCCTTTTCGAAGGCTGAGAACTTCTGACAGTGTTTCTGTAAGAGATGTAAAAAGGCACTGGTAGGTGATTTAAACTCTGGGCTTTGCATTATGACAGTATTTTCTGAGTCCCTTTGCACTACTATAAGTGTACTTAGTAACCAGCACCCAGCACCTGAGCATGGGAAAGTTGTGAAGAAGAGCAATACATTCTCTCACAGTTCTGGAGGCCAGGAAGTCCCAGGCTGAGGTGAGGCATCTTCTGAGGCCTTGCCGCTGTGTCTTCACAGGGCAGTGGCAGAAGACAGGAGAGGGTGGATATGTCCTCACACGGCAGAGGTTTGAGGAGGGAAAGATGGTGGGCCTCCTCCTGTAGCACTCTGTGTGCTCAGCTGGGCATTGCATCCCCAGCCTTGCACTAACACTGAGCCAAGTGCCCAGTCCAGCAGGCCCTTCTACGGAAGCATGTGTCAGTGGAGTCCTTGGTTTAAATTCCTCGCCCAAGGCTCCATCCGATCACTGTCACATCTGGGATCAGTTTCCAGCACAGAAACTTGGGGGGTTCATTCAGACAGCAGTTATTATACTTCACAAGTGCACACATGCACACACACATGTATGCATGCACAAATCTGTTGGAGCAAACAGTTAAGATGCCCAAAATATTCATAAGTGCCAAAACTGCGTGTTGTGCAGTTGGGACTCATTACACTGCTCTCTGAGAAAAGACTAACCCTGATTTAAAATGTTCATGTGTCTTGTGTGATGGCCGCCTCTCCCCCAGCTGGTAGTCACAGGGCGAGGAAGCTGGGTCATTTGTCCTGCAGAATTCCCACATGTGGATTTGGCTGTTGCTTCTGCATGGTGACGAGTGAGTGGCACCTCAGCAGAGAAACCCCTGACATGCTACATCCCACAGGGGCGAGGTATAGGGCAGGAACACAAAGAGAAGCGAGGCCATTTGACCCAAGGAAAAGGGCTACAGTGAAAAAGGATAAAAAGAGACTAAAGGAGAAGGTGGCCTAGAAGGCGAGGAGAAGCCAGAGGCACAGGAGGAGCCCTGCAGACAACGGTCAGGGCTTCCCATTCCTTTCTGACTTCCCGAGCACCTCCTCCTCAGTCTACACAGCAACCCTCAGGGGAAGGGTGGGTAAGGACAGACAGCCAGGAGGCAGGAATCGGAAACCCTCCCTCTTCCGGCTGCACTGCTGAGCTGGAACCCAGCAGGGGCCTAAAAAAGAAAAACCGCCTTGAACTACATGATTAAAAGGAGGACAAAGACACTTTGCATCAGTTTTGAAGGGGTGGCATCCTTGTCATCTGCGGTTGCTAGGATTTATATCAGGTCCAGATAAACAGAACAGTACCTGAAGGAGACCTGCGGACCCAGATCTGCCAGCAGGTGGCATTTCAAGCTTTAACCTCACTGCACTCCACCTGTGTCGGCTTTTCCGGCTCGCTGATCTGTTCTCACTGCCTGAAAGCACTTTTCCACAATCTCCCATTAGCTTTGCAAGCTACTCCATTTGGAACCATGCAAGGGGGCTAACATTTGAAAAAAAAGCACTTGAGTCAAGGGGCACACGCTGGTGACTTGGAGACCATTTGGACATCTGAGACAAGAGGGGGACTCAGAAGGAGTCAGGCCTGCTGCTTGGGCCTGAGGGTCTTTGGAAGGAGCCGAGCGCTGATGGTGACAGGGCCTGACTTAGGCACAGAGTCCCGCAGGAGGGAGAGGTGACTCTGTGCATTTCACCATCTGCCAGCCATGGCAGCCCCTGAGACGGGACCAGCCCTGCCACCAGTCTCTTGCCACTGAGGTAGGTGTCTCTGCTTCCCACGGAGCACCGCAGAGGTGGCAGCTTCCTACCAACTGGGAAGCAGGACCCCAAATCCACAGAAACCACGCCCGGCAAACGCCAGGGGAGGAGCTGTCCATGGTGCTGGCCAGGAGAGTCTCGTCTGAATTTTACAGATGAAACACAGCAGACCAGGGGAAACAAGCGGAGAGGATGCTGGGAGGACGGGTAGGCAGTAGTGTGGGAAACTTTTGTCTCCACTGCGTACGTGGGTGTTGGTGTCTGCTGAGCCATGATGTGAAAATGTCTTTTTAAAATGTTAGTTGGGTTAAAAGGCCTTGAAGAACGTCGCCGTAAGAAATTATCACTCATCCCTGGAAGAAAGCAAACTGGTAAGAAGCCGTGCTCAGGCACAACACACTGGCTTTTGAATCAGTGCTTAAGCAGCTTCATAATAACCAGTTGAAACAAAATGAACTTTTCCTTCCTCCCCAAGAGATGTGCGCTTAATGAATTCTTCTGCAGAGTAACAAGAGTTAGCATTCTGCATTTATTCATTGACTCCACAAATATCTATTGAGACTTTTAATGGCACTAGAATATGATGGAAGAGAAAAATCAAAGATGGTTCCTCTTGTAGTGCAATCCTTGTTTGGGGGTCATGGGGAGCACAGGCTGTTAATCAGCAAGGAGGAGAGTGTAATATAGAATGTTAGTGTGCACAGGTGCTGAGGCAAAGGCATAGAGCAGAGAAACGGTGCATTCTGGGGCTGGAAATATATTAGTTTTCTCTTTTTTTCACATCACAAATTACTGCAACCCTCGCATGTTAAAACAACAGGTTTAGTACCTCGCAGTTCTCTCGGTCAGACACAGGTCAATTGGAACCTTGGTCTGGGGGGTCTCACTAGGCTGCCATAGAGGGCTCAGCCAGCCCCACTCTGCTTGGAGGCCTCACTGGACTGTTACCCCCTCTGCAGTGCACTGAGGTTGTTTGCCATATCCTTTCCCGGTGTGTGTGTGTGACCGAGGCCCCTGGCTTCTTGGTGGCTGTCTATGGAGGCTGCTGTCCCCTGCACAGTTCCACCGGCCCTCTCCCCACATGCAGCATGCTTCCTCAAGCCAGCAAGGACAACCTGGGCTCTAGTCCCTCTTAGACAGTGGGAGGAAGAAGCGTTCTATTGTCTTGGCCGTCTTTATTAGCTAGAAGCAAGGCTCAGGGTCTACCCCATGGGGGCAGGGAGAACTCTGCATGGGTGAAAAGGGGAAGAAAGAAACTCCCTGGAACAGCCTGCTGTGAAAACTCTGTGTGGTGATGTGGAGGAGAAAGAGGAGACCTTCTGCTGCACCTCCCCAGGTAAGCAAGAGCCTGGTGCAGAACTGAGGAGGTTGTCGCCCTGAGCAGCCATGGTTGGAGCAGGGTGCGGGGCACAAGCTGACTTCAGCAGAGGCTGAGGACTCCACTTTCCCAGTGAGCCTGGGCCGGCTCCTGAGTGAGGGCTGAGGAGGAGGAGGTGGTGCTGATTTGAAGGGAAATGAGAAGGGTGACCCTCCACAACGCATGGCAGCAGGTCTGCCCCCAGGATGGACCGAGGAAGGCAGTCTCTCACTTGGCAGGACATGGTGCCCACTTGAGGTTAGGGGTCATTTGTTTCAGGAGGTGCCGGTCAGTATGGCTGGGACCTAATTACATTCAGCATGGGTGGACATGGGGAAGATGTGCCTGAAGATTTGGATGAGGATTGTGGTTCAGTTAATTAAACACCTAGCAGGAGAGAAAAGAGGATTTGTAGGATTGAGGGAGTCAGTACAGGGGCTGACCAGACTCTGAACTAGCTCAGATCCAGTGGGCAGAAAATCAATCAAGACACAGGTGAACGGGACGCAGCAGCAATCAGTGGATACAGCAGACAGCTCGAGTTGACTTCATCCAGTGATGGCAGATCACACACTGTTTGGATTCCCACGTGGAAGATTTGTGGAGATTAATCTCATCCTGGCCATGAAAACACACTGTAAGAAATGCAAAAGAATAGGAATCAGGTGAAGCATATGCTCAGAGTGCATAGGGGCCATGAGTAACAAAGACACCTGGAAAACCTCAGAACACTTGCACATGAACAGTTCTATCTGACACGTGAGTCAGAGATGACATCCGAGCCTTTTCTGGCTTCAACAATAAGATGCCGTAGTCTGGGTGCTTTGGAAGGGAATAGTTCTCACTATTTTAGAGCCTGGGGAGCAGGGGCTGGCAGGTTTGCTGTCAGGTGACAGCGGTTTCCTGAGCTGTCCTGACAAACAAGCTTCTGTTGTCTCTTTCATAAGGTCCCTCATCACTCCCAAGGGCCCACCACCTAGTACTCTGATTAGGTTTCAGAGTGAGAATTTTGGGAGGAGATGGATTTTCAGTGATAGCCAAGTCTCAAGGGAAATTTTAAAATATTTAGAAGCAAATGAAAATGCATCTATAACATGAGACTTTATGGGATATAGCAGAAGCAACGTGTAGTCTGAAATGGACAGCACCGCACGCATATGGTAGGAGAAAGGGGAGGCGCCTGCAACAATAGAAGACAGTCCCGAAGGCTGGGCAAGTGGGGTCAGCATGTGAGGCCAAGGCTGGGGGTGTTGGGGAAGAGGATGGAGGAGGAGCTCCAGGAGACAAAGAGATGCCTGAAAAGACGCGGCCTGTCGTGGAACACAGGAAGCAGGAGGGAAATGGCCACCACTCCCGGGAAGAAGAGGCCTCCAGGGAGAGCTGGGGCCCTAGGGAGCCCGGGGAGGCACACACACACTCAGGAAGGAGAATCGGGGTGTGGGGAGGCCGTGGATGACTTGTGGGGCTCAGCAGAAGGACTCAGGGCAGGGGGCAGGCAAGGCAGTGTGGAAAGCAGTGGAGGGAAGAGCGGGGGCGGAAGGGTGCTCGCCAGCAAGGTCGGGGCGCCCTGTGAGGTGGGAGAGGGTGGGGGAGCCCTCTGGGGGCTCATGCTGCTGGATGGACACATTGGCTGCTTCCAAAATTCCGCTATTATGAATGAACTTTGATTTGCATATCATTATAATCTGATGCCTTTGACCCTTTCAGGAAGGGCATAGCTGGTGAACGGAGTCCCTAGGTTTACTTTCCTGAGGGATCTCCATACTGATTTCCATAGTGCTGTGCTAGTTTACAATACCGCTAACAAAGTAGAAAGGGTCCTTTTCCACCGCTGCCTCACCAGCTTTGTGATTTTTTTTTTCTTTTTTGTACTGGGGATCAAACTCATGACCTCACACTTGCTGGGCTGGTGCTTATGCTGCTGAGCTAAATTCCTGGCCACAGATTATTTGATTTCTTGATGTGTGCCATTCTTTCTGGAGTGAGATGAAATATTACTGTTGTTTCAATTTGCATTTCTCTAATGGCCAGGGCTGTAGAGCATTTTTTCCTGCGTTTTGTGGCTATTTGTACCTCTTCTGTGAAGTGTCCATTCATTTCAGCTGCCTATTTATGATTGAGTCTTTTATTTGGGGGAGGCTAATGTTTTCCGAGTTCTTTATTTTAGATATTAGTCCTCTGTCCGAGGAATAGCTTACAAAACTTTTCTCCATTCTGTAGATTGTCTCTTCACTCTGTTGGTTGCTTCCTTTGCTATGCAGAAGCTTTTAAACTTGACACAAGTCCATTTGTGACTTTTTATTATTTCTTGTGCAACTGAGGTTCCATTCAGAAGGTCCTTGCCTATGGTTATGACTTCAAGAGTTTTACCTACCTTGGGCTGGGCATTACCTACCTTTAGCTCAGTGGCACAAGAAATTGCCTGGTAAGTGCGAAGTTGTGAGTTTGTTCATCAGTACCAAAAACAAACAAACAAACAAACATACAAAAAAACCCAAAAAAACAAAACACACACACACACACACACACACACACACACACACACACACACAAGAGTTTTACCTACCGTATATTCCAGCAGGGTAAGTGTTTCTGTGTTAGCATGTAGACCTTTGATCCGTTTTGACTTTATTTAGTGCATGGTGAGAGACACAGGTCGAGCTGTAATCTTCCACATGTGGATGGAAATTCAACTTCCCAGCACCATTTGTCGAAGAGGCCTTTCCCACTAAGAGTATATTTTTGACCTCTTTGTCCAAGATCAGGTGATTGAATGTGCCCGGGGTTGTTTCTGCATTCTGTGTTCTGTTCTATGGCTCCATATGTCTGTTTTTTGTGCCAGCACCATGCTGTTTTTGTCACTATAGCTTTGTAATACAGCTCAAAACCTGGGATTGTGATGCCTCCTGCTTTGTTCTTATTAGCCAGTATTGCTTTTACTGTTTGAGCTCTCTTTGAGTTCCTTCTGAATTTTAGGATTGTTTTACTCAGTTCTGTGAGGAACTGAGTGGCATTTTGACTGGGATTTCATTAAATCTGTGTATCAGCTTTGGGAGTATTGCCATTTGATGATATTCTGCCTATCCAGAAATGGGATATCTTTCCATTTTCAGATATCTTCTCCAGTCGCCTTCTTCAGAGAACTGTAGTTTTCTTTGCAGAGGTCTCTCGCTTGGTTAGGTTAATTCCTAAGTAGTCAATGTTTTATGGGATTGATTTCCTAATTTCTGTTTTGGTGTGTTCATTATTGGTTTACACAAATGCTATCAACTTTTGTGTATTATTTTTGTATTTTACCGTATTGCTGAATGTGGATATTAATTCTAGGAATCCTTTGGTGGAATTTTTTGGATCTTCAGCATACAGAATCCTATCTACCAGTAGTGTAATTTGATTTCTTCTTTTTGTATATGTATTCTTTTTGTTTGCTTCTCTTGCCTATGGCTTTGATAAATTTGTTATTTATGTTTTGAATCATTTTGTTGGGATTTTCAATGTTTTTGTTTCTCCTGTATCTACACGGTCAGTTTGTGTGTTAATTTCCTCATCTCTGGCTCATGGCTTCTTCGAAACTGCTGAGTTTCTTCCGTTGCTCTTGAATCACTTTGCAGTGCTCTGCTGTGGGGTGCTTGCCGCGCTCTCCCCTGGCCCTCCTGGGTCTGTGTTGGGAGAGTGGGGAGTCTTCGGGGGTGCAGCAGTTAACTGATCATCATCACGGATGGGACGTGGCCGCAGGCTCCAGGCCATCGGTTGGGTCCTTGGCATCTCCAGGAGCACACAGAGTTCTTGGGCTCTTCTTCGTTTGACTCTGGGCGCCACTGTAGGCTGATCTTGTATCTTTCTGCATCTTGCATTAACTTGGATTCAGCGCATGTGTAGTCTTTCAAGGAGCCTTGGCTCAGTCCTGCAAGAGCTTGTAAACACAAATACAGGAGGCTTTATGTTGCCCTGTTTTCTCATATTTGTTGTATAATTAATTTTTTTCTTCTTTTTTGGCATTGAGGTCAAACGGAGTAAAGAGAGTTTAGTGTCGACGTGAAGATCTTTTTAGTTGGGTTTTGTTTTCTAGTTATGTGTTCATGGCTCTGTCTGTACAGGGATGCTGTTCACTCCCACAAGTTTTTCAGTTTAATTAAACTGAACCCTGTCTTTATGTTGAAAGGAGAGAACTCCTCCTGGTTATTACAGTGTCAGGTGAACCAAGCAAACATCCACCATGAACACAACTTGTTTGGACCATTCCACCCTTTTGTCATGCCCCTGACAGATTACAGCAACACCGAAATTTGTGAGAATATTTTGTTTTGCTCATAATCCAAGACCCTTGTACATCAAAGCAAAGAGAGACAGAAAGCCTGTGGTGATCATGTCACGCTCCGTGTGGTGTACTGCTTGTGGGGCAAAACATCATTTGTTTATCATTCTAAAATTTCTTAGGAACGTTTGCTCATCTTGCGGAATCTTTGTAAAACAAGTTATGCAGAATCCAAGATTGGGCTGCGCATGGTCCTGGGATGTGTGAGGTGGGGGATGTGGAGAGGAGGGGAAAGGCCAGGGTTTGCCAAGGGGAAGCAGGAAGACAAGAGGCCGCAGGTCAGAGGAGAGTGGACCGGGGGTGGGACGCTGTTGGAGTTATTTGATAGCTGGAGAAAGAAAGGGCTGCTGTCTAGGGCACTTGGGGGAGTGTTTGTGTAGTCAGAGGGGGTGAAGATGGGGGCAGTGTATTCAGGGATGGCGGGGGGGGGGGGGGGGACTGTGAGGCTCTGTTCGTGGTTGTTTCCTGGCTCGTCTAAGCCCAGCTTTGTTAGCAATTGCCCTGCTGTGTCCTTAAATGGTGCTGTTAACGCGTAGCCCTGGTTCATTTTTATTCTGTTCTCTAGTGCACTTAGTCTCCTGTTATGTTTATGCCCTCTGACAGATGGAGAGGAGGGGAGTGCAGATGAGATAGTCAGGGGTAGAGAAATGCTAAGAGTAAGATCAGGGCCGAGTTGGAGAGGAGAGGAGATACCCTAAAAGAGAGAGCAGGTCAAACAGGAAACGCTTGAGACTTTCAAGTATTATCATCATCCAGGACCAGCAAGAAGAACCAAAGGGAAGAAGAGCAAGAAAAATGAAAACAGAGTAGGAAGAAGAGGAGATGGAAAAGGAGGAGGAGGAGTAAGAAGAGGAGGAGGGGGAGGGGAAGGGGAAGACAAAGAAAAAGAAGATGAAAAAGCAGAAACAACCACTCCCCTGGAAATGATAAAAAACCAAGCAGCGGAGCCCAAATCCCACAGATTAGCAGCGTTACAGTGGCTACAGCTGCAAAGTAACGGAGGTCACAATAGAGCCTCGCCTGGGTGCAGCAGCAACCTCGGTTCTCCCGGGCTGGGTCCACATGGCTGCCGCTGCCGCTTTCCGTGAGTCCCAAGGTTTCCTCCGTGGCCCGGCCATCGTCGGCCTGGAGCCTTTGGGTCCTGTCACGCTTGCCTGGCTGTGCCCATGCCCTGGCTTCCAGGGACAGGCGTGCCCCCCGCCCTGGGATGCACGTGGACCTGGTCATGCTGAGCGAGCCGGAGGGGAGCAGCTTCCACTTCTGGGGTTCTGATCTTGTTGCAGAGCCGGCTGCAGCCTCCTGCTGCCCGTCTGAGTCTGACCTGTGGGCACCCCGGCCCCCCCCAGCGGGGAAACCTGACAATCATGGTCAGCGTCCTGCCTCCCCGTGGCGTGCTCCTGTTGTCATGGGGGCACAGCTGGCTTGTGACTGTATGTGCTGTTAAAGCTGTCTTATGGGGGCCCTTCCTCCCCCCATACTTCCTCTGATGTCCCACAGATTCTGGGGGCAGGCTGTAGTGCATGGCAGTGAAATCCAACTCTGTTCCCTCTTGGGCTTCTTTGGTGCCCAGGGTTGGAGCTGCCTAACTTGGCTGTGCCCAGCGGGGACCATAGATGACTGTGGACTTATTTAACAGGACAAACTGGCTTCGAGGGGACACCTTACTCCTCCCTTGCTGTGGACACCAGATCTGGGGTCTGGTACTGTGAGCCTGGCGTGGACGGTCTCCCCTTTCCCACTTCCTCTGACCTCTGCATCGTCGTCCAACTGGGTCGTGCTTTCCTTCACCATCCTGTGTCAGACTTTATCCCGCTGGAGAAGAACTGCTTCCCCAGGCACCCACTCAGCTGCACCCCCGAGGCTGGCCACAGGGGATGACTCAGGCTGATTCTGCACAGGGTGCACTGAGGGGTGCTGCAGCCGGCGGAGAGGGGCAGGAGTGGGGTTTGGCTCTTCCCAGGAGCAGGATGATGAGGGAGCCCTCCGGGCACCTGGTCAGAGAGGGTCCCCGAGCAGGAACTGCAGGACACGATGGCCCTCACACCTGTGTGCTTTCGCGGCTGCTCTGGGGACTCAGGGCACCTCCCAGCCCAGCGCTGCTCCTCGCAGTGACCTGCTGCTTGATGTCTCCTCACTTCGCGCTTTATACTCAAATTCTCCAGGAGGAAACTGGATTCGTCCCTGTCCAGCCCGTCCAGCCGTCCTCCATTCATCCTCCTCTCCATCCTGCACCCCCTGTGCACCCTCGTAGGCACGTGTGCAGAAAGCTCTTGCTGTGTTCCAGGAGCTGTTCTCGGAGGTCAAACTGATGGAGCTGGAGAAATATGAGGCTTACACCCCAATGCTGTAAGGGGAAAGTGACAGATGAAAGCAAATGCACGAGAAGTGTATTTTCTCACTCTTATGAAGCGGAGGAGTGGAAGGTGGCCCGAGAGGCCGCGCTCCACTGTGGTCAGGCTCACGAGGGATCGGTCTTGTCTCTGGACGCCCAAGCAGAAATCCTCTTCCCAGGTTGCTTTCTGAGGTATGACTGTGAGTTTGGACAAACACGAGGTCAGGCAAGTGTCGCCCGGTTATGACAGAGTCCAGTCTCAGCACAGGAAGGATGCTCCCAGGCCCCGGTGTCCGCCTCCACTCTCCGAGCCCCTGGTCACCACTGCCCTCTTTCCCAGCCCTTGTTCTTGTCCCCGTCATTACATCTGGAGCATCATAAACGGAGCCACGTTTCATAACCTTGTGAGTCTGGGTTCATTTGCTGAGGTAATGCACTCGAGGGTTACCCACACTGTTGGGCTGTCAGTAGTTTATTCTTTTCCATTCTGAGCAATGTTTCGGTGTATGGAGGTGGTTCCGATTGTTTACCATTCATAGATGGAAGGACATTTGACTTATTTCCACATTTTGGAGCTAAAGCAGAGCCACTAGAAACATTTGTGTAGAGGTTTTTGTGTATAATGTAAGTATTCTCTTTTTTTTGAGATTAACCTGGGCTACTAAGTGGGTTCAGGGCCAGCCTGAACTGCATAGTGAGACCCTGGCTTCTCTTATACCATAAAGTGGGATTGCCGGATCATGTGGGGACTGTGTCTTAACTTAAATTTTCCACAATAATTGTGTAAGTTTACACTCCCAATAGCGTGTTCATTGTGAAATCTGTTCTAACATGTAAATGATACTCCCTTTGTATTTTCCTCACTAATCACATGGAGCGTTCCTTTATGTGTCTTTTGCCTTTTGTGAATCTTCTCTGGTGGAGTGCCTTTTCAAATCTTTTACTCTTCAAAAACTGAGCTGTTTTTGTTACTGAATTTTATAGCTTTAAAATATATTTGGAATTCAGCTCTTTTATCAGATTTTTGTTTTGCAAGCATTTGCCATTGATCTGCATTAAACAATTTTTTGACATTGTCTGTTAATGAGAGACCTTCCATTCTGATTTAAGTCCATGTTATGAAAGATTTAGGTTTTACCTTTGGGCCTATGATCCATTTTCAGTTAAATGTCATATGCAGTATGAGAGTGCCACCAAGGAGCACTTTTCTTACATCTGGTCACCCAGTTGTTAAAGAGACAATCACATCGCCACCGTGCCTTGGGGCGTGTTAACCACGTGTGTGTTGATTCTGCTTCTGACCTGTGTGACCCTTGTTTCCAGTCCTTCAGCCTCAGTTCTTGTAGCTCTGTGGCTGCCATCAGGAGTACATTTATCTGTCCCCTCTCCTCTGCCCCTGAGGATATGAGGCCACACTTGAGATGTGTGGCTGTGCCAATGGGTGGCACAAGTCAGGGATGTCACTGAGCATCCCAGAATGCACAGCACGGCCTCCTCTGACACACATTATCTGGTCCAAAACATCCCTGGCGCTGAGGTCAAGATGCCCATGTAGCTTTACACTCGGTCTTGGAGTGAGGTCGCGTGACCTCAGGAAGAGCAGTTTTGTAGATTCAAGGAGATTATGAATGCAGGATAATGCGAACCCTGGGCTTTCAGCTCACGCTAAAGAGATGCCATGTTCCTTGTCCTTTGTGGCTGCTCCTGGTCTCACCAAGATTCCTTCCCTCTGCAGGCTTCTCAGTGTGGCCTTTGCACTCCTCCTGGCCACTGTGGTGGCTCTGGAGACCTCCCTGCGAGTTCTCTGCCTGCCTGTCTGTCTATCAGTGGCACACAAAGTACTGTGTGTCTTGCTGCGGGGCTGGTATTTGCTTTGGTGACTGTTCCTTCCAGGTTACCTGCTCACTGTAGACAGCCCTCAGCTGCCTTGATCAGGGAGTACCTGTCCTGGGCCACTTTGCTCAAAGCAAATGACCTTGTGGGAGACTCCCGGGCTTATTCGGATCATGTGCTGCATGGCCCCCGGCCCTGGGGGCTCCTGGTCCAGATGGACCTCAGAGTTTGCTACTCCTTTTCTGAGCTGCGGGTCTCCCCTGTCTGCCATCCCTTCAAACACCTCTCATTCTGTAACCACACCAGCCGTGATGTTACAGGACCAGAGCATCAGCCCGGCAGCTGTGATCCTGCCCAGTGGTGCTCACGTGTTGACGGGGTCCACAGACATCCCGGCTTCCTGGATGGCACGACGAGTGGCTGCCGCTTCTGCCATGCTGCGGTTGGTGGGAGCTCCTGTGTGTTTTTTCTGTGGCTGTTTTCCTGCTACACTGGCAGAGACGGTGGCTGTGGTTTGCAGGGTGCCTTGGTGGTCCCCGTGTCCGAGGTCCTTGCCTCTTTGCAGGCAGCAGGTGGGTGCCAGTGCGGCCCCACATTGTGTTCCTGTATGCTCTGGGAGGGAGGCACTGTGGAAATGTCTCCACGTCTGATTTCCCCGTGCAGGTAGTGGCCCCTTCGCTAAGGGAGCAGGAGAAATTCTCACAATGCCTTCTTTTGGGCAGTTTTTATCGGGGAGGAGGAGACCTTTCTTCTTATGAAAATCCTATAGAAAGGCTGGTAAATCAGAAGTGTCTGCCCACGCCCAGTTCCACGTGTCCAGAAGTGGCTGCCCCGTGGAACTCACATTCCCAGCTCCCCTCTGTCCAGCTGGGGCCATGGGACTGGTTGTCACCAAGGAATGCGGCTGGCAGTGGCCCCTGAAGCTGCTGTTACCCCCTCCTCGTTTCCACCCCCGGCTCTGGGTTGGGCTCCCCCACCTCTGTGGGGTTCACCACCCCTGTGGGGTAGTAGCTGTGGTCTTGCACCACTAGAAGCTCCAGAGAGTGCCAGGGCCCTGGGGGCTGGGCCTCTCATTCAGACTCTGGGGGCGGAGAGAGAAATCCAGAAGCCTGTGGCCCTGGTCTCCGCAGAAGGCCAGGACTGCTTAGTACAGTTGTCCTCACCCACTCATCTCAGAATGCACCCCACTCCAATGAGCCATCCCGGAGCTCTGTACCCAGAGGACCCAGAGTGGGAGCAAAAGTTCTGTAGTGTCTGGAGGGATGGATGGGAATACTCAGAGTGCTGGGATGTTTTGTGAGTCTGGACCAACTCCCCATGAGGAATGCGGATACCATGTGCAGATAGAAATATGAAAGAAAGGCTCTAAAAGATTTATTATAGTAAAAGGCACACGGTCATTAATCCCCTTGAAGTGCTCCAGATCTTCCCCTCACTGGGGACACTTATGCCACCATTCTCGGCAGTGTGTCTTACTGGAATAAGGTTCCTTTTTTTTTTTTTTTTTTTTTTTTTACTGTAATGCTCTCCATAGTTGCAATCGTGCCGTGTCCTACACCAGGCTGCGCCCTCATGCACCCCATCAGCTCCTGGACCCCAGCAGCGGTGGGGAGCACCATCTTGGCTTTTTGTCTGCTGCCTTGGGTGAGCAGCGGAGGTTGGCAGTGACCTGCAGTGACTTGTCCCTCCCAGGGAGCCCAGTGAGACACAGGCTCTGAGCATCCTCTTGGACTGAGAGCCAGGCCTAGGAGTGAAGCAGAGTTGCTCTGGGGCCCCCAAGGAGCAGCAGGTCCTGTGGATCAAGCTGGCTGGACAGGGATGTCTGAAAGTTTTGCTTGCAAGGGCTGCTGGACATGAGCCACAGGAGCAGGGCAGAAAGTCAAATGGTGTGTGTGTGTGTGTGTGATCTGGAGGAGCCGAAACTGTAGCAGGGAGGCAGAGGGAGGCTGGGTCAATCCAGGCCCCCCGTAACGGGGTCCTCTACTGGCTTCTGGCCAACACCTGCAGTTGGGAGGCCAAGCTCACCCAAAGACCCAAATCGATGGGATGCAGTGAACAGGAATTTGGTCACGGATATTAGTGGAAAGGATGTGGGCTGGAGTAAGAAGACTGTCATCTGGGGCTGGGCCTGGCCCTGCCTTCCTGAGCCCAGGGCTGGGAGTCCCAGCTCCCATGGCCAGCACTGGGCCTGCATGTGCCCAGGAGAAAGTCCAGAGCCTGTGACTTCTGCTTTCTCTTGGACAAAGCACCTGGATGGGCCCCAACCGACAGCTTTCATCTCAAGTGCTGTTCAAATAACATCCAGGTCTGGGCCAGAATTTTGTAGACACAGCTGCTGACTAATGAAGAAAAAAAATCACCAACTGCCCACTCTGGCCAATCACTTGCAAGGGCTGCTGGACATGAGCCCCAGGAGCAGGGCGGGAAGGGTTCCCACACCGGGAGCCGTTCTTCCTCTGGGGAAACGCTCCTGGATTTCAAGAGCAGGGGACTTAAAAATGACCCATTCTCCACCAACATCATGGAGGCCTACTGCATGCTAGACACCTTAATTCCAGAAATGTGGCCACCTCCAGCCCACTGCCTCATGCTGGAGGCAAGACTGAGTGTCTAAGACGCGGAACTGATCGAAGCCCTTTGTGCCCATGACTCTGAGATACTGCACCTGGTGTGACTGTAATTACCTCGGGTGTAATCACAGGGGAGTGTTCAGATCCTTCCGCAGGGCTGGCCGCCCCTGGCCAGGCATTAGAAAACTGGCCTCCTGCTTAGGAGAGATCAAAGTCACCCCTTGCTGCAGTCCTAGGGTCTTGCAGTAAACGAAGCCACTCAGCATGATGTGGTTTCCTCAGAAGAAAGATCCACTGAGCTCTCCGACCGCCCCCCAAAACAGCCGTGGCTCTCATTTGTGGGTGCCAGGGAGCCTCCCCAAGGTGCTGGGCAGACAAGCTTGTGGTACCTCCTGATCACTGAGTTGCCTGTGCAGTAAGCTCCCTAAGGCCTAGCAAGGGTTCCACTTAATTCCAGGGTGTTGCTCTGCTGTTTATACACAAATGTTTACAGCCACAGCTGTTATTACCACCAATGATCACAATCGTAATCTCTCCCCACTTAATTGGTGCCAGCATGATCGAGACAGAGTGTAGAACTTATCATTAGACAGAGAGCCCTTCCCCTCTTAGGACTTGGGGAGCGCGCTGGGGTTTTATGGGCATCCTGCGTGGCACGATAATGCCTGCAAATGAAATCTCTCTAAATTCAAGCTCTTGCAGCAGTGATGTCATTTAGCTGTTCCGAGGTGAGTTTGGCTTGACAAATAGCAGTGTCAAGAAGACTGCACAGATTCAACTTTGGGGACCCCAGGCTTACCCAATTTGGAGAAAACTCATTTAAAAAAGAAAGTCTGAGGTTCCAAAAGAGGTGCGGGCGCCATCGGGCTGCAGAGGGGCTCTCAGCGTGCAGCCTGCCCCCTCTGCTGTCCAGGTTGTCCCCAGCTCGCAGCCGTGGCCCTGGGCTCCCAGTCTCGGGGCCTGGACTGGTGACTGCTCTGAGGGGGTCAGAGCCTGAGCCAGCGAAGGGGTCTCCGCAGGCCCTCGGCTGACTGGGAGGCTGAAGCCAAGTTTGCTCTGTGGGTGGTTTATCTAGGTACTGTTTCAGTCTTCTCCTTTACTGCTTCTTAAAAATGTCAGAGCTTGGGGAAGATGCCTGAACCTTCCACATAGCTGACTCCTCTCCTCTCCTGAGAGGCAGGAGGCTGCTCCACGCCAGCCTGGACAAGCGGCAGCCTTGCGGTGGCGGGGTTGGTGGGGGGGACCTGCTCCTTCGTATCCCCGAATTTTCCTGCTGTGCCTTGCTGTCCCCCCTCCCCCAGGTACCCTGTCCCTACCCTAAGCCCTTTGGCTCTCATTTCTTATCTTTCTGGTGTCCTGATAATTTTTAAAAGAAAACAGTAGTTCACTGCATATTAATATTTATACCCTGTTCTGCTAGCTACCTTGTTCTGTAGGTCTTCTGTGCTTTCAGCTTGTGTTGGGCCATTGTCAGACGATTTCATAATGAGCTATAGATACTCACTGCCAATATCTTGACTTTTGTGTTTGATTTCATACTTCAGGCCATCTCTTTCTCTTTCTAAACATGTTGCACAGTCTATTACAAAACAGTATTTGAGTGAAGGAGTGACGATTTGGGAATTTCAGGCCTCTTGCTGACGTAAGTAGGGAAAGACTTGAGCGAACCCAGCCTACAACTCCCCCTTGACAGAGCTGTCACCATCACCTGAAGCCTCATGGGACTCTTCCCTCGTGCAAGCAGTGTGACACGTTGCAAAACCCATTTGACTGCTCTCTAAATTCTTCATGAATACCTCAGAATTTTGCATGGAAAAGTTTCTGAGTTGAAGAAAAAAGTGCAATGGAATTTATTGCTTATTGATATTTTCAATCTTTTTTGAAAGAATGGTGCAGTATCAATCATTGTAGGAGGCAAGAGAAACACTGCCACTTGATAAATGATGTAGTGACCCTCATGCAAATTCCTGGCAGGCTGTCTGGGAAGACTTCTCCGTGTGCTTGGGCCGAGTGGTTCCCGTATAACCCCACTGCATTTAAGATCAAGTTTCAAAGAAGCCCTGTTTGGGGCAGTGAACTTAGCTTTAAAAATACTCTATGGAGACTGCGGTTTTAAAAGACATAATTGGGCTGGGGCTTTAGCTCAGTGGCATAAGCACCTGCCTTGTAAGCAGGCGGTCGTGAGTTCGATCCCCGGTACCAATTAAAAAAAAAAAAAAGACATAAGTTAACCTCAGTAACTATCTGTTTCAAATTAACACACAGCTTATATAATTTGAAAAAGAAAAGCTTTTTGGATATATATTTTATTTGACAGTGTTTTAGAATATCATACAGTAAACAAGATTTCTGTAAAAGTTAATTTATCCATAGTGGTGCGTTTCATAAAAATAGTTGCTCACTTACAGTCTTTCTGTGACTATTAATACATGGAATTATATTTATAGAGATACAGCTGTACAGGGTAAATTCTCAGCTACCACTACACAGAAATATTATTTGGGGTGGGCTGACATGTGTGCCGTTTTCACAGGTTATGGATTACAGCCGCATGAAGCAATTGCTGCATGAGGGTAGCTGTGAACTGTGGAAATTAGAGTTTATGCAAGCGTAATCTCAATTTTTTTTTGTTTTTCCTTTTGTAACACATGAGAAATAAAGGTCGGAGGATACAGTACCAGGACGTGCAGCTACACTACAGAAGCATTGTCCAGAACCAGCGTCAATAACTTAATGGCAAACTAGACTGGATTTCTAGCCCGGGGGAGAAAGACTGAGATGAACCAAGAGGATTACAGACTGCTACATGTGTTTGTGCTTTTGTTTATGATGGATGGATTTCATTTTGGGAAACTGCTTTTATGAGCTGCAAAACCTCTACACGAGGCTTCCAACCACACTCTCTCGTCAGACAGCTACTCCTTGGCCGGATGGAAATCACTCAGCTCAGGTTCCTGCACTTGGGAAGAGAGGGGAAAAGTCGGTGAGAGTGGCCGCTGTGTGTGACCTCCCCGGGGAACCTGCCTGACCAGGAGACCAGGAGGGGCCTCCTGTCTGCGCCCTGGCTCTGGCTAGCAGCAGGCCACGGGAAGGAGGAAGCCTTGTGTGTTCAGAGCATCATAAAGACGCTGCCTGAAGAAACATTTCACCTTCTAGTATGTGTAGCTTTGACAAGTACCGACAAGGACCGAGAGAGAATCAACGATGCTAACGTTCACAGAGACACCCTAAGGCAGCGGGGAGGAAGCAGCCCCGGAGATCCCCAGGGGATCAGGCAGAGACAGACGCAGACATCTGGGGGTTGCTCATGAGGTAAAGAACTTAGCAGAGTTCAGGACCCCAAAGCAAATGGAAAACAAAGGTGGAGGGTTCAGGAAGAAAGAGGAGCAGAGAGGAAGGCCAACAGGACTCCTGTCCTTTAATGAAAATAAATTAGTGACCTTTTACTATTAGAGGTTCATCCTAAGCTGCGATGTGGGACAGAGTGTCCTCGCCTCTCTTCTTGTCAAAGTGCAAAGGGGGCAGGGGAGTGGGCGTGGGGGAGCCGGGAAGACCATGAGAACTCGCGGGGCAAAGCCTGTGCACACAGGGGCCGCAGCGTGGCAAACGATGCCACCGATTGTGGTCTTTCAATTACAAAACGGGCATTTCAGAGGAAAATCAATACGAGCTATGGGCTAAACTGCAAAATTCAGACTCATGGCAAACTGTTTCCTAGGATACAATTTTTAAAACCTTTTTTTTCCTACCACTGAAAATGCACAGAGTATGATTGGATCACAGGAACGGCAGTAGAAATGGCATCATACCGAAGGACTCACTAGTGCTACCTCGTCCTGGGGAGGCGGGTGCGCGTGGAGAGGTCGTGGGTGAACAGTTTCCAGTGTTTCGGAGAAACCCTTTCACCCCTGTCTAGATACGTCAAGGACAATTTATATACAACGCTTCAGATCGATTAAAAGATAGATTCTTGTCTCAGGGTCTGCTTGCTCCGTGCAGTGTGAATTTTTTAAGGCGATATTCCAGTTTGTGATTGCTTTCTCTCGGCTGCTTTCTCGGTGCAGCGTCCGAGGGCCACCGAAGCCTTCGTGCTGCGGGGAATCCATTCTTTCTTGCTCGCTAAAGCTGCACTGCACTGTCTCTGTGATGTTCTGTGAGATCTTTTGGTTTTTCCACAGCTGTCCAGGTCCCCGGCAGCCGGGCCTCAGGCCTCGGACCTCGTGGACCCGTGCGTGCGTGTGACAGTGACAATAAATTAAAACGCCAGAGCAGAGCCTGGGGAGGGCCGGGGACCCTCACCGGCTGGCGGCCGAGGCGCCCGGCTGGAGCACGCCCTGCAGGCGGTCGGAGCCCGGCACCTTCCAGGGCCCCGGTGCCAGGGCCGCCCTGCGCGCCCCGGGTCCCGACCCCGGCGCGCCCCCCTGGGGCCGTGGGCCAGGTGCCGGGCGGGGCCCCTCCTTCCCGCCGCCGGGCGCCTCCTCCTGCCTCGGCCTCCTCGAGCGCTCGCTCTGCTCCCCGAGGCGCTGCTTCTTCTGGCCGCCGGCCGGGAGCTCCTTTGGTTTCCTAACGTCGTGTTCCCTTTTGAAGTCCCAAGCCGGGTCCGGGCTCTTGGAGTGGGCAGAGTCGGAGGGCGGGGCGAGGTGCGGTGGCGAGGATGGAGAGAGGAGGTCCTCGAGCGAGACGCCTACTTCCGGCAGGCCTGGGCCGGCGGCGGCAGGAGCGCTCCGGGCGCCGGGTTCGTCTGCGGACACGGAGCACAGCGTTAGGGGCGCGCGAGCCCGGGCTGCATCCCGCGTCCTCCCCTGCACCCCGCATCCTCCCCTGCACCCCGCGTCCTCCCCTGCACCCCCGTGGTTGCCCCTGCACCCTGCAGCCTCCCTGGTACCCGAGGCCTCCCTTGCACCCCCCGTGGTTGCCCCTGCACCCTGCAGCCTCCCTGGTACCCGAGGCCTCCCCTGCACCCCCCCGTGGTTGCCCCTGCACCCTGCAGTCTCCCTGGTACCCGAGGCCTCCCCTACACCCCCCGTGGCTGCCCCTGCACCCCGCGGCCTCCCTAGGACCGGGGGCCTCCCCTGCATCCCTGTGATTGCCCCCTGCTGCCCGGGGCGCCCCTCCCCCGCACCAGCACTCCGGGCTGGGACCCCCAGCCTTCTTGGACCCCTCGGAGGTACCCGCAGAGCCTGAGCGGCCTCAGCGGTTACAGCGTTCTGTGCGCGCTGACTCCAGGGCGCCTGGACACAGAGTTCTCAAACTCAGATCGGAAGCACCCAGGGGTGTCCCGGGGTCCCACAGCAGAGCCCCGGGCCACCGCCGGGCGCCACCAGGTGGCGGAATGTGAGGCTTGGGAACCAAGGCTTGTCTGCCTCCTCCCGCGAGGAGAGTGACTTTCCAGCCGCTGGGTGTCGCTCAAAGCTCGAGTCTCAGCGCCTGCACCTGACCTCAGAACACAGATCAATGCATCTAAAAACTACCCTTGTTATCTTGCCTTAAAACAAAATCATGGTCCTTAATTTTTTTGTGTGTTTCTAACATGGGAGGCCCCAGACTAAGATAAATGATTCTTTCTAGGAAGCCTATTTTCAACATTTGTTTAGGATTTCAAACTCTGCTTTCACAAACGGTGAAGACAATTTACAACATCCAAACACACATAAAGCAGAATGATAAAAAAGAAAAAAAATTTAAAAAGCAACTGCTGGCTGGCAGCCCAGGAGGGGGGCAGATGCGTCAGGAATCAGATGAGTTAGTTCCCACCAGGAGTGACAGCGATACACCAAAGGAAAGGAAATTCAACAGGGCCCCCTCGCCATTTGTGAGGTGTATGTCTGGTGAGCTTTGGAGACCCTCACATTTTGTCCTGCTATTCTAGGGTTACATGAGGGGGCACCAAAGAAGACTCATGGGTCCCGGGGCCTGGGGTGGGGGCCTCCCTCTTTAGCAGGATTCAGCACTGGGCTGGGGGATGCAACTCTGAATTCCAGCCTCTGTAACCTGGTCAGACACCTTGGGGAATCCCCTGAGGTCCCCAGCCCTGAATGTCAAGGGTCTGCTCTGTTTTAAAGTTAAATGTAACTGTCCAACTGTTATTATTTTTTGTTTTATTTGCACCAGAAATCAAACTCAGGACCTTGTGCTTGCCAGGCTGGCGCTTACGCCACTGAGCTATATCCCTGGTGGGTCTGCTTTGTTTGGAAGCTGGGGATTCTCTGTGATAACTTCGATAATCTGTAAAGGGGTGGGCAGAGGAAGAGGGCTGGGGTGCTGACTTTCCCAGTCATTATGGGCATCTTTAGAACATCAACCCAGGTATGAAGAAGCCTCTCCTTCGATGTGAATTTGAGCGGGGTATTCGGGGCACCAGGCATCTTCATTCTGTAGACTGATGTCAGTATTGTTTTCACATAGTGAGTAGAAAATTCTAGACAAGCACCGGAAGACGGAAGCTCTCAGTGGCCGCTACCCCTGATTGATGGGCCTTGCCACTCTGGACTAAGCCCACCAAGGGCCTACTACGCCTCACTTTTTCCTTTCCAAGCCAGGGATGCAATGTCTGATTGCATGATGTAGACTTTTGAGGGGCAGAGCTTTTTGCAACTGGAAGCCCAGGGGTGACCGTCAGTACCCCTCTTCTGTGCCCCAGAGGCTGCCTCCTCACAGGCTGGGCTCCCATGGCAGCTGCTGCTGAGGTTCTGAGTTATGCCATGGGTCCACACCCCCACGTATCATGGTTCCTGGGGGTGCTCTTGGGAGATCTCAGGTCTCCTCAGTTAGCATGGCTGCAGTGGAGTTCAAACACAAACCCCCAGATGAGGGACAGCGTGGCACCTCCACCCGCCCGGGAAGGTCTTGCCTTAAAGAGTTAGAAGTGGCCCAGAAAGGCCCGGCTGGCCTCTGCCAAGGACCCTGGTAATTATGTTCCTCATTTTCATAGCTCTTTTCCTCACCATTACATCCCATGCGGTGCAGTCAATTAGCTGGACTTAAATTACTTTGGAGACTGTGGAGAGACTCACAGTATCCACACCATTTTCCAGGGAGGAACTGAAGTGGAGAGAGGTTAAGTAACATGGCCAAGATGACACCGTGGCCTGGTCAGGAGGAAAGCTTGGGGGTTTCTTTTCTGTTTTTACTTCTGAAAAAATTGTCTCAAGCTGTCGCCTTGCAGATCAGTAGGATCAACGCATGTGAATGGTCGTGCTCAGGGACACTGCTGGCCACGGGAGCTGGACGCGGCACTGGACAGAACACTTAGCAGGGTGCCCGTGATTTGCTGGCCTGCAGGGACCTTGCCCTCCTCTTTTCTTCTGCTCTTCCCTCCCTCGAGCGATTCTCTTACCCCAAACCAAAAGGTGAATTTGTTCCCAGTACAAAGGGCTGCATCAGAGTACAAAAAGATTGCTCAAGAGCTTGTTTTCAGATCGTGAAATGATCAGCCGTGGGAGAATCCAAGGGCCACTTGTTCTAAGGCACCGCTCTTTCAGAATAGATCATATTTTTTCTGTCTTTTTGAGACAGGCCTCACTATGCAGTTCAGGCTGGCCTTGAGCTCACTTTGTAGCCCAGGCTGGTCTTGAACTCACAACAATCCTCCTGCCTCAGCCTCCTGAGTACTGGGTTTACAAGCATGCGCCACCACACCCAGCTCAAGAATATTAATCAGAAACTAAAATTGCTACACCTGGAGCTGAGTGCCTGAGGAGATGGACCTTGGTGCGTGGTGGAATCCCTTTCAGTTTTGTGCAGAGGAGCTGTCTAGCTCGGTGCCCGACCTTGGCAGGTGCTCCCCAACCGGCCTGCCCACCCCGAGCTGAGCTCAGCTGTGGACAGGAAGAGCCCTCTCTAGCTCTTCAGATTCTAGTTCTCAGGAAATCTCGACACATGGAAGACGGAAGACGGCCAGGCGCAGTTCCCATCCCTCCAGCCCTGTATGTGTCATCTTTCCCCGTCTTTCCTCCCTGCTCCCTTTCCATCTCCTGCTCTCTGAATCCGGGCACTGGTTCAGGTGTGATGGGGCAGCTGAGGAAGAGGGGCTCCCGGGTGTCTCTCCGGCCGAGACACTCACCTAAAATCAGAAGCAGCAGAGTCCCTCCGACCAAGCGGCACTCGGCCACTCCTGGGGTCTGCTGGGGACTTTTCAGTCCCTTTGTCCAGTGTCACCAGGCCCTGGGGCCCGAAGCAAAAGGAAAAGGCCTCTCCTTCCATGCTGGCTTCCTCATGGCCCCGCCAGGCTCCATGCCCCGACCGCTGCCCTCAAATCCAGAGGCTGAGCCTCTGTGCTCTTCCCGATGCTTTGTCCTCCACCTCTACACAAGCCAGGGCTTCGGGAAACAGCTGGCCCGTGGCTCTGGCCACAGCCCGCTCTCCCACTCTGTGCCCTGGCTCTCTGGTTCGGCCTCAGGGGATTTTCTTTCTCCACTGTCTCCTGAGCATTGCCCTCTGTCCCCAAGGCTCTCCTGCATGAGAGTGCACGCCAGCTCTGTGAGGTGTGTCACTGCCTAACTGCAATCTCATGACAAGCCCCAAACAGAAACCGTCCTCCCTGAGGATGACCTGGGTCATGCCCATTTCTTTGCTCCCCCTCACATCACAAGCCTGCTCAACTGCAATCTTGCGTCTTATTTCCAAATACATGTGGATGCCACGGACTTATCTTCATCTCTGTTTCCTTTTTTTCCCCTGTGCTGAGCCTTTGGACTGAGCTACAGTCCTAGACCTTTTAATTTTAATTTTGAGACAGAGTCTCACAAAGTGACTCATGTGCCCAGGGCTTGATCCTCCTGCCTTGGGCCCTAGACTGCTGGGATCTAAGGTCTGCACCCCCACGCCTGGCTAGCACCCCCTTCACTTTCCCTACAGTGGTGCAAAAGTACAGGGCTGCCCTCCAGAGGAGGGGACCCATGTGGGGCGCTCAGCTGATTACAGACAGGCCACCAGGTGGACAGCTCTCTAAACTCTCACGGAGATGGCAAAAGACAAACATTTCAAAGAGGAACCTCAGGGCTGTTCAGAAAAGGGAAGCAGAGTGGGGTGTACAGCACACGCCGACAGCTAAACTGACCACCCACCCGGGGGACTGGCCAGCAGACCTCCTCGCTCTCTGCAGTGGCCGCGCCCCATCTCCCTGCAGCTCCACAGTGATCTTTTTGAGATAACATTAAATCTCGCCATTGCCTACTTCTGACTTCAGTGGGTTCCCGCTGCTCTCGGATTAAAACCCAAAATTATTAATATAGCCTACAAAAGCCGCGGCCTGCTGCCTGCGGTTCAGGTGCTTGGGTTTCCAGCTCCCTGCGTGTCCCCCTGCTGCGGGGCTCCCCCAGGGACTCAGCCTCCTTTGGGACTCTCGATGTCACCCAGAGGATGCCAAGCTTTCCTCAACAGCATCATCCTGGTTTTGTTTTCTCAGTCCCAGAAACTCGTCAGGATACATTTGCTTATCTAATGAATCTCATGTGTGGGGCAAGCTGGATGCTCTTTGAGGACGATGACCACATGGACCTTGTCTGTCACAGTGTACCTAATGCCCAGCACCCGGCCTGACCCTCGAAGAGGTGCTCGATGAATATTACATGAGCGAATAAATCTGCTTTGCAAACAGACCGGGAGGCCCTGCCAGCAGATGCCTGCTGGAGGAAACATTCAGGGCAAAAGAGTTTCCTCTAAGTAGGATCTGTCAGAAGCTGGCTGGGGAACGTGACTCTCCTCAGTGTGGAGAGGAGGGTGGCTGTCAAATGGCGATGGTGTTTAACGGAGTGGGAAGAGATCAGCAGGGACCGGGAGGCGGCAGGAGGGGGGACCCCTGGGAGGGGGCTCCAGGTCCGAGGCCGGGCAGGGACCCGAGTGCACTCATGTTCTTTCCTTTGCCTGCAGCGTCAGCGGGGAGGATGTAACGGCTCTGCTCAAAGGAGCATTGTTCCCGAGGAGTCACTCACTACCGTGTCGGGGGACCTTGTGGGGACCCAGAGGTGAGACGGACGCCAGGTGTCTTGCGCTCCACTTCGAGAGGTGGGATTCTCTTCCCTGCTAGGGTTGGACTTCTTCCTTTCCTACTGCCATTTCTACCAAGTGTGTTTCTTCCCTAGATCATGGACTGATTAATGCCTGAGTACATAGTTTGTGCATATACACACAGATTACACACACACACACACACACACACACACACACACACTCATTATTTTAGGAGATGATATATGATTTCTTAAATTACCTCAAAGGAACCCAGCAGTGATGAAAAACAAAATATATTCCTTTCATTTCATATACTGAGATTAAGAAACTCATATATAAGAACTGCATTTTGACAGCTCGATTATTTTATGAAATATATTCCAAGTGATGGGGTCCAGAGAGCCGACCTGCTAGGATACACTGCTCAGTGCAGTAAATAAGGACCTGTATTAACGGTTTTTCAGATGGCTCTTATCACCCCGAAAACATCTGCAGAGGAAATCATAAGCTATATCCAGGAAGAGTTGACTTTATTCAGTGCTGGGGATGCAGGAGGAAGGCTTTTGTAGTGCCTGGAAATGGTGGCAGAGAAAGAGGGGCTGTCATCTCCCTTCTGCCTCACCAGCATCCCCAGGGCTTCTGAGTTTAGGATTCCCACTTTCCTGTCTGCTTAGCACAGGGCTGTCCTAATGAGTGCCTTCTAGACTACGAGGTTCGGGAGAATAAAACTGGATTTATTGCCATTGGTACTGTTAGTAATGGTAACAGCAACTCTGCTAGACATGCTTCCAAATCCTTGCTTTGTATTAACTCTCATTTACACATGCAAACCAAGCCATTTTACAGATCAGGAAACTGAGGCACAGAAGCTAATTTAAGCAATGAGCACAAGGCCACACAGTGGCAGGAATGCAGCACGGTCCTTGAGTGGCTTTCTGTCTTGGGCAGTCCTGCACAAGCGCAGGAAAAACGGTGTCACTAGATGCTTTTGCTACAAGAAACAAGCCCTCGTTTCTTCAGGGGTGACACCACAGGAACTTCCATCCCAAGTGTCATTAGAGTCTACTTTGTCATTCCTGAGGGTGACTTGGTAATGCCACGTGTGTTTGAACCTTAGACACAGGAGGACTCTATGGTTAGAGCACTGACTCTCAAAATTGCTGGAAATACGAGCTGGAATCAAAGAACCCACAGAGATAATTTACACTATACTTCAAAGACAGTCCTCCCCGGGCTACTCTCTGAGCCAAGATTAAAATGAAGATTCTCATACTGGCTATCGCAAACACCATGTCAGCTTGGGACATACATTTTTACTGCTGACAAAAATTGTTCTGTAAAGAGACCCATGCATTTGGTGTTCTGCCCTGCTCTCAGCCTTTCCTGGGGAGACCTGTACTTGGCTGGGGTTGCAGAATATTGATGGGGTTATATTCGAATCTCATTTGGAGCATTGTAGGAGAATACCGAATGATGAGGGGAGATCAGAGGACACTATCGTGAAGTCATTCAGTGTTCAAAAGAAAACCTTCTGAGGATTGTGTTCAAACCATGATGGCTCATTTGGGTCTGGTGCTCTGTCACCAAGGTGATTGCTTTTTCCAACAACAACAAAAGAGAAAAATACACACTGAAACATTTCAGAACAGATGAGCTTTTTGACTGCATTTCCGCCCCTTCTGAGCATTCTTTCCAGTCTGGAACTGTTGCTAATGGCTTCCTTCCAAATCTGGGCTTCATTCACCTGTATTACCAGGGCGGTGTAAACTCGGCGGTATACAATTGAAACCTTTTAGGATGGTGGCTGCGTTTGCTTTTTGCAGTTCCACATTTATGCTGGCTGTGAAAATCCTCTCTGAGGTCCTGCCACACATTGGGGACCTGAGCTCCTCGGGGCTGGTGGCCAGGTCTATGCGGGCATCAGTGCTGCAGGGGACGTGCACCAGGTGTCATCCATGAGAGAGACATCGGGTGCTGTGGCACCACCCATCACAGATTACAAAGCTGAGATAAATCAAGCAGTTTCCCAGGACTGCTCTGGTCCTCGGTCCTTGGTATCTGGACAGTACATCGCAGTGCCCAAGGCAGAACCGAGACTGTGTCTGGGCTCACCACTCTTGTCACACTGAGACACACCTGGCGAGGGTCACACAGGCACTGTGAGTGCCACGGAATCCACGTGGAACCTGTCAGGTCTGACATGGAGGCCCTTGGGACTGTACCTGGGTCAGCTCGGATTGGCACAGTGCATCCCCCTCGGTACCCTGAGCAAGCTGTTTTTCAAGGGTGCTGCAGGATTCTGACCTCAGCTATTTGTGATGGGCTTGAGGCAGTGGCTTTCTGGTTTTTTTTTTGTTGTTGTTGTTGTTGTTTTTATTTTTTTGAGACAGGGTGTTGCTATGCAGTTCAGGCCATGCTTGAGCTCACTTTGTAGCTCTGCTTGGTCCTCAACTTGCAACCACCCTCCTGCCTCAGCCTCCCAAGTGCTGGGATTACAGGAGCGCACTACTATGCTTTGAAAATCAACCCAGTGTCCTTTGCAGAGAGACTCTCTGCTGAAAAGTCGGTGTGTCACACAGTGTTTTCAGCAAGCTGCCATGTGTGGGCAGGACGCACTGGGGATGGCCGGGCTCGGGCTGCTCCGGGGAAACTGGGCTGGGCCAGGAGCGAGACAAGCGGGGCGCTGGCTCCGCAGACAGTGGGCTCCACTGTGGTGGTGGAGAGGAGAAACTCAGGGAGGGGTTGCGGAGGGGTTCGACTCCAGCCGAGGCCGTGTCCTACTGCAAAGGAAGCCACTGAGTGCTTTCCAGAGGAGAAGGAGGGACCTCGGAGTCCCCGGGGTGCAGTGGAGCAGGGGGGACTCTCGGAGTGGGAGGTGACCCTGGGAGCAGAGAGGATGGGGTGCGCAGCAAACTGGGGCTCCCTTTGGGAGAGAAGCCGTCTGGAGCCTGGCTGCAGTGGGGGGCACGCTGGATTTGAAGGTGAAGGCTCCTGGAGGACGTGCAGGAGCTCCTGCAAGGTTCTCTTTGTCCCTCGAGGAGCTCAGTGTCCTGCTTGGGATGGGAGGGCATCGTGCTGGGGGTGGGCAGGGTGAGGGCGGGGTTCAAGCGGAGCTGCAGCTGCATTGGGAGCCAATGTGTGTCCACTAGCTGCAGGCAAGGGGAGAATGTTCCAGAAAGCAGACTCAGGGGCTGGCATGGAAATGGTGCAGGTGTGGGGTGGGGAAGAGAGAGGAGGCTTGCAGGGCTGGATGTGGGGCAGGCGGCACCTTCAACAGGCTAGGTAAAAGTCATGGGTAAGGTAGAGGTCACAGCTCAGGCACTGGCCCTGAACAGTGGGGAGGGGAGTTTGGCTTCTCAGATGGCAGGAAGGGTGAAGCAGAAGCCGGGTGAGGGTAATTCTTCCTCCCTTTCTAAACAGGGCCCAGTTCACTGATGCTGACGAGCAAGGTATCCCGAAATTAGAACTTATTAAGTGCTGTGCTTGGTGCTTTTATCAACACAGGGAGTTTCCTTCTGCTTTATGGCACTGGTGGGCAGAAGCCCGCTCCCTTCTGTCTAGGGTGCGAAGTGCCACCCACCTGCAGCTTATTAATGCTGCAGCCCTGCCGTGTCCCAGGCTGGGACTTTGGGGGAAGAAAGTGATGACCTTGCACTTGTGGGGCTCAAGGTAGGAGGCAGACACAGAGCAGGGGCCACTGGACAGGACGTGCCACAAAGGGGAAGGTGGAAAAAGAAAGGAAAAACAAAAGGAAATAAGAAGTGAGCTGCCGAAGCATTTCACGAGGAGCTGACTTCCTCTGTGGTTTGTAAGTGAGGATGAGGAGGGCTATAATTTGGTCGTTAGCAGCAAAGTTGCCAGCTGTTTCTTGGATAAGTGGCCTCTGTCCAGCGGGTCCTGCACCTGTGCTTTGTATGTGTGCATCTCTTGAAGTGAAACCAAAGCCCTGGCTTTCCCACCACGCAGCCCAGCCGGGCAGTAGTTCCCAGAGTGGCCGCACAGTTCTGACTCCCGTGCGTTTACTCATCCTTCTGGGGGGGCGGGGCTTTGGGTAGCCACGGTGAAGGACTCCGTGAGGACAGGAGTCACAGGAGAAGATGAGGTGGTCACACACGTGTAGGGTGTGCAAGGACCGAGGGTCATCAGAGGTGCGTCAGAGGCCTGGTCATGACAGGCGTGACTGGACCTGGGCATGGTGGATGGGCCAGGGTGCCGGTGGGAGCCAGGTGCAGGCAGGGTGACCCTCGCAGGCTGCTCTACCGTGTAGGTGAGAGGCAGGAAGCACAGGACAGGATGAGATGTGTCAAGGGGGGTGGCAGCAGAGTGCGAGGTGATGTGGGGGCTCAGGGTGAGCGGATGAGGGGTCCCCAGTGACTCTCCAGATCCAGCTCTCTAGCATCACCTTGGATGGGGGCGTCATCGCTGGGGTTGGGAGTGCAAGTTTAGACCCTCCTGAATCCAAAAGTGAGCCTGTGTCTTTAGTTTAACGCAGAGTAACTCCTGCTGTTACATGCACGGTTCACACCCTAATCCTCACGGGAAATGTACGTATTCCCATCTGGCAAACTTCAGTTAATCACTTAAATGAGCATCTATTCAGTGCATAAAAATACCCAATTCCTGTCATCAAGGGAACGATAAACTTTCCTTCATCCATGGCAAACCTCTTCCTGTTGGTGAAAAACTGGAACACCCCCCTTAATCAGTTTACTCTGCACTCTAGGTCAGGAGGGGACAGTCTGGATGAACAAGCCCTGGCCTTTGTCATAGGGGAGTGACACCTCCTTTGGAGAGGTCCAGGCTGGAATCACTGCTTCCTTCTGAGCAGGGCTTTTGGAGGAGAAAACCCATCTTTGCTGCCTGGCTTCTGTTGGATGTGCCTGGCATTTTGGTGCTGAGCAGGCAGTAAATCATCCTAAATGGAAATAGTCGCCCGTGGCATGATCTGATTGAGTCGTTTAAACAATCGCTTTGTGTTGACAAAGGGTGATTATGCCAGAGGAACTCAGAGGTGTGGGGAAACAAATCACCTGCAGAAGTGCCTGAAAACAGGGGCATTTCTTCCAGGGCAATCAGCGTCCTCTGTTCAAGCTCAGCCTTGCAGCTGGTGCCCCAGGGTCTGAGTAATGAAGAAGCTGGTGGCCATGCTCCTGCTTCACCTTTGGTGACGGTGCCCTGGCCTCACCTCTGCCCCCTGAAACTTGCCGTCTGGTCTCGCAGCTTTGAGAGATGGGCTGCTCAGGAGACCTGCAGTCCAGAGATCAATCCTCAGGGTAATGTGTGGGTCGAGTCATTTAGAGGGCAGCTTCCAGCTCGGAGCAACTGTTTTAATGCAGACATTAGTCTTGGACAGGCATTGTTAGTGGTAATAATTTGTGCAAATAGACTGCGCTTGCCAGAGAATTCTGGGGACGGATTGAGGTACCGCTTCAGGACATGTAGGTGGATACTGCTTTTGTAGACAGTTTCCAAAGGCAAGTGCTGGGAAAAAGAGTCACTTCCTTTGGGAAGTGACTTCCTTGAAAGCAGCCAGGGGTCTGACCCTTAATTCTAGTCTTTTCCATCCTCCGCTTCTGCATGGGCTGGAAGAAGGCAGGGTGCCTCCTGGTGGCCACTGTCAGGACAGCCCCAGGTTGGCACAGCCACCCCACGGGCGGTCAGAGGACAGCACTTTCAGTGGGAAGCTCAGGAGCGCCTCAGCCCGCACTGCATGTAGACTCAGGGTTATGGGTCTTGCCCTGGAGCACCAGGAACTCCGGGGACCCCAGTGGATCCATTGCTCATCCACGCAGGACATGGCAGGTGCCGGTGGGGGAGACCAGCTGCCTTTGAAGCAGCTCCGCCTAGCACATCCAGAAACAGAATTGGACTGGTGTTCTCACCCAAGCCATCAGCAGCGTGCTCAGGGAGCCTTCGCTCACACCACACTGCTCATGCTGGTTGGCCCAGAAGGACGTGAGAGTCCACTGTGGGAAGAGGAGATCCTCTGGAGGGTCTCTGACTGAGCCACTGCTGTAGGGTTCGAGACAGTGCTTGAGGGGCCTCAGCGTGTGCCCACTGCTGCCAGGGTGCCCGAGGGCGAGGAGCCCAGAGTTGGAGGAAAGCTCATGCCTGATGCCTCCAACACCTCTCTGCTGGATGCCTGGGTGTGTTGGTGGGTGCTGTAGTCAGGGTTTGTAAGGGAATAGATTTACTCCAGGTCATACAATTCATAGGATTATTCTGTAATGTTCACCCAAAGAGTCAAATGCAAAAGGGCATCAGAGATCTGTCCATGAGCTAGACAGAGACCTGAGGAACGCAGCTGGTCTACCACAGTGGAGGAGAAGAACACAACTCAGGCTCCCCTGGTTTTCATCCCAGAGAATGTATCTGCTTTTCACCTGCAGCTGTGTGCTTCAATGCAAACTCCTTGGGGAGGGAAATCCATGGAAGATGCTGACTCGGGGCCATCAGCTGGGATCAGGGCAGGATGATGAAGGTTCCTCAGTGGAGCGGATGTGGCTGTCAGGACTGAGTGTGGCTGGCAGACGTGACGGGACGCTCTTGAGGCCGGAAAGGAGCCAGGGTTGCTGCAGCACTCCTGTGAGGTCCGTGCCTTAATTGTCACCTGAAGGGCCCACGTCACAGCCCACCAGCTCTGTGCCTGTTGTTCCTCCGAGTCACTTGTTTCATGGGTCCTCTTTAAGTAAGCCACCCTGCCCCAGAGCCCTCCGCCTGCCAGTGAGGCTACAGGGCAGGCGAAGTCCACACAGCGGGAGGAAGAGGAGCTGTGACTGCATAGACGCTCGCCAGGGTTGTTCCCAGAGCCCAAGCGCACCTCCATGCATCGCGGGACCTGAATTATTCCTCCTGCTCTCAGGCTGCAGTTTAATGTCTTATTTTTTTCTTCCTTTATTACTGGGAGAGTTTGATTGTTGACCCCAGAGAGTCAGGGCCATGGGGACTCCGCCCCTGGTATGTGAGGAATCTGTCCTTGGCTTCATTTACATGCTGGTGAGTGACCCAAAGAGGGCCCACCTGGTCATTTAAGTGACAGCTGTCAGTCTCGGTTTTCTTATGAATAAAACAAAAGCTTCCCCTCGCTAACTCGGGGGTCACTAACGTGCGGGGCCTGGGCTCAGTGTGGGGTCCATGTGGGTGAAGGAGGAGCTGCCTGCTGTTTCCGGTTGGTTGGCTAAGAAGGCCCCAGTTCCACAGAAGCCTAGGAGGGGCTGGGCTGGGAATCAGCGGGCTGGGCCCCTCTCCAGGGGTCAGCTTCGTTCAGGACAGGGCACCAGGCCTGGGCCACCTGCAGGAGCCAAGTGCAGCTGAGTGACACAGCCCCAGACACCCCAGCCTCGGCTTCCTCAGTGCCTCAGTCTACACAGCACGCCTCCCTCACACTCGAGGATACCGTGCAGGCCAGAGCACCAGCCAAGGATGCGGTCGGTCTGGTGCTTCCCAGCTGTGAGATCCGGAGCGGACACCTACTCTCTCTGGGCCTCAGGTTCCCTACCTGTGCCCTCTGAGTACCTCCTTTGCCTTTCTAAAGCCATTTTGTAGGAAATACTGAGGTAAAAGTATGTGATAAACATACAGTAAGATACTTTTCTTATAACACTTGACAAGAAAAGATTTAACCATCAAAAATACTGTTTGGGGGCTGGCTTAGGACTGGCGTGGGTCTCACAGCCTTCAGGTTCCGCCCCAAGGAACAGAATGTCCCATCGTGGGCAAAGGCCACACCAATGCATTTGTTCTCTGGCATTGCATATGGGTTTGTCGAGGTCGTGAGCAAGTTTCAGAGGGAATTTTAGCAGTACAGCTGCTCTCCTGACCTCCAGGGGAGGAAGGGTTTGGTCCAAATCCCCATTTATCTCCACTTGAAGTAACTGACAAAAGGTGGGCTGAGGGTTCAGCGCCTCCCCGGAAGGGCTGTCAGTAGCTCCCGGGTTTTCAGCCCGAGTGATCGCGTGAGTCAAGGATTTAACGGCTGTGTGGCCAGTGTCTTCATGGTCAGCTTTCCACACTGTCACCTGCTTAGGACCCGTCACACTTCCGCTTTATTTCTGGCAGCAGCTTTCCCCTAGTGCTCAGGAGCCCACCGAGGAAAGAAATCGTACAAAGACTGTAGTTTCGTCTTAAAGGCTGAGCGCCAATAAAGTTTTGCTGTGATTATTAGTTTGACGAGGTTTGATTTTTGCCAGGCTCTAACTGGAAGCAAATGCCAAAGGCACAGTGATGATGAACTGGACCCAGCTAGTTAGCTGGGTATAAAACTTACGTCTTTCGAGTTCAAGCTCATTCTCCTTATTTGAGCCTCTCAGAGCAGGTGGATGAAAGGGAAAGAATTTTTGTCCTAAGTTGTATTTGCATCATGAGGAGGTCATCTTTATTATGTTATTTAATGAGGAACATTCATTAAAAGGAAGGGATTTCTTTCTCTAAAATTTACAGCACTATTAATACTTCCTAGACTACCACGGACACTTGTTCTCTTTGTAAGTTTGTCGCTGATTATTTCTAAGTGGGAATATTGCGGCTTTAGGTCACAGGGTCGTGCATGTGTGCAGGACTGGAGAACAGACCCTTCCTTCCTTCCTTCCCCTTCTCCCCTTCTTTCTTTTCTTCCTTCTGTCCGTCTGTCCTTCCGTCATGAGGAAGGCAGGTCAGCTGCCCTCATTGCCATGCCAAGGACAGAACCACAGAGGTGTAAGAGCCATCCCCAATGCCACTGTCACTACCTCGACCCTAGAGCCTCCTTTTGCTAAACAAGAGTGAGCCCCTCTTAATCTCAAGGCAGAATTTTAGCACAGCTTTTTATTCCTGTTTTTATTCCTATTTCTCACAGCAACATGAAAAAGAGTATCACAGAAATCTTTCGTTTTTGTTTTTTTGAGACAGGGTCTTGCTGTAGAGCTCAGCCTGCCACTGAACTCACTATTGTAGCCCAGGCTGGCTTCCAACTTGCAGCAATCCTCCTGCCTCAGCCTTTGAGTGCTGGAAGGAAGAAATCTGTCACTGACTTTTTTCACCTGACCAAGTATATTTTTGGGTGACTCTCAGACGGTAGTGCTCAGGACACTGTGCTCGCTAAGACAAAGTTGGTGCCACTGTGTGTGTGTGTGTGTGTGTGTGTGTGTGTGTGTGAGCAGCTGGCAAACACAGACTCCCAGTGAGAGGATCCATAAGTTAGCGATTAAGCTGAGGTGACCCTTCAAGGACCTTGTGCCCCACGTTCTGCTAAAGGTCAAATGGAAGGTCAAGGCTGGAGAGGTGTCATCCCAAGTCTCTCTCAGAAGCTGGGGGTGCATTTCAGCCGCCAGGACAGCCACAGCTATGTGACGCTCCCGGCTGGGCCTCTCCTTCCATTTCTTCATTCTTTTACCCGTCAGGGGCCTGTTTGTGTCATCAGGGCAGAGCCACGTGCCCGCCACTGAGAGGCGAACATGAATTCAGAAACTTCTCCGTCTACCTTTGGGGAGCCCCCGTCCCAGCGAGGGGAGAAGGGCACCTCCAGATATAAATATCATGCAATTTGTAAAGTGCTGTGATAGAGTTGTATACCGAGTGGCATAAAGTTACCAAAAGTCTCTTAGAAATCCGTTTTGAGTGAACAAGGATGGCGTTTATGAGCCTTCTGAGTTCCAGTCACCAGTTTTATGGTGATGGAGATACGTGGTTCGGGTCCTCCTTGCCTTCATCGGAGACTGCAGACTCATTTAATCAGAGCCAGACTCCAGTTTCCCTCACAGCGAGGAGCAGTGAGCAAGGGCACAAATAAAAGGGTCTTAATTTTAAAACGAATGGGCATGGATGAGTTAGAAGGGGCTTGTCTTTTCGAGATCTTTGGGCCTGCCTTCTTGATCATTTTTGGACCAGCTCCCCCAGGTGCAGGCTGGCTCCAGCCTCTTTCTTGAGCAGAGCTGGAGAAGAGCTATCACGCGCCTGCTTCTCAATCCGTCTCTTTCCATTTCCGGCTGACCTTTAGTACTGAACAGCACAAGGGAAAAACACGGCTGCTTCTCGACAGCTGCAGAGCTAGTTCACCTCCATCTACTGCGTGTTTTCATTTGTTTGTTGTTGTGGTGGTTGTTCCTTTCCTTTTGGGCTCCGCAGCTTTCCTGGCTGGAGCCAGAGCTAGATCAAAGTGCAGTTTTTCTATAATCGACATACTGTGGCTTAACTCTGAAACAAGCTGACTTTTTTCTGTACCCGAAAATGTTGGGTGAGTGTGGCAAGATGCTTATTAGCCGGCAAAGGCTGGCAGCGGCTGTTTGCGTCCTGCCTGGCTTCCCGCTGTGCCTCCCTTTCAGGCAGGCACCGAGCCTCTTTTGGGGTGCTCTGCAGCTTTATCTCAGGTGACTGGAATAAAGCTCCCTGTTCCTTGGCTGCAACTGTCCTGTGCTAAGTTCTGATACATAAACCTCCGGACATTTGCTGCATGGACACTCAGCAGCTTTGCACTTTTCCTGTCAATGCCAAGGTCGAGAACCAGATGGTCTCTGGTGCCCCAGACCCAGCAGCCTTGCAAGTGTAGATCCTGAATGATTAACACAGCTGAGAAATCGAGCAGCTAGGGATTTAATAGCAATGGAAGCACCTTGTGCTCTCCAGGGTCAGAAAGAACCAGAAATAGGAAATGCCCAGTGTCAGGACCAAGAGGATGCCGGGAGACCACCCAGGTCATTACAGGTAAAGTTGCTGGCCACCTAGCTTGCAAAACCTTCAGGAAGAATTATCTGGGCCAAAGAGCATGATCATGGGAGAGAAATAGCTGACAGCTTCATCTGAAGCGAATACCAGCAAGGAGCTCTGACAAACTATGCTACAACCAAGTCACAGGCTCCACACGGAGCTCTGAGGATGTGGCTTTTAATCAACTTTCCCCACCACGTGACTTCTGATAGCACTAAAGAGAACAAAGTTAGCTATGGACCAATCGAATAATGGTCGCAGCTACCCTGAGGGGCAGAGTAAGAAAGAACTAAATCAAAAGTTATAATTAAAAAAGACAATCACTTTTAAATTAGTTCTTGTTAATAGAATTAAGCCATATTAAAAGCCTTTAGATGGCATCATAAATACGCTAATGAAATGCTCTTCCTTAATAAAAACATATATGGGCTAAATAATTTAAAAGTCATATAGTGCATGTTGGTTTATTACATCAAACTTATTAGCTGGCAATATAAAGTAGCTTAAGGACATTCTGCATCACAAGCTAAAGACCTAGCTAACTGCTTGTTGATCTATAAAATATTACAGACCAAACTCCCATCACTAAGTTTTGACACTGGTGGGTCAGAGGCCAGGCGTTTCTGACAATGGGCTGACAGCAGGCTGAGAGAGGAGATTATGTGTTCTGGGTGTATTGGCTTAATAAGGACGAAGCAGAGATGGGGCGGCAGGGTTCACGCTGCCCTCAACTCTCCTGGGAAGACTCTGAACATGGGAGAACAGTGGGTTCTTCTCTCCTAGGCAGATCTGGCAGCTCAGCTCTCGGGGAAGCTGGCCATGGACTGACCTGGGGAGGAAGAAATGAGCAGGATCCTCTCCTGGTGGGGCTCGGATTGGCCCAGCCTGGACACTGCTCTGCAGCATGCAGCCTTCTTGGACTGCCCAATGGTGACCTTGTTGTTGGCCCTGTGCCTGCTGCCGTCTCGGTCCCTCTGCAGGTCTATCACTGGGGCTGACCCAAAGGGTCCCCTTGCCCTTCTGTCCTTTAGTCAGGGGGCTCTGTCTGCCTTTCCACTCGCTCCCTGGTGGACTCTTGTTCCTGCTCTTCTACAGTGCGACAATTATTGTATAACATCGTCTCTGCCTGTTCTGCCTCCAGTCCTCCTGTGTGCTAGCCCACGGCTCTGCCTGCCCGGGCACTGGCCCTTTGCAGGCCCCTCCTCCTCCCCCCAAGCCCACACCTTCACTGACTCTGCATTGGGCTGGACCCTCTCTCTCCCTCCGCCTCTTGATCCCTGCCTGCTGTTCAAGGCTGCATCTGAACGCAGCCACGCAGCTAAGCATTCCCCGACAGGCTCACAGAGAGCGCCACTTCCTACGTCCCGTCTGCATGCATGGCAGCCGATGATACTCGATAGTTTTGTTGTGGCCTCGTCCCCTAAGTAACTCCTGTGGCTCATGCGTCATTCTTTTCCTCCCAGGGCTTAGTGCCCTGTGCCCAAACCACTGCTGACTTACGAAAGTGAATGAGTCCCGAGAAAGCATTGCCTGCGTGATTTTTTTGCGAAAGGAGGGCTCTAAAAACGATCAGGTCACCAAATAGGTGTGACACTGTGCTCACTGGCGTGCCTTCTACCCAGGGGCAAAAGCCTATCTGCAGGCACTGTGTCACTGCCTAGGCACGGACTGACAAGTGATCATCAGATGAATGCACCCGGGAGTCATATTCCTAATACACTAGAGTCGCTCTGGGTGATGTTTGAAAGTGTGTATCTGGTGATGTTTCTCGCTACCCAGAAAACACACAAGCTGCAGGAAATTTATATTTTAATACTGTTTCTCCTTTGTACCATTGTATTCTGTGTACCCTGCATTTTCACTTCATACTGTCGTGGGGTGCAGGGACTGGATTGTCTCAGTCTCCATTCACTTAAGGAAGAGGCTGAAACAAGCAGGTCTACTGATTTCTGTTCTCAGTTTTAAGACAATTCTGGAGGATTTGTGATGAATATCAGGAAATCTGGGTAATTTTGAAAAATGGCTTCAGAATCAATTGATTCTTTCCTCTCGCCTTTAGACTATGATGTGTGCCTTTGCTTTAAGGGCAGGACATGATAAAAAAGAATGAAATAAAAGGTGAGAAGCTCGCTCATAGCTCATAATTTCCCCCACATTACTAATCTGATCAATAAAGAGCTTCTCCCCGGGAATGACCATTTCAAAGTGCAAATGTGTGCAAAGCTGAGGACTGATGGGTGCTGCGGCTGATCTGCGGCTCTGCCAGAAGGGCTGAGCCCTGAAAGTGTGTCCCTTCACCCCGCCCCTCTTCCCAGGGACTCTGGACTAACCCTGTAACAATGGCAGCTGTTGAGCACGGTTCAGCCCCTAACAGCCTTCCACCCCAACCCCATGGGTGCGGTGCGGCTGGGGGCATCTATCTGAACTTGATCAGTAAACCCATGGGTTCCCAGGGCACAGTTTTCCAGACTTCCAGATGGCCGGCCTCTAACAATACACCTGGCCGAGCAAGACCACCCACATGGTGCTGCCTTTAGAACACAGCATGGGTGTCTCGATGTTTTCTTATTTAATTTCAGAAGGGGAAAAATAAGAACTGCAAGTATTTAGGGTTTCATCCAACACCGATGTACATCAGAATTTATGTCTGCAATTTTCCACACATTTGTGCTCGTGGTGATGTGTGGCTCCCTGTAACATCTCATGTCCTTTGGCCTATGAAATATGCCACTGTTTCTCTTTGCAAATACCACTTTATACCTTGGGATGTATAATGAAAGCAGTATGATACTTATGTAAAAGCTCAATAAATCTTTCACAGCAGAGAAGATTCACCAGGTAGAAGATACCCACATTTTCTATTTTTCCTATCCAAAGACACTTCCTCAACTCACTTGCCAGCTTTTACATATTTATTTACTGCTACAGCTGTGTTTGTGCAACACATTTTCATACCCAATTTTGCCCTTGAATAGTTTTTACCTTTAGCAATAAACATAGCCGAACCTTTGGGACCTCAGATTTAAATTTCCCGATGGCTAGAGGCCGGCATTATCAATGGGCATTCAGATTCCTTTAGGCTCCTTTTGTACCCCGTTAGGCTCTGCAGACTAAGTCCATCTTGCTAAAGGGGAGGATGGCACCGAAAGAACAGGCTGGATGTGAACACATGCTCTTGGCTCAGTGGTGGCCTCCCAAGACAACAGGTCCCAGCTCTAGCTAAACATGCAGGGATGTCACTTTGGGCAGCAGAGCGGCCAGGCAGTCTGTTCAGCTAGGAACACTGTGGGACAGTAGAGAAAGGAGAGGGGTTAAGGTGTTTCTTGTACCCCAGGCTTGGCCGTTATGGAGATCGGAAATCCCTTCTATGGTTTTCATATCTCTGATCCTGCACTCCTGGGCCTGATGCATCTCAGTTGGGCTGAAAGCTTCTCAGAGGCTGCCTGGTAATTTAGTTCTCGCTCTGCCTAGAAATAAACAGGACTTTCCTTGCCTGAAAACCTAAGGCCTGATCAGGGTGGGGTGGGAAGGGAGCGCTAACTAGTGTTTCCCTCTGCTGTTACCAGAGCGGACCATTTGCACACTGAAGCGAAGGGGCCCTGTGAGGTGAGGGCAGTTGCCTGCCTGAGCTTCCGCTGCTTTGGTTCTGTGGCTGAGTCCCTGTTCGGGGTGGGAGATCAGTTCTGCCCCTGGCACATGAAGCCTGCATGGCATTTGTTCTGTTTGCTGGGACAGGAGGTGGAAAGAATCGATGGGAATGTGCTGCCTTCTCTTCCGCAGTCCAAACAGAGCTACCAGCTTGCTGTGAGGGAACAGAGGCTCAGTTCAAGGGTGTCCCCCTTTCTGAAGTGTTTCCACATGCCCTTGGGACCCACCCCAGAATCAGCAGCAGCAGAACTGATTTCCTCCATCAGCAGAGTTGATTTTGTACCTTCTCTTCCTACACAAAGGAACCAGGTCTACAAGTTGGAGAGTTGCAATGCAGTCGCTTTACACATAATTTGTAAAAGATAGATCCGTTTATATATATCTCAGCAAAAACTGCTGCAGGTAAATGGATCTAATTTTTACATCGTGAGGCTAAAGATTGAAAAAGTATGATTTTTTTCTTAGAAACGTCCTCCTGTATCATTCATCTAGTTCTCCTGGTGTTCCTCTCCCCTCGGCTGTGTGTAGGTACAGCTCCTTTTGAGCCCCTTCTTTCCTGACACTTGACCTCCCCCCCCTTCCCTAATAGACCACACCTCCTGGAGGCCAGGACTTGGTCCTGCCATTTCCTTTTTGATCACTCGCTGATTCACACAACACAGTGAAGCCACCACCTGGTACCAGCCGTGCCTGCCAGCTGGTCCAGTAAAAGTTTTCCTGAGAAACAAGGTCACGGGGAAGTAGCTCGTGTGCCATGATTTCCGCATTCTACAATATGACTAATCTGGTGATGGCTCCAAGTTCATATTCCCTGCCCCTGGAGCAATGGCTGTCTGTGCTTCCACCTCCATCCTGACGAGGACAGATGGGGATGCTTTTCCCTCTTCCACGAACTTCTCAGTGGGAAGCTGGACCGGGTCCTATTAGCATTTGTCTATTTCCCAAGCTCCTACTGTGGGCACAGGTAGGACAATGGATCTCCATTCCTACCCTGAAATCCTGAATCCACAGCGTCTTCCTGAAAAGAGGTGGGGTAGAAAGGAAAATACATAAGCAAGCCACCGGGCCCTCGGGTGTGGCAGGTCCTGCTGTCCACACGTGGTCCTCACCCTCAGTGCCCTGGTGTGGTCCTCATCCAAATCAACCCAAGGCAGGAATTAAAACAGCGGCAGCTGCACATAAAACGGTCTGGCGAGAGATCCCTGACACCTGTCTTAGGATCCTGCTCCTCTACAAAACTCTTCCTTGGTGCCATGCACAAGATAAGGCTCAAAAGGTGGGCGGCGCCCTGTGGATTAATGCCTGCTAATGGCTAGGGCCACTGGTTCTCTTCAGCACCCCATGTGCAATGTCATTTCCTTAATCATCGTTAAAAAAGAAAAGCCATGGAACAAAAGTCACTACCTGAAACATTTGCAAGTGTACAGCACAGCAGTGTTATATGCGACAAATCTTTACAGCTGCTTCATCTTGCAAAACCAAAAGTCTAACTCATTATGCACTTCCCTTTTCCTTCTTCCCCCAATCTGGGAGCCGCATTTCCTCCTTCCTTCCCTCCCTTTCCAGGGGAATTGAACCCAGGGTCTGTTCACTCAGCCACACGCTCAGCCCTTTTGGTTCTGAGACTAAGTTGCTCAGGCTGGGCTCAAGCGGATGACTTCCGGCAAGATGACTCCTGTAGATGCCTGATGTAGGCGGAGTCAGCTGTCATCTTTCCGTAACTAGCGGAAGCCTACGCGATATTCTATTGTACGCATGCGCTGCAGTCTCTTACCCTGCTCGTGCATTCAGAGGCATCCAGGTTGCATCCACCTCTAGGCTACTGTGCCAAACACTGCGGTGAACGTGGTATGCAATGATCCTGAAATCCTGTGTTTAAGTCTTGTGGACGCATACTCTGAAGTGGGCTGGCTGGATCGTATGGTAATTTCCTTCCTAGTTTTCTGAGGAAGCCCCGTGACTGTTATTTTACTATTGTCGCATGAGTCACTTATTCCTTCCTGATGCTTTTTATAGCAATCATCTCTTGGTGTGAGGTAATGGTCATTGTGGTTTTGGTTTCACTGCTGAGTGATGTGGAATCATGTTTTCTTCTGCTTGCTGGATGCCTGTGTATCTTCTTTTTGTCTTAATAACCATAGTATGCCTGGGGCTTCTAGCTGGAACTCAGGCTTGCCCTAGGGCTTTGGCTGCAGAAATACTGGACACTTTTGCTGTATTTGAACACTGAAAGGCCATCAATGTATCACTTGTACACTGAATAAGCAGTGAAATTTTTTGGCCTGGTTGTTATCTGATAATTCACTTTAAAAACAAGCTACAGGTACTATTTAGTAAGCTGTAGATGGATCTAATGGGAAGGAGCTAACTGGACACCTACATTTTTTCTGCTCTCTAATATTTTACATGAAGATGACAATGAGGAGAAAATATGGAAAGGTGTATAACTCACGGGTGAGAGCAATTAAACTAGCAAATTCGGAATGCTTTCATACCATAAGCATGGTAAGCAGAACTATCAAAAGCAATAACTAGTGTGTGTTTGAGGTCTAGAAAGTCCCTCAACAGTCTCATATTCAGAGGTGGGCTGGGGGGAAGTGGCAGGCCAAGGGGGCATAACTAGGAGGGATGTGCTCCTGTCCCCAGCTCTGAACTTCTCTGCTTCCTGGCCACCATAATGCAAGCAGCTTTCCCTACCAGTGGGGCACTTCTGCAGTGGAGCCTGCCCAGCTCCCTGAAACTGTGACCAAAATCAACTTTTCAAGTAGTGGGTAGTGTCAGCTATCGGGTCTCAGCAATGGCAAAGTTGATTAACACAGAGAGCTGGTACTAGGAACGGCGTTCTTGCTGGGTCTGTTGCTGACCGTGAGGTTTAAAGGCCTTTGGAACTAGTTTGTTCGGAGGAGTTTGGAGATGCTGGCTACACAAGTCCTAGATTGTTACAAGCAGAGCTTGAGGGTGATACTGATGAGAGCTCTGATGACTGGACTCCAGGGGTTTCCGTTGGGAACAAGGATTCCCTCCACCAACAGTAGGTCTAGAAGCCACGTGTGCTACACCCTGATAAAAAAATGGTCTACATTTTTCCTGGGTCGTGAGACTTTGTGGAAGACTAAAAGCAACAGACAAATTAATCTGGCAGAGGAAATTTTAAGGCTATGGTGTAGGTGCTGTTGGCTGTTTTCAGCCAGGTTTACAGTGAAAATTAGGAGCAAAAGGAAGAGTCTTAGTAGGGGACGCATCCATGGCCCATCAAGGAGGACACCGTGTGAGGAAGCTGGTCACCTCATGGCAAGTGGGAAGCGGAGAAGCTTGGCAGTGGCCAGGGGTCCAGTATCCCCTTCAAGGGCACACCCCCACCTCATCTCCGTCCCCTAGCTCTGTCTCCTATAGTGTCGCAGGCTGGGGATCAAACCTGCCACCCGTTCCAGACCCAAACTAGACCATTCTGCCCCCCTACCCAGCGCTCACGGCCACCTCACAATGTAAAAAGGTGTTTGGTTCCAAAAGTCGTCATCCTGGTCTTCTCAAATGTCAAAATGCAGCATCTTCTCTGAGACTCCAGGCGAACTCTTAGCTGGGAAGCCCCTTTTTAAAATAGTTATGTATTTCCATGATACAACGACACCGGGTAAGCTTCTCATTCCAAAGTGGAGGAATCAGGCCAAAGCCAGACCAAAACCTGCTGGGGCAGATTTGAGTCCTACAGTTCCAGGTCTGGTAGGATAGAAACTTGTAAGGGCACGGGGCAGCCCTGACTCCATGCCTTCCTGGCCTACGGCTCCCCACTGCAGTGCTCCATGCTCCTGGCATCTCTGACCTCCTGAGGTCTCCACTGCAGCTGTGACTTTATGGTCACAGCTTTGCACATTGCCTCGTCAGGGCATACCTGCAGGCACAGTAATCCTGTCACCACCTGGTCTCTGACACTTCCCTCTAAAATCTCAGTGGGTGCCTCCATTAAGTCTTGCATCTCATGTTCCTCAAAACCAGCATCATGTGGATGGTGCCAACCAGTGCAAACCATACTGGGGCTCACTTGAATATGGAGAAACAAATCCCTAAGCAGTTTTGTGCAAGCTGGGCACCCCAGGGCTCCCTGCTCAGACACAGTCTTGGAAACAGGTTTATGTTTTCACATCTTGGAGCCCAGGTGGGTCAGATCTTCCTGTTGCTTTGATGCCTACAAGACACCTTTGCTGTTGTCAGCATGAAGTACAGGACTTGGCTTCTTTTTAATAGTGCTAATCTCTTAAGCAACTGTTCCCTCCTTGGCAACACTTTTAAATACACTCATTTTCTGGCCAAACTGCAAGTTCTTTTTCCTCCCATTTCTCACTGTGCTAAAGAAGACAGCAATGCCAGTGCTGCCTTGAGGTTTCCTCCACCAGCTGAGTTAGTCTCTTGCCTTTAATACTGGGCTCAAAGTCTCAAGGCATGGACAAAATGTGAAGTCTGTTTTTTTCTTTTCTAAAGGGACATGAAGGACCTCTAGTTCAGTTCCCACAGAGTCATAATTTCCTTCTGAAACCCCATGAAATCCAATATCGAAGCAGGAGTAGCCATATTTAAATAACATAGAATTTAAATCAAAAGAAGTAAAAGGAGAAAAATCATTACACAATGATAAATAACTATAAACATATATACCTAATATTGGAACACTAAAATATGTAAGGCAAATATTGATTAACCTAAAGGCAGGGAGAAAATCCACTGTGATAGTAGTGGGGGATTTCAACATTTCACTTTCAGCATTGGCCAGATCATCTCATACACACACACACACACACACACACACACACACACACACACACAAAAAAAAAAAAAAAAAAACAAAAAAAACCAAACAAACCATGAGTCATATGCTACACCACACAGACCTAATGGCTACAGAATGTTCCATCCAGGATGTCAAACATCTTTTTCTTATCAGTGCATGGAATGTTCTCCAGGATAGGTCATAGGATAGGTCATAAAACATCAACAAAGTTTTGAACAATATCAAGTATTTTTTATGACCAAAATGCAATAAAACTATAACAAGAAAAACCTTAGAAGGCATACAACCACATGGAAATTAAGCAACTTACTTTTAAAAAATCAATGGGTCAAGGAGATGATCAATAAGGAAATTAAATTCTTGAAACAAATGAACATGGTGATATAATGTACGGTAATCTATGGGATACAGTAACAGCAGTACTAAAAGAGAAAAGTTTATAGCAATCAATGCCTACCTCAAACAACTAGAAAGATCTCAAATAGTCTATAACTGTATAGCAAGCAGGTAGGAACATAAGAACAAACCCACAGTTAGCAGGAAACAAATGAGGATTAGAGCCAAAGTAAGTGAAGAATAAAATATAAAAGATCAAGAAAATAAAATGCAGGTTCTACCAAAAGAAACCAAGACCAAACCTTAGCTAGTTGAACTGAAATAGAGAAGACTCAAAGTCAGAGTTGAAAAAAGGCATATCTGATTCACAGAAGTACAACATCACAAGAGATTATGATGCACAACTGGATGCCAACAAATCCCGTAACCTAGAAGACATGGAAGGATTCTTGGATGTAGACACTTTAGCAGGATTAAACCATGAAACAGAAAACCTGAAAAAAACCAATAACAAGTAGTGAGATTGAATCTGTAATAAAAAACCCTCTCAGGAAATAAATGTCCTGAACCAGATGACTTCACTGATGAATTCTACCAAACCCTTAAAGAATAGCTAATAATTCCTGTCCTTAAGTAATTCCAAAATAATAGAAGAGGAAGGAGTTATTTCAAATAAACTCTGTGAGTCCTGCATTATCCCAGTACCAAAACTTCATATGAAAACAACAAAATCCTCCAGGAAATTATTATTGATGAACATCGATGCAAAAACCCTCAACAAAATACAATCAAATTAAACCCAACAGCACAGCAAAAAGGGTTATTTCATCAGGTAGGATTCGTATCAGACAGGCAAGGATGATTTAAGCAAATCAGTAGACAATGCATCAACTGAAGGACATAAAAACATACGGGCATCTCGATAGATGTAGAAAAGGCATTGGCTAAGATCCAACATCATCTTATGCTATAAAGCTGAACAAATTAGGGACAGAAGGAACATATCTCAATCTTAAGAGACCATATTTAATAAGTTGAATGGTTAACATACTGACTGGAGAAAAAGTGAGTAGTTTTTTTCTAAGATCTAGAAGAAGAAAGTCCACATTCACCACTTCCATTCAACATAGTTCTCAAAGTCTTAACCAGAACAAACAGGCAAGATAAAGAAATAATGGCACTCAGACTGGAAAAGACACATTGTCACTGTGATTTTATGTGTAGAAAATACTTGAAGACTCCACCAAAAAAACTTTAGAATGAATGAATTCAGCAAAGTTGCAGGATACAAAATCAATGCACAGAGATCTATAGTGGTGCTATATGTCCATTTAAATAGAACCCAAGATGGTAGTCACATACACCAGTCAAGGAGACTGGTAAATACACCAGCGAGGGAAATGATATACATATGAGTGAATTTACCCAAAGAGGTGGATCTTTACTATGAAAACTATAAAACATCGACGAAAGAAACTGAAGGTAACACACAAAAGTGTGGAAAGACATTCTTTGTTCACAGATTGGAGGGATCCATGTTGTCAAAATGCTACCCAAACCCAAGTGATCTACAGCTTCAATGCGACTTCTACTATGACATGAATGATTTTCTTCAGAAAATGAGAACAACAACCCAACATTTATATAGAAGCTACCCCATCCCCAAATAGCCAAGTCTATCTTAGGGAAAAAGAACAAAGGAACATCACACTTCCTGACTTCAAAGCACACTGCAAAGCTATAGTTTTTAAAGCAGCATGGTGTTATCATAAACACAGACCTGTGGAACAAAATAGAGAACCTATGAATAAACCCACACTAATCAACAGCCAACTGATTTTCCACAGTTACTAAGAACACATATTGGAGAAGCATAATCTTTTCAATAAATGGTGCTGTGCACATTGAATATTCACATGCAGAAGAATGAAGCTAAACCCCCATCTCTTACCAGTTGCAAAAATAAACTAAAAGTGGATGAAAGAATTAAATATAAGTCCTAAAAGTATGAAACCACTACAAAATAACAGGGCAAGGCTTTAGAACTTTGGAGTGGGCAAAATTTTTAAAAAGACAATGCCCAAATACAGGAAGCAAGAAAAAGACAAAGTGGTATTACATTAAAATAAGTGCTGAGCAGAGACAGCCTGCAGGATGAGAGAAAATATTTGCAAACTACACAGTGAATATCAAGGGGCTAATATGTAGAATATACAAAGAATCCAGAAACTCAAAAGCAAAAAGCCAAATCACCCAATTAAAATGGGCAATAGATTTAAGTAGACTAGATATATATCAAATGACCAACACTGGGGTGCTATTCATGCATAAAAAAGGAAGGAAATCCTGTCATTTGTGACAACATGGATGGAAATGGAGATCTTCATATTAAAGGAAACAAGACAGGAAACAAGCGTGGTCTTACTCACGCGTGGAACCTAAAGTTAATCCCACAGAGAGCGAGAGCGGAGGATAGAATGCTGGTTATCAGAGGCTGCAAATATTAGGGGGGCAAGAATAGATTTTAAACCTTTCACTAGAAAGAAATGATATGTTTGAGATACACACTTAACCTGATTTAAACATCATACAAGTATACGCGTATCAAACCATTACATGGTACTCCATTAATATGTACAATAAATAAAAACTAGAAAAACTCGGTGCATGAAAGAAACTCCAAGTAGTCTTATTAAAATGATTGTGCCCATTATTAAATTTGGGGCATGAGAGAAAGTAGCCTCTGAGCCCCTGCCCCCCTGCCCCAGGTGCCCCCAAGCCTGCAGCTGGCCTTGGGGTGTCTCCCTTGCTCTCCTTTGCCAGGCTCCTGCATGGGGCCCCCTTTTGGTGTCCCCAGCTACTCTCACCTGATGGATGCGGCTGCTTGTTGGGAGCTACTATTTGAAGGTTTACATGAAGCTTAAAAATTCCTCAGTTTTCCATAATTCCACACTGGTTCACTCTCAATTTTAGCATCTGAAAGGAACTAAGGAAACATCTAACTGAACCTTTCAGAAGCCCAGAGATGCTAGCCGTCATCTTGAAAGATCTTGAAAGATCACTGAGCTATTCAACAGCATCAGTTTTGAATCCCCTTCCAGATAGGGGTTCTAGAATTTTCTAAAATGTCAGGATCTAACTGGGAGACATGTTTGCAGCTTTTTAAATTTTTTATACCCTTTATACCACTAGCCACGAAGCGTCTTTCTGGGGCCTTGGTGTTGCCAAATCTCCTGCATCTCACGTCCCGTTGCTTCCCTTCCTCACCTTATCTTTGAGTTTCCGAGGTTTCTGCGCTGCATAGCTCCTCGGGTCTACCAGTAGTCCCGCAATTCCTACTCTGGCTGCTCATTCTACTGACCTGCACACGTCACAACATGGGAGCTACTTCTGCCCACGACTCTTTTCCCCTCCCAGGCTGGCCCTGACCTGGGAGGAGCCTCTCCGGGTGTTTCCAATGCAAAATCTGCAGGTAATTCTAACAGGCAGCTAGGATGGCAAACCTTTGCCAAAAATGTTTCCCACCACCCCCATGTCTCTTCTTTGGCCACGTGAATGTCATGCTCGGGTCCCTCATCATCTCCTTCAGTTCCTGGGTACAGTATTTGCCTCTCAGAAGCACCGAAAGCTCCTCCATTGCTCCTCCCTTTGCTTTCAGGGGACCCTACACTATGGTCGCATTGTTGAGTTCTTAGCCTTTAAATCACTTCCCCATATTCTTTCAGAGTACTGAGCCCTTTGCCCTTGTGTCTTCCCACCCCATACCCAGTGGTTCCTCATGGGCAGCTGAAGACCATGGTCCTCCAGGAAACCCATCTCACGCTCCTGGCCGTTTGTTCTTCTGATCTCAGTCCCTTGTCATTCTGATTTGTGCTCCTTGGGAGAAGGGACAATGCCACGATTTTCTCTGTCATCCTTACAACATCAAATCACAGCTGGTGCCTGAGGTGGAAGGGATCGGAGCGCCTCGTGGCATCCCCTCTCCAGAGCAAGAAGGCGGACCTGGAGTCCCACCCACACCTCACATCCACACATCCTAGTGTCCAGGAGCCTGAGCGGTACCTCTGCACTGCCCCTGGAGCACAGATGCAACCCCGGAATGTTACGCAGCCTGGGTTCTCAACGGGTCACAGCTACAACATGAGTAAACAGGTTAGAGAGACAATAAAAGCCAGATGAGCCAGAAGCAATTACCTGGGACATTCAGTTAGCCAGTTTTCCTTCATTTCACATGTAACACAAAGATTCATTATATTTATTGTAAGTGGCTAGGCGGGAATTTAAAAAGCAGAAACACCACCGGTAAGAAAGGCACAGCTGAAGTGAAGAGGCTCTGTTAGCCCACCCTCAGCCTCACGTCCTCCAGGAAGAGCAACCAAGCAACAAGTCAGGGCGCTGGAGGAGAACCAGAGACCAGCGGTGCAGCAAGAGAAACCAAACACCCCCTGCCTGCTGCCCGGCTCCACGGCCAGGAGGGTCTCCGCTCACAGAGGCAAAGGAGACAGACGGTCCCAGGACTGGGACATGCAGGCAACCACAGTCCTCACACTGGGAGGCATCACAGCCCTTGCAGGCTCCCCAAGCAGCTAAGAGGCCTGGAAACCCCAGGGAAGGCTGCATCTGGAAAAGGCATTCATTCAGCTCATCTCCCAGGGAGCGCCGGTGGTCAGGGAAGCTGGCTTGATGGGGGACCTCTCATCTGAGCTTGGACTGTGTTAGGGGTCAGAACCCCTGCAGTGCCGCGTCTGGCCCCCTGCACATATTCCAAGGCAGTCTCAGTGGGTGGCTCGCTCACTGCAGGCCCTGACACAATCCCCTGGGAGTGTGACAGAGTGGGGCTGGTGTAACAGAGGGGAGGGGACAGTGGCTTTCATGAGAACCACAGGGCTGGGGAGCACAGCCTCAGCCAGGGGCACGGCCATTGCATGTGAGCACGCACGGGCACAGGCTGAGGGTGGACCATCTGCTGGGCCCCCCACCCTCTGTCAGAACCCCACACGCGTGCCTGTCCCTATGAAGGCAGAGAAAAGCCTCAGCTCCCCTGTCTGCGGAGCTCCACCCCGGCTTAGCTCAAGACTTCCAGAGAGAATCTGCTTAGTGATGGCTGTTTCTCCTCGCCCGAGCTCCTGCCAGCCCCACAAATAAAAGCAACAGGGTGATCAAAGGCCCTGTCTACCACCTCTCAGGGGCAACCTCTGAGCAGCAGCAGAGAGAAATAATAGCCTTACTGCACCTGTACCTTGCGGTCCCTGCAGGGGGTGCCCTCACTTAGCCTGATCTGCCCTGCAGCGAGAGGGGTTGAGAGCCTCAGGGGAGGGGCTGGGGCTCCGCCCCCCATTGCTTCAACAGAGCACACGAGGTTCAGGCCCCTCAATGACATGGAGCAGTGCAGGTTAGAAGCATGGTCAAATAAGCGTCAGGGTGCTCAGACACTCCTGTTACCCAAGGGGCCACCACTCCCACGGCAGAAGCAGCCCCAAGCACTGCCATTTGTACCACACCTGCCTGAACTTTGAGCTGTCCCCACTCCCACATGACCCGACAGATAGCGTGAGCCTGGTGTGATGCACACTGTGCCTGAGTCCACTCGCCACAGCCCACAGAGCCACAGGTCCTTACGCTGAGGCACCCAGCTGCAAATAAAACTGTTTAGCTGATTCCCCAGGATGCGTTTTGCCAAACACAGCCTAAGAAAGTGGTAGCGATTCATTCCACCAGACGTAAAAGCCTCAGCACAGGAATGCGAATGTGACTGAAACCCTAAAGTAATACGATCCTTTTAAAGTTCATTAACTCTGATAACAGATACCAAATATATTGAAGATAGAGTGCCTGATAAAGACTTCAAAAGAGTAATGATTAAAAAGCTCAAGGAGATTCAAGAGAACACAGTTAAACAGCATCAGAGTATGAATGAAGTATTCTGCAAAGAGAGACTTTTGTGTATGTGCTGCTGAAGCGGGCACAGACATTTTTGAAAAAGGACCATCTATAAAACTTAGAAATTAAGAGGCTAGACTTTTAAAAATGTTGAAAACCTCAGACTAGATCAAGCAGAAGAAAAAATATTGGAGACTGAAGAGAGGTCTTTTGAAATATCACATTTAGCTAGAAGCTAAAGCGTTCTAGGTCTAGGGACACTGTTAGAAGATAAAGTCTGTGCTGTCAGCATTCCCAGAGAGAAAGAAATAAAAATAAGGGCATAGAAAACCTATTCAGTGAAATAATAATAGAAAACTTCCATAATCTTGTGAAAGACACAGCTGTTCAGATACAAGTGGCTAACAGAACCCCAGAAGCATAAAAATCACTTGATCATCTCAATAGATTAAAAAAAAAATTCAGCACTGTTAAAACTCAACATTCCTTCATAAGGAAGGCTCTGTACAACTTAGGGACAGAAGGGTCACATCTCCACAAAGGCTGCATATGACAAACTCACAGTCAATCACATACTGGGTAGGGGAAACGGCAGGCATTTCCTCTAAGATCAAGAACAAGATAAAGCTGCCCACTGACTGCTCTTATTCAATATAGTACTAGAAATTTTAGCTAGAGCAATTAGGCAAGAGAAAAAAATACAAAGCATACAAATAGGAAAGAAGCAAATTGTGCCTGTTTCTTTCTATATGTAGAGAAAAACTAAATGTCCCATCAAAAGACTACTAAACTGATAAATTAGGTAAAGTACCAGGATATAAAGTCAATTATAAAAAACCATTAAGACTATTAGAACTGATAAATGCAATAGCACAGCAGAATAAATAATTAAGACACAAAAGTCGATAGCTTTTCTATGTACAATAGTGAATTTGCTAAGAAATGAGTCATGAATGCAACCCTAGTCAAGACAGTCACAAAAGAAATACAATTCCTAGGAATGAACTAAGGGCATGGGACACCCCTATAGTAACTGAGAAACCACAGGCACCAAAAGGTAGAAAGACCTCCAGGTTGATGGGTTGGTAGAATTAATGTGTTTAAATTCATGCTACCCAAATGGACCTAGAGATTCAATAGAATCCCATCACTATCCTTTCTGATGACATTCTTCACAGAAGAAAAAACAAACACAAAAACCCTCAACGCATGAGGAGGCACAAATGACTGCAAATAATTGAAGCAATCTTAGAAAAAAGAAAAGGGCAAACTGGAGGAATAACAATACCTGATTTCAAAACATACTACTGAGACACAATAACAAAACCAGCATGGTACTGGCACAGAAAGACACGTGGACCAGTGGATGAGAACAGTGATCCCACGCATACAGTGGTGACAGGGGGAGCCAGGGGAGCAGATGAGACCCTTCAGGAGAGCTCAGGGAGGCCGAGCCAGGTGGGAAGGCAGTTGGAGATCTGGAGGAGCCACAGAGAATGAGCTGGCTGTCAGTGCTAATGATTATAGGGGGTTCCAAAGGTGCTGGAGAACGGAGACCTGTGACAGGATTTTGTACCATGCTGACAAGGGTGATCTCTGGGGGACACTTTTACTTTCTTTTAAACTCTTGATGGAATTCAGATTTCAAATGCAGTATGCCATGAGAAAAGAGAAATGAGGCAGAGCCGGCGTGTTTTCACAGTACAGACATTCCCGCGCCGTGTGATTGGAGAGGGCTTTCCGCACACCGTCCCCACCCGAGAGCACCGTGTACCTCTGTGCTCTGCCGCTGAAACAGCCACCAGAAAGCCAGGGTGTGTTCCCAGGATGGACCTGAGCAGGCGGAGCCCTGTGATCCGAGGTGGCTTTCCAGGCTCCGCGTGTGGGGAAGGACCTCGAGAGGCTGGGCAGGCTGTTTCCACCCTCCATCAGACAGCAGCTGCTGTTGATAATCGAGCGCTTTGTGCTGACACTCTGCCCGGCAGGCAGGAAAGTGGCTCTGAGCCTGGCGGCCTTCGACTGTCCTCCTTTGTAACCTCACCAAGCCTGTCTGGGGCCAAGAAAGCAGGTGGGTCCCCGTCACTCCTCTCTTGGGATTTCACGTCACACGTCACATGTCTCCTCTCTTTCCCTCTTGGCCTGCGGAGACCCCACTTCTCTATCCCAGAAGCGTCCCCAGCCCCAGCCTCCACAGTTAAGGTGCACTCAAGACTTGGGTCTCCCCCACCTCCTGCAGCTGCCTTGAAAATAAACCTTTTCTTTTGCAGAACTCATCCCAATGACCAGCGAACTGTGGTGGTGGTGGAAATGGACCTGGTGGGCAACCCCACGTCTCTTGACCTCCACCAGCCTCTCCTGCTTGCTGTGTAGGTGTGAGAGTGTCGCACGGACTCTGGACTCTGCCCAGTGCAGTCCCCCAGGGAATCAGTCCCCGGCGATAGTGTCCCCTCTGGGACTCCCCCACCATCCATGCAAGCTCCTGCTGCTGCTGAGCAGCCTCCCTCAGTGTCCCCAGATGTCCGACACTCAGTGTGTCCAAACTGACCTGGTCACCGTGCCACCCTCTCCGTTGCTTCCATTCCAGTACAGACATCTCCCAGATCCACCCTCGCCTGCCAGTTCCACTACATGCTCTTCATCTGGGCCCTCACATCACTGGCCTCAGCTTTTGCATTTTAACTGTCCACATTTTGAAATAAAATCCATCTTTAAAACTACCCAAGTATATTCTCCAATTCAGATAGTTCACATTTCCTGATGCCATCTGATGATATAAACTTTGCTTGGCACAGAAAGGTCTCTCCCTCCTTGGTGCTGGGAATAGGATCCCGGGGTCTGCAGACATTGTGCACACCCAGAGGCTGGGTGGAGAGGGCCCCTCCGGAGATGCTGCCTCCCCTTCCCAGCGAGCCTGTGACACAGCTCTCCTGAATTGGTGTTGTCAGTTTCCTCAGCCTGGGAACTCTCCTCACTCTGGTGAGGTTGTTCTTGTCACTCAAGGCCTGGCTGAAATGTCATGGTCTACGGAGAAGGTTCTGGGACGCAGCTAAGCAGACGTAACAGACTGCCTGCTTCCGATATTCACCACCCTTTGCCACTGGCCTCTGTGTTTGTTCCATCACCTGATTTCCCTGTCTCCCCTGGGAGCCCACGAACACACTCGCAGAGCCTCTTATTAGGAAATCTTAGACCCCAGTCACTGAGCGAGGTCCCCGGATCACAGAGGCACGTGATCAGTCGGTGGAACCTAGAAACCACACAGAGCCCCCTTCTTTTTCTTTTCTTCTTTAAAGTTAGTGACTCAAGTGAGTTGATCCAGACTTCCTCATCCCCACGTATCACAGACTAACATAAATCATATAGCAAGAGCAGACCTTTCCTAGGCCAGAAACAGAGAAATAAGCCTCGTTGTACCATGGCCACTGGACTAGGTCTCCTCAGTGACCACTCCACGGCTTTACAGAGTCTTAGGACACTCAATTTTCCCTTTACATCCTAATTTAGCTTTCCCAGATCAGTAAGTTATCCTCAAGAGACAGATATTTTAGGGGAACAATTCACTTAAAATGGGTTTTAGGTGCAGATACTTCAAGGAGGGATTTTGACAGGGTATGTGCAGATATTTTTGTCAGCATAGACTGTTTAATAAGGAAATGTTTAGCAGCAGGCCAATTAGATAACTCACTTAGTGAACTATGTTATCTTTCATGTTAGATTTAAATAAATCCTAGATGGTAATCACCGAGATCATTAACACTAGGGAATGTTTCCAGAAGAAGTCCAGAGAGCTAGCGGAAAGCCTGTGGTGGCGAGCTTAGCCCCAGCTGTAACAGCGTGAACAGGGTAGAATTAAACCAGAATGAGAAGTGTGTCAGTCTGGCTCACACTTGTATGGCTCACTGTGGGGACTGAGCGTGTGTTTTAGTTTCTGCTATGATGCCAAACTGACACCAAACTCCCAATGCAATTAAATTGTGGCAGGAGCCACAGGCCACTGCAGGACCCGAGTGTGTAAGGGGCTCCTCTAGGCTTAAATCTGAAGGGAGAAAAGGTTGCTCAATCCACAGGTGCAAGGCAATAGACATAGTTTATATTTTAAGAAGGATATTTTTAGATGCTAGGCTAAAATACTGTCTATACTTGGGGAATTCATTTTGAAATGGGGGAGGTACTGCTTAGACATAAAGTTATGACTACTTTCAAAAAATAGTCACAAACAGCCTCTTTTTAGAAAAAACAATTCCTGTTAACATGGTGCACGAGCAGGAGGAGGGAAGACAATCTACTCCTGATGGGACAACTGCTGCAAAGCAACCTGGGAAATACCCACGATGCCACGTAGAGTGCAGAGTTCCTGGGTAGGTGGGAGGTCTGCTTATTGTGGCTCTCCTTCTGTCTGGTGCAAAAAGAGTATTTTAAATTGGAGCTGTGGGCTGAGAGGAGCTAAATTGAGTATCTGCACAAAAGCCTGGGGACGATTTTGTGGCAGGTGAGGGGCAGAACTCAGCTAGTACTGCCTTGTTCTTCCCTCGTGCCTTCCTTCCCGCTTGGCCATGCTGGACTGGCCTCCCAGAATGCAGTGCGCCTCAAAGTTTTGTGAACTCACACATCCTATCCTTACTACTCATAGGATCTCAGCTACGAACATTTTCTAGAACTCTAGCAGTAATTAGACAAGCTACTACTATGGAAGAGCATTATACATCAGTTAAAAACATATGCAAAACCAAGGCTTATTAGAGAAAGATAATATTCATGCAGATTTTACAAACCGTGTCTTTAGGGTGGCCCAATAAGTAGAAATATGGGGACCCATGCTTGTCACTTTTCATGCACATGGAGAGACTGGAAGGTACCATTCCTAAAGGAAGGGGAGGAACAGCCTAGGACCAATCATTAGAATTAACAGAACCAGTGACAAAGATATATTATTACTGTTAGAATCAAGATTGCTTAGTAAGTTTAGAGCAGTTGAATAAAAATTATGTAGGCAGCAAGAATAAAGACTTGAAGTCAAGCTAACCCTATCAAGCATGCAGCAAGTGAAATTAGTGAGAGACTGAGCTATCTGCATATTTCAAAAGTATATTTGTCTCACTGTATTGAGGGCATCCTGAGGTGCTCTTAGGGAGGCGCAAGTGTTAATAAAATTTGAAGCAGTAGTATCAGAATTCTCACAAAAATTTCTCTTAAGAAAATATTTTGGTCATGTCAGCTGTCATTTGAGAATGGGCTACAGTAATTATTTCCAAATTTAAAAACTCCTAAAAAAGGAGCCATGGGGTCCCCATCTTTGTATCTGTTGTCTTTAATAGTCTCACACATTCTTATAGCTTCTTGCATCTCCAAAACTGTTTATCTTCAACGATCACAGCTGACTTGCTGCTTGTAATTGCTGTCTTGGAAAAAAAAGTAAAACTGAAAAAAATCTTACCACAGCATCCCGCCTGGTCCCTCTGCTGTACTCACCTGCCGTGGGCTGTGCACGGAAACCCAGTGCTTAGCCTTGATTGAGCCAACCAACAACCTCTTGGTCTGCATCTATCCTGGCCAATGGCCTGCACTGAAAGGTGGGCACGGGATTCTGGAGCAGCCAGGTCCCTAATGTCCAGGAGCCTCGTCCCTAAGGAGGGGCAGTGCCAGCCCCTCAGCTCTGCACAGGGCAGGAAGGGGCGGTGTTTATGGTGAGGTCAGTGTCAGCAGAGGAAGGTAGTCTCCGTGGCCCAGCCGTGTGGAGGCCTGGTTCCCTCTGCCTGGATGCAGCGGGCACCCTCCCAGGATACGAGCCCCACCAGCTCCACAGGGAGCGTGGTGCAATGGTGCACAATAGACTGAGGCTCTGCGCTGACTATGGACGGTGAACTGGGGGTGTCTTTCCTCACCTGATGTGGATCAAAGGGGAGCAAGAACACAGTGGGAACAAAGCAGAACCTCTCTGTGCTAAGGAAGCAAACGCTTCCCAAGTAGAATGAATGTCACGGGGGTGCGGGGGATTAACTTTCAGGATTTATTAATTGAGTTGACCGTTTAGCCCTGGTGAGGTGCAAGTAATTTCACGTGTAAATGATCAAGCTGTTCAGTGTCACACAGAGAAGGCACTCCTTTGGTTTTAAATGTGGCCTTTACTGGGCTTGAAAGACACACGCGTGCAGAGACTTCCCGCCCCAAAAGTCAGGTCCACGGGCTCGGAATGCAGTGGGAATGCACTGACGCCTCAGTGCAAACCCCTGGGAAATGTGGGAGATGGGGATTTGCGTACTGCACCGTGGTCCTCAGGAAGCCAGGCTTGGGAAGCCACTCAGGATTGGAGGGGCTGCATCTCAAGACCGAGCCCCTCCCACAGAAGTGGGAACATAGGCCTTCCTGGGAGCACACGTCTGAGCCACCTCGCAGTGGACACCGGCTCAGGCTGGGCTACGTGTCTGTCTCTTGTTCCAGGAAAACAACTGCGAGCCCAGGCAGCACGCTGAACGCTGTGAGATTCTCCAAAGGTAGAGATTTGTTTTTTGGTACTGGGAATGGAACTCAGGACCTTGTGCTTGCCAGGAAGGCACTGTGCTGCTGAGCTAAGTCCCTGGCCTTCCAAGTTACTGATTTTTTATTCCAATTATGCCAGAGAATTCAAGCCTAGGGAGAGACACTGTGTGATCTTCCATGTGGTCTGGACTGAGGGAGTTTGGCTCGAAGAGGGATCCTGGGAGGTCTTTGTCATGACTGGACACCGGGGTGACAGCAGCCCCAAGCGAGGTGACAGACACAGGTGGAGAGTCTGAACAACAGAAGCTGAGCTTTGTGGGAAAACATGGAGATGGTAACCAGATGAGCGGCTTCCTGGGGTCGGGAGGGAGGTGTACTCTGACACTGAGGGTTTTAGGGCAGCTGAACTATGGGTGGCATCATAGTAGCAGATCCTTGCTGTAGGATGACGACACTGAGCAAGACCCTCACATCCACTGGGGGCTTCGGGTGAGAAGGGTGTGTTGCCGTGGGCTCATGGGTGAGGGGCGGCCATAGAGGGTGGGGCAGAGTATAGGGGACCTCGCTGTATCTTAGCCTCAGATTTGCTCTGCACTGGACACTGATCTGGAAACCATCATCTTTAATAACGAAAAGCTGGTCTCATGGGTGCACGGCTTCTTCCACTAGAAACGAGGGACTCAGAAGAGGCTTAGCATACTATAAAACTACAGCTGGAGAGATCCTGGTGGGTGGGTGTGTGGCTGGTGGTCAGTTTAACACCTGCTGACCTGCATCAGCATGGTGCTGGGCATGGATGGCCCCCCTGAGGACTGTGCCAGCATAAAAGGGAGACCTGGCAAGGAAAGAGTGGCACTGTGGGGTCTCCTGAGTGGTTTGTTTTTTTGAGCTGTTGGTTCTCCTGATGTGGACTCAGCTGCTCTCATCATTGGAGGAGCTCAGGACCTCTTTGTTGCTAAGGATCACTGTGGTGCTTTTCAGGGGAGCCCGGGTCCTTATTTTGAGCATTGCTACTTGGCTCCAGTGCAGAGCCCTGAACCTCCTGGCACAGATCCTTTACCCCACTGGCATAGACTTTCTAGCTTCCACTGCTGACTTTTGGGCCTTCCGAGTGCAGAGCCATGAAACAGACTTGCGTGAGTCCTTGTCATGGGCTCTAGGCCTCCAGCTGGACTTGTGCAGGACATTGCTGTGGGATCCAGGCCCTTCACTGGATATTCTAGTCTTTAGTGTGGTGGACAGATTTCCTGTACTTTCTTGTATTTAACTCTGGGTGACCACCGTCAAATAATATTATACATTCTGTGTCCTGTATGTAATTATTCTCCTTGCAATCCCTGACTACAGCACTGGGTTTGGGGGAGCTAGGATGGGGCAGGAACCTCTGGAGTGACCTCAGAGACCTGATGTTTGCTGGCTGAGACAGCTGACTGCATTCACCAGGGCTTTCTCTGAAGGTGTTGCATTTTGCTGTGAGTGTCTGAACCTCAGGGCTTTGTTGGCAAACCCTTCCTAAGGGTCAGAACCTTTAATGTCTTCATGTCAGGAGGAGAGGAAATCTGACGGTGGGAAAACAGTGTGGAGGCAGTACCATGTTCCCAGTGGACCAGCTGAGGCGGGGAGTGCTCCTCTTAAATCCACAGTCACGTGTGAGCCACAGTGAGGTGGAACCATGCTCAGAGGGCCCCGAAGTCTGGGGACGAAAAAAGAGTGAACAACAGGGAACCACAGTCTCCTTTCTTTCTCTAAGGCCTTAGGCTGGACAGGGGCTCTGAGGTAACAGGCTTCTCCTCCACAACAGGGCTAGGAGAGACCTCACTCTCAGGGCTGGGATCTGTGGATTTGCTGGGCTGGCTCTTAAAAGGGCAGAGTGTAGGCAGAGGTAACTTTTTCTCTTTTAGCATCGTAGCACGTTCAGAGTGTCTGTATTAAACCCGTCCTGATCTCCACCCCCTCTCTATCTCGTAGGAAATGTTCTCTTGAATGTGCGGCCTGCCTGGGTTTCCATAGTCTTAAGTCTTCGGCTGTGTTTCCCCCAGGAAAGCTGTCTCCGCTCCTGGAATTTGGCGGGAAGCAGTGCTCACGGCAGGCTCAGCCTCTTGCAGGGTGGAGGGGAGGAATGTCCCCCAGGGGCCTCCAAAGCACGACTGTCCAGGACAGGTGAGCAGAGGGCCAGGGAGCTTCAGGTTTTCCAAGGCGCCTGCGGGTTCTCTTCTCAGTGGAGTTTGGTCAAGGTCTCCCTTGGTTCGCTCCTTTCCTACCATAACTGAAGTGTTTGGGAGTCCATAGAGGTGGAATCTTAAATGCTAAATGGGTCCTCTAAGGAGAATTTTATAAGTTACTATTTAATCTAATACATTTAGTCCTAGATACCTAAAAAGTGAGGGCTTGCGGGATGGTATCACTTAAGAGAAAAAACTGCACGTTACAAATCACAGAAAATGTGTAAAAAGAAGGGATTTCACTATAGTCTAGGTCTTTCAATAAAGCAAGTTCAGGAAACTGGAGGTCACCTCTGGTATAAGTGCCAGTTCTGGCTGAGCTTGGGGAAGGGATGCAGTGCTGTGTGCACAGGAAGTCCCTGCCCTGGCTGCCTGATCCGAGGCCGCTGCCAGCGTCATGGTTAGAGAATGCCAGGCCTCCTCAGGGCTGCAGGGGGCAGTCTTGAGCCTGCACCTTGCAGGCCAGCCTCTGCCACACGGCCTGGCCCCTTGCGGGTGCTTTATGGTTTTGTCTTCCTCAGCAGAAGGAGCTCTTGAGTGATTTGTGGGCCCTTTCATGGAAAAGGAAGATATGCTCAACCATGAATGTCAGAAGATGGAATTAAATTTCAGAATTTATTGCTGGAGCAAGCCGCCTTTTGCCCTATTGAAATGCGGGTGAATTAGTGCGAAGGCTATGGAGCCACTCACGGCTGCCCTAATTGGTGGTCTCAGGGGAGCAGGGGAAGGCAAGGACTCCCTGCCCTGGGACAGACCTGGCTGGGCCACAGGAGAAGGGACATCAAGATTAGCACATCCGTTCAATGAACTTCCGGCCCACAGCCATGAAACTGATAATTCTGATGAGACTCTGAATCTAGGCAGAGATTCGCCCCTGCTCAGCAAGTCTTTTTTTTTTTTTTTTTTTTTTTTTTGAGAAAAAGTATGAATTATTAGGATGCATATTACAAAGGAAATGCTTAACAAAAGAAGAAACAAAGTGCTTTTCAAGAATTCCTAATGCTTCAGCAGGACTCATGAAATCCAATGAATAATTCACAGGAGCCATCTGAACATCTCCAGGAGGGGAGATCCAGGAGCCCCTCCCCAGGCACTGCTGTCTCAGAAACGGCTGCTATCCATGTCTCCCTCCTGAGACTGTCAGCCCACTGGGGACAGAGCTGGAACATCCTTCAGTGCCCACAAAATGTCAGGCACACAGTAGGTGCTCAGGAAATTCTGGTTTGCTCGAGCAAACTGTGAGTGAGGGCACAAATCCCAGGATTTGTCCTGCATGAATATTTGGTAAGAGTTTACCTTTGAAGGAATAAGGGGACAGGAAGGAATTGCTGAGCAAATATAAATAAGATTATAAGTTGATGCTTATATTCACTTGTCAGCATATGTTCAGAAGACTAAGCTCTGCTTATGGCATCTAAGGCCACTTCTGTATGCGGTGCACAGAGATTTCTTGATATATTACTGTAAGTCAGTCATTTACTGATTGAAGAGAGATTTTAACAACTCTTTGGTCCATTCATTTCTCTACTTACTACAGTTTTTTTTTGGGGGGGTCTTTTTGAGACAGCATCTCACTGTGCAGTTCAGGCTGAATTTGAGCTCACTTTGTAGCCCAGGTTTGTCTTGAATTTGGAATGATCCTCCCGCTTCAGCCTCCTGACTGCTGGTATTACAGGTATTACAGGTGTGCCACCATGCCCGGCTCATTACTACATTTTTATTGCAGTTGTAAGGTGTAAATTTCATTTATGAAGGGCTATCATGTTGTGAACTTGGAAAGTGGAAGGGTAGACAGATGTATCCTTAGCGGACGGGTCATCCGTTTCCCTGTGTGTGGGCATTGCTGTGCAGTGGCTGCCTGGCCATCTACTGTGAGAATTCTGCATCTTCCTCCTTAACCCTCCTGGCTGCTGAGGAGTGGGAGGCTCCTGTGACAGCTGGGCTGTGTCCTGTGTTCCATACACCAACAACTGCCCTGTTGCTTTCTAAGGGAAGGAGCAGGCCAGACACGAAGCAGGCCTGGAGAGCGTGTTTGCCTTATTTAATCAAGTCTGAACCGTAAATGTTCCCCAGGCAGATGCCCCTCTTTGGTGTGAACTGCTTGAGTGGGGATTTTTTGTATCCGCGGGCACTTCTCTGTACCTTGGCCCTGGGTAAGTGGCTCACCTGTCGAACCCCTGGAATGCCAATGGAGGACCCCTGTATTTCAAGGTGGGGTGTTAATTTATTCCTGTGCAGTTTTACAGTCATGGTGCACACTTCCTTTCCTCTGAACCTTTTGGACTTAATTTAAGTGGTGCCAACCAGGGTTCCGGAGCACACCACACCTGATGCCTCCTCCTCTTGTGCTCTTTCCCTTACCAGGTGAAGTGTCCTTACTGCTGCCTGTCACCATGTGGGGCGGGTGGGGGAAGAACCCAGGCTTTCCACTGAGTTCATAACCAACAAATGCTTATCATGAGGACTGGAGCTGGCGCTGAAGCATCTACCTTCTGAGCTCCTCTTTCAAGGACTTGAACTGTAAAAGCAAGGTCTCCAAAGTCCTCGTCATTTCCCAACTCCCCTTGCAGCTGCTTTGCAGCCTGGAGGTGTAGCCATGATTTCTGCGATTTCCCTGGCTGCGGGTATTGGTTTAGGGTATTGAGTTACACCTGGGCGCTGGCTGGGGAGGGAGGTGTCAGCTGACAGCTGTTTTATGGTAATCTCGGCTGGCTTATTTGCAATGTGTTTATTTCTCTCCCGCTCACTGGGATCCACAGTGATGTTGGCGAGTCAGTGATCTGACAGTCTGCGTCAACCTTTTCTTCCTTTCTGGTACCTGCACTTATCTGGCTGTCGCAGATTGCCTTAAGAACTCCCAGCTTGAGTTCTGCATTTTCTTGACTGAGATCAGCTCTTCCTTGACAAGTCCCGGAGTCCAGATAAGGGCGCTGCTTGTAAGTGGCTCTGAATTCTGAGTTCTGTGGGTGTCAGAGGGCACACTAGTGGATGTCACTTAAAACCTGCAACCACTGTCATCCTCTTGTGTCCCCATCATCCAGACCCCATTTTCCAGGTTTGTGTAAGCCTGCAGGTTCCCTAACGAGTTAAGCATGGCTCCTGCAGACCCTGCTACCGCTGTAAGTCTTTTAAGGATGAACATAAGCCCAGTTTAGGGTCTTACACAGCAAAGGAAGGAAACAGGCAGAAAACGTTCCCCCTGGACAAGGTGGGTTAGAGTCTTGGTTCTATCAATGAGTACCTCAAGTGTTTTTTAAATTGTTATCCTGCTTTATTATCTTCTGAAGAACTTTATTAAAATACACTCTAGTTTATCTTAGACAAAAAATATTCTGTTTCATGATTCAGTTTAGCCCGTTAGCACTGTCCTGAGAAAGGCCTGCTTGCAAGGCGAGCCCGGGGATGGTGGCTGGGAACATGACTGGTAAACAGTCCCCTACACGAATGCGAATGGTGTCGGCTCACTTATAAGGCTGCGGCTCACGGTACTGAAACTGCTGTACCCGTGATGCCCGGCAGCTTACAGCTGCTTTCTTTCTGGGGGCCTAGAGTTTTGAGAGGCTCCCAGCAGAGAGCGCTCTGCAGACCAGCGCAAGTGAAAAAACCAAGCATGCACTCTGGGTCACTCAAGAATTTTCGAGGTCTTTAGTGCAGCTCTGTGCTCAGGGCACAGTGCACACTGGGTGAGGCTCCTCTTTGGAGAGAAAAAACATAAAGAAGCCCAAATGTGGATGCCTTTTGACTCTTCCTCTTCGGGCCCCATTGTGAGCTATCATCCAGAGCGGTAATAAATCTCAGCAATGATACAACTCTACTCTGTGAGCTGGGAGTGCTCCTAGCAAATCTCTGAATGTTAGAGTGGTCTTGGAGAAGCCCAACCTCCGCACTAGTTGTAGGAAATTCCAGATGTAGTGTTGGATGGCACTATCCCCCAAAATGCTGGCTGCACCCTGAATCTCCTTGGGTTCTCCGGGCATCTGTCAGTTTAGCTTTTCCAGATGCAGGATGTGTATCGGGTTGATGACTATTCTTCTACTTTCCTAAAGAACAGTGCTCTCCTCTGCTCAGATTTTCATTTTGTGGCACCATTTTCAAGCTTATTTTATAGTGAATTCCATGCCCATCTACTATCAAAAGTCTCTGGTGAGCTGTAACCTTTCTGGTAGGAAAGTCTGACTGAAAACTTAGAAGAAAATCCATAAAGCAGCGGTGGCTAAGAATATTGACAACTGGACCTCGAAAGTGTGTCCCCATATTTAAAAACATTCTCTGAGTTGGCTGACTTGAGAGCCAACTTGGCCAGATCTTTCGAATGATGTTCATGAGATAACATTGGTGTGATCTTGACTTTTTGTTTTGCTCTAAACCTGTTTTTATTTTTATTTTTTAATTTAAGGTGACTCGGCCTGCAGTGTGAACCGTGCCACAGTGGGTCAGTAATGATCTCTGAATGCTCACTGTACCCAAGCAGCTGACAATACAGGCCAAGCAGCAATTCTATGAAAGCGTGAATGGAAGGGCACCTGACTCAGGTTTGCTTTTTGAAGATTAACTTCTTAGAACAGTAAAACTCCATCAAAATCACTTGGCATAACCAGTAGGTCTTGCTGTAAATTACACATTTACTGGGAGGTACTTTTAAATAAGTGACAGACTTTCACGGGTCACTTTGATATTAGGGTATCAATTAAGGCTCTAGGGTGTAAAAAGTTATTCTGTTCCAAGAGTTCAGATTTTTTTTTAATACCAGGAATCAAACTCAGGACCTTGTGCTTGCCAGGCAGAGGCTGTGCCTCTGAGCTACGACCCTGGCCCAAGTTCAGATTCCTTACAAAGGGATAAATGTTGGTGCCATTTAGCAGAATCAGGCTTGTATTTATCACTAATATCAATGTTTAAAATATTTCACTAGATACAAGCATTGAGGGGGGAACTCGGGATACAATATTTCCGTGGGCATAGAGCGAGCACTATAGAAGCTTCTCATGTTTTCTGACTCGATGTGAGAGACTGCTGGCTCTTTTTGTTCAAGACACTGGAACCAAAATGTTTTTAACGGCCTTTGAATTCAGATATTTTAATTAAACTCATGAGACTCATCTACCCTGCTAAGTCAGTAGGTAACACCTGCAAAAAGCATACACTGAAAGAGAAAAGTGCTCTGACATTTTGGGGGGTTGGGGGCTGGACACTGAAGACAGGTCACTTTTTCTAGATCCCCTGAGCCCATTACTCAGAGCTGCAGTCAGCTCTTTCCCAGAGGACACTGCTATCTGTTGCTCTGTCTTTACTGATGTCTGTCTCTCTTTCCAAGATGGTGTTTAAAGGCCAGCTCAAGCTTTTCACGTAAGGAGCTCTCAGCCCATTCTGATCCACCACTTATGCTGCTGGTGGAGCCCATCATGGGCTGCAGGGAATAGAGAACTTCAAGCATTTCTGAAGGCAAATCTAGGAGTTAACGTGCAGTCTAAAGCCTTCCTCCACAGCACACACAAACAATACGGGAATGAATTTTTGGAATAAATGCCTAAATGCCAAGAAATGACCTGAAGTTAACAGTTTAAACCTCACATCCTGAAGATTCCTCCCTGCTTGTCGCCTGGCCCCTCAGTACACCCTGTGGGACAGTCCCATGCATGAGCAATTGTAAGCAATAATTGATAAATTACTGTAGACTCAAATGAACAGGACTATCCGCCAAATCGCGAATGTTTTCATAGATTAGGGGCGCCGGGTCTCCCCACACACTCAGAGATGCCCTGAAGGTCACACGTTGGATGTTTTCAACGTTCCCTAATCTAGTGCGCCAAAAACAAAGCGCTCACACACGTGTACATCCTGGGCTTACATATGCATAGGTACATCTGTATCTACTGATACCTAAATATACATTTACATAGAAAGACAACTGATGTAATTTATAAGTAAGCTCAGGCATTTTACAGTACACGGAAGCAACACACGAGAGAGAATCGAAACGCGAAACGCACCATACTCGGGGACCTGTCCGGTGCCTCTCTTGAGCAGCAGCCGCACTCTCCTTCCTCCGGATTTGATGAGCTCTATTGCTCTGGCGTGGGTCATGTCTCTTGTGCTTTCCCCATTGATTTCAATGATCTGATCTCCTACCTGTTAATGAAAGAAAAAGGAAGTCAGCCAAAGAGGGTTTTTCACTCAAGTTACATTTCCGACAGAACTCAAAAGCAGAAGGGACCCTAGCAAGCCCGAGTTTCCTAAGACGTCTGAGCAGGCTGGCTGCAGTGTGCTGCTGCTTAGATGCAGCCCGGATCTGACCGCTCCCCCACATTCGATCTGCCTTCATTACACCACGCTCCTGGCCATGGGAGGTTTACACTTAGCCGGAAGCTACTTAGCATTTCAAAACAATTAGAAGTCTCATTCCACAGTTCACAACAAGCTGGCACCTTTGCTTTAAATCAAGAAGGAAATATTTCAGAACTTTTCACTGACTGCAGCCCCACCTTTGGCTTAGTGCACTAATTCAGCCTGCTGGAAGGAGGGGCTGGCTTTTGTGCATCGCTCAGAAATGTTGGTAAGCATCTTTTAAGTTTCCCTGGGCGTGACTGCAGTATTGCTTTCATTGTAGACAGTGGTTGGTTGACATTGAAGTTTGGTGAAGAGTTTCCCGTTGTAGTCCCTTGAATTAAGGAGATCCTCTGTTCCCCACGCATGAATAATGGGCTCTGTAATGTTTGCCATGCTCACACCTGGTTGCAGAAACTGGTTAAATACCAGTCTCTCCTGATTTGCCCCAAACGCCTGGGTTCCATGAGCAAATCCTATTTAGCCTTTCTGAATAGATATTTGGAATAAAAGAGGTTCGCCCATCACGTCACCCCCACAGGACCTTATTACAGGACTCTTGGACTTACAATGTGTCCCTGTCAGTACAAGTTACTTCAGATGAATTAGCTAGAGAAAAGCACAAAGCTTAGCAAAAATGTCATTCTAGCTGGATCTCTTAAGCAGAGCAGGTCTGAGCTTAGATTCTGTAATGAAGACAAAACTGCTGCAAAGTCACGCAGGAGCACACTGTGGGCTAGAAAAGACCAGAAACAGGAGCGGTCACCACAATACCAGAGGGCTGGAAATAAGGAGCACGGCAGAAAGAAAAGAGGTGGAGGAAAAGAACAACATGCGTCCGTTGTAGCACACATTGTGATAACCTAGTTCTCACCAATGCGTCCCCTTCCTGTTCTGTATGCACCGTTTCAATAGAGATTGAAATTCCATCTCCAGTAAAGACTTAAGTTTGAGCTCCTTGTAAATCCCCCTCCCTTCCTATCTTTCTAGGTTAAGTTTCTACTTCCTGAGAAAGCTGTAAAAGCCTTAGGTATCAGTTTCCTGTAACCCCCTCCCCTACCCCTCATCCGGCTATCTGTAATAAAATGTGTTGTTCTTTAAGAAATGCTTAACTTCAAGGAAATTACAGGAAGTTCTGTAAGGCCCAGATGCTATCTAACTGGGTCAAAGTTTGCAACATTGCTGTGGTTTTGGGCTTTAAAACCCAACCTTTCTAGCTGTAAGACGCACAGTCTCCAAATTGGCTCCTGGAGATTGTGACGCCAGGCCTGGCCTAAAACAAAGCCTTTGCTCCCCAAATTTTAATTTCTTGCTTTCTTGGGTTTTATTCCGGGGTCTGAGCTATCACACAGATGTGACATCTCTCCTTAAAGAGGACTCTCAGGGCTCCTTACCTTTTCCGGGGTGGTAAAGACTTCCCTTTGTGGGCCCAGCGGCCTTTGGAAAGCACAGTATAGGGGGAAAGGACTAGGGTGGCCTCACTGGTGTGACTTCCACATTTGCTGGAAGAACCAGGAAGCCGGGACTAAATGTTTTGCAGGGCCAGCACCCTTCTTTAGCTTTTCCGGATTGCCTCCTTCCTTCTGAGGTAACAGGCATAACCTGCAGCTGAGTAGCCTGCCAGAGGCCGAGACTCTCAATGCCAGAAGTGGGGCAGGACCCTTCCTCCGGCTGCCCCCTCCCAGCCCCGCAGCTTCAGGGCACTGTATGACCTGATGGAGCGGAAAACAGAGCTCCAAGAAATCACCCAGAGTTCATTCCCGCTTTGGCTGTCTTCCGAGTGCCAGATTTTCGCAGGTTTGTTTGGTTACTAAGCATCTTCATCCGGGTGCCCCATGGGCAACTCTAACCGGGCTTCAGCAGATGGGTGTTCCTGGCTTTCTCCACCACCCTCCCGGAACCTGTGGGCACCCGGGGTCCTTGTGTCCCCACATCTCCGCATCCATCCCTGCGCTCATGTGTGTCCCACAGCTGACCGCTCTGGCCGCGTCTTGCTTGGGTCATTCCTACACTCCCTGCTCCTCCGCCCTCCTCCTCTGCTGCTCCCCAGCACCATGGATGTTCTTGGGAGGGACGTCATCCTGAAGGTGTCACACTCCCTGGGGCATCCGCCCCTTCCACATACTGCTGCTCTGTTCTCCTCTCTTCCCCGAAGCCTGGAGAGCTCCTGACCTCTCCGAAGGTCAGTCCGGCAGCTTCTCCGGTGCTTCCTCAGCCCTGTTCAAGGCGCCCTGCAAGCAGAGGTGTCCGGTCTTCTCACTCGCCACTGCTCCCCCCATCCTGCCTCACTGTGCATTTGTGACGCTCTTTCCTCCTCGTGTTCCCTCAGTAAACGCTTTCTGAGCACCTGTTATGTGCCAGAGACTCCACGGCAGAGAGAGATAAATGGTATAATTTCTATTTACAGTAAATTCTCAGCCTTCTTGGGGGAGAAAGTGGGTAAGAGAATTGCCATTCGATACATCTTTGCTATGACAGATGCCCTCGTCAAGGCAACAGAAATGAGGGACACCAACTCCAAAAGTGGGGAGCCGAGGAGAGCTGCTGGGAGGCGGTGACTTCTCAGCTGAATCAGCAATGGCATCTCCCCAGGGGAAAAGCACTGGCGATCAGGAGTTTATTGTGCAGCTAAGGAGTTCACGCTCTTTTCTGAAGCCAGCAGTAAGGCTCTGAAATCTTGAACCAGGAAGTAACTTGGCTACAGAAGCAAGGGTTTATGTGTCCCCAAGACAGGACCATGTGGAGGACAGTGCAGGGACAGGAGGGAACCAAGGTGTGGTGCTGAGCACAATGGCTCTCCAGGTGACGCGCATGGAGGCTGGGTCTCACCCAGCGGTGCAGCTCTGGGCCTGCTCCCCGCATCTGTGCCTGGATGAAGTGTTTCTAGTTTTGCTCAGTGAGAATCACGAGGGAAGGGGAGACCAGCTCATGCTGCCCCAAATCAAACTGTGACAGTCACTATTACCTGGGACACTTGTATCCTGAGTCTGGTGTTTTAACAAAAAACTGTGCGAGAAAGCAGGTTCCAGGGATCTGGTGCTGTGTCAGAAATGGGGGCTTCTTTTGTGCTCTGGTCCCACTCTTGAGTAGAGCAGGGCTTGGAAAAACTGGTGTTTTCACTCTCTCTGTGTTTATTTTCCCTTGTCTGCACAGGGCTTATGAGGATTAAGGGAGCAAAGGCAGCACGGAAGAGGGGGGCCTGGAAGATGGGGGGAAGGAGGAGGTAGAGGAGCGGAGGGTCAGGGGCTGCGCTCACAGCTCCTGGGTGAACGCTGAGGGACAGGGCTCTGGGAAGTAATGTCACCTTCCATGCAGCTCCTCCCAGAAGGAAAAGAGACCAAGTGATACCAAGGGGACCCAGGGCCCACAGCCCCTCATCGAAGAGCCTTTGGTTCTCCTGAGCCTCCTTCCCATTCCAAGGGGCCAGTCGGGGGAAGCCCGCTGACTTCTGATATCACTGGGAGCAAAGAAAGTTTGGGAGTAGCGTAGACACCACCAAACTCAGGGAACACTTAGCGGGAGGGAGTGGATGGGTGCGGGATGGAATGGTTCCTGCAGACACAGACTCGATCACCGGGGTGTTCAGGGATTCTGGAAAAGGGTAATTCATCCAAGGTCAACTCCAGGGCCAACAACCTCAGTCTCAGCCTAAAATCCAGGCTCCTGTCTCTGCTGTGACAATGTAAGTTATGAAAAGACTTGATGTTCCTTCAGTATCAGCATCATGTGTAAACATTGTCACTCCCTACAGATTTTTGGGCTGTGACTGCTTTCCTCTCGGTGCTGGGGAGAGGTTCTCTGCGGGCCCTTTGACCTCGGCTGGTCTAACTGCAGCTGCTGCGGTGCGGTCAAAGAGCATCGCTTCCGATGACACCTCTGGGAAGGGAACTTGATGAAACCAATGGGAATTCACAGCCCTCCAGGGGGAAGAAAATGACCAGCCTTGACTCCCATGTTCTCCGTCTATATTCTGTGCTGCAGAACTGTCTTCAGCCAAACCTTGTTTCTAAGAGGGATATTTAATGACCCTCCTGTGTTCTTAGAGAATTGTTGGTGTCTCTCATTCCAGCTGGGTTTGGTGGCACATGCCTACAATCCCAGCACTCTGGCAGGCTGAGGCAGGAGGATTGCAAGTTTGAGTTGAGCTTGGGCAACTTAGTGAGACTTAGTGACTTAGTGAGATCCTGCCTCAAAATTAAAAGCTGGGAGGAGAGCTGGAGATGGGGCTCAGGGCCGAGACCCTGGGTTCAGTCTCCAGTCCTGAAAAAACTACATTTCAGTTAGAATTGAGAGAGATGAGAGAGGAGGAAGAAGGGAATGTGACAGAGAAAGAGAGGGAGACAGAGTAGAGATGGACAGAGAGGAAGAAGAGGAGGAGGGGAGGAGGAAGACCAGGGAGGGGAGGGAATAGGAAAAAGAGAGGACAGGAGAGGACAGGAGAGGACAAGAGAGGACAGGAGAGGACAGGAAGACTCAAAACCATTCAGGAAGGTGTGTGTATAGTTTTCTGTGGGTCAAGGAGATATCAATTTTGGGAAAGTGACCAAAGGACTTCAGAGGAAGACATACCTTTATCTGGGGTCACTTGGGGCCCCTAACAAACTTAGAGGAAAGCTGTTTCTCAGGTTGAGGCAGCTGAGATGACTGCTATCCCTCTGCAAGTCTGATAACTCTGCATTCCTGCTCACGCATTCCTGCTCATACATCACAGCAGATTTCCTTTAGCAAAAATATCACCAAATCCTTGAGCATGCTTGAGGCTCTGCATATAAATACATTTTCTCTTTTTGGAAGGCCAAGGTAGGTAAATGGAAATGTTCATTATTTCTTAAGTGATTAATAATTCAAGAGGTAAGAACACTTTTAAACTTCGTACTGCACGTGTTTTTGTAGCAAGTCATACGGGAAGTATTTGGTTTGATTCAGTGCAATGCTTTTGTTTTTGTTTCTGTGGTGCTGGGGTCTAACCCAGGACTTCACATTGCTAGGCAAGCCCTCTATCATTTAGCTAATCATCAACCCTCAGCAAAGTCTTTACAAGAATTGGATTAAGTCCTGAATTTACTTGAGCCCCAAATTGTGGCAGTCCCTGCCCAAATCATTGCTTAGCCATCTTCAAAAGCATGCTTACCCAGATTTTATCACTTAGTTGCCATTTTGTTAGTTAGCTTTTCAACACTGCGATCAAAAGACAGAAAGAGTTCCTTCAGCTTACGGTGTGAGGGGTTTAGTTCATGGCTGGCTGATCCAGTGCTGCAGGCCTGACGGAAGGCAGAACATCATAGTGGAAGGATGTGGCAGAAGAAAGTTGCTCATCTCATGATTGCCCGGAAGTAGAGAAAGGGGAGAGAGTCAGAGAAGTAGGGGCCAGGGACAAGATGGAGTCCCATGGGTCCTGGAAGCTTCCCTCCAACAAGGCCCTACATCCTAAGTTTCTGCCCCTCCCAATAATGCCATCGAATTTTGATCTTATCGATAGATTAGTCCACCTGTGAAATTAGAGCCCTACCTTTAGACATACAAACCAGTCCCCTTCCAAGCCCTACCTCTGGGCATACGAACCACTTGTGGGTACATTTTAGATCTGCATCTTAACTGCCTTGTGCTACCACTGTGCCACAGGAAACTGTTTTGCATGATTATATATGAGTGAATGGCCCTAGATTGTAAATAGCTATGGGGAACTGAACTTCTTTTGAATATTGTCCAAATACAAATTGAGTGCTCTCTGTTCCCTGTTCCATGAAGGACTTTCTGTGGGCCAGAGCTGTGGCTACGCTCAAGGCCACAGGGGGGTGCCATTATAACCCCTCACTGGCAGTGGTTTTTCCCACTGATCCCAGACCCATCACGGGAAGGGCACACTCTCACTGTCCTGTGTCAGCTACCCCTGACAGACAGGTGGACCCACAGTTAGTCACAGCTGAGTCAAAGCGTGCTTGGTGTGCCCTGCAGATTGCAGTGAACCACTTCATCCTCTCAACGCGGGCTAAGCTTCAGGGCTCCTCAGCACACCCCCAGCTTCCTGGAAAAGCTGCCTCAGGCATTTCCAGCCAAACCATCACAATATCCGTGGTATTCACAGAACACCAAATGAGGTTTCAGTATGGTAACTTGCACAAATTATTAGAAGCAGGTAAATAAATGACAAACAAATGGTAAAGGGTTGAAAAAAAGGGATGGAGGCTGAGATGAACAAAATCATAAAGTTCTGGGTAAAAAGAGAACCAGATTCAGGGACTATGTCTGGGTATTCAAATACCATAGTCCAAATTCTTGAAGAAAGCTCGGGTTGATTTTCAGTTTGACAGTGATCTGTCATAGTTAGTGGCTGTTTTCATGGTTAATCTTTGTTAGATATTGTATTATTATTTTTATATTTTCTTTTGCAGTGCTGGACACTGAGCCCAGGGACTTGTACATGCTAGACAAGTACTTTACCACTGAGCTATGACCCCAGCCCGGGTAGGCATTGCTTAGAAACCATTATAGCAAATACATTTTCCAGAGTGTTTTGTGAAGCTTCCTGTTTCTCCCCTTAGGCTTGTAATAGGATTAGATGGGATCCAGTGGACTATTACAGGGCCGGTTCTCATTACAAACTGTGGTGTATGGTGGCTGCAGCAGGGAGTGGAAGCCCGTACAATGAGCAGGTTTTACAAGACAGAAAACTGTTAACTCAATTGGAAATAGAAACACAAGGTTGACAGCACCAAACTGAATTTTATTGACCTCAATTAATTTATAGGTTAAGAGAAGCCTGTCATGCTATGTTCTGGACAGTAATCACTTAAGAAAAATTTCCATCTCTCAAGAAACTTTACCAAAATGGAAAAGTGGAACAGCCCTAAGGATTCAGAGTCCTGGATTAGGGCGACCCCAGGCAGATCCCCCTGTCGCCGTGTGAGAGCCTGAGAGGTTATAGGCTGCTGCAGACTGCTGAAGGTTTGCCACGAGGTGCTCCCTTGATTTTATTATTTGTGTATTTGTCCTTTAAAGTTATATAGATGCAGTTTAAAAATTGTTCAGCTTTTGACTTGGACTCCCTGGCCCATGGTTGCCTGGACTGGATGTTGAAATGGGGCTGGCGTTGGCAGGGAGTCAGGGGTGGCCGTCCCTTCAGGAGCCTCTAGTTCTCATTGTGTTGTTTCAAAAGTCTCTAAGTACAGAAATACATGTGAAATTGAAAGAGGATGCAGAGTAGCCAAACTCTAAACGATGCTTTGGTGTCTTTCTCACCAGATCTTTCTTTTTTCTGGTCAATATGACCAACAGTAACCTCATGCAAGGAATTTTTTTAGATAGCTTCTTTCTAAACCTTACTCTTCCAGGACTCTGAATTGTGGTTGGTGCTCCCTCCTGGAAGAGCTCCTCCTCTGGCTTCCTGCCTGTTCTCTGGGCCAGCTCTTCCTGCTGCCCTAAGGATTTTAGAGAGCTTCGCTTCCCGTGTACCTTTGCAGATTATGTTCCATTCATTAGAATCTGCATCCCTCCTCTCCTCCACTTCACGTGGCTCCATCATACTCAGCCCTGAGGACCAGCTTCATGTTTTATATTTAAGGAGGCTTCCACGATCCCCCCAGTCCCGTTAAGTTACCTTCCTGTGCATTTCCTTAGCAGCATTTTGCTGACAGACTAGTGTACATTTTCCAAGGCATGGACTCAGCAGTGTGGAAGCTACACATGTTCATTAGGTGAATGGATACATGAGTCAAAGGAGCAATTTCCCAGAATCAATTTTTTGGATTCTATGTTCTTTATTATTTACAGCAAATTTTAATAAGGTATGTAGTAAAATTTTAATTTGGTTTTGTGATATATATCATTAGCCCTATTTGTGATCAAATAATATGAAGCATGTATAAATTCCTTACAATCTACATGATATACAAATGTAATCTGATTATTTTAGTAGCTGCCATGGTCATCATCATCATCATCATCATCATGGCAGAAGAGAAAGGCGGAAAAACGAGCGTAAGCTTTTCATCAGCATCCAGGAGAGGAGCAGCTGGGCTATGGTGGGAAATTAAATGAGGACACAGAGCAAGGGTTGTTCTCTGAAAATATCACTGAGAGGTTAAAAACCCAAAGACTCTTCTGTGGGTTTGATAAGTATTGCCCTCCAGGAATTCTTACAGGACGTGAACACTATTTCTGATTTTATGATTTTAGATGAAGTCCTTAGGAAGAGAATCTCATTGAATGCACGGCAGATCACCCAGACTCTGGGCTAACGCAGACGAATAACCGTAAGTGTGGCAACAGACACGAATGCAAAGGAAGATTTTACAGACAAGCCGGATGAAGTGGAAATAGTGCCCACAAAGGAAAAAATAACTGCCACCATTCCATTCTCATATGCTGGTTTGACTGTTCAGGCGAGAACAAGAGACTGGGACAATATCTTAAAATTATTCGCCTGAACGAGAATTGAAAGTTTCATCGGCAGCTCAGCCAGCAGCTATGCAGTTGCTCAGAAATCACTTATATTAGGTCATGAAGTCAGTTTCCCTACTTGATTGAAAAATAAACAACAAGAAAATCAAAGAGGAAGCTTTCTCGTGTGGATTCTGTGTGGTTATCATTTCCTTTCTCTGGATGTAGCTGAGAGAAAAGGGGGTATTGTTCTACATGCTTATCTAATCAGATATATTATTTTCTACATGTGAGTACTAAGCTTTGGGCATTGCCTGCTATATTGGCATATGGTGACCATTCTTGGTTTTCCTGAAGCTAACTATCTTGCACAGTGTGTTTACATTTAAACCGTGTGTGCCAGCTCTACACCTGGCCTGCTAACTGAATTACTGTTATGGTTTATGTCTAGATGTCCCACCAACCCCTTCCTGAAGCCAAGGGACTGGATCATGGATACAACCCTGGATTAGTCCAATGACAGGTTTATATCTGGGTGTGATGTTGGGAAGTGAGCCTGATGGGAAGAGGTGGGTCAGTGGGATACACACACACACACACACACACACACACACACACACACCCTACTCCCTCCTACTTCCTGGCTGCTGCTGCTGCTTCCTGCCTGCCTGCCTGCCAAAACTCCTCCTGCACCATCTGCTCTGCCACACCACCCTGCCTCAGATTCGGCTTGGTTGGACTGAAACCTCCACAAACTGTGAGCCAAAATATACCCTTTCTCTTTTACTTACAGATCTTGGGTATTTTGTCCCAGCAATGAGAAAGTAACTAAGACAATTAGGTATCCCCAAATTGGTGCCAGGTGCAGCCATCAGCTAGGATTTTGAAGATAATTTCACAACGGGACTGTTTTAGAGGTGTGGGCAGGCTTACGGCAACCACCACAGGTTACTGAAGCACTGAAGGCAAGTATGGCAGGTGCTGGTCTAGTCTTTATTTCACCCAAGGAAATAAAGTCACTGGGGACAAGTACAAGCTATAACCATGAAAGTGCTGCCTGCTTGCCTGAAGTTAAGAGTTTCGGAGGAAAGGAATCTGGCCTGGAGCACACAGGCAGGGAGCCATAAGGCAAGAAATACCCGCATCTCACTCCAGCAGGCAGAATAATGTTCCTTCAAATATACCCACCCCCTTGTCCCTGGAATTTGTGAATATGTTACCTTACATGGCAAAGAAGAACCTTGAAGATGTGCTTACTTTAGGGATCTCAAAACAGGAAGATTATCCAGGATTATGTGGATAATCCTAAGGGTCAAAATCAGAGCGGGCAAGATGGAGGGAAGAAGGGATAGGGGAGAGAGGGAGAGAGAGGAGAAGATTCTAAGTTGCCAAATGCAAAGGTAGAGAAAGGGCTAAAAGCCAAGGAGACTGCCTGGCTCTGAAGGTAGGAAAGGCCAGGTCCTCCCTTGCAGCCTGTAGAAGGAACCAATCCTGCTGACCGAAGCCTTCATTTGCAACCCACTGGAACAGATTTTGAACTTCTAACCTCAGGAACTTCAAGAGATAATGAATCTGTATTGCTTCAAGCCACTAAGTTTGTGGTCATTTATTTTAGTTATTTATTTATTAGAGTGGTCATTCACATCCTGTCTTTCTGCCTTTCCATTTTCCGCTGCTGTCTCTGGCTGGCCAAATCCAACAAATAAGCAGGCAGGGGCAACAGGGCCTGGGTGAGACCCACAGAGTGATCAGCCACCCCGCACGCACAGGAGAGGGCGGAGAAGCAAAGGGAACGGACCAGGAGAGAAAGTGGACAGGGGCAGGGTGGCCGAGGGAAGGGACAGGTCTTACAGCCATGAATGCACATGACAGAGAAGGGCTCTCAGAACTAATTCAAGAACAGACATAAGAATGAGGGGCTGGTATCTTTCCCAAATTGTTTCGAACAAGAGGTTTTCTGGGAAACTTTATTTGTTCTAATATTCTATTTGAACAGAGATAGTTTTTGAAGCTACCATTACAGAAAAACAAAAGGCCTACGGGTCTTTGAAACTGCTTAAGACTTCAGGGTTTCCTTTGCATCCAGTCGCTTCCCAAGCCCTGTCATTCTAGCCTCCTGGTGAAACAAACGTTCCCCATGTGTCTGGCTGCGTCCTACACCCCGGCTTCTCTCTCCTTCTCTGTCTGTCCGTGTGGCTGTTACAGTTGTAATTTGGAGCTCACCTCTCTCCTCCTCAAAGACCAACCCTCCGTGTCTATGCTTCTGGAACAGATTCCTAAACTCTTCCCCGTGCCGTGTGACTTCTTCGGGACCTGGTCTTTCTGGCCTCCACCCATTCTTCCTCTGGCCCATGTTTAATCTGGCCCCTTCCATTCCCCGCTCTCCTGGTCCTCCATTTCTCCATGCTTTGCTCCCTCCCTCAGCCCTCCGTGTGGTTCCTGCCATTCTCCACGGATCCCGCAACTGCCTGCTCTAAGCACACTCACTGTTGGAGGCCCTGCTCAAATCCTCCACGAAGCCACTACCGGTCACCCTGAAAGCGTACCTTCCCTCCACGTCCACCGCCCTCTAGCTCTGTTTCTTCCAATGCTCTGTGTAACGCTGCCTCTTACTCTCCTCTGCATCTGTGTCTTTACTGATCCTGTCACCACTTCCAACCTCTGACATTAGGAGCTCCTGGAAGAGGGGTTGTGGTTTTATATCATCTAGCACTAATGCATTACTCAAAAATAAGATAAAATTTTACTCAAAAATAAGATAAATAAAATAAAAATAAGATAAAATTTAGTGGCAGCAAAACCTCTCACTGAGCAGGGCACAAATGGGCTGGCTGGGGCAGTATTCGGGGAGCCAAGGGTGTGTTGTAGGTCACAAGTGGCCTCAGAGGGGCTGTAGTTTGAGGCAAAGGTGCTTGGCACAGAATAAGAGCTTCCTGAATATTTCTTAAGTGAATAAAATACTATCATTTCATTTCGATCAAAGCTAAGCCTGAATTCTGAAAGAACAAGGTCTTCACAAAAGCCTCTCATACTCGCTACAAAATGAAGAAGGCAAAGAAGGAAGGAAAGAAAAAACAACACAATCCTTTTCCGCTTCCGGAGAGGTGAGCTCAGCAAGGGCAGTGCCTCCCCCGCGAGCGGAGTAGGAGCGGCCACCAGGTGGCGGCGTCGCTCTCCTTTAGCCCTGGCAGGGCCGGTGTGTGCTTCGCTGGCTCTGCCGCTCTGGTTTGTGCGTGTGCTGATCCCGTGCATGACACTGGGGAACAGACGCTCAGAGGGCGTGTAGCAAAGACGCCTCCCAGAATACAGCTTGGGAGCAGAGATCACGTTTCATGGTTCTACAGTCTTCTGTGTACAGATGTGTGTGTGTGTGTGTGTGTAAAATGATGTGATGAGTGATTTGGGGGTTCAAATAACTAAAAGAAGAAGTTGCTGATAATTATTACTCTACATCCTCTGCTGTGGTCTCAGATTCGACCCCCAAAATTCATGTGATGGAAACTTAATCCCAGTGCTGGGAGCTGGGTCCTGGGGTCTGTGGGGGTGGGGTGGGCAGAGGCACCATGATCAGGGATAGCTGGATGTCACTAGGCAAAAGGCCCCAGGAGTGGGTTGGCTCACACCTGCCCTTCAGCCTCCTCTCAAAGAAAGAAAGCCCATGCTGGATGCTGGTGCTCGTACCTGGGCCCACTGAACTGCAAGAAATAAATTCCTGTTTCTCATGAAACCGTCCCCAGGCTTTGTGTTACAGCAGCACAAAGGGCCAGAAACACTGCCCACCACGCAAGCGAGGGTCACTCACAGCAAGGAAACTGTCTCCCTACTCTTTCCAGCTCTGGCCTCTGGTCCACGTCCCCAAAGTGAGGACGCTCACTTTAAAGAGAAGTGGGGATTTATGAAAGATCGCACAGCTTACAGTGGAGGTGACAAGAACCCACGCAGGCTTTGGTCCCACGACCCAGAGGCGTTCTCTGTACGATACTGACTCAGGGATGGGAGAAAGGCTCGGAGACGGTTCCTCACTTGGTTCAGAGTGAAATCTTCCTTCCTATTTGAGTAAGACCCAGCTGAGATGTCTGTGATTTGTTATTCATCTTTGGGACATGGCTTGAAGATGTACATAACCACGCATCACAGGCAGCGTTCACATCCAGTCTGTCCAGTATGAGAAACGAAGGATGAGAAAAGCAGGTCCCATGAAAAGTGGAATGAGGAGCGCTCCAGCTGGGCCTCAATCTAGTCAAACTCAAAGGGACAGACCTTAACCGTTCTCTTCCGCTGAATCCTAGCGTTAGTGCATTCAACAGGTCGAAGGTTCAGGTGAACAGGACCATGGATGCCCTCGTGCAAATACGCAAAGCAGAAAAACCCACATGCACAGAACTCACCGGAGCCTACTTTCTTTGTTTGGCCACAGTGGAAACACAGCCAATTTTAAGTTATCCCTCCAGAGAAGCTTCACTCGCTGCCACAGCATTCAGCAGTCCGGCAGTGAGGAGCCTCTTTCCATCAGAGCGCTAACCGTGAATGAACAGCTCCAGGAGCACGGTACCACTGTCATTTTGGTACACAAAATAAACATTATCCACTTCATTTTCTTTTACTTTTTTTTAAACCGCTGATTAATTATTTAAAATTTACAACCAGCGCCATAGCCAAGTGTCTAAAATTCTTGTTTCTGTTCGAGTTGCTTCAGATTGTCTGTCCATGCATGAGAACAGCTGAGCTATGAAATTGGGCTGCGTGTTTTCAAGCCATAACGAGAAGATAATATTCCTTAAGGGTATTGAAGCAACATCACTATTGATAAGTTAATTGGAAAGAAAAATGTAAAATTTCCATAAATCACCAGAGTAAAGAGTCTCTGGTTGGCTATAGCTTTGCAGGGCACTTTTTGAACCCTCCTGCCCTGCAGTCTAGATTAATCACTGCCAGATTAACGTAACTGTGGCTGCCCTTGGAATTCCACCCATATTCACATAAACACCACAGCTTTTCAAATTCTTGAAAAATGACTCTTGCCCCTAATGACATGCTTGGGATACTGGGTGGTGAAAGGACACAATTTGAAGAGAAGTCCTGTGAGCTGACCGCGGCTGGGAAGGTTGCAGAAAGCTGCCTTCCATGTGCAAAGCTGGAGTTCTACTTGATACCACTTAAGAATTTCACAATTAATTATTTTGAAAAAGGCAGCCAAAGTGATATTACTCTATTGTGCATACCAAGTAGACTCCCATTATCTTTGCTTCGCTATGTGAACACTTATTTTTATGCTTCCAGATACATGCCTTTAGATTTCTGTCTCTACTCAAAGTTCTCAATTAATTACCCAAGAACTTATTTTGCAATGTGAACCGCCAGTTGAAAAAGATTGACCCTTTATGATAATTAGCACTTTCTGAACATACTCTCGTGCTAGATTCTTCCTAGGCATGCTAGAAGCATTATCTTATTTAATTCTCAAATGAACAAACAAACCCTCAAAGTCTAGAAGAAATGAAGGAAAATTCAAATTAACTCTGGGAAAGAATTCTAATTTTTGTTTTTCCCCCATTGGGAGGTGATTAATGAATAATACAGAGTTCATGCCATTGGTACCAGCATACCACATTAATCTTTGTGTGCTTAGTATTTAGCTTGAGCTGTCTGACTCTACTTCAAATGAGGTATGATTGAAAAATACAGTGAATTTTTAAATTAGAAAAAGTCCGCAAAAGGCCCATTGTTATGAATCCCCCTCAAACTGCTTCCCCTTCCTTCAAACACACTCACTTGTTATTCTGGCCACTTTCGCAAGCAGATCTGGAGTCCTCCTTTGTGTTTTTGGTTCACTGGCCCTGCTGCCTGGACAAAACATTTGTCACCTTGATTTTGGCAGAGGAGGATGCACACTGCCATGTTCTCCCAAGCCCACCTTCCCCTCAGATGACCACAGTGGCAGCTTTCACTGCATTTTTGATCACACCTCTCACAGATACCAGAACTACTTCAGAACATGGTGAGAATGACAGTGAGAATGGTGGGTGTTTGATGGCAATGTGTCTTTTACTGTAGAAAGTTTAAAAAAATTGAAGCATCATTGCACATAGTGATCACACCTTCTGTATCTCCTAATTTGGGATGGATGCGTACTTTAATGCTTTGTGGTCAGGTGGCTCCACTTTATGAAGCTGCTCTGCTCCTGTCTTCCACATCCTCGAGCATCTGGCTTTCTGTCCTAAGTTGCTATCTTGGATTGTGCCTTTGGTCACCTCTTCTGCTGTGCTTCTTACATTTCCCTGTCATCTTGGGATACAACTCAGGGATGCGGTGCAAACTGCTTGGCTTCACCATCACAGTGCGGCTGTGGGATGCCCTCCCGGGTTCCCCCTGTTCAGTCCGGTGGTGTTCCTGGTATGGTGCTGCATTTACAGGACTTTTAACTGTGAGCTCCTTGTCACCAAGGGGACTGGTAAAAATATGTGAGTGGAAATCTTAAATGCACCATCCTCCCTAGGAAACAATCCTGTGGGCTTGTCTTGATGGAGAATCCTTGTTTTCCAATCACCTTTGTTTCCCGAGCATATCATATTATTAATGTAGCTGGTTTGATTGAACTTTCCCCAGTCGCCGAGGTATACATGCACAATTGATTTATTTTTCCAATAACCGCTACCAGCTGTGTTCTGTGAGGCCCCCGCCCTTCCTGGTGGGGAGCAGTCCAATCCCATTACTTTTCCAACATTTTTAGCTATTAAAAAGTCTAGTGCAGATAGCATTGCAACTTTCAAATATAGCTCCCCCTTCTCACTACAGACTATACTGAAGGCTCAAGCTATTTAATTGGAGAAAGCGGTCCCCACCCAGCCCCTTTCCCTTCTTCCCTGTCTCTCCAGTCCTGTGAGAAGCTGTGATGGCAGGGCACCTCCTCTTAGAGGATCAAGAGTTGCTGGTAACAAGTCTCTCTCTTCCTTGTGTTGGAATTCTTTCTCTGTGCTGTGAGCATTCATTTTTGCTAGGGATTGCTTCAGATTCTAGGAATATGGTGGGAATGAAGGCAGTCAAAGGCTGTCAACTCATGCAATTTAAATTCAGCAGACACATAATTAATGCATTTCTCCTGAGGGCACTGCGGGCCACTTCTTTGGGAGACCAGATGTGGAGATTCTCCATCATCCCAAGGGTGGAGATGATGCTGTCTCTTCCTTTTTTCCCTCTGTCCCCATAGGTAATCCAACCTATACCTCCTCGGTAGGGGTCTCGTCTACAGCAAATGCTCATTGGAAAAATAGCCTAATCTCCATACCATCTCTGTAATGTCCCTCTGAATTGTGGGAAATGGTGGGGGAACAGGCTGGTCCAGAATTCCCTACTCTGCCGTCTTTCTCTCCAGTCTGCCTTCTATCAAGGTGGAAAAAGAGATTCAAAACAAGAAGCCAGGGGAGGCTTATGGATTATGCCTGAATTTTACTTACCCCACTGCTGATAATTAATGAGTGAGTTTATTTTCATTGAAGTCCTCATTAGCCAAAAATCTTAAGAAATAGACTAGTGACAGAACATGCCTAAAAGGGCAGTGGAATCTGTTGTGCTCTGGGTTTGTGCCTTCAGCTGATAGCACTTTTCACCCACAGGCATTCGACGGTCAGTGCCTTCTGTAAGTCTCAGTGTCTGTGTCTGAAAATGGGGACCACAGCAGTGTCTGCCTCTTCAGGTTGTGGAGAAGAACATGTAAGATGTGTGGGTAAACTCAGCACAGTGCCTGACACATGGTAGACATCCACTCAGTGTTGTGCCAAATTTTATTGCATAGGAGACTGTAAAACTCACTTTAAGCTTGACCATATAAAATAGTAAGAATTGAGCTTTAATCTCCTTGTCTGATAGTTAAGAATCTATTCATTGGAACTTTGGGCTCTCTGAGATCACAGCAGAAGTCAGTAAATACCCAGACTCTATCCAGATCACAGTTGGTTTGTTTGTAGAGTAATACTCACTCACATTTTGTCCATAGCTGTCTATACAGTGGTACCTCGGTTCACGAACTCAACTGTCTCTACTATGATGGTCGCAAACCGAACTGGATGGGAGCCAAATTAAATTTCCTCATAAGGTCCGCATTGAAGCTAATCATTAAATTTGTTTTTTTTTTACACTATAATATCTCATTTTCCTCAAAAAACTTGTTTATACCATCTCACATAATAAAATAAAACACAACAGGATAGAACCAATCAAAACAGAAGAACACAAGTATGGCAGAACTTCAAAACAAGATGATAGTAAATCAGCACTGGCTGCCATAATGTCTTGTTTACTTCAAAATAGCTGTTCATACCATTACACGTAATAAAATCAAACAAAACAGAATAAAACCTATCAAACCAATGAATAAAAGCATTATAAGACTTCAAAGCAATATAATAGGAAACCATGATTACCATAAAATATCCCATTATATTCAATGAAGCTGCCCCTACCATCTGACACCATAAAATCCAACAAAACAAGACAGAATAAAGCCAAACCTAACAAAATTGTGTAAACAATGCAAGAGTTTAAGACAAGAATTAACTGACAGTAGTTCCCGCCTGTCCCTCCCCAGTGTTTCCTCCCCTTGGCTTTTACATGAACTATTTTGCTTTTGGATCCCATTAACTCCTTCTGTTTCTTATGCTGGGGTTCACCTATGTGAGTGCAAACTGTTTTGGCCATGAGCATGATCTCCAGTTGTGTCCATTCACCTACAGGAGCCTTGAAATTATTATACTTTATAGCTGGGTAGCTTTCCACTGCTAGCGTGAAAATACCGTATCTTTCTTTTCCGTTCTGCAGTTGATGGGCAAGTTACTCTTGCTGTTTTCTTTAAGCCTCCTGTCACATGGAACAATAGTTTTCTCTCCTTTGATTTTCAGTCTATGAATTTCCTTTCCAGTTAAACATGTTTCTTGTATACAGTGCATTGATGGATCTTGTTTCTTGATCCACTCTCCCCGTGCTCCTTTTCATTGTTGACCTGAGGCCATCTACACTAATGGTTACAACCAGCAGGCATTGGTTTGTCTCTGTCCTGCTGTCCTCCTGTGGTTGGCCCTCCACTTTTCCCCTTCATTCAATTGCGTGCTTGTTTGGCCATCCTCCTTTGCTGCTGTTTCTGGAACCATGGTGATTTTTATCTCTCTCAAGAATATTCTTTAGCACTTTCTGCAGGGTTTAACCATGGAATTTGATTTGGTTCTTATTCAGCTTGGTCTGTGACCAGAATCGTGGAAATCATCATGTTTGTGACCGAGGTACCCCGTAGCACTACTGCCGCAGAGCTGAGGTGTCGCAATGGACACTGTAGGGCCCTCACAGCCCACACATTAACTATTTGGCCCTTTACAAAGCAGTCTACCAACCTGTCACCTAGAACTTTAAAGTTAGGAGAGACAACCACTGGCTCAAATCGCTAATAAACATCTAAAAAGGTACTTAATGTCAGGAAAATGCAAATTAAAGCAGTAAGACAACATTTACATTCATCAGCCTGGCAAAAGCTAAAAACAAAACAAAACAAAAGTCTGGCAGTTCCCAAACAGATCTGTGGGAATGGAACAGCACACACTTGTCCTTTTTGAGAACTATTCTCAGCCTATTAGACCTACGACCAAACTTTCATGTTTTTACTAAAGTTATATAATAATAGAAATATCAGAGTTGACAATAACCAGGCACCCCTCCTCGAACTCACCAAGGCCAGATTTTAATTGGATTAATATTGTGAGGTACTTGCTTTAAACAGCTTTTGCATGGAGAAGAAAGTATTTGGGATAGAGTTAAAACACCTTGCACGCATTCTGAATTTATTTCTCTCCACACAAGAGGAGCCAGCATTCTGCAGTAATGTGTCTTTCCTTTGTCCTGCTTCTGTGACTTTTACTGCATATGTGTATATCCTAAAACTGTATATAGCACCACACTTTTAAAATTTTTACTTTTTAAGTAGCAATGCCTATGTGATTCTGTAGCTTCTTTTGCCATTCAACATTATATTGTTGAAAGATATTCATATACAGTAATTCATTCATTTAAACTACTCATAGTATCTTATTATATAAATGTTAGTTTATATTTTCTGTTGCACTGATGTACATTCAGGATCCATCCCCTCCATCCATCCCCATGTATAAATGCAATTAGAAGCTACCCTTCAGTAAACATTATTGAATGCACATGACCGCATGAAGAGTACATATGCAGCCGTAGAGGTGTGGATTTGTAGGGTGTACATGTGCCTTCAAATCTCCCCGACGGTGCCAAAGTTCTTTCTGGGGGCTGGCTGTACTAGTTTCCACTGTGACCAGAAGTGACTCAAAGTTTTCAGTCCTCACATCCTTGCCAATGTTTGGAACTGCCAGATTTTTTTGTTTTGTTTTTCGCTTTTGTCAGTCTGATGAATGTAAATGTTGTCTTACTGCTTTAATTTGCATTTTCCTGACATTAAGTACCTTTTTAGGTGTTTATTAGCAATTTGAGTTTCTTCATAAATTTCTCTATAATGGGTTTTGCCCATTTCCCCCCATCTTGTCATTTTATTAATTCATAAAAGTTCCCTGTTGTTTTTATGTTCTGGATAGCATGTCTTTGTCTCCATCTCCACCTACAAATTCATTTCTGAATACAAATTATTCCCATAGTGTTTAGGTTACTTACGGTGAGTAATTATCAGAGTTTCAGGCTGAAGAACAATAGCTATACTTTACCCCTTCTCTTCACTCCCAAAGTATCATGAAATGCATTAAGTACCAAGTACTAACTCATATTTTAATTGTAATTTGCAGACAAAGGTTTTATGGGGAGTTAGTCCGTAGCTGTTTAAGAAATCTTTAGAAAATGAAAGGAGTTTTTCTTCAAGAATAAAAATAGCCCTATAAATTCAAGTGGGATTATATTAACCTACTATTACTTTCTTAGTGAAATATTTGGGAATCACTGAGTTACAAAGGATTTTTGCCTGATATTGTATATTTAACAATGGCCCATTTAGTCCCCTGCTGCCTGTTCCTGGGTGGGTTTTACTCAGAAGTAGACAATGGAATTATGGAGAGAGCTTTTAAAACCATTCTTTCCTGTTTCACATTTAGATATTCTCCAATCAAGTTTGAAAGCCGTCACACATTGAGAGAGTTGACTCCCCAGCTGTAACCCCCTGAGCTATAGAACAGAGCAGTAAGGAATGTTTCACTCCCTAACTCCCCCTTGAGATATCAGAGCAGGACAGGAAGGAATGCATCTGCTAGTCATTAACCACAAGATGTTCTGTCCTCTGCAAAGATAAGTAAAGGAATGTGCTGTTGAAACAAGACTGAGTTGTACCTAGCACGTAGAGATCAGACCAGGACCCTCAGTCTCCATGGTTACTCAACCCCAGACCCCTCGAATCAGCATCTGCCAAGTCCTGCGCCGTTCAAAATTAACCAATGCGATCTGCTTCTGTAAACCTCTTTGCTTCCCGCTTGTGCCCTTAAAAACCCTGCACAAATTCCCCTCGGGGCCCTCCGCACTCGTTTGCCTGGGGGACCCCATGCGCATAGAAATAAACTTTTGTGCCTCACCAAGAGCTGAGTCCTTGGGGTCTCTTTCCCTGCGGCGTCGGCCCTTACAACATCACTAAAAAGGTAGATCTTTGATTTACTGCTGTAAAAGAAAAACACTGATGCCCCCTGTATTATAGTAACCTGAGTGGAGCTGTGTAAAATCTAAGTGTCCCCAAGCTCTCCCTAGGGAATCAAGAAGTAAAACTCTGTGAGCGTAGAAAGGTATGACACACGTTCTGTCCCATTGTTTCCCTGTTGTCATGTTCCCTTGGAAATATTTTATGCATTTCTATTTTTCTCAAAGTGAAATGTATGGCTACTTGGATACTTGGGCACAGCAATAAAACTTTACCTGCATAGATGGTCTTGTTCTCAATTCTGCATTTTCAGCCCATTCATGTCCTTAACGCTTCTCAACAGTGGGAAGCTGAACGTTCTCCTTCTAGGTCAGGAGCAAAGCCAGAACACGCCCTGCTCACCCTCACCACCCATGTTTAACTCTGAACCACAAGTCCCGAGCAGAGCAATTAGTCAAGAGTAAGTTATTACACGTATTTGATTGGAAATGACGACGTAAAATTACCTCAGTTAACATATGATGTTATCTTTTAAATAGCAAATACAAAAGAATCTGATAGAAATGTTTGGAATACAAACTCAGTTGCATCTCTACATTAAAATGAGCATCACACAAAAATAAAAAATCGCCCATGTAAAAAAGCTTAAAAAAGAATACAATATTTAGGAAACACTAACCAAAGAAATAAATGATCTTTACATGGAAGGGTTTTTGTTTTATAGTCTACAATACTTTGGTGAAAAAAACTGAAGACAACTCAAATAAATGTAAAGATATCCTGCATTCATGGATAGGAAGAATTAATATTACCGAACTGTTCACACTACCCACGGAGATCTTCAGGATCAATGAAATCCATCTGAAAATGCTAATAGTATCTTCCGCAAAAAGTAGAAAACCTAAGGCTTAAATTCAGACAGAACCACAAAAGCCTCCAAATAGTCAAACTAATAATCTTGAGAATGAAGAACAAAATGGGAGGTGTCACAATTCCTGCTTTAAAACTATATACAGAGCTTTACTGATGAAATAGTTGGTACTAGGATAAAAATAGACTCTCTAACATGACACAGAATATAGAGCCCAGAAATACAGCCATGTATGTACGGTCAGCTACTCTTTTGAGTACACAATGAATGGAGTTGGCAAAACCAGGTATTACATGCAGAAGAAAGAATTCAGACTTAACTCTGCATAACAAGGCATTCAAAATACTGATAGGTAAAAAGCTGGCTAGGGTATTTTCTTCTGTCTTCAATTGGCTCTAAGCATTGCAAATAAGACTAGCAGAGGTGCTAATATGTAATCTCTAAAGCCAACAGATAGTCCTGTTTCCTCGCATAGTGTTCTCCATACAGGATGTGTACAGGATATAAGACAGGAAATGTTACAGCCAATAGCTCCAGGAATGTCAACTGGGTAGGAGCCTCAAGATAAAGAGTCTATGACTCCCCAGGGCACAAGAGTTTATATATCAGAAACCAAAGCAACAACCTCCCAACACAATTCCCTTGCTACCTAAATTATGTAAATTGATCCTTCTGCATATCATTATCTGTGCAATTTACAGAGATGTCCTTCTTGCACCTGGCCAACCTGCTCAAGTCACTCATGTACTTCCCGCCATCCTCACTGTCACTCATCCCTGAGCTACCTCCTTTCTTCACAAGAGAATAAATGCTGGAAGAGGCCTAGGATCAAAGTCTTTGTCTGCATGTTCTCATGAGGATTGGATTTAGAACCCCTTGGCTGCCCTTAACTTGGAATATGTCTTGGTGTTTGTATCCTTGCTGTAAGTTGCATTGGTGGTGGTAGATTGGAATTAACTTGCTGGGATTCCAATAACGTCTCAATGGGATTACAAATATAACTTTTTGGATTGTGAGGAAAACTAGAAAGAGGATTACAATAGTTAGATGACCGAACTCCATATTTGGGATTATAATAATATCTAAAATATATAAGGAACCCACACAATGCAATATCAAATAATAACTTGATTAAAAATGAACAAAGGACCCCTCAGTAGAGATTTTCCCAAAGAAGACCTTCAAATAGTCAAGAGGTATATAAAGAAATGCTCAGCATCACTAATCATAAGAGGAATGCAAATAAATATACAAGGAGATACTGTCTTGTACCTATTAGGTCGGCTGTCATCAAAAACACAAGTGGTAACAAGTGTTGGCGAGGGTGAGGAGAAGGCAACCCTGGTTTCTGTTGGCAGGAATATAAACTGGTATGGGCATATGGAAAACATGTTCCAGTTCAAAACAGAACTGTCATATGATCCTGAAAACCCAGTTCTGTAAAGCTGAGTAAAATGGAGCCAGTGTCCACACGCCCATAATCAGGACAGCATTATTTGCAGTAACCAAGATACAGAAATAACCTGTGTCTGTTGACCGCTGAACACATAGGCAGCTATGGAATATAAATGCTATATATATGACAGAACATTTTTCATCCTTAAAAAAAGCAGATCACTCTGCTTTTGACAACATGAATGAATGCAGGAAACATGATGATGAATGAAATAAACTAGATACAGGGGACAAATATTGTATCATGTCACCTGTATGTGGATTCTAAAGTAGAACTCAGAAAAAATAGAGTAAGATCGTGGCTGTCAGGGGCTGAGAAGTGGGAGACGGGGAGACACAGGTCAAGGGTGCAAGCTCAGGTACGAGTGAGTGCTAAAGAGGTATGATACAGCCTGGTAATTACAGTTATCCAGGTACACTTGGGATTTGCTGAGAGCATAGCAAATTGTTCTCACCACACATACAAAAGGGTAATTACCTTGGGGGGAAGACATGCTAACTAGCTCGAAGGAGTTAATCACCGCACTCCTTGCTTATACTGAAATATCACATTACAGGGGTTGGGGGTGCAGCTCAGAGGCCCACACCTGCCTGGCAAGTGTGAGATCCTGAGTTCGATTCCTGGTACCAAACAAACAAACAACCCACAAAGAAACAGTGCATATATATCTTAAATACATAATATCCTATTTGCCCACCATATTTCAATAAATCTGGGAGAAGATTTAAAAATAAACTGTGTTATGCTTATCCCCTCCCAAATAAATAAAGCAGACGCTGGTCCCAGACTCAGATGACAACTCACAAATCGGCTGGCCTCAGTTCTAGGCGAGATTCAGATATTTTTGTGAGAGGAAAAACCAAAACAAAGGTCACCACGGGGAACCCGAAGGCCTGGGGGGATTAGTTACAGAAAATGAGGAAAGGCCAAGGTGCACTCCACCCACGCGATTTCCTTAAACCTCTGCTAAGCGGTGGAAAAGCTTTCTAGGAATGAAGTTTCCTAGACAGAGGCCAGCGGTAAACCATGAGAGCAGCCAGCTGTGTCTGAAACAGGGGTGAGGGGTGGACAGTACCCAGTCCCGCCAAGCGCACCCCATCTCACCCTGCCTCCGAGCCTTCCCCGGGGTCAGAAGTAGCTCTGCTCTTCTCGCAGGACAAAAAGGCACTTGGGAAAAGGCCACGCCTCCTGTCCTAGTCTATGCTACTCCTCCAGCTATCAGAAATTTCTTCCTTTTCCTAATATCCGCCTGTTGAAGGTCTACCGAGACGCACTCAACGCACTGTCTCGAATTTTCTGAGACAGCCCCAGTCTTCGATGTTGGCTCCTGAGGGGCTCTTGGGCTCATTTCCTCCCCAGAGCACATTCTAGTGATCAGTAGTGAGAAAAGGTGATGACAACCATCAGCCCAGCCTTTGTGTCACAGTATGGACACCAGGTTCCCAGGGCAACAACTGGCACCCTTCTGCCACCAGCGTCTCTTCTCCCCCTGGTTTTCCCATTATCATTATTTTTAATTCATCAGTGGCCTGGGCTGCATGATGCAGTGTTGTGCAGTTACACTAATGATTGCATTTAGTTATTAGGCGGACTCTGCAGGGCAGGTGTGTGGCTCTTAACAGCTATCCTACTCTGCCACCCACAGTGCTTTGCAGGTTTCTCTCTACAGCCTAGAAATGTTCATTCTGATGCATAATGAATAAATACGTGCTCCATTGCTTAGAGTTCAAAGCATGAAAAAAGCATCCCTGCATATATATGGGCTGTGAATTAAAATATTTCTCTTCCATGCTTGCAGGATTCTGAACAGAACCTTATACCAGTATTTAGGTGACTCACACTGGGAGCTGAGAGAAAAAGGAAATCTATTGGGATTTCCATTTCACCGGCACACTGAGGGCCAGGAGGCTGGCCACTAAGCCACCATGGATACTTCTCCCTGGTTTTTGATATGAGTCATACTGGGTCACAGGTCACAGCACAGAACCAGCTGTGTCTCCAGGTCACTGCACTACTGGGCAGACTGAACCCTATTAAATTGGCAGGTCAGCACCCACCTTCCTAGACATCTAGGGGGCCTCTTCCTTAGCCCTGCTCATGAGGAACAGAGCGGGGAGCAGCTGGTGAGAATCTCTGCAGAGGACAGGGGCAGGGGGATGAGCTGTCCAACAGGACGGGACACAGAGAGAAGTCACCACACTCCTTGCTGTCAGCTCAAGTGCGCTGGGCCTGGGAGGTGCAGTGTAAGGAAAGGGCCACGGTGGGCTCCCAGGGCCCAGACACGCTAGTACTTGTGCAACTCCGAAAACAGCCCCGAGGACTGATGAGGTGGGAATTTGCAAAGTGAGTGGCGCACAGAGATGACAATGCTTTTTCACATCCAGGTATGTATAATCTAATATTCATGCTTACAAAATTAAATGCCGCAGTTGAATCGTCTTCGGATGATCTGTCTTAAACCATGTATAAAAACCAATTCTTAATGTACAGTTTCAATGTTAAACATTTTAGAAAAAACTATAAGAAGTGATTGATACATATAATGTTTAAATAAAAAACTCCTGGATTAAAAGACACATTTCCGTGAATCCCCTTCAAGCCATTCCCCCGAGCTTCAAAGATACTTATGCCACCATCCTGCCACTTTCCGGAGCAGCTCTGCAAGTCTTCCTTCGCGAGTGTCTTCCTGGGCTGTGCTACAAAGTGCAGTGAACGGTGCTGCGGCCTGGTGCCAGCCGATGGGAACACCCGGCATGGTGTCCTCCTCTGCCTTAGTCACTGGACCTGGCACAGTGTGACTTCTGACCTCCTCCAAGTCAAACTGATCGTGAAAGGCAAACGTTTTAGAATTGACGTGGGATCCTGAGGCAGCCTTGGTAACACAGCTAAAAACACTTACAAACGAGGGCCCAGAACTGCCTAGAAAGTGGCAAGAATTACGGAAAAGCGTGTTCCAAGGGAAGGGGATTAATGGTAATGTGTTATTTACCGTAATACATTTCTAAAAATTTAAACACTTGCCGTTCTTTACAATTACACTTTACGGCTTTAGGAAGGAAGTTCATAAAGCACAAAAGTCAAACAGCACAGAATGTTGATATATTTGAGTCCACAAATCTTAACAATTGTTTGGAATTGAATATCAGACCTGATCATTCTACCCAAGGGCTGCATAGTCTAAAATATATTTCATAGAAGGAAAAGGGCATTTCCACAGTGTAAAAAGATATTTATACACATATAACTAACAAAATTTTAATATCCAGCTAGTAAAAAAATCAATAAAGGAAAGACTACAATAACATTAAAAAGGCGGCTGAGAGGAGGCATCTCTCTCCGCAGAATACATATCACAGGAGAAGAACATCCCTGGCACAAAGAGACGTTCATCAGTAATCAGGAGAATTAAAACCACAATGACAAACTGTTTCATATCTACCACAGTAACAGCAATTTAATATCAATTTTATATCAAATGTTGACAAGACAAAAAGCAGCAGGGACTCGTGTACTGTCATAGAAGAACACACATATTTGAAAAAAGTTTGAAATTTTTTTGTCATGAATTTGCAAATTTGTTGCTCAGACTCTAAAGAATTCTATTCCTATGAATACACCTGAGAGAGAATCTTGTACATGGTGTCCCAGGAGATCTCCAGAGGAATGTCTATCACAGCAACATTTTTAATGGCGAAAAAAAGAAAGGGGGAAACCAGGTCATATATTTTCTAGTTTGACAGATTTTGTATCAATGATGTTACTGAAATGTGTCCTCGGAGTGGCGTCAAAGGAGATCAACTGGATGGTAGTGGGCGGGGAAGCAGGGAGCGGGGACCCGCAAGGGTTTCATGGTGCCTGTGGAACTGGTCCTTACGGAAGATGGGGTTTCCAGGACAGAAGTGGCCAGAGCAAAAGTTCCACTTGGGAAGAACTAGATGAGAAGAGAAATGGAAATGTGCAAACCACCATCGCGTGTCCTAGGGGAGGAGCACAAAGGAGGGGGACAGAGTAGAGTGGGATGGGAACTACCTTGGGCCAGACAGTAGGACCCCGCTCGGCCACTTTCTAAGCTTGGGAACACATTTGTAAGCAAAGGCAGGTTGTCGAGTACCTCTGAGGAAACTAGGGATTCGATCACACCTGCGACCTAGCAATGGGATTTTGGTAGCTGGATGAGGCATGAGCGAACTGAGGGGCTGAAGGCAGATGGGACCCACCTGGAGCCTGGAAGAGCGCAGGCTCGCAGAGACGAGGGTCTGCAGGTGGCAGCGGGAGTGGGATGAGGAAAGGATGCATCGGTTCCTTTCCCTAAAGGTACGTGTCTGTCCACTTCCAGAAAGACACAGAGGGAAGCAAAGTGTCCGGGTTCCTTCCGGCCAGCTCCTGCTCAGCACCGAGCACACATGCTCCAGAGCTGGGTAGTTACTCAGCAACGGTCCCCAGCCACTCTGCTGTGAGCTCCACCTCCGGCTGCAGTTAGGAAACCCCATCTGACTGTGACCTCCGTCCACGCTCCATTAATCCTTCTTTTTGCTTACTCCTCCTGCCTGCACTTCCTTCTCTGGCTGTCACTCTCCCAAGGTCATAAACACAAGCAAAGTCACACAAGCTGGTCGAGGAGGCCCTTTTTCTTTTGTAAGAAGCTAATATTGCTGCCACTGTTCTGAGGACTGGTGGTATGTTCATCTCTCTGGCAGATAATTACACGAAGGCAGGAGACACTGAGATGGCACTGAGTGGCTGGTTTGAAATGGAAGTGAGAGCCCTGGACATTCACCAGGCAGTCAGGGATGTGGGGTAGGCATTCATGAAGACCATCAGCCCCAAGCACTTGCACCTGCACCCCTAAGCTGACCAATGAATGAGAGATATTGCCTGGCATGGGGAGCATGCTGTTTTATACAGAATCACACAAGCACAATGGGTTCCCATGCAGGGAAGCACTCGCCCAAGAGCAAGTATCTTGTCAAGGTGGACTGTCCAGGAGCCAGGCACAGTGATGAGCTTTTCATCATGAGGAAGAGGAAGCGATGCCATTTCTGAGTTCAGCACAGCAGGTAGGAGGAAGCTGCCGTAGGGACAGCAGGGGACACAGGCTGAGATGGTGACCGCCTGTGAGGGTAAAACTCCAGCCCAAGAAGAAATGTGATTCAGACTCTGCCAGGCTGGGGCTCAGCTTTCTTTAACATGACATCCGCCCAACTTGGTACCAGGCCCAGAGAAGCAGCTTATCTCTCCAAGTGTAACTTCTCTGTTCTCTTTCTCATTTCAGTGACAAACCACGCACTCCTTTACTGCGCTTGTGCTGAGTCCTCTGCAATCCGGAGACTCCACAACCACACAAGCGCTCCTAATAAATCTTTCTGTTCCCTGTTTTGTGCATGGAGATACTTCCTCAAATCACCTGTTGATATCATTTTTCCCACCTCCCAAACTCCTACCCCAGCCAGACCTGATAAAAGTACATCCACTGCTTTTCTCTCCCCAGAGGGTGGTCTCTCTGTCTCTCTCTCTCTCCATTGTGCCAAAAATTTTATCAGTGACCAGCCTGAGGTTCTCACATAAGAGCACAGTACCGAGGTGTACCCAAGGGACTGCAAATGGCAGGGTTTCCTACGGAATCCAAAACAGTGATCTCACAGAAGCAAAGGTAGGATGGTGGTCACCAGAGGCTGGGGTGGGCAGGGAAAAAGAGGAGATGGCAAACAGTTGGCAAAGGACACATAATCATAGGGGTGAGTAAATTTAACGGATGTGTTGTCCAGCAAGATGACTACAGTTAATGTGACAATGTGAAGCTATACACTTCCCCGTGCCCTGGCGTGTATATACCTTGAGGTAAACACACACAATATTGTCTGTTAATTTGACTAAAATGTTTAGAAAAAAGAACATGAGGGGACACAGTTTTCTGCATGTTTTGAAGTTCTCTGCTGTGCAAACCAAATCTGGGGTGAAACAGGATCAACGTGCATTCCACAGCTGTTTACTGATCTAAATCCACTAGTAGGGGGAACTGGGCCAGCCGAGTCATCACCGGGAGCGGGGGAGGGAATGGCCTTGAGTCTCAGGCAGACATAAAGGAAGAGGGGGGAAATTTTAATGGACTCACTGACAAGACAAAGGAGTCATGGCTTAGAATAAAAGAGAATTACACTTAATCTGCTTCATGCGGCATTCTCAGGTCAGGCTCCCCAAAGCAAAAGGGACAGGAACAGATTTGATCTGTGGGAGAAGTCTGTCTTCTCTTTCATAAAGGGCCTGGAGCAGAGCCCAAACAATAAAGCAAAACTCTCATTTGCAGAAGGTCTGAAAGATTTATGAGAGCAGGGGCTGACAGCAAGTGGGTGCCCGAATGTCCCCGGCTGCGATGACACCGGAAGGTGCTTGATTATAGCTTCTGGGGCTGAGTCCCAGCACCCAGAGGTGATGAAATACCGTCATGCAAGGGTCCATGAATGACCCACTCGAGCTCATAAACTGTTTTATTTTTCCAGGCAGCTGCTTCAGTCCCCTCTTAAGTACCCGTTATCTCTCTTCTCTCTTGCTTCGATTTTATCAGTGTCCCAGCTCACTTCTCTGCGCGGCCCTGGGGGGCTGAGCTCTGCAGAATCCGTGTCTGCTGCTAAGCTCTGGTCGTCCCTGTCATCTGTGCCCACTGTCTTGTGTCCTTGTGCCTTTCCTAATGGGCACCTGTGCACCTGTCTTGTCATCATTATTCTGTCGTGTTTTGCATAACCTGAGCTTTGCAAGTTCATTATTCCAGGCTTGACCTCATTTTACTTTATTTTATTCTTCCTTTGTCATCCATGCCAGTGACAGGAAGTTCACAGAGGAGGAAAACAAACTCTGAAATGCCTCCTAGTATAAGATTTAAACATTTTGGGATGACATGATGGGAATTTCACATTTATAAAATGTACAGATGCCGCAAAAATCTGTAACAATTGCATGAACCCTAAACAGGATGGCGTGTGAGACACTTTATTAAAGAAAAACCTATGAGTTAGCTGAATTTTTACACATATTCTTGGTCGTTTTGGTTTAGTCTGTTTGTGGTGCTGGGGATTGAACCCAGGGTGAATATTAGGCAAACGCTCTACCACTGAGCTAGGCCCTCAGTCTTTCAGAAACCCTGGTGAATATGCAAATTAAAATCATTAAGGTGAAAGTTACCTTACCGTGCGTCACCTCAAAACCCTCCCCATTGTGAACACACTTATCCCATCATCCTCTCACTTTCTGAAGCCATCCTGAAGTCCTCTCCCTCGAGCATCTTTGGATGCGCTGTTCCTGCTGCCTCAGTGTCCTGAAATGAGTCACATATACCTTCCATGGCCATTTTGATTTTGTGAAGGAGCCAGAAGTTGCACAGTCTGGACCTGGTGAGTGAGGCAGGGAAGGACATACCCTCATATTTTATCTCTCAGAAATAATAATGTGGTGGTCAGAACAGAGAGTGAATGTTTTAACTTAAAAATTATCACAATTAGGATTCCAGCAAAGATGGTGGATAGATAACAGCTGGTTATAGAGACTCCCTGAGATAGTCAACTTAGAATTCAACATAATATAGCATGGGGAGCCCCGAACAGAGGGAGATGAATTCTGTCATCCCAAGAAGAAACCAAGGTGAGAAGAACCAATCAAACATAAAGTCCCGGTGCTACTATTGGAACAGCTGAAGGTTCAGTGCTCCCATCACAGCGAGCGACTTGCTGAGCCGTCCGAGGTCCTGCCACATCGATTCACTGGAGGCGCAGTCACACTGAGGTTGGGGGTCAGCCAGCCGAATGGAGAGCTGAGCTGGCAGGGAGCTTTCATCCACCTGTAGTGAGTGATGGGAATGGAGCCATTCCACAGAAAGGGGGACTCCGGCAGATAACATTTTGGAACTGGGCAGGACTAGCAAGTACAAGGGACAGCAGTGACTTCAGTCAGTTGTTTCCTTCCTGAACGAGATTGGTGGAGTGAGCTTGGCCTGGGTCACCCAACCTGGCTGAGACCCAATAGGTTATCCAAAATCAATTCCCTACAGCGGCAGCACAAACTAATGCAGTGAAGTCCCCAGAAGTTTGACTGACCCGAGGGGAGGCGGTGCACAGTAATAGAGTGAAGGCCTCAGCAGCTTGACTGATCCAGGGGGAGGGGCCAGCATACATTGCCCCTGTTTGCAACTCACTAGCACACTGCACTGGGAAGGGCCACCTAGCTAGCATGCTTCAGAAGAATTGTAACCAACAAAGAAAGAAACTGGGGCCTTCTGGAAGAAACATAAAAGATGGGAAGAAGAAGCAACAACAAAAAGTCCACAGGTCCCAACCCTGAAAACATTGACCCAGAACAGGTAAATGCAAAGGAGAATGAGAACAGCAAACATGCAATATCAGACACGGTGCCAGTGGACATAAAGAGATATATTCAGGACCTCACAGAGAGTTCAAATGTGAAATATTTAGCCAAATAAAGCAAGATATAAGAAGATTAATAAAAGAGATGCTAAGCACCCCTCAAGCAGACACAGATGGAAGAAGGGAGGAACTCAAACAAAGGAGAGAACCATTTGATGAATAATATAGACTACATGAAGCAGATTCAAAGAGATTACCAGGAAAATAAAAACTCTATGGAAAGATGGCATCTGGCTTGAAAGAAACTAAGGCTAGATTATCCAAACTTGAGGACGGTTTTGCAATGTGGGATTATGAAAGGAAAAACTTTTTAAAAATAATAAGGAAACATGCAATAACAATACAAAGGCTAGAAGACAGCAAGAGGATCTATAACTTGAGAATAAAGAATGTGAATGAAGAAGCAGGGGTACAAACAAAGGAACTACAAAGGCTACTTACAGAAATAATTCAGGAAAACGTCCCAAATATAGGGAAAGGAAATGATATTCTGATGTATGAAGCATACAGAACTCCAGCCACCTACAACCAAAACAGAGCCACACCCAGGCATATAATAATCAAGATCCCAGAAATTCAATATAAGAACAGGATATTAAAAGCTGTTAGAGACAAGAAACAGATAACCTATAAAGGAAGGCCCATCAGAATTATGGCAGACTTCTCGACACAAACCATCAAGTCAAGAAGAGCCTGGAGTGAAATATTCCAAGCCCTGAAAGAAAATAACCTCCAGCCCAGATTGATATACCCTGATAACCTGTCTCTAGAAATTAATGGAGAAGGGGCTGGGGATTTAGCTCAGTGGCATAAGCACCTGCCTTGCAAGCAGGCAGTCAAGATGCTTCCATGACAAAGAGGAACTTGAGAAATTCTCAACTACCAATGCAACTCTACAGAGAATACTGCAGGGCATTCTGGAGAGAGAGAAAAGTACTAGGATTCCAGGAACAGCGGCAGAGAGGCCTCAATGAATGGAGCAGAAAACAGAATGAAGAAGATAGACAACTGATGGCAAAAAAAGAGCATAACAGAAATGAGGCAGAGAAGGTTGGTTATAATCTCTAATATAGATGGCCTTGATACACTAAATTTAAAAAAAAGAACCACATGTGGAGTAGATCAGGAGGTAGGGTCCACTGAGATGCTCTTTATAGGAAATATAATTAACATGAAAGAGTACATGGACTGAAAATCAAATATGAGAAAACGATGATCCATGTGACAGAGAACCAGAGAGTAATAGGGGCAATTAGACCAGTATTTGTGGATAGGTTGGAAAGACTGGCTTTAATAGGTAAAGGAATACTATTAGAGATCAAGTCCAGGAGAGAGAAGGTTCGGAACCACTTAGGTAAATAGCAGGTTGCCGCCTCCCAATTTAAAACCAAGGGTCTTGGTCAGATCCCAAAATGCACAGTGTTCCCTTGGGAAGTGAAAGGGGAGGGAGAGTATTAAAAAAGATGACAGAAGATATTGTTAATAGTGTATCAGGATTTAAAACCCACATTACTCGCACCACTCTGCTTAGATAGATTTTATTCTGTCCCAGTTTGTCTACTTGCATTAGATTTGAGGGCACAGACAGCTATCCCAAAAACATCAGAATATAGCACAGTAATCATCTTTAATTTTCTATTAACTTAATCGGTATGATTTATACTGTTTTCTCATGACTGATAGTTAAATCTGGTTTATTTGATTGCTGTTTAGTATCGACAGGTTTTATTCAAAACTGACATAATTGATAGCATCAAGTCTGAGAATATAGGTAACTACACTGAAGATGACAAGACTCTAAACAATACACATTCTGGTTTGATAACTGCCTGTTTTTGAAGTTTTATACTATATACAAAGTTATGTTTTTATTAATACTGTTATATACTGATATATTCAGTTATACTATGTCTGATGATATAGCCAATTCTACTGAAGATAAAAAGAGACCACACAGGAACTATGGTAGAACTCCTTGTACAATGGTCTTATATGTCTTTTTCGTTTCATGTGTTTATAGGTATATGTTTTGTTTTATCTTGCTTTGTTTTGTTTCTCCCTGTAATATAGAAAGGATAGAAATACATGTTAAGACTCATGCATGTGTAGAATCTATAAACAGTTTATGAGAACTGATCTTATGACACATGATGAAATGAACGATACTTTGAAGAAAAAGAGACACTAAAGTACCCAGTGCTGATCCTGGAGTGTCATAATGTGAAACCCAGCAATAGTATTATTCTTTGTTCAGAGTGATATTAACCTGCTTGGGTTTATTCAATCTCAACATAAATGAAGATATGGATAACTGCATGTATGTTTAAGTGTATAGGATTGATAACCATATTTCTAAGTTTTTGTTGGATAGTTGAACAGAACTGGTTGCAGTCTCAGTTTGAACCCCCACTTTATATGCTCCACTTTAGTATCTTGAATAACTGTTTGTAAGAGGATAATCTGTAATCATCAACTAGTGATTTCTTACTGTTTATTTTTTTCTTTGCAAGTATGTTTTATTTCTACTCATTTTCTGTTTTGTTTAGTCTTTCTTTAAATAAAATTTTAAAAAAAGACAGTGAAGTATCCAGTGCTGGTCCCAGAGTATCGTGATGTGAAATACAACAATACTATTATTCTTTGTTCAGAATGATTTTAGCCTGCTTTAGTTTGTTTAATCTTAACATAAATGAAGATATGGATAACTGCATGTATGTTTAAGTGTATAGGATTGACAACCATATTACTGTTTTTGTTGGATAGATGAACAGAACTGTTTGCAGTCTCGCTGTTTGAATTTCCACTTTATATGTTCCACTCTTGTATCTTGAGCAACTATTTGTAAAAGGACAGTATGTAAACATCAGATAGTGATTTCTTACTGCTTATTTTTTCTTTGAATGTATGTATTATTTCTACCCATTTCCTGTTTTGTTTAGTCTTTCTTTAAATAAAAATTTAAAAAATTATCACAATTAAAGACAATTGCTATGAATCACTTTCACCTCCAACACATCTATCCCATTGTTCTTGGCAGCCCGAGATTTAGCTCAGTGATCCAAGTGCTTGTGTGGCAAGTGTGAGGTCCTGAGTTCGATCCCTGACACCAGAAAAAAAGAGAAAGAAAGTAGGTAATTGATCTCCCATTGTTCTCGTCAATATGTCCTAAGTAACACGTGCTGTATTTCATGCTCACCCTTTGCATTTCTCCCCTGTTGCCTTTGTGATCTCACCACAGCTAAACAGGCAAGAGGTAAATGATGCTCTGATGTCAAAAACAAAGTGAAAGCAAGACTCCTGGAATGTGAATGCCAAAGTTAGCTTCATCCAGAAAATTCCTGACTACTGGGAAAGCCTTGAGTTTCCAATTGTACGGCTAGAATGACAGCAGAAGGTCAAATGTAGGAACAAAAATATGACGGGAGTCTTATAGGAGAAATCTGCAAGAGCTAGAACCCCAAAGGACTGTGCAAAAGAAGGCAATATAATTGTGAAGGACTGTGATAGAAGAGGTGGAACTAATACAAAAGGAGCAAAACAAAATGATAGAATAAACAAAAATATTAACAAACAAGATTTATGTAAGTTGATTGAATGAGCTTGGTGAAAATCATTGTTAAAGATACAAAATCCAGCTCATAGGCCAGAGAAGCACATCAAATATAAAGATACAGAAAGGTTGTGAGCAAAAAGGATGAAAGAGATGTACCAAAGAACACCATCATTTTGATGCTGCTATTAGACAAACCAGACTGTGAAGCAAAAAAGCATAGACAGAGATGTAGTGGCCGCTTCATACTGATACAGTTCAATTCACCTAGAAAATAAGGCTTGGCACTATACAAGACCACCTGGGCACCTCTGCTTGAATGCAACACTAGTTAGATTGAGTCTCATTTCCACATACTGGTTCATTGCCTTTTCCTTTTATCTTCAGTTGGATCTAAGCAATGCAAATAAGGCCAGCTGAAGTACTAATATGTAATCTTTTAGGCCAACCGACAATTTCCTGTTTCCTCGCATTGTGTGCCCTGTGAATTGTTGGACACAGCAAGATGGCAGAGCCAGTCAGCTCCAGGAATGTCAACTGAGTGCAAGTCTTGAAATAAAGAGGCTATGACTCCCCAGGGTACAAAATTTACATATCAGAAACAGAAGTACCAGCCTTTGGGCACATGTGGCCAAAGAATCAGCTGCAACAAACTTGAAAGACAGAAACCATGCAGAACACATTCTCTGAAGACAATGAAATTATGCTAAAAATCAAAAGTTTTAAACTAACCAGAAAATCCCATACACTTGGAAATAAAAAAGAAAACACTCTTTGAATGACTCATGAGTCAAAGAAGAAATCAGAGGAAATGACAATGTATTTAGCATTTAAAATAATGAACACACTGCATATTAAAACCATGCTTTAAATTCATACATTGTTATTTGAAATGAAGAAAGTCTACGAATTTGAGCAAGAAATCAAGTTGGAAATTAGAATGCATTTACAACTCATAATACATAGCAAAACTCCAGCCTTAAACTCAGACATTATTAGTAGAAATGCAGAAATCCAAAGAGTTATTGATGTAAGCATGCAGCCAGGGAGGGAGAGAAGGCACTGTATGATACACTCAGCAAAATCAGTGGAATTAAATGAAATGTTAAGTATGAAAAAATACGATGAAAAATATATAAGCTGATTCTTTGGAAAACGTAAAAGAAGATGGACAAGTCTCTGCCATGATTAATACTGAAAATATATAAATAACAGTCAAGTGAAAGAGGGACAGAAATATAAATGCTGCATACATTAGGAAGAGATATTATAAACACGTGGAGGAGGAGTTCAGTGGTAAAGCTGGTGCTTAGCGTGCATAAGGCGCTGGGTTCAGTCTTTGGTACAACACCCACACTCAAAACACAAAACAAAGAAAACAGACAAAACCAGTAAGAAACCCCTTCAAGCTCTGAAAACTAACATTCAATATGCAAATCATTCAGCAGGTGTATTGTACCAAACTCAGAAGTATAACTCTCAACTTATGAAATGTTTCCTAGAATACAATAGCAGCAAAAAAGAGGAAGGATTATTCCATTTATCATTTTATAAAGCTAGTAAAATGTTGCTATCAAAGTCATTCAAGGGTCCTACAAGAAAAGAAAATTATAGGCCAATCTTAAGAATGAATACATAGTAAAAATCTCTACAGGAAATAGCAGAAAGCTGAATTTAGCAATACATAAAAAAGTATATCATGCATAATTAGAACTTTTCATAGGAAATCAAGAATGATTTAATATAAAAATTCATTACTATGATTAATCATATTAATATATGAAAGGAAAAAGATCATGTGATACTTTATATGGATGGTTTAAAAATAGATAAAATCCAGCATCTATTCATAATAAATTCTCCTAGCATATTAGTAGACAGATACATTCTTAATCTGATAAAGATTATCTATAAAGACCAATTAAACAATGGGTTTAACAGTGAAATGTTAAAAGCATTCCCTCTGAGATAATAAATAAAACAAGCAGCCTATTTTGACAATTTCTTTTTGGCTTCATACAAGAAATTAAGCCAATAAAACAGACAATGATAAAGATAGGCAGACTTAGGGGCTGGGGATTTAGCTCAGTGGCATAAGCGCCTGCCTTGTAAGCAGGCAGTTGTAAGTTTGATCCCTCCCCCCCCCAAAAAGATAGGAAGACTTAAAAGGCACAAATGAACTTTTGTTATTTGCAGGAAATGTGATTATTATATATAAAGTCCAGAATGCTACATAGCTAAATTGCAGGAAATGTGATTATTATATATAAAGTCCAGAATGCTACATGGCTAAATTACCCAAATTAGTAAGAGTTCAATAGTTTTGCATGATGCAGTTGATCAATATAAAATATCAATTTTTTTACTTTCATTAATAAGTAACTAATTTAAAAATTAAATTGAAAATACTCTACTCAGAGGAAGAGTGAAGTTGGAGGACTGACAGAGGAATTAAGACAGAGTGGTACTGCTGAGCAAATAGATATATCAAGGGAACAATACAGAGACCTCTGAATAAGCACAGATAAACAGAGTCCACTGATTTTTGAAAAAAAGCAAAGATAATAAAATAGTGGGAAAAAATAGTCTTCAAACTGGTGGTGGACCCACTGGATGCTCACATACAAAAAAGCCAAACCAAACAATCCCCCCAAAGAATCTCAACAAAGACGCTACACTCTTCACAAAAAGAAACTAACTCAAAATGAATGAATCACAAAATCTAAATGTAAAACATTGAACTATAAAACCGCTAGAAGAAAACATAAGAGAAAATCTAGATGATCTTGGATTTGTTGATGACTTTTTATATGACTCTAAAAGGCAAAAATCCATGAAAGAAAGGACTGGTAATCTGGATTGCATTAAAATTAAAAATGTCTGCTCTCCAAAGGACATCGTCAAAAGAATAAAAAGACAAGTCACAGACGGGTAGAAAATATTTGTAAAAGTTATTTGTGAAAAAGAACTGTTATTCAAAATATGGAAAAAATCCTAAAATGCAACCATAAGAAAATAATTCACTAAAAATGGGTCAAAGACCTTAAAGAACATCTCAGTAAAGAAGAAAAACTGATGAAATTAGCATGTGAAAAGATGAGCCTGGGGCCAGAGGTGAGTTCAAGGAAAGAAAGCCTGCCCGCAAGGTTCAGCTCTGGGACATCAGTGCTCCCCACCACAGGGAGCGAAATGAAAGGGAAAGAAGCTCCCTATCCTGACCTGCGGCAAGTTAGAGCCCTGGGAGACGCTCCCTACCTTTAGAATGACTGAAATCCACAACAGGGCAAACACCAGATGCTGAGCGGCAGGCAGGGCTCCCACTGCTGGCGGGAGTGGAAGAAGGTACTTCTGCAGACAGGTGAGTCATTTCTCAGAAAACTCAACACACTCCTGCCATGTGATCCAGCAATGCACATCTTGGTATTTCCTCAAAGAAGTATAGAAAGATGCAGAAGTCAGGCTGAATTTTCCTGCCTCTGGACGAGCTACTTCTGAAAGATCAAGTGGGGAGCTGGGTTTTCAGTGTGACCCCTGATGCTGTGTGTGTGCATGCGGAGAAATCATTTGTATCTCTATCCATGATTTCTTTTCCCCATCAAATATAAAAGCAGACTACTTGATATCTATTATTATCTAAAATCCCCTCCTACTAAAAGTCCTACTGTAATTAAAGCAACTTGCCATTACATATAGCTGATCATGGCAGAATTCTAATGTAGAATATTAGGTAATTTTCAGGAAACAAATATGAATTTTACAGAGATGATACTAATATAATAGTAATGAGTGTGAAGCTTCTGAATTCACGGACTATATTCTGTTTTCTGATTATAGAGCCCCCGAATCTTTTCCAGAATCTGACCTCAGTACTCCGGCCACAGGGTTAGCTGATCAGGACTGCATTGGAAGTATATATGTTCTTCTAAACTGTCCAGGTCTTTTATGTGTAGAATGCTCTCTGATTTTACATAATCAGCAAAATAAAAATAAATACTTAGAAAAGGAAAATATATGAATTAAAATAACTTAACATACAACCCGGCAAACAAAGACAACTATTATTGCTGTTTTAGAACATGTAATGGAGATTTATTTTCTTGCTGAGTATTCAACCCAGGGCCTCATATGTGCTAGGTAATTACTGCTGAGCTACATGCTTAGCCTGAGAGTTTTTAAAATTATAAATGGCAAAAGTTTAACTCCAAATTTTCCTTTCCCCACACTCAGTAAAGGATCAGGCTGGTACCCACGCAGGCCAGAACAGCAGTGCAGAGCCTCAATAGACCAATCATTGCCTTTAAAGGAAGTTTGTTTGTTACAGAGCCATCACTGTAGGTTAGGAAGAAAATGAATGATTACCCATGAAATGAAAATGTGACATGTGGTGATCTGTGCAGAAAAATGGAAATTGGATGAGAAATCTATTCTAGGTGATTAAAGATGTACATCTGAAAAGTGAAGCCACGCACTGTTTTGAAGATAGAGGAGAAGATATTTAAGACCTTGTGATAAGACTGATTTCTCCAGTGAGACACTGAAAGTGGAAACTACAAAGGAAACGGTTAAGTCAGTTACGTGAAATTAAAATCTTGTCTTTCTCAAAAAAGTGAAACTACAAGCCATAAACTGGAGTAAGATATTTATGTCCTATCAATTGATGAAAACTATCACCAATAATATCAGGGACCCAAGAAATCCAAATGAAAAGAAGAAGTAGCTGGGAATAGAGGGAAGAAGGCCCAGGCATTTATTTTTTGTTTAACAGGGAACACAAAAGTCCAATTAACATATGAAATGATGATGAATATCATTTGTAATTAAAAGTGCAAATTCACCCCTAAGTGATAGTCTATCTGCCTGCCAGAATGAAAATTTAAGTCTGAAATATAAATTTTATGAGGATCTAAAGACAAACTTGTTTATACTTTGGTGCAAGTCTAACTCCGTATAACCCCCTAGTTACATGTGTCTTCCTGGTAAATGGTCTATCCTAGAAAAGTCTTACACGTGTGCAGGAAGATGCACAAGGATTGTATTAATTACAAAAAATGAACAAAATTGCAATGTTCACTGAAGGGCAGGTCTCAATCACAGAAAGAGAAAATCTACAGCTATTGCTGCATACTAATCCACTGGAATAATTTATGGCAGTAAAATAAATGAACTAAAACTTCGTGTACCCATATGGACGAGTCTCACAAATATAATGGAGTGGAGGCTGGAGAGGGATCTGGGAAGGGAGGGGAGCTCGGAATAAAAAACATCAAGACGCCATGTGGATGTGAATGTCCTACCGCCTCCTAATCAAAACCTTCTTCATGTATCACAAATGTACATGCAGAAGAAAAAGGGAACATTAAGAAAATAAAAAGCAAACCACAGAAGAGTGTGTGTGGCCTGATTCATATGTATAATGTTCATAAAGTGCAAAGCTAAAGGACACAGCTGAGAGACGCAGGACTCGGGGGGTGGGGGGGTGGGTGGGGTAGGGGACAAGAAGGAATTCCAAGTGCGTCTCTGTTTGGGCTGCTGGTTCCCTCTGGATGGGAGGGGTGAGGCAGTGGAGTCCAAGGACGTTGGTAATGTTTAACTGTGGGTTCACGGGTGCTTGGATCATTGCTAGTATTTTATTCCTATTATGTATGCTAGAAATATTCTCGGAAATTTATGTTCAATAAAAGCCAAACATAAAATGAGGTACTTTAAAAAAACATTATAAAAACAAAATCATGGGTGAGTAGTATCCTTTTTGCACACTGCTCAGTCTAAGAAGAAATGTTAGTCATTCTAAAGCCTACCGAATGCGGACTGCTGTCTTACAGGAGTTTTAGAAAGAAGCTAACTCATTTTACAAATGACATTATGTAGTCACTAGACACACACAAATGCTGCCCAACTGTAAGGTGACAGCATTTTAAACCAAGTTCTTTTTTGCTTGTAGAAAATGAGTCTTATAGTGATGGTGACTATATTAGACTTTTATGGAACAGGACCAAATCCAGGACCTCGACCACTGGAGTTACATCTCAAGCCCCATTTCACCTGTAAAAAGAGACCCGCTCTCCATTCAGATTCTCTTTCAACTCGTCCACCAGAGTTTTACTGAAGCACTTAGGACCAGTATTTCTTTGCTCCAAATGCCTCATTATTTGAAGCCAAATTTATCTTTACATTTCTTATATTCTTTGCTTTGTCAAGTTTCACCAATAAGATATTTTGTGTGTTCATTATTCTTTGCTGGTGTTTTCTATTTAACTTCAAATATTAATTAGACAACATTTTCAAGCACATTTTATCAGAAATTTACTTATCAACTATGCAAATTTTGTCTGGCTCAACTTCGTTAGGTGATTCTACAAACAAAAACCAGTTTCTGTCCTATAAACACATCTGGTAATATTTTCTAATAATTCATTGCGCTTTCCTTAAAATCTGAATGTCATTTCCGTTTCTTCTTAAGCTATCAGCCTTTTCGAGTAACTGAAGGAAAGCAATCAGGTATGACAATGAATGCTATTTCCCATTCGCTCTCTTTTTTTTGTACCAGGGATCAAACTCATGACCTTGCACTTGCCAGGTAGGCATTTATACCACTGAGCTATATCCCTGGCCCCATTCTCCTTGTTTGCTGTGCTTATAAATTTTTGTTTTGTTAGTTTAAAGATGAGAATCAAAGCCACGACCCTGTGCATGCTGGCAAGTTACCCTACCACAGAGCTACACCTCCAGCCTTCAAATCTTTAGTACATCAGTGCTAACAGGTGTTGAAAAACATCTAGTAATTAAAATCAAAACTTGCTACTTTCTATTTGTGTTTTGATAAAGTAAATATTTTCTGACTCACATGGGTTTTCTTGGTGTTTATTCTATCTACACTATTTTACCCCCTCAAACTTTATTCCATGACCTACCTTAACATTAGTCTCTCTCTTGCCCTAAACTAATACCTCATCCTTTTGTCTTAATACAAATATATAACACCTCCTGACATATTGTGCTCTCTGACAACTGTGAAAAGTATGCAATGTTATTCCCATTTGTCAGGCAGTTGGAGCCCAGCAAAGTGACAGTGTGCTTCTAATTTCAAGTTTGGTGTTTTGGAGGTTGACTGCAGAGCTGAGGATCTGAAAAACATAAAATAGTAGCATTCTTGGTAAACCTTCAGATTCCTTTCTTTAGTTAATGTTATGTTTGTGATACGAGGGATTCTGGAACCTTAAATAGACACTGAGCTGGTCTCCTGAAAAAAAAAAGTTTCTCCCATCCTCGCCTGGGTGGGCCTTGGGCTGGTAAATCTGACTCTCCGGAGCAACAGTCCTCACCAGCTTCTCAACTCAGTTAGCTGCATTCTCATCCTTTGACAAAACCATTAGACCTTGTACTTGGATTCTTGGCTGACCTGGCATCCTCCATCAAGCAGAAAGAATGTCTCTGTCTCTCTCACACGTGTAAACACCATGTTTTTGGAAGAGATGAAAATAGTAACTTTGGTGGGAGTATTTAGTATTCAGTATGAAAGGCAGGCCATCCAATTTGTTGAAGATTTCTGCTCAAATAATTCTTTCTTGCTATCAGCATCCAGGAACCAGAGAGAAAGAAAAGCAGTGAAGCCAGAGTAAGACCAATCATCTGGGGTCTGATGCTCATTTGATCCACCAGAGCACGCTGGGTGGGAAGATCACATGCATTTTTCTTGGATAACATTTGGATGCTGTTATGGTTTGTGTATAGATGCCCCCCCCACCCCCTCAAAGCCTCATTTGGTCATGGGGCTTTTCAGAATCTAGAGAGTGTGATGCTGGGATTAAGGGTGTGTGATTACTTAGTGCACTGACTGGATTGGCACAGTTCTGGCTAGGATTAAGGGTGTGCTACACTTACCCTACGGTAGGTAGCCTGCATAAAATATATGGGACAGAAAGAGTCTTGTCTCTTCCCCCTTGCTGTTTTTGCTGCCTTGTGGGCACCATGAACTGTTCTCTGCCATGCTACACTGCCTTGGAGCCAGCCGATTATGGGCTAAAACTTCTATGAAGTGTGAACTAAATAAACCTACTTTCCTTTAACTTTGGGTGTTGGGTGTTTTGTCCAAACAATGAGAAAGGTAGCTAAGTCATATGCCTAAGGACAAGCTTTGGAGATGATCTGCTCCCCAGGTTCTCAGGCTTCCTGGTAAGAGAAGGATATTAGCTACCCTCTGGCATCTGCTGCCCTCAAGTTTCACTGTGTTCTTAGCAAAGCCCTGTCTCACCATTTCGTACAACCAAACACACATAAAAGACTCAGGAAAAGTCTCAAGCTCAGAGCCTAGCATTTGGCACACTAGCAAAGTGTTCAAAAGTAGCATTATTTATATACTGAACACAAAAGCACAGTAATTCATTCATTGTTACTTGAAATGATTTTTCAGAATCACCTAGGTTTTTTATAGCAACCATGACTTGAACAATTTTACGGCACTGGGTTTAATCTTAGGTAGACTGCATACCTGGTTTTTTCCTTCTATTCCTGATCATGAGATAGAGAGAGAAAAATATGCTGAGTCCCAGTTCCAGCCCTGGCCTTTGTGTGTTTAGTTTTTGCACAGAAGAAATAAAGGATTGATTCGAATCAATGCTAACAAGAGAAAAATGACTATTTCAAAGCTGGAAACAACTTGGTGATCATTTCTCTTGAGCTAATTTTTAATGTCATTCTGTTAATACATAGCAAACCTAGTTGTCTTGGAAATTTACAGACCAGTCCATACCCATGGAGTAAACAGCTGCCTTAGAAAACATCTTCTGTAGATGTTAGACTTATATGTATCTGGACACCAGTAGTGTCAAGGGAGAACCTTACAATAAAACAAGAAATGGTCTCTATTTTCACTGTGGATTTTCTAAAGAGGTAACCTATTAGTTATCCAGTTTATGTATTACTTTATTATACTTTATTACTGTATGATAATCAAACCATTAAATCATACAAATGCTGATAAATCTTAGTCCTTGCTAAAAAATTTAAACGTATCTGTGAATTATTATAAATTTTTGGTATGCCCAAATGAAGATAGAAAGACAAGCTTTAAATGATCAAATATAATGAACATAAAAATAATATCTGTTTTTCATACCAGAGACACACTTTTAGATAAATGGATGGACCTTGAGACCATACTCTCAGGTGAAACAGACCAGACACACATGTTTGAATACCACATTGTTTCTCTAGTGTGAGAAACCAAAAGGATAAATAAGGACCAAGATGTATAATAAAGATTATGAAATAGGGAATAAATGTTCAAAAGGGAAAAAGAACTAGAGTGAGAAGAGAAAGGAAGGAAGGGACAGAAAAACAAGAACAGAAGGAAAAAATGGAAACCAAGCTTTTGTAAATAAGGAGGGAAGAGGGATTGAAAGGAGGAGAGGGCAAGATATACCGTGTACAGGTGCATTTCTCTACAATGACTGCAATCATGTATATCAACAATGTACTAATGAAATTAATTAAAAACTAAAATCTGAATTAATTACATACTGTGAGCAAAGAGCAATGGTTGATATTTCACTTTACAGATCCCCAGTGCTGTGTAATTCTGAGAACGGATAACTACCAGCCTGTCCGGCTTGCATCATGAAGTAGCTCCTCCCACTGACACTGCTGATAACTCCTCTGCTGGAGCCATAAGAACAGAACTCCTGAGTGTGAAAACTTCCATCGCTTGAATATCAACCACAGTCCATAAATAGCAGAAAAAGCCTTCCGTCTTCCCTGCCAAGCTCCTAGCCTTATCTTAAAGATCAGTGATAAAAACCAACCGGTTAAATCTGATTCATGAAATTTCTGTGACTCTCGTCTTCTTTGAGCATCAAATGCCATATATATTAGTCCAAGATAAACTAACCCACGTTCACTATAACTGGCCATAATAATTTCTTTTGGGCAGCTGGAACACATAAAGGATTGGCTGCTTTATAAAAATGGCATGAAAAATGATGAGATATTGTTCATGTTAATAATCTTTGACCAACGCGAAAAATACCATTTTCTGAAACTCAAGTAGAAGACTGATTGTTATCACCTGCCAGGAAATGAGCATCATTCTTTGTTTGTTTGTTTTTATCGGTTCAGGGGATTGAACTCATGACCAGGTGCTTGCAAGGCAGGCGCTTATGCCGCTGAGCTAAATCCCCAGCCCCCAATGAGCATCATTCTTAAAACTGAGGACCAGACTACAGAATTGTAAACCTGTGCTTACAGGTCTTAGGACCTCTGGAAAATCCCTAGAACAGCATGGAAATCTCCCTAGGCTTGGATTTAAGGAGGATTAGAAAAATCTGAGCCATGTATATACTACCTGCACCATGCCTGTGTCATGACAGCTCCCTCTAGCTGAGTGGCCCCCGACTTCAGCTTGCAGCAGACTCAACTGGAGGGATTCTTAAAACACAGCCTGGGGCCCTGATGACTGTTTCTGACTCCGGTATCTCCATGGGGCTATAGAATCTGGGAGTGCAGATGCCGTGGGCGGTGCTGAGAAGCACTGTTCTCGCTTAAATTCTGTTTGAAAGAGTGATCTTTCCATGCAAGAATATTTATCTATGTCAGCACCTTAAACACACATCTAGAGGATGAGATGGGCAGTGGGGACAGGGCTGGGGCCACCAGCCTCTGGAGGCTGTTTGCCTGGGCTCAGAATGCATCCCCAGTACCTGCCTGCTGGCAGAGGACTGAGTGGAGAGGAGAGGAGTAGGTGTGATGGGAATTCTCCCCACTTCTGTGCTCTGGAGGATTCTTGGACTTGGGAGTGAGAATCCTAGAAATGGCAGGGGCAGAGTAGAAATAGCATTGTTTCTAAGAACAATAGGCCTAAGAACAATAGGCCAGAGAGGCTGAGCATGAGCCTTAGTGATTCTAGAAGCCCAAAGCCACAGCTTTCCTGTGTTAACTTACAGAGCAAGGAGGGAGGCAAGAACAGATTGAAGATTTCACTTATAACAGTAACGACCTCTATAGGGGCTTACTTGTTGCCATTTGAGAGAAAAAGAGAGACAGACAGATCGACAGACACAGAGAGACAGAGAGACACAGAGATAGAGAGGGAGAGGAGAGGAGAGAAATTGTTTAATGTTCTGGATTACCAATTTTATACTTTGAGATGAAGAATCAACTATTTCAGTAGTCACATGCTTCAAAGAAATTACGACACTAAAATATTCACCCCAGCATACCCTCCAACTGCAAAGTTTCTAATTGCTGTTATTTTTAAGGACAACTCTTATCCAAGAACCCTGATTCTTTTTTTCTCCCACAGCTTTTGTCTGCTTAATATGAAAACCAAAAGACTGGTCAACCCGGAAGAAGTATTTCCAAAGAAACACAGGACTATTCGATGAATAAACACAGGAAGAAAGCAGGACATGGAAAATAAACTTTGAAATATTCAATCTCAATTAAAGGAACCATCAAACCACAGGAAAAGAACAAAGTTAGGGAGCCCAGTCTCCATTTCAGGCTCTTTCATATGTTTCTTCACTCTGTCCATTCCATTTAGTTTGTTCCTTATAAACAAACAAACAAACAATTTTTAGCTTTATCAATAGAAGGTCATCAGGAGGACGAAGACAGACATTTTTAGGAGAGTTTCTGGACAAACCTTTAAAGAGCGGGGTCCTGACACGGGAGAAAGCAAACCCTGCATCCTGCTCCCTGGCAGGTGGCGGCTTCAGAGCTGTTCCAGAACCTCAGTGGGGTTTCCACTCAGAACAGGGCGATTCCATAAGAAGCGACTGCTCTTACCCTCATCCTCCCGTTCCTGATTGCTGGCCCATCCTCCGCCAGTCTCAACACGTACAGATCCATCTTATATTCCCTTCCTCCACGGATGCTGAATCCGAATCCTTTGGCACCTTTCTCCATGTCCACCGTGAAATAATCAAAATCCTTCCGGAGAGGGGAGAAAACGGGATGGAATTAGAGAAACTGCCTGGTCCACTTGCCCGTTCTCCTCCCCTGCCAGAGCGAGTATGTGCCTCCTGAGTGACGACTCCTCCTCTGAGTTTCTCATTCACAACTTTGAGAACTGAACTGTGTGTGTGTGTAAATTACACAGCTTGCTAAAACGAAGTGTGAAACTTAATGGCGTCTGACTGTCTCAGTTGCCTGCTGATCTGGGTCTTCCATTGAATAGCAAGTTGAAGTATATACAAAACCGGTTTCTCTTTCTTTCTGAAAGGCAGTGTGCCTAGATTTGCCTCACCTTCACTGTCCTTAGATTCCTTGGGGATAAAGGTGAGTTTTAATTTATAATGTAAGGCCTGGCTGCATCCTCAGCGTGGAGGTAGGAGGCTTGCTCTTTACCTCTAGAATGGGTAGGAGAAATAGTTAGTGACCTACAGATCTCCACTGCTGCCAAATGCCACTGTTCTCCAGGTGGGAGTTATTTCTGCTTTCTTCTTTAGTGCTGGATATTGACTCCAGGGCTTTGTGTATGCTAAACAAGCTCCTGATCACTGAGTGACAGCCTTATCCCTATAAGAGCATTTTAAAAACTTTGATAAGGTGATGCACTGGGAATTGGCTACTTAACACCAGCGGGGCTTAGTTCATCCCATGACTGCCACCTGCCACTGATGGATGGGTAGAAGGGTGGATGGCTGGATTGCTGCGCTATATCCCCAGACAGTTATTTATCCAGTGCAGCTGGTAACACAGGGTTAGGCACAGAGCTGCGGCTGTCTGACCCGGAAGGGCACCTTTTCTGTCCCCTCCTGTTCCTCTCCTTGCCTTTCAGGAAGTCTTGGCCTGGCAGACCCTATGCCGGCCCAGGTACCTGGGGCTGCCTGTAGTCCGGCAGCGGGTACTGCCTGGTGTCGGGGGAGTGCTGTCGGTAGTCCAGCAGGGGGGGCTGCCTGTGGTCCAGGGGCGGGGGCTGCTGGTAGTCCCCTCCTGGGGGCTGCCTGTAGTCCAGCGGGGGCTGCCGGTAGTCTGTGAATGGAGGCTGTCGGATGTCTGGCTTCACATCTTGTCTTGCTTTTACTTCTGACCTGTAACTAAACAAATGGAAAGGGGGTTTGCTTTGGCTCCTCAGCGTTCTAAGGAGGCCAGAATGATCTTATGATCTCTAGGCCAGGTCCAGCCATTAGAGCTAGGGGGATGCGTCTACTTATGATCTTGCTGCATATTTAAGATTATGAACAGATTAAATGGTAAGTATCACTTCCACATCTGTGATCAAGGCCATATTGTGTACTTTCATTTGGCTCTGCAAGACATCAAGATAAAATGTGGTTCAACCAGAACTTTGTGGAAAAGGACTCATGCATATGCCTCTTCCACTTTGTCTATTTGCAAGTCTAGGAAGTTAAACACTAACTACACATTCCAAAATATTAATCTGTCCTAGCAACGGTAAACCAATTCTCTCAACCCCTTTCTCTGTCTCTTACACACACACACACACACACACTTACTCCTTGGGAGATCCTTCATTACCCTGTGAAAACATGATTGAAATGATCTCTAAACACTGGAAAAGTACCTAATTAAAAGCCATCTTAAATTGCTAAATTGGATCTTTTTGAATATTTTATAAGATAAAAGAGTGGTACTAAGCATAATTATGGACTACAAATGAAGTAGCCACTGGACTGTTAGTAAAATTAAAATCATATTACACAGAAGTTTAAAGACTAGCTGTCAAGATGAGTATCAAATCCTACTGCAGTCATAGGTGGAGAGGGAGGTAAAAGATGTTCATGTCCAGCATCTGTCTGTTCTCGCTTGTAGACATTAATTACTAGTTCAGTGCTCTCTTATGAATCCATGCTTCTCTAAGCTTGAGAGGTTTCCCAGTTCACAAACGGGACTAATGCAGCCAATTCCTGCCACTAAGGGGTCACTATTTAGGTAAACCGCAAAGGCATCACTGTAGTGCTGAGGTTTTTGAAATCCGTACTTCACTGCCTGTTACCATGGCAACGGTATACAATGAGCTACCCAGGAATGTGGGTAGATTAAAAAAATACATTTTATAGAATAACAATTTCATCTAACATTAACATAGAGGTGTGAGGTATTGAGAGAATATTTAGCACTAAGGGAGAACGCAAATCTCTTACTAAAAAATGTTCAAAACAAGTACAATTTTTACTTTTATGGCTAGATGGTTTCTTTACTGCTTTATAGACTCACTATGATGATGAGTATCAAATATTTTTAAGAGGCACTTGCCTGAAGAATTGCTGTAAGCATAATCTAATATTTGGTGAGGACACATTGAAAGTACAGGACAATAGCTGTGTTTATCTGAAGTTCTTGAAAAGGGGATAGTAATGTAGTTATTTTAATCAACTCTTTGAAGAGGTCTTATTTGTTGCTTCACCCCACAGAGGGAAGACATTTCTTTTGAGAGTTGCATAATTTGGGCTTTGCTTTATTTCTCAGTAGTCCACTCACCTACTGAGAGGGTGCGTGCTGAGAACAGAATTATTTAAATATCCTTTGAATAAGAAACTTAGCTATGCAAATGCGTGCATTAAACAAAAGGAATCGAACCAGGTGGTATTTGCCAGTGTGTGTTGGTTCCTTTCTAGAAATGGCTTGGGTGGTGCTTTTGTTGTCACACTGCTTTAAATTCTAGCATAGCACTTTATTTTCATGATTTGTGTGGTACTGGTATGAAATATCCATTATGTGCTCTGTTTCCAACCAGATGTGTCACAGGCTATAACAAAAGAGGGTGAAATGCAAGGATCTCCCCAAAGACACAAATGATGAGAAACAGGAACAGCTGAAACTTGTAACAGCTGTTATCAAAGCCACCAAACACTGCAACTTCGTCCTAATTAGTGACGTGTGTCAGGCTTGTAAATTGAACCATACATTGAAGAACTCTTCAAAAAGAAAAAAGATAGTTTTTTGAGTGTCGCTGACTTTGAAATGAGTGACATAACGGCTGGGCTAAAATTTATGTTGTTTTGACTCTGTGAAGCAAGATTATTAGAAATAAACTCCTTACAGCTCCTTCCTTATGGAAGAAAGTTCTCAAAACAATCTTGTGCAGCTCTTCATTCCTTCACTAAAGAGACTCAGAGATGACCAAGCAGACTACTTAAGGTAAGTTCTAGCAAGATTTTATGGTATTAAAAATTCCAGGACCAAGAAGCCTTGCCTAGGTGGGATTCTGCATCTTGTGGTCCATCAAGGAAGGATCTGCTTCAGGTCTTGGGCATCAAGGTCTGTGAAAGAAACCAGTTTCCAATCCTCTCCGCCGGCCCTGGCTACTTTAACTCACAGTGAAATACCAATTTTCCTTGCTGGGGAAGGTCAATTCTGCTGTTTATAATTAGCTTTGGAACATAGTCCATAATGACCATTTTTTAAAAAAAAATCAATAAATGCTTCTCCTTGGAAGCATTTTACTTGTGCTCATTGTAAAATTATTTTGCGTTTCTCAAGCACATACCCAAGGGATGTGTTATGAGCCCAAGAAATGGACAGAAAGGTTTGTGTGTTCTGGGAAGTTAATACCAGAGTAAAAAGACAGGACAAAATACTGCTTATTCTAACTCAGGACATAGAAACTTGCAAGCAGATGATCACTTTCCTCTGCTCTGCTGCCATGTGGGAACTGGCTCGGTCTGATGTGTAGGTGGCTGTGCTCTGTGCAAAGGTGCTTGGTACATGTGCTGTCTCAAACACAACTCTAGCCTGATCCAGAAAAGGACATGAGTTCCTCCTCTCATCCCATGAGCATCTCTCAGCGCAGCTACGAAGAAGTTTCTGGTGTCTGTAAGATCACTGAAGTTCTTCACTGCTAGGCCAATGAGCTACTACGAACAATCAAAGAGTGAGCCACAGGAGATCCGAGTGCTGGCCTGTAAAACCCTCAGAAACAGAATGAGCTTTTCCCAGGGTGTTACCTTGAAGCAAACGAGAACTCTGGGCAAATAGACTGATGATTTATAAAAAATTTGGATCAGATCGATCTGTTAATCCCAGAATTAGGACACATTTTATTCTGTGGTCAGGAAAAAAAGTCCTGAAGACTAATGTTTCTATGTTAGGGGCCACAGTGTCCCAAAGGGGAGGTACAGCAGATGGGACCTAACTGTGGCCTTCTGGAGCTGTTGCTGCCCCTCACCCCCAGAAGCATGGCACACACTCATGCTCTGAACCTTTCCTGGAGGAGCAGTTTAACCAGCCGAAGAGCACATCAAAGGAGATGAAGCAGTTGCCCATTAAAGAACAAGGTCACCTGCCCAAGCTAGAAGCAGCACACATGCACGGGAAGTTCTTGCACCCTGCATGTGATTGCAAGATTAACGCAGGAAGAGGAGCTGGAAGGTGGCACAGGGACTGCTGGGCTCTCAAGTGCTCCCTGCGGAAGCAGGATGGACCCTGAAGAAACCAGTGCTGGAATATCACAGCGGAAGCAGACACCCTGGGCTTATTTCTGAGGTGCCAGGACTTGCTCTTCCCATGGGTTATCAGCTTCCCACCTCTGCATCGTTTGCTTCACGGGGCCTTTCTCTTCCCTGGCATTCATTAAAAACAGAAGCAGCTGGGGACCACCAGCTTTTTCCTGAAAGCACCCTAGCAGAGGGGTCTTGGCAGAAAAACCACCTGTGTGGCCCACACAGGTGTGGAAGGCTGTTTTCCCAACCATGTGGATGATGAACACAGAGAACTGTGGGAGCCAAACTCCGAGCCTCATTCATCTTCCCCAGCACAGGGGGCAGGACAGAGGAAGCAGGTGCCCGGAAGCTCCGGGATCAGGGGAAGCCGGGAGAGGAGTGGCCCTGCACCCAGGGGTGCGGTGGGGGTGCTCCCGCTTTTCTCCTGTTGACAGCAGAAGCAGCACAGGGACCCAGTTTTCATCTTTGCAAAGGCCCAGCCCAGCCCAGGCCCCCAGTGACCCACGAGTCGCAATCAGAAGACAGTGGCATCTTTCCATGATGTCCTCTTTTCTTGCATGTGGGGATTGGAGGGCCCTCACTAGACTGCAGGTGGGAGGGTGCAACCTGCTGGTACCCCTCAAATCCTTCCACATCCTCCCCCATCCTCACACTCCCAGCTGTCACCTTCATGGGCCAGTGGGTTTCTGCAGCCACCTCCTCACTGTCCCCTTCTGCCCTGTCTGCTCTCTGGCGGGGCAACAGTGAGATCTTGAAGAGCAAATTCCGTGATGTCAGGCAACAGCTCAAGCTGCAGGGTGGTGACTTCCCCTGTACCTAAGGTAAAGCTCAAAACCCGCAACGCGCTCTCGGAGCCGCTGGAAACCCACAGCCTTCCTCTGACACCACGCCCGAGTCTCCGGCCACCCAACCTTGACCTTTCTGCTCTTCCCATTTCCTGTCCTCATAGCATATGTTCTTTACTCTTGACGAGCTCATTAACCGCTGTGCTCATGGTCTCTCTGGTAAAGTTCTGTTGTTGCCAAGGGCAGACATTTGGTTACACTCACGAACACAACCACATACTCCACGCACACCGGATCACACGGAGGTTCATGCTGCAGTTTCAACCACATGACAACCTCCAGGCCTGTGTCCCGGGCTGTCCCCAAACGTTTCCTGCGTCTCAGGAAGCTTTACCTGTTTTCATGTCCTTGCAGTTGCAGTGGCTGAGGTGGAGGTGGCTGGGCGACAGGGCTGTTGGGGGCGGCCAGGCTCGGCTGGGCCAGAGGGCTGTGCTGGGCCACCGGGCTGTGCTGCTGGGCCATGGGGCTCTGCTTCTCCGAGCTGGGGGCCGAAGCGGGGCTGCTGAGCTCTGTGTTGGGAAGCAAAGTAGCAGAGGAGGTCAGCGTGGCAGGGACCGGGGCCAAGAGGCGACCGCAGCGGTGACTCTGCCCCCTCATATGCACAAAGCTTTGGTCGTTTGTGTTTCTGCCAGGTTGCAGACAGCGGGTTAAATTTACCAAGCTAAAAGCCATCCTGGAATGCGCACCCGTTAATTACAACTCGCGACCCGGCGAGGTGATAAATGGTCTCATGTCATTTTGTCAGACGAGTACCAGAAATAAAAACAGAAAACAAAGCAAACACAAAACCAGCCAATGACAAACAAAAACCCAGGACAAACAAACAATAAACAAAGACTCAAGCCAACCAACCACCCAACAAAAATTCTGTTAAATCTCGGAGAAATAACTCAGAGAAGTAAACTCTAAACACACTCTTATTTCCCCAGCACCGCGGGAAAATGTTTTCGCCACCACGTTTGGACTGTGATGCTGTGTCTTAACTGTCTTCCAAAGTGTAGGTAAAGAACTAACCATAAAATGGTAAGCGGTTTTACAACCTCATCTTTAGTCTTCAGTAATAATGCCTCACAGCCACCGTTCTCTGCAGAGACACATTTCTGGACCCATCAAGACGCAGAAAGCTGTTTATCTTTTCTTTTTCTCCCTCAAGCGCTACTTCTTGGCTTTTCCCCTTTAATACCATTAAATTTATAGCTGAAATTATCTCTGTTCATTGGGATAAGGGCAGGAGAAACACATTTTAGACCCCGGATTTTTAGTAAGCAGCCTTGCTAACAGTTCATTTTCACTGAAAATTTTATATACTTCAGTATCTGCAGATAACAGGTTTCAAAAAAACATGGCCATTGAATTCTCTCTCCTGCCCTCTCATTACGTGACAAAAGGGAGATGATCTGTTGGCATTCCATTATAAAGCACTCCCCTCTCTCTCTTTTTTTCCCCTCATGGCCCAGAGATTTTGAATTCCTCTCCATTTTGACTGGGTTTCTGGCATCCTTGCCATTCGGCCCAGAAAATTCCCACCCTCGGGGTTGTCCTGTGCATGGAAATTTTTAGCAGCATCTTTGACCCTTACTGACTGGCTGACATGTGTTTCCTCATCCCAACCACGACTGTCAGGAATGTCCCCAGGCATCTTCAAAGGTTTCCTAAAGGGATAAAATCATCACCCAGGTTGGGCCCTACTCTCACAATTAAAGTCAGTTGGCCATTTGGTGTCTCTACGTCGGATGCCCCTAAAATGGATGGAGAGGTGACTGAGTTGAACATAGGCACCAAGCTGAGCAAGACCAGGCCCCTGTGTGAGGCAGCATGGCTGGCTTGCTTCCCAGGGAGTGCGTGGGACCGAATTCACCGTTGCCAGTGAGTCAGCAACTGCAAACCAGGAGTGAACATGCGTGTGTAGAAATGGCAATGGGTGTGAATTAGCACTCAGTGCTGTGGGTCCCTGAGGGCGTGGCTGCAAAGTCAGGGTGTCCCCACTCTGCAAGCCTTTGGGGGAGGAAACCTGGGAGAGAGGCACTGAGGGGGGCGAGTGGGGGGTAGACTTGTCAGAGGTTGTGCTTCCTAAATGAGCTCTGTAGATCCTAGAACTTCTTCAAGCTTTTCAAAATCAATCAGACTTGGAAGAATCCTCCAGAGATTAATTGTTAATAATGAATAGGTTATTTTTTTTTCCTCCACCATTTTTCAGGTTTGTAACTCTGTTCTGTTGAATGAGTTTTGGCTTAATGGAACCCTAAAAACAGTTCTCCAAGACCCGGAGAATGATGGGATAGCCCAGTGCTTGGGATTCACACCGCTGAGGGAGCAGAGTGGTCTGGGACCCTCTGACAATGCCCTGGTGACAGCTGTGAGGAGCCCCCAGCGACTGCGTCCTTGTCTCCCTGCAAGGCCACCTCAGCACTCACCCTCCTGAGGAATGATGCGAAGGGTGACACTAAGACCTGCATCCTTGATGAGCTTCACGATGTCAGCGTGAGGCATGCTGATGATAGGCTGGCCGTTCACCGCTAAGATCCGGTCTCCCACTTTTAGTTTGGCACAGCGATCTGCAGGACTCCCATCAATGATGCGTCCGATTTTATGGGGCACAGCTAAAAAAACCCCAACAGAAATAGTATCAGGGACATCACCAATGCACGTTCTAGCTTTCAGTCCCAGCCCCAAGGAAACAAAGCAATGGCAGAATTCTTTCCCTGGTCAGCACATCTGCCTTCTGAAACCGTGATCATTACTATTAGCTCTGGTGCTGTGTACACTACTGAGACCAGCATTCCAATACAAAGGCCAGAGCTCCTCAGACTTGAGGGCACATCAGTCATCCGGGTGTTAACTGCACAGCTATGTGGGCCCCGTCTCAGGCCATCTGACTCCAGGGGTCCAGGCAGGAGCTGGGGAGCACAGCTGCCTTAGAAGGTCCTGGGGGATCCCAGCACATGGGTGAGTGGGAGAACCATGATGGGCTCAAGAGCTTCTCTTCACAGAGAGCAGTATAGTTCCAGAAAGAAAAACTACAGGACAGGAATTTAATTTCTATCCCTTCCTGTTTCACTTAGAGGAGGAAAAAAAGAAAAGGAAGAAAGATGTGCTGATCGGGTGGTGGCTGTGCAGGGAAAAAACTACAGCCACTCTCCACTCTAAAAGGTGCCCGTGAAATGGGGACTCAATTTAATTACTGCCTCTTCTTCCTCACTGACGCTGTCATGTGGACCTGAGATCTTGCTGACGTCTGGTTCATCATGGATTTTACCAAATCTGAGATGCTACTGATGGTAAGATACACCTTTATTTTAAATACAAGAAAAAAACACACCCCATAACTCTGTTGCCTAAACAGTGATGCTCCATTGATTGTATGATACACCCAATTACTGAGACATTAAAATATAAACATTTAAGCATTGATGGAACATGATGCTAAAACAATGAACATTTGTTTTCTTTTTATTATTTATTTATATGGGTAGGAAGAGCCAGTCAGCTGGAAACTCCGAGGCTGACTTCAACTAAAGGTGCACAGCTGAGTGCCTACCAAGGCAGCTATTTCTGCGGTCAGATATCCAGCGTACACAGTGTCCCTGTAAATTGTCCCAAAGAGCTTACAGTCCAGGAACCTGTTCCCTTTGCTTTCTCCCTTCCACATAGCCAGCATGAGACACACAATCAGTGAGTGGCTCTGTCATTGCTCACTTTGTGGTGTCAGACCCTGATCTAATCTGCAGATGGGGGACAGAGACAGCCTGCCATTCATATGCTCCAAGGCTGTCTCCTGCTTGAATGCTCCATTTTTTGGGCATGTTTTACAGTAAAAGGCAGAGCATCTGCTCATAAGCATGATAAGGACAGACAGGCAGTGAGTTAATTAACCAGCATCTCGTTCCCTCTTCTACTGGAAGAGGTGATAGGTAGCATATTGGCCGAGCCTGTGTCCCTGAAGTGACACAGGAAGCTCAAACACATTGTTTGTTTCCTATAAGCATTAATGTTTTAATTATCTCTGAAATATTTCTGACCCTGCTACTGATGAGTACGTGTGTGTACTCATGTATCGGTACCAACTTGTTTCTTTCCATGGGGGGAAAACCTATACTACCTCTGGAACTAAAGGGAGATACTTGTTGTAGGACCACACTGAGCGCTGTCACATGCGTATCAGACAGGAGAACAGCTTAGTTTAGATAGAGAGATGGATTTGGTGGGGGCTCCACTGGGTGGAGCCAAAGTCTTTTTCTGAATTCACATAAAAAAATGTTATAGGTCTTTGTAGGAAAATACTAAGGTGTAAGTAAGAGTTCCTTACTCGACAGGAAATCAACATAGCATGATTCCTTAATTATCAGCTATCATCTAAGTTTTCTGCTCCTTATGGTTTATACTTACGTAAGCATGCACTGTGTTATGTGACAGATGTGTACGTATTATTCTACCTATTGTAAAATATATAAAATAGCCCTCAACAAATCACACAAGGTCCCTGATGGCATCAAAGATCCCGGTAGGGGAAGTGAAGGCACACAGTGGTTAGCAATTCACCAGGATCCCACGGGGCTACGGGCCTTGCAGTCCAGGACTCAGACTGCAGATCGCAAATCACGGCCCTTAGTGAGGGCGCCCCTCTGTGGCTCTCAGCTTTGCAGTCTCTGATCTCTAAACTGCCACTTGCTTTGGGAGTACCTGGGGCTTTCATCTGGGACCCAATCCACTGCCCCGGGGGTTCCGATGTGAGGAGGGGAGTCTTGGAACCTGGCTCGCTGTGAGGACAGGAAAGGAGAGCTGAAGGGTCTTCTGATCCCGGTTAGTTTTCTGTTGTTTCTTGCTTACAGCAATTTATTTGGGTATTAGGAACACTGGCATTCGAGATGAAAATTTAAAATATACTTCAGAACACAAATGACATTTGGATGACTCATTCCCTCTGCTCTCATTACTGGAGATCATCTGAAATATAATGGGCACAACACCCCAAATGTTCCAGCAGCCTCTCTCTGAATGTCTCTCTCGCACACACATAGACAGACACACAACACACACACAAAACTGCATGCTCAATAACAACAATAAAAACAACAATAAAAGCAATAATAGGCTATGCTTTGTTAATTTTCAGGCATTGTGCTAGGCACTTATTTTGAATCTTTATAACAGTATTGGGAAGTAGCTGTAAAAATACAATAGTCACATTTATTTTTCTGTTAAGAAAACAAATAAGTGTGAGAGCCAGTGTGTGAATCCCTGCCCTGGCTTCAGACCTCAGCTTACTCCCTTCTCTTCTGATACGTGTGAGGAGGAGAGCAATTTGAACTCCGAGGAGCAAAGGAAGGGCCCTGAAGAGACTGCAAGAGCAGGCTGCTCTAGATTTCAGGACTGTCACAGTCCCTTGCTTCTCATCAGACTCTCAGTTCTGGGCCATTGTCACTTTCTTAGAGTCCTTGGAATGAAAGCTAAAGGAATAAAAGCCAAATGAAGAGAATGAAAATGAGAACAAATTCTTGGGTAGCCCCATGGAAGGACTGAGTGGCTTCCATAAAATCTAAGGGGACGCGTGGCTTAGAAATGAGTGTTCAGTAATCCCGGGCACCTGACCTAGCCTGGCGCCCACTGTTTGCTACAGGCGTTGGCTTTATCGGAATAGCACCTGGAGCTCTTGGCAGCTGAAGCAGCTCACCCCTCCTGTGAGGTGTCCTTGCATGTGTACGGCTATTCAACATCCATGGATGACAAGCCTTTGACAAGGGGTGTGCCCGCTGAGGAGCCTCTCTGGGAACAAGACGCTGTTCCATTTGCTGGGTAACCAGGTCTGCAGAGCCTGTGACCCGAGAGCTTTCTGTTCAATGCTAATGGCATCACAGGACAAGGAAGAGGCCTTGACCTTGGTTTCTATTCTTGGGAGGAATGGCGCTCATTAATTCTCTGAGAACTGATGACTAAGGGAACTGCCAGACAGCAGTCCATCTCGATGGCCGGCCCGTAGCCATCACCTGTCAGGCAGCATCAGAAGTCAAGTCTTTGAATCAGTCTTCGTGACACAGTGTGCTTAGGATACACAGCTACTGGGGAAAAGTCGCAGTCATCCAGCTTTGGACGTACTAACATTTGGGAAAGGGAAAATATGTCGCTAGTTAGAAACATTAACAGAAAGTCACAAGTTAGAGCAAAAGCCACCCATCTTTTCCATTGCACTATTAATTTCTGGGTAACACATTCACAGTGTGATTGGTTTGTATTTTTCTGTTGGGAGCTTACTCTTTTGACTTTGTGCTTGTTTTAGTAAGAAGCTTCAGCGCTCTCTGAGCTCTAAACGGCTGGTTTCCTGGGGTGTCTAGGTACACCTCTGCCGGAAACAAGTCTCCCCTCTTTGTTGCAGGGTTCTCTCCTGGGACCTGTGTGATGTCCACCTAGGCTCCCCAGCTCCTGGGAAAAGCGGACTGACCCACCACTCAGTTCTTGAGTGCCACCTTAGCTCAGCCCCACACAAAGGGCAGCATGGCTACCTGGAGGGCCCTTCCCATTCTGATGAATTTGTAGTGAACCCTTGAAGGAAGGGATGATTAGATCCCGCTCCTGCTCTCTCCCCCTCCCTCTCTGTTACTTCCTTGTTGTTCACGTGTATTTCATCTCAGAGGAGGAAAAGCTTGTGACTCATGTTTACATTTAATTATCTCCTTGTTAACAGATCCCACAAAGAGGGAAGCGGTCAACAGGGAAAGTGGATTTTGATCAGTCATGTCAAACTTACAAGAGAGCAGTTTCTGAAATGAGAGTGATACACACAAGAAAAGCACCTCAAAGGCAATCAATAGCAAACCCTCACTAGCTCACATCCCATTAATTTATGAAGGTTAAACAACAACATATCATTACCTCAAAGAGGTAGGGCAAGCTAGTTTGGGTTTAGGATTTGTGACCTGATAGGAAAGGAAATTAGATGATCTCAGTTGTTTTTCTTCAATAATCTACGGAGATTATTTACTATCTACTCTTAAAATTATGACTGTGGCAGGAAGATTGGTCTGTCAACACATCAACCAAAACGGATCTCAGTAGCATCCTCTCAGTACCGGGTATGTGCTAGGCGCCTGGGGGAAGACGGTTACAGAAACAACACAGGGAATTTGCTCTCAAGAAATGATAGTCAGGTATGCAGATCGGGATAAATGTACAAAAATATTTAAAACACTGCGCAAATGGCAAATCCATGGGAAAGGCTGCTTGTGACTAGAGAAAGAAGGGGAGAATTCCTGGGTTCATACATGGACTCAGAAAGTGGCAAGGAAAATAAAAAGGTCATGATGGGCAGGGGGGACCACAGTGCTCCTACCCCAGGGGCAGCTCACTTAGGGAACAACTCAGGATGGGCAGGGGTGTCTACCAAATCTGGGAAGGGAGGGGTAAAGTCAGAGGCTTCATCTTGCTTGCTTTTCATCTCTCCTTCCTAGAAGGCCTGAGGCAGCATATTCTGCTGTGGTTAAAACCATTCAGTCCTCGTCTGGAGGGTGACAGAGTGTCCCTTGAAAGAGTTTCGTTTTTGTTCATGGGGGGGGTGGTAAAGATATGGGAAAAACCCAAAAAATGCACGTTTTGTATTTTTAAATTTTGTATCGTAGAAGTAAGAACAAGCGGGCTGTGTGACTTGTTTTCTTCTAGAAGTCTGTGAAATTTAGCTTTCCAAAAATGAAATCGTCTTCCCTAAAATTCAGAGCCAACGTATTTGCAAAATCCCAAATGGAACAGCTGGTGTTTTCAGGACTGCATATTCAAAAATTGCACTCTCTCCCGGCACCCACAAGTCATCCTCCTGTGACTGAACGGTTTGGGTGCCCTGCAGTTGGTGAGAAGCAGGTGGTCAAATGGGAGCACTGGGAGAGCGCCCACCAAAGGCCATTTGGGAACCCGAGGGGACCCATGTTTCCAAGGGTCAAAAGGATCATACGGAAAATCCTGAATAGCTACAGAGGAAGAAGGAATACTCCTCTTGTCATTAACGACATAGGGGTTCTATTTTGCACCCATAAATAAATCTGGATCACTAAGTACTGAGAACAAATTGGAGATTGAAAGAAATCTCACTGCATTAGGAATTGTAAGTAGAGGTGACTTGATTGCTTCTGCTCCGGAACATAGGACTGGGTTACAGTGGTTTTGCTGTTTGGGAAGATCGAACAGGCCTGGGGACAGAGCTAATTTTGGGGGTGTGTGCCTCTGTATACCTGTGAAGGTCCCCACACGCAACAGAGTGCGGGAGTCAACTTCACGGTTTGTGGTCACCTTCTTACATGTTGAGCAAGGACTCTGCATTTTTACTTTTCACTGAGTGCTGCAAATTATGTAAGGATGCTATGTTCACGTGTTCACCGTGTATTTCTTTATTGTATCACCCCATTGTATTTAGAGTCCGCGTGGGACATGTAAATGAGAATGTGGTCTAGTTACCAAGGAAACGCACGGAAGGGTGGGTGGTGGGGAAAGATCAAAGCTAATCCCTTGCTCTTAGAGCTGCGGTTTTCATTCCAAGGTACAGCACTGGGAAAGGAAGTCCGAATAGTCTGTTATTTTTGTTTTCTTTTTTGATGGTACTAGGGATTGAACCTAGAGCCTCTGCACTGGCAGTTATACCCTAGCTGTTTTTTATTTCTCATTCTGAGATAAGGTTTAGCTAAGCTGCCAAGTTGCCTAGGCTGGGCTTGAACCTGCGAGTTTTCTAGCTCAGCTTCCCAGAGTGCTGGGACTGCAGGTGTGAGCCACGAAGCTCTGTGTAGGATATTCTTGAGCACCCTTGATTCCAAGAGGATGGCTCAGTGATCAAGAATATGCTTACTATGCGTGCACAAGGCTCTGGGGGTTCAATCCCCAGCACCCCTCCAACATACTGAGTCAAGACCTTGGTTTCCTTTTTCCATTACAAAATTTTTCTTGTGTAATAAATTATTACTGAATCATTTACAAAGCACAGATTCTTTGTAATTCTCTTTGGTGGTTATTATTATATGCTAAACATAAATATTTCAAGTTGCTTTTTGATGTAATTTCTTTTCTCATAATCTGACGAAATGTCTAGATATTAGTGTGGTGTATGTTGTGTGGGTGGCCAAATAAAGAATGGGAAAAAAGTCCACTGACACACATGCAGACTTTTTTCTTCTGTAGAAATACTTGTCCTTCACATTGCCAATTTCTAGCTACTTGGGACATTCTTTTTGACCTCTTTTGGTTTGGAAGTGGTGACAGAAAATCAGGTCCCAGAGAATCAAGTATTAACCCTATAAAAGGCTTTTTTTTTTCATTTCACTTGGAAAGATCTGGAAAAGGATCTGGAAAAGGATGATAAACACAGTTCTATCATTCAGTACAACCAGAAACCCAGAATTTCTAGTTAAGAGGTAGAAGGTGACTTGGGTAGTTTTGATGTACAAACCTGCACATCATTTAGCAAACTTTGCTAACCCATCAGGAAGCTGGGTTGGCAATAATGGAAAAAATTCAGAGAAGTTTTATTACTAAAATATGATAATCAATTTCTTCCCTGCAAAGCAGGAAAACACGTTGTTTTACCCTTTAAAAAAATAGCTGCAGTTAGTACCAAGGACTACATATTATGTGTGTTATCTTTTGGCAGAAAATTTGTCTGCTTTCTGCTCATGTCCAGACACTCTGCCTGAGACTGACGTTAAGGTCAGTGGACTGATGAATCTTGCAGAAGAAATTTCAAGGCCGTTTAATGTTACAGTGGTCCTGCTGGAAATTTGACTCCATGATGTTTGAAGGTGAGGCCATCGGGTGTGGTTAGGATTAGATAGGTGGGGAGAGGGCACCCTGTGATGGCATTAACAGCTTTATAGGTATGGGAAACAACCCCATTGACTCCCTTTGAATCCAAAACAATTGCTGTGACTTTGATTATTTGGAGACTCATTTTCTTATGCTGATATGTAAAAGGCTGGCTATGGTATTTCCTTCTCTCTTCACTTGGCTCTGAGCATTGCAAATAAGGCTAGCTGAGGTGCTAATGTGCCAAGTCTATAGCCATTTGACGGTCCTGTTTCCTCTCTGGTACTCCCCACAGTACAGGATTGAGCTCTGGAGATGTTAAAGCAAATAGCTCTGGGAATGTCAACTGGGTAGGAGCCTCAAGATAAGAGGCTATGACTCCCCAGGACACAAGAGTTTGCATATCAGAAACCTGAAGTGATAGCCTCCCAGAACAATTCCAGTGCTGCCTTAATTGGGTTATGTAAATTAATCCTTCTGCATATCATTATCTCTGCAAATTACAGAGATGCCATTCTTGCACCTGGTCAGCCAGCTCAAGTTACCCAGTAATCCCTGACATCCTCACTATCATTCGTCCCTGAGCCACCCCCCTTTCTTTACAAGAGAATAAATACTGGGAGAGGCCTAGGGTCAAGGCCTTTGTCTGCATGTCCTCACCGGAATTGGACCTAGGACCCTTTGGCTACCCTTAACTTGGAACATGTCTTGGTGTCTTTACTCTTGCTGTGGGTTGGATTGGTGGTGGTAGATTGGAATTAACTTGCTAGGATTCCAATGACGTCTCAATGGGATTATAAATATAACCTTTTGGATTGTGAGGAAAACTAGAAAGAGGATTACAATACTTGGGTGACTGAACTCGATATTTGGGTTTACAGTAATAGGAAGTGAGGGACCTGAGCTGGTATACTTCTTATGTCTCTCCATATCGTGCCTCTACCATGTTACTGTGCAACTCGCAGATCCTCACCAAATTCCAATTAGATGGCACAGCCATGCTCTGGACTACCTGGTCCCCAGAATCATGAACTAAATAAACATATATTCCTTACATGGTCTTAAATATTTTGTGATAACAACAGAAAATGACCCAAGATAAATGTCACACTCCCATCCCACCATTCAGATCTACCTTGCAAAGGACAGTGCTTACTTACTTTCATGATGACAAATGTAGCCCCCCAAAGGACGTTTCTTTTGATAAGATTATATCCAAAAGATGAGAAGTATAAAACAAAAGAGGCCTTTATTCTGAGAATGCAGAGAGAGAAAGGACCGCTGGAGTCTGGCTTTCTCTCTGGCAGACACGTGCGTGGGGGGTGGTATATAAGTAGCCTAAGCTTAGGGTAGTGCCCTAGGGCCATTAGAGATGCACAGGTATCTCATTGGCACTCGTTTGGCACCAGGGGCAAATTCCTAAGGGTAGGGGGAGATAGAGTCACAGGTAAATCCCTAGGGGTGGGGGACATAGGAGCTACCTGGTTACGGCTTGAGGCTTTTCTGGCTACAGAGTCCTATGTGGGCCCAAACTCTTTCATCTTTTATTTATAATTTATTACAGAGCACTATCAAATGATTAGAAAATACTGGTTTATTCTACAAAATTGTATAAAAATTTAAAATTCATGCCATAATGTAAAGAGGGCCAAGCAAACACAATAATATATTTTTAATGGTTGGAAATCTCTTAGAATGGAGGTAATTTACTTGTAAATAAATATAAAAAAGTTAATGATAACCAAACTACTTAGGATGAAAAACTCCAGTGTCCTGCCCTAACTGCCCTCTCAGGTTCTATGACCTAAAGGCAAACATTTACAATTTTTTAGTTTCTTCTTGCCCACATTTCTATATTCTTAGAGTGCTGTTTCTCAATTTATTGATTTTAGTCAATATTTATTCCCTTAGTATTACTATGAAAGATGTAGCACTCTGCCTCCCACTTTCTCTCTTTAAGAATAGTTTTATCACTATTTTTGATTAAGTCAGTTGTCTATGATTTTTATCATGTAAATCTTGCTCACTGTAGTATTTATGAGTTCACTTCTTTTCTTTAACACTTTCCTCCTCTTCCCATATGGTCAGGATGAAGATCATATCTTTACACGTGGTCATCGAAGCTTCCTGAGTCATCATTCAGTAGTACGACTCCCAGGTAGTCAGGTTCCTCTCACATCTGCCAGGGATTGTCACAGTCCTGGGGATTCTCACAGTCCTAGGGAGTCCTATTGTCTTCCAAGGTGGACCACACACTTCCCTAAACCTCAATTCATCTTTTTGGTATATATACTAATTTTCTTGGAGCATATTCTGCAGTAGCTTTTTAAGAAACAACACATGATGGAAAACAATTTTTTCAACCCTTAATGTTTGAAAATGTCTATTTTTATTAATTTATATGACAGAATTCTTATGTCTGAATTCTTTAGAACTCTGGATTGTATAAAATTCTACATTAAAAATATATTTTCCTAAGAAATTTTCAGGCATTTCTCTATCATCATCTAACATACAGTGTTACTACAATTTGCTCTTCATAATTTTGGATTCTGCATCTGCGATTTAAGCCACCATGGCACCAAAAATATCTGACGAAAATGTGCATCTCTACTGAACATACGCAGGCTACTTTCTTTGTCATTAGTCCCTAAACAACACAGATTACATAACATTCACTGTGTGTTGGGTATTATAAATGATCTAGAGAGGATTTAAAGTACACAGAAGAGTGTGTAGAAGTTATGTAAGAACACCACCCAATTTTGTATAAAGAATTTGAGTGTCCATGGATCTCGATATTTTTGAGTTTTTGGAAACAATCCCCATGAAAAATAAGTATATCGAATGCTCTAGGAGTTTTGGTTCTTGTATGCTATTATACTATTTATTTGATAATTTCCATTGTCTTTCTCTGGCCTCTCTTCCTGGAATTTGTATTACTTACTGAGTTCCTGAATTGGTCTGCTAATTATCACTTCTTAGCACTCTGCTCATATGTCCAGTTTCCTTTGTTCCATTTCATCTTATCTGCCAGTACTTCTACTAAACTTTTAACTTCAGTTATGATACTTTCAATTTCTAAGAATTCTTCCTTTAATCATATTATTCTTTTAAAAATAATATTCTGTTTTTACTCATGGGCAGACTATTTTCTTAGCTAGTATCTGTAATATCAGGGTCCCTGAGATTAAGAGGCTTACCAAACATTCACAGCTGACAATTCTGGGAGCTAAGATCAACAGCATCACAGGTGGGTACATTCTGAGGCCTTTTTCCTGGGTTATAGTGGGCTGCTGCTGTTTTCAGTATTTATTCTTCGCAAAATGCATGTTGAACTGTAACTGCCATTGTACTGGAATTAAGAGGTGGGACCTTTGAGAGATGATTAGGTCAGGGGTTCAGCTCTTGTGGGTGGGACTGATGTCATTCTAACAGGATAAATTTGGCTTTGTCTGTCTTTTTGGCCTTCTGTCATGGGAGGACACAGTGAGAAAACTCTCGCCAGATGCTGGTGCCTTGACACAGGACTTCCCAGCTTCCACAGCCAGGGCAATGCATTTTTGTTCATGTGTTGCACTGCTTTCTAGCAGCACGGTCTGGACTAGGATTGCTCTTTTCTGTCATCTCAAGTATTGGGGAGAACTCCGCTTTTCCCATTTTATGAGGGCACTAATCCATCACAGGGGCTCCACTCTTACAACTTAGTCTGCAATTATCTTCCTCCCAAAGGCCCATTTCCAGTGCATCACTCTGGGACCTGGTGTTCCCACATGTGAGTTTCTGAGACGCAGAAGCATCAGGTCCACAGCAAATGCTTTGAACATCTATGAATGTAACCCAGAAGATTTGGGGAAATGTCCTTTGTTCCAGGAAATATCTTTATTTCTTCTAGTTTTATTGTCGTTTATTTGATTGTTTTTCTATTTTAAAAATAAGAATTTCATACTCAGTGGTCAAATTTTTAATGTCTCAGCCTGTTTGAGTTTCCAAAGAAAAGAAAAAGTCTATAGTTTCCATGTCTCTTTTTGGTTGCCTCTGCCTTGCCGAATGGATTGCTACTTTTTTACCTTTAAAATACTTTGCCCATGAAAGGATTTTGGCCCAGACAGGACACTGTAAGCCGGTAAAGCCTCATGAGGAACCAAGGAGCTCCATCTCCCCCACCCCTAGGAATTTACCTGTGACTGTATCCACCCCCCCCCCAGGAATTTACCTCTGGCGCCAAAGGAGTGAGTGCCAATGGGCTACCTTACATCACTAATGCCCCTCAGGTTCCACCCCCAACCTAAGCTACATGTATGCCCCCACTCCACGTGTCCCACGGAGAGATCACCCACCCCGGGGGGTGGAGATGCCACGTCCCAGGGTGTCCGGGGGTCTCTCCCCGCATTCTTAAAATAAAGGTCATTTTTATCTCATAATTCTTATTCAGCCCCCCCCCCCAGTTCTCTCAGCCCACACCTGCCCAATCCTTTCTTCTCATCCACTTACTATCAGTTTATTGAGGTTTAAGAAATGGAAGGAGCCTGTAATCCCAGTACTTGGGAGGTTGAGGCAGGAGGATCCTTGCAAGTTTGAGACCAGCTTGGACTACAAAGTAAGCCCAAGACCCTGTCTCAAAAAGACCAAAAAAAAAAAAAAATCATGAAATAGCATATCAAATCTTGGTTTATGGTCAAAAATGTTCAATAAGATCACACACCCTCTCTCCTCTAAACCTCTGGCCTGCCTTTTGAAACCCCCAAGACCACACAGCCATCAATGGCTCTGGCTCTGAGTAATTTTTCAGCAGGCCCAGCAGAATGGTTGATAGTTACAAGCAGGTGTTGCTGACAAGTCCTGTTTCTCATTTTTACGGATGCAGGGTATTCTATCTCTGCCATCTCCTTTTTCCTTTTATAGTCTGTGAAATTGGGTTTTGTAAAAAGTCACTTGGCTATCTTCACACACTTTCCCTGTTACAATAGGTAAATGTCAAAAGCAATCAGGTGCAATACCAGCCTTTCATTGTATTCCCCAAGCCCTGAGGCAGATAATAACTTCTTGCAATATTTTCTTAATGTAAATGGAAACAGATACTAACCCAGGCAAATGATCCCTCCCGAGCCAGCTGTCCTTTTCAATATGTGATCCTGGAGATTACATGAATATTTATTGGCTCTTCAGTTTCTCACAGAAGCCAAAGTTCCACTAACAGGGCACAACATGCTTTAACTTGAAATAATGCAATTTTGCGTGACTGGATAAACCAAATATGAAAAGGCCCTCAAGCTAGGTGCTCAGGAGCTAGAAAATCTCGATCATATATTATCTTTAAAAACAACGTGCAGCATGACCTCCAAATGGTCAAATAAATTATGTCAATTTCCTTGCTTGAAAAGTGAGAACATCATTGTACATGGTCTTTCTTTCTTAACTTTTCTGAGTATTGCACCTTTTAACTTACCTTATGTTTTTGCTTGTATGTATTTTTTGCCACTTATATTTTCAAGAATTAACTATGTGTTTTTACTTTTGTGAAGCAATACTTTACATACTATTCCATGCTTTCATCAGAATTTTACTTGAGACTGTCATCACAGAATGGCTTTTATTACTCTAATACAAGAAATGTGTAAGAAGTGGAAAAAACAAGACTGAGAAGCCTCAAAATGTACAAATGAAACTGCAATTATAGTCGAGAGGGAAAAGACCAAAAGAGAAATAATAAATCACCAAAGAAGATATATAGATGGTATAAAGCACATGAAGAAATCCTCAATATCATTATTAGTTTTTAGGGGAAATGCAAATTAAAGTAGAAATAACATACCATGATAGTCCTATTGGAATGGTTACAACAAATCATTAAAAAGTTACACAAAGACCTTGAAAATAATGTTATTTACAAAGATGGAAAACATCTAATCTTCTTAGGCAGAACTACAAAATGGCAGAGCTGCTTTGCAAACTGGCACCATATAAACCACAAACCCTGCTCCTCAGTATTTATTACATGAAATATTTTCACAGAATATTTTCCTCCACAAAACTTGTTTTCACACAAAGACACATATGAAAAGGTTTAAAGCGGCTTTCCCATAATCACACAAAAGAAGAAACAACACAAATACCTCTCAACTTAGTAATGGATAAGCAAACTCTGGTGCATCCATACAAGGGAATACTATTGAGCAATTAAAAAGGAACCAGATGTTATGGTTTATATCTAGATACCCCCCAAAGCCTCATGTGCTTGTGGGGTTTGGGTGGTGACTGGATCCTGAGTGTGAGATACTTGATTAGCCCACCGATGGGTTTATAGCTGGTTGTGATGCTGGGAGGTGAAGCCTAGTGTAAGAGCTGGGTTACGGGGGACACAGTCTGAAGGGTTTATCTCCTTTCCTCCTCTCTTGATTCTGTACTGTCTCCTGCCTGCCATGCCATGGACTATTTGTCCTCTGCCATACCACTCTGCCTTGGAGTCAGCCTACCAGGACAGAAACCTCTACAAACTGTGAACCAAAATAAACCTTCCCTTCTTTAGTGAGTGGGTGTTGGCTGTATTGCTCTAGAAATGAAAAGTAACTAAGACACCAATAATGACACCTGGAACAACACAGTTAAATCTGACATGCATTATGCAAAATGAAAGAAGTCAGATTTAAATCCCATATACACTTTATGATCTATTTGTATAAGAAAAGCTGAAACCACAGAAGAAAGATAAATCAGCAGGTGCCAGGGCTGGAATGTGAGGGGGGTGACTTCATGGTTGCAATAGTGGCGGATAGTAACTAAATGTTTTTGTCATAACTCAGACTACAGATAAGAAGGGGTAAACTTTACCATGTTGAAACAGAACCTTGAGGATGAGGGGCAAGAGAAAGCAGGAGAGATACAGAGGTTTTGGATGAAAACAGAAGTGAAAGGGAACCGATGTCCAATAGGAGAAAGGAGGTGGACAGGGGCGAGTAGAAGGGTCCAGCAATCTTCAGGTGGGAGACGCTACCTAGTCTGAGTTTAAAGACAAACGTGGTTCTGGCAGGTGGCAGAGATGGTGGAGAGGAGATGTCACAGTCATGAATGGGAGATCTGGGTTGTCAGGGGACAGGGAGGCAAAGGTCACCACTGTGCCCCAGAGCTGGCAGTCCAACAGAGCGGTGCCTGGACGTACATGGCCATACAAATAATTGAAATGAAAGGCAATTATGACTCAGATTTCTCATTCACAATGGCCTTATTTCCTGAGCTCCCCAGCCATGAGAGGCCCTTAGCCACAGAGCTGCACAGTGCAGAACAAAATGTTTATTTCCACCATTACTGGAGGTTATGCTGCAGGGTGCTGATCTGCAGGGTGCAATGCAAGGAGGCATTTGCAAGGTGGGGAGAGCCTCTTCTCTTCACTTTCCTTCTGGGGAGCATGTTCGAGCAATGCCTTCCATAGCATCTAAAGAGGATGGGTAAGGCTTTGTCAAGATATGGATGGAATAGGCACTGAGACTCTTGCAAAGCTTGCATCACACACACTGGTGAGAGCTGAAAGCAGCCCACACCAGGACGCAGTGATATCAGTAGCTAACTGGGCAGCCAGGTTTTACTGTGTTTCAATTTTGCCAGTTGCCTATAGGAAGGTACCTATTTTTTCATCTCCCTGTTCATCTAGTAAGTCTAATAAACTTTTGAATGAGGACTTCTGTGTTGAAATATTCTTCTATGTCACATTATTGCATCTGCTCAGTGCCAGAAAACCATAAGGGCAAAACCTTTGAAAATATGTGCTCTTTCTTGCTTTCTGGAAGACCCTACTGTCATGGTGAACTCATAAATATACATTTTTATAATGAGTAGCTCAGAACAGAAGGCTGTGGGTACTCCACTCCTGAAAGCAGATGGGTGCATCAGGTATCCAACATCTGTGGAGCACCTCTTTGGAACAAACCCTCGCTTGGCTTAGAGAAATAAGACCTGAGAGAGGTCAGATTGAAAAATGAAACTGCCAATGGCACACTCCACAGTCCTGTTGATTTTCCCTGGCACTTTGTGAACCTTATGAATGTCTGAGAAGGCTGGCTGATGAGTCTCTAGAAATGATTCCAGTCAAGTCTGGGAATAGGGTGGTTGGGAACAAAGACAGCATAAATTGCAAAATTATGGGTGCTCCAATGCACTAATAAAAAGAGCTTTTACCAGGACATGGTGTAGCAGAAGTTTCAGCTGAGGTCATCTCTGAGTACTTGGTGGAAGCTGGACCTCAAAAAGAAATGGTATTCATTCTAGTACCAGTGGGGAAACTGTCCCTGAAACCCTCAGGCAATAGGGTTGAACAATGGTGGTAAATAACTACTGTTTTCACTCAGCAACATGCTTTTGAAATGGTTCCACGTGTAGAACCAGCTTTACTAACGACCCTTCCCTGACGTATTTTCTGTGGCTGATTGTTGGGAAGAAAAAAGAAAAAGAAAATTAAGGAAACATAATACAACACAGGGCCCTCAATACGATACAAAGTGAAGTGTCTGTTGCAAAAGTGAGCAGCAGGGTGTGACCTGGATTGAACCCAGGGGGGAATAACACGCGTTTCCCGCTGCTAGAGGTGATCTTCTGGGTCTTTTCTCTGTCACAAGCCCCACGTAGCTTCTAGTGAATAACAACCTGCTGTAAGACTTGAGCCCGGGGGACAAAGCCACCGATCACCCATTTATGAGCTTTCAAGACAACTGAATAGCTGAAGGCGAGAAGACATTCACATTCTGCTGCTGCCTGGAGAGTCTTTGAACACAATAGTAAAAACCCTCCTGAAAATGATTCCCTAGCGGGAGAAACTTATGATGTATGAGTTCCATTCAAACAATAAGAAAAAGTAGCCTAGAATCTTAAAAAATGCACTGTGAGCACTCACAGGCTTTTTGATAGTTGCATGGCTCCTCATCTTGAGAATGAATAAGAGTTACGGTGCTTCTTCTGCAGACTTCTTCTTTAAATGATCTTTAAATTGATTCATCCCAAGGGAGCCAGACATTTGTGTTTGTGCTTCTGTTTCAGTTAATAAAGGCCCCAGTGCTCAGATATCAGAGTCCTTGGAGTATGATGCAAAATCTCTGTTTGCTGGTTTGTTTACCAGTAGAACCTAGGCGGCCAAGTTTTAATTTGGGAACAAAACTAGTCATGTTCAGTACTGAAAGGATGAAATTGAGTCAATGGATCCTATTCATCCTGGTCTTCGCTGGGGGTGATCCTATGAAGTACTAATGTGATGCAGAAGTTGTTCTTTTGGAACAGAAATGGTTTGCTTTGTTAATGAGGATTGTGAAATGAATAAATAATTTGAAGTAATATTTTTTTTTCCTAAGGAGCTTGGGATGCCATCCAAATGCTCCTATGTAGGACTATGTAATTACACGGAGGCTGTGTCACGCAAATAATTTGAAGTAATATTTTTTTCCTAAGGAGCTTGGGAGGCCATCCAAACACTCCTGAAAACGACTGTGCAATCAGGCTGAAGCTGTCACACAGATGAATGGTGACCAGGAGCAGTTGGTCCCAGGACCAGGTGCATTACAGAGCACCCCCAGGCTGCTGCCCGGCCCTGCCAAGGATATGGGCTTGGCAACTCAGATGTTTGCAACGGGAGGGAAGTAGGTGGGCATGTGCAGGGACTGCTCCTGCCCCCGCTTCCTGGGTGCTCTGTCATCCGGGACTTCACCAGCCCTGGCTGGTGACTGAGCCATTTACCCAGGCTGTGGAGAACTGATGTGAAATTTGTATGCTGAGACAGTACTCGGGCTCCACTTTATTACAGCGCAGTTTCTCACACTGAGCAAGGACCAGTCTGTACCCAACTCCTTCCCTGTGTGACCCCTGCTTCTTTGCCCCTTCTGAGAAGGATGTCTTGCTGCCTGAGCTGGGTTGAGAAGCATTCTAGCTGTGGAGCACACTCACTTCTCTGACTTCTGATCAGAGAAGGACCGTCCTGTACACACAGGCTGCACAAAACCCCTCGAAAAGCATGCTGCCTGCAACTGGAAGAGTTTCACAGAAATGCTGTTGTTTGCTTGTCCTTAAGGAACTCACAGTCTCTGTGGTCAGAAGCAAAACCTGAGTGCATGAAAACATAAAACAACTATACAGTGATAAAAGACAGCGATAGAAGGGAATCTCAGAGCCGTAAACAGTAACTGAGTTGACAGATAAGAATTTCTATGCTGGCTGAGATTAAAGAAAACATCAGAGGGAGGGGTGAGGGGTCAGGCAACATTCTATTAAGAGATTAGATTTTGAGCTGATTTGTGCAAGATGCACACTGTTTGGGCAATGGCCTCTGCTTCATTGGGTTGCTGCAAAGATTAAAAACAATGTGAGGTTCTTGGTACAACGGCTGGGAAGAGCCTTGATAACAACTATTACTGGATAAGAGGAGGGATTCCAAGTGGCAGCTGGCAAGGTACAGACTCTGGGACAGGGAAGCAAGTCATGCTGGTTTGAAGCCGGTAAGGTACTGTTGGTAAAGAGCAGTTGTGCCAATTCATCCTATCACCATGTAGTAAACTAAAATCTAAATGGATCAAACATCTGAATATTAAAACAGAAACACTAAATCTGTTGGAAGACAAAGTAGGTAAAAATTTTGAAGACATAGGGGTAAGTAGAGAATTCATGAACAAGAATCAAACCGCATGGGAAATGCTTCCCAGAATCAATAACTGGGGTCCCGTCTTATTAAAAAGTTTCTGCATGTCAAAAGAAATCTCCAGCATAGTGAAAAGAAAACCCACAAACTGGGAAAAAATCTTAGTGAACTGTCCCTCAGACAAAGGACTTCTGTCTAAAACATATAAAGAATTAAAAAAAAAAAATCAGACCCCTGAAATTCAAAGACCCAGTCCAAAAATGGGCATCTGAGATGAATACACAGTTCTCAGATGAAGAAATATAAATGGAAAATAAATACATGAAAAAATGTTCATCATCATTACTCATTAGAGAAATGCAAATTAAAACAATAATGAGATTCCATCTCACACGAGAAAGAATGGCCAGGATCAAGAAAACTACCAACAACAAATGCTGGAGAACGCTGTGGGGAAAAAGGAACTCTTTTTGCACTGTTGGTGAGAGTATAGACTGGTGCAACCATTGTGGAGGTCAGTCTGGAGATTTCTCAAAAAGCTGGGATTGGAAGTCCCATTTGATCCAGCTATTCCACTTCTAGGCATATTCCCAGAAGAACTGAAAACATCATACCACAGTGACATATGTGCACCCATGTTTATAGCAGCACAATCTATAATAGCCAGATCTTGGAAATAACCTAAGTGTCCGTCAACTGAGGAATGGATAAAAAAGTTGTGGTATTTTTATACAATGGAGTACTCCTCAGTTATAAAGAATGAACACATTGAGATATTTATAAATAAATGGATGCAACTTGAGACCATCCTCATACGCAAAATAAATCAAACTCACATGTATAAATACCATGTAGTCTCCCTAGTGAAAGAAATGGTGAGAGTACATGAAAGTTTATGGTGATCATGATTCCCCATTACATAGCTTTGAAGCCTTATAATGTTTCCATTCATTAGCTGGAATGCTTTTATCTTGGGTTGTTTGATTTTATTATCTGTGACGTTATGAAAAGTTATTTTGAAGAAAACATTATAATAGCCATTGCAGATTTAATATCATCTTGTTTTGAAGTCCTATCATGCTTTTGTTTTTCTGTTTCCACTGGTTCTATCATGTTGTATCTTATTGGATTTTATTATGTGTGATAGTATAAACAAATCTTTTATGGAAAATGAGATAATATAGTAACCATTGTTCATTTTCTGTTATTTGGTTCTGAATGCCCTGTAATACTTTCATTCTCTTTAATGGTTTTATACTATTTTGTTGTGTTTGATACTATTGTGTATGAAGGTATATTCAACTATTTCAAGGAAAGAGACATTATGGTAGCCACTGTTCTATCAGATTGTCTTGTGGTGAAATACTGTGTTGCTTAAATTGTTCTGTTCTGATCTGCTTTGTTATGTCCTCTTTTATCTTAATCTCTTTAAAATAAAAAAATTTTTAAAGAAGGGCAGTTGTGCCTAGATTATATGGGGTCTTGAATGGAAGAAGCATGTTTGAACTTTATACTATAAATGTAGAAAATACAGGATTGCAACTCCAAGCCCACCTCACATAACTTAGTGAGAGTCTGTCTCCACAAAAACAAAGTTGTGGGGAAGGGGATATATCTCAGCATGAAGCCCCTGGGTTCAACTCCCACCAACCTCCTCTCCAAAACAACAAAACAGAGACGGCACCATATCCATGATGTACCCTGCACCACTGACAAGGAGACTCCACTAGATCCCCACTCCCTAGTGAGAAGTCAGTTGCACTAACAAAAGTGAAAAGACTCTTTACAATTTAGAACGTATGCACATCAGTGCAGTGAATGCAATCTTATCTTTTTGTGTACATGTAGGTTTTCCCAAGGATTATGAAAATATTTGCTTATCCTATGAATTCTATTGGGGAGGCAGATATGAGGGGAAAACAGGTATTTGCTCTAGGATCTGTGCATTCCTTATTTTGTCTGTTTCCCAAGTCCTGACATTAACAAGGTGGGTGTCAGCATTCTGCCTCTGCAGTGAGTTAGTGTCAGTGTAATGAAACCCGAAGCAGAAGCATCACATTGATGAAGGAGCCCAAAGCAGAGATTTGTTCAAGGAAGGAGGGACTATAACATGCTGCAAAAATGGTGAGGAATTCCTGAAGGAAATTTGCGTTTGCAAACCAATGAAGAACAGAAAAGAGAATGAGACTTGCTTCCTAGTTCCTGTGCCGGGCTGTGTGCATATGATTTAGGTTCATTTCCAGCAGCATTTTTTGGCAAAGGAACACTGAGACGTTAAAGTTTACAATGATTTAGAGCTGGTGTAGGTGTCAGAATTAGCCTCAGTGGCACCTGTTACCGGTGTCCTTTAGGTTAGCAATGAACAGACAGTGACCTGGAGGCTTGGGGAAAATCCAGTCACAACCCAAACCAGTGAAGCATAAGACAAAATGCTTATGGTAGCTATTCAGACAAAATGCTTATTGCCATTTAGAGGCTTGGCTTTAGGGCAAAGCTTTGTAGCCAAGGAGCCATTCAAATGAGTGTAACCTGGAAGGTGACAGGTGTCCCAAGCCAGCTGGGGATGGCTGGGGGAAGCTCGGTGGGGGAGAGATAGAGCCTCCTGGGTGGCCCTCTGCCTGTGTGTCTTATGTCAGTGCATCACAGACATGCCATCATCGTACAACTGAGTCAGGAAGTGGGAAGGGCAGGAAAACCCTCCTTCAATTGTCTTAAAAGTAGTGAAGCGCTTATTTCAGGTCATTTCTTGAAAGAGGCTGAGATGGAAGCAAGAATTCAGAAGCGTTAGGAGCCGCTTTCAACACATAATCAAAGATGAAAGCAGCAAAAGTGAAAATGGTAAGATAGCCGCAGCCAGTGAAAAATCCGACCCAGGCTTCTGACTTCCCCACACTTTACACACAGGGAAAAAATTAACCACAGACCTCACTTTCTATGTTGATTTATGGCATATTATAATTTAAAGGCAAGAGTCCATAAAGATGAGCCTTCTTGCCACATCAAATGAGGCAAAGATACAGGAAGACCAAGGACATCACAGTGGAAGGGCGAAGTGAGGAAAGGGTGGATCCACTTAGTTAAATGTCCATCTTTGGGATGAGGCTATGGAGACGCTGATCCTGGTCCTCTGCTTTGCTTGTGCCTCTTCTAAGTTACCTGACTGGTCAGTGACTGCATGGTTGGCGGGAAAAAGCTACTTCACTATTACTTTACTTCTGTTTCATCACTTTAAGGAACCATGCTTAATAATGGCACTGAAGACCTCTAGCTAGGTTTCTGAATTTCTAGACTATCTTTTAAACTCCATTGTTTATGGATATCATCAAAGACATTTTGAGGAGTTTGTCAGGGCATTTTACCTAAGATAATTAACTCTTTACCTGAACATAACATTGCATGGATCTTGGCAAAAACCAATAATGACCAAGGGTAAACTCCAACCTATGCCAGAGAAAGTGCACACAGAAGCAAAGACTTTCCGCACAGTGCAGAGATTGCTGAGAAGCCAGCAGCCTTCTGGCCAATGATGTGCTTGCAGATAAAGACAGAAAATTGAGTCAACACAAATGAAGGTGAAAAGATTGCAATGATTATTCTCTACTGCTGACTGTTCAGATTGATGGGATGACTGCTGTCCTGAACATGAGCACAGATAGGCCCATAACAATCACAGCATGTTATGGGCCTATATATAAGTGTATAAATTCCCTCCCCAGAACACTACTGGTGCCTAATCTGCCTGCGGGGATGCCTACACCATAAACTCTGATGGAACCTCCCTGAAAAACTATCAAAAAGGTACAGACTGAGGTTCCCTTTTTATTTCATACTTGGATCAAAGTCCTTATGGAGGTTTGGTGGGAGAGAAGGAAGCACCTATAAGAATGGATTACAGCTCTACAATAAAACCTGGGTGTCAGGACTCAAGCCTTGAGTCAGAGAGGCTTGAGGACCGTTTTATCAGCGCCATTGCACGCAGCCACTGGGGCGGCTAAGCCTCTCAGAGACAAAAGGCTGCCTGAATCACTGTAACCTGCATGCAGACCTCAGTGAGAATGACAACACAAGTGATTCAGACCTCACAAATACATGAAAGCCACTTGTTTAAACAAGCTTTCAAAATTATTTCCAATTTTTCTAATTTATCAATCCAGTAATATGACAATGATCATCTGTTATTGTGGTTAAATCATAAATGCCCTTCAGAGGTGCATATGCTAAAGACTCGGCTACCAGGCTGTGGTGCTATGGGGAGGTGGTGGGGTCTTTAAGAGGTGATGATCTTCTGGGAGGAAGTGAGGTCATTGGGGGCGTGGGCTGGAAGGGGATATTGGGACTCTAGCGCCTCCTCTTCCTCCTTTGCTTCCTGGGTGCCTTAAGTGAACAGGTTCCTATCACTCTGCACTTGCACCATGATGGTCTGCCTTACCACAAAGCAATGGCACAACTTACGAAGAGAACAGATTTATTTTGGCTCACAGTTGCAGAGGTTTCAGTCACCTCTGCAACTGTGAGCCAAAATAAATCTGTTCTCTTCGTAAGTTGATTTGCTCAGGTATTTTGACATAGCAATGGAAGGCTGACAGACACATTTATGTACAAATTTTTGTTCAAATCTCTGTAACAATTTGAAACGTAATTACCTGCTACAGTTCATTAGGATTGTAGGCTGTCATGTGGAAACCAACTTTGGTTTCCCTTGGGTCCAATTGTAAGGAATTGGAAAAATATTTAATACTTCGGATAATGGGACACAAGTGCTCAGAAAGTTGCTGTTTTCACTTTAACCCATGAAAGATATTCATGAGCTACAGATTGAAGGCTTCTGAGTTCTGCCCTTTTCCAGGTGATGACTGGCCTGTAGGGCCTTGGAAGCAAGCAGTTTGCTCCTTCATTACATTGCTTAATACAAATAGAATTCTTTCTTATTTATAGGATAAACGGCATCTTGAAAAGGAATATGTGAGGGCTTTGGTAAAAGCCTGATTGAAATGCTGTTGCCCAGAAACAAGCCAGGAGTCTCACCTCACAATTTCTTGTTTACCTGGACACCCCCACATCCCTAGCAAAGCTGTTCTGGCCGAAGAAGCTATAGGAGGAATCTCTAGTCAGAGGGAGGGAAATTTACACTTAGTTTCTTCATTTCACTCTCTGCTCTGATAATATCAATAATGACATAATGTTTGTAGGGAGATGCTAAGAGGCATCGCTTCAAGTCTGAGGGTTGATGCTTTCCATGACTTTCCTAGTTGACTGGCTTCTGGCTTCTTGGAGATGACCCTTAAGTGGCAGCCTCAGGCCTCAGCAGAGCTCACACAGCTGAAGTGACTTGGCCCTGGGCTCCCACTGCTGGCCCAGCGTGCAGGTGGGGGAGGGTGGAAAAGGCTATGCTCCCTACAGGTCTAGGTATGACAGGGTACCAGCTCTCAGATACGTGCATCTACCCCAGATTTGGCTGCCCTGGAAGAGTAGGTGACCCTGACTAATGGCTGACTGGTGCTGTGAACTCTGTGCCACCTAAGAAGTTGAGCTGCGGTGACAGAAGAGATTCGCAGCAGGGGTGGTGGCTGAGACAGCAGCACGGACACATTTAGTTCTGACTTCAAGCCACTACTTTTCCTTTTCTAAGCCCTCCCATGCACGGCATCCGTTACCTTCACGGTAACCTTACAACATAAAGATGAAAACGATCTCTTTACAGCCAAGTCAGTGGAGGTCCAAGGAGGTCATATAATTTCCTCAAGGTCGTGACCGAGCCAGGATTGAAATCCAGGCAGTGTGATTGCAGCTCTTGAGCTGTGAACCATGCCAACCTACATGGAATGGTGCTTCCATCAGAGCCATAATGGCCCTGGGTCAGCCAGGAAACGCTTCAGCAAGGCCCGGGGAACAGCAAACTATTTGAAGAGTGACCATGTTAATGACCCATGGGCCAAGGCAGGACATGAAAATGGAAAGGACATGAGCGCTGGGAAGGAGTGAGACTCCCAACAACCTCGTAGCATCACCCTGCACCAGTCTCACAGGGACGAGGAACTCTGGGTAATTGGACAATGGTGCTGAGACACAAGGATAGCTCTTTACTATTCATGAGGCTCTTAGCATTTCTCTTCCAAATTAGACATCAAAATCATTACAGAAGTTAAGTAGGAAAGAGTGTTGGCTCCAGGAACCTTTTAGGTGCATGCTACAAATTACACGTTGTAAAGCAACGAGCGAGCATATAATAGTTGCTTTTACTACAGCGTACGAGGCAACCCGCATTCCCAGTGCCTTAAAATTAAAAGAAATAAATGTGAGGAAAAAAAGAAGAAGCCATGGGGTATAATGAACTAACAGAATACATTCCTACTCTCCAGTGATAAAGGACTTTTAGTGAATAACATTATTATGAAAGTAGTTATTTTTTTGAGGTCAGGGTGATGTCACTTGGATGGGAGAAAAATTCACATACTACTTGTAAACATTAGCACCTGCTGTGCTTCCAAATCTGCTTATGCATAGATTAGCAACAGAAAAAGCACGCACACACACACACTCTCTCCCTCTCTCTCTCGTTTTCTCTCCCTCCCTCTGTCCCTTACACATTTAGAAAGAAAGCTGTCACGTTTTAAATAAAGCTGAGACCTTAAATTCATGCCTAATGTTTCCATTGTGCTCGTATAGTTTTTATTTTTATTCTAGTCCTCCAGGTATTCTGCCCCAATAAACAATCTGAATCACTGGAAGAGCTGCAAAAGCTACAAAATGTTCACTCTGGGAACATTTTCCCCAAGTGTAAATTATTGGAAGGCTGTTTATATAATTCATGAAAATCTGCAGTCTCGTGTCCTGTTAATCTTGGTGAATCCACCCTACTGACACAATCTTGCTTTGAGTCTATGCTTAAAGATTGGATTTATTCCTTCAGCTTATCATGAAGAAAAAGAAATGAAATTGTACTTTCCGATGCATGTAATTTGGCGTCTGCACATATTTGCTGAGGTCTATCACCTCTATAGTTTTTCACTCTTGAATTTGTCAAGGCTTAAGCTAAGCAGGGCGAGTCTCTCCATACAGTTCTGGGGCTTTTTGATAATATTAACTTTATCATGTGAAGCTCTCATTCATTCCCAGTAACTTGATTTGCTGAGTGATTGCTCGCTACTCATCCCATAAGAACTGGGAACTACCACAATTTTTAAGTATTTTAGATTATAACAAGGCTACAATCATCATTTTTCTTTTAATGCTCTCCTCTATTTGGGTGTTTCTATCACAACAGGATTTGGGCTAAGTCATTTCAACAGGAAAAGCGCAAAATGTCCTCCCCTTCTGCGCCACGGCTTGCTGGTTGCTGAATGAATTCTGATTGTTTTTTTTTTTTTTTTTTTTTTTTTTTTTTTTTTTTGAGACAGGTTCTCACTATGCAGTTTAGGATGGTTTTGAATGTACTTTGTAGCCCAGGCTGGCTTGGAGCACACAATAATCCTCCTGCCTCAGCCTCCCAAGTGCTAGGGATTATAGGTGTGTGCCACCACGCCCTGCTTTGCTGTATGAATTCTGAAACATTTTCCCATAGAAAGGGAAAGAAGCAAGGATCCTGGAGCCTGCCCAGCTACCTGTTGTGGAGACTCACAGACCCGGGGTTAACTTGGTCTTCTCCTCCACTGCTGGACCCCAGGGGCAGTGCCCAGTATCTCTGGCCTGCTGGATACCCTACACTTTGTTCTTCCACTGCTGCTCCTAAGCTAACCCGCACTACTGTCCTGGCTTAGTTTCCCACAAGCAGCTGGGCTTATCATTCAATAGAAAAATGTATCATATTTCAATTCACTGCTTAAAGTCTTTTGATGGTTCCCCTGCCCTTCACCTATAACACACCCTGGCTTCCAACCCCATTCCACATCTCGGTATTATACCTCTCTCCCTTGTTTGCTATGTCACCACCAGTCTGGGTTTCTATATATTTTTTGAACAAAGAAAGCTCCTACCCACACGAAGCCTGCCTAGACTGCTTCCCCCAGACCTCTGTCAGCTGAGTTTCATTTGATCACACAGCTCTCAATCCAGAGACAGCTTTCCCTGCGGGGCCCATCGAAAGGGACACCCTGCTTTCACGGAAACACTGCCATGTCGCTGTTCTGTTTGCTTCCCACTTTAGGAATGAGTGAACAGCTCTTTGGGTGGTTGAAGGGTTGGAGGAGCAGTAGTTAACGGCCTTGTACTCTGTGAGCCAAAGAGCCCAATGGTCGGCTTCTCAGTGCTGGGGACGGTTTAGGTTTATGGTGCACCAGCCCATGAGTGTTGTGTGACCTAGCCCACCTGCCGCATTCTCCAAATCTGTCTGCCATCCCTATCATCAGAACAAGGAAAGACGAGACCCCTCAGAGAATGTGCATCAAACAGTCACTCACTTATAGTGGATCCGGACTCAGGCCTGTTCAGGGAGCTGATGATGACGAAGCCGAAACCTTCGTTCTCCTTGCGGTGAATGACCACGTCGCTGGTCTGCAGGCTGTGGGAGGTGAAGCCTTCGGGGGGAGAGGCGTTGCTGCTGGGGGCAGCGTGGTTGCTGTTGCTGTAGGTGGCGTAGTCACTGCGTGGAGAGCTGTGGTGGGTGGATATGGAGCCCGGGCTCCTCCCATTCTCTGGGCAGGGCTCCCCTGGAATACACATCACACACAAGGAGGCTGTTGTTTAACGAAGGTCTTAGACTGGCTGACTGCTGTGCAGAGCATTGGAAGGGCTGTGAGCCCCGGTGTGGAATCCCTTGGTCTGGACCCCATTCTGCTCTCTTGAAAATACAAGCAAAACCCCATGTGAACCCCTGTGTTGCCCCTGTTCAGACCTTGCTCTCTTTGGAACTGCAAACCCAGGACAAGGCTGACCCTTAGACCTTGAGCATCTCGGGTGCATCATACGTGACCAAAGATGATCCTAAAAGAAACACACAGAACCCTAAACTGCAGGGCAAATATGAATCAGTTACGGTTCAGAAGGGAATGCGTTTTCAGGGCCCCCCAGGGAAAGATTGTTTCAGTGGGTCTGGTGAAGATTAGGTACAGAAATCAGACCTTTGAGGAATGCAGCTATAGAGGTGTGTAGATAAGGTAGACCTAAGGAGCCTGGGGGGTGTCATTACAAAGTGACCTACCTTTTTGTTAAAGGTCGTACTTCTATTTTGTGATATTGTGAGAACCTAGAGTTCTTAATTTGTTTCATGTAGTGTGGGAAATGCATTCCTTATAAGTGTCTGCATGGCTTCTGTATGCTTACCGTATGTCAATAAAGTGTTTTATAAAGTGCTTTTTTTTCATTAAAAAAGTTTGCTCATTGTAAGATCAAATCTAATAATGATACCGGGCTAAAAAGTTATGAATTTTGAGTCTCTATGGAGGCGTTGGAGCTTTTGCTTATTTATATTCCATATTACTAAAGATAATCTATTCATCAAAGGCCAAATCGACTCCTCCACCAGAAAGGAAGCACAGAGGGCAGAATGACGGAAAGCTGGCAGCCAAGCAAAGCCGGTTTCTGAAATGAAAGCTATTCTGTCATCCAGAGAGAAGGTTTTCATTTTAATTTATTTATTAGCACTGTATTAAAATAACTGAAGCGAGCACCTAGAATACTGTAATTAAAAACAAGACTCTTTCGTTTCCCTCTTCAAGTTCAGTTAATGTACTCAACAGCGTTTATGGAACAGGAATTACACAATGGAAGGTGATGACCATTAGCGATTCCTTTTTGGGTCTTTCTAGACATTGTCTTCTGCTTGGAACCACATAAGGTATCTCACATGGCAACTCACAGAGAATCAGGCAAAGCTCCGGCGGGAGCTCTGAGCCTCACAAGCTGAAGTTGTAGCAACCTAGACGGTAGTTTGGGTCTGTAGTGGCCCTAAACGGCCCTGTGTAAGTGGCCATGAACCACTGGTGGTCAGGGCCTTGTGGGAGGTCTTCTGGTCCCGGGGGTGTGTCCCATGCACTCCCTTCCTCTCCTCACTGCCTGAGTGACACTGCTCATTCACATACTCCTGAAGGATGCGCTGCCCCTGCCCACAACAGCAGGGCCCCTGGCTCCTGAACTGAGGCCTCCAAAACCATGAGCCGACAGAAACCTGTTCTCTTCATACACTGATGTATCTCAGATATTTATTATGGTAACAGGAAGCTGATACCAATGCTAAACGAAAAAGAACTAAAACTGTAAGGCATGTTTTGTTACCCTGATACCCAAAGAAGCAGTTGCATTTATTCACATTCCAATTTTGAAAGTGGCCTTTCATCGGTTAAAAATTAAAGCAAGACAAAAACAAAAACAAACAAAAAAAACCACAAAGTGAAATGCAAAATAACTAATTAATAAAATGAAAAGGGCTTTACAAACATGCTCATTTCTTGTTTATAATTATGGAGTGAAAGAGATGCAAGCTATTGGTTTTCTTATTTGATAAATTTGAGTTTTCCCAATTAACAGAGATTTTAATAAACAAAAAAGATGCTTTTCCTTTGTAAGAAACCTACCAAGGTCATGAAAAAACAAAATGTCAATGTCAAAGGCTTGCCCTTTTTGGAACTAGAATTTAAAATTTCTGTCTCTAAAATGCACCCTCCCTGTGAGGAACACCATCCAGAGACAAGCTATTTTTGTGTTGGCAAAGCACATGTCCTTTATCAGTCCTTGCGCAAGTTGGAAATAAAGTGATTAGAGATAGTCTGGAAGAAGAAAAACAAACAATTATTGTGCTGCTACATTAAATTGAAAATCTCCCTGAGTTATTGAACCAAATCAGTAACTAAATGTCATAGGCAGTGACAAGAGAGATCTCATTTTCTGGCTGTCATATTTTAGGGGGTCGAGAGCTGTGGTTGTCAGTAAATCAGCAACAAAGAGAAATTATCTGTCTTTGTAGTAAATGGCTGGGAGTGGCTGTGTCACCAGCTCTAGAGGGAGAAAAGAAATCATGGGCTGAACCAGCTTGCGAGGTCCCGGTAAGCAACGGAGCCAACTGTGCGTGCAGAATACTTCTTGATTGCGTTTGGACTCCTCCTTCAACCCCCAGAAGAAAGTTCCTTATCTTTAGCAGAACGAGCATACTTTAAATCAAGAAGTTCAGATAACTTCTAAGTTCCTTCTGGGATTGCTGGGGTCCCTGACATTTGAAAATTGGCACCACGATTGTCTCTGAGGGCTGGAACTCATCTCCTAACTCTGTTTCACGGCTCATGATCCAAGTGCGACTGCCTTTCCAACAACTCCTGTCTGGTTGTTTCAGAACAATACAATAAAATGTCTGAGGTGACCAGATACCCTGGGCATTAAAAAATTCATTTCCAAGATCCCTGTTGTAGTCTTCTAGTTCATAGTGAAAGTACAGTATTCAGTCATTTAGTGCTTGCTAAAGTCAAGCAACTCATTTTTAGGTTAAATTTCCATTTCATGTCCACCAGCAATCCTGGAAATCATCGCGGCTGACCGGGTCCCCCTTTTGGAAGGGTTGGAGTTGTCAACAAAGCCTACTGGGTGAGACATGCATAGCAGAAGGATCTTTTGCTTCTGGTTTGTGCAAGGCCAGCCTAATTGTTAAAACTAACTCCACTAATTGTTAAAACTAACTGCCAATATTCATAGTAGGGAGATTTCACAGAAATAGGGATTTCTGGTTTCTCTTGAAATACTTGGCAATAAACAGCCAGAACTGGGTACTGGCTGCTCCTTTCCCTGGGTATGTGGTATCCGCTCACCATGGTCCTTGTCATTTCCAGTGCCTGTTACAAACACCAGATTTACACATTTATTCACTCACTTACCCAGAGCATGAGGAGCCCCTCAGGGCTGAAGGGACTTTAGCCAGAACCTTCCTTTTCTTCCTAGACCAGACTCTGGGCACCACGACTCTAGGATTCTGTAACTGGGGGTACCTTGCCTGATTCAGACTGAGACTGAGCCTCTTCTCAGATAGCGCCCTCGAAGAACATCAGCCCTGCAGCTGGGCATACCTTGCCTTGGCACCTGGCCGAGGCAATGGGGCGCATGTGTGGATGAACTGTGACACCTGGGTGTGTGTGCCAGTCCCTCATAGTACCTTAGGGTGCAGAGGCAGCCCAAGGTATGGCCCTGCAAATGTTCAGAGCTCCCAGTCTGCAAGGATTTGGGTGAGTACTTCTGACTCAGACTCCTCACAGCAGACACCTTAGTGAAATGGGTGACAAAGGACAAGGGATACATTCAAAATGGACAAAGCAAGGTGACCAGGACTGTGGGCACACTTGTGCCCAGCTGCCAGAGAAGCCTTCCCTTCCTCAGCATTGTGCTGAGAACGAGACTTCCCCCGGGCGTCAGGGAAAGATGCTGGGCTTCCAGACCGACTCTAACATGTTTTGATTAAGTCATGAAACTTTCTCTTCACATCAGTTCAGATTTACACTTCAGGGATTCCTCAGAGACACCCCCTCCTGAACAAACGGTGCACATTCAAAATAATGTGTCAGGAGGTTGAGTATCTCAAAGCTGAGCCACCAAATACATAAATATTTATACTTCCAGCCTAATAATTAAGGCTGTTTCACCGGTACCCTTAGGGGCAAAAATGCAAAGAAGGTACCAGAGCGGGTGGTGTATGGAAGACATCTTCTCTCAAAACGTGTTCGAGGTGTAAGGTCGGCGCAGGGCGTGGGTGGTAAACAAACCCGAGGCAAAGCTGCTTCCTTACCTAACCACCGCTCTCCTTGGAAGATCTGGCTTGCCATGGCCTAGCTAAAATGTTTGCTTATCTTTGCCGTGTACGTTAGGGTTAGGGTTAGGGTTAGGATTAGTTGATAACTTCACGTTGGGAGCAGGCTTCTGTGTGGTTTTAATTGTTGTTGCTAGCCTGCCTGTGTCTCTGGTACAGCTGCGGTCTTTTTCAGAAGCATCAGTTAGGAAGCCGGAGGCCTCTTCCCTGCAGGTGAGGAAGGGAATTTGCAGGAAGCCAGGGGGCGAAGGGCAGCTGCAAAGGCCTCATCCCCACCACCCTCACCCACCCCAGCCCTTTGTGCACCGTGCTGCCCTCCGGAACCATAGCGGCACTGATCGCCGGCTTCAGCTTTGAACCGTCTCATCCTAAGCCAGGCTTGCACTGCCCGCCACTACCTTGTTCAGGAAAATGTAGTAACAGTAACAACAACAACCACACCAACAACAGCACTCCCCGAAAAGGCTTCTCCGCAGTCACATCCACTTGTAGTTGTCCTTTCTCACTCGGGAGAAAGCGCAGCTATGGAAAAGTTCATCTGTACACGCTTGGAAATCTCTGGACTCTGTTTTTAGTCCTTTGCTTTCCTCTCAAAGTCGCCTTGGATGAACTGAATCATTCTCAGCACTGATGAAGCTTTCAAGGAAGAGTGGGCTGAACAATCTCGGAGACTCTTCTGGTGTGAAGGAGTGGTTTACAGCAGAACAATCTCAAAAATTAAACGCGCTTGAAATACACTCAAAGGCTGAACGCGGTAATTTGGTAAGAATACAGGAAAGGACAGCTTCACGGAAGTCACGTGAATACCTTCGTGCAGCACGGGGGACCCTCCAACAGCTTGTGCTGATTGGAATAAAATTTAATTTGCCACGATCAACCGGTGGCAAGAAGAGCATGAATAGTTCTGTACTTTGCAGTATACTTCCTTGAAATCAGGTATCTTTTTAATTTATCTTTAGGTTACAGGACATATAGCATAGCAAGCTTTTTATTAAACATCACTTTGAAAGGAGAGAAAGTTAAATGTTAACTGTGCAAGTGCTGACCGATGGTGTCTTGCCCGAAGCTGAGGTGTATTTCGGGTCAAGTGTCTGCCACAGATTCCAGGAGACAATGGCCCTCTTAGCAAACCCCATCTTACGGAGAGATACAGCAGCCTCTACTGGAGAGGGCTGATGGACCTTCTGACTTGGCTTTTAAGGGATTGCCCATCCTCAAACCTAGTCTGGAGAGAGTCAAAGAGAAGAGGACTTTTGGTTACGTGAATGAATGGAGTCATTCACAGCCTGTGATGAGCAGGTGACCCTTTATGGATTCCAGCGTGGTGTGGATCAGTACTTGGGATCCTGGTGCTGGGGTTGACACTCACAAAAGGTCAGTCTTGGAATGTGTCGGGGACAGAAACAGTGTCTACACAGGGGACGAGCAGCTGAAAATGTTGTGAAGAATGGCCCCCGTCTCCGTGGTGTCGGGAACTCTGAGTGGACTCCTGGGCACGCTGCCAGTCCTCCAGCCTCAGTGTCCTAGTCTGAGATGGAGAGCTCGGGTCATTTAGAACCGACGAGTAGGGGTAGTCCAGGGGCCAGTGGAGATGCCAGCAGGAGGCGGGGCAGGAGGTGGCCGTGGAGAACGGATGGAAAAGCTGCTTGTGTGACTCACAGGCCTGGACATGGAAGAGCTTCGACTCCCAACTCCTCCAGTGCACAGATTACAAAAACAGCGTGGTGCTTAAGACAAGCAGATTGCTTAAAAACATAACTCTTTTTGGGGGGTTGTGATGGTGAAGAGAAAAAAATTAGATCATATTATGAATATGTGGGCTGACTTATAACAGTATGTCTTCAGTGGATTCTTTTATGAAGCCAAGGAAATGGTTGTAAAGGGAATAATTATCCCCAATTCAACTGCTTCGTAAGTTTGGAGCTATATGAATTATGTTTTCTCCAAGCCAGCGCTGTATTTTTCTAAGCAGGGTAACCGTTCAGGGTAACCGGTTGTTCATTGTTACCTTTTATCACACTTTACAATGAAAGCTAATTTTCCACTCTGGTTTTCTTATGATAGTATCAAAATACCAGAGCTTTCTGTTTGTAAACACAATGAGAAACATTTCCAAAAGACGTATTTTTCCATTGTTACAATCTTCCTCTTATACCTACATCCACCAGAGAGCAAAGAGCATACCTCTGCTAAATCAGCCCTGGGCTTGGTTAGCACTTTTTAATGGCTGCAAATGGAATGTAGGCCTCAAAGACTGCTTGGAATTTTGTATTATTGGAGTGACAGTCTACTTGCAATGTCACAGTTATTCTGGACTCTCTAGGTTGTTCTTTTCTGGTATAACAGTGATTTTTTTTTGCGGTGCCCTCGCCATTTCTCACAAAGGCACCTCACCCCTGGCCCGGGCCCCTGCCGCAGCTCCAGGTACCCACCTCCGCATAGCACCTTTCTTCTCACAGTGAGGTTCACCTGCCCGTTGCGGGCCGCGTGGTGCATAAGGTCGATGACATAACGGTGGGTCTTGCCGGCCACTGGGATGCCGTCCACGTAGACCAGCTCATCCCCTGGGTGGAGGCGACCATCTCTGTCGGCTGAGCCCATGGCGATGACGGCTCCAATCAAAATCTAGAGGGGCAGAGAGGAGAGGACTATCATGTTACATATCCATGCTTGAGCTGCTGCTAGATCACAAGGAGCAGGAGGCCGGGAGGATGCCCTTCCCCACTCTCAGGCTGCCGACTCCTGGAGGAATAAATGTCTCTGATGGACTGCTGATAGCCGTAAAGCTTGGGGGACATTTGCTTCCTGCATAATGAGCTATCACCTGCAAGGAAACATCTAACTCAAAATAATCTAACCTTAGCTGGCCAGCCCACATACTCTGCATTGAAACGAGGTGGAGACCAGGTGCCACCTCCAGTTCTTACTTGTGCACTTTGCTAAGGCTTCTTAGCCTCTGTAAGTGTAATTCCTCACTTGAAAAACGGGGGAAATAATATGAGGACCAATTGCAAGGGGTTTTGGGGAGAATGGAATGAAATAATGCACAGGATGTGAACATCTGACATTTTTCCAGGCCACACAGGGAGTACTCAAAAATTGTCAAGGAGAGAGCCAGGCATGGTGGCTTATGCTTGTAATCCCAGAACTCAGAAGGCTGAGGCAAGAGGATTATTTCAAGTTTACGGGAAGTCTAGGCTACACAGTGAGTCCGGGCCACCCTTAACTACATAGCAAGATCTTGTCTCAACAGGGAAAAGGCTGCCCCCAAACCCAAAAAACAACCACAACAAAAATGCCAAGGAGAAACTAGCTACAGTGTGTTTTTAAACTCTGATAGAAGTTCAAGATTTTTGTTATTGTTGGTTTTTTGGCTTTGCTTTGAAAGGCTGGAGGAAAAAAACCAAACCAAACCAAAGCAAACACAAAGCAACAATAGCAGTTGCTTTTTCCTGGCCAGATGACCTGCTATAGGATGTGTCAGTCACAAGCATGCTCTGGACACTCGCCCGTGCCTCTGGATCTTCCTTAACAGTGCTCTCCGTGCTGGACCTGTGTGTCCTGGACCTGTGTTTGGTGGAGTCATGGCCACCATGCCAGGAAGCAGGAGGTGCATGTCTGGGGACTGCAGCAGCTGCTGTGATTCCCTGAACTAAGGACTTCAGTGACTCATAAGGTTCCCATGCTCCATGAGAAAGGCTCTGTTCAGTGTTCATTAGCAAGAATCTTTTTCTGTCTCGGAGGAAAGAAACCAATATGAAATATTTCACTTTTGCTGTTTAACTCTGAACACTTTTCCCAACTGATGGACCACAGACTTTCTTTCCTTTGGCACCCAGTGTCAGAAGGTAGAGGTCAGTATCAGCTTGGGAGCACTGCAGGGCTCGTACTCCAGGATCTGAACACTTAGGGGTGACCTCTGGCTCGTGAGCTAGTTTCTTTCAGACATAATAATTTCCTTCGAGTCCCAGGTCTGTGGGCTCCACTTGGATTCCAGCTGTCTTGCAGAAAAGCTCTATCCTGACCTGCAGGCTGCAATCTCAGGCTTGGCAGCAGCCTGACCCCTTTGTTCCTGGTCACTTTGTCACCATGGCACCAGATCTGGAGGCTCAGCTCTTTTCAGCTGCTGTATAGCTAAAATTACAATCGGAGCACTTTCCAGGCTCAGTCTATTGAATAACTTCTTATTTTAGAAAAATAAAATTTCCCTACACTACCGCTGCTTTCCTCCTATTCCTGAGGATGTGGAACAGAATTTCTGCCCTGTTGAATATTAGCGTTCTGATGAGTGATTCATTATTGATATCAAAGGAAAGGCTCGAACCCCTGCCTTAGATGGGCTCCACAGCATGGCTCTCTCCTAGCTGTGACCCACTGCAGCCTTTTGCTATAATCTGGAAGCTGGACACACTTCGGATAGTGTCTGTTTTCTCTTCTTGTCAGGCCATCTTGCATTTATGAATTTCTTTCTAAAGATGTTCCAATCTAGTCTTCAAAAGGTGTGGCCCACAATGGAATGCTTCAAAGATTTTGAAAATCCTTTGTGCAAATCTGGTTAAAATGCATGTTAACATCTCCACTGCTGCAGGCCAAGCTGCATTTTGTTGGGCGAGCCCAGAGAAAATGCTTCAACCTTTAGACCTCTGGAACATTTAAGAGGGAGGACTTACAGCTAGCTATATTTTCTTAATTTTTTAAAATAGAGTTTTAATAAGTTATCAATTTTAAGTGTAGTTCTGATTCTAACAAAAGTGAAACAAAAAACGGGTTATGATTGAGCCATAGCTGCCTCTGGGCTCTTGCACCGAAGCAGCAAGGATGGTGTCTCACGGCCCTCCTGCTATAGAGAAATTCTTGTGGCCCTCCTGCTATAGAGAAGCAACCACATATTCTGAACTCTTGAAGTTATACTCCGTGTGGGCAGCTTAATGTCAACATCGATTAAAAGGAAAGCCTCAGTAAATACTGCTTTCCGATGATATTGGTATGACACAAGTTACTCTCATTAATTCATCTCTTTTCTGCAAATATTCATTGAGCCCAGGGGTACTTTCAAGGGCTAGGGCATCAATAATTGATAAACAAGAATCGATAAACAAAATCCCTGCCCTGTAAAGTTTCATCCCAGTGACAATGACAAATGATAAATATGTAAATTACAGTCTGCCACACGGCAGGTACCATAGAGAAAGCACAGCAGGTTGAAGGTGGTGTTAAAATCTGGTCAAGGTGCTGCTAGAGTGGGTTAGAGAGGGCATCACTGAGAATTTGACGTGTGAAGATTAGAGTCCACTGAAGGCCATTTATAAAAAACTTTCAAGCTTTACCCTTTAAATCTTCCTATAACTTGCTCTATCAGATCCTATATATTTATGTCTGAAATATATATTAAATTAATACTTCAATTATCTAAATATCCAGGGGTGATGGATACCTGTAATCCCAGTACTCAGGAGGCTGAGGCAGGAGGATCACTGTGAGTCCAAGGGCAGCCTAGGCTACAAGTAAGAAGGCCAGCCTGAACTGCACAGCAGAACCCTGTCTCAAAAAATTTTGTCTAAAAAGTAAATCCATGTTTATATCTCTTAACACTGCAGTATAAATTACTATGGAGTATTACTTAGTATGCAGTATTAAATCTGTACATCATTATTCAATCACATAGAGTTTATAAATATGTAACATTACATGGTACTATGAAGTTTACCCGCGGTGTTTATCACGTAAATTTTGTGCTACACACTTTAGTATTGGGCATTCCTTAGGACACAGCCTCACGTATATGAACACTATCATACAATTACATTACACCGTGTTCTCCACTTTATTTTCCCACGAGGGTCTCATAGCCAACTTGAGCTGAGTCAGGCACCATGCACTCCAGACCGGCAGGCATCAGCGCAGTCGTGCTCCGCCGTGCAGGGCCCACTGCACTTCCCGTCCCTCAGGGAGCCCTGCTGCTGCTGGGCAGGGCTGACCACTTGCTGTCCCGTCCTCCAGCTCTCCTGCTGCTGCTTCCCCACCTTTGGCACCTGCATGCACTATACAATATTTCACCGCGGACCCACAGAGAGCGCTGTGGGACCCTCTGTGCAGGAGCAAAACACAGTTTTTTCTCTTCACATGTGATTTGTGCACTTGATGCGTCCCATTGCTTCCTGCTTGGCCCCTTCACTGCCGGGGCTGGTAATGCAGGGTCCCCTCTTGCATGGTAACCCTCTCAGCTTCCCAGAGGACACTTAATCGGGCCCACGCAAGTTCATGAGAATGTGCTGCTTCCAGCATCTGACCCTTCCAGTGGGGAGTTCGCAGACTTTGGGGGGCAGGGGAACAACCCCATGAGCTCTGCATGATCCACACCTACGGGTGGGTGGCGGGTGCTGGTCCTGGTGCAGTCACACTCTCAGGACCATGGCTCTGACGCTGTGCTCCGTGTGGTGACCATGGGACCTCTGGTCCGACTGGTCCTGACCCAAGTCCCAGGAGGACTTCCCTCGGGCAGGTGGCCCCCACTCTCTGACCCTCACGCTGCCACTTCCCAGGGCTCCAGTGTTTGGTCTGGGTTCCCATCTTCCTGCTGGTCCTGCTGGTCTCTGCTTAGTGAACTGACCTGGCCAGTGCGCCTTGGCCCACCCTCCCTTTGTCCTTGTTGGACTCCTGGCCTCTTCAGGGAGGGCCTTTTCATTCTGTGCCCCTTGCTTTGGCACCAAAGGAACAGCTTAAGATCCACAGCCCTGCCTTTCCCATTGCGCTCTCCAGCGAACAAAGGGGCTAAAACCACTCCGCAGCTCCAAGTGTCTCGGCTGTGAAGACCTGAGCAAAGCAGCATCCGTGGGAGGAACGCAGCTCCCGCGGCAGTGGCCGATGCCCAGGAAGCCAGGGCAGAGGGAAGAATGCTTAGAAGAAACAAAACCCACGCCACCACTCAGGCCTGTTAATTCTTCCCTACCTACTGCATTTGGGTCCAACCCTGGGAGATCTGCTCCTCTGGAACTGTCGCCTGCCTCCTCTGGCTCTACGACAAGCTTGCCAGGCTCCTTCCTTCTGAAATCCTCCGTGAGCCCGCGCCAGGCCCCGTGCAAAGGTGCTGTCTGCCATCCTAGTCTTGCTGCTTTTTCCCATCTCTTTTTAGCTCACAGCTGGAAATTTTATGTTTGTTTCTCTCTAGCATTTTTTTTTTTCATTTTTCCTTACCTCTATTGTTATTTAACTGTGAAAAGTATTTCCTTTTGCTGGAAAAATGCTCACACGTTTTGTCTGATCCAGAGTCCTGCTGTTTACTGTTGTCATGTTGTAGGAGCCTCACGGGATGTCAGTACTGTTTCACATACAAGGAGGCAGAAACCCATCGGGGTAACCTGTCAGACCTCCGTGGTGGGGACCGAGGCACCTGATCCGCCCCTCCTTGGAGCATCGGCTTTGCTCACTGCCCCAGGATGTGAGGTGCAGCACTGCAGGGAGCAAAGGCTGCTGAGGGGAGGTCTTTGTGGAGAACTCTCTCTGCCCAATGCAGTTATTCTGGTTTCAGGGCTCCTTTTAGGCCGGTGACATCCAGGAGATTTAGGATTCCACTTTATGGCTTAAGGGTAGAAATTATCTTGCCACAATGTGTGTCTATGTCTTAAATCATTCCAAGAAGGAACAAACAGGAATACGTCTAAATAAACACAATAAGGACAACCAGCAATCCATGTAACACGAAGAGGCCGATCATGAAAATGTGATGTGAGGAGAAAGGGCTGGGGCTCAGGAGGCCTGACATCTGAGAACCTGGGTGCAAACCAGGCAGGCTGGGGTCCTGAGGCTGCGTGAGAGCATGGCACACACTCACCCCGAGCTTCGGTTGGAGCTGTGTGGGGGGAATTGGTAACAATCCCGGTCTCTCCTGCCAAGCAGCATCTAGCAGGCCCTGTCTCTTCCTAAGGACCAAGGCTACGCTTGTCTTCCCGATGATGCGGTCAGGCGGGCCCTTCTCCTTCCAGGGCAGACAGGGACAGGCGAAGCTAACATTTACTGAGTAGGGTACTGGCTTAGCCCCTCACCCCAAATGATAAAATATGAACCTGGGGGCCCGGCAAAGTAAGAATTTCATATTTCGAAGACTAAAGTAAGTATCATGGGAAGAATCAAAACTGTTGCTTTGCCGCATATTTATTTCATAGCTTAATGTTTTATTTGCATTTATATACAAAAGAAGGGACTTGACAATATGTTCAGTGCTGAGAGCTAATAAAGATCATGGCCTGGCCCTAGTTGTTGGCTGCTGTGGCATAAAATATTTATATTTCCAATTTTTTTCAATCCAGTCCTCCCAGATAGGCCTTTCAAAGATGGCGGCTTAAGGAGGCAGCACAGGGGCCACCAGGCATTTTGGGCACAGTGACCATGCCTAGCCTGAAAGGGGCCACCTCTTAGCCTCCAGCTGTTGTCAGAGACTGAGACAAGTTCAAGGATGCTAGAGCCATTTTTTCTTTCTTTTGAGAGAAGATCAAAACTTTTAATATGTGAAATGAGTTAGAGCTCAGCAGTTTTAAAACCGGCTCTGCTTCTAGGCCAGGGTAATTCTCCAGGGGCCTACATTTAGAGGCCAACAGGAAATATAAGCTCCTGATCATTATTTATTCTGAGAAACACAGTGACAGTTTTGTCTTGGTGAAGAGTGCTCTCTTCAATTCCGTTCAATACATATGTTGTACACAGCTCTGGGCTTGTCTTGGAGGACGTAAATACCAGTAACCACAGTTCTCACCTTAAAGAGGCCCACATTTTGATAGGATGTCAGTTAGTATATTCTGGAATAAACAGACACTTGTCTTTCTGATAAATTCCTTTAGTTGGTATGTTTGAGGAATTATACAGGTTTTAGTGCAATGGATTCAATCTGAGTTTGTCTTTATTGCCCATATCACACAAATAGTATGATGTTACCACATAATGGTATTTTATTTTGAGCATGGGGTTTTCATTTGTTTCAGCCCTTTGGGATCTTTTAAGCTTATAGTTTCATAATAAAGAATTTTGCTTCAGTTGGAAGAAAGGTTTGATGGTTGTCCCTGGTTCTTGGGAGATAATCTCTGAATTTTTGGAATAGGAGAATCTTCTTTTACCGACCTGATAGTTTTAGGATCAGAAGATGATTCAGGGAGCTCCAGCCCCATCAAGAGTCTTCATGAGGACTGCATGCCCGGAATATCAACCATGTCACAAGAGGGTGGGCACTGTGAGCTGTGTGGTATCAGCCTGGCCTCTGGGAAGAACAAATTGAGCTCTGATAGTAGTGATTTGATCAACCATGCCCACATAATGAAGCGCTGGTAGAAAACCTGGGTGCCACAATTTGGGGTCAATGCTGGAGGGTCACTTGTCTAGAAGGATGATTGAAGATTTACGTTTGAAACTTTCTCGACTTTGCCCCACACATCTCCTCTTTTGGCTGTTTCTGATTTGTACCCTTTTGTTATAGTAAAACTACAGTAAAACTAACCCTAAATGGGACACTCTCCTGAGTCTGAGTCGTCCCAGGAGATGATCGGACTTGAGGAAGGCTGTGAGTTCTCCAATGGCCTGAGAATGACCCGCTCTGTCTCTTTGCTTATAGTTCTTAAGAATAGCCATAGAACATTCTGAGAATATCCTGAGATGAGGAGGAGCCAGCTGAAATACCCTGAGCTGCGTTCCAGTTCCCGGTAGAGTGGGGTCTCCAGGGTATAAAATCAGTGCTCATAGGGTGCTGATTTTGGGGGTTCCTCAGCCATGATGCAAGTGAGCTATGAACAGTTGAGACTCTGTCTGTCCTTGCGAGCTCTCTTGAGCCTAGCTCACAAGGAGGCTTATGCTCCTGTAGCTCCTTGCAAACTACGAGTCCAGTTCATGTCATCTCCCGTGTGTGTGAATTTCCTGCCTCACTGAATGCAGGCACATCGGAAAATAGTACACAGTGAACCTGCTTCACAGAAGGGACCCCTGTATTTATGGCTCTGGCTAAAGTAGAGGAACTTTGTGAAGACTCTTCCCCTGGGCTTTGCCATTTAAAACCCATTTTAGTTGGTGTCAGAAGTCCTGGGCAGAGGGGGCAGTCCGGAAAACTTCAGTTTGGCCAACTCTGGATAATGGCACATTTGACATTCATGTATTAATAAACAAAGGAGATGAAGTCTGTGCTTAACGGGAGTTTAAAATCTTGCTGGTCAAACAAAATAGGCAGATGTATGAACATGTCAGAGGAAGCTGACCTGGAGGAAGCTGAGGCATCAATATCCCCTGGAGGCAAGGGGGTCAGGTAGAATAAATGCTTATGCAGAGGAAGGTCCTTCCCGATATTTTTAGCTCTTTACATGTAAAACAAGATGAGTTGTAGCAGAGAATGAGGCCAGAGCGCCAACCAGAGGACTGAGAGTCACACAATCAGAGGTCACAGGAGGAGAGGAATGAACTCTGAAGAGGGAAAAGGGGAACCAAGACCTGAGACCACCCAGGGCTTGGTCCCTCAAAATCTGAGGTTACGTGAGCCGTTTTTTTAACCTCAGTATTCTGTCTCATCTCAAAACACTCAGGAAAATCCCGCCAATGCTTGGAAACACACTCTCATCTGTTGTTTGGTAGATGGGAAATTAGTGACACGCTGGTCAATTATTTCCAGTAGGCAACGATCTTCAAGGAATAGCCCCTTTCCCCAGAGTGCCCTCATGCTTGGAGGCCACACTTGGCTTCTTGGGGCTTTCTGCAGGCAGAGGCCTCATCAGTCACACAGCCCAGCTCTCATGGGCAGAGGAAGCTTCTCTGGGGTCCCATCCTGTTCTCAGCGACTCTGCTTAAATGACCCTCCAGAGAAGGCGCTCACCGTCTATGCATCCACTTCACCTTGGACGGTTTTAATTGTTACAAGAATAAATAAATAGATTCATTTATTGGATTGACATTTTTTTTTTCTTGGAAATTTTCACTTGTTAGACTGACTTCTTTTTCTTGGAGATTTCAGTCTTATTTTTATTTTTGGAAATAATCTATTGACATGGGAAACAAAACTGAAGATAAGAAACACATAATTGACAATATAAAGAAAACTCCACCAGAAGCTTTAGTGTATTTTGACTTTGTGACTCCTGGGAGCTGTTTCAAGAGAAAGCCCTGCGGTACCCTCACCCTGCAGATGAGGAAGCTGAGGCCTGGTGTCTGCTCTGAGCAGGCTGGGGAGCAGCCGCTAGAGCAGGGGTGCTGGCATTAGAATGCACTCCTTCGGACTTCAGGTTTCCAGAACTGTCATGGATTCGATTTGATTGCACTGAGTACAGTTTCAGGCACATCTTTCACAACGAGTGTTTTAGAGCTGATATTTTAATGCGTTCTTATAGAAACAGCCTTCTGTGTGCTAAGGACTACTGTTATTTTGCCCTGAATACACACACAGATATGGATTTCTCTATCACCCTTCCCGAATGTCCAATACTGCACCAGCTGGCTGCCTTCGTGAACGTCTCCTCATGGTAATCCTTTAACTCGAACCTGTTGAGACTCCACAGCTCTGAACTTGAGTATGCTTCCACTTACCCCTGTGCTTACTCTGCCTTCTTTTGGCTACAAGCACACTTGCTCCTGACTTCTCAAGTCTCCTCTGTTCGGTCACCCTGCTCGTCTACGACCTACCCCACAGGAAGACCAAGGTTCCAGCGCCATCAGATAACTGGAATACGCAGGAGGAACTCATCCACCCTAAGGGAGAGTAATATCTATCCTGGTGATTTATGATATGATTTTGTTATGCAGAAACTTGCTGTTGTGAGATTTTTTTTAAACTTTTTTTTTCTGATACAGGGGATCAAACTCATGACCTCACGCTTGCCAGGCAGGCGCTTATGCCACTGAGCTAAATCCCTGGCCCCCTCCCCCTTTTTTGAGAACTTTTAAATAAGAATAGCAAGGGGAAAAAAGATTTGATATTTCTTATGCAAGGTCTCACCACGTCCTTTTCAATGTTACCCTGAACGTTGTCTTCCCCTGTGTTTGCACACACAACAGAGCAGAAAGTGCGGAAATAAAGGGGATTCAACTTACTGGCTGTCCAGGCTCATCTCCTCCGAGGATTCTGAAGCCAAACCCAGACTCCATCCTCCGAAGGTGAACATCCAGCTCCTTGTAGTCTGGACCTGGCATAGAGAAGATCCCGCTGAGTCATGAATCCGGCCTCCTCCCCACCCCAAGGAGCTGCACACACAATGGGAAGGTAATTCCGTGCAGGTGATCAATGGGGATGCTGTTAGAGTAGATGCAAAGCGTAAAGGATGCAAAACTATATGCAGCAGAGACGTACTATTGTGGAGCCAGGGTGCTCCTGGAATAACCGTGACCAGTTAAGGTCATTACGAGGATATCCACAGGAAAGAACGCCCGAGCTTTCTGTGTGAAAACATGGATACTTCTGTGCTTTTAAATTTTCTTACGAGCATCAGGATGGCTCTCAAGAGGTTGGGTTGTGACTTGGTGGAGGGAGAATGTGTGCTCTGACTGTCTTGGCCATGAGAGAAAACAGATGGTTAAACTGGGGCTAGCTGGTAGTTTACTGGGGTCTATGATTTGATGCATCTAATGTGTGTGTAGCTGTGCAGGGCATAAACCTATACCTATGGAAAGTGTTAAAATTATAAAAATTAGAAAATACAGACCATAAGCTTTTCTCTACTGAGGTATAAGTGAATTGCTTGCTTTTATAATTCTTTTATTTTTATTTATTTTTTGTAACTTACAGGTAAAAATTCTTCTGGATCTAAAATAAACTCTGAACCCCCAGATATTTCAGGATGGGGAAGCCGTAGTGGACGACTAACTTCATGAGTGTGCTCAAGGGAAAGTCGAGGAGCAGCACCTACCACTCTGAAGTCGGTGAAGGAATGGAACACACCGGAGCATGACCTGGAGAACTCCTGAGTGACACGTTTTCACCCCGTGAATTAAAAATATATGGAGTCGTTTGGCTTTCTGAGGGGAACATGCTCCCTGCTGCTGTGTCCTGTGCCCCTTGCTTGGGGGTACACACCTGTCGTGCCCAGCTGTGTCTACTGCCACCCACCGGGAGACTGTCGGGGGTGACCAACGCCCACCCTTAGGAAGAGTATTCTTTAAGCCAGCCTTTGCATGAGAGGTGTTGGGTGACTTCTGGGCCTCACTCATTTGAAGACGGAATTAGAAGTGATAAAAACAAGTATTAAATGAAAGTCCCCCAGCTTAGATAGGAGAATTTTGGAATTGAGGATGGGATTTAGAGGAGAATCCTCACGGGAAAAAAATCTCAAGAAAACTAAGCCACTTGAATATTTAGCCATAGCTGTCGAGGTAAATCTCCTCTAGATCCTGTAGGAAGCAGGGCTGTTGATGTGACACAGGGTGCGACAGACGGTGACAGCTGGATGTGGTGGTGCACGCCAGTAAACCCAGAGCTCTGGGAGGCTGAGGCAAGAGGAATGCAGGTTCAAGTCCAGCCTGGATAATTTGGCAACTAAGCAAGACTCTACCTCAAAACAAAAAATAGGAAGGGCTGGGGATGCAGCTCAGGGTTCAATTCCCAGTACCCCAAAAATCAACCAGCCAACCAAACAAACAAAAAATGAAAAATACAACACAGGCTTTCTTTGGTGTCCAGTACCCTAGACTATTCCTACTGATATCTGAAAGACAGGGTCCTTCAACCTCTGATTTGTGAGGAAATGCTTATTGTTTGAGTGGTACCTCCTTAAAAAAAAGTTGAATCAGGTCCAAAGTCCTAAATATGTCCATACTGTGTAAGAATCAATCACCATTCACATACAATCGAGAAGATACAGTTTTTATGGCCTTCTATAAGCAAATGCACATATTACCAAGGTCTTTTAAAGAAGACTATAAAAGAAGAATCATCAATTAGACCACCACATCCATTTAGGCACCATTTATAAACTGCACACGCATTCCTATTTTAAAGATGGGAGAATTTAAAAGAATTTTGTTCCTGTTAAACCGAGTTGGGGGGTAAAGATGAAAACTTTGTCCTACATCTATGAGAGACAAATGGTTTTGAACCCAGTTAGTTATGGAGTCCTCAGTATCCTGTAAGAAGTCACAGAGCAGAGTGTGTGCAATGACTTCAGGAGTCCAGCAGCCCTATAATGTCCCAGCAGGGGACCCACAGTCTTCCCTAGGGAGGAAGAAAGGTGAGAGGCGGGAGGAGGTGAGGGCAATGCCAGTTTCCGCTCAGATTCTACAGGGTGGTTATGATGCAACCGATCACTGCGATCTCTTGTGTAGGTCACATTCAGCTCCAGGTCTCTAGGTCTTAAATACATAGAAAGCACAAATAAGCAGGTGACATATTTGTGACACTTAAAATACTATATGTTCAAGCGGAATTTTCCACCTCCTGCTCTGTTCGTCTCACTTTTGGATTGCTGGTGTGTACAGCTGTGGGCGGGACCGGTTCCTCCAAGGATTTCGGTGCCTCCTTGCACAGAGTTTACTGCAGGTTCTGTCTTGATTGCTAATAGGTTTTCCCCTCACGAAGTGCTGAGATTATGATTTTGAGATGTGCGAAGGTATGAGGGGTCTGGCCTCATCAGGGAATTCCATATTTCTAGGAGAATGAGGAAGAGTTCTCTTACAGAATGATTTACAACTTTATTTTAGGAGAAAAATCAAGATTTCTAGATAATTTAGTTGTCTCTGGAGAAGCGAAGAGTGAACAGGCATTATCCCCTTCTCCTACTTATGTGGCTTTTAGTGTTATTTCCGGTCCCTTTGACTGTTGCTCTCTGATCCACGCTAATCTGCACTAGTGGGTGGTGTGTGCCAGTCCAGTCCCTTCACCATCCCGCTCTTCAGTGCAGGGATGGGCGGCGTCTGGGTACAAGCAATGAGGCAAGCAGAGCCACTAGACAAGTGTGCATGCAGGTGTGATCTGCTATTTACTTCTTTGTTAATTTTTTGAAGGCAGACTCAGAGGCTGCAGGGCATGAAAACTTTAGAAAAACTGTCAACTGGAAGAGAAAAGTTTAAAAGACAGGGATTGCCCCAAGACTGTTGTTTTCTTTGCGGCGGTGGTGGGGGCACAAGAGGTTTTTTTTGGAAAGATCATTCCCCTTTGGTATCTCTCCCCCTACCTCTTTGAGACTGGCTTCACAAAATAATGGAGGGCTCAGAACTGTTATGCTTTTCTCTCTCATTTCGTTCGCTCTCTTGAGGGGCTGAGGTTTCTTCCCAAGTTGCTCTTCTAGCTGACCACAGGCTCAGCTACTGTATCATGTTAACTGGAGGAAGCAACCCAGGGTCAGCCTCTCAGGGTCCTATGTGATGGAAGTTAACCGCCACCCTCTGTCTTGCTTATAGATGAACCACACACACAGGAAGCTGTCAGGAAGGGCCTGCTGTGCCTGTCCACCTGAGTCCCTTTAGATGCCACTCAATGATGTCCTGACAATGTCCTTTATCTCTTCTGCTTTTTTTTTTTCCTATGTGCTGTTGCAGTTTCTTCTTTCCCTCCTCCCCTTCTGCAGCACCTTTAGGGCACTCCAGCTGCCACCTGGTGCAGCTCCAGAGGAGGCAGTGCTTGTGAAGAAATGGACCAAGTGGAAAGCAAAGATCCTTTGGGTGTCGGTGTCCAGCAGCCGTCCATGGTCAGCGTTGCTTAGTAGCAACCCTTAGCAGCCAGGCCCCAGAATGTCAGATGCTATGAAAAAAAGCCTCTCGTGATCCTCTTCCCCAATGTGATTATCTGTGACCTCTGTGGCAAGCCCCTGCAGTGGAATTTATGTGCCCCAATTTATCTGGGGCTCACCCCAACGTCATAAAAGTGAACAGTAAATTAGCACATGGTCACCACATCCAGGCATCAGAATAGCTTCGCTCAAAATAAAGCAAAGCAGAATTTCAAAAGCAGACTCCTGCTTTTGATATTAAGACTCCAGGGGACTTTGCATGCTGCATGTGTCTTGGCCTTGTTTTGAAAAGCACAGCTTTATGCACTGTGTTAGGGAAAGGCCTGATGACTCAACACAACTAATTAATTTTATGAATGGATCCAAGCCTCAAAAATGAAAAGAATGGCTTTTTTTGGAATTAATTTGGCACATGGGATGCTGCTGTAAACATGTCAATTAGATTTTGGTACTTGAAGCCCCTTTCATGTTTTAATTAAAACATAAGTGCCATGGCTTGTTATCACAGTTTGGCACAAAGAATGCACTCATTCAGTTTTTCCTATTGGAAGGTGCAGTATTATTTTGGCTTTTACAAATTTTTATTTATTTATTTTTGTAAAGCGATCCAGGGAAGACAGCCCCAAGGAAAAAACCAGGAATTGAAGAAGACTGTGAAACACTGGGTTTTCAGCCTTGATGCGCCCCAGCTATGGCCTGAGTTCAACAATGATTCCATAGATTCCATCACCGGACTCAACATTACCAGAGCGGCAGCTAACACACTGTGCCTCAACCCTTTCTCTTTGTCTTCCCCCTTCATCCTTTGGTAATTTGGCAGTTTCAGTCTTGATTTGTTTCTTTCCTCAGCCTGCAAATCAGCTTGGGTTTCCCCACCCTAAATACCGCCTTATCTCCTTCCGTGCTTCAAAGTGCAATTTCTAGAGAAGGCTTCACTGCCCCTCCCCATGGCCCTGGCAGTCTGGGCTCCTCTTTCTTGGCATCCCTTAACTCTTCACAGGGCCTGATGACATCCCAATGGCCAAATCGAACAGCCTTTTACTTTTTTCTCATTCTGATTGACTTCTGTGCCTCCTTGGTTACTGTCAATGGGACCCGCATGACCACAGATTTTTTTAAAGTGCTAACCAAGGCAAAGTCTTCTTGGGAAGAGGCTTCTGTATCACTCCCTGCCCTGGCTTTCTTGTCATTGGGTGGACTTCCCCATCCAAGGTTGTTGGCTATATATTCCATGGGTTCTCACTAAGATCTTCCCTGGACAATGGAAGAACTGTCTTATGTAGGGCAGTGTCCAGTTTGCATGAGTTGCTGAAGGACTTTTTCTTAGTTTCATTAGAACCCTCACCAATTAGAACCAATAAACTACATAATTTTCCAGTATGGAGCTATTATTTAATTCCATAAACACATTATTTAGGCTTTCCTACTATTTCCTTTGTATTTAAATATCATATGTACATAAAGTTAATAATATACCTTTTCATTATGATAAATTATGTCCGAGTCCAAGACCATGACACATAATGATGATATTTTAGACCAGAATATGAGAGACATGTTTATTGATATAGTCATGATTTGGATGTGGACATTTATCAAAATATTTGGACTGGTTCTTTCCTTGAAAATCTGAGTCGCATAGTAGTATACGATACTTCAGCTATAACTTTTAAGTAATCTTTTTAATGTAAAATATGACATTGCACACATACCAAGGCATTCTAGATTGTTCTATGGCCCTTCTAATTTTTCTTTTTTTAAAAAATAAAGTACACTCAGAAGTGGAGCTTTTTAAGAAATGTGCTTACTGGTTCCAGTAAGCTGAGATTTGGAATTCCAAATTAAACCCTGATTTCATTTTGCAACTGTAATTAGTAGGTCCCATTTTCTCTCTGGGAACAAAATAACTTAAAATCTACAAGGATTTTACAGTCAGTATATAAGAATAATCCTGCCTTAACTTTTTTTTCAGATCAAGCTAAACAAATATTTTAGCTATTAGTTGAAGACAAAATGCTAAGCAATATCTTCAATATTTTGTATATCTCCTAAAAATGACATGGAAACTTACAGAATGAAATGATCTCGAGCACACGTATTCTCAGGGGATGCTAGAGTAGGCTGAGGTGGATGATGAGCTGTCAGCACGGGAACACTGAGGATGAGTGCTGTGAGCCTGTGGACTCGGACCGTGCTGCTGCGAAGAGCTGCCCTTTCCTGCCAGTCCTTTAGTGTTCAGCCCTTCAGTCCTGTAGGCTACTCAGCTCCTTAAAGCACTTTCGCTCTTAAACCAAAGAGGAAAAAGACCTAAATTTGTCTTCCCTCCCTTGGAATTGAGCTCAGGATTTCACACAGAACCACACCAATATACTGATACTGACCTGGCTGGGCTTGAACTTGCGACCCTCTTGCCTCAGTCTCCCTCAGTCTCCCTCAGTCTCAGAGTGCTGGGTTTATAGCATAGGCCACCACACCTGGCTTTTGTACTTTACCTCTACAATAATGTCAGATATTTCCACCTAAACCCAAAGTGGAAGGTATGCTTTGGGATGGGTAAGTTAAAAGTTGTTTCAAGTAAATTAATTGACTATTGGTATAAGCTTTTAAATTTGCAGCTATGATATTCTATCTTAACCTAAATATTATTAAAATGCAGCAATTTCCATTGGCATAGTTTATAAAATTGTTATAGAGGCATGCATTTGATCTGAAAATAATTCTAATATGTGTTAGCAAATTTTCTAAAAATGTCTTTGGAAATATCTAAATTGCACATCTCTTGGGATATCCTTGCTTCTTTTCTCTATTTATCTGGCTTAGTGCTGTCCAACATAAATAAAGCATACATTACACAAGTAATTTCACATGACCCAGCAGCCACTTTTTAAAAAGAGCCAGAGGAAACAGGTGAAGTCAGTTTTACTAATGTATTTCACGTAATTTGGTTACCCAAAATACCATCTTAGCATAAGTAACAGGAACATAAGTAACTAGATAGCATTCATTTCTACCATTGCTGTGCAGAGTTTTTGGGGTCCCGTGAGAATTTTACGCATATCTCATAGCAAATTTGAGTTTAGCCTGGTCACTGCTCACTTTTCATAAGCTAGTGGCCACCGTGGACAGGAGAGATCAAGTCGTCCCAGTGGCTTTTTTCAGCTGGTTTAAAATCTAATCTCTTACTAAAGTGTTTCACTGAAGACGCGGATGCGACTGTCTTATTCACGGTTTCCTTGTCATCTATGACCGCCAGATGATGGCTTGTGGACCCACCGGGATGATACCTGTGGTGTATCTTGACTACATGCATGTGTAGGTGACTCGAGTCAGCACTAAGACACGGGTGCTACTCTGTAGAATGGTCACACAGAATGGAAGACATGTGTGCACAGATCTGTGAGGACTGGAGGATACTTGCCAGAGGAATCCATTCGAAAACTGGTCCTGGGTGGCACTTGTTCTGGATGGGAAAATGGGGAATTAAAATTGAAATTCATTTACGGCATTAAAAGTCCATCTTTACTTTTTTTTGGTTGCTATTATAATTCCCCCACCCCAGTCTTACACTCTCATTTAACGTTTTTTTCTCTCTAAAATCCACGGTAGACAGATTTACCCTGCTTTGCATATGAGTGTGTGTGCTAATGTATCTCTCTCACATGGATCCAAAGAGAAAAATCTCAGTTCACTTAGATCAGGATGGGAAAAAAAGATCACCACTTCCAAGTATTATTAAATCATTATAAGAACGCTTCTTTAAAAATAAAGCCAATCTAGAACTTGAGATAGCTACAAAGTAAATGTAAGTCTTTTAGCATCATTTTATGGTAGTGTGTCATGAAACACTGAAATGAAAAGTGAACATTTGATGGTGGCACTGATTTTGTATGCCAGTCCAAACATTTGGATGTCTTTCATTATTTGAATGGTTGGATTCATGTATAAATACTTGAGTTAAATTAGTTTATTTCAGCCAGAGAGGTCTCATGAAAACTGTGGGGTCATCTATGCTACATGTAATAATGTAAACATTAACGTACTTGGGGATAAACATCTTTATAATGTAGGCAAATGCCCCATTTAGAATTCCAGGACTTTGGAAACTGGTAGTATTTGAGTATGGAGCTTTTCTGGTTAAAATTACCAGGGATGAGGAAGGGTCCCTCCTATGTAGATGTGTTCACGGTATACCAGTGTTCTGCGGGGCTTGATTTGCACACATAGGAAATGACATTATGAAATTATGCTTTGATCTTTATTTTGCCTCCAGAATTCACTATTTTGACTTCATGGAGGTATTGACAGAGTGACAGAGCCTTGGCCATGAAGAACTTTCACTGAAAGGCCTTCACTGGGTGCGGACAGCAAGACTCAGGCCCCCAATGCTGAGAATCCCTTAAGGTGCTTTGCACTGTCTCAGAGAAAATTTCTCAAGATCCTTTTTAGGAAAAAACACTTCTTACAATAAGGCTGAGTCAGAAGGATACAGAGTTCGCGACTTGGGCTACCCAGTGAGTTTGAGGCCAGCCTGATCTACAGAGCGAGACCCTGTCTCAAAAAGCCCAACAAAATGACTAAAACCCAAAAATCAAAATAATTTTCCATTTCCAGTTTACTTATACAGTCTGTAAGTAAAATGTGGTCTGCACTAAGTGGTCTTTGTTTAAGCTTAGAATTATTCTGAATAAATACAGTACCCCAATGCCCTTTGGTTCTATGCTGTGATTTTTTCTTTAACATCTTCAGATATTTTTCCTCCTCTTGAGATATTCCCAAATGGCACAATCAAGTTTAATATGAGATCTGCAAATGGTGTGTGGGTGCAAACCCCTGGTCAAGGAACACTGAAGAAGACAAAGCTTGAGGCCAAATAAGCCAAGCTACTTCCTTCCAAGAGAGGTCAGTTAGTTTCGTCTTCATCATGAACTTACCATAAAGTTCATCATCTTGCTGAAAATCACTACTAAACCTCTCTAAAGCATAAATCCATATTATAGATAAAAGATGTAGAAAGTTCTTGTGGGGACCCCACCCCCAGACTTCAATATAAAAATTAATTTTAGGCTGGAGGAAATTTTAGGCCACTATTTTAATATTATATATAACCACACACATTTAAGATACGCAGTCATTAATCACCAAATTGATTATTCCTTAAGAGAATTTATAAAGAGGCAACTTAAAAGACTTGGCTTTCAAAGGCAGACAGTGGGGTTAAAACACAACAGACCTCTCCATTCTGAGAGTATTAAGATGACACATAGTTTTATAATATAGTTGTGCCATCTGAAGTGCTGTGAACTGTCATTTGATTTAAGAATTAAAATAGGACTAAACTTTGATTGTATTGTTACTGAGCTTGCTTTGTTTCTGATAAAGAGCTAGTTTCACTCATCAAAGATGTAATGATCATACCTGCTAGGTGGGCTGTAGTTCACCAGGAAGGGTAGTTAATTTCCTATAGGAGGTGTTAGAGAAACTTCAGGCTTACCGTGAACATCTAGGGAATGGGAATGGGAAGGAACCTTTTGTTAAAAACACAGACCTGTGTCAAGGCTGGGGGAGAGCTACCTCCAAAGACTTCCATTAGCTTTAGAACTGACACGGACCCACTTGCCATCCAGCCAATCTGTGTTATTTAGTGCAGCCTTGATGGTCTCATATTTATTCCTGATATTACTTTGAGTTGCATGGTCAACTCACACCACCAATAAAATGCTTTGACATCCTAAATATCATTCAAGCAAGAGCCAATTTTTGAATCTACTGTTCACATTTCTTTCTCCCTTCCTATCTCTCATCTAAAAGCTCCAATTTTTAAATAACTCAACAAAATAAATTTATGAGAAATAATACCGGATCTAACTCCTACAGTACATGGTAAACTATATATGCAGTATCTTGGTGGTATCATGGTAGCTTCCCAGTTTCAAAAGGAACCTAATAGAAATATAAATGTTATCATAGTTATTACAAAGCACCTAAGACACCATTTTTGAAATTAGACTTCCAAATTAATTAAAATCTATGTATTAAAAGATGGCAAACCCATCTTAGCAGGGTTTATTGATCTCTGTCACAAATATATAAATGCGATGTGGAACATAATGTGGGATATTTGAAACTGCAGCCAAAAGGCAATTTTTTCATAGATCAAATCATAAGCATAAATCATCCTGATAGCATTAATGTTTTACCCATGAGAAAAAAGTACAGAAAATTAACCTTCATAGTACAGTTGAGGATATTAAAATGATAATGTTAAAATTTTTTTCTGTTCTCTCAGGATACTAATGCTAAAGTCGCTGGTAAAAATGTCTCGACATTTACATATCATCTTATTTTAATATTTTGCTACAGTGAGATGATGCTCCAGAGAACGTGTGTGAGGACTACTTTCATTAAGGCCCTCAGCTGCCAGCTGCGTCTGAGCAAATCCAGGCCCGGGATTGACCTAAGCCCAGTGTCAGGATGCAAACCTGGATTGCAATTGGGGGTGGAAAGGAGGCTTCTCACTGTCCCTTAGCTGCTTACAGCAGTGACAGCTGTGAATCGATCAAAACCTTCCTGAAACCTTTTGATATTTGCAGCGTGACTGTGTCAGGAATTCAGTCACAGAGGGAAAGAGGACTGCAGCCAGGAAAGTTCAGGCAGAAGGACTTCCATGGGCTTCTGGGAGCTGGTTCTGAGCCCCAAGCTGGGCTCCTGCTATGCGCGATGCGGAGCCCTGGTGTCACTGTTCCAGCACTGGAAGGGCATGCTGCAGTGGTGATGTCATCACGCCCTGATCTCTTGCTGAATTCCTCTGGTGTTAGGGTGAGCGGCAGAGCAACCTACAGCCCCCACTCACTAATAAACAAGGAAAGAGCAGCCCAAAACCCAAGAGTTCGGAAATACAACTACCTATGTGTGATCACCTGTGAATTACACATACCCAACAATATTGGACAATGAAAGAACTCAATAATGAACACCAGCAACAAAAGAGAAGGCTAAGAGCCAACAAGTGTGAAAAGCACAACTGTCCATTTCTGATCTGCTATGAATTACACTTTCATTTCAGGCCTAGCACTAGAAAACGGCTTGCTTCTCCGCTCTGCTCTTTAAATGGCCTGTAGCTACTTTCGATTGCTACCTTTGCTATGATGCTCTTTGGTAATGATGGGTTAAAGCTTTCTAATTTCTGGGAAGGAAAACTGATTGTATAAGCTCTTTGTGAAGAATTCCAGGGGAAATTCTGTTCTAACGAGGTTATATCATAAGGCACATTACACCGTACGAATCCCTGACACTTTTAGGATCCTATGCTTGAGTGATGTCTTACTGCAGTGGAGTTTGGACATGTTGTACCTCATAAATTATTTATTTATAATAACCAAGGTTCAATGCGAAGAGAAAAAAGCTTGAACAAGCTTCACTCGTAACTCATCTTGGGTTCCAACCAAGGGACAGAGCCGAGAGGGAAGGACAGAGCTGTTTCAGGAGGAAGGGCTTCTCCTTCTGCTTGTATCTGCTCTGTACGACAGCTTCCAAAGCAGCAGCCTATGAAAGGTCCCCAGAGCTGAGGACAAGACAAACCTCTAGAACAAAGTCAGGCTTAGTGACAGGGAGGTAACAGGATAAGACTCTACTTCCTACAAGGCTTCGTCAACAAATATGGTGGATATTCACTTAAAAATGTACCGCAGTAGAAGATACATGGCCATGAATCCCCCTCAGAACACTCCCACTTGCTTCAAACACGCTGATCCCATCGTTCGGCCACTTCCGGAAGCAGATCTGAAAGCCCTCTTTTGAGTATCTTGTGTCTAGCTGCCATGGCTGCCTCGATGTCCTGAGTGGATTCAAAACATTTAACTTTCACGATAACTTTGACTTTGGGAAGAGCCAGAAATTGCTCAGTGCCAGATCTGGTGAACAAGATGAGTGAGGACACACCGTGATGTTTCCATCTGATTGGAACTGGCCTAACTGATTAGAGAAGTACGATCAAATGATACAGTGAATGTTTAAATAACAATGTTATTACGGTGAGAGACATACCACCTCTCGGAATACTCTCTTGCATTTTGGACACACTTCATCCCATTGCTCTTGGGGATGTGTTTTATTGAAATAAATTAAAAAAAATTTTTTTGGTACTGGGGATCGAATTCACGACCTCACACCTGCCAGGCAGGTGCTTATGCCACTGAGCTAAACCTCCAGCACCAATTTAAAACAATTTTTAAGTATTCACTGTATTTCTTGATCACCTATTGTAAATCAAAGTTTCATTAGGATGATTGGAATTTTATTTGTAAGATTCCAAAGTGAGCCAGACTCATTTGCTTTGTTTGCCTGGCCTAGTAATAAAGACGAGAGATGCAATGGCCATAATTTGCAGTTATCTAAGTGTAGTCTTTCCTGATTCTCAGTGTGATTATAGAGCGGTAGAATCTGACTTAAGTTCTGTGATAAGAGTGAGACCTCTGTGGCACAGTACAACTCTGCAGGGAGCCTCACCCTCTAATTTTCCTGCTTACTTTGTCAAGCTTTAGAACTGGCCATATGCACAATTTCTAGGTAGGGCAAGCTTGGCCATGAAAAGCCACAATGTTAGGTTTTATAGTGAATTAGGAATAAAGCATATGGAGCCAAAAATTTGATTAGCCAAAAAATGTCTTTCTGAATAGATATTAAAATTTTTGCTTATGGTCTGTACATTTAGATATAGACTTTTCTTGACCAGCAATGATGGCTATTTCTTAAATAGACTAATAAAGTGAAACCATGATGTTTATCACTCCAATGCAGATAGTCTACAGAGCAAAAGAGCAGCTAGGAATAATTATGCTGGGATAACGCAGCAGGCCAGACCTGTCCCAGAAAGATTCACGGGTAACTAGGCCACCAAAAAGACTTCCTGCCCTACCAAGAATGTACGGCCAAGGAGAGGGCACAGTCACACATGGTGAAATAGTGGCAGGAGATGACAGGGCGTAAGAAAGTAAGAATCTCTAGAAACATTTTTTTCCTGTTGTTGGAAACGGTTTGCACAGTCCAACATTAAGATTGTTTACAGAGGACTTTTTAATTGCAAAGAAAAGTCCAGCTCTTCCTTTGCAACTTGAGGGAAGAGCAAAGAGAGGAAAGAAATGAAAAGTAGCGTGGTGAGCCCCGCAGTACAGCGGGGCTCTTTCCCTTTGGTTTTAAGGAGCAGTGAGAAGCCAGCAGAGACAAGAGAAATGTGATGTTTGTAGTCTTTGGTAGGATGAGAAGGAGGAAGAAGATATTTGTTCTTTTGGGAATTGGTGACACAGGTTGAGTATCACTAATCCAGAAACCCTAAATGTCCTATCCTCCAAACCTTTCTGAGCACTGACATGACCCCACAAAGTAGAGGTCATCGCAACAGAGATGTGCCACGTACACTGTATGAAATTATCATCAGGCTATGGTGTAAGGTGCCTACAAGACTTAAGTGAGTTTTGTGTTTAAATTTAGGTGTCAACCCAGGATACCTCATTTCGTATATGCAAATACTCTAAAATCGGAAAAACTCCAAAATCCAAAATACTTATGGACCCGAGCATTTCAGATAACAGCACAGGATCAATGTTCAAATAATTCATATGAAAACCTAAGGGCGGCATTGCCCAAAACTTAAAATATTTTCTTGGCATGGTTCTGCATCATATATGCAAGTTTAAGCTTATACGGAATTAAGTCAACGGGAAAAGAATTTCTTTCTGCAGAGTTTAAACATATCTAACACAGATTCTCCCGATTATATGTCAATTTTGTAGATAGAACTTAAGAAGCTACCAGTATTCTAATGTATTTTTATTGTGCATTTCACAATCCAGATACCGAGATTACTTGATACGTTCTATAAGGTGGCCTTGTTCAGGAATTTTTTCCTGTATATAGCATTTGTTTCTCCAATTTCACTGTAAAGTCTGGGGATCAGACAAGACTTGTCATGCATTCCTCTCATGGAGGGCTTCCCAGAGTTCTAGACACACAGGGGGTTTTGCATATTCCTGCTGATTGGTGTGGGGCCTTGAGTTCCCACGCCTGGGCCCTGTGCTCATTGCTCTGAAATCAGAGGGCCTGCCTGCTTTCTGAGTGGATGATCCTTCCCTTCTCTGTCTTCCTTCAGTTCCCACATGATCTGTAGAAGACCTCAGAAGGTAGGAGGTGTTTCTAGCTTATTTTTCATAAGCATGTACCTGTCAGTTCTGTTTAATGGGGCTCTGGTATCCTATGGCTGTCTTCATTTGTTTAAAATCACATTTCCCCCCCAGGAATACATCTTTATTAAGATGTCCTGTGCACGCACATTAAAATGTCAGCATAATCTAATTATGTCTCAAATGAGGCACAGCAGCATTTAAATCATTTGATAAATTTCCATCATTGGCAGGGGACTGACGACTTGAATCCAAACATTTCTTGACAGCCTTGATAGTTCAGTAGTTCTTGACAGCCCAGACTTGTGCGTGGAGGGGTATTTTTTTTTTTTTTTTAATTTGGGAATTGTAGCCTAGTTTTGAAACATGCATGACTCTTTTTAGCTTAACCATGGTTGTAAAGAAAAGACCATAGGGGTCATCACTAGTCAGGGAAAACGTCAAAAGACTCCCAGCTTTCACTAGTATTCTTTCTATGTTTCCTAACCCCAATGCTTTTTTTTAATAGGAAAAAAATTAAGACACATAAGAATAAATAGATCCAAAGCTAAATGTTACATTTATGACTTAAAGTAATAATAGCAGAGGTGGTTCACAACCAAAATTGTGATCCTTGCCCTTTTTTAGGGGGGTTATATGTGAGTTTTATGATCATTGTATTAAAAAAGTAAATAAAAATTCCATTTCAAGATGAAGAGAAGTAAATGAGCTTTTTATTAGATAATTTTTAAAAAGTATTGCTCTTAAGTTTTTAGTGATGGGAGGAAACATCTTCATTCTTGGAGGCAGGAAATGTACAGAGGACGAAATGCTCCCTCATTGTTCCAAAAAGAGCTGATATCTACCCAGACACCTCAAGTTCTGGTTTCCTGGGTTTCTTCCCATGACGTACTTTCTGTGTTTCACTTACACCCCATTTAGTGTTCCGAACTAGCAGGGCAGAGGGGAGTAGGAAGAGCAAAGAGCTTGCCCTCTTCGGGCTTCCTGAGAGTTGTGACCTGAAACACTGCTGTGACCTCAGCAATGTCAGGAGAGCAGGCTGGAAGCAGAGTGTAGGGTGTGGCTGGAGAGCTAGGGCACAGGACAAGGGAGCACAGGCAGGAAGCTGCTGCTCTGCAGCTGCAAGGGGAGAGGGGATGAAGAGCTGCCGGCAGGGCAGGGAGGGAGGAGCAGAGGAAGGACTGGGACGTGGAGGCAGGCCGGTCTGCTGGCGTCGCCACAGGTGACGGGAAAAGCAATGAACATAAACCGCCCTGCAGGGGAGGACAGACTCAAAATTCTTTCAGGATGCCAGGGAGTCTCAGGTCACCACAGAGAGGAGCTGGGGAGTAACACATCACGGGCTTTGTCCTCAGTAATACAGCTTTGTATTGGTCTGAAACCACAGAAGAGAAGGGAAGGGCTAACAAAGAGAAGGACGCATCTCTTCAGGCTCCCAAAAGGAGCAAAGCAAAGACGCGAGGAAGCGATTTTAGCAATGCCGCCACGTGTTTCTTTCTTCAGAGTGGGAGCTCTAGGGTGTCTTGCTCCCCACTTGTTCATATTCTTCTTAATTCGGCATTAGATTTGTGAGAGCAGGGCACAGGGCTCATCTCTGAGCCACCCCTCGGGGCTGTGAGCAGAGGGGATATGAATAAATACTCAGCTGCGAAGGAGGAAAGGCAGTAAGATCTGTGCTGATGTCTTTGCAAAAACTTTTCAGTTTAATGTTGCTAATCCCCTAAATTCATCCCCTGCACTTTAGAGCTAAAAACGATCACTTTGTTCTTCCTCTGCGGTAGCTGACTTCTAATGACACGGCCTTCTGAAGAGATTTCACTTGTTTATCCAGAAGGAGAAGAATGAAACCCAGGAACTCGGATGCAGCCGCTTATTTAAAAGTGAAAGCGTAGGTTCATCGTGATAAAAATGATCACTCAGTGGCCTGCGGTCCTATTTTAGCAACCAAAACTAGTTCTACCAAGCGCTGGAGAGGGTGGGGAAAAGGTATTATGCCTGCTTTTCCTTTGACCAGCTGGATGTGTAACGCTCAGTCCCTGAGCTCATCAACACAGTAGGCAGATTTGAGATTCTCTGAGATTACACACAACTGTAAACTTCTTTTTCATGCTACATCTGATAAAGTTGGAAACAAGATATTGGCGGGACGCTAGCAGAAAGGAACTCAGCAGTTTGCACAGGGGAGCATCATAAGCCCTTTGCGCTAGGCTAGCTTCCCATGCGCTCAGGCTCTTATTACCCAGTGTACAGCACCCTCAGGCCATTTAGATTTCTGTCCTCTCACACATGCAGGACGTGACCTCCAGGGGATGGAAAGAGGCACCACAGATGTACACGCAATATTAAAAGCCTTTGTTTTCCATTATTTATAAAGTATAATGAAATAATTCTGGAAGACCTTCAACAAGGGTGACAAGCGCAGACATGCTGTTTCTAGACACTGTTCAAGTGGACCCAAACGCATCAATGAGAAGCAGAGGATCTGTAGAAATGATGGGCACCTGCTCTGCTCTGCCTTGGAAGCAGGTGATTTCAGAGCTGTGCGCTGCAAAGACTTAGCTGACACCGGATGCAGGGCTCTGGCTTTGTCAGTGACTGCCTTCAAAGCTCTCAGAAAAACACCCACGCTTTGGTCAAGATCAGATTCAACAGACTACAAGTTCCAAATGATTTTTCTTTGGTGATTTACATAAAACTAGCAAATGCCCCCACTCCAAAGTTCCTGATTCTCTTCAATGGTTTAGGGGAAAAAATAGGAAATAAAATTTCAAAACAAAAGACATATTCCACTTTTATAATCAACAGGATCTTTAAGTCAATGGGTAGAAAGTTTCAGTTAGATTGGAGGACTCTAAGTTCTACTACACAACACTTAATAATAACGTATCTTTCCAGAATGGTTAAAAGATGTTTCTCAGTGTTCCCAGCACAAAGAAATGGTCAACACTTGACATGCTAGCTAGCCTGATTTGACCACTCCAAAATGAAAAATGTTCAGATTATACCCCATAAATGTACATGATTATTTGTCAATTAAAAATGAAACCATAAAAATGGGGAAAAACAAGCTTTTGAGAGAACTTCAGACCAGCTGAATTCACTTCGGAGACACTTTGAAGCTCAGAATATCAAAGCATGCCAGTGCTTTTGGCCTCCATGTGTCTCCTGGCAGGGCACCAGCTGAGACTAATGCACCCTGGTTTTTGTGGCTTTCACTTACGCCTACTTTCATAAATGGCTCTCGACTTCTCGTAGAGCTCGTATGGGTCAGGCTTCCGTGGGTCAAAGGCCTCTGTTGAGTCCGGAAAGGAGCTCCTGTGGAGGGCGGGGGGGAAGGGTAGGTTCTGTGGTACGGCCGGAGCAGATAGGCTGGTTTGAGGACTGCCTTGACTCTCCCATCGGTCCATCATCTGCAAAGCAGGAGGGAACAGAGAACGTGACTGGGGAATTTGGGTTCTTCCTGCTGATTTCCCTCACTGCCTTTAAGCCAGACTCTTCTGCCTGGTTCACTTCACTTCCAAGAAGCACCGCAAACTTTGGCATGCATGCCTTCCTGGAAAATACTCTACTTCTGCATAATAAAGCATCATAGGCTGTTGTAAATAAAAGTAGCACCTTCTTTGGGATGGAAACCTTGTCACCTATGAGCAGGTAATCTTTAGCAGATCACTTAATTTATCTAAATTTTTTCCTTTATAAAATAAAGATAACATGTCCCTCAAGATGATTTATGGGTAACTGCTCAGAAGTGGATGGTATTCTATTTTCCTTTTCTAAGAGGGTCTCCATTTATTATACCACTGTCCTAAAACAGAAGATAAAGCAGTCGTGCATATTGTTTGCCATCTACACACACCCCAGCCGCCTAAAGGTCCAGTCCCTTCCTTCTGGGTTACAGGCAATTCTACAGCTGTCCGGGATCAGGGGCTGCTCAGCTTTCTAGGAAGTCGTAATTGACTGCTGGTCTGGTGACATCTCCCCTAAAATGTAGCTACTACTGCTGGTAGCACTTTCCCTGCAGCTGTGACCTTGGATTCTCACCGTAGCATGGCAAGGTAGATAAAGCAAGGATGAGTACTGGTCTGTTATTAAGGATTTGACTGTCTATCAAGGTCATCTTAGGACACCTGTCTCCCAGGTATCCTGAGATGACCTATCATCACTACCAATTCCACCTTCAGCCATTAACTGACATCGCATGCAAACCCAATGTTTGCCTTCCTGCTGTGAATACACCTGCAGCGTGTATAAAAGTTAGAGCAAGTTATCTTGCTACCTACAATTCTGCACTGGGTCAGCATGGTCCTGCAGACTGAGGTTGAAGACCCTTGTTCATGTGGCATGCTCTACAGGACCCAGGTCCTGCTCACCTAGCTTGTGCCTACTGAGAGCTCTCCTGAGCACCACTGGCACCCACAGCATTTGCTCCTGCCTCTGAAGCTCCACGTACCGTGCTTCTCCTTTTACCTGAAGCATCCAGCCCGCTCCTACTTCCCGATCCCCACCCTCACTTCCCTGTACTGGGTTCAGAACCAGCCATTTCCCTTCCCAGGGGTCTCTGCTGACCACCGTGTCCACGCTGGCTGCTCCTAGTGTGACCACTGCTGGTGCCCCTCTTCATGCCCACTGTACTTAAGAGTCCAATCATTCTTGTCTCCTAAATATAGTGTGCTGGGGTCAGGGGCTGTGCCTCTCCACTGTCATATTACAGAACACAGTAAGTGCTCAGAAAACATTCATCTTGCAAGTGAATAAAATCACGATTGAAACAGGGACACCTTGTAAAACAATTAGTTTCCATACACAATGCATTGCATTTGGAGGAGTAGCTGGAACCCCAAATGGACGGCATTTGGATCCTAACTTTGTCTTCTACTTTGCAGTCTGCTCCCCCCCCCCCCCCACTGGCTTTATTTTGGTCCAGGATTTCCATCCACTGCAAGGGAAGGGAAGGACTGTGTAGCCTGTGGTTTTCAAGCTGTGTATACAGGAGCCCTTGTGAACACCAGGGATCCCTGTAGCCCTCTTGAGGACAGAGGCTTGGGCTCAGCCAGGAAACTGGGAAAGCAATGGGTCACTGACCTTTACTTCAGGAAGACTGGCTTACGTTGTTTTCTACATGGCTACTGCCTGAGATTGCATTTGATCAGTTTCTGTAGCTAATGAGGATGATGAGCCTGGTCTCGTTCCAGTCCCTCATATTAAATAGGATCTCTAGAAGCACAGCGGTGGCCAGGGGCTTGTCTGAGCCCCAGCAGCCGGTGAGAACCAGCCTGTAAACAGGTCAAGCTTGTTGATGGCACAACACAAACTGGTGAACAACTAGCAAATACAGACGGGGTTCCAGCTCCTCCTCTGCTCCTGGTTAGTAAAGTCCTCCAACTCGTACTTCATGATTCACTGAACAGCAAGGCCTGCACAGGAAGCCATTCTGGCTCCTTTGGCTGTTCACTGTAGACGATTTGCTGGGAGGCAGACAGGCTTACATTACTCCTTGTGTGTTTGTTTTTTGCTAAACTTTAACTGACTTTGGGTACTATGCAGATACCTTGTGGCTCTTACTTTTCCACTTTGGTTTCCAAACTTTTGATACTGACTGCTGAAATGTAAGTTAGAAAATGGCCTGAGATGCTGTAGAATCCCCCTTGCCAACGTGGGGTCTCAGTAAACCTCTGTTTCTTCCATCCCCCACCGAGGGTTATCGGAAACCTGCATGCATCTTGCAGGCTATGGAGCTTGTGTGTAGTAATTGAAGGAAACATGCTTTGGGTGAAATAGTGGTGTTTCTAAAACAGTCATAAACTACAGAACAAATAACACTTTGGGTACTGTTTGGGAAATTTTCTGTGGCACATTGACAAATTCTACCATTTCTATAGCATAGAGATCGGGAAATTAGTCAAGAGTTCAGTTCATGCTTAGTAAGGCACTGACAGCTTCTTGCTGTGACATTCATCAACCCTCCATTCACTCCGTCAGGGTTTCTTAAAAAACTGTAGAGCAGAAAATCGCTGTGCCCATTGAGAAAAGCAGACTTACAGCCCCCTGGCCCTGCCTCACTCCCTCCAGATGAAGTCTCCTGTTAGCGCCAGCCCAGGAGACTGTGGGGTGCAGGAGAGAGGTGGCCCCTCTGCTAGGCCTGGTGGCTGGAGCAGGCTGCACCTCTGGGAAGGCGAGGGCGCCTTCAGATGACTGCTGCCTATTTCTCTAGGCGCCTTGGTCTTTGGCCTTCTGCTTTCTACCTGGGACACTCTGTGTTCCTTGCTACCATCGCGAGTCTCCTGAATTCTGATCCTGTCCTATGCCCAGGGCCCAGGCCTCACTTGCTCTAAGATGTATCTTTCTGGTATCTAGAGTATGTGCTACCTGCCAGGCTCTTCACTCTCAACTAGGAATTGTATTGGCTTTTTCTGTTCCATCCCAGAGCTGTTCGTATCTGGGTGAACATAAACATCTTACTAGAGTAGGGGATAATGGAGCAGAAGTCGCTTTCTGTGTCTGGGAGAAGACTTGTACCCCTGCTGGCTTTAGACAGTGGGTGAGTGAGTGAAGGATGCTCTGATAGTATGCAGGCTAAGTCCCTGGGACATCCGCGGACACAGTGACCATACCGAGGCATCGAATGGTAAAACAGAAAAGTTCGATCATGAGTATGATTCATTGTTTAAACCCAGCTTTGATTCCAGCACATACACAGGGAACAGAGAATCAGTGAATAAGGTGACCCCTTCCCTGAGCACTCTGCGCTGACCTTGTGCTGAGTACACTCCCATGGTTATCTCAGGCAGGGTTCTGAGATGGAGGCACTGGGCTTAATTCCACTCTTGAAAAGGAACTTTGATTCCTTTCAGATTTAAAAGAATGAAAACCCACTCAGGAGTACATTACTTGTTAAACAGGAAGTGGCTGTCTTGACATGGATTAGCTCAAGAAGTGGATCAGCAGGACAGAAGAGGGTCAGTGAGTGGCCAACGACCAGGAGGAGGCTAAGTCTCACCTTTTACAGTATTTCCTGACTCTGACTAAGTACATCATCAGCCCTCTTTAAAGGAGAATGTGCATACACCTAAGTACTGGGGGGTATTTTGTATATTTGTTTCAATGACTGTTCAGCCACGTGGCTTCATGTCACAGAGTGACTGATTTATTAAGGGCTTATGCACAGATGGTCTAACTATGGGGACAGGGGTTTATACTTTTGAGTTTAACATGCAGAGGCCCTTATTAAGTACCTTATGTGGATTAGCTCATAGAATACTTGTAATAGCCCCAGGAGAGCCGTTTTATTCTCTTTGTTTTATAGAAGTAGGGCTGGAGAGGCTGAGAACTTTAGCAGCTACTTCAAGGTCAGATAGTAAGAGAGGAGAAGTAAGACTTGAACCCAGGCCATGCACACGCCGTCAGAGTCAGCACCTTTAATGATTAGAACATATGTACGGCTGCTCATTATAGCTCTCAGTCTAAAGGGTCTCTGGCAGATACATGGAGGACATTAAATCAAAAGTTCTCTCTCCATCTTGGAAGACCTGGAGGCCCAAGCCTTCCATTTTGCAGATATGCACAGGAAAAGGATTAACTGTACACTGAGTTGTATAAAACCTTTTTGGGAATTATTGACTAGGATGTAATTACTATAATGACAGCAAATGCTGTAATTATGTCAAATGACATAATTTGTGTAGTAAATGTGGGACATATAAGGAAATCACTAGATTGCATAATTGTTGTGCTATGACAAGGTTGCCAAGTTGCCTGTTATATTAGGTAAAGAAGTGGATAACCACAGAGCTCAGATTGAAGTTTGGTAGTGAAAGGAAGAACCTATTTAGAAGCTGGACAAGATCAACCATTTTCAATATTTAAAATGACAGGCATCACTACGTGATTTGCCTAGGGCTGCTTTGCCTATCTGAGGGTGTCTGCATACAAATGAGCCAAACCCGAAGTCAGAGGACTGGTGAGAGCCTCCCGTGTTCCCACGGTTCCCTTCCCCTTGTGGGACTTGGCCATTGCTGTCAGGGTTGAGTAGTCCAAGGCACCAGAAAGTGGAATCCCAGAAAATCAGGCCCAGCTCTTGGGGGTTGAGCAATCAATAAAGCTCTGGTTTGGGTGCTGAATGCCCCCGAGGCTGATGTGCTTAAAGCTTGGTGCCCACTAGGGCGCCATTGGAAAGTGGCAGAAGCCTGGGGAGGTGGGGGAAGTGGGAGGTGCTTAGGTCACGTGGGTGTGACCTTGAAAGGGATTGTGGGATGTTGGCCCCTTCCTCCCTTCACTCTCTGGCTCATGCTGAGAGTGTCTTTGCTTCCCCATGCTCTGCGATGAGGGGCTGTCTCACCACAGGCCCAAATCAACAGGGTGAGCTACACAAACATGGACAGGTACTTTCACTACTGGGCCAAGATCGGGTTTTTTTCCCTATTGGTTGTTTTGGTTATATAATTATGTCATAAAGAAGTAAAATGTCTCCTGAGAGCCTTACGTGTTCAGAGGCTTTGAGAAGGTGACGGAACACAGGAGCTACACTCATCAGTGGATTAACCGCAGGTGAGTGTGGCCTGGTGGGAAGAGACCGATCACTAGGGCTGTGATCCTCCAGGGTCTAATCTCCTCCCTGGTTCCTTCCTTCTCTTTCTGCTCCTCAGCTTCCATGAGTCGAGTTGCTGTCCTCTGCGAAGCCATCCACCATGCTGTTTCTCCCTTGATACTGGCTGACCATGGACTGAACCCACCGAAAACTGTGAGCCACATAAATCTCTCCTCTGCTAAATTGTGGGTGTCACGCATTTTTGTCTTTGGGATGGGACAGTAACTAAAATACTAGGTTTTCATTATCTAAGGCATTTCATTAGAATGCTGGAAAGCTGACACAAGAAATTCCAACTCAATGGCAAATTAAGACTGGTTCCAATGTTAAGTCAACTTGGCCAACCAATCCTCACAGAACCATTGATAAAACTCATGAGCCTCAAAAACCAGGTAACAGGAAATCAACAATGGCTATCCTGCAATGCTTTTATTCCTTTCTTTTGATTGGTTTTAGTCTGGTTTGCTTTGTTTGATTTTATTATGTCTGATGGTATGGACAGAAAAAAAGAGATGACATTATAGTACCATTGTTGATTTCCTATTGTCTTGATTTGAAGTTCTATATCACCTTCATTGTTCTGCTTTGGTTAGTTTTAGTCTGTTTTATTTTATTCTCTTTGAAATAAAAAAAATAAAAAAATAATAACTCACTAGCCTCATACATTAGCATAAAAATTTCAGCATGTTACATAAGGGACCTAGACCAAGAAAGGTTAGATGATGGTAGAGATCACCTATTATTTCAGAAAGATTTAGAAGTACTACTTTGCATAATTATCAGATTTGTGATATGTATTACACAGATGTAATATGTAATATATATGTATAATATTGCATAGAACTAATATATACATATATACATGGATCTAAAATAAATACACGAGTTGGGTGTGGTGGTATGCACCTAAAATCCCAGCACTCGGGAGGTTGAGGCAGGAGGATCATTGAGAATTCGAGACCAGCCTGGGCTATAAGGTGAACTGAAAGCCAGCCTGGACTTCACAATGAGACCTTGTCTCAAAAAGACAAAAAAAGTAAACACTTGTACATGCACATAGTGTGTGTGTATATATTTTATTTAGCTCTTCGGCCATATATGTTTTTATATATCTGAGACATTACAGTGTTAGATGTATATGTGAAGTATAAGTATAAATATATAAGTATATATAAAGTTAAATTTCTTTCTTTTTTTGTGTGTTTTTGAGACGGGGTCTCACTATGCAGTTCAGGCTGGCCTTGAGCTCACTTTGTAGCCCAGGCTAGCTTTGAACTCACAACGATCCTCCTGCCTCAGCCTCCCGAGTGCTGGGATTACAGGTGGGAGCCACCACGCCCAGAAAAAGTTAAATTTCTTGTAGCTCAGATTTAATTTGCAGGGCAAGACCTCTGAGCCTATAGTTTATATTGTTTTTAAACATTACAATTATAAACAAAATACAATGTGCGTTTCAGGGGAAAAAAGAAAAGATTTCAGAAGTATTGTCATTACATGCGACTGGATAGTATGTTTACTTTGTAAGTCTATGTAAAAATGGGAATGATTATCTGCATATGAAAGCAAGATGAACTGGTTTTTGATGTAGAGGGCAAATATAAGATAAGAGCACACAGAAAATTTGTCCTCTGGCATCACAGACCCTCACAGGTGCAAGAGATTTAAAGGTCATTCAATTCAACCCTCATTAAATAGGATTATATGATAGCCAGAAATAAAGAAAGAAGAATAACAATTCCAACTCACAGGCTTTGGAGTTTTCCATGGAGAAAAGAAACCTGCAACAAAGAGAACAACATTTGAAGTGTGAAAACATATCCCACCACCACGTATGCATGGTATGATATCATTCTAATTCACTTTAAAATAGTTTACAGCAATAGCAAGAACGAATTTCTACATGACTGCAAATTATTTTTGAGGAGCTCAAATTATTTCATTGGAATTATATTAGTGATTCTAAGAACATTTTCTTAATTGACCACAGAGGATCCTGAAACACAGAGAAGGCCACTGATTATGTGGCAAACAGCTACTCCAGAAGGCTCCAGACTAAGTCACCCCTAGGGATTGCACCACTCGGGCTTAGCCTGAGACACAGCGTCTACACGATAAAATTTAGGTTTACCTCTGCTCGGGGTAAGACATGATTCTGCTTTGTATACCTACTTTATATAGTTAAAAATCAATCTGCAAGCCTTTGCTATTCCTAAACTTAAAAATAATGTTATGTAGGTCTGTTATAAATCAAATAAACCAAATTGAATAAATCAAATATTATCAAATCAGATAAATCAAATCCCACTATAAATTTTTATGTGTCTTCCCTGTCTGATATCTCTAGTGCAAATTTTTATTTTATTATCCTTCTACCCCAGTGCTAGTGTAATGTCTCACAAAGAAGCTCAAAATGTTTGCTAATTGAATGAACAGTATACCATGGAAGCCTTTTTATAAACTTAAACCCTTTCTATTACCACAAATTAGATTAGACAGACTCCATTAAGGACACATTAATTTCCTCTACAAAAAGCACTGTTTTATCACATAGGTTCATTTTTTTAAAAGGCAGTAAAAACAAGCTCAAAATAACAGAGGGAACAGGACTGATATACTGGTCCTAACTACCCAAAACTTAATCTAGCAGATAAAACAAAATTGCTTTCTTTTTCTAGAATATCCTTCCTCTTTCAATAATTTTTTTGCTCAAGTTAATATTAGGTGATGTCTGATAAAATGTCGAACAAGAATGAAATATGTACTTCATTGCATGCCATTCGCCATGTTTATCGTCTTTAAAACAGAGATGACCACAATGGGCGTGGTTGATAACCATAATTCGTTTATACAGGAGAGAGCTACAGAAATCCAGATACACAATCACCTGGTAAGCAACCCAACTCAAGCATGCAAGAACACCAATGGCAGCGCAGTGTACACTGTGATGAACGGATGGTTTTACACAAAGAGCGAGACCACAGGATTCTCCAGGTCTGTCAGCCTCTCTGGAACCCAGAGTGGCAGTGATGTTCACACAGCGCCATCTCCACCATGAAGCCTGGGTAGAGTCAGCTTTCTTTCTGCCCCACAAATTAGTTCTCATTTCTCTTTTTCACTAATGAAAAAAATTCTTTTCAATGTGTGATTTGATTATAATTTAATTATAAGGATTTAATGGTATACTGTTTTTTTGGAAAGAGCCAAGAGTAAAAATTACAGATAAATGAGCACATTTCTCTTCTGGATTCTTTCTGTAAAATGCCAATGAAAACAATTTAACCCCTGAGCTGAAAAGCAAAAGACTTTTAACCCACTGACTAAGTAATCATTATATTCAGAGAGGGATAAAATTAACTTGCTGTTTCATGGAATTGCCAGCAACCATTTTTTTTTTTCTTTTACTTCTTTTCTTTTTTGTGGAAAGATGTCATTTACACATTTGTACAATATCAAAATGTTCAATTATTTCCCTGCTTCCTTTGTGCTGCTCCTTCCTGGGAGGGGAGACAGGTTTTGAGCCTTTACTATTTTACGTTTGATTAGTGCTGGGAGTTTCTCAGACTTTGTGTGGAAAAGGCTCTTCTATTACAGAGCTCTCCTCTCCACACGAAGCACTACTTTTTACAAAAAGATCCTCCCCCTCGGGAAAATGCATGGCCACCTGACCGCTGCTCAGTGGCTACAGTGCCAGAACCAAACTGGCCCAAGAGGGAGACTGGCTAAGAACAGACACAGAGAGAGCATGCTGAGTTTGACACCTTTCCTCTTCCTGCGGGCAGAGGCGCTTTGCTTCCCACTCTGAAGCCCGTTTCACTCAGTCTGATCTCAGTCCATTCCCGGGCAGTGGTGGGGACGTCACTGACCCTGAGTTAAGCTGCCGTGGCGCTCAACTCTGAAGCAAGGGTTGCCTGATGTATTATCAAGAAGCATTTTAGGTAAAACTTTTAGATTTCCCTAAAACCAAATAATTCATGCGACCCTCTGTGTTTCTTTGGCAATTTATTAATTAGGATATAAACCATTTAAATTAAGATGAATAGGAAACATCTATTTTGGATACTGAATTTGGTCCCGATTCAGTCAGAAGGTCATGTTTTCTACGTGATTACACTCCAATTTTCTGCTTAACTTCACTAGAAGAGAAATGGAAATACTGTAACAGTGTGACTCAAACTATTATATGCTGTGAATGTGCTCTAACTTCTTCTAGAGATGGCCCTTCTAGGAAGTCTATTTCAATTAACATTTGAAAAAACCCCACCAAAATCCAAATCAGAGCTTGCTGTAGGAAACACATAGACACCTCTATTGAGTGTATGTCTGAAATGATCCTCGTAGGAGAAGAGCATAGGAAGGAAGAATTTGGAGGCCTAGGAAGGTTTACTTTACACACACACGCACACACGCACACACACACACACACCCCTGTGTGCTCTATGCTGAATCACCACACTCTGAATGTATGGAATAATTTCTATTTGGCAGGACTTTTTTTTTTTTTTGGTACTGGGGATCAAGCTCATGACCTTCAGTATGATATTTAAAACTGACTTGCTACATTTTATGTTTACAGCTCACCTCAGTGACCACAGGGTTGCCTGTTCCCTGGCTCCTAAAAAGCACCTCGCCTCATCTTTCTGTCTTAGCACTTTGCAAGGCTGGGTGTGTGGAGCCAAGAGCTATTTTGGGACTTCTCGCCACCCATTTTCGTGGAGATAGAGGAACAGAAACATAGACAACTTTTTCTTAAGCCTTTCAGAGCTAAAGGCATCCTTAACTACAAAGCCAACGTTATAGAAAAGCAACTTTTCATCTTTAAAATGAGAGCAGTTGTTCCTTTATGTTTTTGTCTCTAGGGTTTATTTTTCCTACTTCCAGAAGAAGCTGAGTATTAGAATTCTCCTGAGTAAAGTTCCTTTATAATAATTTGAGTAAACTTTCCCAAAGATCATTTATTTTTATCTCAAGCATTATGCATGTATACAAATTCAAACATATTTATTTAATCTTGAGTCTTCAAAACAACAAAAGCAAAAGACCTCAAGGTTACAAACTAAGTAAAATATGGGTAGAGACATAAAGCAAAAAAAAAAAAAAAAGACAATAAATGAGAAAATTTAGATGTATCTTAAAAGAAACTTCAAAACTGCATCAGAGGCAGACATAAAAGTAAAATTAGATTAATAATTTTATACCTAAAAGCACAGAGAGATCAACAGAGAAACAGCACCGAGAAAGCACAGCAGAGGCAAGAAATTCTGGTGGCTAAATGGAGGGGAAAGAAGGTAACATTGACTCAATACTGAAATTGAAACTGAATTTTGCATATCAGCTAAGTATAATTTTGAATAAACTACAGAAATATGATTTCCAGGTAAAATACAATCTGCCCAGATGAGTTTGGATTTCAGGTGGACAATAGTTTTTATTGTAGTTATTTCCCAATTGCAGCATGAGAAATACACTACCTGGCACACACATAAAAAGATATTTGTTATCTGAAATTCAATTTAACTAGGAATTCTGTATTTTTATCCGCTAAATCTGGCCAATCCATCAAAGAAACAACTCATCTATGTCCTTGGTAACCGTTTAAAAATAAAAGTAGAATCATGACATCTAGGTACCAGGTGAAATCCCATTCAATTCAGTTTAAAAAGCCCAGAAGATGTGTAATGTTTCCTTTACTGTTAGAAATCTCGCTGTAGACAAACTTCAGTGCACTGTTTTCTATAGCGATCGCTGGGCTGTGCAGTTGCCTGCTCAAGACCAGCGTGAACAAACCTGAAGGCCCAGCCCAGGGCAGTGCCTTCCCCCACGCGGAATGGCTCGGAGGGGGCGCTTTACAGACCTGATTTCTCCTGACACAGCGCCCGCAATGAGAGAATGGCAATATATTCCCAGCAGCCGCCAGGGAGAGGCCCTGCATGACCTGCTTGTGTGTGGGAATGTTTTATTTATTTTCACAGGGTAACACGGTGATCAACTTCCTGAATATCATCTCAGGTTGAACAAACAACCAAAACACAATGAAGCACAACTTTATCATCGTGCCATCCATTTGGAACTAGGCCAAGGTAAGTGTTTCGGGTTGTCAGGAATCCTCCCAAACAGAACCAAGTCTGAACGTGCCTCTGTATTCTGCTTGATACACTGAGCTCCTACTTGGAGCATGTAAAATTATTATTATTATTAATTATTATTCCTTTCACTGAAATATTGCCAAGGACATACGATTCTGGTTTTAAAGATTAGGACTTATTTTCATGTATTATATAGGGGATTCTATGATTGTTAAAAATGGCTGGAATGCTGGGAAAAGATTTTCTGTTTCTCTTTCTATTTCCATGCCTTGGTTATTAAAATCTGTTCTGTTTTGCTTAAAAATGAAGACTTAGCAATGTGAATACAGAAGGTATTATAGAAAAATACAGGAAAAGCTTAAATAAAAATTTTTATTATAGTAAAAGATACATCCCAATGAATTCCCCTCAAAACACTTTCCCTCACTTTGAACACACTTTTCTCTCCATCCTTCCAGTTCCTGGAGGAAGGGACCCAGGCAGAGCCTCCAAAGGACCGCAGGTTACAACGGGAACCCCATTCCTACCACAGTCCTGAGAATGCTTCAGAAGCTCGTCCAGATGATACTCTTAAAAGCTTTCCAAGGAGGGGAAGAAAGCCCCAGGGTTTTACAGTCCCCAGTTAGGGCTAATTTGGGAAAGAAAATCCCACTAATAAAGTTCATTCTTAATTTTCATTTTTTCTCAGCCTGGCAAATGGATCTAAGCTTTCAATCAAAAAGTCTGCCTTTGGTAAATATAAGCCAGTGAGGTAATGAATTAATTTCCATTAAAACTCGTTCAGTGTTACTCACTCTTTTGGAGTTTTGACCGATTCATGTATTTGTTATTAAAATTCATTAAATGGGTTAAACCCCACAGTTCTTTTAGAGAATTTTTAAAAGTTATTTGAGATAGGTAAAAGGACAGGTTTTAATGAAATGGACCTAGTCTAAGAGTCGACCCTGCCCTTAAGCAAGCCGGCAGGGCCCAAATCTCTTGGAGCTGGGGACGGGGCAGATGAGGAGGGAACGGAGGGGGAACCACAAAGCTGGAGATGTGGTCTGCACGTGGATCGATTTTCACCGTGAATGTGTTTATGTGTCTCCAACATGCACTACCAAAGGAGGAAAATTATCCTTAGTGATTAGCGAATAAAACAAACAAACAAAAAATACAAACAACCCAACCCCAAGCCACCTCACGCTGCCAAGTGGCAGCCATGCAGGGTCTATGTGCCAAGTTAGTGCCACGTTGGCTGCCATCTTGACCTGAACAATGTTTTCCTTTTTCTCGTGCTGAGCTGAGGTTTTCTTTACAACACTTAAAAATGATCCATTCTACATCATTGAAATAGAGGGTTTTTTTAAAATTTAAAAAATAAACTATAAAATTGTCCTCTAAAAACTGTCTCTCTTGGCTTTATTTCTTATAAAGAGACTGATCTGATCGTTTTAAGTCATCTCAATGAGCATCTGAAAAGGGCCAGTCTGTATACATCATCTTCTGATAAACTCGGCTACATACAAGGTCGATTCCAAATAGAGCAGGGACCGTGCATCGCCCTGAGCCGGAATAAAGACAGGGAATGGAGGAGGAAGGATTGTGTCAGGAGGCTACACCACAGAGCGAGGTGCGTCTGGCAGAAAATAGTAACAACCACAAAGGGCCTTTTATTGTGTTCTGAATGAGACCATGGGCAATGAACAGAGAAAATACTGGGTTTACGGTACAGTATAAACAGCTAGAAAGAAAATGCAGAAGGACAGCAATCCTCGCAAATAGAAAAAGCCACCTTTGAGAGCCTTAAAAATTGCCAGATATGTAGCAATGCACTTTTCCTTTTTGGAGAAAGCCATCTAGAAACATCTTTATGTAATTTAAGCAAGACTCGGTGTCTTCTGCCCTACACCGCTGTGCAGCAAGTCTGGAGCTGTGTGTATTCTGCAAGGATCAGAAATGTGATGCAGCGGAAGGATCAGCCCTGGCAGTCTTAGCTCTGCTGTCTGTTCTTTGGGGAAATTTTACCTGCTCTTGAGGCTTTTAAGACAGCACGCTGAAAGGTGTTCTTCACCATTTCCTGTCCCTTCCGTCCTGTCCCCGCATGCTACATATTCTACCCCCAATTCTATTTCAGATCTCCTCCTGTCCACCTCCCTTGCCAGCATTAAAATTCATGTCTTATCATCTGAAGCAATGGTGAATCTGATGCTTGTACCGAGCCTGCTACGCTTGAACATCCTTCAGTGGGTTGTCACTTCGCCTAGGAGAAACCACAAAACCAATATGGATCTGAATCCATATTGACCTATATCCCTGCTCCCTTTTCTCATTGGAGTTCCTTGAATAAGCCAGGTTTCCTAAACCACAGGGCATTTGCACATGTGACTACCTGCCCAGTCTTTATTGCTCTTTACATATTTATTTCTGACCCCATCTGTGTTGGACAGCTCAAATGTTATTTTCTCAGGGAAGATGTCCTTCACCTCTCATTGTCATTTAAGGCTCTTTGTTATAATTTATCATTGCATCCTGCATTTTTCCTCTATATGACACTCATTCCTGTGTGTAATCATATTTATGAAGCTATACTTATTTAAGTACATATGCAACTTTTTAATGCCATCTCCCTCAGTAGAATATAAATCCACTAGGATGGCTCTATTTTCCTGACAAGCATTCCTAGTATTTTGCAAATACCTTATGCACAGAGGATTCTCTAGTAGGCAGAATTGTATGAAAGCAGTAATGGCACAGAGGGGTGCAGAGAGAGAGTTTGGGGAACTGAGGCAACATAGTAGTTTTCTGATGGGGAGAGGTGGGTATAGAGGAGAAGACGGAATCTGTGGTGACTGGTAGCTTGAGAATCTGCATGGATGTATCATTTTTACTCTTTTTATTGGTTTTAAAGTAAAATGATGAACTGAAGGAGCCTTTGGGTGCCAGGGTTCAAATACAGTTTGAACCACGTCGTGAAGAGAGAACTGGCGTGAGTCCGGGTGCAGGTGTGGAGGGTCGAGCTGGCTGTGTCACCTGGTGCCCAGCAGCGGTATCAGGACAGCAATGCCACACACGGGCCAAGCTTCCCTGAAAATGATGAACTCCAGCTCCTCAGGAGTTGTAGCAAGATGAGTGCGAGTTTCCAAGTGATGGGCCAGTACCGAGGAGGGGAGAAGCAGTAAACAGAAACACGAAACAGGCTTCCAGCGGGCTGTCCAACAGGAGGGTCACGGCAGAAGCAGTGTAACTGCTAGGACAGAGGAGGACCTCAGATTCGGGGGTCTTTGATTCCTCCTTTGGGGCATGTCCTCGAGTGGAACTGAGAAATGGTGCTGAGTTGAAGACATGGGGTCGGAGGGAGGCAGTGTGGGAGGCTGTGACCCCCATGAAGGGGAGGGTCCTCTGAGGTGGGTGCGCGAGCTTACATCCAGGGAGAAGAAATTCAACAGGGATGGAGTCTGAAAATTCATGGGGGAAAGACCAGAGGTCCCGGAATCCTCCGATGAGGAGCCAAATGGGCAACAGAAGAGGAGCTGGGCTTCATCGAGAGACCATGAGGCATCCGAGTCCTCATCAAAAGCTACCGTGGGGTCCCAAGGGTGGCAGCACCCCAGACCTGCCCTACAGGGTGGGAATGAGACTTGTCTGGGAAATTCACTCACCTTGGCTGGGAGAGGCAGACTCAGTGGGAGTCTCTAAAGTGCTTGTTATGAGGCAAAGAGCTGGCTAGGAGGACGATTTCTGCGGCTGTGCAGCGGGGAGGACACACAGATTGTAGGGGAAACTGATTGGGCTTCTGTGCATCTTCAGGCCTCACCAGCTACGGGCTGTGCTGCACCTGTGTTACCAGGGCTAACTCCTGGGCTTTAAGGGGACTCTGGCTTTTCTCAGTGGCTCCCAGGTGGGTGGCGGCGAGCCAGTTCCCTACCTTCTCCAGCGCCCAGATGTTTTATCTGCCACAAAGCAACAATAATAGGAATTATTGTAGTGACAACTAAGAATGCATGTGGCATTCTTGGGGTGCATTTAGAATTTTTTTTCTACAGACTAGAGGACTGTTTCTCAGCAAGGTCATCAACAGTTTATTGCCAGAATAGATATGAATGGTATTATTCTGCATGTTGTTTTAGATTTTTTTGTTCTTTTAAGCTTCCTTCTAAGTTCTCATGAGCTTCCCTTTGCTGCGGGGTGGGGTGGGGATTCTGATTTGGGTTAAAGTACTTTGTTTACTCTTTCTAATCACTATTTTGATCCCATTAGCATCTCACACTTAGAACTGACTCTGGCCAGGTGAGCAACTCACATTAACTGCACCTCACAGTCCCTGAGCTCTAGTCTAGACTGGATGCCTGGTTACTGGATTATGTTACCATGATTATCGAGGAGTCATTTCTGGCTTTGATTTTCCTGCAGCTGCACTTTGTAAGAAAGACAACAGAGAGTTTGCAGGTGCTGTCAAAGTTAAAGATCCAGAGGTGGGAGCAGTGTTTTGGGCTAGCCAGACAGGCTGAATCTCATCACAGGCGCCCTTCAACAGTGGGAAAATTTCTTGGCTGCAGACGCAGTGCATGCTGCACCAGTGCTCAAGTTGCCATGGCTGGCTCTGCAGCCGGAGGACGGTTACAGTTTTTGGGATGTGAGGCCTCCAACACATGCCAGGGAGAGGTTCTTCCAAAGAGACGCTAGAGGAGAACGCAGCTGGGCTGACACTTTGATTTCAGTCCAGTGAGATTGCTGGATTTCTGTTCCGCAGCAGGGCAAATAGGTTGGTGTTGCTTTAAAATACCGAGTTCATAGAAATCTATTATGACAGCAACAGAAAAACCTTCAAGGCTGGCATCTTTTCTAAGCCCGGCTATGAATTCTAGTTTCATTATTAACTTATTAAATGAGGCCAGACCACAGTTTTCTTTCAAACCCTATGAGATTTTTTTCTCTGCCCTCTGATGGTGATGCAGAGGCCAAGCCTGGGTCCATTCAAATTTTGTTTATTTACAAGAAATGTTTCATTTCTCTCCCTGACTAATTGGATAAATTTTATTTTTATCCTCTAAAATACTTTATTCATCATTGTATATATCACTTATTGTGAATCTGTTGTCATTAATTCTTTCTGGGGTCTAGTGAATGAGTTTTCTTCAAATCTTCTCTGAAGATTTCTACTCATGTGGTTCGAAGAACTGATGTATCTATTTTACCTGGGAACTTGTCAGCAATCAGGAATCTCAAAAAAAAAAAAAATTGAAGTCATATGTCATATCCCATGTCCTTTCTGGTTAGTGTAGAATAAAACTAGAAGCTAATAACAAAAGAACTTTAGACATTATACCAATATATGGAAACTGAACACACTTTTGAACAATGTGTCATTGAAGAAATCAAGAGAGAAATTTAAAATTTTCCCAAAGCAAAACATCAAAACTTAGGGGATACAGCAAAATCAGAGGAGGAGTTGGTGTCTATGAGTGCCAGCGTAAAGAAAGGGAAAGACTGAAATAAGCAGTCTACTGATGTAGCCCAAAGTTAGAGAAGCAAGAATAAAGCAAACTCAAATTAATAAAAGAAATAACAGAGATCAGAACAGAAATAAACAAAATAGTAGGAAAGTAAACCACAAAAAAGGTCAATGAAACAAAGCTGATCTTTTGAAAAGAAACAAAATCAGCAAAACTTCAGCTCCATTAAGTAAGATAAAAGGAAGGTAAAATTCAAGATAAGGACACAATACAACTGAAACCACAAGAAATATAAAGGATCCGAGGAATTATTAGTTTAAAACTAGATGCTAACAAAGTAGAAAGCTATAAAGAAATGGGTGACTTTTGGGATACATGTAACTTACTAAAATTAAACCAAGAACATACAAAAAACTCAAATAAACCAATAATAAGTAAGTATTGACATTGGATCCATAATAAAATATCTTCCAACAAAGAAAAGTTCAGGACTGGATGGCATCACTGCTGATTTTTACCAAACTTTAAAGAAAACGATCTTTCTTAAATTACTCCAAAGAACTGAAAGGAAGAGAGCTTTTCCAAATGTATCCTGTGAGGCCAGCCATATCTTGTTACTAAGCCTGACTGGTCTATAACAAAAAACAAAACTGTAGACCAATCTCCCCAATGCAAAAATTTTCAACAAAATATGGGTAAACTGAATAAATCAGTATATCAGAAACATCATTCACTTTATCACATTAGTTTCATTTCAGTGATGTAAGGATGATCCAACATATGCAAATCAGTAAACATAATATCACACATCAACAGAATGAAGGAAACAAATCATATGATCATCTCAGGTGCAGAAAAAGCATTTGACAAGATTCAGCATCTCTCCATGATAAAAGCCCTAAGCCAACTGAGTTGTCATTAAAAAGTTTATAAATGACAAACCCATCGTCAACATCATGATGAATGGGGAAAAGATAAAAACATTTCCTTTAATATCAGGAACAAGATAAAGATGTCTACTCTTGTGATCCTGACTCAATATATCCGGAAAGTTTTAGCCAGAGCAATTAGACAAGACAAATTGGGGAAAGGAGGAGGTCAAATCGTCCGTTTGCAGATGATATGGTTCTATATCTAGAAAAATCTAAAGAATACAACAAATGTTAGGTCTGATAAATTCAGTAGAATAGCAGATTATAATATCAGTAGCTTTTGAATATGCTAATAATGAAATCATGAAAGCAATCCCATTTACAAATAGTTACAGCAAAATATAATGCAATACCTAGAAACAAACTTAGCAAAAACTTCTTCAGTGAACATTACAAAATGCTGATGAAAGAATCTGAAGATGACTGCCATAGTTGTGGACTGGATGATTCATATTGTTAACATGTCCACAGTACCTAACAGGATCTATGGATTTAATGAATCTGTCAAAGTACCAATGCCATACTTCAAAGAACTAGAAAAATCCATCCTGAAGTTCATAGGGAAGCCAGAAAACCCTGAATATCCAAGTCAGTCTTGGGCAAAAAGAACAAAGCTCGATGCATCATAATTCCTGATTTTAAAACATATTATGGGTCCATAGCGTGGTTTTGGAAAAAACCACCACCGCTACTACAACAAAACAGACATGCAGACTAATGGAGTAGAATTACAGATCCCAGAAACAAACTGGTGCTTTTACAGACAGCTGAGTCTCAAAAAGGTGCCAAAACACAAAGTCAGAAAACAAACAAACAAACAAAAGACTTGGAGAAAGGAGAACTTCTTTAATGAGTTGGGTGGGGAAACTAGATACCCATATGCAGAAGACTAAAACTTGACGAGCATCTTTCACCCTATATAAAAATTCAATTTAAAATGGATTAAAGGCCTAAATGTAAGACCTCTTGACTGATCTCACTCTGCAGCTTGCATCCTCCAGGCCAAGCTGCTGCTGAATTCTCTGGCCCTCCAGAGCATGGGCAGCCACTGTGGACCTCCTGCCTCTGATCCTGCAGGCTACCGATAAATCCCCTGCGTAACTGTGCATACGCATTTTATCAGTTCTGTTCCTCTAGAGAACCCTAATTAATGCAACAACCCATGAATAATGTAGAGAGTAACTTATCTATACTTCTCTACATTTATGTATCTTTCATTCATTCATTTTTCAATGATGGGACTGAACTATGCACAGAACTGACATTATTTCTTGCCTTGCCTGACTTAAGCAGCAAAAGCTCCATCAAAAGTTTTCACTTGAGCTCATGGCTTGCCTGGTTGGCATCACTGAAACACTGTGGGTGGGGATAAAAGTACAACAGTCCTCCTGCAGATACCCTTGCGATGTATTTTCCAATCATCACAGTCACAAAACAGAAATTAAGAATGCATATGCCTTGTGATAGTGGGAATTCTTGGTGCAATTAATCTGCGTCTCTTTCTCTGTATGTTCTCTTCTCCTCCAGATGAGCTCTCCCGTAGGATTCTCACAGAGGAAGAGTGCTCCGCTGGGTCGGTTGTGCAGAGGGGAGCTGTAGCCTGTGTTGATTCTCAGAGGAAGCGGTTTGTGAATCAGTGCTTTATGTAACGTGGAGACAAAAGATGATTGTGGGTGTCCTTGTAGTCTGGGTTCTTTCAAAAGCAGGCCCTGAGATGAGAGCTTGGGTGACCCGAGGAGCACAAAGTGAGGCCTGGAGGGAGTGAGTCAGCAAAGGGAAATCCCTAGATTACCACTGTGAGCAATTGGTGTTTTATCCTGGCTCCCCTGCAAAGCCCAGAAGGCAGCAGCTCTTTGCTCCCTGGGGGATGAGGATTGAGCTCCCTTCGGTGCTCCCCGTGTTTCTGGCTTATGCTTTGGGAGGTCAGACAGGCACCTCCAAGGAAAGTTTTCAGAGAATAAAAGACGGGGCCTGGGAGGACTCTGGCATCTTTCTGGCGACACCCATAGCTGCCTGTGAACTTGATGAACTGAGGGGACAGAGTGAGAGGCACAAAAACGGGCCTGGGGGTGGGAGAAAACTGACCACCCACACGGCACTCACAGCGATTATTCTTTGTGAACGAGGGGTCCAGCTAGCAGTGAAGTGGAGGAGGCTGGTGAGTTTCAGCTCTCATGCCAGCTGCGACCCACGAGCTGCCGGGGTGCAGTGTAGAGAAGGGTGCCCTGCAGGATCTCAGGAAATTGTGTCCCTGTCAATTAGCAGCTCCCAGACACGGAAAGGCCGGGAACATGGTACGGTGTGCGGCCAAGTGTTTGCCACCTGCCTTAAAGAGGAGACTAAGCCTACATGTTTATCAATAGCAGAGCTGAGCGGACATATCTCTAATAAAGCTAATAAATTCTCCGGATTTGACCTTTTACAATGCACAGCATGTAGAGTGTCTAGCTAATGAAAGAGTTCTCTAATTATTAATGTCAGGAAGGAGACCGGGCAACACTTCAGAGCTACAGCCCTGAGGACAGGCATTCACATGGCCATTCTGGTGCAGCATTCGGTACACATGCTCACGGTTTCCTTAATAATATATAAAAGTGACGTGGACACTATTCACTGAAAGGACAAGGGTATTGAAGGCAGGCAAGGTATAGTGACATCAGTATCCAGCCCTAGTGTCCATGACAGTATCAATGCCTGGTCACAGCATCAATGGAAGAGTCAGGGCATGGTCAGCATGTCCGTGCTGAGACAAGCATAATGCATCTTTTACGTGACTAATGAGGAAGATATCACCACTTACTCTGGGACATGATTTGAAGTGTCTGAGTCCAAGGTAAATACAACAAAAACTCTTTCAACAGCATCTTGTACACTGCAGTCCAAACGACTTCAGACCCCATGGTCTGAACTTCCTGTGTAACTGCACTCATGTCCAGTGCTACGGCTAGGTCATCTACCATGAGGTCCTGCCTGGCCCTCTGCAGCCCATCTCCCTGCCACCTGGCCATTCCCTAGTCCTTCCACTCTTCACGCTGTAGTCAGAGTCATCTTTTTGTAGCATGCATCTGATGATGCCTCTTGCACGAACCCATAATAGGCTCATAAGAACAAAGTACAAATCCTGTGGAGAACCTCGGTCTGTCCCATCTGCTTGCTTCTCCTCACCCTGCCTGGGCTTGTTCTTTGCACCTGTTTGCTCTCTCTCTTCAGGGTTGCTTTGACCTTCCTGGCAAGATAAAGGAGTTGGTGGGGTGGATTTCTTGGGAGGGATGCAGGGAGACCCTGTTTCCGGTTCTGCTCCCAGTCTCTGGCAGGTAGCTAGAGTCTGGTGTCCCCAGACAGAATTCTGCTGCACATCACCGATCTCTGCCTTCATCTGAGGAGTGCCTGTCTGCCTCCAAGGCTGCACTTTCACAGGACACTTGTCACCCTACTCTGGTATGACCTTGTTATAATGAATTACCTCTATGCTGACCCTAGGTCTCAAACCTGCTTGTGTTCTGTGGCACTGAAGGAGGTAACTTCAACATGTCAGCCTGGGGGTGCAGGTGAGAACCATCAAATCCATAATCACCAGTTATGCAAATACCCCAGGACAAAAAAAAAAAAAAAAAAAAAAACAAAAAACAAAAAACAAAAAAACCCCCCACGAACTTCCCAGGACAAACTTTCTCTGTGGAGACAGGAATTGGGGGAGGATTTCTTGTGGTGGCATTTTCTCTTTCCCACATGTTCCTAGCCTGTATGGGTTTTATATGTATTTTTACTTGTACTGATTCTCTAACTACTAACAAAGTGCTTAGTGCAGATCAGGTGCTCAATAAATATTTGTTATATAAAAGAAGCATCAAGTGCATTTTTAAACTCAAATTTTAGCGCTTTGTGAGAAAAATCTCACATGTAGCAGTTTATCACTGAAATGGGAGTTTGGGTCATATTGGTACATATTCCTTATGAAACCCATGTGGAAGACACAGGGAAGCCCACAGGTCCCTTACAGGAGGGTCTGAGGCTCTGGTGGTGCCCTGTCCATGGCACAAAGAGGGATGTGGCGGCACCAGGGCTCGGCCTGATCCTCTCTGACTCCAAGCCTAGAGTTCTTTTCCCACAGCAGTAAGGTAGGTCCAAGGTGGGCACAGGTTACTATGCCATGGATGGACCAATTGCACATTAAACTCACGCTAAACTCCACCAGGTAAAGGTGCAGACCAGCACTGTCTCCTTGGGCATTGCTGTTGGTTTTGTATTCAGGAGGCACAGAAAAGCCTGTAGCAGGGATCACCTGGTGGCCAGGGTGGGTGGCACAATGGTGGAGGGTGAATTACTGGGCAGACACACCCTGCCCTTCTGGGTGCTGGCCTCTTTGACAGCAGTGTCACTCAAGGTGCTGTTCTATGTAGGGAAGAAAGTTATGACATCATCAGAGATGTCCCAAAATCCTACACAGGCAGGAGCAGTGAGAAACACAGGGCAGACAGACTCGTATGAGCAGAGGGGCTAGATGTGCTCGGGCACAGAACAAAGCACTCTACACCTCCAAGGTGTTTCCAAAATGTCACTTTATCATCCCATTTCACAGATGGCAGAATGAAGGGACATCTCTGGTTGGTCAGCGATGTACCACGCTGGGTCCTGATATATGTATTACAAGTTTAGAGTGTTTCAAGGCCAGAGAGGATTTTCCAGCCACCGGGTTCCTCTTCTGCTGATACAAACAACAGTATGCCCTCCTGGGTCATGCCAGGGACCAGGGCAGAGCCACCAGCTGCACCCATGCATCTGACACCAGAGGTCGCTCAAAGAGGGCAAACCAGCATCTAAACTCACCAGTTCACTTCTATGCTGAAGGGCACTAAACTTGATTTTGTTTTTAATCTTAAAAATTAAGAAAGGCCTGGCAAATGCAAGGTTGTGTGTTTGACCCTAATACCAACACAAACAAACAAACAAAAACAAAAATGGTGAAGTTCGGAGCCATGCTTTATTTTTAATGATTAATGTTGAGTAGCCCCCCAATAACCATCCATCCACTAATTCAGTCAAGTTGTCATCTCTGGATCACTTCCCACCACCTTCCCGTCACCTCACAGAAGAAACCCACAGATCAGGACTCGTGCAGATTTGCAGCATCACTGACTACTTAAGGCTCAGCAGGATTTCAGAGAGCGTGAGATCTGTCACCCGCATGAGACAAACCATGTCTCTGTCACTCGGTTCCACACAAGGGTGCTGTGGGTCTGGTTTGCTTTCTGAAGCTGTGCTAGTGTCCTGGGCTGCTTTACACAGCTATTGTGGGGACCAGATCTAGATTTCTTTTTCTCTAAGTGGAATTAACAAGTCAAGAGCTGTGCCCAGCAGTCAGATCCCCGGTGACAGCCTCGCGGGCTCCTCTTGGCAGCTGGCACCCCGTGCGACTGAACCCCCTGTCCTCATCTACCTCCCACACGAGAGGAGCAGAAACATGATCTCCTTCTGTTGTGCGTGAAGGTCAGACCGTGTCTCCCACTGCTGTGCTGCTGCTGGGGCTGCTCTGACTAATGATGACTAATGTTTTACAGCAGGACATCGAGACCAGTGTGTCTACTTTATAACGAGAGCATGGTTCACTCCTGGGCCCTGCTTCTTCAAGCCTCGACCTTCCCTGGGGTCTCTTTTGTGCTCCAGGTTGCAGCTTCTGTGTGCACAAGACTATTTCATAGTGAGGTCTTTTGAACCCTGACCTCTGCTGCTTACACACCCCCAGCATCCCTTGGGGTTTCCCTCATCTGTTCATTGACTTCATCATCATGTAGTGGCTGTGTACGGAGTGGCCACTGCGGGCCCAGCGCTGTCCATCTCGATGGTTCTCTAAGACAAAGACAGGACGTTACGTGGTGGACTCTGCTGCACCTGTCGCTGTCCGATTTCTGCCCCATGCATGCACCTTACTGGGATGAGCCTCCTTACACCAGCGGCTTCTCCCAAGACTGCTCCTCCCTTCCAAACTGGCCACAGCTTTCCCCTGAGGTCACGCCCAGGTGTCCAGCTGGATCTGCACCAACGGCTGCCCAGTGCCCACACACTCACCTCTAACAGAGAATGCAACCTCTTTCCTCCATACTTGTTCCTAAAGTCCTGAAGTCTAGGAATGGCGCTGGCCACGTCCAGCCTCCCAAGCCAGGAGCCCAGGGCTTCTCCCAACTGTCTTCTCCACCCCGCCCCCACACGCCCTCGGTCACACACCTTCTCCCTCCTCCACGCCCCGTCCCGTGCGCTCCTCTCCATCTTTGCTCCTACTGTTTGACTCAGAACCTTGCCTCTTGCCTGTGCTACTGTCAATGGCCGTTAAATGACGGCTTCTTTCTTTCCTCCACTCTTGCTGCATGCCCCATTCCTTCCTCTGCTGCTAGAGACATCTTGTAAGGCATTCGCACACACCACGTTTCCTGTCTGCCTGTGTCCCGGGATCCAGCCCTCGTCACACAAGCTGCCTCGTGATCTGGCCCTGCCTGCAGCGCTAGCATCACTGCTCACCCAGTGCCGCCTCTCAGCCCTGTCTCCATCTGTCCCACCCCACTCGCTCTGCTTAGAACATCCAGGCTGTTGACAACCCCACCTTCGCCCTGCCAAGCCCGTCGACACCTGGAATTCTCTCCCCATCCTGCTTGTTGCCAAGCAGGAGCTCCAGCATCGCCTCCCCTGTGAAGTCAATCATCTTCTCTTCCAGCACAACGGCTGAGCCTTTCTCTCTCCCTCAGGGGACCCTGGCTGAGCCTTTGCTGCAGCGTCTAGGGTACATCGGGCCCCTTCGGTAGATTAGACCCTAAACCTCTCATGGGCAGCACCCACACCCTGCCTGTCTTTGCATACCCAGCGCCTACCAAAGTGACAGGTATTCTACATATGCCTTCAAGCATTTAATGAATGCTTGCTGCATACGTGCTTAAGTAAGCATCAGGGCCATTTCTTCTGCAGAAGGATTCTCTAGTTTGAGATTTAACTTGCAAAGCAGCGGAACCTTTGCTGAATTTGTGAGCCAGGCACTGGGTCATGACAGACCTTTGCCTGATGGCCTCAGCAGCCCTGTGTGTAACCCACGGCTTGTTTTTGCTCCCTCTGCCTTATGGGCAACCACAGCAGAGCTGGGCACACGCACTTCCTCTTTGGGTCGCTGTGGCATGCCTGTCACTTCTGTGGCCCTCAGTGTCTCACAGATGGCCTCACAAACTTTCCTCAGCTCTTGACCTGAAACTACATGAATTCTCTGAAAAAAGGCTTCCTTTTCCTGTCAGCATCAGACTTATATCCCCAAGACAGGTTCAACAGTCTCTGCCTTTTCCTCTTGCTCCTCTATCCTGGCCTCTCCCCTGGCTTTCTCAGCAGAGCTTTACCCCACCCCACCTGTTACTCAGTATACCCAGGTAATCACGGAGCACCAGCTTGCTTCAGGTGCTTTTCTCCTGACTCGAAACCCATCAGAGGGCTTACGGCCTCACATTAACTTAGGCTTCAAGAGCTTAGGACTGGTCAGCAGACTCTGAGGAATTTACTGTTTGGAGTGAAGACACACTTCCTTAGCACGACACCCAAGGATGTTGCCAGCGGCCAAGAGCAGGATCGAAGTAGAAAGAAGAATGTGGTACGGAGTAAGAGAGACATTAAAACCAATTTGATAACCAATGATTTAGGGGAATTGAGGGCCAGATTGTTGGTATTATTAATGTATTTCCTAGAAGATGTAAAAATGGAGTATAAGACACAGGTAAATTAAAAATACCAACAACACAAAACCTACCTCTTTCGAAAGCCCGCCCACTCAGCAGAGGACAGAGGTCCATGCTGGGTTTTGCGTGCTGGGTGTGAGTGTCCTGAATGCCTTTCCAGAGTGGATTCACCTGAAATATACCCTGGTCCCGGATGATTTCAGTCAGATACACCATGGGTTTCGGGCCTAGGTAACAGCAGCAACACTGTCGATTAGCATTGGAGCAGTTAGAGAGGAGAGCTCAGTGGTGGAGGAGGGACAATAGATGACTGTTGATCTTTTTTTCTCTCTAGCAATTGTTTTGACTGATGTACAGAATCTATCAGGAAGTGTCTTCGTGGCCAGCTTTGCTAGCTTTATGGAGGGAAATAACACAAAACAAGGCCAAACGGAAAATTACAAAACAGTCAACGTTTCCCGAGTTCTGACTCAATCGCATATTTCATGTGTGCCATTTAATCTAGGCAACAACCCTCCGAGGTGGGTTCTCTTACTATTGTACAAATGAAGTTAGAGATTAGAGAGGTGAAAAGTAATGTGCCTGTCACCCAGGTACTCAGGTGCAGAGTAAGGATTTTAAACCTAGTTTTGAACTCTGTACTCTGCCCTGGCTCGTTTTACTGCCTGAACACCCGACGGAGTTGGAAAACGGTGAATGTAGTGGGCACCAAATCTCCAATTTAAGAGCAGTAGGATTTGAACCCCGAGCTTAGTGAATGGAGGATTCTTAATACACAAGGCCTGTTCCACTGCAGGACTCTTTGTGGGCTAACAATGAGAAGAAAGAGACAGAGCACCTTAGAAGAAGTGAGACGTTATGCCCAAAGCCTTTTGGAAATCCAAATATTCTTGAATGAAAAGTGTTTGCAATGAAAAGCAAAATTCCAGCCAGACCCATAAACCGTACCCAGGGCTGAAGAGACAATGAGACAATAATCCAAAGAAGTGAAGTCTGCCTCGAGAAGCAGGGTCACAGGGTCACAGGGCAAGCCTCTGTCCAACGCAAGGGTCCATATTTTGGCAGATGCTGGGTCACCAGCTGGTGCCCAGGCAGTCAAGGAGGTGAAGTGGATGACCACTCCTGCCGCCGGGCACTTTCTGGGTGTGGAAGTGTCACACGGAAAGTGTTCATCTTTCAGGACCTCCAAAAGTTGAGTCCTTAAGACACTCGAGCTGCAGTGTATTTTCCTCCCTTACATCATTCTTGCTTTTAGGGAGACCAGAAAAATATACATGCTCCCCCACTCTGTTCCCAAACCGTTTGTTCTTTCACCATTTTTAAAATGCTCTCCAGCTTTCGAGAGCCTTCTGTGCTGTAAAACATGCTCTCACAAGCTTAACCTGGAAATCTCAAGAACCATCCAGAGGCATGATTTTTGCTAAAGAGTCAGTTTTGAGATGTCTGGAGATGGGAATTGTATTCTAAAAGTACTTTTAAAGAGGGAAGTCATAAATAATGGTGACAGCAATCCAATTCAGAGCAGAGAACAACTACTTGAAAAGTTTGGAGACATTAAAAAACACTGATGAAAGAGTTATAGCAAGCAGTTTAAAGAAATAGTAATCAATATGTTAAAAACATCAATTTATTAATAAGAATGCTAAATAAGCAAAGGTCACTAAAAAGTTTTGATAAGGATCCAATGAGCTCACTTACTTCACCAAAACCATTTAGTTTAATGTTAATGCCAGTGTCTTGTCTTATGATTTATGGTCAGTGTTTTCTAGTATTCTCGTTTTCTTTCATAATGGAGACAGAGAGATTTATATTATAAAAGTCAGCAGGAACCCAGTATAGAACCTGTGCATTTGAGACTCCAAAACTGGGAAGAGGCTGGATGAGTACAAAATAATATCATTACACTCATCACTATTATTACATCTATTCTGATTGAAAACCACCACTATTTCCAGTGATTGGAGACGACAGGAAGGATACTTTTAAAATAAAATCGCTCCCAAATCTTTGATGCTTACAGTGACTCAGTAAAATTGACTGGCTGAAGCAAATGCTCTCTGAGCACTTACCATCCCTTGGACTAAAACCACAGAGTCTTGGACTGCTTGAGTCAAAAGCAAATATGAAAGTAGCAGTTTTCCATTTTTGACTATCATGGAGTACCCAGATTTTGCTGTAAATAGAGGAGTGCAGGCAGCTGGTATTTTTGTGGTTAGGGATGGTTCTGTCTCATCCGGGCACTGGGGTACAGGAGCGATGCACAAGATAGATTTTATCCAGGAAGAGAAACTATTATGCTTCTCCTCGGGAGAATCAAAGGGTATTTCATCCATGGATGACTTGTGAATTGTTAGGTTGTGTGACGCAGAAAGACTGATCGCCAGGCATTATTCTTCATACTTATTTACAACAATGCTCTTCTTGGCTTTTACCCCACCAAACATGTTTATTTGGGAGTATATCAGCAAATAATAGACACAGTTTTCCTTACCGCCTTATATCAAGAGAGGAGATTCCTGAAGAGGGAAAGTTGCATGAGGAGCGTGACTTCTGGGACTCTGGTACCTCTCTACATATCACAGCAGAACATTAAGTCACGGAGCTGCTGGGCACCCTGCGTGTCCCCCAGTGTGGAGCCCCGACATTCCCGACTCCTTCTCTGCACCCGCCTCCAGCCTCCTCAGCACGCACTCAGCAGCTCAGGCCCAGCAGAGGTCCCGGGAACAAGTACCTGTCGGGCGTTGCTTCCTGGGCTTCTTTCTGGGATATTTCAGGACTGCTGAGCCTCAAAGCTGACTGCACAGCAGCAATCAGCTGTCAGGCTTCCGCAGCCTTTCTATTTGAATCCTCATGCTTATTTTCTGAGATTCTGAATTTTCATCCACCCAGGTGAGCAGCTTGCCTCTCAGCCCATCGCAAGGAACGACAGGCCTTTCTTTGTTTACCAATAGAGTCAAGCGGCATGCTTGTCTGGTAAAGGCCTTTTGCATTTTAAATTTTCCTTATAGAGACCATAAAAAATGTGAGTGCTTCCTACATCACGGCTCCAAGCATCACATCTCTGACACCTCAGAGAGTTAGAAATCAAGGGCACAATCACAATGCTGAGATAGCCCGAGTATGGGTGTGGCTAGGCTGCTTCAAAACCAAGTTCATATTTGGTGAGGGCAGGTCAGAGAGAAGCCAGTTTCTTCTTTGGGAAAGAGATTTGTTTCACCATAATCGATTTGGCTGAAGAAAGTGTAGTGTTTACACACAGGGAAGCATTACTCTGCCATAGGAAAGGGGACACTTGAGTCATTTGTAGGAAAATGGGAACTCTTTGAGACCATAATGTTAAGTGAAGTAAATCAGATATACAATCTTCAATATTGCATGGTTTATCTTATATGGGAAATCCAAATTATAAATAAAGAGCAACATAAAAGATGGATAGTAGGAGATAAGGTGATAGATATTTCTCAATTAATATGTGCTGTGAGCATGCACCAACACCACAGATGGAATGCCATCACCATGTACTACAAGCATGTACTAATAAAACACAGTAAAAGTACTTAAGAGGAATTGAGATTCTCTAAGCTTCCAATATCTCAATTTGTGCAATTCTCACCATCTCCTCCAGGGGGCACTGTTCACAGCGGTCTACAATGAGGTTGTGCTTCTCAAACTATCTCTGGCAAAAAACCAGCTTACATTTTTTTAGAATCTACCAAAAGCCATCACTTTTGCAAGAAAATTGGAAAATTAAAAGAGATGTAAGCTTTCATTAAAAAAATACTTGATTCAATATATATACAATTACTTGTCAGTTTTCTGTGATCGTTTTCAATGCCTAGTCTTAATTTCTTACGTCTTTCTTTGCAAGCTGGTGACAACAGTTTCTGGAGCCCTAGCAGCTCACAGGCCAGACATGACGGGGCTCCCAAAGGCCTGGCACACAGGGTCTGTGCAAATGGTGCCCCCTACAGTTGATGCAGAAAAGAGCCCCGCCTGCATGGGTGCATTTTGACACAAAACAACTGCAAACTATACACAAATGTATTAAGAGAACAAGAGAAAAGAAAACGGGCAGTTTGAACTTCTCCTAAATGGCAGTCTGGAATGATGGGTAAACATTATTTTGATAACAAGGCATCATTGTTCATCTTCCCCTTTGCCTTGAGCCAGCTCATTAGTTATTTGGTACCAAGGCAACGATAGAGATCTTTGTCAGTTAACCCTGCTATTCTGGCCCACATCCAACTGGAGTAATTTCTCTGCCTACAGGAAATGTCCCACCGCTGGAACGCTCCGTCCTCTCTAAACTACTGTGTAATATCGTGGTCGGCCTGTGCAGAGCTGCCATTGTGCGTTTTAGCAGTAATTACTTTTTTCTGCCAGGTAAAACAATTTAAAAGCCTCATGGCTTTGTAGATGCTGCTGTCACCTGCAGCTCCCCGAGGCCAGCTGTGGCCAACCCCACCATGCCCTTGGATGCTACCGTCCATGGCAAATCCTTGGAACACGCCTTTCTGAGCTGTTGGAAGACAAGTTCCCAAAAGCAGTAGAAAATGTAAGCTCTGAGTACTGGAGAGAATTTGGCTACGAGGGTTCTTGCTTTCACAGAATTATTCTAGCATTCATGTGTCAGGGTGGCGCCTTCACATGACCTCTGGGCACTGGCAGAAAATCTGTGGGCGAGGGGAGTTGATGGTGAGATCTCCATCCTCAGCCGTGCAGGTGCTGGTGCGATGCCCATAGCAAACACTGGGCTGAATGCAAATGGCTCTGTTTTTCTTGCACTGCCAACTTTGGGGTGTCAGGTGGCCAACATGGCCTTTCGGAGGGTGAAAGAAAGCATGGCATTGGGGAAGTTATGCGCTACTTTGGGCCCAGGATTGGCAAGACCAGCCTGGGGCTCCGTACCCTAATAGAGGTCTCAGGAGAGCTCCCCCCACCCACTCCCAAAGGCCTAATCTCCAGCGCTCTCCGTGTGCTCCTCTGGGAGTCTGTGCTTTCCTCATTCCCCTGAGTCAGGCTGGATTGCAGAGTTAAGTTTATGATTGTGAATACATACTAAATAGCAAAAACTAATGAGCTTGTATGTGTGCCTGAGATGTGAATCTTGCTGCCAAATGCCACTGAAAAAATGGAGTGGGGGGAGGGGGATAAAAAAAGAGAGGAGAAAAAGGAATTGGAGGTGTAAAGTGCAGATATCAACTCTGCACCATGGCTGTAATCATTATGCTCTGCAAATATATGCTAATAAAAAACAAAACAAAACAAAAGCACTCCACAAATAATTACTGTGTCTCCATCCACCTTATCCACTGAATCTGTGGATTTGGATCATAGTAACTTCTGACTCTTTCCCCAAGTCATGATGACCATGAAATAGAAACATTCTGAACCTCTCCAGGACTTCAGGCAGTTATAACAGCACCATTAAAGCCACTCACGAAAGAGGACTTCCCGAATTGCCTCAGAAATCGGCAAGCATGATGCGATAAATGGATCCACACTGAAGGGGGCAGCTCAGAAGAGTCACAATAATGTAACTTTTACTCTATCACCTCTGTAACAATGTAATCGTTTACCACACCTACTGATCACTTCTGTGTTTATTCCTTTGTGAGATGTAAACATAGTCTCAAGGAGAAAAGCTAAATGTAGCCAAATGTATAGCCAGAAGGATACTTAATCATAACAGAAATTTCAGGGGACAGTTCCACAGGAAAGAGGCAGGACTACGGCACAGAATCCCTGTGAATAAGAGCTCAGGGAGACCGAGAAAGGCAGGGCCTGAAGTCCTGGGAAATGCATGGGTTTTCAAGTCCGATTTTCCTTTGGTTATAGATATTTTGAGGAATGGCATCATTAAAGAGACTTAAAGATCTTTCAGAAAAGTTTAGAGCACAAATCTATTTAAGGCTTCCACCCTCTGCACAGCTTAGGCATTGCTATTCTCTTCTCCTACAGTTGGAATGAAAGGGCTGTTAAAGCATGTCTCCCCAAATATTCTCTTAAAATAAGAATACAATTTTAAGACTTTCATTCCTTCTTCTGAACCTGAGACCGTGTTGTTAACGAGGCCCTTTCCAACTTCTGCGGCACTGGTGTTTTGCACCATTTGTCATCAAAGTAAGTCTGGGCTCTCTTGCTGGACGCTGGAGGCCCTGCAGGACCGTCCCTTTCCAGTTACCCAACAGTATCTCTGATTACTTCCCGAAGTGACTTTCAATGGCTTTGGCTTTTCAGAGAACTCCATTCCCGGCCTGAGGCCTGCTCACCTCTAAATTCCAGGGCTTCGAAGTTCCTGGGGGTGGAAAGTCCTTTCTCCTCCCTCTTTGTTCATCTTTAATCTCCTCTCCAGGCAACTCTTTCCCTGAATTCCTCTTACTTTTATTTCCATCAGAGGCACTGATCCCTTCCCGTGCCCTCTTTCAGTGTTTCCTGGTTATTTCATGTGTGTAAACTCCACCTTCTGACGGAAGTGATGTACTCTCTGCAGCATGAATGAACTGAAGACACACTGTCTTCCCCTTCGTGTCCTGTGGTCTTCTACGGCCCTCTCCCTGTGGTCTTCTGGTCTCCCCAGCAAAGGTGGCCTGAAGAGCCACAGACACGCTCTGTGCTCAGAGGCTGGTAAAGAGTGTCCAGAAGAAGCTGTCCCTTTTCAGTACCCGGGTCAGAGACTGGCCACATCTTTCTGTGAAGGGCTGGGCAGTAAATATTTTAGGTTTGCAGGCTGAGCCAGCTCTCCTGCAGCTACTTGGCTCCACGGGAAAGCACCGCACAGAATCTCAAAATGAACGAGCACAACTGTGCGCTCGTAAAATTTTATGGGCACTGAAATTTGAATTCCGTATAATTTGTATGTGTCACAAAATGGCATTCTTCTCTGGCTATTTTAGAGCATTTAAAAATGTAAAAGCTACTCGGTTCCACGGCCAAACTAAAGCAATGATGGTGACCCGGGCTTGGCTGGGGAGCCAGGGTTGGGGGACCCCTGATGTAGAACACCCTGTTCAAAGCCACCTGCCTCAGAATCACCTAGGATCCACCGATTGCAGAAAACATGAACTTTGGACCAAGGAAGCAGAATTTCTGAAGGTGCCGAGAATGTGAACAGCCACGAACCAACACAGCAAGGCTGTGATGCGCTGGCAGCTGTTCCAGATAGCACTTAGCTAGGGAAGGTCCCTGGGAAGGGGCCGGGGCCAGGCAGGACCCTTCAGAGCCAATTTATGAGAAACAGACCCAAAGGGAGAAATGGTAGCTAAGCCTCTGTGCTTTCACTCAGCACTTTAGGATCTTTTTAGATGCAAAAAATGTAAAACTCAGGATTTCTCAATATTTGCATTCAAAATACCTGTTACTCAGACTATTAGTGAGATGTGGTAAATCTTAAACTCAGTAAAGAGCTAGAAATATATTCATAGAAAAGGAAGAGAAACTCACGCACTTTATTAAGCATAATGTGCATGACACTAAATGCAGATAAGAAATAATCTTTGGTATGTTTCTGTCCCAGATGGAATTCTCTGCAGCCGAGGCCTTTATATAACAAAGAAGCCACAGAAAATTCAAGAGAAATGATTTCTTTCATTCGGAGCACACAGCTCTAGAGGTATTTCTTGTGCAACCTCACTTCCCTAATAAAATAGATTATAAAGCAGCATCATCCTAGATGGAGAAGGGCCATTTGCAATGCTTTAAATGCAGCCTCAAGGAGGGCCTTCTGGCTGCAGGGAATTGAGGCTGGAGGATGACTCTGTGAATCTGGGAGGCCTGGCAGTTGTGATCTGCAGATCCACACACTTCCTGTTCTGAGTCATTCCTACACTCTAAAGAAAAGCAGAAATAGAGCTGCAAAGCCCCTCGTTTCCTGGGGGCTCTGCTCTCACTTCCAACACCAGTAGAGCTCTACCAAGCACCTCTTTGTGTGCGGTGGCTTTTCCTTTCCCACACTGAGCAAGGCCGCGCCTGCTGATCTTAAAGAATGTGTCAAAGAACTCAGAGGTTGAATCTGGCCTGTCTGCCCAGGAACTGTACCAGCTCACCTTCCCAAACTAGGTTTTGGAAGATTTTCTTCCAGTTTGGCTTGGAGCATGGTGCATTGCACTGCTCAGGAGACGATCCACAGTCCTGGTCTCATGCTGGGTATGCTATGACACTCTAGAGCATTCTGCCAAGGAGGGGTACAATGTTTTTGCTTTTTCCATAGTGTGTGTCAAGTATTTATAAACTGGGTTACTAGTATGATGCAACAATGACAGAGAGGGCTCTTTAGGAATAAATCCCTTTTATGGAAACCTCCAGTCAAAGTTTGGGATGTGAACAGTGGCCACTGTGGCTGGATGCTGGCAGACAGATGAAGCCTGAGATACTGGCCTTGGTTCTGAAGACACCCCAGCTTTCTCAGCCAAGAGTTCCCCCAAACCTAGCAAACACTATCGGGAATCCACAGAAAGACCATTATTTGAACATACCTGTGAGTGATGTGCCCAAAGTAACTGCTCGCAAGCTGCATATATTTAAATCAACACGTTCTCTTTTTTTGTCCTTATTAATTTCTCAAGTTAAGAAACAGCTTCAAGTATTGCTCAGGGGAATAGCACTGGAACTAATTAGAACAAACACTGGCTCATCTCATCAGGCTTGATGAGGAGAGCAGAGGAGGTGTCCGAGAGCTTGAGAGCTTGTTTGAATTGCATTTCAGCAAGAGGAGACATTTTGGAAGTAGAATACAATGCACAGTTACATCAACCATGATTTAAAGTCTAACTCTGTGTGGTATACAGTTATTTTTATGGCATAAAACATTTTCAAAGGGCAAGAGTGATTTGCACAATTTCTGGTCACTTCCCTCACGAATATTCTTTTACTTGTTACAAATAATGTTTAAGCATTTTGCAAGAGGTGATATAAATTTGAGAAAAATTATTTTTTTGTTAGTGATTTTTGATGAATATATTATTTTCATAAACAACTTTTGTAATGCATACGTGAATTAAAGTTTGTATCTCCCATCAGCTTGCTATTTATCTATAGTCAATAATTTCTCAAATTTCTGAAGGAATATAATTAAATTCCAGGTTCTCCAGCAAGAATATAAAACAAGGGACCACAGGCGACTGCTCCCCGCTTTGCTCTCTCCTACCTGCCCTGCCGTGGACAGGCAACGTCCCTCTGCTGTGCCACCCTGCCCTGGAGCCAGCTGACTATGGACTGAAACCTCTGTAAACTGTGAGCTAAACAAACCTTTCTTCTTTAAAACAAAAAGGTGGCAGTGGGAGGGCTGCATACTGGGACTCTCAGGAGCAGCTTGTATAATTCACGTTTCTGAGAAAAGCAGGAACACCTGGGACGTCTGTCTCCTCACTGTGAGGCCAGCTCAGATTCTGGACAATTTTTTTTATCATTTGGTTTTTGTGAAAACTCTAAAGTGTGATTTTTCTTTCACATGACGGACTCTCTGAGTTTCTTTGTTCACTGTGTTCTTCGTCTGTCTCCCCATGAATTTCCAATGTGTTAACACATGCATCAAAATGGTATTTAAATGATTTTCACAAATTCCTGCAGCTTGAAGACATTTGCTGAAGTACAAGGTGTGACTGAAAATATGGTGAATAATTTAAAAATAATGTGCTGCAGAAAAAGACACATTACCATTAATATCTACTCACTTCCAATGCACTTATCCCATTGTCCTTGCAACTTTCTGAAGCAGCTCTAGAAGTCCTCTTTTGTGTGTCTTTCCAAGATGTGATAAAAAACATAGTGAATGCTTTTACTGGGCACCATCCATAGAAAGGCAGGCTCATAAAAACATCGCAGTGCATAGCCTCAGCCACGTTTTTCACCACATCTAGTACAGTGTGATTTTTGTATCTTCTTCAAAGTCAAAATGACCATGAAAGGTAAATGTTTTGTGTTAATCCAGGACATTGAGGCATCCTGGACAGACTCCAGAAAAAAGCCTTCCATAACTGCTTCAGAAAGTAGAAAGAATACTGTGATAAGTGGGTTGGAAGGGAGAAAAATATTGAGGGGGATTAATGGCAATATACTTTTAGTGGAATAAATTAAAAAATTTAAACATTCAATATATTTTTTGATCAGGCCAAATAAAATTTCTTAGGAGCTTTTAGGGAAGTCTTTACTAATTTGATCAAAACCTTTTCCACTACACCAAGAGACTCCATCACTGGACCAGGACCAATATTTAACAGCCTGAAATGTGTGCCGGAACATGCACAGTGTAAATGTAATGTGAATTACAAGTGAGATGGTAAAATCCATACTACGATTCCATAGGTCTGAGAAGAGATGCAAAAACTCATCATCTCTCAGGAAAATCAGACATGAATTTGTAGGTGTAAAGAGAAACTTGGCAAAGGCAAAGGGGAGGAATTTTTCAAACAGGAGAATTAATTTGTAATAACCAAGAGGTATAAAACAACAGAGTTCCAGAAGGAGCATTCACAGAGGAAGATGTTGGGAGAAGACTGGTGTACTAGAAAATACAGGGTGGATTCTGGAAGAGACATCACGTGACAAAGAGGAAGCCATGTTAACAGCAGGGAAAGCATTTTCAGGAGCCAGACGGCAGCAGGTGTGTGTGTGTGTGTGTGTGTGTGTGTGTGTGTGTGTGTGTGCCCAGCAGGTGAAAACGCACAGGTGTTAAGTGAAGCCTTTTCCTCCAGGAATAACTCTCTTACATGGTACATGGAATAAGTGAGGACTGCATGCAGGTACATAATGGATAATCTTTCAAGAAACCTGGCCGAGAAAGGAAGAAAACAAAGAATTAAGCTTGGAGGATGTTATGGTTTGTGTCTGGATGTTCCCCCAAAGCCTCATGCAGTCATGGAGGCAGGCTTCAGGAGTTTGTGACTGATTCACGGTCCAGTGCTGGAATTACAGGTGTGAGTGCTCACTCATCCTAGAGTGGGTGGAGCCGACACACAGTCCTCCTTTCTTGCTCTGGTCCTTTTGCTCTTTTCCGCTGCTGTGAACTGTTGCCCTCTGCCATGAGCCACCCTGCCTTAGACCCAGCAGATTATGGACTGAAATCTCCACAGACTGTGAGCTAAATAAACCTTCCCTTCCTTAATTTTGGGCACTGGCTATTTGTCTCAGCCGTGAGAGAAGAGTAACCAAGACGAAAGGCCATGCACAATTCAGACAATGCTCTTCAAGAATGGGACACATTTGAGCAAGCAGGCAAAGGGTACCCCAAGGGAAAGGAAGTTATGAAAGGGCCCGTGATAGAGAGCATGCTGATAAAACAGTTCCCAAAGTAGTCAGCAGTCTGTCTGCTTCCAGACCACGGTGACATCAGCGTCACTGAAGAGAGGAGCGGCAAGTTCCCTGTGAAGTCAGAGAGGAAGAAGCAAGGTAGGCAAGCTTCTGAGGCATCTGAGAGGGATTTATTTATTGGTGTGCAGGGTGGTGGCATATCACACTGGGCATAGCTGCTCATTTTCATTACATGACAAGTGGGATTTAGAGGGCCCCTCAGATCACTTTAAATTGCTGGCACATGTGTTTTGGTTGTTAGCATTTGAAAAAATACACAGCTAAAATTTAGTATTCACCCTGAATTCATAGCCATTTAATTGAAATCAATTGATTTATGCTTCCCTCACTAAATTTTGTTCAATATTTTAAGTGTAAATGGTACTTGGGTAACTTTTTTTGGCTTTTTTGAGACAGGGTCTCCCTATTGTGTTTAGGCTGGCCTTGAGCTCACTTTGTAGCTCAGGATGGTCTCAAACTTGCAAATGACACTCCTACCTCAGCCTCCCAAGTCCTGGGATTATAGGAATGTGCCACCACACCTGCCTGGCCTTGGTACAGTATTTTCCAGTTGGCCAGTAGAAGATGCTTTGTAACACAGGACAGTTCTTGAACCAAAATGTATTATAATGCTCATTAAAATCCACTCTGCTGGGAATGTAAAACATTTATTTAATGCACTACAAAATTCTCCATTTTACCATGCATTTTGAAATAATGTTAATTAGGAGATGAGGCAAAATATAATATATTTTCCTTAAATTTTAGGGCAATTAGCATAACTTTCATTAATGTGGTGTAATAACTGCAATTATTTTCATTTGCACTTTTTGGTAGAATTTATATTCATTAAAAGTCTATGATTTCATATTCTGCAAGATGAAAAAAGTGAGCGTAACTTTATAATGTTTTGTAGCAAGATAATACTGTAGGTGATTTCATTCATGTATTCAACGAGAAAGACCTATTACATGTAAGCACTATGACACATCAGTCTTCATGGCAAAATGTTGGGAGCTTATGATCTGGAATTCTCTATAATTCTAGTTGTGTGCTGTCCACTTAAATTTCTGCATCTGATGCATAAGCAACTAGCAAGCACTCCAGAGGCAGAGCAAATTTTTGACATGACCAGCATAATTTCAAGGATATAATTTATTATACTGGCAGAGAGTAAGGGATATATTTTGTTGTTGTTTTTTAAGGTTTAAGATTATAGAACCAAGAAAATTTGAGAGTTTCTGAGTGAATTTATTGTGTCCTGGTCATTTTCAGATTTTATTTTATACTTTTTAAAAAACCCTTAAGATTCTCTCCCCCATCCAAAATGATTTACATGAACTGGTTGAACATATTTTGCATAATAGTGAATCTGATCATCTCCTTGTAGTTTCAGAATTATTTTCTAAAGCCATTATTATATTTTTGCCTTTAAAATTTTTTTATGAGTACAGCACATGTTTGCAGCTATTACATTTATTATTGGGCATTAGTACATGTACGTAACACAATTTAATTGCTTGGTCATCCTCTACCCTTTCTATCTCACTGCTCCCATTTGCAAAAGATCTATTTCTGTTTTTCCTTAAGTTATTATTTTTTCCATCCCTGTATTTCCTCTCCCATTTTCTCTCTCTCTTGTTCCCTCCCTTTGGAGAAAGATTGCCCTAGTGCCCTTTGGCTCTCTTTTATTTTTCTCTTTATTTATATTTTGTGTTTTTCATATAAGAGAAACCATGCAATATTTGAGCTTGTGTGTCTGATTTATTTCACTTAATGTTATGGTCTCAAGTTGCATTCATTTACCTACAGATGCCTCAAGTTTATCATTCTTTATAGCAGAGTAATACTTCATTGTGTGTAAATATCACATTTTTTATTCAGTTATCTCTCAATGGGCATATCAGTCATTCCCAAAATGTAACTATCATAAATTGTGCAGCTATAAACGTGGGTATAGATGAATCATTAAAGAAATGCAAATCAAAACAACACTGAGATGCCATCTTACTCCAGAAAGACTGGCCATCAAGAAGTCAAATCATAGTCAAATCAAAAGATGGTGAGACTACGGGAAAAGGGAACCCTTCTACAGTGTGGCAGGGAGTGTGGTACAACCACTATGCAAACCGGTAAGGAGGTTCCTTGAAAACCTAAAACCAGAAATTCTATCTGATCCAGCAACTTCCCTTCTGGGGGTCTCCCTGGTTTTCTATGACATTTTTTGAAATCCCATAACCTGTCAATGCTAATTTTCACAAAAGGTTACTAAGCTTGAACTATGGGTTTGAGGAAATTACAACCATGGATTAGAAAGGGAGGGGACACAGGTTTATGGCCGATACACAGAAAATGAACTATTTTTTACAACTCCTTTCTCCTGGGGCCCGCAACTAATGAAGGCTAATTAAAACTGCATAAGCTTGTAACTCATGATCAAGTGCATTAGCAGCACAGACTGTATAGAAGCCCTGCCATTCTGATCCAGTTAGATGCGTTTTTCACCCTCTTGTGCTAGTAAACCCTATGTACGCTGAGGACACTGTTGCTAGCTAGCACAGTGGGCGGGTCACTTCACAGTATGCTACGTTACTACCCAGCGGAGGTAAAGCCCGGTGAACTCCACTGTAAGAGCTTAGTTTGTTCACAGTCTTCACATTTAGCACAGCGCCCAGCACGACTGTGAAAGGAACAGAGAGGAAGAAGGGAGACAAATGAGGCAAATCCTGGGTTCATGACCGAAGAGACGGAGCTTCTCCAAGGTTGCTGTAGAAGCCCGGACAGAACAAAAGCAGCAGAAAAATAGTTCTGTCCCTTTTTGTACACTCAGCCATATGACTTGAGTCACACATGCATCTTCCTGATTGTGTTTTGTGACTATCCTTCTCTCCCTAATGTCAAGACAATAAAATAATTCACTGAATGTGCATGCCCAGCTCCAGGGGAAAATGCCAAATAAGAGACAGGTCTAGCTCTTCAGGGAAATTACCTAGTTTAGATGAGGTATTTTAAGTCAGTACTTTCTCTGAATTGGCATTTCTATATATCTGCACTGTAGCAATTATGTATATTTATGCAAGTGACCATGATAAATGTAAATCCCCACATGTTCCTTTCTGTTTGCATTGCAGATATCCTCAAATTAGCAAACAAGGTAAAAGAGAGATCCTGACTAAATCAATAATTAACAGTTGTATCTTATTACATGTGGTACATGGATTTACCATCTATAAAAGACTTCCACGATCCATTCTGCCATTTATATTTAAAAATGGCCAACAGATATATTTTCACATAGCAAAAATTGATACATACATTAACCCAATTACTTAACTGGTATGTTCATGTTGGGCTGTGTGTTTGTGACCGTGTGTGTGTGTGTGAGGGTGTGTGTGTGTGATGGGGTACTTTTGAGTTAAAAGATGTGGTTTTAGATTTTTTATTTTTATGCACTTGAGCCTTATGATAAGACTCATCTTCCAGAGTTCCCCCGATATAGTGGATGCCATTCCTTCCTCCCAAACCCGATGAGGCAGGAGATGTTAGAAGTACAACGGTCCTCCTTTTTGAAATCTACCTCAGAACAGCATCTCACTAACTTACACACTGGTACAAACAAGAATGTTAGCTCCCTTGGTGACAAGAAGGCCATCTCCTATCAGTTGGACAGAAGAAAAGAAACATAATCCAAACTAACCACGGAGGAAGAGATTGTAGTCCTCTCATGCTAGTAAGCATACTCTATGGACTCAAGAATAAGACGTTTGATTTTCAAGGGTCCAAAACACCAATACTGACTTCTCACCACTCAGTCAACCAAATTAAAAAAATTTTCAGTTGACTTAAATGTCACGTCAACCAAAAATATTTGGTCTTGTAAATTAGCTCAGAATTCCCAGTGCTATGGTACTTGGTTCTCCCCACGGCTTTCACACTTTCCACGTTGGAACATGGCCCTGAGGCTGGGAGCCCTCTCTAGCTGGTTTTCCTCGGCACATGTCATGGGTTTTCTGCCTCCTGTGGTCACCTTCTGACCTTTAACGTGGGAGGTTTCCTGGGAATCTCCTGCTGTTTGCACACCCTCCTTAGATTCCTCTTACAGTGTCACTTGCACTGCCCGCACCTGCCAGCCCTGCCCGCTGGCCAGCTGAGAGGCGCCTTCTACTTGGCATCTTCCAAACTGGACCCTGGACTGCTCTGCCAGCACTCAGAACCCATCTCCATCCAACTTCCTGCCATGTCAGTAAGAGCAGCGCTGTTCTCATGCTGCTTTGGTCACAGATCTTGCTGTGGGTGACTCCTTCCTGTCCCTGCCATCCACCTTTCTAAGCAAGCCCCACAGCTCTTCCTTTAAAACATTCGCAGCCCATTTCCTGCTTCCTGGCTTCACGCCTGCCACCCCGCTCCCCTCCCGGCTTTGCTCCTGTCTTACTCAGCCCTCTGTGAAAGCCGCCCTGATCGTGTGTGTGTGTGTGTGTGTGTGTGTGTGTGTGTGTGTGTGTGTTTCCAGGCCTGCAGTCTCCTCCCAGCTCAGCAGCCAGCGAGGACCTCTCCGATGTCCTGTTGCGCATCATCTGTCCGCTCCTAAGGTTTGCCTGTGGCCCAGGCCCCAGCGGACTCCGCATCAGCTGCCTCGCTCCACCCACCACCTCTGATGGCATCCACCATCCATCCCATCCCCGCTCCCCTCAGCTGTAGCACCTTGGCCCCCGCTGCTCCTGCCTGCAGCAAGCCCAGCCCTGCCCGGGAGCTCTGTGTGCCTTCACACTCTTCCCGGGTCTCCCTGCAGCTCACGCCCTCCCTGTCCTCGGATTTCTGCAGGGTACCTTTCCCGGGCAGCCCTCTGTAAGACACACTGCCTTCCTCGCCCGCCCACCCTCCCCTCGCCTTTCCTTCTTCAGTGTTTCCTCCTTGCTCATCCCTGACATGCATTTCCTTGCTCCTTGCTAGAAGGACTGTGCTGTGATTAATTCCATATTCTCAACACCTGGACCCATGCTGGGCGCACAGTGCAGCCTCCAGAAGCACGCAGCGAATGAATGAATGAATGAGGGAATGAATGACTCTCACAGAAAAGCAGCATCGGCAGAGCTTTGTTTTTTCCCTGACAAAAAGTGGGGAAACTGATCTAAGGTAAAAGCCCACTGATACTACAGTTTTGTTTCTCCACTTTTAAGTGGTATGATGCCAACTCTGTAAGCGTTCCCACCATCACACTTCTCTCACCTGAAGACGCCTCTGGTGTCGGTGTCCTCACGTGGAGTTTCCCTCCACTGATGTCTATGGAACTTTGCCGTGCCTGTGCTGGGGTGTCATGCCACTGATACTATGTACTAGGTTCCCACACTTGGGGACCACAAAGCTACTCGTCCCTCTGTCTAGTCATGTATTCACTGGCCTTGGGACAAGGTCCAAGTCTGACTCTCAGTTTCTCTGTGAAATTTGGAAAGGAAAAGGTGAGGTCCTGAGTTTTAATACATGTACTAGTGGCTTGATGTACTTGAAAGCCTAAAGTAAGCCACTTCAAAAGAAAGATGACATCTCGCGGTTCCCCACCTAAGTCGTTTTGTGTCTCTCATATTCAGGTCAAGGTACAGATAGTGTGTGAGGAATATCAAGAGCAGAACACCTGTCACCAAAAACCGTCCCTTTATACCCTGAGCAGTCATAGCAATACTTGTGTCTCAGTCTGTACTGGTTAATCGGATGGAAGTAAGTTCCTGCCAGTGCCGAGTGAGAGGAAGTGATGAGCACCCCTTCCAGCTCTGGCCGCTAAGGCCTTCTGGTCCAGGCTCCGCTGATTTGTTCTCATTTAGGGAGGACCCGGTGGGGATAACCAAGGCCGGAGGGCACAGAGATCTGTCAGAGAGGAGAAGCCACTTTACTGCATGGAAGGGAGGTGCCTAGACGATTTGCTGTCAGAGAACCAGTGCACTGGAAATTACATGAGCACCGAACAGAGTTTTACTGAGCTACAAGGGATGATCAAAATAAAACATGAACATCTGAATTAAAAACGACTACAGCAAAAGACACACTGCCATTAACCCTCCTTGAGATAGTGCCGCTTGCTTTGAACACATCATCTTACTGTTCTTGCCACTTTCTGAGCAGCTCTGAAGTCTTCTTTTATGAATGTCTTCAAGAGGTGAGATAAAAAATATAGTGAACGCTGCTGCTGACCCCCACCCAACAGAAAGGTGAGTTTTCTGATGCTGTGTAACTTCAGGCTCTTTCCCAAAGTCAAAATGACCGTGAGGCAAACACGTTGAATGAATCAGAATGCTCAGGCAGCCACCATAGTGCAGTTAGAGACACTCAGGGCAGAGAATGTCCAGGACTGCTTCAGAAAGGGAGAGCACAGTGGGGAAGTGTGTTTGAGGCGAGAGTATTTCAGGGAAGGGAATGAAAGGCAGTGCGAGTTTGCCGTAATTTGTTAGGAATTTAAACATCACACTTGTGAGTTGCTAAGCCTTCAGGGAAATCTAACCCAGCAGCCGGGTTACGAGGCCGTTCACAGGCGTGTGTGTGCTTATCACCAGGCTTGCTCTGCCGCACACACTTCCGCCTGCCGATTCTGCACACTAAGCTGGATTATACACCATTTGAGGTGGAAAACTGTTATAGTTTAATTAACATCGTGATTGTTAAACCAGCTCCTCAAAGGCTCCTGTGTTCAGGAGTGGGGTTTTCAGAAGGTGAGGGGATCTAATTTCAAGGACGGCTCAGGTCGTCATCTGATGGCATCATGGGGAGGTGACAGAGGGGAGCCTCGCTGAAAGGATGCGTTAATGGGCTGTGGCCTTGGGGGTGCCACGTGGGCCCTGGCCCGTCTCTCCTGCTTTTCCACTCCTGCTAGCAGTTTTTCTCCGCCACACGCCACACACCGTGGCCCTCATGCTTCTCCTGGCCCCCGGCCTGAAAGCCACGGAGCCAGCTGACCACAGACTGACCCTGGGGGGCAAACTAAAGGTTTCCTCCTCGAAATGGGCTTTCTCGGGTGTTTTGTGACAGAGACAGAAAGCTGACTAATACAAATGCACATTTTTTGGTTTCTTGCAATCCCTCTGGATAACAACCTTTTCAAACAACTGGTGCTTTTAGGTCTTACAGAAATATTCCCATATCAGAGCATCAGATTTTTTACTGATGTGTATTTAGATCTGTTTTATGCTTAGTCTGTTCTCTGATGATTTCTTACCTTAGTTCTTTTCATGGCGTGGTGGTTTTTAAGTTCTAAGCATGACTCAAAAGTATCTTTTATATAACTAGGTGATTGCTTCAACCTCCAAATAGCAACATGAACAAAATAAAAAAATAGTATTTAGAGGTAAAGAGGCACCATGTATGAAACTTACTCTCAAATGGTTCAGCAAAACCCCCACCCCATTTATAAAATGAAAGGGCAAAATTATAACAATGTGGGTAGATACACTTGCATTTCTCTGTGAATCTCAAATTATTTCTAAGTAAATTTTTTTAGAAAAAAAGTATTGGTGCCATTAAAATACCAATACCCTTTATAGCATGCCTTTTATTATTTTCTCCATACAGTTTAAAAATTGGGATACAATGTATTTATCTGATATGCCCTTTGATATTTTGAAGCAAGAATTTTCTACTTAAATGCAACTTTCTTTGTACATAGTTTTTTTTTTTCCCTAAACCAACCTGTAATGTGGTCTAACTAGACTCCTAGAAACTCTGAATTCTCTTTGATATATAAAAAGAGAGATGAGCAATACTCATTTTAGTTAGTTGTTCTGTTGTCAGGATAGGGAGGTAATATACTTATCTAGTGAAAATTATGAGGGACATGTTCTCTAGAAATAGGAAGAATAAATTATAAAACCCAGTTCACTGCAGTTGATGAGAAGTTCACTAAGTAAGCAGGGATGTTTTTGTATTTTAATCCAAGTGAAATCAAAACCCACACGAGGCTTTCTCCTAGCAGTCGGGCCGGAATGCTTTGCTCCAGCCATCAGAGGCCTCTGTGCGCAAAGAGTGAACCAGTTTCCTCTTCGAACCAGGCTGAGCGTTAGGCAGTGAAGTATTTAGAAATAAGGTGCTGTGCTCCTTGAACCATTACAACACAGAACAACACTGGCAACCTAATCCCCAAAGAGCACTAATTAAGAAATGAATGCAACAGAAACATTCTTAGGTGAAGTAGAAATTGGAAGAAAGATAGAAAATATTGATTTCAATGCAAGTGAAATACATTTGGAAAAATGAAGGAAAAAGATAATTTTCTAAGATAATATATATTATGGAAACCCAGCTCAGGTGTGACAGAAATCCTAATCATCATAGAAAAAATTAAGAAAGTTATAAAATGGGTAGCTAAACCCGTTCCAAATTAAACCAAACACACAAAACCAAGCAAGACTCAACACACCAGAACGAGATAATTGTAGAGATGCCTACTATATCTTCAAGGGAAGGCAACTTTAATGCTCATTAAATTGTCTCATAGCACAAAAGGAGGATTCTGGTGTTTATGACACTCACTGGCATAATACTGATAGCAAAATCTGAGAGACAGAGACAGAAAAAAGGAAATCTTCAGACCAGCATAATGAATTTGTATTCATTTCAAATTATATATAAACAAAATGTAAAAGCACATTATACTCTGTGTAGGTTAAGCATACTTTATTCTTAGGGTGAAAGGGTAGCACAATGCTCAATACTAATAAATCCCTTACTACAATTCATTATCTAAGTTAAAGAAAGAAAACATTTCATCCCCAGAGCTGCCAAAGAGCTTTCGATAAAATTCTGCATCAACTTTTAGTAAAACTCTTAATGAAATGGGAGCTGAAGGGTATTTCTTTAACAGGGTGCATATTAACCTCAAAGGAAAAGCTTACAGTGTGTTTAAAGGTAAAAACTACCAATGTTTCCATTTATCTTATCAATAAGATGGGGATTCAGGAAGCGGCAGACAAATGGATTAAATAAGATAAATCAGAAGTATGCAAATAAGAAATTCGGGAAGCAAAAGGCTTGCTATTTGTACATGGCATAAATGTTTGTCCCCAAAGCTTATAAAGTGAAGTTAGAAAATAGAAGAAGTAAGAATGTAACTTGGTAAAGAAATGTATAAGATTATTATTCAATAAAACTTCTGCCAGGGGATAGATAACAAATGTAACCAATAAAGGACATGCTTCTATTGGCATTTGTTCTGTATTTCTCACCAAAAGAATATTGAATTCATGATAAAAAAGAAATGGTAGGCTTGTTTAACACTTTATCTCTGGTCCAGACAGAGAAATTAACAATGCCTAACATATTTGAGCATTTAAAGAAGCGTGTGTTAAAGAAAAGGAAAAGTGGATCCATCCCACATATCTGTACTCTGTAAAGGTAGATTATAGAGACGCATCGCGTTTATAAAAGAAAATACAAAAAGCAACAAAAGTGTTCATTAGTATGTGACCAAATAAAGATGAAGAATAACACATACATCATCTGAACCAATATGTAAAACGCTCCAAAAAATGTTTAAAAAACCCCAACAAGGCCTGATGCCATTATACATCTAAAAGGGCTGAAATAATTTAAATATTCCATTTTTTAAAACAACAAAATCATTAGAAATGAACAATGGAAAAGTTGGAAAATTCCAAATATTTGAAAAGTAAACACCTTTCTAAGAAAGCAGTGAGCCAAAGACAAAATTATACCCTGAGTCAAAACAAAAGCAGAAACAAAAGCATAGCATTTCAAAATCTACAGAATTAGAGTAGTTAGAGTGAAACAGCTTGAAAGCTTTTATTAGAAAAAGGGAGCTAGAATTACTGGTCTAAGCATTCACTCAAAAAGACAGACAGAGAAGGAAAAGTAGATCAAACCTCAAGTGGGTAGAAGAAAAGAGATTACAGAGATCAGAGTGGAAAATACTGAAACAAAAACAGAAGCATACAAAGAAAATCAATGAATGAAAAGTTGGTTCTATAAAAAGAATCCCATAAAATATATATCAATAATTTATACAAATTCTACAATTGAGAAAAATTATAGATGTTTATGGGGAAACAAATGACCAAAACTGACACATGAAGAAATAAACAGCAAATTGGAACAGCCCTAAATGGAGAAAAGAAATGCAGCTAAGAACAGAAAAAGTTTTCTAACGCATAAAAGTCCAGCCTAGAAGCTGTATTGTGTCTAACTGTGAAGGAAGCAATAATGTGCACCCACATCATCTCTTTCACAGAGAGTGAGTGGGTGAGGGTGTTGTAACTCATGCTATTTGGCCACTGTTATCCTAATTCTAGTTAGACAAAGTTACCCCATGAAAAGGAAACAAAAGAATAATCAGCCCCTACCCAGGCTTAAAAATCCTTCACAAGGTATAAGCAAACAGAATCCAGCAGCACACAACCACATGGGATCATGCTGAGGATGCAAAATTAGTTCAACCTTTAAAAATCATGTTACATAATATACCACATTAATGGAAAAACAGACCAAATTATAAGATCATCTCAATAGATATGGAAAAAAATCTGATAAAACCCAGGACTCATGAATTATTAAAATTCTCATCAAACTAAGACCAGAATAGAACTTTCTCAACTTGAAAAAGGGCACATAAAAGCCTGTACTGAAAATCACACTTTAATGGTGCAAGACTAATGTTTGCTCCCTAAAACTGGCAGCAAGGTCAGGATGACTCAGGATGACACTGTCCTGCCTTGCATTCAACTGTGTACCAGAAGTTCTAGCCAATGTAATAAGGCGAGGAAAAGAAGCCAGAAATCTACATATTTGAATGGAGGAAATAAAAGCACATTACTAGATGACACAAAAACTGTGTACAAAATATTATGGGATTTCAAAAGTGCTTAGATCTGAAAAGTGAATTTAACAAATTTGCAGTGTACAAGAACAAAAAAGAAAAACATAAAGGCATTCCTATATACTAGCAACAAATAATTTGAAAATGACATTAAGACAACACTTCTCTGTAATTCCAGCTACTTATGAGACCGAGGCATGAGAATGCTCAGTAAGAGGGCAGCCTGGTGACTCGGCAAGGCTGTGCTAGGGTTTGTCCTGAGGTGTCTCCCAAGAGCCTTTCATGCTCATAGCTGGGGCTTTTGGAAGGTACTGGATCATGGCGGTGCTGTCCTCATGGGCAGATCAGCCTACTGGTAGGTTTACAGCTAAATGTGCCTGCAGAAGCTGGGCCCTGTTCTGAAGAAGGGAGTCACAGGGGCGTGTCCAAGAGGGACCTTCTCCCTTCCCAGGCCCTCCCTTTGCTCTTTCTGCTTCCTTCCTCTATAGTTTGAGCCTTTGTGCTCTGTCATGGCCTTGTGCCACACCGGTCTGCTTTGGAGGAGCAGACTATGGACTGAAACATGGGCCAAAATAAGCCTTTCCTCCCTGTGGGTGTTAGGTATTTTGTCCCAGCAAGGAGGGAAATTACCAAGACACTGTCAAAACAAAACAAAAATAGCAACAAAGTTTGGGGATATAGTTCAGCGGTAGGATGCTGCTGGATTCAATTCCCAGTTCTAAACCATCATCACCCTCACCACCACCACCATCACACAAGGCAAGAAAACAATTGTTTACAATAACATAGAAAACAATAAATAGCTAGAAATAAGTTTAACAAAAAGGTGCAGATTTGCACGTTGAACACTGTCAATCAGTGCTGAGAGAAATTAAGGAAGGCCCATATGAATGTAGAGCTATATAGACCACCCTGAAGAACTGAGAGGTTTAATGGGAAAGAGGAAAATTGTTTTGTAGAATCATTGCAACTTCAGGCTCAGCAGGCCTTTAACAAAATGATTTAAAAGCCAGCCCTAAAATTTATGGAATTTCTGTGGAAATGCACAGGACCTGGCATAGACAAAATCAGTTCGAAAAAGCAGAAAAAAGTTGGGGGACACAGACTGTAATTTCAATACACAGCATGAAGCTACAGTTATCTAGAAAGTGTGCTATTAACATCATAGACGCACAGTTCAACGGAAATGGATAATATAGAAACAAGCCCCCATATTTCTACTAACTAATCTTTGTTATAAGTGCCAAGGCAGTTCAGTGGGAAGGAATAGCTTTTCCCCCAGGAAACTGGTGCTAGAACAATTGGATATGTATGTGCAAAAAGTGAAGTAAGTCACTTTTTACATTATAGATAAAATTACCTTAAATTGGTTTACAGACCTAAATATAAATATTAATGCTTACATAAACCGTAAAAGAAAACATAGGGAAAAAGTCACAATTTTGGGTTAGGTAAAGTATAACACCCAAAGAAAGATCCATGCAAGGGGAAATTAATATAAATTTGATGTTATCAAACTTGGAAAACTTTTGTCATTCAAAAGCCAGCAAAAAGAAAGTGAAATGACAAATCCCAGACCTGGATAATACTTGCAAATCATCTATTTTAATTAGCGATAATAACATGCTACGATCCTGCCACTACACAAAGCTGTTTTAAAGAGGACCTGGGCTCTGACTTCATAAGGAACTTCTATAACTCAAGAAGACAAAAAGCCAATAATACAAATGGGCAAGATATATAATTAGGGATTTTACCAGAGAAGATACATCAGTGCTAATAAGCACATGAAAATATGTAAAAAGATTAGAGAGATATAAATTAAAACTACAAAAAGTAGCAGTACATACTCACTAGAATGATTACACTAAAAATGGTCCATTATGCCAAATGTGAGAAGCAATAATTGGAAGCCATCTACACTGTTGGTGGAATATAAAATAGTATAGCCATTTTGGGAGACGTTTCCATTGAAGAATACACTTTGCACACTTTCCAGGTACACCATTCCAAGGAATCTGACCAAGAAAAATGACAACATCCCTACAAGCGATCACTTGTATCCCAATATTTATAGCAAAATTACTCAAAACCACCTGGAAAAAAAATAACTGGTATATGTAATCACTGGTCAATAGACAAAAATAGGTTAATATAATGCAATAATACTAGTCAGTAAAAGAAACAAACCATTCATATGTGTATCTGTTGTGTAATTCTCAACAGTGTTATGCTAACTAAAGCACTAAATCCTTTATGATGTGATTTATAAAAATGGATCAGTAAAATGAGATAGCAGATTTGTGGGTACGTGAGGTTGGAGGTCTGACAGAGGACAGGCACCAAATGGGCACTAGAGCATTTGGGACAATGACATTCCAGGGATTTATGTTATTTATAAAACTATCATTTTAGCAAAACATAATGAAAGATATGCTACAATTGGTTACTTTAATGGTATGCAAATTATATCCCATAATGTATGCTAAAAAAGTAAATTCTTATAACCAATTAGTTTATAGCAAGACACACGTATGTATGGTATCTTCCTATCCATAGTGAAGGTACTCCATATACTCATATATGAGCTGTAGACTACAAACCTTCTGGAAGCATACATGCAAAAATATAGCTGTCTGGGGAAAAGAACTGAAAGCATGGGGAAGGGACAGATAACTGCTTTTCATTCAGTACTTTCTGATAAATAATTCAAGCAATACACTTTTGCTGTATAAACAATAACAACCACCTTGGTCCTGATATAAGAACCCAGGCCTGTGACCCTGCTCTTGAAAACCTATGCTTATTTGCACAAGAATAAAGCACTTCTGATTAGCTTACAAGATAATCAAAGTGAACCTCATCATAAAAACATGGTGCCAGGTCTTATTAATTTCAGAGAGATCAGGACAAACCACAGGAATTTGAAGAGATTCAAGAGGTTTTTTCGACTAAAATGAGTGAGTCAGAGAGAGCAAGGGACTGAGGGGGACAGAACGAGAGAGAGTGGGCCCACCGTCTGGCACAGGTGTGTGATGGTGGGTTGCAACCATATAAATAGAGAATTCCAAAGCACATTTTCCTGCTATGTCATGCTTTTAAAAGCAACCACTATGTCAACTGTGCCCAGATTAATTTCTATAAATCATGCCGTGGATACTGTCTGGTGGTTTTCAGTTACATTTGCAGCATTAAAAACCTGCTTCAAAAATTTGATTTTCAAGTAGACCTTACGAACGTGGGGCTATTTAGTTAGGAAAGTTTGTTTTAATTGTAAAGATGTAATGGAAGAAATTAAAACACACTGCCAACACTTCCCCACCGCGATTCAAGAACTGGTTGTAGCAATGCCTTAAGAAGGTGAAATTTAGTAAGACTTTGCCATCACAATTTCCATGTTTAGCACAGGTACCCAATACTGTGTTTAGTATTGCTCATAAACACAAAGCATTTGGTGAATCCCCATGGGCTGCCTCCTAGAAAGGAAAATCCTGCAGACAGGGTTACAGGAGTCACCAGTGGAGCCTCTTTCAGTCGCAATCCGAACTGCCAGGGCTCTGCTGCGGATCTGAGGGTCACGCGTGTGGTCTGCACGCATGATCTCCTCACAGCACTGCTCCTTTTCACCCTTCTCTGCCGAGGCTCCAAGTCACTTTAGCCTCCACAGAGAGGTAGTGCACACCCACTCGGGTCACTCAGAGCTAAGGCCGATGTCATGGGGGGCAGTGGTGTCATCTCTCCTTGGGATAGGTCAGGTGGCTGAGCTAATGGACAGCCAAGGCAGAACTCGTCGGAGTCTTTGCCTTCGATGCCGTAAGTCTTGGAGGACTCTATCTGTGGTCACCTCTCTCGCCCATCCCCAGTTTCATGGACCTTCAAGAGCACAGTGGCACACTGGCTTTTACTTTTTGGCACTGATCATTAAGAGAAGCAGAGAGGAGCCTCTGCTTGGCCCATTCCCTCCTCACAGAGAAGGCAGCAGGGAAGAAACATCCTTCCCAGCCTTGAGCCCCTCACTGCCCCATTTCCACACTTCACTCAGTGCGGCCTGAGCTTCAGCCCCAGCCTTTCTGTAGCAGGTCAGGAAGGTGGGCAGAGGGAGGGGGACAGTAGTACCCATAACAGAGGAAGAAGGGACTAGAAAAATACTTCTGCCCTCTGGAAAGTGCTTGGACAGCACACAGCTCCCGTGGTCCTTATGAGGTCATCCAGTTTATTCCTCGGCTTGGTAGAAGCCACCTAGCTCCCACCTGCAGCCTGGAACCCTATGCATGACTGCCACATTGAGTGGCCACGCAGGTTTCCAGGTCACTCTGTGGGCAGACAGTCTGAGCCCTCTACAACTGGAATGGTGATGACCTTTTGAGACAGAAGACCTTCATAGTTGAGGGTCAGCCTCTACCCTCCAAGTTCATAGCAAAATGTTGGTAAGCCCGAAAGCATCATTTTGATTGTGTGTCATACAAACTACAAAAAGATAGATTCTCAAAATCCAAATATCCAGCTTTCCACACATGTTTTCTACTCTTGCTCTTTTACCACTCTTTAAAAGCATGAACTTCATCATGCTGTATGGAAATCTCTATTTTAACAAGATTACTGTAAACGTCTTACTAGTTTACCCACGCACTGCATTGCTGAGCCAGACTTTGTCTTACCTCCTCGATGGATAATCAAAGAAGTCTCGCTCCCAACGGGGCAGTCCTTAAGTATGTCCACGACTTCTGTATGGCTCAGGTTCTGTACATTCTGCTGGTTGATCTCAACAATGAGGTCGCCTTCACACAGGCCAGGGCATCCCTGAATGTCAAGTATTTGTTTCACCCGCTGTCCTGTGGGACTATCGGCAATGGTGAAGCCAAAGCCCTGGGCACCTTTCACAATGGTTAAGGTCATAAGTTCAGCTTGGGTGGCCCCAGAGGAAGCCATAGACACATTGTCGTCATGGACGGGTGGTGGATACGTGCCATCTAGCTGACTGTCAGTTGGTATGGAATGCAAAGGGTGGGGTGGCCGATCTGTAATATCTGGAACCGACTGTGAGGTCCGAGAAATGTATTCCAAATACGTTTCATAGTTATGTCTTCCATTGACCATTACTGGAGGGGGCCTCTCCATTATTGCAAGGGGTGGCACCATGCTGTTGGCAGGATCTTCCGGATCAAAGGGCAAAGGGTAGCCACGACACAACACCAGGTTGACACTCTGACCAATGGGAACAGACTGGAAAAGTTTGACAACATCTGCATGAGTATGTCCAAGGACACAAACTTCATTAATATAGACAATGACATCACCTGCAAGGAAGAAAGAGAAATTGACAACATGAGGTAAGTTCAATTAACAGTGACAGAGAGAAATGGAATTATTTATGAGACCAGTGAAAGGGGTGCTCTGTTTCTCAGTAAGCAGTGAAAAAAATCAATTAGAATAATACTTAAATTCGCTGTAGGAGAGTCAAGGTTACAACAGGTCTGCCAACAAATATAATGATCCAGTGCTGAATAAAATACCACTTGGTTATTTTGAATTCAGAAATAATTTCATTATTCAGAAAGGAAGGCTCAGGAAAAAAAAAAGGAGAGGAGGATTTGTATCTTGAAAAAATACACATTCTATGCTCATTTTTCTTCTTCTTCTCTGGTACATTTCAGTTCACAAAATTTTTCAAAATGAAATCAAGAGTGTGTGGTCATGAGTTTTGGATTTTAAAAAAAGCTCCGGTATTTGGGCTTTCATGGTACCTTTGTTCCTCTTCAAGAAGTCATCAGGAGGACAAAATGAGACAGTGAAGGAGCAGTTTGGGATGGCGCTCTGCACACGGTAAGATCTCCAGCAGTGTGGACCGTTAGTAGCATCTTGCTGAAGCAGAATGCAGGAGAGCGGGGGCCCAGGAACTCCAACAGGAAGCTGCTATGCTGGTCCTCTAATCACCAGTGCATTGATATTGCTGCTGGCCATTTTCAGTAATGGCACTTGTCCTCTTTCTCCAGTGAATTATCACAGATTTGCAGAGGTCTACTGGTTAGAAGCTAAGTTTATGAAATGAGAAATTCCTTGCATATAGATTATTATTATAGAACATATTCAGAAGAACCATTTTTTTTTTCTCCAAGTGTGGAAAGTCATGGTTGTTTGCAGTAATTGTTTTAAAATTTTCAGTGGTGGATGAGTGACAATTTTACGTTTGGAGAACTGGTTTAACCTGGATTGGCATAGCTACTTTCCCAAACCATTGTACCCATCAACTGCACCTGTGCACTGAGACTGTTAATCCCTCACCCCCACCCCATGGGCGCGCGCACAGGAGCGCATGCAGGATAAACAAGACGCGTCTCCACAGGTTGTCAAGAGAATCACAAAACTCAGGCTAATTCGCGGTGGCTAGGGATTCCACTCTGAGACAGCCTTGTCCATCAGGCTCGCAAACACCAAAAAAATGAAAAACAAGGTTGAAGAGTTAACAACTCTTCCAGATGTTCAGAGGTATAGGGAGATGAAATGATTTCTCCTCCTGATGTCTAAGAGGTTAAATCATTCTCTGAATAAAATAATCCTATGTGCCGCCCAAGGCATTGACTCCATGATTTACTTTTCCCAAATGTAAGCAGACCCCTTGAAAGTGAGACCACCAAAAGTGCATTTTCAGGAACGGGGCTAGGTCCAGAGAAGTGAAAGATTGTTTTTTCTATACCCAGGATCAAACTCAAGCCTCAGGTTTGTCAGGCAGGTGCTTGTGCCACTGAGCTAAATCCCCAGCCCAAGTGTCAGATTCACATTAGGCTTTTCCTGTTTCCCTCATGTTTTGTGGGGCGAGGAATGGAATTTAGGGCCTCACAAGGGCCAGGTGAGTGCTGAGGTCCCTTCCATCCCCAAGCCGTGCCTCTGCTATTTCTAACTGTTATGACACATTTTATACACTTAAGAGGTTAAAGGAAAAATGAATCCCAACCTAATAAAAATTGTTAACATCACCTGACACCTCTGTGGGCTCCTTCCACCTTTATTTCTTTAACTGCCCTTTCCAGAAATAACCACTGCCCTAGACGTGAGGCTAGTCATTTACAAGGACATAATATTTTATGTCACATCTAGGTACCCAAAAATACTATCTCCAAATAACATTCAGTCCCTAAATCACCATCTTTAAAATTGTCATGTGTATTTTGCAAATGGTGTACACTTTAGCACTTGGATTTCCCTCAAGAACATATTTGTGATATTGAAGCCTGAATCTCTAGGTCATGAGTTTCCCTCTAATGCTTAACATCTATTGTTTGGCCACATCACAGTGTCTTAACATTTAGTCATTCTGCCGGTGGACTTTGGGGTTCTCAAGAATCTTGGACTTTTTAAAGATTACTCTGCTGTGAGCCTCTGTGCACACACGGGAGTTTTCCTGAGCTATGCACCGGGGTGGAGAACAGTTTTTTTTTTTTTTTTTTTATTATTTAAGAGGAAAAAGAGAAAAACACAAAACAAACCAAAGCGGCGTAAGGGTACACGCAATACAGAACTACAAAAACAAAACAAAACAAAACAAAACAAAACAAAACAAAACAAAACAACATAACAGTAAGAAATCACCTGCTAGTAGATTACACACTATCTTCTTGAAAATAGTTCCTCAAATCACAGTATCAAAGAACACAAGGTGGACATTCAAACAGGGAGACTGCAAACAGCTGTGTTCAATGTTCCAAAAACATTGATAAAGTCAGCTATTTAACACCCCCAAACACACTTGCTGTTATATCCGTTAGAGCTCTTTTTCTTTTTTTTTTCCCTCTCTTTTTTACAACAAAATTTACACATCTTGGATTTTATTACTCCTTAGTGCTTATTACTTTCTTTGGGGGGGGGGGAAGAATACAGTCAAATATGGCAAAACAAAGCTGTCAGTCAATACCAAGGATAGACATAGCACATGGTGTAGAACAGAGTACAAGTTTATCAACAATGGTTATCATTGTTGTCCCTTGTTTCCTTAAAAAGAATTGTCTATCTCATTAGATATTATAAAGTTGGACAAAACAGTAGAGAACAAGACCAATAAAACTTAGGCATTGTAAACATTACAGGACTTCCAAAGAAGACAATAGTCAAACCAGAATGGGTATCTTAGTGAATCTTATTGTCTTCAAAGTAGTTGCCTATGTCTTCAAACTTGATACTATCATATAGAATGGAACAGAGTCTAATCAGTCAAAACAAGATCGTGGGAGTACTACAGGACTTCAAAACAAGTTAATAGGAAATCAAAAAGAGTTACTATTTATATATCCTAATTTTTTTGAATTTTTTCTTTAATTAAGACAAACATAAGAAATGACTAAATAATTTTTTTTTGAAACAATAAGGGGGAGATTGAGATAAAACAGGACATAACAATATAACAATAGAGGTCACAGCATGACTGTTTCAACAACCTAGTACTTCACCACCTTATAACCTGACTTAATAGTAGTTACCATAGTGTCTTTTTCCTTGAAATATTTGGATAAAACTTCATATACTCTAGCTTCAAATATTTTCATATCAAGAAGCCCAGAATAAAGCCTTTCTAATTAATGAGTGAAAACTTTATAAGGCTTCAAGGCCACCTAATGGGGAATCACGATTACCACATATTTTTATATATTTGAATCATTATTTACATTAGAGAAACTATTCGGTATTCACACATGCGAGATTGATTTATTTCACTAATGAGTATGGTCTCAAGCTGCGCCCATTTATTGATAAATATCTCAATGTGATCCTTCTTTATAGCTGAATAATACTCCATTGTATAGAAATACCACAACTTTTTTATCCATTCCTCAGTTGATGGGCACTTGGGTTGTTTCCAAGATCTGGCGATTACAAATTGTGCTGCTATAAACATAGGTGCACATATATCACTGTGGTATGATGCTTTCAGTTCTTCTGGGAATATGCCTAGAAGTGGAATAGCTGGAATAAATGGGATTTCCAGTCCCAACTTTTTGAGAAATCTCCAGACAGATCTCCACAAAGGCTGTACCAGTCTACACTCCCACCAGCAGTGCAGGAGAGTTCCTTTTTCCCCACAGCCTCTCCAGCATTTGTTGTCGATTTTCTTGATCCTGGCCATTCTTTCAGGAGTGAGATGGTATCTCAGTGTGGTTTTAATTTGCATTTCTCTAATGACCAATGATGATGAGCATTTTTTCATGTATTTATTTGCCATTTGCATTTCTTCATCTGAGAATTGCGTATTCATCTCAGATGCCCATTTTTGGATTGGATCTTTGAATTTCGGAGGTCTGAGTTTCTTTAATTCTTTATATGTTTTAGACAAGAGGCCCTTGTCTGAGAGAGAGTTCACTAAAATCTTTTCCCAGTTTGTGGGTTTTCTTTTCACTATGCTTGAGATTTCTTTTGACATGCAGAAACTTTTTAATAAGAAGTGGTCCCAGTTATTGATTCTGGGAAGTATTTCCCGTGCGGTTTGAGTCCTGTTCATGAATTCTTTACCTACTCCTATGTCTCCAAGGTTTCTACCTATTTTGTCTTCCAATAGATTTAGTGTTTCTGTTTTAATATTCAGATCTTTGACCCATTTAGATTTTAATTTAGTACATGGTGATAGACATGGGTCTAGCTTTAGTTTTCGGCAAATGGAGAGCCAGTTTTTCCAGCACCATTTATTAAAGAGACTGTCGTTCTTCCAGTGAACCTGCTTGGCTCCTTTATCAAAAATAAGGTGGTTGAGTGTGTTCGTAGTTGTGGTTGTATCTTCTAATCTATTCCACTGATCTTCAGCTCTGTTTTGATTCCAATACCATGTTGATTTTACTACTGTTGCTTTGTAGTATAACTTCAAGTCAGGGATTGTGATGCCTCCTGTTTTGTCTTTGCTGCTTAGCATTGCCTTTGCGATTCTAGGTCTCTTCTGGTTCCAGATGAAATTTAGGAGTGATTTCTCTAGATCTATAAGGTATGTTGATGGTATTTCTATTGGGATTGCATTGAATCTGTATAACAGTTTTGGGAGAATGGCCATTTTCACAATGTTTGTTCTTCCTATCCATGAGCAAGGGATGTCTTTCCATTTTCTGAGATCATCTTCAATTTCCTTTTTCAGTGTATTATGATTTTCACTGTATAAGTCTTTCACTTCTTTCGTAAGAGTAATTCCTAAATATTTCATTTTTTTGCTTGCTAATGTGAATAGTCCAGTTTCTCTTATTTCCCTCTCTGTAATTTTGTTGTTCGTGTATAGGAATGCTATTGATTTCTGAGTATTGATTTTGTATCCAGCCACATTACTGAATTTATTTACTGTATCTAAGAGTATTTCAATGGAGTTTAGGGGGTCTTCTATGTAGAGTATCATGTCATCTGCAAACAATGATAATTTAACTTCTTCTTTTCCTATCTTTACCCCTTTTATTTCTCTTTCTTGCCTAATTGCTCTGGCTAGTACTTCCAGTACTATATTAAATAGGAGTGGTGATAAAGGACATCCTTGTCTTGTACCTGATTTTAAAGTAAAGGCTTTCAATTTTTGGCCATTTAGTATGATGCTGGCTGTTGGTTTGTCATAAATGGCCTTTATTATATTGAGGTAAAGACCATTTATTCCAATTTTCTGTAAAGTTCTTATCATGAATAAGTGTTGGACCTTATCGAAGGCTTTTTCTGCATCTATAGAGATGATCATGTGATTCTTATTTTTGGCTTTATTGATATGGTGGATTACATTTATTGATTTGCATATGTTGAACCATCCTTGCATTCCTGGGATGAATCCCACTTGGTCATGGTGTATAATCTTCTTGATGATTTGCTGGATCCTATTTGCCAATATTTTATTGAGGATTTTTGCATCTGTGTTCATTAGGGAGATCGGTCTATAGTTCTCTTTTATAGTTGGGTCTTTCTCAGGTTTTGGTACTAGAGTAATATTTGCTTCCAGGAATGACTTAGGAAGGATTGCTTCCCTTTCAATTTCATTGAATAGTTTGAGGAGTGTCGGCATTAGGTCTTCTTTATATTTCTTGTAGAATTCTGCAGTGAATCCATCTGGGCCTGGGCTCTTCTTGGTGGGCAAGGACCCAATTACATTTTCAATTTCATTAGCAGAGATTGGGTTATTCAACAGTTTTATATCCTCTTGATCTAGCTTTGGTACTTCATATGCTTCTAAGAATCTGTCTATTTCTTCTGTGTTATCAAACTTTTGAGAGTAGAGGTTTTCGAAATAGGTGTTGATGATCCTCTGTATTTCTATTGGGTCTGTAGTGATTTCTCCTTTTTCATTTCTTATTGCATGAATTTGAGCTTTTTCTTTCCTTTTTTAAATAAGGTTGGCTAGGGGCTTATCGATTTTATTTATTCTTTCAAAGAACCAACTCTTTGATTCGTTGATTCTTTGGATTGTTTTCTTAGTCTCTATTGCATTGATTTCTGCTCTGATTTTTATAATTTCCTCTCTTCTTTTGGCTTTGGGCTTGACTTGCTCTTCTTTTTCTAGCTGTTTGAGGTGTAGCATCAAGTTATTTATTTGTATTCGTTCTGTTTTCCTGATGTGGGAACTCAGTGCAATAAATTTTCATCTCAGAACGGCTTTCATTGCATCCCACAGATTCCGGTAAGTTGTATCTGCATTTTCATTTTCTTTTAGGTATTGTTTAATTTCTTCTTTAATTTCTTCTGTGACCCACTGATTACTCAAGAGTGTGTTATTTAGTTTCCTTGTGTTTGCGGAATTTTTGCAGTATCCTTTGTCATTAATTTCTAATTTCAGAGCGCTATGATCCGATAATATGCAAGGGATGATTTCAACTCTTTTGCATTTGCTTAAATATGTTCTGTGAGCTAATATATGGTCTATTTTAGAAAATGATCCATGTACTGCTGAGAAGAATGTGTATTCTGATGTTGTTGGGTGGAACATTCTGTATATGTCTATCAAACCCATTTGTTCACAGATGTGATTCAGTTCTGTTATTTCTTTGCTCATTTTGTGTCTGGTTGATCTGTCCCTTGGTGTCAGTGGTGTATTAAGGTCTCCTGTTACAATTGTGTTACTGATAATTTGAGTTTTCATTTCTGTTAATAATTGTTTTATATAACTGGGTGCTCTGGAGTTTGGTGCGTATATATTTAAGATAGTTATCTCTTCCTCTTGGAGTTTTCCCCTTACGAGTATGTAGTGACCTTCTTTGTCCTTTATGGTCATTGTTGGTTTAAAGTTCACATTGTCTGCAAACAGAATGGCTACTCCTGCCTTTTTTTGGATTCCTGCTGCATGAAGAATTGTTTTCCATCCTTTGACTTTCAGTCTGTGAGTATCTTTCTGGGTTAGATGGGTTTCCTGTAAACAGCATATGGTTGGATTTTGTTTCTTGATCCATTCTGCTAGTCTGTTTCTTTTGATTGGTGCATTGAGACCATTTACATTACTGGTTATTACTGTTAAATGCTGGTTAATTGTAGGAATGTTATCTCTCTGCTGTTGCATCTTTATCTTTCTGTTCTGTTTAATTATTTGCTTTGCTTAGTGCTTTTTTCCTTTGTGTATCTAAACTGTCTTTCAATATTTTTTGCAGGGTTGGTTTGGTGTTCATGAAGTTCTTCAGCTGTTCTTTGTCATGGAAGTATCGTATTGCACCATCTATTTTGAATGATAGTTTTGCAGGATATATCAGTCTTGGTTGGAAATCATTTTGCTTTAGGATCTGGAATACTTCACTCCATGCTCTTCTTGACTTTATCGTTTGTGCTGAGAATTCTGCTGTGATTCTGATAGGTTTTCCTTTATAAGTGATCTGTCTTTTCTCTCTGACAGCTTTTAATAATCTATTCTTGTGTTGGATTTCTGGGATGGTGATTATTATATGTCTGGGTGTAGTTTTATTTTGGTTATGACTGTTTGGAGTTCTATATGCTTCACTGATCCTGATGTCAGTTTCTGATCTCATGCTTGGGAAATTTTCAGCTATTACTTCTCTAAATATCCTCCTGACATCCTTCATGTTGTCTCCCTCTCTTTCATTAATCCCTATCATTCTTAAGTTATTCTTCTTTGCATCGTCTTGCAGTTGTTGAATTGTTGTTTCCTGGTTCCTTGTTATTTTCAAAAGATCTTTCCTTTCCTGTTCACTAGCTGCAATCCTGTCTTCAAGGTCTGAAATTCTATCTTCACTTTCATTACGATGGTTTTTACAACTTTCAGTGGAGTTTTTTATTTCCTGTATATCTCTGTGCATCTGCATTATGTATTCTGTTTGTTTCTTATATTGCTCGTCTAGGGATTCTATCTTTTTGTTTAGTTCCTCCAATTTTTTATCTGTGTTTTCTTTAGATATATTTAGAATCTCTTTCATTTCTTTTATCATTTCTTCTTTTATCTGGGAGATTATTTCGAGTTTGAATTTCTTTAAAGCTTCCTGGAGTTGCTTGTCAATTTCAGTGGCTATTGCGTCCGATATATGAGGTGGATGGGATATATTTTCTTCTATATACATCGCTCCTAGGGTTTCTTGAGATGGGCTGGAGGTTTGAGGTTGTAATTTGGTCTTTCGTTTTGTCATTTTCCTATATTTCTGTGTTTCAAGTGTTATTTGAAAGCTTCCTCAGGATCTGTTGAAAATCCCCTTCTGTGTTTGGAGCTACTGAGACTCTGGCACCGCGCTACCCCAAGCCGTTAGGCCTACAGAACCAGTGGCCCTCCTCTGCCTGCTCAGAACTCCACAGTTCCAGACAAGCTGGGCCTCAGGGACACTGTGCGCCCACCTGCCCCTTGGAAGCTCCACAGTTCTTCAATCGCAGCCGGGTTAGGGTACTCACCACAGGCCGCAGTGCTTCAGGAACCTGTGGACCCTCCCTGATTGCAGAGATATCCACAGTCCTCCAGACACATGGAGAGGCCGATGCAGGCACCCCAAATCTGCCCAGCTCCTCCTCTGCAGACCAATGGCCAGGCACGGCAGCTAAACAGGCTGGGCTAGGCTGGTAGTGTGGGCCAGCCCACCTATCGGGAGCTGAGCAGGTCTCCAAGTGAGGCCGGAATGGGGAGGTTGATGTGGAAGCCTCAAACCCACCTCTCTCCTTCACTGCACCTGGAAGCCTGAGGGAACTCCAGCAGTCTGGGCGCAGATATCCAGAGTCCTCCAGACACGCAGAGAGGCAGGTGAGGGCACCCCAGATCTGCCCAGCTCCTCCTCTGCAGACCTATGGCCAGGCGCGGCAGCTAAACAGGCTGGGCTAGGCTGGTAGTGTGGGCCAGCCCACCTATGGGGAGCTCAGCAGGTCTCCAAGTGAAGCCGGAATGGGGAGGCTGATGTGGAAGCCTCAAACCCACCTCTCCCCTTCACTGCACCTGGAAGCCTGAGGGAACTCCAGCAGTCTGGGTGCAGATATCCAGAGTCCTCCAGACATGCAGAGAGGCCGTTGAGGGCACCCCAGATCTGCCCAGCTCCCCCTCTGCAGGCCTATGGCCAGGCGCGGCAGCTAAACAGGCTGGGCTAGGCTGGTAGTGTGGGCCAGCCCACCTATGGGGAGCTCAGCAGGTCTCCAAGTGAAGCCGGGAATGGGGAGGCTGATGTGGAAGCCTCAAACCCACCTCTCTCCTTCACTGCACCTGGAAGCCTGAGGGAACTCCAGCAGTCTGGGCGCAGATATCCAGAGTCCTCCAGACATGCAGAGAGGCCGGTGAGGGCACCGCAGATCTGCCCAGCTCCTCCTCTGCAGACCTATGGCCAGGCGCGGCAGCTAAACAGGCTAGGCTAGGCTGGTAGTGTGGGCCAGCCTACCTATGGGGAGCTCAGCAGGTCTCCAAGTGAAGCCGGAATGGGGAGGCTGATGTGGAAGCCTCAAACCCACCTCTCTCCTTCACTGCACCTGGAAGCCTGAGGGAACTCCAGCAGTCTGGGCGCAGAAATCCAGAGTCCTCCAGACTCGCAGAGAGGCCGGTGAGGGCACCCCAGATCTGCCCAGCTCCTCCTCTGCAGACCTATGGCCAGGCGCGGCAGCTAAACAGGCTGGGCTAGGCTGGTAGTGTGGGCCAGCCCACCTATCGGGAGCTCAGCAGGTCTCCAAATGAAGCCGGGAATGGGGAGGCTGATGTGGAAGCCTCAAACCCACCTCTCTCCTTCACTGCACCTGGAAGCCTGAGGGAACTCCAGCAGTCTGGGTGCAGATATCCAGAGTCCTCCAGACATGCAGAGAGGCCGTTGAGGGCACCCCAGATCTGCCCAGCTCCCCCTCTGCAGGCCTATGGCCAGGCGCGGCAGCTAAACAGGCTGGGCTAGGCTGGTAGTGTGGGCCAGCCCACCTATGGGGAGCTCAGCAGGTCTCCAAGTGAAGCCGGGAATGGGGAGGCTGATGTGGAAGCCTCAAACCCACCTCTCCCCTTCACTGCACCTGGAAGCCTGAGGGAACTCCAGCAGTCTGGGCGCAGATATCCAGAGTCCTCCAGACACGCAGAGAGGCCGGTGAGGGCACCCCAGATCTGCCCAGCTCCTCCTCTGCAGACCAATGGCCAGGCGCGGCAGCTAAACAGGCTGGGCTAGGCTGGTAGTGTGGGCCAGCCCACCTATGGGGAGCTCAGCAGGTCTCCAAGTGAAGCCGGAATGGGGAGGCTGATGTGGAAGCCTCAAACCCACCTCTCCCCTTCACTGCACCTGGAAGCCTGAGGGAACTCCAGCAGTCTGGGCGCAGATATCCAGAGTCCTCCAGACACGCAGAGAGGCCAGTGAGGGCACCCCAGATCTGCCCAGCTCCTCCTCTGCAGACCTGTGGCCAGGCGCGGCAGCTAAACAGGCTGGGCTAGGCTGGTAGTGTGGGCCAGCCCACCTATGGGGAGCTCAGCAGGTCTCCAAATGAAGCCGGGAATGGGGAGGCTGATGTGGAAGCCTCAAACCCACCTCTCTCCTTCACTGCACCTGGAAGCCTGGGGGAACTCCAGCAGTCTGGGCGCAGAAATCCAGAGTCCTCCAGACACGCAGAGAGGCCAGTGAGGGCACCCCAGATCTGCCCAGCTCCTCCTCTGCAGACCTGTGGCCAGGCGCGGCAGCTAAACAGGCTGGGCTAGGCTGGTAGTGTGGGCCAGCCCACCTATGGGGAGCTCAGCAGGTCTCCAAATGAAGCCGGGAATGGGGAGGCTGATGTGGAAGCCTCAAACCCACCTCTCTCCTTCACTGCACCTGGAAGCCTGAGGGAACTCCAGCAGTCTGGGCGCAGATATCCAGAGTCCTCCAGACACGCAGAGAGGCCAGTGAGGGCACCCCAGATCCGGTGGAGAACTGTTTACCCCGGCTGTGTCTCAGCGTGGTGAGCTGATGGCAGATGGCTGACACAACAGGTCACACCGATTTACACTCCACTGGCAGAATGTCAGAAGTTTCATTGCTCCTTGCCTGACACATTTCTTGGGATTCTCATGCAAATCTAATTGGTGTGATCCTGACTTATAATTTGAATTTCCTAGTTTGGTAGTGAAGACATACAGCCTTCAGTATATTGACTGAGCATTTGGGTATCTCATTTCCCCAAGCTTCCTATTCAGTTAGTCTTTTTAAAATTCTTTTTCTGACTATTGATGATTGACTCTTTTTGATGTCCACCTAACATTCTATGTAGGTTTGGGATGCTGCTTGACATTGTAGTGACCACATGGGCTAGATGGTCAACAGACTGGCCTGAGTTTCAGCTCCATCACTTAGTGGCTGTGGGACTTCCAACACTAGCCTAGAGCCCCTGTGGCCCAGATCCTTCCTAAATAATGAAAAACAATAATAATATTTTTTGTCCTGGGAAAAAATGAATGAGGCCATACAGGCGAAGGGTTTGTAAACTGTTATGCAATGGAAGAGTTACATTTAACTTATGGTTTGTTTTTTCATTTTTCTCCTATAAAATCAGAATAGTATCATTATGGTATCTCCACTACAGTCCTAATCAAGGATGGCTTGAGTATGACCCCGGAAAGGAGAGACTTTGGATTGGGCAAGTGTCATGATTGATACATTGTGTCAACTTGAGGAGTTTAGAAGCTGAGCCAGTAGGGAGCGAGAATCCTTGTAAACATCCTCATCCTGTGCAAGAGAAGGGCACAGAGATTTTGTGAGTGCTACACCCGCCACTGGGGTTGGGGATGGCCTGAGTACAAAACACGAAGGAGAAAGAGAGGCTTGCTCTTGCTCCCTTTTGCTCTGGCTGCTTTCCCTGGCGGCTGCCTTGAAGTGTTGCCCTGTGCCGTGCCACTCTGCCACTCTGCCTGGGAGCCAGATGATTATGGACTGAAACCTCCACAAACAGTGAGCTGAATAATCCTTTCCAGCTTTCATTTTGGGCGATGGGTATTTTGTCCAGCAATGAGACAAAAGTAACCAAGACAGCAAGGAACAAGTAGGAAAGTCTCAGCTACCACACCCTTAAGGGTTTCTCTTTTTTTTTCACTTTTTTATTGGTACCAGGGATTGAATTCACGACCGCCTGCTTGCAAGGCAGGTGCTTATGCCACTGAGCTAAATCCCCAGCCCCAAGAGTTTCTCTAATTTTATTACCGTTGACAAACCCAAGTCCCTAATGTGCTTTACATTTCCTCCCCTCTGTCAGAATTTCACAGGAAAAAGGAATGAAGGGTGATGGTCAATGTTCTCCAGGTTCCCTGCCAGGTCTAAAAAATAGTTTCTTGACATAGTTCTTAGTATTATCTATTTTTGAGTTTTAGTGTCATCTTGCTATTTAGAAATGGAAGGAAAACTCTCTGCAAGAGTCTTAGTAAGAAAGTCCTAGTAAGATTGCCTCTTAAAATTTATGAATATGTTCCACTTAGACCAATTTTTCAAGTCATCAAGCAAGCAAGTGACAAAGTGCTGTAACAGTAACTTCATGGAGTTACACAGATTATTGAATATAAAAGATGTGTGGTCAGTTATCACAGGATAAAACCATCCAACAACCTGACAGTGCTCAACTGCCCAGTTTTAAAAAATCTGTAGATGCCCAGATGATGTGCCAGGCCAAAAATCTGTTGTCGATAGAGATGTAAGCAAATATTCATTTGTTCAGATAGGATCGACTGGGTAGGGTATTTATAGACTGTGCTGCCTGAATGTCATTTACATGTTGTGAAAAAAAAAATCAGAGCCACCTGGTATATGTCATCCACCAAGCCAAGCCAGGGTGTGGGATAGACTTGGCTAAAGAGCACAGAACGGGATGTCATTAGGAAAACTGGCGCTAGCTGCAACCTGCTGGCCTACTTAAGAAGAAAAGTTATGGCAGAGTGACTTATCTCGCCATTTCTCAATTTTTTCTTTTATAAAATGGGAATTAAAATATCTCCTCCATTTGCTCTGTTGCAATACTACTGTGAGAATGAGCTCATGCTTGTGAAAACACTTTTCATTCTACCAAGGAAAGGTTCTTCATAGGAATAAGAGATGCCTTTCTTCTGAAAGCTGAGCACACATTTCAATTGCTATACTGCCTGGAAGGTTGCACTGTGTCCTCTGTGGCCATTTGCTGAAGGCCCTATGCAGGCCACATAGCTTCAGGGCCACTGATCTCAGGCCTATGGGGTGTGACTGATGAGCTTAGGGTCCCCGCTGGTGTGGTCTTGCAGTCTTGATTTCCTATTATGAGATTTCAAAATGTAAGTGAGGGAGAATGAAGTTGATGAGCCAGGAATTTAAAATTGTTGCCCTCTAAGAGAAAATATCCCCAAAGAATTTGTTTCTTTCTTAGTCATGGAAATTAAAATAAAGCATTAGCTAGCCCATGGATCCTTCAGCATTTGGGTGAATATAGGACACTGAACAAAGCACTGTTTAAACTATGCCAATAACTGGTGATGTCAAAACATTCCTGGACCTAGTCAGTCATGATGCATTGATCTATTCAGACAAAGCTTATATGTCTTTAATTACTACTGCAAGCCAGGCATCACGTTCTAGAAAGCGAAGACTGATGTAGTATCGTATGATCGCTGGTGCTCCTCTGAAGCCCTAGGCAAGGGGTCTGGGGTTCTGTCTCTTAGGTTGTTCTTCAGTTTTTCTCTTCCTCTCTTTCCTCCTCCCACCACCTAACCTTACCTCCTACTGCCCAAACTTCTGCAGTTGTGTGTACTGGGCTTTCTGATGCAGTGCCAGAAAAGACCAGGGCAGGGTGAGGAGAGGTAACCATACAACAGGAAAGGGTGAGCTGGTGGGAGGATGGTTTCCCTAGTCACTGCCCTCTGATCTGTGGGACTACATGGGAGATGGCTAACCAGTTTCTTCTGGTGAGGACTAATCTCTTCCGGTGAGGACTAATCTCTTCCGGTGAGGCTTGGCTCAGAAGCCAGGGATGTGTGAATATTTGTGCCAGAGCTCTGAAGCCCTGGGTACTACCTTGCTGTCAACTCAGTGTCACACACGCAGTGTCCTGTGTACCTGACACCCTTCAGTGCTGGTACATAGAGGTTGCAGTCACACTGTCCACACTGCCTGTAAGGCTCTGCATCCTCGCTGTCGCTGCCTCTTGCTTCTTCCTCACCTCCTCTGCTGTAGGAGGCGTGAGCTTGGAGTTTCCTGTGTCCTCTCTAGCCTCTGTGATGGCCTCCCTGGTTCTTGTCTATTGTAGGTCTCCATTAACACGTTTTTATTATCCTTTTGACATTTTGACCACCTTTCTGACCATGGCTTGTTACTAAGAATAAATGTACCTCTTTCTATAAGCCACTGTTACCAGGGTCAGGAGTCTTCAACCCATGTGACCACATTAGCAACGCCCAGAATGTCTCTGACCACAGTGACTACCATTTTAATATACACTTAATGTTTACCTGGTACCTGCAAGTTCTACCGTCCCTCATCCTCACCAAAGCCACAGGACACAGCCCTTGTGTGTGCTTTCTACTCAGACATAGGACAAGTGAAGTGACCTCTCTGAAGTCACACTGACCACCATTCAGTCAGGTGCTGGGCTTCAACACAGATGCTAAGGCTTGCAGTTTATGATATATTTTGACTTGAGGGTTCATCTGTGTCCCTCAAATCATGGTCAGCTGGAATGATGGGAAAAAATGTCTTTGATTTCTGAATCTGCAAGTTGAAGGATGGAGTGCAACATTTTGTTTGATCAGCTGAGCTAATGGAGGGAGGCAGTGGAGCAGGGAACTGCAAACAAGGGAACCCGCCCCAGTAGTGCAGTCTGTTTTCTGCAATCTCTCACAGGGTGTTGTTGAAAGAGGACGGGGAGGATGCTGAGCCGGGAAGGGACAGGGCTCCACACACTCTGCAGCTGTCGGGAGGCCCCTGTGTTTGTGAGTGTTTCCATAATTGCGTGATCCCCGGTAAGCCATTCACGCAGATGACATTATTGCGGTCTGTTGTGGGGTGCAGCCATCAGAGCTCCTAACTCCAGTGGACATGCATGTGGCACTGGGAAATTCCATTCTGCAGTGAAACAGGAAGTGACAGGCCTCTGAGGTTTCCTCCAGGTGCTCTGCTTTTTTTCAAAAACAGCCAGGATGGCCACACTATCCCAGTCAGAAAGGTACCAAAATGTTGGAGTGGCCACTGCCCAAAAGAATGAAAGACTTCCTAATCATATTTCATAACTTCATCCATATGACCCAGCACAGATGCTTAAAGTAAAAACTTTTAAAAAAATGTGCATAATCAGCACACATTCAACAATTACTTTTTGGCAGATGTGACTGAATCCAACGATCTATTTACATTTCTTTGCAGTTTGGTATTGAGTGGTAAGATATATTTAAATACTTGCATTTTATTTTGTTGAAAAGGAGAAAGAAAACACACTCTAACAGACTTTAAAAGCACTGATGATTTGCTGATCTGGCAGAGAGATAATACAATACCTTAGATAAAAACTAAGTAAAGCCACAAAAAGAACACAAGTGACTCTAACAAATTCTGAAAAAGCGGACTTTCTAAATAACCTGCTCAGATGGGGAATTCAATGGCATAAATGGTCAGTGAACCTTTCATTTCCATAAAAACTAATGAATTCCATACAAAACAAAAGAAAACAAATATATTCCTGGGCAAGCCCTATAAAATGAAAGACAGTTACTAGAAGAAGATAAAAACAAAAGTTTAAAGTTACCTGAAAACTCCAAAAGTTCATGAGAATGAATTAAAGAGAAGGAGTAGAGTTACCCACGGGCACATGGGGAGCTCAACAGCATGGCCACCCCCAAAGCAACAGCAGCACCAGTGTCCTCCAAGGATGAGGCGTCCTTTGGGGTGGCTCCTAAGCAACATGCAAACTTATTTTTGGCAGCAGTACCGCACTCCTGGGCATGTAGGATTCTCCTTTATGGGAACAGCTTCCAGGGCTGATGTGGCCTGGTGCCTCCCTGGATTTTGAGGGGACACTCCAACACAGGTTCTCAAGTGGCTCTACTGATAGGATGGGGCAGCTGGCTGGAATGATAGGGTTCTGGAAAACTGCATCTGGGCATACTGGCAATAGTTGATTCTACTTTACCTGCTAAATGCTTGCAAGCTTTTACAGTTGTGTGTGTGCCTGTGCGCGTGCGCTACCTGATCCCCACACACAGAGAAGAACCCTATTTCAAGACTCCAGATAACACTGTTTCCTTGACTGCTTTTGAAAGAAGGTAGCATCTGCTCCTGCAGGAATTGGGCATCGGTCCCGAGTCTCCGCGCCTGACTGGGGTCTCTTGAGGAGCTGATGTTCAGAGTCCTCACCCCTGAATCTCCATCACTCTAAATGGCATTTCTGGAAAGGGTTCTGATTCGTGCTTCCACTGTAAGCCAATCAGCTATCCTTAACTGGTAGTGCAGTGTTCTCTACTGTGCTGGTCTACTTCTCCCCTCCCTTCATTTGTGAGGAATTACAGGCCGCTGCTGCCTTGCTGAAATGAGGGCTGCCAGAATATTTCTCCCATATGGATTCAGAGCTGGTGCAACATTACGTTGCTGAGCTCCATAAAACGCCTGGCAGAAAGCACAAATGTGCCATGCTAAAAGTGTGACTGTGTGTTGCATGCACACTGGGCCAAGGTTTGATGAGAGAGCCCTTCTAACTTGTTAAGAGAGAACAGGCTTGGCAGATGTGAATCTCTCCTGACAGACTTTGATTGTTCAGACTCGGACCTTTTGATTTCCAATTTCAGCTTGCGAAAGAGCAATATTTTATACAAGTACCCAGGAGTCAGCCTGCTCACTGGGCCATCGACACCAAGGACTGTCAATTAAAAATCCTTCAAACATCTGGTAAAAGGGAAAAATATTATCTTGGCTGCACTGAAAGTTTGGAACCCAGAGCAAGATATCTCTGATTATTATCTCTGATTTATGTGGTGAGAAAGGGAAACTATGATGGTACCTTATAATATTGGACATATAGGACCTATATGGCCTCCTCCATGGGACATATTCACTTTTTATTTGATGCTGTACACAGATTCTTATGTGATGAACAGTGTCTCTAGTCAAGGAGTCTCAGGAAAATATGAAGCAACTTCACCGCAGGTGATAGGGATTATTTTAATTACAGACACAACCAACAAATGACACAGAGGCAAACAATCTAGTCCTCCTCTGTGCTCAACGTTATCATCTTCCTATCCCATTGAAATTGATGGGCATAAGTTAGCAGAGAATTATCAGAGAACTTAGGCTGCCTTCTTCCTCTGGCTACCAGAATGGAGCTTTCATTTATGTAAATCTACTTGCAAGGAGGTCCACATGTTTATATGTTAATTCGCTCAGTTACGGTTAAAATACATTTTGCATTTCAGCAAAGTGTAGTTAAAGATGGAATCAGGAACAATAAAAATTTCTTGCTTTTAAAACTTTAATCTAGATTGTTATAATGACACGTTACTATTTTGTTTTATATCAAGTACCACAAATCATAGTAAAATGAAAAATCACAACCAAAAGGTGATAATTATGAAATGGAAGTTTTAGAAAGTCATTTGATTTTTTTATCTAGCTAATGCAAAATAGTATGTTAAATACTTTCTGTGGAATACATACATTGTTGTAGATCAGAGAGTGAAGACTAAATTGGCCGATAACAATAACTCCAGTTACTTACTAAGAAGGAGAACAATGCTAGGAGGCCAGTCAGTCACATTAGAGACCATCTCATTTTAATCCGTGAAATTATCTTATGAATAACATACTGTTCTAATTTAGAGAAGAAGCAATCGTGGCTTAGAAAAGACAAATTCCACAATTACAGTGTGAACATGCTGCTGTATGTCTAGCATGCCTGTGATTACTCTTGGGTTTATCTTCCAACCATGTGGATTTTTTATTATATAGACTGACAAAATTTCATGATTCATTTCATTCACTTATTTGGCATTTCTTAAGCTTAGACTAGAGTCAATCACTTGGGATTTTGTTTACTTAATTGTACCCGTTTGAGTGTCTGAACTGAATATTTTGCTAGAAACATACAAAATATTCTATTATGGTGTAACAGTCTTGTTTTTATCTGTATGCTGCAGTTCACATGAAGAAATTGCTCAGTGACAGAATTTCCTGTACAAGGTGGGCTTATCAGCTTCCCAGAGCTAAAGAATCATCATGGGAGACTTCATGTGGCCTCCTTCATTAGTTACCACTATTGAACATACAGCTATGTGAACATACTTGTTAGTAGATCCACATGTTTATGTGTTAATTTGCTCACTTGAAGGCCACAATAAGCAAAATGTGGCTAACAACAGAGTCAGAATAAGATCAAAATGAAATACCAAGCCTATCAAAGAAGACCCCTGGATCCACAGCTCTGATGTCACAGAGGTCCAACAAATTACAACAAAGAAAACAATGGAAATTATTTTAAGGTATGAGATGCTTATGCTTTGAAAGTCTGACTGTCATGAATTCTAAAATGCACACAAAATATTAGAAATAGGACTGTACACAACAATTAACTGTTATCAGAGTGAATAATTGTAATGATTTTAATGGACACAAATATGGAAGGGGCGACTAGCCTTCTGGCCAGCCTGCTATAAAGAGATCAGTTTCCTTAGATCAGAACATATAAAAGAGAGACATCTTTGTTGGTACAGTTGCAATCTGAGTTGCATGCACATGGTCATTTCTCTAAGTAAATGGCAATCAATGGTTGTGAGGGCTTGCGATTGTTACTAATTTCCATTTGAAATTCTACTCATGAAACCTATGGAGAAAGCACAAACTCATAATTCAAATCCCTAATTAGGGGTCCACAGAAGCAAGAGATCTAAGGATTTAGTCAATGAATAATATAAAAATACAGTTGGTAGATCATAAATATTTATTGCTACATCAAAAGTCTGCTAGTCAATCTGTCAATAATTTTTTCAGCATAAAATGTTTGAGTCAGGATATTGGAAAATATTAATTAAAATTCACAGTAGGCTCAGAAAGGATAGGAAATAGAAACTATGTTTAATATTTTCTGCTGTCAAATGTCTTTATCTAATTTTTGTCTTAGTTTCATTTTTCCCTATGGGTTTGACTGCAGTTCTTAAATTTATTCACCTACTAAACATGCAATTATCATTTTAAATCTGACAGTGCCTCTACTTGCAGAGAAAGATTAGAACTAAGAGTCAGATTGTTTTTTCTTTTTGCAAATCAGGGAGCATTAAAATAAGCTGCAGTATTTATTTCATTTAAATGTTTTTTTGTTAAGCCAAAACTACATTACAGAGACATTATTTTTTTTAAATCAGGCAATATGAGCAATACTATTTTTAATAATTGCTTCCTGGGCTGTGATAAATGAACAATCAGCTGAATCAATATATGTAAAAGATAACTGAGTCATGACATACCATGTATGTCTTGTGTATATGAAACATACAAGTGCCTTATTTTCAATATCTTCCAAGATAAAGGAAGATTTAAAATGTTAACCTGGTTATCTGTGAGAATGGTCATATCACTGGTGTACACAAAAATTTCATGTTAGAAGAGAAAAAGGTAAATTATAATATGTACTCAGTAAATTCCAGTGCAAAAGTAAATCCCAGTGGAAAGACTGAGGGGAGAGGCCAAGGATACAAACTCTGAAGTCATCAGTAAAGGGATGTAGATTTTAAGTTTTCATTCCCAGACTTTTGTTGTTTCTCCGTGGATTTCATATCTAAAATGGCTTTCCAAACTCAACTTTACTTATTTAGTATTAACTTACTAGTCCTATTTTTACTAATTTAATTACCAGAGTTTCCATTCAGCATGAATCAGCCAGTATAACCCACATTGGATTGATGTATCTTCTGTCATAGTAAAAAATAATCAATATATTTAGTATTCTCCCAATAAACATCTGTAGGGTCTCTGGGGAAAACCCTGCAGATATAAGGTAGGCTTCCCATTGCTGGGTTGAACTTGCTGACTTTCACTCCTTTGTCTGTTGGCACAGCACAAACCTTGCATGGGGTCACGGTCCCCACATTAATCACACCTTGTCAGTTCTGGGATTGTGTCACTTACGGATTCAAATTGTGGTTTCAGAACTCAGTTAAACACCCAAGAATTCAGCTTATGCAGCATAATTTAGACTAGGTAGAGACTCAAACATTTGCCTCAAAGATGATTGGTACCGCCCTACATAGATCCATGGACATGACGAAGGCCACCACCTGTTGGGTAGGTTGAGATATGTCATGTATATTATTTGTGTTTTAAGTTTAATTTTTTTCTTCTTGTACTGTTTTAGATAGGATCTCAATCTACTCATCTGTCAAATATTATGTATGCATTTATTACACTGTGGCATAGAGACATTTAATGTTGTGTTAAACATCTGGTTGTTTTAAAGTAAAAGATAAAAGCTAATTATCCCTGAGTTTTAGGCCTGTAAAAAATGTGGTTTTCATTAGTTCCCCCTATTTTGACCAATTAACAAGAATTAAATGGAATAAATGCTCACTGATGTTTGCAATACCACCTTAACAGGTCCATTGGGTTACTTGCTAAAGCAGATCTACTACCTTTAGGGCAATTATAAATGCTCATGAAATATAGTAATAATCACTCTGGTAGACTTATGTATTCTCTAACAGACTCTGCTCTCTGATTTAGTCAGTTTTCTGAAACTCACACTACATCATGTTTCTATAAAGCATTTCTTAGCCATTTCCTCCCACTTAATCTCAATCATATTGCTCCTCAGGAATTTAAAACACTTTTGGAGAAATGCAAAATTTTAAATCATTTAATACAGATGCAAATAGCTACTGATGACATTTTAAAACTGTGGTCAAACAACGCAAATACCAGTGCTTCACAATTTATTAGGTATATTTTACTTATTCAGGTTAATAAAGAATGTTTTTGATGAAGCATCACGCTGACCTTGTTTCTTGGCAAATACTATCTTTAAGTCTCTAGAGCTAATTCCATTGCCAGTTATGTTTTACAAGGACAGCTTGTTATTATTCTCTTGGAAATAATTAACCACCTGTTATGCAGAATAACATATACTTTGTCACAAAATTCTTCAGAAGAAGATCCAGAAAATGAAGTGGTTTCAAACTCTGACTCTTGAGACTCTTAACATTTGAGAACTTTTTCTTTGTACTTAAATTCTAAAATGTGCAGATATTGCAAGAGCTCATTGGATTAGAAAAATGATTATAAAAGGAAATCCAGGTTGTACCTTGATTTAAAGCAAGAATACAGCCAAACTTTCTATATCACTTTCATTGATATTTGCTGGGCAAGAGAATCTGATGATCAGTTTGAAAAAAAAAAAAAACCATAGCTCATCACGAAAGATATTTTGGTTCAATATTTTGGATTTACTAAGGATGAACTCACACACAGGCATTATACCTTCTCTAGTTATTGAGTCAACAAGGTTTGAAATTGGCAGTTCTCTAGCTAAATATTTTATGTGACCAAGGTTTGTCAAACCATTTGGTACCACTTTACTTCAAAATAAAGAGTTTATTGAGCCATAAAATTCACTAATGGAATTAGAAAGTATACTTATTTACAATTTAATTAAGAAAAGTTTAATGAGGAATTTGATACAGAAAACTACATGTTCGTAAAGTCCCTTGTCTAAAGCTTGTTGCTTAAGACAGGGATTAAACATCCTTTTTCAGGAAAAGGCCAGATACTAATTATTTTTGGCTCTGTGGGCTTTGGGTTCTCTAACGAGTACTCAACTCTACTGTTGCAGTGAAGGGGGAGCTATTTAAAATATGTAAGTGACAAATCTGTCACAATAAAGTTTTATTAATAAAACCAGATGGGTCTGCCCAATTGTTACAGTTTGCCAAACCTGGGTCTAAGGAAAAGTCTCAGCAAGACAAGCAACACTTCATTGATCTTTGGAAAAAATTTGGACAGGAGACTCCAGGAGAGAGCAGAACCAGGATAGGTGATTACAAAGATCAATCGATTTCTGGGAGAACATGGCGGACAGATAGCAGCAGCTACGGAGGCTCTCTGAGACACCCAGCTTAGAATCCAGGAATGGTGCGGAGTGAGGAATCCTAAGCAAGAGGAGATATGCCCTGCTGACCCAAGAACGAACTGGGCTGAGAGAAACCAACTGGGAATGCAATCCTGGTGCTATAACAGGAATAGATAAAACTCCAGCATGGAAGCTGGAACCCGCACCATTGGAAGCCGCAATTTGGGTTTCCTGCCACTGCTGCTGTGTCTGAATCGGAGAGACATGCGAAAGCTCTGAGAATGGGAATTGGTGAATGGAGTTCAGAGCCGGACGGGTGGGGAGCTGTGCATCGACCTATGGTGAGTGAGAGAAACTGGGACTCTTCCACGGTCTAGGAGGCTCCAACAGAGGACATTCTGGGACCAGGCAGACTTGCCAGAACAGGGCGCTGTAGTGACTTCAGTCACATATCCCCCTCTCAAGCAGGATTGGTGAGCAGTGCCTGGCCTACATGACGCTGCTGAGACCCAGTAGGCTAGCACAACCCAGGTCCCAGTGCCTGAAGTTACATCCTAGCAGTGAAGCCTTCGGTAGGTTGACCTGGAGGGGCGGGCCCTGCATAGGCTGCCCAGTCTGTAACTCCCTGGTGCACTGCAGTGGGTGGGAACATCTAGCCGGCACAATTCAATCAGACTGTGGCCAACAGGGAAGGAAGCTAGGCCTCCTATATACGCTTGCATATATAAAGAACAAAGAATATGGGAAGAGGGAACAACAAGAAAGGCTCCTCGGCCCCCAATCCTGAGAAACAGGCAATAACAGACATGGCACCAATAGACATAAAGCATTATCTCCAGAGCCTCATAGACGAGTTCAGGAATGAAGTTATTAATGACCTGAAGCTAGACATAAGCAGAATAGTTAGAGAAATGCTAAGCACCACCCAAGAAAAAACAGGTGGTGGAATGGAAGAGCAGAAAAAGAGGGGAGAATTGTTTGATGGAGAAAATAGAGAAAACATAGAATATGTGAAGCAGGTTCAAAGAGATTACCAGGAAACTAAAAACTCTATCGAAAACTGGCATAACAGCTTGAAAGAAACTAAGGACAGATTATCTGAACTGGAGAGCAGATTTGTAATATGGGAACATGAAATGAAAAACTTCTTAAAAATAACAAAGAAACAAACAGCAATAATACAAAGACTAGAAGATGATAAGAGGATCTATAAATTAAGAATTAAGAACATAAAAGAAGAGGTAGGGACACAAACAAATGAACTACAAAAGCTACTAGCAGAAATAATCCAGGAGAATTTTCCTAATTTAGCAAAAGGTAAAGATACTCAGATGTATGAAGCATACAGGACCCCAGCCACCTACAACCCAAACAGAGCTACACCCAGGCATATAATAATCAAAATACCAGAAATCCAATATAAGAACAGAATATTAAAAGCCATCAGAGATAAGAAACAGATCACTTACAAGGGAACACCCATCAGAATTACAGCAGACTTCTCGGCACAAACCATCAAATCATGAAGAGCGTGGGGGGAAATAATTCAAGCTTTGAAAGATAATAACCTCCAGCCAAGATTGATATATCTTGCACAACTATCCCTGGAAATTAATGGAAAAACAAGGTGCTTCCAGGATAAAGAGGAACTAGGGGAATTTGCAACCACCAATTCAACTCTACAGAGAATACTGCAGGATATTCTAAAAAAGAAAAATACGAAGAATCCAGAAATAGTGGCAGAGAGGCCACAATGAATGGAGCAGAAAGCAAAATGAAGAAGACAAACTGACAACTAATGACAGAAAAAGAGCTCAACAGAAATGAGGCAGAGAAGATTGGATGATAGGAACAGCTATTTTGGAGAAAACAACGTCATAATAGGTAATGCTGATTTAGTATCATCTTGTTTTGAAGTCTCATCAAGCTTTTGTTCTTCTGTCTCCATTGGTCTTAACATGTTGTATCTTATTGGATTTTATTATATGTGATAGTATAAACAAAAACTTTTATAGACAAGGAGATTATACAGAAACCATTGTTCATTTTCTGTTAGTTGATTCTAAATACCCTGTAACACTGTCATTCTCTTGAATGGTTTTACATTGTTTTGATATATTTGATGCTACAGTATACAAAGTTATACTCAAAGATTTCAAGGAGAGAGACAATATGGTAACTACTTTTATGTCAGGATTATCTTGTGGTGAAACATTATTTTGCTTAAATGGTTATGTTTTGATCTGCACTGTTTTGTTGTTATGCTCTCTTTTATCTCAATCTCCATTTTATTATTTACTTTTTTATTTTTATCCTTTTAATTAAGGGAAAAATAAATAAAAAATAGCAGGATATATTATAGTAACCCACTTTGATTTTCTATTAACTTGATTCGAGGCTCTGTATTACTCTCACTATCTTGTTTTGACTGATGTTCCTCTATTCTGCTTTGCTTGATAGTACCAGGTTTGAAAGTTTAGGCAACAGCTGTGAAGATAGTGGGATTCATTATGACGCCCATTCTGGTTGACTATTATCTACTTTTGAAGACCTGTAATGTCTCCAATGTTTTGGTTTTGTTGGTTTCGTTCTTTACTGTTTTGCTCAATTTTATTATAACTGATGATATAGGCAATTCTATTTGAGGTAGCGGGAGGCATTATGGTAACCATTGTTGATCAACTTGTATTATGTTTTTACATTATCTATTTTGTCCACCCTTTTGATTTGACCGACTCTGTTCTGTTATGTCACATTTGGTTTTACTCTCTTTCAAAAAAAGTAATAAGAACTGTGGGAGCAATAAAACCCAAAATGTGTAATAGTCATTGTACAAAAGAGAGGAAAAGAAAGTGCTCTAAATGATATAACTGCATGTATATTTAAGTGTATAACATAGACAATGATATTACTGTTTTGCTGGATCATTGAACCTAACTGTTTGCATTCTCACTGTTTGAATGTCCACTTTATATGCTTTAATTTTGTAACTTGAACAAATATTTCTAAGATGACAATATGTAATCCATTAACTAGTGATTTCCTACTGTTTTATTTTCTGAAATTCTGTATAACTTGTACCCTTTCTCTGCTTTTTTTCTTTTTCTCCTTAAATAAAATTTTAAAAAGTAGTAAAAAATAAAAAAACAAACAAACAAAAAAAAACAAAGATCAACCATTAAATGGGTTCAACTCTTCAGGATACCAACTATGTTCCTAATTTGCTTTAATCCCATCACTGGCACCATGTGTGTATTATAGTTTATACAATACTTTTCCACATACCATCTCTTATGAAGAGGGCTTCGTCTGTTTCACAGAAGAAATGGAATAACTGTAAAGCAATTAAATTGTCAAAATAACTAATTGTACTAGAACCCTATCTTCTGATTCCAAGTATTTCAAATTTATTCTCTTCAATGAACCCACAGTGACAATTCTTCACAAATGAAAGTGAATGGGAGAAATTACAGAACATGAGAAGCAAAGAAAGTGACCCATTTTAACAGGGAGAAAACATTTCTTGAAATTACTGACAGGTCAGTAAGTATTCACCCAGCGCTTAGCCAGCTGTGGGTGTGATGGTTCCTTCAGGTGGCCTCCCTCGGGACAGTCCCGCTTTTCAGGTGTAAAACCCCACTGAAAGTAGCTAACCACCTCTTCAGTTAGTGATTACTTCCTTCCCTCAGAGCCAGGAGGGCATGAAGAAGTTCACAGCAAGTGTGTGTGCTTAGGGAAAGTGCACCTGTTCCCTCATTGGTTGGGAATGTTCTGTACAGACAGACAAAGGCATACAGACAGGCAGACACACCCACAAATGATGCCTGATTTTCTCCTCTTGCAGAGGGATCTGACTGCGGTCAGGCTCTCCTCCTCTCCTTCACTGGCTCCTCTTCTTCTCCTTTCCTGGCTGGTCAGGAGCTCCTCACCCAGACACTGGCATTTAACAAAAGCACCAGGTGCAGCCTGCTCTCTCCAGCTACATGGACTTCTAAAGAGCCAGTGTCTAGTTCCTTCTTGACATTTTCAAACTAAAATCATAGCTGATGTTATCCTAAAACACTTAGAAAATCAAGCAGTTTTATCCTTAAGTTGCTGACCTTGGGTACCTTGAAAACCACACCTTTACCCATGCATTCACTCATTCTGGGCTTCCCCACTGCGGGTGGGCGAGGGAAGAGGAGCTCACCCTCCCCAGAAGTCTTTTTCTTTATTTCCTGTCTGAAGAAGCTGCCTGCACTGATCTGGCCAGAAGGCAGGGCAGGGTGCTTATCGGCATCCAGCTGAACTTCTGGAGTGTGACATTCCCTTTCCCTGTTCGCTCCCCAGGCAACTGAGGCACGTGTTGGAGGCCAGAAGGAATAACTCACTCAGTGAGCTGCGGCATAGATCACCAGCTCTGGATGTGAGTTCTAATTGGATTCCAGGGTGTGATTTTTGTCTTTGGTGGAGAAGGTTGGCTGCCTGTTACCAAAACAGGGCAGCACTCCCTACTGGTGTGTCCAGGAGCTGAAGGACTTTGACTGGGAGGTAGGAGAATCTTCCTTTCTTCCTCCTCCAGCAAATGGTTAATGCTTGAGCACATGGCCAGGAATTCTCTAAGCAAAATCATGGTTTGAATTCTGTTCCCGAAATAAGTGCAGGACACATACACACAGAGAATAAAATGGTCTAAAGTTTTAAAAAAGCACACTTCACAGTTGAAATTATCACAAATATGAGCAGAAGCTGCAGGATAAACAGCGCTAGACAGCTGGCCACGGACGTTCCAAATGGTTAATAGCCTGCAAGTGATGCTGCTACCTTGGAAGCCAGCATTCAGAAGTCAGGGCAAAATGAACTCATTGGAGCCGCTGTGTCCCGGGCTCAGCTCACAGATAGATGTGTAAGAAGCTTGCGCTCCAACAAATAACTGAGCCTCACAATTAGAAACTCTTTGCACTGCTGGGGCAGATAGGCTGGGATAAGCGTCTACAGCAATGCCAATATATTTTTGGAGTTTCACAATATGCTTACATTTTGGCAAATTGGTTACCTAATTTTAGTGAATCATTTTACCTCTCTGGGACTCCATTTCAATAAAAGAACAACACCATTTTTTGACTGCCTGCTACTTGCTAGCCATTTTGCCCGTCACATTGCTGGAACTGAGAAGGATTAAAAATAGACGATGCTTATTTTATCCCTTGCTATGTGCCAGGCTAAATGCCAGGCATTGTGCAAAAGCCTTAATATAAATGATCTGATTAAACCCTCACAGGAATCCTGCAGTGCTAATCTTGTTGCGGCCGCTGGACATAAAACTGTTATTGTGTCCTACTTTGGGAGTTGGGGATGTTGAAGCACAGAGGGCTCTGGGACTTGCCTGTGGTCACCAGAGCCCACACTGCCAGCCATGGCATTGGACTGTCCCCCTGCTCTTTTAAGCTGTATGGTACATCCTTAACTTTAATGCATTTATGCTACGCCTCACGGTGCATCTGGAGAAGACCTCCAAGGTGGGAGTGTCCACGACTGCATATCTGACAAACTTTCAAGTGACGCCAATACCGTTGGACCACAGATCATGTGAGAAGCCTCTGGACCTGCAGATCATATATTAGCCCACACATGAGAAGTACCTGGGTAGCTATAAAAAGCTGTGCATGTCCAGGTGACAGCCACATCAAGGATATAAAAATTCCTGGAACTTAGGTATGAGTATGTTCTAAAAAGATCTCTAAATAATTCTAATGTACCAGTGTAGCAGAGATTCATTCAACAGCTCAAGATCAGCATTTACAGTAATAGAATAAAACAGTATTGCATTAGTAAATAGAATATTCTGTGAAACATCATATGTCATGAATGTGTGTGTGTATGTACTGAGCTCATGGTTGGAAATATACTCATGGTGGGTCAAGGCAAAAAAAGTCCAACACTATTTTTAATACTAAAAAATAAGAATCTCTCTCTCTCTCTCTCTCTCTCTCTCTCTCTCTCTCTCTCTCTCTCTCTCTCTCCCAGTTTCTCCTTACCCTCATATTTTATCTGTTCTTAAAAGGGTTCAAGTGAGATTAAAAGTATCACCACTCCATTAAGTGTTTTTGTCTGTAAGAAGCTGAGTATTTCACTGTAGCAAGGAGTAGGTCCATGCAGGACGCTGGTGAGACCTCTTGGGAACCCAGATGAGAAGTATGTTGATGTCCAAGATAGAAGGTCTGGTAAACATGTCCCGGAGGGCCTGACACAAGATCTGCGTCTCCATGAGGAACCTGGCAAGTTAGAGAAGGGGGGACTGAGTCCTGGGAGAGGCCTTTCTTCTGCTGTGTGGAGGGCCAAGGCTCACTCTGGGTTTCACACGTGAGGCCAGGAGATGGTGGCAATCTTGAGAGTCTGTGCTGAGGTGAAGGTGTTCCTTATAAAGGATGGGGATGGCCAAGGAAGGAGACAGGTGAGGGCTCAAAGCTGGAGAAGCAGCATAGAGCCACCAGGCATTGTTTCTAAGGGGACTGGAAAGAGGAGGAGGAGAATGAGGGAGATGAGGAGGAGGAGAAGAATTAGAGAAAGGGTCACTGTCTTAGCAGGAAGGGCAAAAGTAAGGGGGGACAGGGAGAAAAGCAGTCCGGTAAGGGGCACCAGAACACAGAGAAGAGGAATTAAGGTTCGGTTATATCACACAGAATAGCTTTCTCTCAACACAACCTATGATTTATTTCAAAATGGCTACACATAAAAATTAAGGTTTGACAAAAGGAAGATGCTTGTTTTTCTGACTTCTTAGAGTGTATATGTGCAGAGTTACCATAATGTACCTCCTGAAGATGCACTGATCTGGTGTCTAAATAAAACTCCAAAGAATCACGGTCTCAGAAAGAAGCAAGATTAAGTGCTGGCAGCGAAGAGAACGTGAGATCGCTCACCCTGACATCGGAGAGATGTTCCTTGGTGCCCAGACCCAAGGACACGGGCCTCCTGATTGCAGGGATGCAATAGTGCTGGGGCGTGAGAGCGGGCAGCCTGGTATCCTAGCTTGAGAGCTATAATTATCCGAGGTTTCTATGGGGAAGTGGCAGAGTCATCTTTTACAAAGATGATCCTGGGGTTTCACTGGGGCACAGATTGACTCTCCCATGGATAGAGGTGACAAACCATGATGCCGTGAGCTAAGTCAATGGGAAGGCGATGGAGGGAGGAGAGATTCCTGTCAGCCTTCACTAGAGGTGAGGTTGAGGGAGAAGGTTTGAGAACAAGCATGTAGGATCTAGTTTGGGAAAAGAGTGCTTAAACACACTTGCAGCTTGGGCTGTGGGTTCAGGAAGCCAAGTGTGGAGAGGAGCAGGGTGCACGCTAGGTGATTATAAGGGGGTGTCCTATGTATCAGTGCGTCTCAGACATGGTGGGGCAGGAACCTATCACATGAACCAAAACATGAGGAGGATGCAAGCGCCAGGACAACTCTGCTGTGTTAGACAGGCACCATGAAAGATAAAGGGAGTCTGCATAAGCGATTACTAGTGACAATTAAAGCAGCTCTCAGAAGCCACTTGAACGACCCTTACCATTATATTTCCTAAGGACACAAAGTGGGCCCGGAACGGAGGCTGCAGTGATATAATTTCTTCCTGCAATCATCCTTAAGAAGAGTAATTCTGGTTTTGCAGCAATCACTTAAGTGTTTTTCTTCCCTACAGAAAATGTTATATAAGAAGCTAACCTATTTTAAGTAGGAGTGGTTGTGACTACTAATCCACAACTTTGAAAGATTCAGCATAAAGGAAAAAAAAGAAGAAACAAAACACTGGTTATCTATTCTGTTTTCAGTTTGGGGATTTGAGCCACCTTGTCTTAAACACCTTCCTATCAAGATATGTTCTAGATTTAACAAAGCCACTGGGAATTATCATTTAGATAATACCAGCAAATGTTTTCTTCTTCCTTTCCTGAAATAAATATGCAAATCAATCCAAGTGCCTGAGTTTTCCACGTGGGCATATTATTCCAAATGCATGAAGCCACTAAATAACTAGAGGAAGAAACATTGCCAGGCCTGAAAATCCAGAGACACTTTTGCTCAGTTCATGGGAGGAATAATTTTGATGGGAATTTTTCTACCATGAGACAGGCAGATTCAATGCATATATTTAACATGACAATGTAATAATAGGCTACATGAAAAATAAGCTTAAATAATAAAGGCATTCCTTCAAATTTAATCCATTATTCAAATTTTCCATTAAGCCTCAGGATAAACAGAATATTAATGTTAATTCAAAATTAAAATAATTATGTCCTATTTAAAGTCTACTTGGTATTTTCCACATCTCTTTTTTTCTCCTAATGCTTTCTTTTTTCTTAGGTTTCTTGTTTTAATTTTCCAGGCAAAGTTTACCATTTTCTTCATGCTTTATTAATACTTTGTAAATACTTCAATTGTGCACCGTTTCCACATTATACCTTAATTTTTAAAATCCTTGTATTTTCCCCTATTAGACTATAAACTTCCAGGGAGAGTAATTATATGCCTTTGTTGCTGATAACCAATAAGGTAAGTAGAGCACCCTAGATATAAAACTTTAGGAAAAAGAATTTTTTAAAAGTTCCTTTCGTTTGTGAAATGTAATGATTATTTCACTTTGGGAATTGGTACATATACATACTACATCTTAATCAAATACATTATCAAGGGAAAAATTTTCCTTAGCTTTGTTAGGCACTTTTCACGTTCGTTTTATTATTTAGCCAGCTAGTTTGCTTGGTTTATTTGTTTCTTTTTTTCTTGGGGCACAAGGGCTGGAGATTAAACTCAGGGTCTTGTGCTTGCTAAGAACACAGTTTACCAAAGAGCTAGCCCTCATTACCATTTTGATTTTCATAGTGAGGTCTGTACCTTTTAAATGCATAGGAACTCTAAAAATCTTATTGTGCCCTGTCCTTATGTTTTTTTTTAAGTTAGAGCCTTGAATTCACTGGGACCTACAGTGTTTCTTGGATGAATAAACTTCCCATTTGCAAGTTTTCTGCCTAAGGACAGAGCTTGCATAGAGAAAATCTGGAAATAGCAGATATAGCCTATCTCATTTTAACTTCTTGTAATGGACTGAAATCTTCCCCTCAGAGCCATCAGTCAGCTAACCAACCCATCAACCAAGCAGTCAACTAACCAACCAGACAAGCAACAACTCAATGAACCACCCAATAAGCAGTCACTATGCTTATTATTAAGCTATGGATTGGGTACCATGGTGAGTACTATCAGTGTGGTAAGGGATAGTTTTTTCATTAAGGAACTTTTTATACTGGTCATATTTAAAAGGCTGAATTGCATTCCATGAACCTTTATTCAAAAATAATTAGATGTATATTTTGTTCCAAATAGTGCTCTATAATAAACGAGGTGTTTTATCATATTCCTGAATATGATCTATCATTTTCAACTATTCCAACTCATCAGAATAGAACATACTATTGTTATTTTTAATGACAGGCCATCACTACTTTTTCTACTTTTGATATCTTTTACTGATAAATAAAATGAAAAATAAACATCTCTATGTCACCTATAGACCAATGACTGTCCTCCAAATCTGTATGTCTAGGCATAATGCCTCCTGTCAACTGCAGACTTCCCTACTCACTACTGGACTGTCCACAGTCATCTCAGGTTCCACGTGTAAAATCCACTGCGCTCACGGTTTTCTCTGTCTTCATCAGTGGTGCAACCATTCAGGCCAAAAGCTTCAGAGTCAGCTTCATTTTTCTCCCTCTTTCTCACTGCCAGAGTTAAAAAAGTCTACCAACCAATCCTGCCATGTATTTCTCCAAACTATCTCCGCAGCCCGTCCACTTCTCTCCACGGCCCCTTCTGCTCTTCCAGCCCAGTGCCTGCCGCCTCTTCCTTGCAAAACTCTAATAGCTACCTAATTAGCCTTCTCACTCTTTTGCTTTCCCCTGACAATCTGTTCTTAACACAAAGGGCAGAGTAATGTTTTCAAAACATAAGCTCTATCATTTTATTCCTCTGCTAGATATTTACCCATCATGTTTAGAACAAAATCCAGAAGATTTTGTTTGCCCACAAGGTCTACATGTACAGATTCGGCTGTATCTCAGCCCTAATTTATATCCCAAGCGACACGAGTCCTTGCTCCTCCTCCATCAGACAACATACGGTGCATCCTCAGGGCTTCTGAGATTTCTTTTCCCGCTGCCTAATCCTTGCCTCGCGTCATATAAGTCTCTGTTTAAAAGCCCTGCTCTCAGAGAGACTGAGCATTTTATTCCCCAACTCAGCTTCATTTACTCTTCAGAGCACTTCTGGCTGGCATAATATCAAGGATGCACCACGTACTTATAAACTCTTTTCTCTACTAAAATACTCCGTGAATTAGGGACTTCATTTGCGGTGTTATGCCTGGTGTCTAGACTAGTGTTTGGTACATACATGTAAGCCTTTTTTCAGTGACTATATTGGGAGATAAGTAGAATATATTCACACTTACTAAAGTAAGACTCGGTTCAGTTCTTGTTCTCTGTTTTACATTTCTCCAAAACCGAGAAACTTCTAGTGGTTTTCAACTGCTTGTGAAGGCACTTGAAGGATCCTTCTGAACAAACACATGTATTTGCAGAATGAATGCTTCTTTGATGAAATGAGGTAATATAGGAGTTGATGCTGAGAAGTCTCAAATTGCCCAATCATCTTGGGAAGTGCTCACTTGGCAAAAGGACATTTATGTAAGGAGCACTTTCCTGCACAGTGCAGGGGAAGAAAGGTAGCAAGTGACAGCAGTTAAAATCACAGGACACTGTGCAGCTCAGGCTAGAACCTTGTAACGGTTGTACATTTTGTCAACTTGAGAAGTCTTTAGACATTCAACTAAATAACTCAGCAGTTCTGCATCTGAGGGTGCAGATAACATGCCCTTAGAGCTCTTAGATGTTGTTCATTGTGTCAACCAGAGATGTTCAGAAGGATTGAGCAGGGGCCCAAGATCCTCACTTTGTAAATATCCTGAGCCTGTGCAAGAGGAGGGCAGGGAGACTGTGTGAGTGCTACATGCACCCCAGGGCAGGCAGCCTGCATACAATACAAAGGAGGAAAAGAGACTTGCTTCCCTGCCCACTTCTGCTCTTGTGCTTGTGCTGTCTTCCTCTGCCATGAACTGTTGCTCCTTTGCTGTGTCACCCTGCCTTGGAGACAGCTGATTATAGACTGAAACTTCCACAAACAGTGAGCTAAATAAACCTTTCCTTCTTTAATTTTAGGTGTGGGGTATTTTGTCGCAGTAATGAGAGAAAAGTAACCAAGACTTTAACATTGGTTAAAACTGGTTACAAAAGTAACCAGACTTAAACATTGGCAGCCTTAGCTTTCTCATCCAATAAAGACTTGCAGCAAATATTTGATGCAGAAGAATTACAAATACTACACTGTGTAAGTTGGTAGAACAACTCTCTGCTAAAGGGAGGATGAATAGAAACTCATAAATCCAACAATACTACCTTATTCAGGCGACAACACTGACATTAGCAGTGTCATGCTGATTCGATGCAGTAAGAGTGGTGTTATACTTCACAGAAACCCACAGTCCCCATGCAGTCATGAGAAGAACCTCAGAGAATTCCAACTGAGGAAATTTTACAAAACTTTTGACCAGTGTTCAGGAAAACTGTCAAAATCATGAAAACATAAGAAAGTCTAAAACCCTGTAAGTATATGTCACCTGGTTTCCTGCATGAAAGTTTAGACAGTAGTTAATAACTCTACAGTATGTCAGCTGACTCATATATAGATAAAAATGTGTTACACTGATTAGGATGTCAATCCAAGGGCCCGAGTAAATGGGAGCTCTCTGTACCCATCCTCAAAATTTTTCTATAAATCAAAAACTGTTATAAAGCAATAGAGTATTTTTTTAAAAGGAAGCTCATTGTGAAGATTAAATTAGTGTAGGGTGAATTCTGAATCCTTATTACATCTTGAGACTATTTTTACTTGATACTTAAAGAAGCAGTTCTATTTCAAAGTTAGAAAATTGAAGCAGAGCCCATTAGGCTGCTCAATAATAGCAACACCACCACTATCCAGCCCAAAGGGGAGGTCTAAATGGCATGCAAAATACCCTACAATCACAAAAGTAATGTCTGTGAGCATCACAGAATGTGGAAAAGGCTTATAGAGCAATGTTTAATTTTAAGTAGATGCACGAGAACATGTACAGTGTGACTATGGCAATTATGAAATAATTGGGAAAAAGTACATTAAAATGCTAACGGGGACCATGTTAGGTGGGTGTATTAAAGATGATTCTTCCTATTCTTTCCTCTTTCTTGTTCTTCTACAATGTGGATATAGTATTTTAAAAGGCAAAAGTGAATTGAATACAACTAAGGTGTACAAAAGCAACACAGAATATTGCATTGTGGGGTAAATTTATCACAAAGTGACTAAATACTTTTGCTTTCCATCAAGGTGTCTTTATCTAGGGTTCTTGGTAACATTCAGGTGTAAACTTGGGTGACAAAAATTACATCGTTATTTTTAGTTGCTTTTAACAGAAATATAGCATTTCCTTCAAATATAAATGCAACAAACAACTAGCAAAAGTACAACTTGTGACTTTTCATCCATAGAAATCTAAGGTATTTTTATATTATATTACCGTTTTTGCAGATATCTCAACATAACTTTTATACTATTTTTAAAGACTTGTTGCTAGGCTTAAGTATTTGTAACTTAACATAGAAACATGAAAGGAAATATATCACAAATTTGTGTGTTTTAAAATATTTGGTTATTTATATAGCAATATAATTATTTCTCTATGTAATCCAGTGATTTTATTTCATGCATTTAAAAGCATTATTTAAAAAATGCTACATAGCATCCAACATACTCCCAAAGAAAAGCACAAATCAAAAAAGTTTAGGGGTTTATGATTGAAAGGAAGGTTTAGAATATTGCTAGAAATATTTGAAATTTCAAGATGTATCCCTCTATGAATTTTCATATGAATGAAAAGAGAGTGTGGCAGCCTTAACAGCTCATAGTAGCAACAAGTAATTAATATCAAACCCAGTGACAAGCAGGAATCAATTTTCTACTGATTAAAATTCCTAAAATGGGAAAGGAGTTAATATGATAACTTATTTTTATTCTTTCCAAATTAAAAATATAGTACCTAATGCGCTGTCATTTGTTAAGGGGAACTGATGCTCCAGGAACACGGCAGAAATATTTTACATGGAACTACATGTATTTCTACTTTAAATGTATTTATGCACTTTTCTAACTAAATATATATGATTGAAAGTCCCTAAAAATAATAGCAAGATTTCACTTCCTGCTTTTTGAATGAGTTTTTGGCTGCTTTCATTTGGGAAGCATGCATATCATAAATGATCAGAACTGATAGCTGTGATCGTTAGAATGTACTACATCAGGTACTGTACTCAGTACTTAATACATATTAATTACTAACATAAGCCTGTAAAGTAGGACTTAGTATTATATCCATTTTAGAAGAGGAAACCAGAGAGTGAGAGGTTATAAGTAAATGAGTAATGTAATTAGGAGTCAAAGGTAGGTCAGTTAATTCCTAGCCCAAATGGTTACTGACTGTGCCACACATCTATGGGACCTCGTAAAGAGCATGGATGCCTGCATATGGGAAGGCTGTAGCTTTGATAGCTCTGAGATGCCAGACATGAGCACACTGCATGAGAAAAGTCTGGAAGTCATGGTCAGGAGCCAGAACAGAAGCCAATGCAAGAAACATAGTTTGCAAGAACTATCAGTGAGTCTCTCAGAAAACTTCCAGATCACTGAAGGTAGAGAACTGTACCGTCTACCCCCAAATTGTCCCTGATACAGGTACTTTTAAGGCTCCCATGGCACAAACATGTTTCCTCAAGAGGACTACGCTGTAAATCCATCTATGTGTACAGTGGCCTCAATAAATCAGACTCAAGTGACACAAGAACCCATCAAACATTTGTAATACAAAACTATTCCCCTGACACTTTCCCTCTGGAGTGCAGGACATTTCTGCCACAGACATAATTTGAAATGCTCAATATGCAACTATTTTTTCACCATTGAGTTTTATCTCCATATCTTCTAATCATTCTTATGTTTACTTGGAAACCTTTTATTTCTTCTTTTGTCTTGGGAAGTCTTCTGCTAACCTCCTGGCATTTGCTTCCAGTGAGAATCTCAACAACTTTAGGCTACACTGTAACTCTAAAGTTGCAGTAAGTATTTATTCCATCTTTATATGTCAGTGTAGGGCTGAAGGTCAGGGACTCCAGAGCCAAAATATTGGAATTCTGATCCCTTCCTGCACTGCTGTCAAGCTGGGTGATTTGGGGCTGGTTGTCCACAGTTCTACTCACTAAATACCCCCCATGGATACAGTGGGAATAACAACAGCATGCTGATCACAAGCTTATCATGAGGCCCACATGGCCCACTGAATGTATAACCCTGAGCACAATGTCCTGCGCACAGTGAGAGTGCCTATGTGCTAGCTATTATTTTCTAGGCTGTAAGTTCTATCAAGAAGGAGAACATTTATATTTTGATTATTATAGTATTCACACAGTGCCAGATACAAAGTAGTTCTCAACACATATTTATTGAATTACATTAAATATAAAGCTGAGCCAGCTCTTCTATCTATCCCACTTAAATTTACTTCTTGCATTCTTAGTCATATGTCAAACTCAGTAGACTATGGAAAGTTCTCATTTTTATAATAAATGTCTTGGTTGTATTCCTAAAATAGAAAAAAAAAAAGTTCATAGAGAAGTTTTTCATGCATCATTTCACTCCCAAAGATGTAGGGAATATAATGTGTCTATCAGGTCTCTCATAGTGGGAAATATTTTAAATTTTGTTGTCTCAATCTGGTGGTCAGAAAACCTGACAAATACTTCATATAGAACAGGTTCCATCTGAGATCATTCAGTAGTCGAAATGTGACCTTTAACATCACATTCTGCTTGCTCTATTCTTATTCTGGACTCTACAAACGCACAGTGCTGTGCTTTAGGACAAATGAATGTAAACAGCTTCAGTTGGGGGTCTCCTGCCACTATTCCTCTGAAAGTATCCATCTATCTATCCAAGTACCCAGTGCCTCTGCATGCCTGCCGCTGTCCAGGGTGCTGAAGACAAGGATCCAAAGGACACACATGCCTCACTTAAGTGAGCTCTGTGGTGTAAGTTCTTCCAGGGACTGAGTGTAACATCCATAAGCAGAAAGATGATCAGAGATGTCCTCACTCTAACCACGAGGCTGGAAAAGCAAGGTTTCCAGGCAGAAGTGATGACTCCATGGAGTTTTGAAGAATACCAGGTATGATTTATCAAATAGAGTGACTGTTTAAAATTTTCTTTGTTATAGTGAAAGACTCACTGCCATTAACTTCCCTGAGAATCCTCCTCTTTGACACACTGATGCTATTGTTCTGGACAATTTCTGAAGAAATCCTGAAAGTCTTCTTTCATGAAAGTCTTTAGTTGTGCTTTTGTGGTTGGCTCAATGTCCCAAATTGATTCAAAATGTTTACTTTTCATAATCATCTTGATGATGAAGAACCAGAAGTCACACAGTGCCAGACCCAGTGAATAAGGTGGATGAGATACATAGCAACATTGTTATGAGCCTGCCTTTCTGTTGGACACAACTTGGTACCAGCACTCACTATAGTCTTGATCACACCTTGTAAAGACTTTTACAAGAGAAGATATCCAGAACTGCTGCAGAAAGTGACAAGGATGATGAGATAACTGTGTTGGAAGCATGGGCCAGTATTCTGAGAGGCATTAATGGCAATGAGTCTTTCACTGTAACACATTTTTAAACATTGAAACATTTGCTGCATACTTACTAAAAGGTGCCCCCACTGCATCACCTGGACATCCATAAAGCACTAGAAACTCATCATGTTCAAGATAATAGTTTCCACCATCTTTTTTGGCTTCACCCCACTCCAGATTTTTACAGTCCCTTGTGGAAGATTTGGAACTCTCTTCAACAGTCTCATCCTCCAGACCTTTCATTGGCCAGGCTCTGTGGAGCCACACTTTTTTCTTATGACTCTTCATCTTCATCCACTTTTCTATGTTAAGCCAAACTTAGATTCTCAATCTTAACTCCTACAATTTTCTAGTAAATAAATGGTGAATGGTGAAGCAATAGGCAAACACCTCTGGCTTTTATGCTAATTAGCACAAATTCCCTTGGAGATCCCATCTACTCCTAAGGTTTTAAATACCATCTATACATCAATGAATGCCAAATTGATTTTCTCACTCTGAACTTTCTCTTGAGATTTTCAGTAAGCCCCCATGGCCTACTCAGTATCTTTACAGTATGGCCTACAGATCTTTAGATATCTGGACTGATATCTAACAGTCACTTGTGAGTTTATCATCTCCAAAGTCAGCTCTTAATTCCTGCCCATCACAACCAACACCATACCTGTCCATCTCCATTTATGGCAGCTCCATTATACTGTGGTTCTGGCATAAATTAGATTTCTTCTTTTAAAAATCCCTCTACTTTCTTCATTAGCAAATGCTGGCAACACCACATTCAAGACCACACAGCTCTCAGCCCTCCATGGCTTTTAGGCCAACCCAAGTCACTTGTACTCTAAGCTTCCTCCTTGTCTGTGTTTCTTTTCCATGCAAGGTACTCTCTCCATTGCAGCCTGGTGATATTTTAGAAAAGTTTGTCAAATTGTGTCACAGCTCTGCTAAAAAACACAACGGTGAGTTATCACCCTACAGCTTCCCGTCTCAGGATAATTCCAGAACCTTCACAGGCTTCTGCCCTCTTCCTGGCATCATCTTCCACCTTTGCTCCCTTGATTCCTGCCCCTGCAGTGCAGAATCCTGCTCCCTCTGCCTCTGCCCTGCGTGGAAAGCCCTCCTCCCCCGGGTGTGTGGCTCGCTCTCTCCCTCTCTTCTGGCTTCTATTTTAATGCTACCTCTTTACTGAGGACTTCTTCAACCTTCTTCTAAGATGCCAACATGTAATTTTCTTAGTCCCATTTCATTTTTCTGTGTCATTATAGCATTAATATGTTGTGTTAGGTACTGCACTGATCCTGAGACTGTAGCAGTAAACAAAAAGGACAAAAATCTCTTTCTTTCTTGATGTTTACTTTCTACTGCAGAGAGGAACAACAGGCAAACAAATTCCACAGCTTTTCAGATAGTAATGCCTTCAATGGTGAAAGCAGAAGCTGGGCAAGGGGACAGGGTGCATCAGGAAAGAGCTGTGGCTGCTGCTTTGGTAGGACGGAGATCTGATGTTGGTGAGAGCAGAGAGCCTGTGAATACCTTGAAAAGAAACCTCCAGACCCAGGGAGCAGCAAATTCAAAGCCTTAAGGCAAGATTGTGTGTGGTGAGTTCCAAGGACGGCCAGGAGACCCACGTGGGTGAAGGCAGCTGCCTGCCACTACATCACACAGGTTCGCTTTTTACTGCTGATGTTCCTCCTGCAAGAAACTTGGCTCCATACATACAGGGCTCCCCCTTTTTTTTTCCAAAATGAAAAACAGCAAAAACAAACTGTGTCTGGAGAATTGAGGGTTGACGCTTTTCATGGTAAAGACTGAATAAATATTGAATGAACTGTCCTGTACTACAGACCAAACTGACTCTTCACATGCTGGCCCACACGCCTAGCCTTTCTTTGTTACTCACTTCTCCATATGGAATAGACCTCTGTCTTTCTAGAGTTGGTCCTTCAAGATGTGACTCCAACACTGTTGCCTTAGTGAAACTGCCTGGGCAGCCATAAGCTAAGCAGGATTTTCGCTCCCTCTGTGGAGAGATAACTCTGGGTACCATCACAGGTGCTAAGACCAGGGCTCCACGGGGCACCGGACATTGCTGTCTGTTCTCAGGACCCAGTGTCGTGTCCTGTGAGCCTGGTGCTCAGCAACAGTGAAACAGTGATTGTCTGTGGAAGGTAGTGAGTTGCTTCATCATTTACCCGATGCAAGCTACTGGCTTTTTTCTTGTTTTTGGTAGCTGAAACAGAACTGAAAATCTTTAGCTGTCAGTGAGCATCTCAGAATTTGAAGCCCCTGTTCTGAGTACCTGTGTGACTGTGAGCTGGGATCTGCTTTGTAGGAGGAATCAAGACAAGGGAACTTGATGTGGCTCTTTGTTTTCCGTGGAGTTGTTGTCTACACGGAGAAGAAATGGTTCCTTTTCCTCCACATGTAGCCCATGCATTTTCCCCATTTTTAAATAACATTGGTAACATAATCATTGCAGAAGTAGGAGAATGGAAGGGCTAGGGATTTAGCTCAGTGGTGTAAGCGCCTGCCTGACAAGTGAGAGGTTGTGTTTGATCTCCCCCAGAGGGGAGAGAGAGAGAGAGGGAGAGAGAGAGAGAGAGAGAGACAGGAGAATGGCAAGAGTTACAAACAAACACTGTTTTAAATCTGTGTTACATCTCTGATCACCTAAAAGTAAATATAAAGGATCTAAAAATGTTTGTTAGTGACATTGAGATACAGTTTTTACAGCTTACCTTTTACTTTAAATAACCTAGACTTTCAGAGGACTAACATTTATTACAATAAGACATAAAAATCACACTGGGGGACACACTGAGCCAGAGAGTGTGAAAATACCCATTGCAAGTGGACCGAGGTGGTAACAAAGAGGAGACTGTGTGTGTTTGTTGAACAGCCCTGAGGCAGATGTGTAAATGTGGTCTCACTTCATTGTTACCAAAGACTTGAAAGCTTCTCTCCAGCTGACCCAGATTAATTAGCAGGTCTTTCCAAGGGCAGGCAGGCCTAAAACTGGATTTTCTTTGATCTCTTCATCCAACCCCTTCACTCGCTCTCATCATCAGTAATGTTAGCCATGAACTCAAGCAAAGCACGTCACATGGTGGAAATGGGTCGCGTGCTATAGTTTTCCTGGAGGGTGGCACATGAAACAACGGCACTTTGATAAGTGTATTCTTCTCCAATTTAAACCCAGTTTAGCTTGGCTACTGCTTCATTCGCTGACTCTGGTTTGCTGTCCACATTCCAACTACAGACATAAAATAAAGTGCTATCCAAAGCGTTCTTGCCTTTGAAACTGTCATCAAGTCATTTAAATAACAGACTCACTGCCAACTATTAATGAAGCTTATTAGTAAAATGCTGTGATGCCGAAGCTCCCTAGGATATAAAATTATGGTTTTATGCTCTCATTTCAGCACCAGATGATGGTATTCTTTGTTGGCTGAAATGCTAAGTGACACTGTGAACACTGGGAGTTTGGGGAAATCAAAGTGAGTGGGTGACCTGTGAGACACGTATTCCCGTGTTCCCAGTGGTCACTCAACATGGGTCATTAAAGCCGGTTCTCTACTGAACTGTGAGTCCTAACATGGGTCCTCCAGGCCATTGATATGGTTTTACAAATCATGTTATGCAACACTAGCCAATCGATAGCCAATGCCAAGTAATTTGCAATGGAGATGTTCATGAGTACTATCATCAAAGAGTTTTAAAATTCTGTTTAAAATAGTTAAGAGACTAGAGAGACACATTATGTCGACCCCAAATTCAATTCTTTTACACTGTCATTGGCCTTATTTCCAGGGCACATAATGTATCTAGGAAAATTAAAGCTTGTTTTATCTTCATAATGTCTGTCATCATTAAGCAGCAGTTGAACTATCTGAATATCAGCCCTATGTTAAAAGAAGAGAGCATTTACATTTAAATGTCATGGATTCATCTTTATAAATTATATGACTTTATATTTGAAGGACAATTTTTGACATATAAAGACTGATTTTATTTATGCTTGTGAAAGTATTTCATACATTTTAAAGCACATTACTATTTCATAATTTGATTATAACTATAATTATTAGCAAATCGAGAAATTGTTACTCTATGACTAATGAATTTATATAGATGAAGATATCATTTTTAACACTAAGGCTAATGTATTATTTACTCTTTTCTGGAAACCAAAGAAACTATGTTCTTTCTTTGCCAAATAGTGACAGTATATCTTGAGAGCTTTAGTTGTGTAGATTACCTCCTGCAAAATTCAGATTGTATAAGATGTGGTCTATATCTGGAATATATTTGGCTCTTCATTACATTTCTAGAAAGCTTGTGCTAGATCACATTATCAAGAAACAAATAAAAAACCATCATCAGATAACCTAAGTATGAAGCCCTGATATTGTGCTAGATTGGAGGTCATGAAAGTAATAGGTCAACCTTGGGCTAGAATCATTGAAGAAGAATTTCATTGCAGGATATAAGATTTTAGATGCACCTTAAATAATTCAAGTATGTAGGAGCAGAAAATATTGTAGACTGGTCTGGAGTTGCTAAGTTGAGTGATTGATACTGGGGAATTTATTATACTATTTTCTCTGCCTTTATATAGGACTAAAAATTCTCATAATAAAAATAAAACTTGGAAACATTCTTTCTGAAGCGGACAGAATGAGCAAAGGTGAAAGGAGTTTTTGAAAGATCCTACCAGGAGGACCCAAGTCGGTGCCTGAGAAACAAAGTAAGAGAATAAAGCACAGTTAAAATGAGGTCAGATTTTGAATAAAAACTAGAATTTGGGTTAGGTCATTGAGAACTGATTCGCTGGATCACATAGAACCAGTCTGTATTTTAAGTTACTAGTAGATAGAAGCAGTAACCGCTAATATTCACGATTTCCTCCTCCCCGTATCAGTGGTGCTGAGTGCCAGGGGTGCTCCGGGGGGCACGTGACACAGGTGAACTTCTTGCTGTTGCTACGACTTCGCTGGGAAAGCATCATCTAGACTGGGTCTTTGTGACCCAGGGAGCTGGTTCTGAGTCTCTCTGGATGTTTTAAGGCTGCATTGAAATGGCCAGAATCTTAAGAGATTGACTCAGCAGTGAGACTGATATAAACAAGGGTGCTGGTTTATTCATTTGGAGTGAGGCATCTCATTTACACCGAGAAGCAGCATTTGTTTCTTCATATGGAAATCTTCAAAAGAACAAATTAGAAGGCTGCTTATTTAGCAGAGACTTAGAGCAAGGGGATGTATATGTAATCTTTAAGGAGAAGGCACGCCTTCTGGCACACCTTGCCCGGCAAGGCTGAGCACCTTCTTTTCTTTCTGGGAAAGGATGAATGCACAGTCTGTTCCTCTGCTCCCCTGCACATGTTCACTGTTCCACTCCTGCGCACATCTTCCCTCCTAACCACACAGAAGCCCGTGGGAATCTCAGGGTGCCTTGTGGTAGTGATTTCAGCAGGCCTGGGCTTAGAGTTCTAAGGCTCTTCCTTTAGAAGTCTATATTCAGTTGAGTTAGGTAGCAGAAAGTCCTTCTAGGTCTTCTTCATGTTCTGTGCTCTTTTAATTAAATTATGGGGTTTTGAGGTACTCCAGCCTCATGTGATAATTCACTTATTCACCCCAGACTTATTAATGGCACTATGTATTAGGTGTTATTATCCAGTATGAAAATGTATTAAGTTGTTTAAAAATGTGTATTGAGGTCTTTCACTTGTGCAATGGGAAAAACATGGGGCCTAGAATCAAGAATACAAGGGCAAGTTCAGGCTGCCTGGCTGGGTGATCTGCGGCGAGCTGCTTAGGCTCCAGGAGCCTCCGCTTCTCTTCTGTCTACCTGGTTAATATTAATATCTTTCTCATTAAAGTATTATAAATATCAAATAGTGAAAAGTTTTATATCAAAATGTTTTGTAAAGCAACATGTGGAGAACAAACACTCCTTATTATCTTTCTAATATTTATTCTGTAGTAGAAGCAGCATTCACCCTTTAGTGTGATGCCATTGTTTCTGCCTGGATATTATTATGGCCCTTTCTGTTTCTTTTGTCAGTCTCCAACAAAAACTTGAAAATCACACTTCTCAGATTTCAATTAAATCTTCAGTTATAAAATTAAATTTTCATATGTGTTTTAAAGGTATCATCAGCTCTTATTTTAATAATTATTAGTATAGTTAGATATTTAGATTCCTGCTCCCTGAAGGAGATATGGCATTTTGAAACTGCTCTTTGTAAGACCGTGTTTAGCTGGAGTCAAGATGTCAGGAGAAAGGATGTGCCATGTCTACGAGATAGCAAGGATGGGAACTAAGGTAGAGGACTGGGAAGACCCCAAGCTCAAAAATTTCTTAATAAATCACAAGGGCACTAACAAATCGAATGAAAAAGATTAAGTACATATGATGAAAGAGAGATATTAAACTTCTGGGATTTCAATTTCTTGTACAGAGTGGCAATATCTATAAAAGGAAGAGGTCAATTGAAAGTATTAGCCATTTTGAGAAGAAATATGGCCTAAGAAATTGACTTTCGGTTTGAACACACTGAGGTTTGAGATGATATTGGTGGAATATTCTGATGACCATATCTTAAGAGCAGTTGGAAATACGGAATCATAAATCCATGTAAAGATGGGAGTGAAGATGTAGTACTGGCTACAGTGCCGTCATGAATGATGATCACGGTTAATAATGGATGACTTGCTATGTCACGCGGGCATCCTAAGTGCTTTCTAAATGCTAACTCATTAATTTTCACATCAAATAACATCTCCAATTTATTGATGAGAAACCCTAGGGACAGAAAAGGTAAATGTCTCACCTCACATCATCCAACTCATTAGCAGCTCCACTGATGTGAGTATGGTAAGTTTCGCCAGGGTCCAAAAGAGAAAGAAGAACAGAAGAAGGAGGAGGGCCAGTTCTCAAGGGCACTGGTAGAAGGAAGGAGGCCAGATTCTAGGAACAGAGGGGTGGTCAGAAAGGAGGGTCCACGGAGCCTAGGCAAGGCGGCATGTCGGGGAGGAGCCTGGTCATGGGATTGAAGGCTTTAGACTCCAGGAGCAATGACTCACAGCCTCTGGACTGGGCAGTGCTGGTGAGCAGGAGTTTAGGTACAGTGGTGGCTTCAAAAGGCAAACTATAAAGGATGTAGGGGTTGGATATATAGAGAGTTAAGTAGTAGGTATGGGGTATTCTTTATGATGTTTGCCTATGAAAGGGATCTAATGATATATAAAGAGGCAAAGGGAAACTGAAGGTTTTAAAATTAGAACTTTAGCTCATGCACAAGCTACGTCCTTTAAGAAAGGAGCAGGGTGAGATACACAGCATTTCTTCCTGATCATAACTTCAAGTCAACAGAGGAAGAGCATGCTTCTAAGAGCTCCCACACTCATAAAATGCTGAGATTTGGGTTTGTGCCTTATTGATTTAAAAAAGTTACTATGAAAACTCTTAACTGTTATGGGATAGAAGGGGATGATTAATCCAAATGCAATATCATAGGAAATGGGTCTTGCTATGGCTGATACATTGTGTCAACTTGAGAAGTTTAGAAGTTTAACTGAGAGACTCAGCAGGGGCCCAGGGTTCTTACTTTGTAAATATCCTCATCCTGTGCAAAGGAGGGTAAGGAGATTTTGTGAGTGCTACACCCACTCTAGAGGCCCAGACATGGTGGTCTGTGTATAACATAAGCCAGGGGAAGAGGCTTGTTTTCTTCCATTTTTGCTCTGGCTGCTTTTGCTAGCTGCTGCCTTGAAGTGTTGCCCCAGTGTCAGGGCACCCTGTCTTGCAGTCAGATGATTATGGACAGAAACCTCCAAAAACTATAAGAAATAAACCATTTCTTCCTTCCTTTTGGGCATCAGGTATTTTGTTTCAACAACAAAAGAAAAGTAACCAAGACAGAATTTGGTACCAGTGGTGGGGCTGGGGGGTCACTGTTGTGACTATATCTGACCATGTGGTTCAAAAGCCTCTGGGAATGGCTTATGGGAAGAGTTTGTAAAGGTTTGGAGGTTTGGAGATGTCACCTCAAAGAGTAGCCATGGAACAGCTTAGGTTGTTCTGTATGAGAGATTCTGTTCAGAGCCCAGATATCAGAAAGCTGATAGAAATCCTGCTGGTAAAGACCAGGCTTGGGAGGTTTCTGCTGGGAAGAAGAACTGCACTGATTGTTGGACTCCCCGTGATGTGTGTTATGGCTTGGCAGAAAGTTTGTCTGCATTTTGCTCGTGTCCAGAGACTTTGCCTGAGGTGATGGATTGAATAATCTGGCAGATGAAATTTCAAGGCAGTTGAATGTTGAGGCAGTGGCATGGCTATTGTCTGGGGTTTTTAGCTAGATTTATGTTGTGAATCAAGAGCAAGGAGCCCAGCAGGGTGATTTAAAACCCTGTGAGTTTGGCCAGAATGAAGTTCCAGTAAAGCTGTGGACTATATAGAGCTGGGATCTCCATTGCTGAGAAGGAACAGAAAAGATGGCCTGAAGCACTGCAAAAAGCAGCAAGTCTTGAAACTTTGCAGCCTCCAAACTGCAAAAGTGAAAGACTTTGCTTGTAGAAGAAAGCCTCAGACCACCATGTTCCAGAATGGCAGCAAAGGCCCCAAGAGGTTCCAGAATGGTGGTGACATAGAGAATTTGTTCCTGAGAATCAGGTTCAGAGTGCCCAGTGATCCAGGCCTTCATCCCCTACAGCCAAGAGAGAAGAAAGCCTGGCGACTGCTCCAGCTAGCATAATCCACATGGTGCTGGTTTTAGGTGCGTGCAGAATGCAAGGGTTCTGAGATTAAAAAGGCTTCCACCCTAATTTCAGAAGGTCTTGGAGGCCAGGCAGTGTGTCCCCCAGAGGGCAGTGTGTGAAGCTGTGAGTGTGAAGCCAGAGGTGCAGTGGAGACTCTAGAAGTTTGGAAAAGCCAGGAATGTGGATCATCTAAGGAAACGTGCAATGAGGGAGCAAAGCCAGCCCAAAGGAGAAGCCCAAGAGAGAACCACAGAAGTGTCATGGAGGTGAAACCACACAGCCCTTTGGAGCTCACAATTTGCCACAGATTGCTTCAGAAGCTGGACATGCAACTACAGGACCTAATGTTTGCCCTGCTGGGTTTCGGTCGTGCTTTTGTCCCAATCCTTTCTATCTTCCTGTTTGTAACTTTTGGGATGGGAATATTTATTTTGTGCCATTGCATATTGGAAGTGTTTAACTTTGTTTTCATTTGTACAGGGGTATGCACCTGAGAGTTTGCTTTCCATCTGGAGGAGATTTGGGACTTGAACTTTTCAGCAATGCTGAGACTGTTAGAATTTTGGCAACTCTTGCAGATGGACTAATGCCCTTTGCATAAAGGGATGCGCATGTGTCTTTGGGGGTTCAAGGACAAATTGTTATGTTTCTACTGTAATATAATGCTGACAGATTTAATGTTGGTTCTTAAGCATTGTTGAATTGCAAAATGCTAAGAATAGGCATGTATTTGTATCTGGAGGGTGATTGAAAGAAGTTTGTCTGGTTGCCAAATTGACAAGGGGTGGATTATTATGGTTGATACATTGTATCAATTTGAAAAGTTTAACTGAGAGACTCTGCAGGGAGCCAGGGTTCTTTATAAATATCCTCTTCCTGCGCAAAGGAGGGCAAGGAGATTTTGCCAGTGCTACACCCTCCCTGGAGGGGGTGGGAGGTGGAGGCCTATGTGGACTTAAGGCAGGAGAAGAGGCTTGTTTTGCTCCCCTTTCCTCTGGCTTCTGCCTTGAAGTGTTGCCCCAGGGCCAAGCCACCCTGCCTTGGAGCCAGCTGATTATGGACTGAAACTTCCCCAAACTGTAAGAAAAAAACCTTTCCTGCCTTCATTTTGGGCATCAGGTATTTTGTCTCAACAAGGAAAGAAAAGTAACCAAGACAGGCAGTTATATATTGGCAGGCAAAGTAAATTTGAAATGGAGGTTGTGTGGGGAAGAAAAAAAAAACCTTACATAAAAAAGGTGAAAAAATGTTTTATTATCAAATGTTAGGGCTGTTTTCTAAAATTAAAATTAAAAAATAGGAGCATTTAACATGAATAGAAAAAATATGATGAAGAATGAAATTTAGGTCCTTTGTGGAAGACCATTAAACCTAAACCATAGCAGAAACATTTATCTATTTCAGTGAGTGTGGGCGGGTGATAAACTTTAGGTACTGTAAAAAGTATAATAAAAATTATTAAATCAGGAAGGACAAATGGCATTTGGTATATTCTGGTCAGTGAATGACTGATTATAAAATGAAGAAATGGAAACAAATCTTAATAACAGAAAACTCAAGTTTTATCAATACCAATTCAAAACATCAAGTATCAATTTGAATGGAAATGACAGAGTAGAATGACATTAAAAGCAAATAAAATATTAAAATCTAGGTAAGTATCGTGTAAGAACAGTCACAAAGATAGAAAAAGGACAGCATAATTTTCTGATACACAGAAACAGATGCTCTACTAAGTGCAAAGAAAATCCTCAAGAAATCAGTGGAAAGAGAGGGTACAGTCCCAAGTCCAGTACTTGTTTCTCTAAGGCTTGTCTCCCACATATGTCATGTAATACTTACTTTTAGAGACAGAAAAAATTTCATATTTATTAACTATTGCATAGATTTAAATTCCCTTATATTAACATGGCCTCTAAAATTACCCTAAAATTATTGTATTTATGACCAAAAATGATTACAGGAAGAAAGGTATGGAAACATGAGTTACTTTGGAGATGGGAGGTAAAAAGGAAACATGAATTAACCGGAACTAAGTTGATCTGTACTAAAATGTATTCTTATCTTAATGCTTCTTATTTTCTGTTTGTTTTTCTACTATTGATCATGCAGCTGAAGGCCTGGCATTCTAAGTGCAATGATGGATTGAATTTATAAGTGTCTAATCTTCAAATAATACTGTAATGGACTCACGCTGTAATAGATGGCATGGGCACAGTAGAAGGGCCAGGTAGCCTGGCAGCCATACGCTGCATTCCCAGAACGAATACCACCACTGTGGACATTGTGTTTGACAGCAAGTGATGCAGAGGAAGTATTTACTAATGCTTCTCTAATGGTTTTTATGTCTTCTATGGATGTAAAATGATAGCTTACAACTTCCAAGGACAGGTTAAAAGAAGTTATGTTACAGGATTAAAAGGAAGACTTATAGGCAAGTCATTTTCTATAACACTGATTTATGGCTTGCAGTTGGCTTAGAACTCACCTAACAAAACCGAAGTCCCTTGCAAGTCATGACTCTAAGTCACCTGTGGGGCTCTGCGGATGATTTCAGAGGGAGGGCAGCATGGCTTAGACAGAGGTAGTTGTAGGACAGAAGTTTTGCTGAGAAATTATTAAGCTACTGAGAAAGGAAGAGGGACAGATACAGAAGGTTGAGTATGAAGCAGACTTCAGTTATACCCAGATGGCCCAGCAGTTCATCTATAATTTTGTGAGTTTAGAATTGACTTTGTTAGGAATAGTTTATCCATGCCAAGGGCATGGGCCGCCCAGCTTTGTAGCCTTGCTTGGTGAGCTGAGCTGACATTTTGCTTAATCAGTTACAGCAATTGTGGACCATACTCAAGTCATGCTGTAGGATAAACACTTTATGTTGTTGCTCTTTTTGGCTGTGTAGTTTGTGGTATATCCATTAGAAATAATAACATTAGCAGACTATTCCTTTGTTGGCATTGTGGTTTGATTCTGTTAGACTATGTTCAGTGGCTTGTGGCTGTTGGAGGATGAAACGTTGATCTCTGGAGTTAATTCCTGGGCACAGCCTTTTATCATGGATGATTTTATCCAGCTTGTTGATCTGGGTGTGCTATAGAAAGACCTTGGTTTTATACTGGTTAGATAAATGCTTGTACTATGCTGTTCACAACTAGCCATTTATAAGATTATAGAACTCGAGAGAACCTGAGGTGTCCTCTAACTTATACTTTGGGCTAGCAAGCCCATGAATAAGAACTTTCTCCCCTAAGTTTCCAAGAGTTTCACTCCTAACTTTCTCCCCTAAGTTTCCAAGAGTTTCACTCCTAACTTTCTCCCCTAAGTTTCCAAGTGTTTTGCATTTTGATCTCACGCTGCTTAGTGACCCCAGGAAGTGATGTGATCTGGTATTAAGTGAGAGATGTCTCTTGGGCTCTGGATGCCTGAGGGATAACTCATGCCCACAATGAATCACGCTAGCTGGCATATACTTGGCAGAAAGACACGTTTTGCCATTTTCCAGAAATAACGGTTGATGATAGAGTTCATATATCCTGTAATTCCCTTTATTCCTCATAATTACTGCTGTCCGTAGCACTTTGTAATGCTATTCATACTGGGCTCTTCCTTGGAGGGTTTCACACACTGATCAGGGGTATTATTACTAGTCCATTGAGCTCAACTCACTCACAAAGCTCCTTTCTCTTACATGCAGAGATCAGTAATTACAGGCCTGGGCAAGACAGGACATTATGCCAGGGACTTACTTTAAAGGATATTATCATTCAACCAATTAGTTCAGATTCTATTATATTCAGAACTGCAAAGTGTTCAAATAAAGATACAATGTATATGTATTAAGAGCTAAGAAATTAAGTCTTCAAAACGAGGTTTTTTTCTGTTCTGTTTCAATGTCATTTCTGTCTTTATTCATTTTATAATAAGTTTCTGTCATTCTTTGGCAGGTATACAACCATTTTCATCTGCTTGAAGAAGTCATCATTCTATCCAGGTCTTTCTCCACTTTCTTGTACTGATTTTACCTCACTTAACCAATTTTCCATGCTTTCTTTGACTCATTCCCAAACCTTTTCTTCTTTAAACGTTTCCATGACAGAAGATTTGCTCTTTTCTTGATCTATCAGAGAAGATATTTTGTCATATCAGGCCTCTCTAGGTTTGGGCACCTCCACAAATATGTCCCAGGATGTCCACTGGGAAATGTCATTGCCCTCCATCTGTGTCAGGAGGGTCAGAGAATGATTTGCCATACTCAGCAATCTCTTTTGAGATGTTCCCTTTATTCTCTAGAGCTCTTATTAATTTAGATGGAAATGTTTTCAGAGTAAAGAGCGATGTCCTTACTTGCATTTTCCAGGTGCACTGCAGGCAAGGAGGAAAGGCTTAGCCCTGTGAGGAAAGGGGTGCATACAAATGAGAACTCACCATTTACACTGTACTTTAGCATTGCTGCTGACTCACTTAAACATTCTGAGCTCTCTAAGTTGATTTCTAAACGAACTCCAAGTGGTGTTAATGATACCAGAAAAGGTGCTTTATGAGACTGGTCAGAAAAAACTCTACTGGCTTGATGTATGTATCATGAAATAGAGTTGTGAGAGGAATCTTTGACTATTAACCCATCAGTGAAGCCTTGCAAAATCCACCCATTGCCGGGTGATTTTGTTTACTCTGTCTTTGCTTCAGCAAGTCCTGCCAGTTAAGCTAAACAAAGCTCCAGAGAAACCCAGAGCAACCTTGTCTCTGAACCGAGAGGGAGTCTCTGAAGAAAATGTGGATGTCTTTATTAAGAATTGGAGCAGAATTTTAACGATAACCCCAGAGTGGGTTGGTGTTGCCAAATCTCCAGAGATTTTACAGATGATGTAGGGGAGCAGATGAGCAATCAGGAAGCGGGGCCGGGAACTGATGGAGCTTTGCTGTCTTCCTTTATTTATAAACTGTTTCAATTAATAATTCCCCAACTCTAGCTTCAGTGAAGAGTCTCCACGGAGTGCTGAGTTGGCGTTCCTGAAACAGTCATGAGATGCGTGTGGAAGTTCCACAAATGAATTGCTTTCCTGACTTTTTTTTCAAATAGCACAACACATCTTGTTTTTTTTCCACTTCTAAACACTGCCAGCTCTTTGGGGATTGTACCAGGCTTCCTAAGAACAATTGTATATTAATTTTTCTCCTTTTACGTTTACTCAGAGTGATTTTCCACTCTGTAGGTTAGCGGCTTAGCTACGATACTTTCATAAAAAGCACCCCTTGACATTGAAGGAAATTTCTTTTGCTGTCTCTCCTCTGGCTTTCCCTCTGCTTTCTCCCATCCTCATGGACTTTCAGAGGATGTGCATTACAGTCGCCTGTCCCGAGCAGAGAACACGGACAGTTACAGATTGACAGTGTGTTGTTTCCGAACTTCACACAGGATTAGTCTCGGGCCTCCACCAAATTCTAATTAGACCGACTGACAACACCCAGAAGGGAAAAGATAAGAATGCACAGCGGACAGGCAGTGAAAATGGAAAAGGCATGGAGTAAGGTAGCTAAGAAGGCAAAGTCACTAAAAAGGAAGCAAAAAGCCATTTGCGGCATTTTCTACGTGTTTTGGTGATAGTCCACTCTCAGGGCATCTCAGCACTGCACAGAGCAAGAATACTGAATGCATATGTCTGTCTTAAAAACAGATAGAATACAGCACAAAGTCTCAGTATTGAACTACGATAATAATTCTTTCTGTAATTAATTTTTTCTTATAAAACCCAAGGCCCTTAGGCCTTACTTCAGTATCTTACTGATGTGAACAAAGGACTTTCACACTTTTTTCCTCCTGTAAAAAGAGGCAGCTTATATTTGCAGTGGTGCAGAAACTTCAAAGATGTTTCTATAGTTGATCTCGTCTCTAAAAACACGATCCCTCTCGGGATGGCCTTGTGGGTGACACTGTATCGCCTCTTTTTTACCTGCTTAACCTGAACAAAGACTGCCACAGTGCTTTTTTGGGGCAGTGGGCTGACATGAGGTGTGTAAGACCCAGGCTGGATCCTGCTTTATGACACCTACTCGGGCTGATTTTATGATCACAGGTTTCTTTCACAAAACAGTTTTGTTTTGACTTCAGTGATTACATGTGAAACCCTCTTATCATTCTTAAATTCTGTGTTTAGATAATCTGCTTTCTAGAAATGACACATTTCTAGAAACTACATCATGGGTCTCCTCATTCAGAAAACTTTAAAAACCTGAAAGTTGGCGTTTATAATACCACGAGATACCTACTTATTGAAGATTAATGTGAAATAACTTGTAGATATCATTTCTGGATTTTTTTCTCCCCTGATGTCACCGCAGATTGTGTGCAACGAATCTGGGACAAAGTAAGGGAAAGAGCAGATGTGCTCCTTAATGGTTCAGGCACTGTGTGTGCTGACCGTGAAGTTTCCTTTTTAAGTAGAACTTTCCGATGCAGTGACAGGGATGTAACAGGAAAAGGGAGTGGGTCTTTCTCCTGTCGAGAGCTTTCTTTCAGTGTCTTTCTTCATGGATTAGTTACATAGAAAAGTGCAACACACACACACACACACACACACACACACACACACACACTCACTTCAGAGCCCCAGCAAGCGATACCAGGTGAGAAGGACTCTGGCTCTGCTCCAGTTCTGGAGGGCTGACGGCTCTTCTGGATTCTTCTGGGCTGCTGGTTCTAGCTTGGGGTTGAAGGAGGTCTTTGAGTTTTAGCCTGGCCACACATGGGCAGTGTCACCTTGAGTTTGTTTCCTAAGTTTTCTGAATTGTAGTCCTTGATTTGTAAAATAAGTCTGGAACCTTTTCCTATTATGGGGATTAAGCCTGATACTCCACAGGAAGGGCGTGGCAGGCAGCCCTTAAACTCTCAATGAATTCTATTATTATTTATGCAACCTAATCCACTGTAAGGGTGTTGCCATTAAGCTATTTTTTACAACAATCAAAATCCATCTCTCAGTAACGTTCATCAGCTGGGGGTTGTCTTCCCACCCACAGCTCTGCATTCTCTGCTGTAGACTTTGCTGTACATTCCTGCTCTGTCTGTCTGTCTGTCTGTCATGCCACTGAGTTATTGACAGGAAAGACCTGGCTGACAATATAAAGATGAATCCTGTTGCAGCCATTTGTTTCTGCAAAGGAATCAAAAAGGGACTCATAGAACACTCAGTAAGAACACCCCCGGGCAATTGGGAACCGGCTCGTGTGTGATGAGAGGCAGTGGACAGATGCTGATTGCCCCACAGAAAGCTCCTGAAAGGCTTCGGTCACAGGTTACCTAACACAGCCTTGGTCCTTAGGACTTCAGAGCCAAGGCATCCAGTTAGCTTAAAGCAATGTCATGCCTGCTGTTTGTTTCTGTGTTAAAGAGACATAGTCCACCTAGCTGCTCAAGCTTGAAACACAAACGAACAAAATGAACCCACCAAACACATTTCATGCTTTCTCCGGTTTGTCTCCTCAGACATGAAGTGACAGGGACTTCCAGGCATTCCCTCTGTCATTTCTGCCTTTTTTCTTCCTTGGTTGTGAGAGCTGACAGACAGGTGCCCAGCACACAGCAACCTGACAGCGTGGGACCCAGGTGCTGAGTTCTGGGATTCCACTTCGGTTCCGCTCTCTGATCGCACAGGGGAAGTTATAGGATGAGAGGCCTATGGTACCTTCCAGAACCAGAAGGGATCTGTCTGCAGAGAAAAATGGAAGCCACTGCACGCATTTGGTCGGCTTCTGCCCCCTCTTGAGGCCTCTCTGCGTCTTCAGCAGTTGCGGCCCCCGACAGCCTTCCACTTCAACTCCCTCCCATCTCCCCCTCTGCCTCCCAGCCTGGGGGCACAGCAGGCTGCCCTGATTTTCCATGTGCCCAGTTTTGGAGCCTTGCATGGTCCATGCTGCTTCCATCTTCTAGGGCAAGACACAGCTGGCACCGCCCCTGGCTCCCAGTTACGGCTCCTTGTGTGTCTGCTGGATGGGTGGGTGGATGTGCATCTGTGCACAGCATTAACATGCTGAACCACTCACTAAAGTACTCGTCCACAGAGCTCTGGGATCCGCAAGACCCCAGCTTCTCACTGGGCACCCAGTGCACATGCAATCTGCTTGCTGAGCAGGGTACACAGTGGGAGAGGAGGTGTGTGCACACCCAGGAAGCGGCTCATTTTTCCAATCATTGCTTTCATCTTCCTTGCCCATTCCTTAATGCCATCGTGGGCAGAGTTCCAATGTTTTGGTCACTTTGGCTATGCTATGTCCAGCTTCTCTTTTCCTTCCTCCTGCTGCATGAGCTCAAGCTGGGACACTGGCAGCTTTGAGGTGAGGAGACTGCATCCACCTGAGTCACTGCCCAACCCCTGTCATTCACCAATACCTGATTCTTCCAGTGTCACTGGGGAGAGAGGAAGACAGTGCCTGGTGACTGGCCATCAGAGTGGCAGATGCCCAGCCAGCTCCTTTCTCGGGGGGTGGATCTATGTGTGTGTTCATCCCCAGGTCATAGCCATGGTTGGTTCATTTGACTTCTGCCAGATCCTGCCATACTGGGGCTCTGCCCAGGCTGAGGTGGCTGGGTTTTCCTTGTCCAGCAGGCAGCTGTCTTGAGTGATGCAGGCTCTGCTTCCTAAGGTCACTTCAAACACAGAAATCACACATGAGTTCATCCACAGCACCCACGCTTGGTGCCACATCATTTCTTCTGCCATCACTCTGTAGTTCACTTCTTTCTTAATCCGGCTGGCAGAGTGACCGCACACACTGCCTGAGCAAAGGTCCAGGTTGGGAAGGTGGCACAATTTCCATGAGTGGTGCCATTGGCCTCCATGACACCTGGGCTAAGGTGGGCAATGGATGTTTCCCATTAGAGATGAATCTAATACTCATCAATAGGAGCACTGTATCTTGTATAAGGAAAGCTACCTGAAGACTGTCTTGCCCCCATCCTGTTCTGGTAGACTAGGGTGGGAGCCCAGGGGGATACTGCAGCTGGGTGCCCCATAGGAGCCCCAGGGAAGTTTGTGGGGCATTGGAATCAGTTCTGTGGAAAGTCCCCAGCCAATTATGAGGGTTGGTGAATGACCAAACAAGCAAACAGATGATCCCTTTGCATCACCAGGAGGAGAAGATTGACCCCGGGCAATGAGGAGCCAGGTGGATCGAGATGCAGAACAGGATCGATTAGCAACAGAGACCGGATGCAACCCCTGGACATCCAGCACAGGCCCGAGTACCCCAGCCTTCCATCTCTGTGTCACCTCTGTCTCAGAGAGGGATGGGCTTTTAGAATTAATTAACAATGCCACCGTACCATTCACAGGATATGGAAAGAGCGACCATGAGGAATCGGTGCTGTGCTTTTTAAAATTCACAACTCTGAATAGGAAGCGAAATGCTGTTTCTGCCAGCGGCACAGCATCTTGTTCTGCCCTTATGTAAACTCACTGTCAGGTAATTCCACAAACTGCCTCCACTTGCCCTCAGGCAAAATGTCTCCTTTTCATAGAAAAATGTCAGCTTTTCCCTGTGAAATGGCAGGTAGTTATTTTTTTTTCAAAGGAAAAAAATGACCTTTGCGTTTTATTAAAAAAAAAAAAGGCAACAAATTTTCAAGGACTCAGGACTTGATGAAAAACACTGAAAACAATTCCATCTGTGCTACCTTGTAGATGAGGTTCCACTTTGTAGACCCTGAGAGTACACCTGTCACGCTGATGTAGCCTGTAGGCAAATGCCAACGACCCAAAGCCCTGGTAACTTGTTTTCCAGGTGTGGATGTTTGTATTCCAGGTCTTGCTATTTGCAGCTCCAACAGATACACACACACACACACAAACACACACACACACACACTCACATGCACACTTTCCCCATGTTATTTTAATACACTTTATGTCCCAATTCAGCACCATAATCTTATATAAGCCCATCAGAGTTCTTTGAAAAACACTCCGTGTTGCTACATACTTGGTTTATTGTCTCTTCCCAAAGCATGCCAGACACTTCCTGTTAAATTTAGAGATGTGCACTCAAAATCATTTTTTGTTCCATGCCAAATATTTCCATCCTCTGAAAAGGATGTAGTATTTGTATACAATGGAATATTACTCAGCTATAAAAAGGATGATCTTGAGGCTTTTATAGGTAAATGGAGGCAACTTGAGACTATCTTCACAAGTGAAATAAATCAGACTCATATTTATAAATATTGTATTGTTTCTCCAGTATAAAAATAGTAATAAAAACTGAAAGAGTAATAAGTTCCAAAATGTATAATAGATATTGTAATAATGAAAGGGAAAAAAGTGCTCTAAAGGATATAACTATGTGTATATTCAAGTGTGCAAGATAGATAACCATACCAAGTGTTTATTCATCAGAATAGTTTTCCTGTCATTGTTTGATTGTCCACTTTTTATGCTTTGATTTTGTAACTTGAGCCATTACTTCTAAGATAAGCATATGTAATTTATCAACTAGTGATTTCTTACTGTTTTTTTGGAAATTCTGTATTATTTATATCTTCTTTTCTGTTTTTCTTTAAATAAAACAAAAAACAAATATTTCCTGTGACACAGACACAGGAAGACATTTATCCAGGACTCTTTTCTCTCGCTCTGGTCAGATGAGCAGACAGGAAGGCAGACCACATGGAAGAAGAGGGCAGGATGAAGTCAGGATGCCCCACTTTAGAAGGAGAGGAGTCACGCAGACGACACAGTCGTAGGTTATTAATCCTGGCTCCACAGACCTAAATCCCCACTTGTTTTGTCCACGTTTCTCATACCTGGTGGGAATTTCCCCTCCCCGGCAGTAGTTCTTGCTATTAAGAAATGCACGATCCACCTTACAGAGTTGGATGCCGGGTAAACTAGACGGTGACACTGAAGATCTACCGCATGTTGTCAGTTCAGGCGCATCCTCAGCACAGCGTGCGCGCGGCACGTTAATTACACTGCACCCAGCATTAAGGCTTCTGCAGCTGCAGCGTCTTGGGTATTTGCAGACTCTAGCATACTGCACCTCTGATTTTACTGGCAGCTTGTAAAAACCAGCAGAATTACACCTATAAACAAAGGTCTGCATGGTAATTTATTTCCTATTGACTTCAGCATGGTCTCCTCATTTAGAAGGCTAAGAGATTTACAGTTATAAACTGTCTTAGGTGGAAAAAAAGTGAAAGACATGTTTCTTTCGTCTCCTTTACCGCTCTGCACATGGTTGTGGATGAGGTACGTGTCTGTCCCTCTGTGTGCAATTAAACTATTCACCGAGCCTTTTCAAGTCCACTTGACCATTTGTAGGAGGGAGGACCAGCCTGCTGCGCAGATATCAGGAATATTTTTCCTCTCACAGAAACACTGACCTTGCCTCATGCATTTTGTAGCTGTATTACCCTCCTTTGACTTTTGTTTGTTATGATTCAAGACTGACTTATTTTCAGGATAGATTATCATATCAAGAATGAGGGAGCATAATGAGCAAATAAAGATTAAGTGCTTGCTTCTCTAAATTGCCTCTAGTAAGCACAGTACAATGCCATGACACACACCAATGGAGCCAGCCCAGCGGTCAGTGGTACAGACACAAGAAAGTCCCTTTCAGCTGATCTGCCAGTGGAGGAAGAGCTGACAGTTCTGAAAATTTCCAGATAATCTCTTTAGTCTAAAATGATTTAAAGAAGCAAGAGCTGTCTTTAAATGTTCAGTGCAGCATCATTTTGTTTTCAGGTGCAGGGTGGACATCGCTGCCTGCATCCCTCGCTCCAGACTGCCCAGCTTCTTTAGTGTCTTGGCAGAGCTGTCTACACACTGACAACAGCCACCGTGTGCAAGAGACTCCATGTGACATACAACAGCCACCGTGTGCAAGAGACTCCATGTGACATACAACAACCACCGTGTGCAAGAGACTCCATGTGTCACGTCCTTTCTAAGGACTGTACGTGTCGTAACCCATCAGACAAGATGTTTAGTTAAACTAGACCAAGGGAAGCTTTAAAGAACACTCTTGGGGACATAGACAATAGTTCATGATTATCACAGTGAATCTTGCGCTTCTGTTGTAATTCACATCAGGGAACTGGTGCCACCAGAAGATTTACCTATTTGTTCACCACCAGATTTAATATTTGTCACATTCCTGATAGTGAAATAGGATGAGGAAACTCATTAGAGACCAAGTCGGACCATGGATGTTTCCTTTCGGGAATTTATATTCAAGAGATGGGCAGTGAGATCAAATGACAAGACCTAATCATCTCGACAGGGGTTGGGAGCAGAGAAAAATAAGCACCTTCTATGGAAAGCAGATTATTTCCTCGTGAATCTCAGCTTCATTAGTTAAGGCAGAGAGAAGAGTAGGACCTGAGTGAAATTGACATTGTCTATAAGGATGCGAAAGGCAATCTCAGCAGGATCTCCTCAGTCTTTGCAACAATTTGTATCATTTTGCCTTACTTACAAGAAAAGTACTGGCAATTCTGGACCAGGACTTGAGTTAAAATGGAAAAAAAAAAGTGAATTGCCTTTGGATACTACCTTAACTTCAAATTTCTCTATCTTAAACTGAACAATTTATGCCCACCACCTGTCATCTGCCTCAAGAAGTATAAAAAGATTATGGGAATCTCCAGGCCACCTCTGTTACGCTTAAATAATAGGCTTTCAGATTTTTAAAATGTTATTTTTATACTCAGGAACAGTGCTTCAGTGTGTCATGCCTGGGGTTATAATGTCCAGCACCATCCTGAACTGTGCTCTTCGGCTGAGCCGAGGCCCCAAGGACCTTTGGCTTCAGCTTCTAGTAAGGCCAGTGAACCTGTGCTATAAATTAACAAGACGTTTTTGTTCAGAACACCTTAAAAATACCCTCAAGTGCACTAACGTGCATGATTTAGTAAGTAAAATGCTCGTGAAGAGCCCATAGGAAGCACTGTGCGACTCGGTCCAGGGTATCAATGCAAGGAAACACAACTGTCAAGGAGGACGCGGGGCCCTCTCAGTGCTGAAAGGGGCTGAAGGTCTCGATCCTGATGCAGAATGGAGACCAGAATCGGATTCATGCAGTTGTGCCTTCATGAGTGAGTTTAACAGCTGAGTGTTGAAGTGGCCTGCACACCCACACACAGATTAGTAGATAAAGAAAAGGTGGCATTTGCACAGAATAAGAGCATTACTCTGGCATAAAGAAAGATAAGCAGGAGTCATCTGTAGGGAAATGCACTTTGAGAACCTAATGTTAAGTGAAGTAAATCAGATCCATGAATTCAAATATTGCATAGTTTCTCTTATGAGGGAAACAAGTTTATAAATAAAGAGCAAAATAAAAGACAGGTAATAAATAGGAACTAGAGGTGCAGATCTTTCTCAAATGGGAAGGAGATTGAGAGACGAAGGGAGAGGGAGGTTAAGATGATAAAAACAACCGACTCTGTACCGAAATGCAGACGTTTTGTACCAAAAACATGTACCAAGAAAAAGGAACATCACTCTAAATGAAAAGGGCAGAGAGAACATGGTACAAGGCGAGAGGGAGAGAAGAGAAACAAGCAAAACACAGGGGTCACAGCAGCACTCAGGTGACAAGGGCCTTTTAAAAACTAAATGAGCTCCTGGCGAAGCATCGCATGATTTAAGAATTGGTCCAACAAAACATTCTGAAATCCTCTCAAGTGTTTGGCTCATCACTGAAGTCAAGTGCTTTGTCAATTGTGACATCTGTGTCACTTATAGATCACCCTAAAAGGAGGATACAGGGTAGAGAGTGCTCATCCTGGCTCTTGCCCGCACTGTGAAATGTGGCATTATTGATCGGAAAGACACAGCGCTATGGTGGAGACATCAGGAATTTAAGTAAAGTGAAGCAGGGTTTTGAAAGTTGGGTGAGTTTGGAAAGAATCAAGAATAAATATATTGACAGGTGGAACAAGCTTGGTTTATTGCTTCTCCCCTGGAAATATTACTATTGGTCAAGTGCCAGGAAATTCAATTTCATTTTCTGACTTGTATAAAGATCAAAATGTTTTTGTTAAACCTAACATTCATAAATGTCTAAGCATGACCAAAGATATTGACGTCAAGGGATATTTAAGGAACATGATTCAAGGTAAAGCTGAATCTGAATAGTTTGCTAAAATGAAAACTTTTAAGGATTATACTGTTACAACTTAAGCTCTCTATTTTGGTTAGAAAGACAAAGCTTAAGGCCTGGTGATGCTTGCTCCTGGTCTCTAGGCTGTATTTGGATTCCCTCTTGTTTATCCTGGGCTCTGCAGAGAGCCGGAAAGGAAAGCATTGTGGGTTTGCACCAGCAAGATCGAGAGCTGGTGTCCAGGAATAAAGAGGCGTCTTTCCCAAGGGAGGTGGAATGAATTCCAAAAATTTAGAAACAAGCCACAGGAAGAAGACTGTGGTGGTAAAAGGTAGCTAATGAGTGCTCCCATGGCACCCGGGGACCAGAGGCCACCATTTTCCCTCCCACGTGTCTGGGCCGCCGCTTCCTGCTGTGATCCACAGGATGAGCGATGGAGGTGGAGCTGTGTGGTGGGAGGCAGGCCTGGGGTGTGACCACTTTCCCCTTTGCTGTCTTGAACCCTTCACTACCATGGACAATGGTCATGGGGAAAGAGACGCTTAGCCTGCTCTCAGGAGCTGCTGCCATCCCTGCTGAGTCCCATTGTGGAGAGAAGCCACCTTGGACCTCGTCGCATGCCTAGGAGGTGTCCACAGATCCCTGAGTCCTGATGTGAGCTTGGCAGTGAGTGGCCCAGGAGGACCCCAAGAGAGACCACAGAGTCCTGTGTCCCTGCTCCATTGATGGCTTAAATCACACAGATTTGGCACGATTTGCTATGCAGCAATAGGAAATGACTAAACAGGCACCTTAAATGAATAGGAAAATGGATATTTTCCCAGTCAATCCACTTGCTTCTGGCTAATAGTAAGACCCCCTAAGGGTCTGGCACTACCTACATGTGGAGGGGGTGGCACAAAATTGGTAGATTTACTGCGATCTCTAGGAGACAGCCAGTTGGTGAGAGAGCGGTGACAGGAAGGGACCCTCGTCGTGTATGCTGAGGATTCACGAGGCCCCTGTCACTGATGCGTGTGTGTTAGGAGACGAGGGGAGACACATAGACACCACTTCCTGGGCATTGTCACAGGGCTTTCTCAGAGGATGCTCCATGAACAATGACGACATCTCATTGGGGTGTTAAGGAGCTGAGAACGTCCAGGGAGGAGGACCAGGGCAGGGGCACACTGGGGTGGGCTGGGGAGGGGAACTGCAGGTGGCTGCTGGCTGGAGGCTCAGTACTGACCGGGCAGCCTGAGGAAGAGGACAGTCACCGCCCCAGGAAGACAGGGCTGCCCTCTGTGACGCAGCCTGCGCTGCAGAGCCTCTAATTCGATTGTCTTTTACTGTACTCTGGAGGGCAGAAGGGTCCTTAAACTTTCAGACACTGAACCTGTGGCAGAGTATCCCAAAACAGTGACGAGACCCTTGAAGGTGAGAAACTGCTCCTAGTTCATTGTTTTTGACTGATTTTGAGAAGCCAGTTGATGTGGCTGATACGAAAGATAAATGCAAGGATTTATTATTTTTTTTCGTGTTGGGATGATGACATAAACTGTACCCCAGGAGTCAGTGCCCAGAAATATTCATAAGCACTCCTTTAAGGCACTTCTGAGCACCGGCTGTGTCGAGGGAGGAGAGGCCATGAGGGTGATGTCCAGTGGTGGCAAGGGCGTCTCACATCACACAGAGGTTCTCGGTTTGCTGGCACACACGTTGCAGACGCTACGACTTCTGCTTCAGCATGGCAGGGTGGACACACACAGCTCTCCCTTCCACAGGGACTTTCCAAGGGACAAGTCAAGCAATGGAGGGGAGCCGCTTCTGAGACAGCGGCCATTGTAAGATGACATTCTAGAAAATTCTGTGACACAGAAGGCCAATAATGATAGGCTACCAGATGGAGTGTGGCTTTGGATGGTGCATTCTAGAATGGGAACTGGAAAAACCCACTGCGCTTCTATTTAGATGTGAAATTTTAGTGGAACACAGTCACAGAAATGAACAAATCAACACACCTGTTTGTCCATGTGTTTTTGATGCCTGCTTTCATGATGACAGAATTGTACTGCTAGGATAAAGGCCTGGCTTACAAGGCCTAAAATGTTTACTCTTTTGTCCTTTATAGAAAGAGTTTGCTGACTGTGGGTCTAGTATGTTCTCGGAGGAGAGGATTACCTGATAAGAGAGGCCCTGAGCTGTTCTGGAGAAGCCCAGAGTGGCCAGGGGTCAGGGAACACAACACACACACCTGCCCCGCCGCATACATGTGTAGAACTTTCATCATGTGCCCCAGTCAGACAATGAGGGGGTTTCAATTAAAAAGGGAGAGCAGCAACTGAAGAGCCCCAAGGAACGGAACAGACTGTCACCTTCTGTTCCTGTCCTGCAAACCTGAGACTGTGACCCATCTTCCAATTCTGTCACAAATGTGGAAACTCCCAAACGAGTTTTCAGTATCTGAGTTTTAAAGATGGACAGTGTAGATGGCAGGACACATGTGGCCGGTGGTCCAGAGGAGTGCGGATGGTGAATAGAGGTGTGGTTAAGTCAGCAGTGGCTGCATTTGGGAGACAGATGGACGGTCCCCTGGTATCAGCTGTGCTGCCAGCCCCCAGAGGAGCAGGACAAAAAGCTCTGCAGTAAAAACGGAGCCCGTGAAGGCGCTTATTTGATGGTGCCTTGGGGAATGAAGTCATTTTAGAAAGATAGTGCAGTAATGGAGAGAGAGAGAAAGAAGAGAGAGAGAGAGAGAGAGAGAGAGAGAGAGAGAGAGAGAGAAAGAGAGAGAGAGAGAGAGAGAGAGAGAGAGAGAGAGAGAAAGAGAGAGAACAGTGCAACTCCAATCAGGTGTTTAAGAGAAGCAGTGTATCTACGGTACAAATGTTGAAAGCCGTGATAATGCAAAAACTGTAAAAGCTTTACTAAAATTACTTGCAAAACCCTATGGGGAGGATCTGGGAAGGCAGAGGGGGTTTAAGAGCTAAAGCTTCTTTCTTTCTTTCTTTTTTTTTTTTTTTGTCTTTTTCCTTTTTATCGGTACCAGGGATCACGACTGCCTGCTTGCAAGGCAGGCTCTTATGCCGCTGAGCTAAATACCCAGCCCCGCTAAAGCTTCTTTCTAAAAGGGAGTAAATACAGGCCATGTTGGAAGTGCTAAGCCCAGACAGTTAGACATAAGACATTAATTAGAAGAAGAAGGGAGCTGCCCAAGGAGACGTCTATCAGAACACAAAAATCAGCTGCACCTGGAGTATGGGCTTGTGGGGGAGGCCAAGGGGCAGGCCAGGAAATATTTCGCACATATAAATATTTGGGGTTTTTTTGTTTGTTTGTTTAAATCATGTGCTTGTAGTGTCCTGACAATTTTTTAAGCATGTTAATACACATCCCTAAACATTCCCTGACATCCGGAATCAGCAGGTCTGGGATCACAGGAGCCTGCAGCTTTACAAAGCTTACCGTGTGATTCTGACAAAGTGAATTCTGTCCCCCCAACTCTACAAACCAGACTGTGGCAGCTACCAGTACCAGAGCAGTGCCATCGACCTGCTCACGAAATGAGGGGAGCTCTTTAACTGAAGGACGTTAGCTAAACATCTTTCCAACTCTATACCTTTCATGTAAGTCATGGTCCATCAAACCTAATTTTTAAAACCCTTTAAGGAATGTTAACAGGGTCTCTGGTGCCTGATGGCAGGGAGGTGTGGCTTACTTAATAATGAGAAGGAAGAAGCTTCCTGGGCATCACATTAATTTGTTCGGAGAAACCTTCTCTTGGAACACAACAGAACCATTGAGAATGGACTCAATTAGTTGTCAGAAACCAGCCAGCGGCTCAGTACCCTTGTATTTTCCTGTCTGCGAGCCCTTCCCAGGAGTTGAGGCCAATGGAGAAAAATTATTCAAATGTCCTGGTTTCTCTTGTGCAGAACTCTGGGTCAGTTTTTTGGCACAGTGGACTTTTCTTCATAGCCATATGAACTACTGACACAGCTTTCTTTATATTAGAGATCACCTACAGCTAAAAAATTTGTTTAAAATGTTTTCATGCATATTTCAATGCCAAACTATATGGGCCACTTTTAAACTATGATTTATCTCTTATATCTATTGTGTCGATATTACTTTCGTTAGGTCTTGAACCTTATTTTAAGTAGGAAGTCCTTGCAAAAAAGGAAAACAGTTTTGGTCCTAACATGCCCTTGTTTTTAAAATTTCATCTAGAAACTGGAAAGTCACTTTGTTTCTTTGCTTTAGTGGTGAGCTAGCTAATCCAAATATCATTTACTAGGCTCTACTGTGAAAAACTAATTCAGAATTTAGCCTGTGCAAATTTTACTTCGTCATTTACAAGAGCAAGTACCCATCTACCCACCCAAACACTTAAGGAGCACTCACTATATGCTCACTGCTATTTCACGTTCTAGAGGTACATAAGTAAACAAAACACCACTTTTTAAAGTTTGGTTTAACTGGCTGGAAATTTTTGAGAGTGGTTTTAGAATTGGTATAGGGAACTTTGTGACACTTTGTTTTTTAGAGGCTCGGTGATTATATGTCTTTGCTTGATGCTTGATAATCTTTATCACCTGTGTTGTGTCCCTTGTGTGTAATATGCCCTGCAGATGGACTACTGAGACATTACCACATCTTGTGACGGCATGGGGGCCTCTGTCCAGGTCTCCCCGCATGACTTTCATATGGTACTGCCCTTGCAATGTCCTTCCTCACACACCCACCAGCAAATGTCCATTCGTCATCTGGAACTCAGAATCATTCTGTCTCTGATGTTTTCCTTACACGGCTCCCCCCAGAATTCATCCACCTCCTCTGACCATTTCTACGTACTATTTCTACATCTATTTCCCCTGTACTATTTCTATATTCTACAATGAGATACTACCATTATTTTTACACTGCAAACTTGAGGGTAGGAACATGAGTGTCTCCCGTTTTGCATCTCTACTAATTAGCAAACTGTCTGTCACATACCAACTATTTTATAAACTGAACCTAAGTGCGATTCCCTCTATTGTAACTTGTGGAATGCCATAGAACTGTGTTCACACTTTAAAAAAATCATCTCAGAATTGGAGGTAAACATTACATTTTTAATGTCTGATAAACATTGTTTGTTCTATGAAACTTTTTTCCAGCAAGGGGAATTTCTATCCCCATAAAAGCCTGATAGCATTATTCAGTGAGCGACAAGCTTTGCTCTTCAAAAACTTCTGCTGCTGATCCGCACGCTCCTGACTGAGCTGACATGCTGTCGCTCGTTCAGATGGCTGTAGCCCTTCCCAGATGTGAACTCCTGAAAGCCAGGTGTGCATCTTCCATCCTTGCAGTCCTGGTGTGGGGCCATGACCCCTACAGCAAGGTGCTCGTGAAGTATTTGTTCAGTGTACAAACAGGAGACTAAACAGGAGACAGTGAATAGACTTAAATCCTTGGTTCTTCTCTTCCATTACGAATTTGTGATTTTCTTTAATGAAGAAAACCTGCTGAATTCTAAATAAAGTTTTGACTTTGTTGTTGAATAAGGCTCCTGAGGTTGTGTAGGTGTGGCAAATTAATAACACAAGTAGGAAAGGAAAAAGATTTACTGTACAAATATTTGTACTTTGTCTTTTAAATTTATGCTGACAGAAATCTTTTCTAGTTTTGAAACATGGAATCCTGGGTTCAATCAGAGAAAAGTAACTAGGTCCTTTATTTGGAAAATAAATAGATTTGTCAAGTTTTCACTGAAGTTCAAAAGCTCTCGTAATCATTTCTCCTCTTCTAAACTGCTACTAATTCCATAATTTTCTTGCATTCTAATAGGATAATTTAATCACTCTTTGACGTTTGTGAATTTTTTAGTAGCATGAAGGTACAGTTACCTGTAAAATATCACCAGGGGTGTTGTAGACTATCACTCTTGTAGAAAATTACGTATCTTGATTTTTACATCAGAAGTGTTTGCAAAATGTGGTTAGTTTCAAAACTTCATCCAAATTTTTAGATGTATAGGCACATGTATATCATTGTCACTTATTAAATGGTAATGAGTAATGAATTCACAGGTCATCATGCAAAAAGTTACTGATGTAGAATTTATTTCATAATTATAATATACTATTGGTGATGAGAACCTCAATTTTATGTCGTTTCTCTACACACAAACCCCTTAAAAACTCATGAAGATCTATCTGTTCCTAAGTACATAGGCCAGAACTTTCCCCCAAAAAGTAATTCTGTAGTTTGTGAACCACTAGTACCCTCTGACTTTATAAACTTGATACTTGAAATTAAATCAATGTTGCAAAAAAATGTGAAAATGGTGATATATCCTGTTTCTTTGCAGATATAGTTACTGGATTATATAATACTCTAAGGCATTTTAAAAATAACGTCACAAAATTCTTGAATCAGCATTTTATGTGCATAAGCTCAGCTTCAATTTCCTCATTTTTTTAGATAAGGAAATTAATATTTATAAGTTACAGGACTCATTCAAGGTTATGGGCCAGGCAGGCGAATTTAAAATCGGACCAGAATCAGACCTAGTTTATTACTTTTTTCTTTCCTCCATGAACTTTTCATATTTTACCTTTTCCTGTCCTTAACAATTTGCATCTCTATTTCCATGTGAAATTAATTTCAGTTATAATTTAGATGGATATCCAAGTAATTGTATATGAAATTAATCTGTAAGGTCTAGAAGAAACCCATATATTAAAATACTGCATGGAGACATATAAAGACTAATGCCATTTAAACTTTTTCTTTATGACCTCAAGATAGGCGTGCATTTTAAATACATAACCTGGGCGAGTTAGCATGAGAACACTACAAAATTAATATAGATTTAAAAATATCAGTGGCTGAATATGTCAGAAAAACATGAAATATTAATCATATCCCTAAGATGGAGATCTGGAGGTAAATTAGAGAGTTGTCAACTCTCAAGCATACAGTGAATCCAGCAATCAAGAGGGCCAGTCTGAAACAGAAGGAAAAATAGTACACAAAGTTGTTTCTAAATTATTTCAACTCAGGAGTTAGGGAACATACAATTTGTGATTTTTCAGAAAGTGAAGCGACCTTTGGCTTTTGAACTAAAAACACCAACACAGCTCCGTATGTTCACCTTTAGAAAAAGAGGCTGCGAACCGCTTTTCTCCAGCACGAGGGAACTTACCTGTCTCCATCTTTCCGTCCTGGGCGGCGGGCCCGTCCGGAATCACGCTTTTCACCTGCAGGAACTCATCAGGCTCGTCTCCACCGATGATGGTAAATCCAAAGCCCATGTTGCTCTTTTTTAGGGTGGTGCTGAGGAATGTTCCCTTCAACTGGGATGCATCCCGCGTGAAGAGTGGTTTTTCTACATTGGCCGATATAAATTAAGAAAGGAAAAGCACGTCTAAGCACGTTCTCAGGTAAGAAAAGCTGCCCACTGGGCTGTAACCCCGCGTGTGGACGTGGGGACCTCGTACAGTCAATGCAAGCAAGGGTGAGCGTAAAAGAAGTGAGACTGTTAGAGCTTCCGGCAGGCTGAGCAGTCCCAAGCATCCAGGCAAGAAGAAGGCTGCCCCGTTTGCAGAGTGACTTTGTGTCAGACCAGCCTTCCTGTGCTGAGCAAGGGCTGCATCAACAGGCTGCCAGAGCCTCACACAGAGAGAACCAGGAGCCAGCATCAGACACGTTGAAGATGTTCTGCTCGCAGCTATAAAAGAGCCCAAGCAAGAGGTATATACTTGAGAGTGGCCCATGCTGCACAGAATCTTGACAAAATAGGTGCAGAAAACACCAAAACGGAGTGTTTCGGTTGTTGCTTTAAAGAGAACAACAGCCCAGCATCTAGGTCTGTGCAAGTGTCACAGGTAGCAGAACAGTGACACATGACCACATAGCCCAAGGTTCAAATTGTTTAGAAGTGTGCCTGGATGTGGGACTGCAGTCGTGTTAGTTACGCCCCTCATCATGAGATGCTGTAAAATAACCAGATAAATTCTCCATGGTGTTCATGTGCTCTAAAATGTGAGCAAAGGCAAGCTGGTTTCTAGATATAACTATGAATGTAAAGGTAACAAGTTCTTTTTCTAAACACTATCTTGACAATTCAGATTCTATGTCTGGGACTCACACATAGCTGGACGATGAATTTGTAATGCAGTAGGTTTTCCAGCTATGGTTGGCAATAAATGAATATTTCTAAGCATATGAAATGCTTTAAAAGTAACCGATGTGCTAAGAAACATGAGGAAGAAGAATTAGTTTCTCCCCCAAATCTCACTTCAGACCGGCATCTTATAAGATCCTTCTTTTAGTTGTTACTTTTGGGGTGATCTGATAGGTAGTATGAGGTGACTCAGGTATTCTGTATGACACTTTTGATACAGTTTGGGTGATACATAATAAACTGTAAGGCAGTGGAGCTCTGCTTTATCTGTCAGCTTACATATCACATTCAGCTTTATTAGAAATAGAAACTCTTCAAAATAGTCTGCATGTACTCTCACCTGCATTTATCAAACTCATCCCTTGTGGCCCTTTACATTCACATGACAACAGCAGGTACGCTGCAGGGGTGTGGTGTGGACCTTGCCCGTGGGATCCCGACTCCAGAGCCTCTTTTGGGTGCTTTTTGAAATAAACAGAAGCCATACGCTGTGAACAGTGTGTGCCATCGCATTCTGTAACTCTCAGGCACAGTCAGACCTGCACGTGGCCTAGGGACCTACCGAGTGGCCAGGGCCTCCCTGCGTGAATGCGCCAACAGAAAGACAGATCACTCACGCTGCGTGACCTCCCGAGGACAGAGCGGCGACAGGTGGATTTGGGCCTAGGTAATGATGAGGTGCTGCCTACTGTCACAAAGGAGAACGAGCCTTATTCTTGTGCTTGTTCTTTAGAAGACAAACTTACGAGTGTCTGCTTTTCTGTAGTTTACAGTCAACTGTCACAACCCACAGTCTGCTCCTGGCAGTGGGCTGTACTGTCCTAGAAGGGACTCCCGAGGCCTTCCCTGAGCTCTGGGTCCCAGCTGTGTTAGTTGGGAAATACTGCAAACCCCCAGCTAAATGGGAAGGATTGAGGAGAGTAAAGTATGCATTTGCATGGTGCAGCCTGGGGCAGGGTTTGTCACACAGAGCTCCCTTGCAGGCTACATGCAGATGTAGTACAGTACCTCGGAAACCTGGGGCCTGCAGGGGCTTGGTTCCAAGTTCCGTGTGGGGCATGTTATGCTGCTGTAGCTTCCTTTTTGCTTCCAGGACAGGGTTTTCAAACTGTGTTCTTCTATTTATGTGGCTAAAAAAGAAAATTTCAAATGAGGATAACAGCAGGGAAATGTTAGTTAAGAGAACACAAGGATGGGTTTACACAGAGCAGGTGATGAAGGGATACAATATCTGATCAGAGCCAGTGCCTCACCCAGCACGCAGCCCAGCTTCTGAAAAGGTGGACTGTGCCCCGTACATGTGCCTGTTGCCAGCACAGAGTTCCCAGTGGCTTCATCTTGCTAGTGTGTTCACATTATATGTGATTTAGCCAACAGAACCAAAATGTGCAGCTGCTTCCTGGCCTATGGTATTAATTTGAGATGGGTTTGATGGGTTCAAACAAACAACCAATCAACCAATGAAATTTATGCTGGATAGTACTGAGGCACATCATCTTAGCTTTGCAAAACTCCTCATCTCAGACAGGATCTATGTGCAATAAATTCACTGAGAGCAGAGCAACTAGAGCCCATGGTTTTTATACTCAGATCTGGATTGAAGGGTTGGGATCCAGGTTGCCAAGTTTATATAGGGAAGTCACAGAATACCAACGAGCTAGAGATGCTGAGATCTATCAGAAATGGAGCAGTCACCATCTACACGGTGACAGGCCAAGCTCAGACAGAAAGTGGTGGGAGCAACTGTGGCCCAGTTAACCTGAAGGCCTAGAGAATCAGAAAACTGTGTCCTCCTGTAAGGCAGGCTGTATTTGTCAGGGAGAGTAGAAACCACCATCTCTGCCTTGTGGTGGTGGCAGTTTTGCTTTATCTATAACATAAATGGATCTGGAGAGGACTGGCGGAGACATTTATTTTGATTCTTTGTATAAACAGATCGTGCTGGGAAAGCAAGAAGAGGAGAGACAGGTTAGTAAAGGAACTGACGGTTTCCAAGTATTTAACTCCACGTCACCTACTATATACAATGTTCTCAGCTAAGCCTCAGAACAATGCAGCCCTAAATTCTAATCATCTCCATTTTCAAAGCAATGAGACGGACACACAGAGAAATCAAATGACTTGTTTTAAATCACAGCCCAGTAATTGGAAATCTGGGATTTGACCATCACATCTATTTCTGGAAATGATCTCTTACCTATATATTTTCTCTCTTCAATGCATGATTTCACATTGGCAAGTGTAGGCGCTTAGTATGTGCACACGCACCACACGCAGACACACCCACTCCCACACCCACACCCACACACACACACACACACACACACACACACACACACTACTCATTAGGCTCTTCTAATAGTACACATCAGAAAGGAAGGAGATAAAAGAAGCAAAATTGGAGCAGCCAATTATCTATTATTATAAGTCAGATACTGTCTGGTGAAAGAGCAAAATGGCTGCAGAAAGTATGATAAAAGGTTTTAATATTTAGTCCTTTCCTTATAGTAGCTTGGCCAGGACAGCTGTCCGTCACGTTGGCCCTGGACTCGTGTGGTCTTGTATTCAAATTCCAGCCCCACCACTAGCTTGGTTGTGTGACCTTGGACAAATCATTGACCCTGCCTGTTCTTATGTCCCCACATGCCCTCCCTAACCTCTTCCGGCCACACTCCAGCTAATCATGCCCTTCTCCTGTGCTCCCATAAAGCCTTGAACTGACCTCTCTTGTAGTGTGATTATTTTCTTACATCATTCATCATTAAGAGGATCTGAGGAATTTTTAAAGAACAAGTAAGCAAAATTAGGGTAAATGTATTTGAATCTGAGCTCTATTTTGTTATTGAAGTTGTACTATAAAGTATTATTATTATTTTGTCCTTTTGAGACAGTGCCTCACTACGCAGTTTAGGTGAGCCTTGAGCTTGAGAATTCTTTGGGATACGTACTGTATGGTGCCTCCAACCTGTCACCTGTATATAATTATTTTATTGGAAAAATCAATGATTAGCCATCTGCTTTATGGAAACCACGCTGAAATTATTCCATTTGCCATCAAAGTAAGTTTTTAGAGTTTATGGAGAATGAAAAATACTAAGACCTAGTTTGGCATGGCTCAAATCTTACAAATAGTAGAAACTAGATGGATTTAGTTCCCCTGTGCTAATTGCTACAGAACATTTACATCATCATGAAAGAAGTCATTCCTCTAAAATCTCAAATATTCCCATTGTCTAAAAAAACTTCCTACAAAGAAATGTTATGGTAATTGAAAAGAGAAGAGTCATCTTTCTTATGCTCACACATTGAATTTTTTTATTTTAAAGGGAATTTGAAAAACAGTAAAGATAATACTGAATTTCAAAATAAGATTATAGAAAATTAGCAATGGTTATTACATTATATATTGTCGTCTTCAAAATAGTTGCGCAGGTTACCAGGTATATGCATGCAAAATTGATCAAACAATATAAGCACAAAATGGATGTTTTAAAAGCCTTTCTAGCTAGGATGTGAAGCTCTTACAGTGTGTACCAAGGATATGAGAGACAAATGTCATTTTCTGGTTCATTGGTTAATTCCTGAGGTAAGTACCACTATTTCATCTATCTTCCATATAAAACAAGAGCCTGGGAATCCACTATGAGTTCTCACCTACTCTTAATCTCATCTAGTCTTTTATATTTTACTCTGCAGATAAAAAGCCATAAGATCGATATTCTGATGTGGGCCTACCCTGGCGACTCCATTTTCCCGTGCAGAGGGGAAGCCCACGGACAGGAGAAGCCTCCGTGGTGGATGGCAAAGGGCTCTTACCTTCTCCCTTTGCCCTTCCATCCACTCCTCTGCACCGTGAGATGGAAACTTACAGTAGTTATTAGCATGTGGCACTGTCTTCAAAGTTTGGATCCACTTGAGAAGAATTACAAATAAAAAAGTTCAAACGATGCAGGCCACCCTACGGATCAATTGACTCATAACCTCAGAATGGAATACAAGTATTGATTTTTTTCTTTAAAAAAAAAAAAAAACCTTTGAGGTAACTCCAATGTGGTTCCAAGACTGCAGTCTTTTGAATTAGAAGCTATGAAAGTGCAAACAGGTATTGCATCAAGAGTTTCACACCTGGTAAGATGCATCTGGAAGTCTCTTTTTCAGCATGTAGCCTCTAAGCTCCCTAGGAAATACAATTTTGCTCCAGAAAATATCTTCTTGAGGCAGAAGTTTCAGACATACACAACGAGAAAAAACATTTGTAGCTGATTAGATGACATGCTGCTGAAGGTCGTCGCGGACCAGGGTCCTATTTGACCACCGCTTCCTTCACTGGGGCAGGGATGGATGCATGAAGAGAAGATCTGTGCATGCTGAGCCCTTCCGTGTCTGGTCTGCTGCAGGTCATCAAGCTGTTATCTGACCCCTGCCATCAGTGTCCTCCCTTGACACCAGCCTGTTCTTTCCCACCTTGCTTCCCCCAGGGCTTTGGAGAGGGCCATTTTCATGAATTATACTTTCATATCCATGGGCTACTGTCACACCTCTTGACTTCAGTTGGCCCTTTAGAATTAGACCTTTGGGTCAATATCAAAAGCAGAATAGAGAAGCTTTGATGTGAAGTCCACAGGCAAAACGTTTCCAATGTCATCAAGGCAGCTGTGCTAATTATTGCAAGGCATGAGCTTGCCAGTGCTTACAAAATATTTGTTGAATGAATGCACAGATGGAGTCAGGCATGCGTGGAAAGTGACAGCGTTCACTGTCTTTCACTTTTATGCTCTTGTCACACATGTAAGACGATGTGAAACTCAAGGCTACCTTACGTGATATAACCATTCTGCATTTGGGTAAACATCCAGGGGACTCTTCAGGCAGAGAATCTTCTTAAATACTCTAATAACATGGGAAAAGTCATCCCACTTCAGTGATAAAATACTTGGGGGCTCTTAACTGTGGTTGCTCTCTGCATCACAGCAGAGGTGTGCTCAGATGGAAAGGGACTATATTAGGGATCCATGAGGGAGTGTGGGGGGCCGTCACTGTACAGGGACTGGGAAGACTGGCTGGGAATGTGGCCTCGTAGCTTCCTATGTCACCCTTTCTCTGCAAGCTTACACCTTCTAAAGTTTCCTGAATGACAATACAAAGGGTGGATTTCCTGGCTGCCTAAAATTTTCTCTGCTGACCCTAACTATGAGTCCCTGCTTCTGCACTATTAACACCTCCCACCTGAACCCCTGGACTGCAGCTGAACTAGCAGCCAAACATACATAACACACCCTTGTTCTTTGTATTAGCAAAAGTCTGAAAAAGACTCCAAGTCAGTGGTGGCAAACCCTTGGCACATGTGCCACCGTGGGCTCTTTGTTATCAGTGAAAGCTCTGAAAAGTTCGCCATCACTGTTCTATGATGTTTTCTTTCAAGTGTGGGTAACTGGAATAAAACTGACTTCAAATGCAATATAACTGCTTCATGCTGTAGAAACCAAGGGAGGGTCACAGCCTTGCGAGAAAGCTCTGGGGCCAGTGTGCATCCCTGGAGGAGCCTGTCATTAGGAGCTTGGTCCCCATAGTCACCATGCTTACACTCACGTTCAAGCCCATCACACACGCTCACGGCATGTGGTCTTGGGGACAGCATTTACATCCTTTGTGCTTCAGAATTTTTTATTTGCAAAACTGGGATAAAAATAATATCAACCTCCTAAAGCTGCTCTGCATGTAAAATGAGTTAAAATGAGTGAACCACTTAAAGACAGTGTAAGCACTAACCACGATGATCCGGCAAATGCCAGTCTCTCCCATTACCTTTGGTAGGCATTGTGGTAGGGATGCAGGGAGGAGGAAGATGATAAACTGGGCATGAATTGTGCTGGAGGGGAGAAACGAGGAACAAGAAGAAATTATAAAATAGGGCTTGCATCATACAATCTATGTCTTCCTTCTAGTGCTGTGAAAACCTAACTATGACAAGTACTAGATTAAAGCATAGAGTCTTAAATATAAATGATTTTAAAATACGAGCTTTGGATGAATGGAAAAATTGAATCTACTTCACTTGGAGCATTTTTTAAACATAGAATAATTGAATGCTACGTCTTGAATGATTTCTCCCCGATTCTAACACTTAATTGGCCGCTTTCTATGATGTCCATTTATCCCCTCTGTACCTGGGGGGATGTGAGTGGAAAGACAGTCACCCACATCTTACTTTCTCTGTTTTTCCTGGGGTCTGGGAGATGCCCACTACAGGGCTGTGGAGTCCAAGTGGGAGGTGGAACCCTGGCCAGCGAGAAGCACATCGCTGTGTTGCCACGGAAACTCACAGCCAAGTCTGGCCTCCTCTCTGTAAGAATGCCGAGCTTCCCCAAAATGTATTTCCCTGTGAATGACCTCTCCCCGCTCCCAGTACTAGTGCTGAGTTCCTTACCGAGGCACTGACTGGAAATGGGAATTTGACATAACTAAGCCATTTCTGTTGATGAACTACATGGAATGTCAATACTTTTCTCTCAGTGGACAGCACTTTATGTGCTGTCAATCATGCCATGATGACAAGAGCCAAGAAGATATGTGGACTCAATTTCAAAAAAATCTAGAGCCACCAGCAGGGCGCTAAAATGCTGTTTCTACCCACTCCTTCTCACTCCTGTAAAACATCTGTCTAAGATGTTCCTGCCCAGCTCCGGAGGAGCTGATGCATTCCAAAGCTATTTGAGCCTTTTGTTTCTAGAGTGGATAAAAGCAGTGAGTGATAAACTTAAGGTGAGAAAGGGTTTACCTACACCAAAGCTAAAAGACTACACTGGGGCAGGGCCTTTCTATCTCAGAAGTAAAACTGGCCAGTCCGCTTGCACTGGTATCTCCCAGTGCTGGCTCAAGTCCTCTAAGTCTCACATATAAATTAACCAGCTTGCTGGACCTAGGGGACACAAGGATGAACATAATATAACGACCCACCGAGGGGCTTATAGTTCAGTGAGAGAGACACACAGTTGGAAGAACCTCATTTACCTAGGACTAAGGAGTTTCTCGGGACACAGGGTTTTCAGCTCCAGTAAGTAGACGGTCCTCAGTAAAGCAAGGAGAGCTATTCACACGGCAAGTGGCCGGAAAAATATCATGCAATAAGTGCTGAAATCTGCAGGCACAGAGTTAATTTACAGAAAGAAATAACTGGAATGATGACCCAGAGAGAGTCTCACCAAGGAAGAGGAACTTTGGACTCTACAGAGCTGAAAGTGTTTTGCCCCATGAAGAAAATGGCATTTTGAGAAGACGGGAGGAGACAAGGTGTTCAGGAATATCAGTCCTGCTCAGCCTGCCAGCCGGAGAGCAGAGTGCACGTGAACAGGTAGATGGAAGGTAATGTGCTAGAAGCCCCGGGACGAAGCTTTGCTCTGTCTGAGGATCTCCCTCCTTCCACTGCGGGAGGGTGTGGGTCCAGTGGGCAGCCCCTCTCCCGCCTGCTGACGTGCCTTATGCTTCAACTCCAAAGGCTGTAAGACGAGTTTCTCCGTTTCAAGCAAATGGAGAGCTGTGTGTTCCCTGGAACGGCAGGAACTTCAGCAGGACGTCCTGGCTGCCTCCAGTGCACTAGAGTCTCTTCTTCCCTGGGCTATGAGGGTGAAGAAGAGATGCAAAGCGCCGTCATCCAGAGGAACGATGAATTACGTGGACAGGAATAGCAGGAAGAGCACAGCCTGTGCTGGGATCTATATCAGATAGGCCTGCTGGGCCTCGGTCAATTATTTATGAGTTGTTAAAATGTGAAGTCGTAATTCAGTTTAAGTCCACTGAACTCCAGAAAATATATTGTAATTGTATCTAATGATGACACATACACAGTGGTGAATGCAGGAATGCTTTGGGGCCCGAGTCCAAGGAGAGCCACAGAATTACCAAAACTCAGAATGGCTGGGCCTCGTGGAGGCGGCATTACCAGTATGTAGAATTATACAGGAAGAAAGGAGTCAGGAGAAAGACGCTGGCGAGGGAAGATGGTAAGACGGGCGCCGACTGGCGGATCCTGAAGATTGGCAGACACACAGACAGCTCCGACTTCGTGTTACAGCCAAACTCCCCAGCTCCAAATCCAACATTCAGAGATGGAAAAAAGATTTTGAAGTATGATTGTTGACTACTGGGTTTCTAAAACTCCACAGACCAGGAGGAAATCAAACACACAGCTCCTTCTTTCATACGCTAGAATGTGGTACCGGAGAGACTAGAAACAAAACACAGTTTTAGAAATCACTTCTGAGGAGGCTGAGGGAGAAAAAGGCCTCCTGCCTGGAATCTGGAATCGGTGCCAATCTTTGCTTGCCTCTAACAAGTGATCACGAAACCTGGGTGGGTGCAGGCAGAGAGCTACAAATCTGGAAGATGAAAGACCCAGGGATGATAGACAAGGTATGGAAAGGGGAGAAGAGAGAGATCAGAGTTCAGCAGCAATAAGAACAAGGAAAGGAGAAGAGAAATTGCTTTTTTGCTGTTGTGAATAGATTGCTTATGGGAGACAAGTCTTGAGTGGAGTTTTACATAATTAATACATGATGTCTAAAATTATGCCATTACCAGAAGATCAGAGCTGATGGCTTCGTCTAATGGCGAGAAGGATGTATTTCTCAATAACTTGGTTGCTTTTTTCTAAAGTAAAATTCCTTTTTCCCACATTGAGGTACACTTTGGGTTCTTCATTTCGGAGCTCCAAATAAAGATGAAAGGGTGCACTGCTGGCACCTCAAAAGGACATTTCATTTTGTGTAGTTTTAAAGTTACTTAGCTCCTGCCCACATTTAAGTTCCACCTAATAGATGCACAATTTGTTGAAAGAAGCAGGATGGATGTCAGCTTTGTAGACAGAGGAGGGAATAAAAAGGAAGGGTGCATGGTGGAAGAGGCTGGGAGCTAAGGTACATCTATGACTTGGTTTTTGCCAGCTTCCAGATAAATAAGTTGCTTGCTTTTAATTCACCTGTTCCTCAGAGAGGGTAAAGAATTTTCTGCCCATCTCATAGCAAGAGGCAGACGCATGAATCAAGCCCAGCTCTGTGTACTGCCAAAAATCTAAGCAAATCAATTTTATGTATTTCTGACACAAATATTCATTTTCTTTTCAAGGGAAATTACTTATGTATGTGCAGGCCTGGGCTGTGTCTGATAATCTACAGTGCATTTTGGTAAGGTGATTCTCAATTTGTTTTCATTGGCTTTCATTATGAAACTGGAAACTTTGACAACATTGTAAATTACCTGCTGATATTCTGAAGAGGAAAATGTGAAAACACAGAACATTGTTTTGATTATATTTAATAATTTTGTGTTTTTAAAGAACTAAATGGCCATGTACCAAGACACAGTGACTGAGTATGTTTCAGTAAGAAGCATATGCATGTGTCTATGTTTTGTTTATTGAGAAAGTAAACGGTAATGAGGGCAGGATCAGAAACCAGGACAACATGGGCAACATGGTTTCCAGTCTAGACTTATCTCTTCTAAGAGCTGGCTTCCCGCTCCCCTTTGGGCTACTCTAGACACCAATTTCCTGAATATTTTGCTCTTCTCAGCCCTGGAGGTTGAGTGTGGACCCTGCTTCTGGGGATTAGGATAATGAAGGAAGGAGATTCGGGGCTATTACTTATAAATTGCATGGGAGTTGCATGTGAGGGAGAGTGGGTGTGAGCACATCTGTCTTTCCTCAAGCTTTGGAGACGGTGCAGTGGATGGTGTTGGTCACTTTTAGTCCTGGGGAGGCCCAGAGATGCAGTAACAGGGTAACATGTAACTGAGGGACTCTCTGATTGATGACAGGTGGAACCTTGAGCACACAAGAATCCTCCCTCTAATCCTCCCATGTGAGCCATGCCTGGGTGGTGGACTTCTCACCCTACAAGCGCTACGCTCCCCAGGGACTCCAGGCGGTCAGAAGGACAGGGAGGAAGGAGGATTCTCGGCTCTCGCTGGCATCTGCCAGCTGGCATGTACCTCCTGCACTTCCTCAAGCTCAAAGCCACTTCCAAAGTCACTGGGAGTGTGAGTTTTTGAGAGCAAATCAGCAAGGGGCAGTCAAGCTCCCCTTGAAGGCTGTGTCTATCCCTTGCTACTGTGAGGACTTCCCCTAATGTTTCTCAGTGCAGGTGCCTCGGCTGTAAATATCCTGCCTGTTTCACTGGGCCGTTTGATGAAGCACACAAGATAAAATACATATGGACAAAGTATCATATCAATTGCAGTTGATTTTCTCACTTTGGGGATATTTAGGGGCTGGGGGTTAATGTGAAGTCTCTTGGCCCCTGTGTGGGTGGCAGCTGTACTTGCCGAGGACTAGATCTCCTTTCAATTTCTCTGCTCATACAAACAGATGTAACAGTATTTGTCATCCCGCATCATGGTGATGATTAAATTCGTTTTTCGGAATGCTTAATACATACCAAGTGCTTAATGATGGCGAGGATTAATATTCTTTCTCAGGTTTGACTAATAGTAACTAAGTAATGAACATCTTGGAGATAAAATTTATGTGTCAGGTCAGTGTCTACTAGATTACTAATCAATACTGCAGAAAATAAAAGGGGTGATGATTCTTAACCGTTTATCTATCTAAAACATATCCCTTTTATTTTGACACCCACTTAGAATTGGAAAAGGTTAAATTTAGGGGAGGTTTTCAGACTCTATCTACAAATATTTGCTTAATGGAAATAATAACTAAGATTTGTACATTATGACACACTCGGATGGTTTTTAACATGCCTTCAAACCTAAAGGTGAGTCTCAGCTAAACTTAATTTACTCAAAACTCTGTCCTATTCGTTTATCATAGCAAGTCGATTTTCTTCTACTGTTCAAAGACCCAGTTAACCTCAGCCACAAGCCTCCTTGGCAATGCTGACATTAATTTTACATAGAACATAAATATGAAATTTGATGATACTTTTTTTGTGATTCATCTATTTTTATGTCATCATTGGCTGAGTCTACTGTAACCCAATTTCATCTGGTTAATATGAAGTCATCTGTTAATTGCTAATAATAAATAATAGTTAGCAGTGTCACTTTCTATTACTTAAAGATGGAAAACAATTTTCCCTTCAAATATATTCATCTCTGACAGTTAAGCATACAGTTTTTACCTACCCTCAGCTTTGTTTGTAAACACACTCTTTATATTTCTACGCTTTTAAATGACACTCTTGATATCAGTCTCATGTCTTCACTATCAAGTCCATTTCTGTTTTCTGGCCATAACATTGTAAAGGGAGTCTATTACAACAGCCTCCCACTGGGGGAAGCCTTTTCTCCAGAACCCTCACGTGATGGGCTTGTAAAAATCATCAAAATAAAATAAAACAATGGTAATATATGTTACCATGTAGCCAAACAAAAAATAGAAATTGAAAGCAAATACCTTTAAAATTTTTAGCATTCTTTGCTCAAGCAGCCATAATGAGAAAATAACAAGGAGAATGCTCAATTCATCCAAGTTCATACAAGGTGCAGCAGACATTCCTTGAGCTAGCGGAGCACCTAGCAATTGCCTAATCTGAACCACTCATTTACAACAGATAAGAAAGCCAGGAAGGTTAAATGTAATTTTGTACTAATCTGTAAAATCAAAATCACTGGTGCATAGAAAGACAAACCGTGACTAACATTATGGTCCATGATGCATAAAAGGAATTTTTAAAAACATCCTTGCCTATTAATGGAGACATGAATCAGTTTTCATGTGAGCATTAGGCAGCATTACATTTTATCTAGTAAGGGGACCACTGTCCCCTTCACTCAATGAGAGGGTGCCCAAGAAATGACTCAAATCTGCGGCTTCTGCAGTGTGACTTCCCCCACATCTGTGGCATTTCTCTGAGCAGAATGTGATTCCAGTTATGCATCCAGCAAAGATTGAGCAGAGATAAATGCCAGCCAACTACTGAAATTCCCGAAAGAGTTCTTTTCCACCATCAAAGGGAAAAGAGACACAGTGCTGTTTCGGCACGCAGGTCTCCACCACCACACAGTCTGGAGGCGTTTTTAGACTAATTGTGCTTGCAATTTTCACTTCAAGTGCTAACTTTAATACTGAGTCCCAGATCTAGACCCTCCAGAGCAGGTCCTGCTAGAGACTGCCAGCAGGAGGCCACCCACCCTTCAAACACCAGAGGCACAGATACACTAGACCTGCAGGGAAGAGAGCACACAACCTGTGAGCGCTCTTGCTGACACAATAGCATAAGGATGATCTCCTTCTTACAGAGCTCTGCCTTGGTGGAAGGCAAACAGGACAATTGATGGGGACAAGAAGGGACAGTGCCTGTCCTGGGCGCCTCCAGTTACTTCTGTGCAGGAATGCCCTGCACTGGCAGCTCGCGCCCAGCTCAGAAGGTGTCTGCAGAGTCCCTGGCTGTCCTGCCTGCCTTCCTGTACATGGCTCCATATCACTTGTGAAGAAGGGGGTGAGGCTGGACCACGCAGAACAGCGTGATGTCCCCACCTGGACCTTCCTGTTTCTCTTCTGTCAGGGTGAGGGCTCAGGGTTGTGGCCTGTTTGCCTCTCCGTGCTCAGCCTTTCCAAATGCCTGAGCAGGGCCTCCTGTAAAGGAGGTTTGGTTCATAGAATATGCTAAAAGACAACCCAACCAAGGAGGGTTAGGTTACAGTCATCGTGATTTATAAATACCTTCTCCAAGACAGCCTAATGCTAGAGTGATGATTCCTTTTTCAACGATTGCCTTTTTCAATGATCTGCACAATGTATTGGAATTATAAAAATTATTCGCGAACAATACTTTGTACACATAATTGTGACAACAAAGAGCCTAACTCATTGTTATTCCTAAAATTCTGTCGGCTATAAAGCAAAGTTAAATCTCTGGAGGCCTGAAATGTTCTTTATTTGGCATTAAAAGCTTTCTGGGGTAAGGGAAGAAAAAAAGGGAAGAGCGGGGTGAGTGAAAGAGGAGAAAGAGCTGACCAGAGTCTGGTTAGAGCTCAGGGGCCCCAAGTGCGTGTGTGTTTATTTTCCCGTTGTGTTTTCAGCTCAGAACTGGAGCTCACTGAGGTTTGTGAATAAGCCCAGGAAAACACGTTGTGAAGTGCGAAAGTGCCCCAGCTGCTCTGCCCAGAGCCCTGGCTCGGCCCCGGGCATCCCCTCAGCTCCAGAGCTTGGGTTTCCTCCTTTGTGCCTGTGATGATTTTCACATTAAAAGTTAAAGGCATCTTCCATTTCACTTCTTCCACTATCATCTCAAATCCCCAGTGAGGTGGGATGACGGGCAGCCTGGGAAATGACGACGGCCTAACTGCCTTCCAGTTTACCCTGCAAGCCCCAGGCCTTTGGGGACCACAGGAACGTGACTTCTGCAGTCCTTTCATCAGTCGCAGCAGGACTGGGGAATATCAGAAATTCTAAAGAAACACTTGCCCTGTTCCAGGTAGCACATTCTGGCTATGAGGTAAAGGTACGCGCTTCTTTCCAAATCAAACAGTGTTCCTTAGAGCTGTTCATTTTTTGGAGTATGCTGTAGTCATGAAAGTACTGGAAAAACAATGCAAAAAGGAGATGTTTCATACACATAATTGCGAAATTAAAGATTAAAAAATAATATTCATGGAGCACTTACTATAAGTGTATGTTAAATGCTAAATGTCAGTTCTGGGATGAGACTGGCTGCGTTCAAATCGTGTCTCTATTATTTAGTGCTTGTAACATGATCTGTACCTCAGTTTCCTTCTGACAACATGGGGATAATAATGCAGACTCCACAGGAGACGGGGAGGATTGAATCAGCTCGGGCTACAAGGCAGTGAGAGTCGTGTGCGTGGGCTCTCGTGAGCACACCACAAACACCAGCCTCTTCTTCTTCTTTGCCTGTTTTCCTTTTCCTCTCTTCCTTCCTCTCCACACCCGCCTATCCGAGGCCTCACAGCGAGGCCGCCCCACAGCTGGGACACTGCGTAAGCTGCAGCCCACGCCTCTGGCCACTTAGGGGTAACAGCAGATGTCCCAGTGCTGTTCTCAAGTTTTGGGGCTCGCCTTACACAGAGAGTCACTGAGTATCTTCACAACAATGTCACTTTTCCTTTGCATCTCCTACGACATAAATGTGTAAGCCAGGGAAAGGATTTTTTTAAAATTGTTGCTTGGAAAACATAAAAATTTCTAAAGATTAATGAATTCTTTGTATATTGTGAAATAGGAAGAAAATGTTCAAATGGGAAAGGGAACTAGGGATGGGAGAGGGGAGAAGGGGGTGAAAAATGACAAAAGAAGGCAAAAATGGAAACAAAGCTTTTGCAAATAAGGAAGGGAAGAGGGGTTGAAGAGAAGGGAGGGGAGTGGGGAAAAAAGAGCCAAGTTACAGCATGCACAGGCACAAACGGCCTACGAGGAATGTGATCATCATGCACACCTAAAATGTACCAATAAACTTAATAAAAAAGATTAATGAAACACCAAAATAGTTTGAAAATCTAACTTTCATCAGAGACCATCCCTCCTCCGAGATGTTAAAATAGATGTTCTTTTATTTTGAATTCTAACTGAAAATGGTTTGCATGTGTCCTGACTTTTAAAGAAGTCTAACTTAGGGAATTTTTTTTCTTGGAACATTTAGAAACTCAAAGGCATGGAGTTCCAGCTTGCTAGATCACAGTGCTCCCGGCCTGCTATATCATGACAAATGTGCACCATTAACTATGGAATGTATCTGATTTTCCTTTTATACTCAGTGGTGGACACATTGAAGACATTATACAGCACTTCTCATACTCTCTGGAACTCTACACAAGCATGTTTTAGAGCAGCAGATGTGTGACATTCCAGGAAAAAAGTTATAAAACCTTTACAGGAAAATCACATCTGTCAGTCTCTCCTATCATTCTAACTCTGGTTCCACGGTCCGCTTCTCTTTCTGTACCAGAGAAATCAGCCTGGCATAAAAGCTGTCCCGGGAAATTGTGTCTCCTGGATTAGCTAGTTAAGCAAATTATGTAACTGCCATTAAAACCAAAATGTACCCAGCAGACATAATTTCACAAAAGAGGAGAGAAAACCACATTTGTAGAAAAGTCACAGCTGTTCAACTCTACATTTTGCACTTTTTTTCTTTTTGCATTAGAAAATGTTTCCTTTCCTTATGAACGGTGACAGTTACATTTCTAGTTAGCAGCTTTAGGACTTCTTAATACATTGCTAAGTGCTGCGGTAGCAGGGATTTGGTGTCTGCCAAGAAAAACTGGGCTAAATTCTTTCTGCTGCTACAAGGAGGAAAAACTTGGTTTACCTGCCCTGCAGGAGACAAATTGAGAAAAGATAGTGATAGGGTCTCCAGTCCCCGAAGCACAGCTATGCAGCCATCAGCTCCTCCAAACAGGGGCCCATGCCCTGTGATTTTGTTTGTTTTGACACAGGATTTCACTGTGTAGTTCAGGCTGGCCTTGAACTCACTATGTAGCCCAGGCTGGCCTCAGTGTCCTGAGTGCTGGGATTACAGGCATGTGCCACCATGCTCAGCTATTGTTCCCATTGTTAGGTTGACCCAAGAAGTACTTCTCTTCTTTCAGGTCTTATTTCCAGTGGCCATGGCGCCCAGAATCACCCTAAAGTCATGGGCATATAAACATGGTGGCCCACATTGTTTGGGCCAAAGCTCATCTCCCTGGGCTGTGAGGGCAGCACGGCCTTCTGAAGCTGGCCAACCTGCTGGACACCTGTGTGAAGGGCAGAAATGTTGAGAGAGTCCTTGTTCCTCTAAAGCAGGGAGCCTCAATGCCTTCTTAACCCACCCTGGATTATACATCCTTGCTAAATTGATGGGAGCATTTTGGATGAGAATTCAGAGTCTGGGCTCAGCCACCAGATGATCTAGATCTGAATTTCAGCCCTTTGTTGCGAGAATGCGTGACGGTGGGTGAGTTCCTCAACTTTATTAGCCAGGGTCTGCTCCTCTGTGAATTTAAGGAAACTTACTTCATTCTCACCACAGAGAAAGCTATCCATGCAGCCAAGCCTGCTGAGAGCTCAGCCCCGGTCAGGCAGTCTGAGGACTAAATACTAAGTATTTTGGTGGCATCCTGACGAGCTTTCCTTGGGTCTCTCTGGTGCTTGAAGATACTCCAGTTTACAATCTTGAAAGTGAATTTGCAGAGAACAGAAGTGCAGCACAGCAGGGTGAGGTCAGATGATCAAAACCTGGCCCGCCTAGACTCTGGGATTTCATCTGCTGTTGAGTCTGAGATTCCTACCTGTCTGTGTGGGGCAGACAGAAGAAAGGTGTGTATGTGTTGCTGAGCCAGAAGCACAGTGCTGACTGCCATCTGGTCTGCTGGGCTGGTGACAGGGCCCCAGGTGTGCTCCTAGGTGTGGATTGGTTTGAAGGGGGCTGTCCTGTCCTTCACCTCGAGTGGGTGCTCAGTGCTGAGCCCACAGGTGTTCCTGGCTGCTGGTGGGGCAGGAAGCATGCTGCTCATACTCTGATCAGCCCCACGGCCCAAGTGTGTGGGTGGGTATGCAATCCAACAGAAGAAAGGACCATGCCCTGCCTGCTGCCAATAATATTAGTGAATCCAAGATTTTCGCATCCAGAGATTGATGATAAGGATGACTGTACTTTGTTTCATTAACTAAATATCAACATTAGACATAAAATACATGATTTTGTAAGATACTGACATTAATGCTATCATTACAATTATGAACATTGTAGCCAATTAGTATTTTATAGTTTTTGTATCTATATTGGAAAAGATGATAACAAACTAGAAATCGATTATTTTTCCCTACAAAAAATTTTTTTCAACTGAAATACCCAACGGATTGAAAGTAATGATTAACCATTCTATTTACATATAGATTCGAATAAATTCCATAGATAGGGCTACTAGTCATAACAAACATATTTAAGGAATAAGAGCAGATTGGAAATGAGAGACACAATAAATTGAATAAACTATGAGGATCAGTGTATTGTAGTTAAAATTCTTGACAAATTGTCCTAGCTGTTACAGAAGATAGACCTCATTTCAAATAATCATACATTATACAGAATAAATGGAAGTGGTTTAGTGATGTGGGTGGATTTTTCCTAAAGGATGTTTCTGAGAAATATTAGGGGAAAATATTCAATTTAAGCTTATCTTTAAGTTTGAATTATCTGCGTGTTTGTAACTTGGTCTTCACCATGGTACAGTGTGCTCTCACACCTCGTGACTGGCACTGGCAGACTCTGTGGGCTGCTGGAATGTGATTAAAACCCATGGCAAATGGTGGAGCCTGATGCCACAGGAAGGAGTTATTTGGACACCCTGTGACCTGTGTATATGACCTTACAGTATTTTCCTGTGCCCATGAGAGGGAATCATACAATTATGAAGCACATCAGTCCGTTCTAATTACATGTCATGACTGAATTTTGAACAACTTTCTGATGATGGCTGTAATACATGGACAATGGAGTTGAAAATATAGAGAGAAGTATAATTTAAGCAAAAACAAATTAAAAGACAACTATTCAAATTCTAATGATAACCACAACTTTTTCTAGGCTAAAGCCAATGCTCCATATAATAATTCACTGTTGGGTCTACTGATGACAGATCTTAATTGATGAACATATACCTCCAGGATCAAGAAGGTGGGAAGCATTTCTCATTTCTCTGAGAGGTGACTGGGGCAGACTGAGTCACATACCATCTCCTCACTGGAAGTAAATGTGAAAGAAATTATGGACACAGAGGAACACTCTCAAGAATTACAGTGCATCAGGGATCAGCAAACTATGAATTTTCAGACAAAATGCGGCCAGCTGGCTGCTTTGTAAATGAAGTTTTACTTGAACGCAGCCTTCCTGGTTCATGCAAGTGCTGCCTCTGCTTGTTTTCAAGCTGCAAAGGCCGGCTGAGTGGCTGTGACAGAGGTCTACTGCTCCCCCTAATATTTCCCAGCTGGATCTTTATGGAGTTTGCCAATATATGGATAAGGAAAGACTGTAAAATTTTAAAAAAAAATTTCCATCCAATGATGCCGCAGGGACATATAGTAAAGAGGGAAAAGGTGTATCACACTTCAGTTCTCTTTCTACATCTGGAACCACCTTGGGTTTTAGATCTAACAGGCTTGTGCACAGTGCAGGCTGAGCCAGGGAGTTAAGCTAAACTATTTATTACATGCAGTGTTAAATTTATCCAGGAACAGCAGCTGTATTATTATTATTATGAAAATTGCTGAGTATTTTAATTGATTAGCAATTGAGTGGGACTCAGAGGTCTTACAACTATTCACAAATGATTCTCATTTGTTTGCACGATTAGAGATACCTCTATTGTATTTACCTGCCTTCTCTACCCACTGAGGGTCTTCCTGACACTTGGCATTAGGCACTGTTAGAAGGTGGCCCATGTCCAACGAGCTGAGTCCACCTGGGCTGAGTCTGGAAAAGGGGCACTGCGCCCCTGGAGAGGGGCTTCCCCAAAACACAGAGGCGGTGACAGCGTTTGACACAAGTGCTCAGGTGGGAGAGACATGAGGGCAAGCAGGAATACACGTCTTTCCTATCTGTACACCTCCAGCTCAGAGAAGGGCTTGACACCTCGTCAAGCTGTTTGAATATCCTTAGAGAAAACACCAATAATCTACCCCCCTTGACTGTCTAGTTTTAGTTCATTGTTAGGCAGAATATGGTTAGAAAAACAAGGTTACACTTTGATAAATAATGTGACCTTCTTGCATTTTTCAGCTCTGCATTGCTTGGGTGATATAGTTATCATAAGGAATATGTGGGTTTTGTTCTTAATAATGTTAGGAACTTAATACAGTAGATAAAAATAATTTTTTCCTCGATCTGAAGTGGATTCTGTAAGAAAAATGGATATATTTAAAAATGGATATATATTTTGAAATTGTGACTATCATTTGCTTTTCCTAAGGGAAAAAATATGTGTACATAACTGAATCTCTAATAGGTTCTTTGCTTTGAATAAAAGGTTACTTAGTTGGAAATAGCATAAATACATGATGGCATAAATATCGTGATAGCATAAATACACAAATGTAATGCAAGCTCTAATAGGTAACATGCAATCCAACCTATTAAAAGAATGCTATTGATTTAAAATTGAGTCCTAAACATGAAAAAAAATATAAATTTTATTTTATCATTCAGCTGGAAAGTATGGCTGACTCATTTAATTGGTTTTGAAATGTAGTTTAATATAAAATCTCTTCTGCACAACCAGGCAGCTCCCAACATTTTGATTGCAAAATGAAAGGCATTCACTTTGCTATCTTTAATTATCATTCATTTAGAGGACAGAGTGAAACACACTTTTTCAATTGGCGTTTTAGAACCGCGAATCAAAGGATAGAATGACAAATTAGCCAGTTAGAAAGGCAAGTAACAGCTAGCAAGTGAGGCTACAGCCTTTGTGAGTACTCCAGAAAAAGATGAAAGAGGAAGGGGTTGTCAGCCACACACACTTGATAAATGAAATACACACAGCTTCACAACATATGAACAAGTTAATATCACACTTAGAGACTTACTCGACATAGTAAGTGCCATATATGGGATCATCGATTTTTTCCCAGCCATATGGAAGCTCTGAAAAATAAAAAAGTTATTTCTTTCAGTAAGTAAAGAACAGCTATTGCAATTTTCTAATAAAAAGCAACAGAATTTAATGATTCATGGGTTGCAGAAATGGTCTATGAGAGCAGAATAAAGCATTCAGCGTTAGCACCAAATTTCAGACGCGTATTGTGGGAACCGTAAGAAGCAATGATTGAAAATTGGCAGTTAAAACACAGAGCTCTCTCTTCTGCAGACACGCTGCTGGGTCTAGCTGGGTCTACCCATGCCAAGCGGTAGGACGGCACAAATCACGCTCTTACCACTGAGTGCAACACGGAAGGCAAATCGGTTTCCAGAAAGTGCATACGGCTTTCTTATTTGTTTGTATTGTTAAAGGGGCATTTCAGGATAAAGATTGTATTTTCAAAACACATTTCCGAAGAGAGCAAATTATCTCTGATGACTGAGACAAAGGCATTATGAACTCCCAATTGACATCCTGCTATTTGAGAGCATCTCCTTGCTGTTCACAGCACATGGGTCAGAACGTGAAGGCTGGCAGTATGCTCTCTGGGCACAGTTTAAAAACGAAGTCTAAAATGCTACACATTACCTGACAAAATACCTCGTCTTTTCAAAGCTCCATTGTTAACTTTAATATACACGCACAGCAAAGATATCCACTGGACTGTAAGCGCTGTGGTAGTCAAAACCACACCATCTGAAAGCCAAATTTTGCCCTCAGCACTATTCTCTACATTCAGAGACTTCATAGCTGACTCAGGCAATGATGAAGACATATTTTTCTTGATAGAAAACTTCACAAGTATAATTTGAAAATTAAGATACACTGATATGCTTCAATAGTACATTTAACTGAGATGTAGACGTTTTATTGTTACAATAGCAATACATGCCACGATAGGCTGAGTACAGTAATAGAAATTTAGAATTACCCACAATCCTGCCATCCTGAGATAACCACTGTGAATCTAGTGGTGAATATCCATCCTATGAATTTCTATGTCTATACACATAACTTTCAAAGAAATTCCATGACAGGGTTACGGATGTGTATAGCCTAGTATTCTGACAAAATAGTGAAGGTGTCTTTGAATGTGAGTGAAGATTCCTGCACGATTTCACTTCAAGGACTGCACAGGAGCTGGACTTGCAGATCTGTGCAGTTCCAGATTTCTGCTCTGAACATTTGGGACTCCCTTGTTTTCACCTGTATGTGTCATTGTGGCAGATGCACCCAAACTTAAACTTTTTATTATTTCCCAATAATTTTAGCAATGGAAATTTCCCAGAAGCAGGATTTTGGGTTGAAGGCCATACACCCTTTCATGGTTTTGAGACACGTGGTCATATTGCCACCTTCTCATTCACTGGGGCGCCAGTGTGCGGTCTCCCTGGCAGTGTGCTAGGCATTGGGCTTCTCTCTACCATTAACTACACACCAACATTGCCTCATCTAAAACTTTAGGGACACATAGGTTTTGGAATTCAGATTCTGACTTGACACTTAACAACGCAATTGCCTTATCTTCTGTAGCTCGCTGGGCAAACCTGGGGAAGCACTTCATAATAAAACTCACCAGCATAACTGCATCAAACATAGTTCATACAAAGGGGAGACCTTAGTAAACTTATGACATGGGCTGCAGAGTGACTTGAGGAATCTTTCTTTCAGCATAATGATAAGAGCAAATCTGTGTTGGCTATGATGGGGTCTTGCTGGATTTTCAAGTCCTAATTCATTTTATTTTGACAACTCAAGGTTCAAAATTCCAGTACTGTGATTCCAGAAATCTTAAGCAATGAGAAACACTAATTATCACACTATAAACACCACTTTATGCATAAAGAGAATAACTACCTACGTGTTTTTCACCAAATCCAAGCTATTGGAGAATTTGGCCATTACAACCAATGCATTTGACAAAATCTATTGAGTCTTTTATAAGCTGCTAAAATGAAAAGAATATACAGAGAATAGCAACTGATGCTATGTTTATTATATGCCTGGCTTAATGCACGGACACATATAATAAGTTCAATATCATAAATACAACAGCATACAAATGACCACACTCAGTAACATAAGAAGTAAAAGTCTGACCTGTAATGTATGGATATAATCCTAATCTTTTCCATTGCCATATAGAATCATTTTATGATCAAATTTTTTTGGGGGGCTGGTTCTTTTCGAGACAGATTCTGGTTATATAATTCAGGCTGGACTTGAACTCACTACATAGCCCAGGCTGGCTTCAAACCTGTGGCAATCTTTCTGCCTCAGCCTCCCAAGGGATAGGATTAGAAGCATGGGCCACCTCACCTGGCTTGTTCAAAACTATCTTTTATGATAGAAATTGTTCTTTCATTTATTCCTTGCTTTGACTCTTTAGGGTGGGCATTAATTACTAATTCTATGCAATACAACCCAGAGATTGATTATCTCTGTCAGATTCACAATGCCATAGGTCCTGGGAACAATTTATAATGCACTTTAGGGGAAATCTTTTTTGGTTTTCACAAGACATATTATATTTTGTTTGTTTTCTTGCTTGCTTCATATTTCCAAAGTAAAATTATAATTCAAGATGAAACAAAGTTGCACGTTATAAATCACATGAACTTCGTGATCAACTGCCAATGGTCCTTGACTCTCACCTGAAGACAAAATAACGCACTATAGCTCTAGTTTTCTATTACAAAAAGCTGTTGTTTGTTTAAAGATTTTCAGATGTTACAGAAATCACCCACAGATACATGCATCACTTCATTTGTAAGTTTCACAGGATAGATGTAAAAATATACAAGCAAGATTTAGAAAGTTAAATACATATATGTGTGTGCATGTGTGTGTGTGGATATAAGTGTGTAAGTATTGGTGTACCTGCATATGTGTTTTTATTACTCTGAAGCATATTTTCCTTTTATAAAATCACAAAATAAGCCTAGAAGTTTACCTTTGACTAATATATAAAAACATAAATATATATATATTAATAGGGTAGGCACATGGTATTTCAATATGTGTATACTTTCTGCCATGTTTAGATCAATTTAAATATCTCTCTCCTTAGTTACCATTTTTTATGGTGAGAGCTTGCAAAGTCCCTTCTTCTAGGCTTTCAAAATGTATGGAACATAATTATTATCTGTAGTTACTCTACTGTGCAGTAGCATACCTGAATTTCTTACGTTGTCTAACTGTAATTTATAACCGCTGGTTGAGATACTTTACATATTTACCAAAAATGAAGATCACACTATTCATGTTTTTTCATTATTTGTAAAAGGGATAAAATGAAAGTTTTAAGATGATTTACTTCAGAGTACATATCTTCTTCTGGATGATGAAAAGTTAAAGATTATCTTTTGCTGAGAAAAATAAGTTACTTGAACTTCAATTTGCTTTAAAACTCCTACATCTTCTTCTCTAAATTAGGCTAACAAATGAGAAAAAGAACTTCCAATTTTGTACTATTTGCCCAATCAGGCAAGTGTGACGACTGGAGGTTTGGGTCCTGGGTTATTTAGAATACTGTATTCAATAGTGCTCGAGGAATCTGCAGGTGATTAAGGTCACACTGATAAAAGAATAAGATACACTGCACAACAGGGGAAAACAAACACTGGAGATCAGCAAGGTTAATACTGCATTAAGAACTGTTTTAATTGAGATTTTCTTCGGGCCATGGAACCATGGAGGAGACTCAGTAATTAGCTACTTGTACCCTGAAAAAGTTTGTGCTAATGTCTAGATTAATTTGCAGTCATTCATTTGAGCTTTGTAAAACTGGAATAGAATCAAATCAATCCACCAGGTTCTTTTTACTAAATTACTTTTTCCAAATAGTTATTATTATTATTGGTCCATTTTAATTTCAGAAAACAGATCTGTAGGGTAGAGCACGAAAAAGTGCCATTTGGGCTACCAGCAGTAAATTTGTAGAAATCTATGGACAACATTTGTCATAGAAGCGGAGCTGTAAGAAACCTAGAATCTAATTTATCGCTGAGTGTTTCAAAAAGACCCCTTTGTCCATCTTGTGTTGTCCATCTCTTTCACTCAGTTCTTGGCTACTCTGTACAGCCTTCCTTCTCATCTGCTAGTTGGCTATTTCTGCTGGTTTGTCTTGTTTATTAAAATTAAAAAAATTTTAGTAGTTCCTGTTTGCATGCAGTACATGGTTATATTCACTGCAGGAAATTGGTACCTGTACATAATGTATCTCACTCCTTATGTTCCCCTGTCCTCCACTAACCTTTTATTCTCCTGGCATCTGATTCATTTAGAAAGCCTCATAAACTTAATTATCATGTATACAGATTAACAGCCAGACTAATAGGCCAAAATAGAAAACACATTAAGATAATTATACTGTCAAAGTAGCTTGCCCATGCTGGATTACAGCAACTTTTATTTCTCTTTCTTTTTTTCTATTATCTATCTTTTATTTCTCATTTTATTTATATATCGAGTCTGATTTATCTCACTTAACATTTTGGCCTCAAGGTGCTTCCATTTTCTACAAATGACTCAAGTTTATCTTGCAAAGACAGCCAGTGTGACAGCTGCCTCGGGTCACTGATCCATCTAGATTGTTCAGCGAGGGCAGAGTCTAACCTGTGAATCTAGGGCCCGCCCAGTCAGCCCAAGAGGTACGAGAGCAAAGAACCACACATGTATTGATTATAAATATATGCAAATCACTTTTAAAATAATAAACACTTCAGCAACCTTGAAATAGACATTCCTCACTCTTCTATTTGGTCTAATGTTTTAAAAACAACATCTATAATAATAGATGATCCATAGTTAACATCATTAAGAAAATAACAATAGTCTGATATCATGTAAAGAAAGGACAGGCTTCCCCTCTATAATATACTTATGAAAAATAAATAACTTCATTTTGATCATAAGAAATCATGTGACCATCTCAAATGGAGGGGTTCTGCGTAAAGTAAAGGGCCAACACTCTTCCAAAGTGTCAAAGTCATTCAAAAGAAAGATAGATGGAGGCACTGTTAGAGTGCCCATCAGGGAGATGGGATGTGCAAATGCCCGTGGACAGCAGACCAGGTCCGCAACCAGGAAAAGAACAACAGGTAAAGTGTAAAGAAGCTTTTTAGTTTAGTTACAGTCTACGTGAATATCAACATCCTATTTCAATAACTGTAGCTGTGAAAGATAGTATTACAGGAAGTTATGCAAAATGCATGTTGAAACACTTTGTTCTACTTCTGCAACTTTTTGGAAATACAAAGTAATCTGGAAAGCGCTGAAAAGCCATCTCACATTACCAATGTGACGGTCCCTCACACCTCTCAGTGTGCAGCCAGTCACACGGGGCAGATTTGGACAGTCTTGACTTTTCAAACAGAATGAGCATGTAGGAGTTTTTCATTTATTCTCTCTTTATATTGCTTTGGTTGTTTTAATAGCTATTTCCAAGACAGTGACTTGATTTTACTGTTTTCCATTGTGTTATCTTCCCACTCATCGGGGGTAAAAAAACCAGGTGACTACAATACTCTTATTTAAGTTCTGCTGCATTGAATACTCTACAAGACACAGGCCTTGTCTCAGGGGTGTGGAACCCGCACTCCTAGCTCCTTCCTTTCCCAGAATCGAAGCTCCTTCCTTCCCTGCCAGGCAGTCTTGTAAGATGAGCTCCATGCGCTATGTAATGTTACGTTATATTACACTAATTCACAGGAAGCTGTGCGCAGATCCACTCCTTGGTGTAGCCTGCAGCACCGACAAGTGTTCAGGAGTCGTGAGGAGTACTAAGATATTGCAGGTGGGGACCCGAGTGGGCGACCTTTCCTTCAACTCTTTATTACTTTAGCTTTCATTTCTGGTTCTTGTTCTCTCTGTGCTTCTTCATTTTTAAATGGAAGTTCTTGTTAGATTGTGTTTTGTGAGATGGTAACATTACAACAAAAAACAAGAAACACAGTATGTCTCCCTAGGTTAAACAAACTAGTCTGCAGTATATACCACATGGAAAGTAATATTTAATCTTCACATTCAAGTGTTTCAGATTCCTACTATATGCTCAGTATATCAATTGAGATTGATAGTGACATTTTCCCTGCAATTACATACAATTTTTGCATAATTATAAGTGTCTATCCTGAATATATTCTTGTTTTAACAAAATCCATGCATTATTGATAAGCTAGCCCCAGGCTGTGCCACTAAATGGAAGTTGAAAGAAAAAGCTCCTTTCAGACCATTATCCTACTCGGTCAGGAAAACAAAGCAAAACCAAAGAGCAAACCAAAAATCCAAACGTGAAAACAGAAAGTGCCTTTTCCTTTAGGCCCGCCCCCTTTCCTCAGACACAGTCTATGTGGAACAGCACACACCCAGTCAGTACTGTGGGATCACAGATTGTGAAGTCTTCATTCGAAAGTGCTGGATGTCAGTGTGAATTTTGTTTTAGGCAGAGAGATCTAGCTAAAACATATTTTATAGTGATGACACTGATCACGTGCATTAAACCTGAGCATTTAATTACTATGAGATTATAGAAAATTTAATAAAACATTGACCATGACCATGGATTTAGTTTTGATTAAAAATACAGTTGCACAGAAAATTTCAAGTATAACCCTGCTTGGCATGATGATGTTTTGGTCAGTGACAGGCATACAGACAACGATGGCTCCATAAGATTACACTGCCTGGTGACATCGAATCCATTTGCACTCTTGTGAGCACATTTTGCACTGGCCACACACTGATGAAATTGCCTAATGGGGCACCTATCAGAACTTATGCCTGTCAGGAAACAACGCATAACTGTAAACTTGTATCTTAACAGATCTTACTGCATTGGAATAGAAAACGTACATGATTTCCTTGGCAGACACTGATGCATAAAGAAATAGTATACTCAGGGATGTTTTGAACGTTCAGAGGTCCTTTTATATCCGGAAAGCTGTTGGATATAGATGTGAACTTTTGAAATACTAAGTTAAATACGGCAGATCTGTCTGAAGTGGTAGCTAGAAAGCATGGCACAAAAAAGAATATTATCTGTAAAGACTTAAGGTTCATATTTGGCTTTAGTTTGCCTGCTCCATTAGGAGGTCAAAAGTGATAAACCAGGAGGTGTTTCTGTCTCTGTTTCTGAAACTCTGATGACACAGCTGGCTAGAAAGAAAGATTTGGGAAGCAAGGGTATGCTGAGGACTTTGAAATGTATAATTTGTTTCCTTGTACCTTCTTGAAATCTGTCTTAACCCCTCCATAGACTATTTGTCATTATCATTCACTTAAAAATACTTAATGAGACATTCTGGATTCCTATAGCATAAAGGCTGACATCTAATTTTTGTCTCTCTCTACTTGCCCTTTAAAACTCTGACTATCCAGCAAGAAGGCTAAGAGGCCACATACAACCTCTACCTGCACCATAATTAGGAGAAATAAAATTCTAAGAGCTTCAGAAATGACAGGTGAGCAGGAACAGAAATGGGCCAACTCCAAAGAGTCACGCTGGTGTCAGGAGCGGAGACCACAGAAATGCCGAAGGGACCAAGAGCCTGGGCATGGAGGGAGGCGGGGAGACAGACAACGGCACTTTGGTGCATGTAGGTTACTATCTGGTGTGGAAATCTAATGGTGACATCTTTGTGGACCGAACTCTGGGAAACTGAAAGGGCCTTGGCAGTCGCGCAAAACGGGAGACAGAAGTCCCAGGAGGCTCTGCCTCGTAAGTGGGGGTGATATCGGGGAGCCGATGGTACTTGAGGACTTGGTGGTGAAGACAGAGGAGCATGAGGTAGAAATTAAGTATCTGCAGATACAAAGGACAACCACAAGGGCCTAAGACCTCCGCTTTTCTCTCCAGCCAGTGCTACCGTCTACAAGGGAACTGCACTTCACTCAAACAACAGGAAAGGGTGCTCACGAACAAAAAACTAGGTGGTGACCCACCAAGGTCTTGCTCACGTGAACTGTTGATGCTGGTCTAGGAAAAAAAGGCTTTGCAGAAGGGACTGAAAATAGCAGACCAAATCATACGAATTCAGTGTGGGAAGAAATCAGAAAACAAGAGTCTGAAAAGTACAGACAATGAAAGTTTGCTTTACTCCATCAAGAGAAGACAAAACTAAAACTAAAAGCACAAACAAGAAAATATAATAAGAGCTGTAATTCCATAACAGATATTAATAAATATAAATCAGATATGTAAAAGCTCTGAGGTGAATTAAAGGGCAGATAGGAGAATGGATCAAAATGATGAAAAATAATTTTTAAACTCACTAAAAAGTGACTAAAAGAGAATTGATCAAATACAAAATATAAAAGGTCTATTGATGAAAGACCATTATAATAGTCAAGAGAACACAAATAAAATGAACAAAAATGTAAAAAGAATCAGAGAGAAGTCATCAATTCAGAATGCAAAGAGAATCCAGTGTATGTATCATAGGAATAGAAAAAGAGGAGGAGGAAGAGGAGGAGAAAGAAAACATAGTTAACACTTAAAACTTTGATCCAAGAAAAATCCCCAAAAACAAAAATCTGTATCTACATATTAAACTATTCTCCACGTGCCTGGGAAATTTGTCCCAAAACAATCATTTATTTCCCAATATATATTAATAAACTATTAGGCATTAAAACATAGAGAAAGTGGCTAAAAATTAAGTTGTATAAAATGGAAAAAGAACTAAGTTCACCCTGAATCTTAGGAATAAGTTATACATTTAGACTGGTGAAAGAACATTTTAAAATTCAAGGAAAAAAGTATAAGCCAAAGATTTTATATATAGCCAAACTGTCCTTCAGTTCTCTCCCTCCTTCTCTCCTCTGTAGCACACACACACACACACACACACACACACACACACACACTCACACACACACACACCACACACACACACACACTCACACTCACACACACACTCACACTCACACACGCACTGGCACAGTTTGCACGTCCTTTCCTGGATATCTACTGAATTAAACCAAACCACTTCAACCAGAAGATAACATGAGGAAAGAACTAATGATAATCATTCAACATATTTAGTTGTGTAACTAAAGTTTCAAATAAAGGTTGGAACAATGGTAGACAAATAATATGTAAATCCCATCTGTTCAGATGATGCCAAAATAAGAGAATACACAAGCGATACACAAGGGAAGAGTGACGGAGCACAGATAGAGCTCCCTGGTAAAGCATTTGCCCCACATGTGCAAGGCCCTGGGTTCAAAGCCCGGTACTCCAGGGGAAAAAAAAGACAAAAGATACATGACAGTGCTGTGTTAGCCAGGCACAGTGACGCACACCTGTGTGTCCCAGGCCTTGGGATGCTGAGGCCAGAGGATTGTGAGTGTGAGCCTTTCTAATACTGTCTCCCTCAGCAACTGAGACCCTGTCTGAAAATAAAAAATAATAAAGGGCTGGGAATGCAGCTCAGTGTAAAGGTCCTAGACTCAAGCCCCAATCCTGCAAAAGCAACCAGCAAGCAAACAAACAAACATAGCAGAATGGTAGTGAGCTCACCGATTGGGTTTCAGATAGCGGCGGGCGTCACAGAATATCAGTTAAAGCGAGAACTGGCTAAGGACCTTATAAAAGACATTTAATACAAAACCAAAGGTTATAAAAAAACTGTTCTAAATAGCAAAAGAAATGAGAAAGAATAAAGAAAATCTGTACCACATAGAGAATCATTCGATGACTGTTTTTAGCCTTAGTTTTGTCTTCTTTTAATGGAATAAAGCAAACTATAACATGCTCAAAAATATAAAATATGATAATCAGAACTAAACATAGAAATGAACGTACTTTATCTCTCTTCTTAAGATTTTCTAATTGACTTATAAATAAAAATGCTGCTCCATGCTATAAAAAAATACATATTTAAATAAAATGATTCAGAAAGTGTAAAAATAAAAGTTTGGGTAAAGATATGCCAGACACAACAAACAGAAAAAACTTAGAAACAGGGTCACGACCTCATTATCAGGCTGAAAGAGTCAAGTCAAAGTGTGAAACGCTACAAAGAACCCCCAGCAAAGTCACAGCCTTCACAGATACTGTGAAGACACAGTGGTTATCGGTGTCCGTGTGCCAAGGAGAACAAGCCACCTTCCCGAAACGGTTACCATAGGAGGAACAGCAAGAAATGCGCCGAGAAACTCTTCCCCTCAGTTGGACACCGATGAACCTGAGCAGGCTGCCGATGCAGACGAACCGCACAGTGTCAGGAATCAGGCAGGTCTTCTGGTCTTAGATCTTCCCTTCCTTCCTCTGTCTCCCTCCAGTTCTGTACCATGATAACAGGAAACACGTACCATTCTCAAGCATGCACGGTACATACTCCAACATGGTCTACATGTTAGCGATATACCTCGGGGTGCACTAAATAAATTAATACAAGTGGTGATCACTGACTCCAATACAGGAAAATCAGACATTAATATCAAAATTATAATCACCCCCACCTGTCTGCATAGATTCTCCTTGGTCTCTGGGGATGGGTGGGGCTGTCCTTGTGCACGAGAACGGGCAGAACCTTTTGGAAATAGGGAATTAGGATGGATTGCCAGAAGGTAGTGACAGAATTCCTCTGTGGCCTGCTCAAGACAGGAATTATCAAAACTAAAGAATTGTGAGGTGATGCTGCAAGGCAAGCTGAGGTCGCAGATTCTCCCAGTGTGATGAGAGTAAAAATGTCACATGGGAAAGCTGTAGCAGACAAGGAAAGTGGTAATCAGGAGAGATTTTATAGGGTTATGTGTATGAAAAGATGAGAATGAAAGCAAATTCCCAAATAAAAAGCCGTAAAAGGAACACAGCACAGTGCACTGTCCCCTAACCAGTCACCCGGCTGCGCTACACATGGGAAATTTCCTCCCCTAACTGTAATTATGGGAAGAGAGTGGATGTCATGGACTCTCACCATGAAACGCTGTGTGTGTAGCACATTTGTTAATTAGGTTTCAGCACCCCACAGTGTACAATGAGCCTCAAAACATCATGTTGCACATGATAAAAAGATACCATGTTATATGTAATTTTGATAAAAAGCTATTAAAAGCTGGGCATAGTGGCACACATCTGTAATATCAACACTTGGGAGGTTGAGGCAGGAGGATTGCTGTGAGTGCGAAGCCAACCTGGCCTACATAAGGAGTTTGAAGCCAGCCTGGGCTACCTAGAGAGACCATGTCTCAAAAAACCAAACAAAACAAATGAAAAGCTATGAATACAAGGATATAGAAATAGGTGACACGATGAATAAAAGCAAAAATTAATATGGTAGAAAATAGAAAGTACGCTAATTGTTTCTTTTTTAAAAGTCAGCAACACAAAGAGTAAGGATAAAAAGTCAGATATGTAGCAAGGCAGAAGCACGGGAGGATCACGACCATCAAGTACTAATTGAATAATTTGCACTAACTTATGCTAACAAAATTAAAACCCTAAATGAAATGAATAATCACTAGAGGGGAAAAATTGAAGGAGGTTTTCCCTAGTGAAGAGAGAAAGTTTAAAGAGCTTAAAGAGATGATTTGCCACAGTCACTCCAAATGGAAAAGAAAGAAACCAATATGAGTATCAGGGCTAAATTCCTTTATAACTTGGGAATACGGAAGGACGTTCTTATCATGACTCCAGTGTGATGAATATGACCGCATGAAAGCAGAAAGAAATCTCTTGGATGGCTCAGCATAGCATAAAGAACTTCAAAAGACAAATGATAAACATGGATAAAGTATTTATGGCACATCAAACCTTCAGGTAGGTATATATTAGTGATAAGTGACTACTCCTAAAAAATAACTCTCAAGTGGAAGGAGAAAACCCCACTGAAGCTCGCAGGAAATGTGTGCAAGCCTGTGTGTGTGGGATGGGAGGCCGGAAAAGGCAAAACTCTGTCTCAGTTCTCCTCCTCCTCTCCCAACGCACGGCTGCTCCCAGCAGATGCTGCTGGCAACCCAGCTCTGAGTGGCACTCCCTGCGTGGAGGCTGCCTGCGACCTCCCCAAGGGGCACAGCCTCCAAGACTGAGCCCCTGACTTCCCGGCTCGGGTCGCTGCAGACAGGTTATGTTTCCACCTGTGCCTTGAGCTGGGTTGTCAACTTGGTTCCCAAGCTTCCGCCTCAGGTTTGATACATCTGCTAGAGCAGCTTGCAGAGCTCAGGGAAATCCTGACATGACCAGGTCATCACAAAGGACATTCCAAAGGCACACAGCAGGCCGCACCAAGGGCGAGTGAGGCCTGCGGGGAAGGCCCGGCCACCCTCCGGAACGTTACTGCTTGACTCTCGGAAGCTCTCCGAAGTCTGTTGTTTGGGATTTCATGAAGGTTGCATTGTCTGGCAAGACTGAAGATTTAGCTCAGTGGTATAAGTGCCTGCCTTGCAAGCATGTGGTCATGAGTTTAAAAAAAAAAAAAAAAAAAAAAAAAAGAGACTGAAACAGGAACAACTATGATTGTTCAATGTGATTGGACAAAGAGTCTGACCCAGGGGTCACAGGCCCAGAGAGGAAACCCAGCAACGCCTTTTGCACAAATATGCAGCAGACTTCTTTTGAAATGGAGGCCAAAAGGCACTTTCAGATAAGGAAATCAGAGGATTTCTTGACTTCTAAAACAGAAAGGTGAAGAAGCCTAGAATACAAGACCTGCCTTGGAAAGAGAGATGCTGGCTGCCATGGCTGGTCCACGGGGGGAGTCAGGACCCCAGCTGACTTACAGCACCATCTCACAGTCTGGCATAGACAGCTGTGCAAAGCAGATGCTCATGATCCTTCAACATGACAAGATGCCCAAGCTCCTTCCGCATGGGAGAAATGTGAATGAACACTGCCCCAAGACACTCACATGGATTGGATTCACCAAAATTCACATGCTTGACAAGACTGGGGGACACTGCACCCCTCAGTCATTGCTGGTGGGTGGAAAATGGGGAGCCAGCTCCAGGGAGCGGGACCTGCCAGCAGCTACCACAGCACACAGGTGTCGGCCTCTCACTCAACAACTCTTTTCTGGGAACTTTCTCTCAAGTTCTGTTCAACAATGTGAAAGGGCCATGTACATGGGCATCCACGCAGCTTTGTTTTATAGCCAACCAGAGAGAAAACCTCAGCGCTCCATCAGAGCTGACAGGTTGAGCAAACTTGCTCTGTGCTGTACGGTGTGGCTGTGAGGTTTCGCAGGAAACCCTCTAGGTGCTCATGTCCGGTTACGAGTGGGAACACGCTCAGCAACACACTCAGTGCTCATGTTTTGAAAAAAGGGGGAAAAACGGAAAGGGAAGGCAAGCAGAAGCTGAAAACCTGCTAAACAAAGAGGCGGTATGAACAGCAGAGGGGAAGGGACAGGAAAGAGAAAACCCCTCGGCCACCCTCCTGCTGCACTGCACGTGGGCTCATGCTCTGTTATTAGAAAAAAATCATTAAATAAAAAGACAAGAAAGCAGCCTGCAATTGAGTACAAACAGAAGCCAAAGAGCCTAATGGTCATAAAACTGCTGATCACTCAAAAAGTTAAGTCAATAGTTGAAGAAATGAAAGATTCTAAAACTAGAATTTCACTGTACCCAGAAGGCAAAAGCATTGAAAACGTGTGAGACTCAAGAAAGGAATAATCCTGCTCAGAATGCTGTGTAATTTGTTATGCTTTCTTAGGTGTGTTGGGATACCATTTTTTGGAGTTTGGAGTTACTTTTTCCTAATTTTTTAAAATTTAAGTTTGTTGGTACCTTTTAGTTACAGATAATGATCACATTCATCTTAGAGAATTGGTACCTGTTCATGACACATTTTGATGCTTCTTTTTTCCCCACTTCCCTCTCCTCCCCTCAATCCCTCTTTTCCTCCTTATTTACAAAAGATTTGTTTCCATTTTTTATTTCTTTTCTTTTTTCTTTTCTCTTCCTTCCTTTCTTCTTTCTTCCTATCAAATGCCTCTTCCCATTTGAACATTTTTTCCTGTTTCACAGTACCTATTATACATGTTGCTCCTTGTTTGTACTTTTATATTCTAACAAAAACAATGTGGTATTTACACGTGTGTGTCTGATTTGTTTCACTTAAGTATGTGATCTCAGAGTGCATCCATTTACCTAGAAACATCTCGAGTTTACTCTTCTTTATGGCTAAGCAGTATTCCACTGTATAAAGAAAACATCAATTTATCCATTCTAAGATAAAGCCTACAGCCCCACCAACAGTGGAGAAGAGTTCCTGTCCCCCCACAGCCCTGCCAGCGTCTGTTATTGGTTGACTTTTTATAATAGTCATTCTTTCTGGAGTTAGATGAAATCTCAGTGTTTTTATTTGCATCTCTCAAATGACCAGTGACGTTGAACATTTTTTCATATGTTTATTGACATTCGTATTTCTTCATCTGGGACAAAAATCACACGATTATTTCAATAGACACAGAAAAAGCATGTGATAAAGTCCAACACCCATTCATGATAAAAAAAAAAGCCCTACAGAAAACTGGAATAAAGGATCTTTAGCTTGATCTGATGAAACCATGTATGAAAAACCAACAGCCAACATCAAATTAAATGGTAAAAAATTGAAAGCTTTTATTCTAAAATCAGGAATAAAACAAAGCTATCCACTGTCACTGCTCCTATTCAATATAGTTTTGGAAACACTAGCCAGAGCAATTAGACAAGAGAAAGAAAAGGAATAAAAGTAGGAAAAGAAGAAGTTAGATCATCATTATTTGCAGATGACATGATGCTCTACATAGAAAATCCCAGGAATTCCACCCAAAGAATTGTAGATTTAATAATCATATTCAGTTATATAGGTGGATACAAAGTCAACACTCAAAAATTAATACAAAAATAACAAATTAGTATACAAATAAAAAACTCATTGAATGAGAAATTAGGGAAACATCTTTCACAATAGCATCCAAACAAATGGAACATTTAGGAATCAATCTAATGAAGTAAGTGAAAGACCTTGACATTAAAAAATACAGTACTCTGAAAAAGCAGATCAAAGAGGATATCAGAAAATGGAAAGATATCCCTTGTTTTTGGGTAGGAAGAACTAATATGAAAAAGGCCATACTTCCAAAATTTTTATAAAGACAATTCAATCCCAATAAAAACACCATCAGCCTACCTCACAGAACTGGAAAAAGCAATCCTAAAATTCATTTGGATCCAGAAGATACCTAGAATAGCCAAAGTAATTCTGGGCAATAAAGGCAAGACAGAGGGTCTTCACAATACCTGACTTGAAATAATACTACAAAGCTACTGTCATAAAAACAACATAGTACTGGTGAAAAACTAAACCAAACCCAAACCAAAAACAGACCTAAGGATCAATGGAATAGATTAGAAGATGCAGAAACAACTCCAGACACACTCAGCCACCTTATCTTTGACAAAGGGGCCAAATATGTTCACTGGAAGAAAATCTCTTTAATACATGGTGCTGGAAAAACTGATTTTTTATACACTGTAGATTAAACTAGACCCACTCTCTCACCATGCACTAAACTAAAATCAAAATGCATCAAAAATCTAAACATTAAAGCAGAAACACTAAATCTGCTGAAAGACAGACTAGGTAAAACTCTTGAAGACATAGGTATAGGCCAAGACTTTATGAACACAATTTTGATTTCATAAGAAATATCACAAAGCATCAACAACTCAGATGTCAGTATTAAAAAGATTTTGCACAGCAAAAACAAAACCACCAAAGAGTGAAGTGACAGCTGTTTGCCAGGTGTTCCTCAAAGGACTAATATTTAGAATATATCAATAATCAAAAAAAATTAAGACCCCTCCCCCCAATTTAAAAACCAAATCCAAAAATGGGCATCTGAAATGAATAGACGCTTTTTGTTAATTCTTATGCTTTCTGCACGGTAAAACCTGGTGGGTCTGCAGCTTAGAATTCTCATGGAAAAGATGAAGATAAACCTTCAAGAACAGGAGGTGGGAAAACACTAATTCGGCCAGGGTAGGGTTGGCCACAGACCTCCGGAGAGGGAGGAGGACCGTCCTCCTAGTGATCCCAATCCTCTGGCTCATGGCTGCCCCAGGGTAGATACCACAGGCTGGGGTGAGAACCTCTGAGCACCACGGGGACTAAGGAGGGGGCTGCATTCAGGCTGCACAGGTGCTGTTCCAGGCCAACAGAACAGAATCTCAGGACTACCTACTGCAGACCCTGGGCAAGCAGTTAGGGAGAACAAGTCACCCCGGAAGGGGACCCCCCAAGGCCTGGGGACTGGAAAAGGTTCTTGGGCAGGGAACCTCCATCAGTGAGCTGCTGTCCTTGTGCTGGACCAGGGATGCAATGCTGGCTTCAGGCTGGAAGGTCTTGTTTACAGCTAAAGTAGTAGGTGAATCTTGTCTGAGAGGCTTGTAAGAGTGGAGGCCTGCGGAAGACATCAGGTCCAGAGGAGGGTGCTGGATGCTACTGTAACCTTGTTCTCCTGAGAGTCAGACTGTTCTATAGGCTACTAAGCAGATACAGCATCTGAGAGTGAGAAGGTCAGAGGGATGCACAACTAAGCACTATGTAGTTGTCTTGGTTATTTTTCTTTCGTTGCTGGGACAAAATACCCAACACCCGAAATGGAGAGAAAGGTTTATTTAGCACACTGTTTGTGGAAGTTTTAATCCATAGTCAGCTGGCTTCAAGGGAGGGATGGCGTGGCACTGGGGTAATATTTCAAGGCAGCAACCAGCAAAAGCAGCCAGAGCAAAAAGAGGGAAGAGCAAGCCTCTTTCCCTCTCTTATGTTGTGCACAGGGTAATATATCCTGGTCCTATCCCCGCTGCTGGCAAGAGTAGCACTCCCCAAATCCCCCTGCCCTCCTCTTGCACAGAATGAGGATATTTACAAACTAAGGATCCCGGCTCTCTGCTGAGTCTCTTAGTTCAGCTTCTAAACTTCTCACAAGGTATCAACCATAATAATAGTTCCCTGGGATCATGTCTAAAGTTTAACCCTTGACTTTAGTGAAAACTGACAAATAATGCCAGATATTTAGTCAGTATTTTTTAGTGAATCAAGGTGAAAACATGAGTAGGTTTTTTTCTTGCTTGAATTTTCTACTTTGCCTAATGAAACAAAGGATCTCAAGGCTTAGGAAAAGCAGCCAGGGGAAATGGCCATATTTTTCAGTACTATTGCTGGCAATTGTGACTGCTCTTATTATTATGTTGTGCTTTTGTTTGTTTGTTTTTGGTGTGACCCCAAAATGACTGACTTTCCATAGGCTATTCTATGGTTTTCCAGGTCAAAGGACTCCAGGTACATTAGTCAAAGTGAAATTCGCAAACCATCACTGATGGGATTACTTAACATGTCTCTGATGAGTCTGTGCAAACTTCTTTTTGTGCTCAGAATATATCTGTAATTTTTTATGCAATACATGAACACCTTGCACATTAACAGAGTGTCATGTGAGGTTTCAATACATGCATGTATTGTGTAATAGTCATTCAAATCAGGGTGAGCGTGGTTCTCAAAATTCATCATTTCTTTTAGCAGAAACATTAAAAATTACTGCTGTTGTGAAAAATAAGTTGTATGTTATCAATATCTGTAGCCACTTACTGCAACCCTATAACTTTATGTCTCCTCATTAACCATAGCTCAGTATTTGTTAATCAACCTGTCCTATGCTTCCTCCACCTTACTTCCAGAGTCTCTGGTAATTGACCTTCTCCTCTCAACTTTTTTGTGATCAACTTTTTAAAATCTAACAAAAAAATTTATTGATAGTGCATTTCAAGCTACTAACTGTGGGGGGCTCTGAGAGCACTGTAACGACTCACAGCATCCACAGGTTGGATGGCTTCCGGCAGAGCCAACCACTTAACAAATAATTAACAAATAATTAACAAATAATTTCACTAACTATTAATGAGTTATAATTTATGATACATGCCATGGTCACCAGTACATGCATCTTGTACTCTAAACCCTGAGGTAATTTTCAAAGAGCTTAGACTTGCAGGCATAGACTTCATGGGTGTAATTCATCATGATTGATTTAAATACTCTTAATGTAATAAGTCAGCAACACATTTGTCAATTGGATATTCTGGGGTGAATTCATACAGTGGAATTCAACACAATGGATATAATTTTTCTAGTCAGTCAGCCTTCTTAAATGTAATGAATTGAATATATACAAGAAAATCTTATTGTTTAAAATCTCTGAGGACAGCCAAACATCAAAAATCAGTACATTGAGGATTTGGAAAAATAAAATTTAAAACTTACCTTTGTTTCTATTAGATGAACCAAATTCTACTTAGGAATATGCTGTAATTGCATTTGGTATTTAATATGCAGCCTCAGAGTGCTGTTAAATTAAAACACCACTTACAGTAGTGAAATGACTCAGACAGAGCACAAACCTAGGGCTGCTGGCTAAAATTTGCAGAGAAGATTAGCAAAATCTCTGATGGTGCTGTCTGAAGTATCTTCTACAACATGGGACAGAAGCAGCCTCGTGACCACGTTCCTGGCCACTAAGTGGCAATAACAACATTGCTTTGGCCATGAAACTCATCCTGAGAGACTGACAGGCTTCAGAGATAAGTGAGCTGGTCAGTGGTCAAATTGGGGTGATGTGGGAATTGTCACGGGTTTCCTACTTTGTCTGATCTACCGAGGTCTGTGGTTTTCTGTCACAACAAAGACGTAATCCACATCCATTTCTGAAAAGGATGGCTGAAAAGAGAAAATCAATAAAGCACTAACAGTCTCCATCCTTTGGGTAGTGACAGGAAGAGAGGAAAGTGTCATGGTTTCCGGCGGTGGACCGCTCTGCTGCGCTAACAGAACCAGAACCACCACCTTGACTCAGCTCACAGTGCTGCATGAGCAGCTGCTGCCGGTGCAGATAACGTATGATTTTCAGCTGTCCCCATCACACAGACAGATCACACACACAGTGGTGAAGTAATGCGAGTTGAGAGATGAGAAAGGGAAATGCTTTTTCCATGGCATAGACAGAGGAGGTGGACTTTTCAAGGTGCAAAGGTAAGAAGCAGAGTTCTGATTCTCTCCTTGGCATTAATCTAAGGCACTGTGTTATCCATTAACACTTAATGACAGTAACGTCCACATCCAACAATAAACTGTGTTCATAAACAGCCAGATACATGTGTGGGTGGTTCTTCAAGTGTTCTTTACCAAAATGATTTCCTCTCCTGCTCAGTTTTGCTGGATCCCTCCACAGAGACACTAGAATCCTGCTTGTCTCTGGTGGGCATGCAGTGTGGTGGGAGGACTCCAAATGACATTCAGCCTCTTCGGAATTGAGGACTGTGAATGGGATAAATGTTAACAAGTATACCGTTAGTTATGCCATATTGAATCTTGACTTTCATAATGCCAGCCCTGTGAGAAGTACCATAATGTCTATTATGGACATTGTAATGATATCTATTTTCATATATGAGAATTCATCTTAAAAATGATAATTAGCTCAAGAGGGAAAGTACAAATTGAATACTTGTTATAGTCAGGGTTTGCAGGGGAACAGATTTATACAGGACATATAATTTATAGTATTATTTTATGATATTTACCCAAAAAGTCAAATGCAAAGGAGTGCAAGGGATTGTCCATGTCTTGGAGACTGAAAGAATCTAGTGGAGGGCCTGGATCCCAGGTCAGTGGCCTGCACGAGTCCAGCTGAAAACCCAGAGCCCATGGCAGTGTCCTCTTTAAGTCAACGGGATCCTTAGGCCCCTCAGCAATGTCTCATGCAATTCTGTGTCAAGGATCTGCACTGGGAAGACCCAAAGGTCAGTGGTGGAAGCTAGAAAGTCTGTACCAAGATGAAAGATCTGCGGCAGGCTGAGGGATCCACACTGGAGCCAGGAAGCAGTGCTGGAGGTAAGGACAGGAGCTCCCCCAAGGAGAACTGCAGCCAGCCTCAGCCTTAGCTCACACCCGAGCTTCTCCAACTGTAACAGCTGAGTTCATATCAGTAAAGCCAGTGAGACAAGCTTCTCCAGCAACAGCCCACCATCTTTCCCTCTGGTTCTCTTTTTATGCTGTTGGCAACAATCATCAGGAGGGCCCGTGACACGCAGCACCTTGCTAACTCAGTTCAGCTGGGAAGTTAATCCACCACAGCACAAATCCTGTATTTCCTGATCCACACACAAAACCACTCACTTTCCGTGGTAAGCACTCCACACAGAGGCCAGCATATTTAGTCCAAAGACCTGGCCACTATGATACGTATTACATCCTGTCCAGCTCTGTCCTGCCTCTGTAGCATTCTTAGGAGAACTTGGTACTAGGGACAAGAAAATGCAAACTTCTTTTGATAAAATATGAAATACAGCTGTGAGGATAGAGTAACACAGGGAAATGAGAGGATTTGGAATTAGCAGCATGCACTATGGTAAAGGAGCAGGAGAAAGCTGCAGGTGAGATTTCTTAATGTTCTCCATAGTCAGTAGATCCACAAGCTATACGAGGGGACCTGGAACAGAAAAGACAATGCTTGCTTTGCCTGCAAGGGACTCTGATGTCTAAAAACATAGGGATTTTTTTTAACATGGGGAAAATTCTAGGAGAGCTCCTCACCCCATGAAAATTGTGACTTGCCCACAGCTGTCCCAGGCTGTGTCCGCTTCGGTTGCCTGGCATCTGTGGAGCCGACTGCCCGTGGGCCTCCTCCGACTCACACACCAGGCTTTCACGAATCACTGAAGGCGCAAGTGGGGCTGTGATCCATACCTGTGGCAGCACCTGCCCCGTGTAGGCATCGCGCTGAGCTGGGACACTGGCATAGGGTGTGGAACTCTGCAACTTTGGAAGGAGATAAAGTAAAGCTGAAGCTCTCTGACATGAGTGGAACTCGACACACAGACAGGCAGAGAGTTCAAGTGGGCCAAGTGGTCTAAGAGATGTCACCACGTATGTTGGCCGATCATGGCCTTTAAATACAAGTAGCACTGGAAGTATTGGACTGAATACAAAACACCACCCACTGCGTTGTTGTAACTGATGTAACTGTTGGGTCCAGGCCTTAGGCTACATTTTAAATCTGGTCTCAGATCCTCCTCAGCTTGCATTTTTAGGACCCAACAGGACATATAGATCAGTATTATAAATAGTGACAATATTTTTAAAAATATATATATTAATGTGCTTTTCCTCTTCATGACTCCTGTGTGTGGTTTTTCTCCTACTTAAGCAGTCATTTAATTTAGATTTAGTTCTGCTCAAGTGGAGATGAAAAGAGAAGGATCCAGGAATTCACGTGTGACATTCACGTGTCTGGGATGGGATAAGACTTGGAAATCAAAGCACTGGGACAGGGCACGGAGTCTGCAGCCCTTAGAGTCAAAAAGCTAGGATCTTAATTTTTGCAACTCCCAGTCACACTAAGGCAAAGACGGCAAAGATAGAGTCCCGTCTTGTTGCCATGGGATACCCATTCTCTTCCCTACTTGGCACCACAGTGGGGACAGAAAGGAGAGGAGAGTCCCACGGGGGAGGATCTGAACTGCATGCCTTCTTTGTGACACTGTTTTAAGCTAAGTGCTACAGTAACACATTTAATTGGCAAGTCAGAGTTTTCTCAACCTCCATCAAGAGCAATGAACACTCCAAAGCAAGATGAGATTAACTATACATTAAAATAACCTTTTCTTCTACTTTACAGTTTGCAAATAGCTACCTGTCTATATTAGCATTCAATAAAAATCAAGGTAAGTATATTTCAATAAATACATCTGACAAAAATATTACAGGCTTTGGTGTCAGACACCTCTTACTGAATCTTGGGTACCTTGGGTGGCCTCAATTTCTTTCTTCTGCATGGTGTTGTGTGGAATAGAAACGTACGGCTTGGAGCTCCATAGCCGGTGGTTACTAGTACGATTGCAGTTTCTCCTGTTGTGATTGTGCTGTCAGCAGCAGCAGCGTCGGCAGCAGTGTAATGACAGCAACAGTGGGGTTTAATGGAGTAGTGAGTGATGAGGAACTCAGGTCTATTTTGGGGGTACAGCAGGTAGACATCAGTGTATCTGCCTGGTAAGTATGGAAAAAAGAAAATTTTCTGGAAGTCTTTCAAATATGGGAAGGATCTAAAAAACCTGGCTGTGGAAACTAATGGGAAAATTATCAAGTTGGGGAGGGGACTTTCCTTGCTCTGCTTCCTGTGTAAACTTGGCTTGAGACTGTCAAAGAAGAGACGCTGACATTTAGCACTTTGGTGCGGGGACCAGGAAAAGGCAAATGTTTTATAAATAAGACAGTGACTGATACAGGAATGCGAATGGAACCCAAACGGCAAGACACTTGAAAACAAATGTAATTCTGCTAGATTGTTTTCTATTTAATACATGTACAAATGAATCTTTTCAGATACACTGTGGAATGGAGTTTTAAAAAACTAACAAACAGTAAAATATTTCATTAGCTTGCAAATCAGATTCATACCGACTAGTACTACAAATACAGCTTCTGTAGTACTAAGATATTAGTGATGTTTTAATTAGAGTATTTTCTTTGTTTTATTGGGTGATATTTTTCTGTTAGAAAACTTTTTAAGTGATTAAAAAATCTTTTTCTGTATAAACACTGATTAATTATGATCACTCGAAAATAATACAGTACTTGAAAGGAAAAGATAAACTCTAAGTTTTCTAACTACTGTGCAAGGAAAAGTATGTTACTTTTTCAGTTTGTAAAATAAGTAAAAGATACAGAAGAACCTGAAAACTACTTTATCAGTGTTGACAGAAATAAAACATTCTACCACCGACAACATAGAGATTCAGATTGGACAGTGCTGGGATTTGGGATGTTCCACAGTAAAAGGTGGAAGTTAGGAACCCAGCAGGACCGACAGCCACGAGACACACTGGCAAGACTGCTAAGGACTTTGCAGAAGCAAAGAAAAAGAGAAAACACTGAAGGACAGAGAATCTGGGTGTCACAGAGAAAAGGGGCTGCTGCTCTTCCTGTGGTACAGACTCTGACCAATGAGTTCTCGCTCACAGGAGGCCCTTGAGAACAGGAAGCAATAGCCTACCTTACTCATCTCTGTTCTCAGGATCCCCCATTGGTGAGCAACCTGGCATTGTAAAAAGCCTTAGGTGTCCCCTGCGGCACTTGGAAATTCTCACATCTTCTCTGTGACATTCATCCCTGCTCTTTGTGAATCAATTCTGTTTCTACTTAGAAACTCTTGTTGTTCTGCTCTTTAAGAATGAATTCTGTTTTTAGTTGGGATGCTTGTGATGGGGACACTCTATTTCAGATATTTCCAGGTGTATTGTGTTTTGGTACAGAGAAAGAAGGAAAAATTAATGCTGGTCCTACTCTATAGCATCCTAACTTAGGTGTTAAAGAAGTATACATGGATCAAAAAAAATGTTTTAGTAAAGACCATGAAAAAACAGGCATCAAAGTTTAGTGACATATCTTGAGATAATGTTATGGATTAAAAACTGGTGGTCAACTTAATGCCAACTGAATTAAATCAGCATGATGCTGAGCATAGATGTTCCACTGGAGGAAAGTTGCCAGCATAAATAGAGATTTGGAGAAGAAGAGCGAGGTCCTGTGGGTTTCTCTAAGTGTTGTTATTTTGAGCCATTGGTTCTCGTGGAGGAGCTTGTCATGCCCAGCTTCCCCAGTGTGAGTTTGACCATTGTTATAGGAGGAGCTCGGGACCTAGTTGGTGAGAGTGGCTGTGGTTCACTTTGGGGGAGCTCTGGTTCTTACTTTGAGCATCACTTCCTGGCTCTGGAGGGGAAGATGTGTGCTGGTTAATCTCCAGGGGAAGCTTGTCACGCTGGCTTTCTGATATGAACTCGGCTGGTCTCATTGTCAGAGGATCTTGGGACCTTGTCGCTGAGGATGGCTGTGGTACTTTTCAAGGAAGCCCTGCTTCTTATTTTGAGCATGACTTCTTGGCTTCAGTGTAAAACCTCAACCTACCAGCACAGCTCCTCACCCCATTAGAAAGCTAGACTTCTAGCTTTCCCCGCTGACCTTTGGGCCTTCCCAATGCAGATCCGTAAAATAGACTGGTGTGAGTCCTTGTGTGCTCTAGACCTCCAGCTAGACGTGTGGGAGGTACTGTCATGGGCTCTAGGTTTTCATCTGGACTCATGCAGGACATTGCTGTGGGATCCAGGACCTTGGCTCAATATTCTGAGTCTTTGGTGTTGTGTACAGATTTCCTGTACTTTCTTATGTTTAACTCTGGGTAACCATCATAAAATAGTCTTATAAATTCGTATCCTGATTCTAATTGTTCTCCTCACAGCCCCTGACTACAATAGGTAACATAGTTTTTTAGTAACTTTTATTTTTCCATATAGATGCCATATGCATTTAATGATCACTTTAATAACAATAAGTTTATTACATTTTACTAAACTATGAATTCAGCAACAATGCTTTGCAAGATTTTAGAATCATTTAGTTTAATTTTATAGACAACACAGTACTATAAACTTTCAAACTCACCTTTTCATATTTGAGACCTAGAAAAAAATCCTGTATCGTTGACACAGGACTCAGATCACTCAAGCTGTTTTCCTAAAGGCAATAAATCTAAACTTGTGTTAGACCCAGAATTTACTCTAAGTGAATGTGCCCATTATCACCCACTTTCAGCAAAATGCATACAAATCAAATCAGTAAGATTTTTAAATGTCTCCTTAATCATGTATTCTAGTGAAGAGAGGTGTTAATCAATGCTCTTTATTTTACTCATAGATAATTCACGTTTGAATATTGTAACATTCATCATTCATTTACTCAGCACTAATTGAACATGCAGTCAGAGCCAGAGATTTAAAGATTTCGCTATGAAAGGGTGTATCATACAGTTCTGGGGGCAATGGTGTAAACCAGAGAGGTCCAGTGTGTTGGGATATGGTGGGAAACACACAGGGATGTTCAGAGGAAGGCATGGTCATTTGCACCCAGGGATGGAGTGACCACGGACAGAGAAGGGTCCCTCGAGGTGTGTTGTGAAACACGAGTCAGTATTTGCCTGACAATTCTTACTGACGGGAGTTTGTACTGAGAAACAAGTGACACGTAATCGTTGCTGCTTCTGTCGCTACCACAGCATATCTGGGGTGTGCACTGAATGTTTTCAGGCGCCTTCCTGATTTGCCTTAGGTATTCAGTGCCGTCAACATACTCGAATGGGCTGGAGTTTATGATCCTGTGGTCCAGGCACTGATGCTGTGTATGACTGCTTTACAGGAATCACCTCATTTGACCTGATAACAACTCGGTGAGGGGGATCTTAATTCCCCCACCGGCATAACTTTTATTTCTTTTTTGGTGAAGAGAGGAGACAGCAGCCTTGGAATCCCCTTTAAGTAAGCTTCCTGGACTGTGCTTTTTTAGGATTCCTCATGCCCTAAATATCAGAAAGAAAATGTGGAAAGCCACACGCAAAAAAAATCATGGCCATCTGTGCTTAGCAGCCATGAGACATCCGCCTGGGGGAGGGACACCCCGGGACCCGGAAACGCTTCCCCCAGAGCTCTCTGGTGCTGTGGGAGCCAGCACATCACACTTCCAAATCCTGAGTACTGTACTCCTCGTCCGAGAGGGCCAGTGAAACTGCTTTGGTTGAGCAGGCAGATATCAACACACACTCCCAGCCATCAAGAGACTCAAAATTAAAAATTCAGTATTTATGCATTAACGCACTTACATTTACGAGGATACTAGGAAACATTTAAAAACTTTGAATATTCCTCTGGTGTTCACATTACAAGGAAATATGGATGCACTTGGAAGCCTCTTCATTTTATTAGAGTTGCAGTGCCATCTGCCACGGCTCACTCTGTCAAAAGCACTGCCCCTGACAGCATCCGAAGGGAACTTCATGTGAGAGGCAGGCATCTGTTTCTGTGAAATCTATAAAAGACCCATTTTGTTTGTATTCACAAGGGCATTTGGCAGGTTTACTGCCCAAGTAATATGTCATTCTGTGACAATGACAAAATAATCAGACTCTTTAATTGAGCCCCATTTCTTTGCAGGGTTAACTTTGCAAAGCATAAGATTACATTGGTATAGAAACTGATTCTGCGAATTAATAATGCCATCCTTCCCTATCAAGATGACCCTGTTGACGTCACCAAGACATTTGCTTCTAGGAACGACAGTGCATTTGTGCCTTGCTCTCCTTACCTGGCTCCTTCTGCGGCATCGAGTTTGTGTTACTCGTGAAATGACAAAAAAGCTCCACCCAAACTAGTGCTTTTGGAAGAGAAGAACACAAGCTGAGTTCCAGAAGAACTGGCTGTGTGTCTTCAGGTCCCCAGCAGGGCATAGTGGTAGTGATGCTGGCCAGATATCTGCTCAGCTACTCCACACGCACAGTGCAGATTCATTGTGTGACGTGCTAGATATGGCAGAAGGTGCATGACAGAAGTCATGGTTCATGCTTCTAAACAATTCACCATACATCCGAGGAGGTATACAAACACATCTGTAGGTAAAAGCAGACATGAATCTAAAAAGAGTACGCATGAATAAAGCTGTAGTGATGACTGGTCATCGTAAATGTTGTGTGATTTCACAATTTAAGGGCACCTTGAATGTAGAAGACTTCCTGACTGTCATCGATTCTCTGGTAGAATTAGAAGGCAAAGAACACAGATGAGGACATATGCATTCAGGCAAGTGCTGGGGTGGCATGAAAGGCTTTGTAAAGGATGAGGAACAGTGATGCATGAAAGTTGTAAGGTGATTATCACAGTTCCAGAATTTCTTAGAAAATAAAAATAAGAAGAAAATGTTGCAGATGTAATGTACATCAATTGATGGGATATTTGCAGAGTATCAGGTTGAAGTCTTAACTGGGAATTACTGTAGAGTCAAAAACATAAAAAAAGAACAATATAATGGGAAAGAATCAAGTGCTTGTACTCTTTATTTTTCTTGGTGCTGGGGGTTAAGCTCAGGACTATCCTCTACCACTGAGTGTCACATCCAGCCCCTGTAGTCCCTGACGGACTTGTATCCTGTATCATCAATATGTGTGAGAGATCCAGGCCAGTGCTTGAGATCTAACAGTGAAAGGATCGATTAGAACAAGGGCACCAAGCTGGCTTTTCAGAGGGATGCCCCTTTTCCCGTGGCTGAATTGCCCTGTATTCCTCCACTTTCTGACCCTGGTTCTTCTGTCTACAGCATTCACAGTCCTAGTGGGACTGGTGCTGTCTCTCCCTGCAGGAGCTGAGACCATGTATTCACCTTCCTGAGAAACACAGCAGCTGGGGAACAGCCCTGGGGCCTGGGTTGGGCTGTCAGACATGCCCAGGAGGATTCTGACTCTGGAGCTAGGATGTCATTGTGGAGAGTCATTCTGGTGACAGAGATCACGCTGTTGGGTGTGTCACAGCCAGGGCCCATGTCTCAGCTGAACTGTCCTTGTGGAATGGCCCTGCCTGGAATCTGGCCACAGCAACTCCCTCTCCTATTGCCCCCAGTTCTGCTACCTTCCTTTAATGCTGTAAGCTTCTCAAAGGCCTTTCAGCATATTCACATTTGAGCAAGTCAAGAAGAACTGGTTTCTGTTCTTTGCACTCAAGAGCTCTAACAAAGCATCCCAGGTAGAGAGTGAACAGGGTCTCACTTAGGGGTGGGTAGTGATGGCAAAGGACAGAGTGAGGGAAGGACGAAAAGGAAAGACCTTGACAATGAACTGACAGATTTGGTAACTCGCAAGGCACTGTTCTTCCACGCTTGCCTCGCTCCTGTGTTTGCAGTAATATGTGCATGACATTGCCTAAGGGATGAAACACAGTGAAACAAAATATTTGCAAGTATATACCCTAACAGATTCATAATGAAGTGTTTGTGGACCATGTGAATATAATGTTTGTAAGTGTGACATTTCTTACGAGGATAGACTAAAGTTAGGATGTGGTGGTAAACATAGAGGGTTTTTTTTTTAATTGAAAGAAAATCTTTCTATAGAGGGGCAAAACAAAGCTGGAGAATATAAGGAAAGCTGGTGATGTGAGCCAGTCCGAGTCCAGTGAACGGCTCGTGTAACTAGAGCCCAAGGCAGGACCCTGACGGTGCAGGCTCTCTAACATCCCAGGGAGGAGACAGAGAGAGCCCTTTTTTCTGCCTTGGTTTACATGGACCCTGACAGGTAAGGCGAGGGCCACCCACACCAGTCAGGGCCATCTTCTCTTCTCAGTCCATGGATGTCAAGGCATTTGTCCTTCTTTCTAGGAATACCCACAGAGACACAGCCAGGAATAATATCGTTCCAGCTACCTGGACATCCCTAAACCCAATTAAGAAGTCATACAGAATCAACCACACAGTCCTACTGTTTACCACTGGAGTATCTGAATCCAAGACAAATACAAATCCATCCATCTCCTGACCATACTGAGCTACTCTGCAGCCCTTCCCTGTGTGGTCAGGTCAAGCCCAGCCTCTTCAGATGATGATGGGTCCTCCCTACAGCATCTCCTTTCCCAGACAACCTTTCATGCTCGGACTTTGCCTGGAAACCCTTTACTCTTAGCTTTGAAGGCTGTTTCCCTCTGCCTGGAACCTGTTCTTCACCTCCCTTTCCATCCTGCAGGGCTTACCTAGGTGTTACCTTAAAAAGTGTCTCCTGACCACCATTCTTATTCAGGCAGATATTGCTAAGTTTTTACAACTCTTGGATCAAGTGTTATTGCCCATGATTCTCAGAATGGCTGATTTTTTTCATTTCTTTTCATCATGAGATAGAGAGAAATGGTTTCCTGACCTCTCTAGCCCCATTTCTCAATCACCTCTGTATTCCAGCTTCTAGTCTTCACCAAAAGAATCCTTGATGAGATGTTTGCAGAAAGCTAGCGAGCACATATTCCTTATTAATCCTGAAAGATTTCTATAGCTGCACTTTGGCTAAGTTTACTATTAAGAAAGTGTTCTTTTTACAAAAGTGAGAGAGGGTCTAGGCTAGGGGGTTCCCATTAACAAGCTGGATCTCTAACATACAATGCATGGTTGTTTCCAAAATGTTCAATGGTCAAAATGCTAGGGCTTTTACAAAGAAGAATAATTTATTGAGAAACGTTCTTGACCTTAAGAAGAATGAAAGTTCAGAAAGTGAACTTTCCTTAATCCTCAAAGCTGGTTTCCACAGACGGAATCCTTTGATGATTCAAGTTGAATGCTTCTACCTTTTGCATTATAGGGGGGAAAAGAGAATAGAAAAATAAGTAGGGATAAAATCAGAAGGAGAAGGATACAGTAAGAATCATCGAAAAATTTCCTACAACTTTTAAAGACCAAGGAAAAGAGAAGGGAAAGAGAAGGAGAAGAGAGGAAAACAAATATTCAGAAGTACAGAGAGAGTTTCTGCCCTGTGCTTCCAGGGAGTGGACCTCAGCGGGAGATGGGGGCTCCTGTCAGCTTTTGGCTTCTTTCCCTAGGTGCTGAGAATTCCCTCGTCTCCACCACCCATCGTCTGCAGGTCGGTCACCATGCATGGCCATCAGGCATTTGAGTGGCAGAGGGAGGAACAGTGTGTGCTCTGTACAGTGCAGGTCACCATGTGGAGGTGACAGAAGTGACCCAGTGCACAGACTTCATTCTGAGACAGCAACATGGACACTGCCCAGCTTCCTTAACTATTCCAATCCTGAGTTAACTTAGAATACTCATTCGAGAGAAAAGCTTTATGTAGTGCTGGGCTTTTCTCATTCTCTACTATGAATTCAGTTTTCTCCCTCAAAAGAACTTGGAAGGCTTATTATGAAATGGAAAGCGATGTCAAGACTGTGATGGCATTCGGAGGCATCCTAAACATTTCTCCTGTATGAAGTGGGTGAAGGGCTACACCACGGCTCTCAAAAAAAAAAAAAAAAAAAAAATGCTTTCCAAGATCCAGAGAAAAGTTCAGGAAAAGTCATGTTGATTCTTACACAAATGCAGACAACTTGGCCAAAATGAGCCGCCTGTGAAGCTGAGTGTTCTGGGTGTAGAAAAGATGTACTTGCCGTGGTTTAATCTCCAGTCCAGTGCTAGAAACACAGTGAATACATTCACCTGTGAACAATTTGGAGAAAGCACGGGACATAGTTTAAAGGTGACTCTGCATGTTCTAAAGGCAGATTGTATGATGCATAATTTCCACACAGCAGAGAGATATCTAGACAGGCACAAATGAGATAGAGATCATAATCTACTAAAAACACATCTTTGAATATGAGTTAGGGAAAATCCGTGCCCCATGCAGGGTTTCTGTTCCTGCCAACCTCTCTGACTTCATGTCCTGCCAACACCCTCTGTTCTTTATATTCTAGTCCCATATTTCTTTCTGTCCTCTGAGTGTGGAAGCTAAGACTACTTGACAGTGTTTCCCTCTACTTTATGCAGGACATTCTTGCTTAGATTTGTCTGCAGTGGACGCCTCATCATTGGGGTCTCCTCTGAAGTACCATAGGCTCACAGAAGCCTTGACCAAGTTATTAAACAGGCACTGTTTTCTCTTCACTCTATTCTATATTCTGCTTCATTTTCTTGGTGTTTTGTACCAAATAAACTTTACTATTTACTTTTTGGTTTAGTCTTCTAAGCTTCATTTGAGGTTCATAATCCCCACAGTAAGCCATCTCTTTTTGAATCAAAATGTAAACAGATGTACAAAATGTTGGGCTGGGGCATAGCTCAGTGGTAGAGCCCTTGCCCAACATGTGTATGGCCCTGTGTTCAAGTCTCACCATCACAAAAAAAAAAAAAAAAAAAAAGAATCATTGTGAAAGTAGATGGTTTATGCTGACTATGGTCTATACAGAATCTCAGGAAGAAAACAAAAGAAGGTTAGATATCTACTCTTGACCTTAGGGAAGTCCTCATTACTATGTTTATTAGCTCAATATTGGGCAAAGAGGTACCCTAAATAAATTATGCACATTTTCTTTTAGCTTTTGGATACAATTATTTCATATGAGCTTGAAGCATGTGAGGCTTGAGATCCCAGACTCTAATAACACTATAAAACTGGACATAAATGATGAAGAAGGATGGAAATGGTTATCTCAACAGCAGCAAAAGAACATGCCACAAGAATGTTTGTATTCAGGAAAAACCTTGACAATGCTCTTTGGTGGCAGAAATGCAAAGCCCTGAAAGCTTCACTTGTTAAAAAGGAAAGCTGACTGCCCCGCATGAAAAATGAAGGTAAAATGGATCTGGAAAAAGAGGCAGAGGGGAATTCAATTTGTAAAACTACAGTGGTGTCAAGTGGCCAAAGCAAATACGAAACAAAAAATAGCATGTTTTAAATTTCTACCTCAACACACATTGTCTAAAATTGCCCAGAATGTTAGTAAATTCTTCTAATGCATGACCTAGGTGTGATGGTTAATGCTGGGTATTACCTTGCCTGAGCTTAGGGGTGCCCTGGAGACTGGTACACAGGTCCCTCGTGCCGAGTCTGTGGGTGTTTCCAGCAAACATGGTGTATGGTCAGAGGAACCATGGTGCACGGGGGAGACACTGCTGGGGGCTGGAAGCCTGAGCAAGGGAGACTCTCACGCTGATGATTCTTCCCAAGGTGGACACAGTCTCTCTCTCCTACTGTTGTCTTAGGATTTCAGGCTCCAGACTCGTGGGGTCTGGGATGCTGGGTCACACCTGAGGTTTTTGGGGGTGCAGAGGCCATTGGCCTAGCACTTGGGACAGTGCTATTGGCCTCTCTGGTTTCCCAGCTGTGCCATGCTACCAGGTTCTCTGGCCCTCCATTAGCAAACTTTTCAGCTGCTGTGATCTGTGAGCCAACTAACAGCTTCCTCTGTCCATGATTGTTTTATTTACTCTGTTTCTCCCGTGTATACCAGGCAATGCCTTACGGAGATCAATGGCTCAAGGTTGACTCAGAGAATATAACATTTATGGGACTTGAAGTATAAGGTGAAGAATGGGGTGGGCAGGAACTTGGAGCTAAGAAACAACCTTGACAATAGAATGACCTTGATAATAGACTCTTCCTGAGCTCCTTGGTTAGGCCTCAGATGCATGCGGGAGCAAGTCTAACAGTTTTTTGAACATTTACAAATTTTCAAGGCTGAGATATAAAACTCAGGCTGACTCGTGTCTGCGAGGACAGACAAAGGCCGTGTTCTTTCATTGTCTAGGAATTCCAGGAGGCTATGCATAGCATATGTTGCTGAGTGTTAAGACAGTTTAAAAAGTACCTACTGGGCAATGTATTATATTTTCTGTTCTCTTTATTTCTAATTTATAGAGGACTGGGGTTATTCAGTTCTAGGTGTGAAAATAAAAAATGAACATTGTCTATGAACTGTAAAGATCTAATTGTATATTAAAGACAGAGATAAGGAAGTAAATCCTGCAGGAAATGAAGTTTACAAGTGAATGCGTGTGCTTTGTGAACAAAGGTCTAGGCACAGGCACTGGCTGTGTACCACTGAACCCAGGTTGAAGGAAGCCAAAGGGAAGTGGACGAGTGAATGAGGAAGCCAGGTCAGCAGCTGCAGCAGGGGATCTGGGTCAGTTAATGCGGGTAGGACAGTGTGAGCAGCTGCGGGCCTCGGTGGGGTTTCAGGGCTGGTCTGGAGTCTGCTTGACAGCTTCCCGCATCTGAACTCCACCTTACCCAGCTCTGCCCCATCACATTTCCTGTCTAGGAAAATTTCTTCTTCACTGTTCGTTTACCCATTGTCATGATGACCACAACAGCCTTCCAGTTTATCTGTGTTTCTTCCTGACCATAGATCCCCCCAATCTCTCTTAGAGTGTTTTTCTTCAGAAAACTCATAAAGGATACAAGGATTCTACAACAGAGAGGATACACGCCATTTTATAACAGAGAGGCCCTCCTCAAGGCCTGCAAACCATGCCTTGGAAAGGGTCCCTTATGTCCCAGGGAAGTAGGAGCCTAAAACTGTAAGTGCCAAGTAGCAAACACAGATGGCCAGTGGCACTGACCCCAGTCACTCCTGCCCTCCCCCAAGTCCTTCAGTACTTTTGGTTCAAGGGAGCTGAATTCAATCTCTCCCCTACTGGAAGAGTCTTCAAAGAAGTCTGCCTTACTCGGTTAATTGTCAGCCCCACCTTGCATACTCTTTCTTGGACAATGGACAAATCGCTGTCTCAACTTCCTACAACTTCTGCTCTCTTGATACCAGGCAATATCTTGCAGGGAGTTTTAAATCAGTAAGATCCTTTCCTTTCACATGTGAGACTTAGAAAACCCACACACTGCCAGCCCTCAGAGCAGAAACTGCAAGTGCACATGCAGCAATCTCAGTGACCAAGGGTACCCAAGCAGCAATGTGCTGTAGGAACGAACGTCTGCAAGCTGATGGGCACCACTTTGAGCAGCTCTTGTAATTACAGAAGCTAAAGGTAACTTGTATTAATCTCATGATGCCTCAGTAAATTTAGTATTAAGTACTAGTTTTTCTTTTCTGGAAGTCTGGATACATTTTTTTGGTGGACATGACAAAACATACACAAAGACTGGTGAACAGACCATTGCTCAGAAGCTAAGTCGATGTTTAAGGTCCATAACTCTTAAGATAAAAAAGAAAACAAAATGAAAGTTAAAACAAAATACACATAAGTAGCAGCACATTTAGTTAATTGGTTGGTCAGTTTTTCTTTAAGTCGAAAAGAATAACATCCATGTTTTTGTGTATAAAAGCAAACAACCTCCCTCCCCAATTTCCTGAGTGTGTGTAGCTCACTTAGCGATCTGTCTCACCTTTGTTCTTGTAATAAACCTGACTTGTAAATATGAACTGTATTGGCCAATATTGTCTAGCTTATTCGAAGCAGTAGGTTATCTAAGATTCTCCAGAGAAAATCTTTGGCTTTTTCCTTCTGTTAATAAGGGCAATTAGAAACATAATGGGCCGCTGTGACTGGAGGCTTCCTAGTTAAAGCTTCTCAGCAAGTCACAGCTGAAAGCCACACACCGCGTTCTCTCCCAACACAGATAAATACCCCATTATCTACTTTCCAAAGTCCTGTGAGCTAAATGCAGCTCAAATCATCTCTCATAAAACAGATTATGAATCTTGTCAGTCTTTATTGAACTAAAATGATTTATTTAGTGTGCAGGTTTGATTTTTTAATCAGTTATTATCAGGGCAGTGAACGTGAGTAGTGATATTAATAAAAAAACTAAATATATAATCAGACCTTGTGTTTTTAGACACAGAATTTAATAAAAGAAAAAATGGTCTAGTGACAGTTCGGGTCACGGAGGTGATTTAATTCACTCATTCAGATTATAAAATTCTACGGGCAAAATTTGATGAAAAGTAGCTTTATTGTGAGATAAATTTAGCCTACTATGAGTTCTTGAATCTACCATGCTATTTTTAGGTTGGAAATGACACAGGACGTCATTTTCCACACATGATTGGGAGAAATATTGTTTTGGAAGTAGATAAATTATTCTTCTAATTCAGGTTTAAGTATCTTGTGGGTATATCCTTGGTTTAGGGAAACTAAGCTTCTTAAACTCATGTGTACTATTTCCTCTGATATGCTGCCGTTTGCCATGTTGCCAGTCTGTCCCTTCAAAGACCCCTTATCACTGTCATCGAAGAACGAGACTATGACAAGCAGGCTTCCCCGTGCTGTATTTGACTCATAACTTCCTACAGGACAATGCTCAAGTCAGCCTCTGTCTTCTAATTTCCATTCATTAAAAAGTAACGTATTTTGTAACTCCCGAGAGCCTTTGTTTTGTGAAGCCCTGCGGTGCTTTTTGTCTCTTCAAGGAATGCTAAAGACTTTCTCTACAGACTAAACAACAGCACTCAAACTGGTCTATTTTAGGGTGCATCTGTAGCAAGAGGAAAATAAAAAGACAGAGGTGTCCCTAAATGATTGGGTTCCGTACTACAGAACTGGAACCTTTCAGCTTGCCAGTGTTTACAGTCTCTTATCTTTGTGTGGGGAAAATGGAATTGCTGATGTCTTGATTTGCATTTCTTTGACAATAGGTTGGTTCATCACCTTTAATGTTTATTAGAACTTTTTTTTTTTTTTTGTCTTTTTGAGACAGGGTCTCCTATGTAGTTGCTATGTAGTTGAGGCTGACCTTGAGCTCACTTTGTAGCCCAGGCTGGTCTCAAACTCACAAAGATCCTCCTGCCTCAGCCTCCCGAGTGCTGGGATTACAGGCCTGAGCCACCACACCTGGCTAAGAAATCTCAGTTCTCTCCCTTGCTTATGTTGAATTACCTAGTGTGTTTCTGCTCGTTTGTCTTGGTGTTCTTATCTTTTCTAGAGTCTTTATGTATAAATTTTTCTATGCTTTTCTTGTGCATTGTACTATATTCAGAAGTTTTCCTTATCTCTTTTTTTATCCTTTTAGATTTCTTGCTCCACTTTTAACTTGGGGAGATTTTATCCATGCAGTGATATTTACTTCCAATGGGTAAAATTTGTTATGGAAGAAATCAGTGCAAGGAACAAATGCTACAGAAGTTTATTTTAAATGTTTCAGAATTTAAGATACAGATTTCCCCACTTGTTACAATGGAGACAATGATCCATGCAGCACAGGACTGAGATAAGGACTGTATTACCTAGTAGGCTATAAGTGGATTAAGTGTGAGTAACACATAACTTTTCTATTTTTCTTCTTCCTTTCCCAGAGAACAGGTCAAACACCACTTTGGTACTGGTTTGCATTCTTGAAGGTCCTTTGGTCCTAGAGCAAACAAGCATTTGTTGCTTTTGTGTTTTCTTGATGACTATTCTGACGGGTAAGATGAAGTCTCAGAGTTGTTTTGATTGATTACCCTTACAGCTAAAGACCAGTGAACATTTTCTCATGTGCTATTGGCTATCGGTATTTTGGAAAAGTGTCTATTCAGTTCATCTGCCCATTTTTTTTTTTTATTGGTCCTTTGGCTTTTGAAGGCTAACTTGTAGAAACTAAATTTTTAAAAATATTTTTGATTGTTAGCCTTCTATCAGAAGAGTAGCTGACAATTTTTGTCTCATTCCGTAGATTGTCTTTTCACTCTGTTGATTGTTTTCTTTGCTGTGCAGAAGCTTTTAAAATGTGATATAATCCCACTTGCTGATTCTTGTTATCATTTCTTGCGTGACTGGAGCTCTTCTCGGGAAGTCCTTTCCTGTATCTATGGCTTCAAGTGTTATCTTCCAGCTGTTTCAAACTTTCTGTTCTTATATCTAATTTTTTAACCATTTTCATTTGATTTTAATACAACCATTATGGAACTCAGTATAGACATTCCTCAAAAAACTGTAAGTGAAAAGTCCATTTGGACCAGCTCTACCCACCCCGTGAATCTTCCCCAAACAGTAAAAGACATTATAATACAGTGATACTTGTTTATAGCAGTGCAGTCCATAACAGCTAAGCTCTGCAAACAGCCTTATGCCCATTAATGGATAAAAGGATAAGGAAAATGGGACATATATTCACATTGGATATCATCTGACCATTAGGAAGGATGAAATCATGTCACATGTAGGAAAATAGATGGACCTGGAGACCATAATGCTAAATGAAAGAAGTCAGATGCAAAAAGTTAGGGGGTGCTAAATCATAAGTGAGTAAAGGAGTGAAATACAGGAGAGATGGTAAGAAACAAAGGCAGATCTTCAGGAGATGCGGACGGGCTCGGGGAGGTGAGAAGAAGATGCACGACTTGAAAATGACCAAGATACGCTGCACGGATGCACTAAGTCCTCAAAATTCAGAGCGATTATGATGCGCTGCAAACACGTGCTAACAATGAAAAAGAGGTTCTCAACACATATCTGCCTTTCCCTGAGGCTGCTCATCTGTGACAGTGCAGGCGTTCTTTATTCTAAACCTGGTTCTTCTCAAGTCCACAGAACTGCTGCTTCTGCTCCATGGAAAATCCTATAAGGACGGTTCTATTTTATTAAAGTTATTTTGTCTTCTCCACTGTTTGTTCTCTGAGAGCTGAGGCAGAGACTGACACATCAGACTGCCAGTGCATTTATGGGTGGCACAACCATATTATATGTTTAAAAGCCCCATCATCTCCTCCAAAAAGTTATGTGTCTGAATTTGCAACCTTGCCATGCTATTCTTATTGACAGTGATGCTACAAAATCTGAAACAGCGTGTGCTGCAAATCCAACATTTCAGCAGTGGCTAATTTCTTCCCAGACTTTCAATGTGTGAAGCTGACACCAGACGGACAAATCTAAAAGCCCAGAATAAATTTATAATCAACTAATTTTAACTCTTCATCAAATCAAATAGTAAAAAAGTAATTGTGGTATTACGAGGTGGTGATAGGTAGGCCTATTATATTTGTTATATATGTAAATACAAATTACTTTGTAAATGTGGTCTATGTAATATGTCTATGCAATAGTATGCATGCATGAGAGTGTGGGTAAATTTACATGTCATGTAATTTACATGGAATGTATGGGAATGGGGCCTGATGTGAGCTCCTGAGGCCCCTAGGCAGAGGACTACACTCAAAAAATATTAAGAATGTTTTTCTAATTCAAAACTATAGAATGGTGGCTGCATCTTTTAAAATTGCATATTCAGTGTGCCAAGAACAGTTACAATGTTTTTGTCAGTCTTCCGTGGTGGTGCTATAGCCTTAAACCTGTATAATGGTGAGCAAAATAAACTTTCCTTTGTAAGTACTTACAGTTGATACATTGTGTGTAAACTTGAGAAGTTTAGAAGTTTAACTAAACCAGTCAGCAGAGGACCAAGGTCCTTACTTTGTAAACATCCTGATCCTGTGCAAGAGGAGGGCACAGAGATGGTGTGAGGGCTACACCTGCCCTAGGGCGGGTAGCCTGCTTACACTATGAGGGAGGAAAAGAGATTTGCTCGCCGCTCTGCCTTGGAGCCAACAGAGTACAGACTGAAACCATCATGAACTGTGAGCTAAATGAATCTTTCCTTCCTTAATTTCAGGTGTCAGGCATTTTGTCTCAGCACCAAGAGCAAAGAAACCAAGACACAAGTACTCAGCCTCAAATTTCAGTACAGTAAGGAGTCAGCGTATAATAGCCTAATATGCTTTTCAAATTTGATTTATTATTATTTGCATCTTTTTCTAAATCACTTATATAATCAAACTGACATATTAATAATTTTCTTTCTCACTTGGTAACTGTAAAGAATGGAAGCTTTTTGACCAGTGAGCTAAGCTTTCCACAAACAGCATTTTCCAATAAAATATTGGAGAATTTCAGCCCATAACTTCACATCACTTTGGTAAAATGAAACATGGGTTAGATTTGGAAGTCATGCAAGCTTAATTTTATTTTAAGTCAAAAGAACTGCTTATTGTTCTATTTCCTTACCAAATTTATATTAGATAATTTCCTAGGTAATATCTGAAATAATTTTATTCTGAAAGAAAATTGCTTCTGGTTTTTGCAGTCATTTTGGTGGAGATAAAATCAGTCAATTAAGTGTAAATCTTAAAATATTAGGCACTGAATACATAGTTGATAAGCCAAAGATTTGAATGGTAACGTCCTGTCTTTTAATCAATTTTTCTATTAAATCAAGTAAGTGCTATGTTTCTTTTTTTTTACATATATTTTCTACTCAGAACCTACCCAAGGAGACTGCAAAATGTACAGTGATCCTCCTAACTGAAAACTATAGAATGGTGGCTGTATCTTTTAGAATTGTATATTCAACATGCCAAAAACAGTTATGAAGTCACTGGGGCTCAAAGTATAATGTTTTGAAACTGTCAAGCTCTTTGGATTACTAACACTGGAAGGGCTGGGGATTTAGCTCAGCGGCATAAGTGCCTGCCTTGCAAGAGTGCAGTCCTGATTTTGATCATTGGTACTACTTAAAAAAAAAAAAAAAAAGAAAGAAAAAGCTGCCTTCCAACCAAGGTCCCTTTCTGTTTCTGGAGGCATCACTAGGTAGGAGTGATGCAGGAATGTCACCATGTCTAGACAGACTTTGAATCAAGCTACTGACTGTCCCTGGAGGCTACTGATGCCCTTGAAAATAATGTGTCACTCCTCTAAATTGTCTACTTTCTAAGTTCCTATCCCCTCTGGAGAAAGGTAGGTAAGCTTCTAAGTTCTTCCTTCCATGCCTGGTATGTATTAGCAGGTTGCTATGATTTTTTTCCCATTAATCTATCCATTGTCAGTTCATTTTAGTAATCTTTGGAGGGTGAAGGGGAAACTTTCTTCTGCCCTACAGAACACTACAGATGCCCAAGTATTTAGAGAAAATACTATGATATTATCTGTTAGAGTTTAGCCTTAAACTCAAAACAATTTTTTAGCCCATTAAACCAGAATATACTTGCTTAGAGACAAACACCAATTATTTTAAAACACTTGAAATAATGGATGATGCCATCACAAACCCATATTTTACATATTAAAAAAATTAATAACTGTGCATAAAAATCCATTAGAAATGGATTTTTTGGTGTGTTTTATGCTGGACTTGCAAAATTATATGTAAGAAATATAAGGAACAGTTTGTGTATAGAAGAAAGTAAGACTTTTAAGTTACTGTTTGCACTGTGGACCTAGCAAATGTTTGTAACCTTTGGACAAGTGATATGTTGAGATACTGTATACTCAAACATGTTGAGATACTTCAAATTGGTGAATAATTTTATGAACTACCAGAATTTAATTTGAAGTTGCCTTAATTAGCAGGCCACAGATAAGAACACCTGTTTAGCTTTTAACTTTTGCTGCATGAAGTTTGAAAAGTAATAATATAATTTTAAATTACTTTTGAAGATAGCCTAATTCTTCAGCCTAGAGACAGATTCCAATATGTTAAAAAAAGTTTAAAAAACCCCAACAATTTCTGAAAACCATAGATGTCTACAATAATAAGCCTTTTCATTCTTATCTATGAACAAAACAGCTCACACCTCTTCCTCTGGCTTTCCTCCATCTCTGCTCTAACACAGGTGGTAGTAACTGATCCCGAGTGGAAAGGTCTGTAAATTCACTTTTATAACTAGGAGTTAGGTATTCCTCCCTTTGATTTGGAGGCACTTTGTATGTATGTAAATGTGATTTCAAATGTTTCACATTTTAAACACACACAAAGCACACATTTTTCTTTTAAAAGAGGGATATAAATTAATTCTGCACTTACCCTTTTGACTGGTAAAATATAGTACAGAAAAACAACTTACATTGGAAAAAAATATGCTTTCAAACAGTATCTGCTAGCTAATAGCCAGTAACAAGGGTTTTCTATGGGGAAGAAAGGAAGAAAGTCATTTTTCTTAGGGAACTTGGTAATCATCACTCTCATGGATGGTTAGATGTTTGGATTATGACCAGTTAGCATTCCTTTCATTTCCTCTATTACGGGAGACAGATCTGGGGCACGCTACCCTGGCAGACTCTTTCTCCAGGTGTTTTCCTTACAGCACGGCAAGGAGAAACCACGTGGTCCAATACTAACAGTTTGAAGATGGGCAGGAAAACTCAGAGCCATGGGCACGCAGGTCTCCCCATCTTCCTGATGCACCAGTCGCTGCACCCCTCATTACTTCTGTATAAACCCGCACCTGCCACAGGCATCTTCTTTACAAGGCGATGACACCCTAGGCACATGGCTCGGGGAAGAGCCCATCCAATCCTCTTCTGACGGCTTCCTCAATGTGCCTGCCCATTGAGACATACATGTTTTACATGTCAGTTGTACACATATGCTCCAAGGCGTGCTGTTCAGATGAAACCACACTGCGGAGTTCTTCGGCGGTATCTTCTAGGAGCACAAGGCTGAGTGAGCATCTGTGCTCAGAGGAAAGGGAGGAGCGGAAAGGCCAGGGCCAGGAAGTCTTCCCCAGCATCCAAGGCAGCTTGGGTGTTGCTCGGGTGATGCTGTCATCCCTGAGCTCAGCTAAAATAGCTGTCTATCGGGAGCAACTCTAAAAATAGAGTTGCCTACATGTTTATTCTCAGCTATCTAAAATTTGCCTTTAGGTTCTAGACTTTGAAAAAGAAAATCTAGTTACTAAAAAGCCACCTTTTGTTTAATGGTATTTTTAGGCTGAGCGGTGCAAGCGTGCATTCCCAGTAACTCTGGAAGGCTGAGGCAGGATGATCAAAAGTTTGTGGCCAACCTGGGCAGTTTGGCAACTTGGTGAAATTCTGTCTCAAGCAAGCATACGAAAAAGGGCTGGAATGTATCTGGCTGTGAAGGCCCTGGTTCAGTCTCCAGTAACACACACACACACACACACACACACACACACACACACACAAAGCATTTCTAGCTTCTCAAAGTCAAGTTGGTTTACAACCAGGCAGTCTTGGGTGGTTCCCTTTGTGGACTTCAGAGTTGTACACACATGAGCCCTGCATCTTTTGGTCCCATCTCAACCCCAGTGGATTCATTGGGGTAGACACAGATCTTTAGAAACTTTCCAGAGTAGCTGAGTGGAGAGGCATCAAGCTTCCAACACCCAAGGGGCTTGGTATGAACAAGAAACTGAGCTATTGGTTTTGACCACTTTAGAAAAAAATTTGCATCACAAGAGAAAGTACAGGTAAAGTCCCTTGTTGCTAACTGGAGCAGGCAGGAATTAGACAAGAGCATGGGTGTCTTTTGTTGAGGCTTTTGTTTGGGCTTTGACTCCACTACCAGAACTAAAGAGCCAGTTTTTCTCCAGTTCGCCAGAGATTTGATGAGGCCCCTCCTGGAAACCCCAGACTGGGCTGCAGGAGGCACAGGGACTGCTCTGCAGCAGGAGGCTGACAGGGCAGGGACTCTGACGCTGCTGCTTTTCCTGCTTGGTGCAGACATCTCCAAGCAATTTCATCTAATTTCAATCAGACTTTCATTCCCTCTTGCTTCTTTAAAGAAGTACTTACTGACTTAATTGTTCAAAAATCAAAGTGCTTCGTATGGATGGTGTACCACATCTCAAAAAGCATAACCCTGGTCAATTAAGAATACATCGACCTGTGGCATCTTGGGGGTCCTCAGCCACTTGCAGCTACTAAGAGTAACAAAGCACTGGCCCTCAGAGAGCCCGCGAGGAGGAAGTGCACACAGGCTTCTGGACACCTGGTCAACCACGGAGGGCACATTATGGAAACAGATTTCTATGGATGATACATTAAGATGATACCTTAGATACAGGGGGTTAAGTCAGATGCATTCTTAAAATATATTTCTTATTCGTTTTGGTATTTTTGATATCGCTGCTAGAAAATTTCAGGTCACATGCACAGTTCAGATTGTATTTCTATGGAAAAACACTGCCATGGGCTATTGATGAATTCGCCTGTTCGTTGGAGAGGAGGAAGGTAAATGACGGGGCTAGAACATCATTCTCCCAGGGGAGATGCTAGCTGCACAGGGTTTCATCCCACTCTACCACTTTTTATCTTTCCTGTGTGTTTTCACAGCTTCTCTTAATCACAACATGATTATAGTTTACCTAAGGGTCCATCTAGACCATGAGAGCTGAGACCCTCCCTATGTTGCTATTGTTACTGTTGTTTTAGTGTTATAATCTTACAAATCTACATGATTTCTGGTGCATAGAAATCTCAACACATTTTTATGCAATGAATAAGCAGATACCTGGAAAAATGAAGAAATTACTCATTTTACAGCTGAAGATACTAATGCTTGCAAAATAAAAGAGCTTTTCCAAACTTAGAGAGCAAAAATTTAAATCTAAACTGGGTGTGGTGGTGCACACTTGTAATATCAGGACTCAGGAGGCTGAAACAGGGGGATTTCTGTGAGTGTGAGGCCAGCCTGACTGTAGGGAGTGGAAAGGTAACCTGAATGTCAAACTGAAACCCTATCTCAAAAAAAAAAAAAAAAAAAAAAAAAAGTAAAATCATCAAATCCCAAAGCCTGTGTTTTCTCATTATATTTCAGGAGTATCAGGAAAAATGATCGATTTACTCAAAGTTAATTAACTTTGAATAATTAAGAGATAGGGTCAGAAAAATAATATGAAGCTATCAAGCCCAATCCACTTACTTTTTGGACAGAAAACTTTACTACACATGATCTGTTGGTACCAAACACTTTTTTTGGGTATGATTTTGTTTCAGGTTTTTGTTTGTTTTGCACTATGGGAATTGAGTTTCGGGCCTGCCTGCTGACCCACATCCTAAGACATCCTCAACCATTCGAGCAAAGGTCTTGCTAGGTTGCTAAATTGTCCAGGCTGGGCCCGAACTTGTGATCCTCTTGCCTTAGTCTCCCTGAATACTAGGATTACAGGTGCGGTGACCATACCTGCTCATATGAAAATTTTTAAGGCTTAATGGTTTCTTAAAGTCCATGCTCAGATTTTTAAAATAAAAAAACATTTAATGTCTGATAAGAAAATGATAGCAGAAAGCCATACAAAAGGAGCACGCATGGGGGTGAGATACAGAGAGATTTTGCTGCAGGCTTCCTGAAGAATTCTTCTGCGTACGTTCCTCACACACAGCCCACATCTGAGCCAGTGGCTCATTGCTATGAGAGGAAGCAAAGTATCTGGCAAGTTTGATAAAATTGTTATTCCATTAGGCTGTGTCTCTCTGTGATATTAGGAAGAAAATAATGTACTTATAAAATGTCAAGGAGTTTGTTGTATCTAACGAGGAGGAAGACAGGAGAGTTGTGTGTTCCATGCAGGGAGGAAGCAGATGGACCGAGTCCAGCACCCACGGGGAGTAAAGAGAAGAAGGAGGGGTCAGGGCGCTTTGTCTGTGTGTTCTCACATCCCGCGGCTCCATCACTTAGAAACAAAATGATTAGATCATGCGAGACAGCTATAACTAGAGTGGAAACTCAAATAGAAGAAAATGGTTGGGAGACACTTTACAGAATAAGGGATTAGAATGGAAATGGGGCTTAAAAATCTAATTTTAGAACTGCAGTAAACTTATGAATACAAAAATGAGAATTTAAATCTGCAATGTAAAGATACCAGGATACATGTCTTCATTGTCTACGGCACAGTTTGTATTTGTCACCATGGCTTTCTCCCTCCTTAATCTTAGAAGGAGACGGTATGCTTCAATCATCTTTGTTACCATGACAACATTTCACATGGCCTTTGTCCAGAGTGTAGATTCTAAATACTTTGGCTTGGAAAAATCAGCCTTATTCAGTGGCGATGGATACTCTTCTAATGGATTCCTGCCTCTTGCCTGGTATTCAGTTGGTGTTTGGTACACATTTGTTGAAGTTAAAAACAATGAATGGATCTAGAATAGTTAAATACCAGCTAGCTTGCAATGTTGATCATGTCCAGAGGGGTGCATTGCCTGTCTTGGAAACAATGCAAAGCTCAGGGATAGAAGGATGGAAAGAATCACTACATAAGGAAAACAAAAGCAAATGGAGGATTATGGCAGTTCTGCATGAGAGGAAATCATGTAGAATGAGGTTTAGATGGTATTGGATCAAAGTTCAAAGATAACAAAGCTTAGCAGGGTTACATATTTAAACCTTAGTAACTGATGGGGAGGCAAATTATAGAAACAAACATAAGAGTTATTATTATTAACATGCTAGGACAGTGACTTATTCATGTTGATGTTCACTAACATGCCCAAGACCAAGTGTGTAATACTGAACGAATTTACAGAATCCAGAAAACAGCAGCCTCAAAGAAGAGCACATTTCATTAGAAATTCTGTATTACTTCAAAGGCACTTTTCAAATGACGAAAATAAATTTTGCCCATTTACTCCATAGGAGAGTGGCTATAGGTTGTTTTTCAGGCACTGAAGAAACCTGCTGTGGTTTGGTATGGCAAGTGCATCCTTCAAGTGGTCCTGTGTTGGAAGCCTGCTCAATGTGATGCTACCAAAAGGCAGTGGAACCTTCCAAAGTGCTCCAGGGCTAGCATCCCAGATAAGACCAGGTATTTCCAATGTGGTGCTGACTGCAAGGTACCTGGGCCTCTAGGAGCACTGCCCTTGGAAAAAATTATCACGGGTCTTGCAAGAGTGAGTTGTGTAAAAGATCAAGCCTGACTCTTGAAACCTCCTTTGGCTTCTTGTCTTGTGATGTGTTAACTCCTCCATGTGCTCTGGCCACCATGATCCCATATGCCAGGAAGTCCTCAGTAGAGCCACCCAAGCAGGAGCCAGCATGATACCCTTCAGCACCTGGAACTGTGAGCTAAATAAACCCCTGTCCTCATTAAAGTGCCTACCCTCAGGTATGTTGTTACACCGAAGGAAAACTTACTCATACAAGCCTAATGAGATCGCCCCATTGCAGTGTTAATCAAGAGAGGGTTCAATAATGTTACCCAAAACTTGAGTGGCACAACACACCTGGACAACACAGCAGCTCATGTTCCATTATACACAGAAACCACACCTGTAAACTAAATTCACTGTCAGACACACTTTGTGAACCTGGCCACTGAATTGAGAATCTTACTTTTCTAGTACAAAAGACCAAACAAACAAACAAACAAAAAAAACCCCACAGCATCATTGAATGCTTGACATTTATAATGGCCTGTGTGTATCAACAACAAGACACTATACATGTTACAGCTAAAATCTGACAGTAGGCTAATAGCTAATAATGGCTGATGGGTCGTCTGGGATTCACCGAACTATAAGCTCAAGAAAAAAAAAAAACAATATATTTTCTGATTAAGTGATCATTTATTTCTTGGAAGGGTGATTTCCTATATTTGAAGTTTATGGAATAAACATTAGCATCTATCTTAACATATAATTTCCTGTGGAGCTTTATATTTAAGTATAAATTAGAACATGAATAAGTTTAAATATATTTTTGTCACTTGACAGTCCTATAATGGAAATATACAATAAAGTGTTATATGTAAAGCTTTTGCTATATAATTATGCACCCCAAATTGTGATTCTTGGTTTTATTTGGGGAAGGAAAGCAGAGCTAGCATCCTAGGTAAGACCATGTATTTTCATGTTGGACATCATAAAGATTCTCCTGGGAGGCCAAATAAAATTTTATACTTATATGCACCTATACTTTTCCTGTTCTCCTCCTCACTCTCTCTGCCCTTCTCTACCCTCCCCTGCCTTTCCTTCTTCCCTCTCCTCCCTCCCTGCCTCTCTCCCTCTTGTGGTATTTGCAATAGAACTCAGGCTCTTGCCCACACTAAGCACATATTCTAACCCTAGCACCTCTCCTGCTGCACTGGTGAGCTGTACCATCAGCAGGCACAGCCACGGGGTGAACATCTGAAGCTCTGAGAACAGTCACGAGTTAGCCATAGCACTGGGTGCTGGAGCTGTAGGGACAAAGGAGACCCAGCAGATCCTCCTTGCAGGGCTTGCCAGCCTGTGGTCCTAGGGGAGGCTGTGCAAACTCCAAAACAATGCTCTCCAGTAGAGTCCTCCAGGTCGCTTAGTACCCGGAAGGACTCCTCCTGGGAGCTCCAGGGCCTTCACAGAGGAGGCAGTGGTGACCTCTGGTTGGGCTGTGCACAAAGAGCTAGAGTTTGGGTGTCAGGGAGGAGAGACGAGGATAGGAAGGAAGGAAACTTAAAATGAAGGCAAAGGAAGACAGGCATTGGTGAGGAGTAAATGTCACATGACGAATGTTCATGAGGCTAGGTCCATGTGCGTAGAGCTGCTGCTGGGGTGAAGGAAGAGGGGTGAAGGAAGGCGAGATTGCAACACGAGGCGAGGGTGAGCTGTGAGACATGTTCTGTGTGATTAAGGCTGGATTTTATTTTAGGAGCCATGGGAGCCATCCAAGTGGTGTAGGTACAAAAGAGCACTTCCGATATATCAGAGAACAGCCTGTTACGTCGGGAGAAAACATTGTGTTCAAGCTGTGAAACCTGAATTGTTTCAGAAGACCTCTCTTTTGTGGAAATAGCATACACAAGAAATTCAGTCCAATGTTTCACTTGATTATTCACAAGATTCCAATTTATGAATCCTAAGATGTAAACACACAAAAGCTCCCAAAGGATTGCTAACCACCTCCTCTGCTTTGTGTCTTCCTTCTGAGCCCAAGAACGTTCTTAATGAATGAAAATGTTTTAATATTTCAATCCTTTTATTCTGTGTACAGAAGGAGACACGGCTTCAGGAAAAAGATGCTATTACCTGAGGTTAGCCAGACAGCCACTAATCTCACTTCTACAACACCAGTTTTCCTCTTTAAGTTTCAGTTTATAGTAGTAAAATGAAAAAAGTTGCACTGATATTTTTTTAATGTCCCTCTCTTCCAAAGTTTAGCACTTACATGATTTTAGACATTGATCTTTGTAAAGACCAATGTATGTCCCCAAACAAATAACATTGGCCCAATATATAATACAGGTCAACCAAATGTAACAAAGATTCAGTCCCTTAATAGAAGAAGATGGTGGAAGGAGTCTGGTAAAGATGGCAGATAGATAACAGCAGGCTACAGAGGCTCCCTGAGATAGTCAACTTAGAATTCAACATAATACAGCGTGGGGAGTCCCGAACAGAGGGAGATGAATCCTCTCAACTCAAGGTGAGAAGAACAAATCAAATACAGTCCTGGTGCCACAACTGGAACAGCTAAAGACTCAGGGCTCCTGCTGTAGCACCCCAACTCGCATGGTGGCGACTTACTGAGCCGTCTGAAATCACACCACTTTGACTCACTGGAAACACAGTCACACTGAGGTCCGGGGTTGGCAAGCCGAACAGAGAGCTGAGCTAGCGAGGAACCTGCATCAACCTGCAGTGAGTGATGGGAGTAAGACCTTTCCACAGGAAAAAGGGGCTCCAACAGATGACTTTCTGGGACCGGGAAGACTGGCAAGAACAAGGTGCTGCAGTGACTTCGGTCAGCTGCTCCCTTCTCAAGCGGGATTGGTGGGGAGTGCTTGACCTGGGTCACGCCCCAGACTGACACCCAATAGGTTACCCCAAACCAAGCCTTATGCCTGGCAGCACACCCTGATGCAGTAAAGCCCTCTGCAGGTTGACTGACTCAGAGGGGAGGGCCCAGCATAGGCTGCTCCATTCAGTATCTCCATAGTACACTGCAGTGGTTGGGAGCACCTAGTCAGCGTGTATCAGACAAACTGTAACCAACAAAGAAAGAAACTGGGACCTCCTATATACACCTGTATGGAAGGGACAAAAAACATGAGAAGAGGAAGCAACAAGAAAGGGTGCCTAGCCCCCAACCCAGAGAACACTGATCCAGGAAAGGTAAATGCAAAGGAGGTTGAGGATGGCAAACATGCAATATCAGACACGGCACCAATGAACATAATGTGATACCTTTGGGACCTCATAGGCAAGTTCAAAAGTGAAGTATTTAACCAAGTAAAGCAAGAAATAAATGGAATAATAAAAGAAATGCTAAGCACCTCTCAAGAAAAAACAGATAGAAGAATGGAGGAACACAAAAAAGGGAAAATTGTTTGATGGAGAAAATAGAGAAAACATAGAATATGTGAAGCAGGTTCAAAGAGATTACCAGGAAATTAAAAATTCCATTGAAAGCTGGCAAAACTGCTTGAAAGAAACTAAGGATAGATCATCCGAACTGAAGGACAGATTTGCAATGTGGGATCATGAAAGGAAAAATTTCTTAAAAATAACAAGGAAACAAGCAGTAACAATACAAAGGCTAGAAGATGACAAGAGGATCTATAATTTAAGAATAAAGAACATGAATGAAGAAGCAGAGGTACAAAGGAACTACAAAGGCTGTTCATAGAAATAATCAAGGAAAACTTCACAAACATAGGAAAAGAAAAAGATATTGAGATGTATGAGGCATACAGAACTCCAGCCACCTACAACCAAAACAGAACTACATCCAGGCATATAATAATCAAGAACCCAGAAATATAATATAAGAACAGAATATTAAAAGCTGTCAGAGACAAGAAACAGATTACTTACAAGGGAAAGCCCATCAGAATTATGGCAGCCTTCTCAGCATGAAACATCAAATTGAGAAGAGCATGGAGCAAAGTATTCCAAGCCCTGAAAGAAAATAACCTCCAGCCCAGATTGATGTACCCTGAAAAACTGTCCCTAGAAATTAATGAAGAAACAAGATGCTTCCAAGATAAAGAGGAACTGGGGGAATTCACAGCCACCAATCCAGCTCTACAAAGAATACTGCAGGACATTCTAAAGAGAGAGAAAAGCACCAGGATTCCAGGAACTGTGGCTGAGAGGCCTCAATGAATGGTGCAAAAAGCAAAATGAAGAAGACAAACAGATAACTAATGACAGAAAAAGAACACAACAGAAATGAGGCAGAAAAAGTTGGACATAATTTCTAATATAGATGGCCTAAATACACTAAATTAAAGAAAAAAAGAGATAATCGCAGGGGGAGTGGATCAAGAGTCCACCAAGATGCTCTTAATAGGAAATATAATTAACCTGAAGAAGGGTATATGGACCGAAAATCAAATCCGAGAAAACAGAACTCTATGAGATAAGGAACCAGAGAGTAATAGGGGCAACTGGACCAGTATTTATGGACAGGTTGGAAAGACAGACTTTAATAGGTAAAGAAATACAACTAGAGATCAATCCAGGAGTGAGAAAGTTCGGAACCAGGTAAATAGCAGGTTGCCCTCCCAATATAAAACCGAGGGTGTTGGAGAGACCCAAAAATGCACAGTACAACCTGGGGGAGTGAAAGAAGAATAGTTTTTAAAAAAGACAGCAGGAGATGTCGCTACTAGTGTATTAGGAATTAGAACCCATATTACTCGCACTACTCTGCTTAGATAAGAACTTATTCCCTCCCAGTTTGTATACAAGCACTAGAATCTGAGGGCACAGAAAGCTATCCCAAAAATATCGGATATAGCACACTAATCATCTTTAATTCCCTATTAACTTAATCTGGATCCCTGTATAACTTATACTGTTATATCATGACTGATCTTAGTTAAATCTGATTTGCTTGATTGCTGTTTGTTACTGACAGATTTTATTCAAAATTGTTAAGGTTGATAGTATCAAGTCAGAGAGTATAGACAACTATACTGAAAATGACAATGATTCACTACGATACCCATTCTGGTTTGATTACTACCTGTTTTTGTAGTTCTACACTACCTACAAAGTTGTATTCTATTAATACTGTTATGTACTGATATATGCAACTATACTTTATCTGATGATATAGCTAATTCTATTGATGATAACAAGAGACAACACAGTAACGATGGTAGAACACCTTGTACAGCAGTTTTATATTTTTTTTAGTTTTATGTGTCTATAGGAATATGTTTTGTTGTGTCCTGCTTTGTTCTGTTCCTCCCTCTAATATAGAAAGGATAGAAATACATGTTAAGACTTATACTTGCATAAAACCTATAAACAGTTTACAAGAACTGATCTTATGACATATGATGCAATGAACAAATACTTTGAAGGAAAAAAAGGTACTACATAACCAGTGCTGATTCTGGAGTGTCAAGATGTGAAATCCAGCAATACTATTATTCTTTGTTCAGAGTGATTTTAGTCTGCTTTGGTTTGTTTAATCTCAACATTAATGAAGATATGGATAAATGTGTGTATGTTTAAGTGTATAGGATTGATAACCATATTACTAAGATTTTATTAGATAGTTGAATAGAACTCTTTGCAGTCTCCCTGTTTGAATTCTCATTTATATGTTCCACTTTTGTATCTTGAACAATTATTTGTAAGACAATATGTAAACATCAAGTAGTGATTTATTACTGTTAATTTTTTCCTTTGAAAGTATGTACTATTTCTACCCTTTTCCTGTTTTGTTTTGTCTTTCTTTAAATAAAATTAAAAAAATAGAAGAAGAAGATGGTGTCTGAAATTACCCACTTACTTTATTTTTCACAAATAAGCTGATTTGCATTTAGGCCATTAGGAGAAACGGTTTACTCCGCTATTACACTGGGGGAACATTAGCTGTGGCCGAGAGGAGTATAGGAGAGGAGGAGAGGAAGTTTAGCTTTGTATGCTGAGATCCAGACACCACAGAGTGAATGCCTACCTAATAAGCAATTAGCAACGTGATTCTAAAGCTTGTAAACAAATGCTGTCTGGAAAGAAAGTTGGGAAGCATTATCTGCGGGTCACTAAGTCATGGAGGTAGTGTCACAAGTTTAGGAGAAAACTGTTCATATCCTGAAGAAGAAAGCAAAAGGGAGGAAACCATCAAGGCAGATATGGCTCTGCAGAAGCTGGGGGACCAGCGAGCTGTCACTCAGTGGGTCACAGGGTCAGCACTGTCACATGCTCCACACAGGGTGAGCACCTTCCAAGTCCAGAAAACCAAAGGTAACTCTGTATAACATTTCAGTGCAATATAGAGGAACAGACTTTGTACTTATTTTAACTTTCACTGAGAATCTGTATGTGCATTTAGATAGTAGCAAGGATTTTCTCACTGTGTACAGTGAACTTGCATAGCACATTTTTAAGTCAATGGGAACATATTCTGGCCATCACAGATTTTTAGTAAGACGCTACATAAACAATGAAATACTTCCCGGAGATGAAAATTTGGGCAGGGTTTCCCCTTAGGATTCCACTGCTAGAAAGCAACTGATGTACAGAAGGATGTACCTCCAAGAGTATTCCCTGAAGCATTGTTTAGGAAGCTGGAAATCATGCAAACACCCATAAACGAGAAAGTAGTTAAAACTGAATGTGATGAGCTATGATTATCATTGTACCAAACACCAAGAGGCCTGCAGGAAAAGAAGAAGATCTGAAACATTAAAAGATATTATGTAAAAAAGCAGACTATCCAATGCTATATCTGCAGTAATTATCTAACTGTATTTAACAATGGCACCAAAAATCCACACATGGAGAAAAGAAAGGAAGCAAATGCATTAAAATATAACAGTAGTTTGCTCTGATTAGTAATAATGTGGTTGAGTTGAATTTTATATTTTGTACTTTATTTCCCGTATTTTATATAAATTATGCGTAACTTATATTAGTTACACCAATAACACCTAACTTGAAAAGACCAAAGGAAGAAAGGAGCATAGAAATAAAACCTAAGGCTTTTCTATTCTGAAAACCCACATACGTGAGTGCACAGACGCACAAACTCTTGGATTAGAAGGTGGGAAATACACAGTATTCTAGCTGCTGTTTGTGGATAGTGGGCAGACCCACTCTGAACTTCTGGGTTCAGTAAGAGACCTACCTGCCTTTGGCTTCAGAACACAAGATTAAATAGGCTTGCCAGCTGTTTAAAACGAATGCTGTTTAAGGATGCTTTTATTAGTACTTGAATGTAAAATACACAGAACAGGTAAATACTAGGAGTGGGTGAGATACTTCTTCAGAAATTCCAACTGGTAATTATTTTAGACATTTAAATAATGAGGTTTCACTGATTCTATTATCTGAAAAATACATGCCCTGATTTAACCTAAGTGAGACAGGGACAGAGCCATGTGATAATAGATTTCATAAAAACGTTCAACTCAGCAGATCACCAAAGTACCTGGAAGGCTTTTAAAAACTACTTCATGCTTTTGTTTACACACACCCATGAATTATTTGAAGCTTCCTTTTAACCTCATGCTTCATCTTCTATTTTTAGCTAATAATAAACATGAACAAAATTAAATTATATCTTTACAATGAATTTACTTTGTACCAAATAGGCAATCTCAAGGCTTAGAGAATCACACTGACCTTCAAGGACCTTGAAGGTCCTTGATTCAGCCCCACAAACTAAGCCGGACCTCTGGATGGAGAAGGTGTGGGAACAGGCCCCATCTTGAGAAGTCCATTGTCTGTTTTTCAAAAGGTTTATAAAATCTTTAAAAATCAAACAAAGTCAGTACTAGCTCTGGATATAGAATGTTTTAAGTAGAGATAGTTTAAGAATGATTTTGTCTGTCTGTCCAGATGTAGCAGATGCTGTAATGCTCCAGGGTCAAGATGAGAAGGCCAGCTCTGTGGAAGTGAACTTGGACTTTCAGCGGAAGACTTTTCTGTGGCTCCCATTTTCTGGAGTTAAGGCAGGAAAATAGAAAGAAGCATTTCTGGCAGTCGTCTCCAGGAGTCTCAAAGCAGCCTCCTGCTCATTCAGAAAATATCCTCAGCCCCTAGAGAGGCACAAGTAGCTCACTAGAAACAGTGCTAGTGGGAACTGATGGTGGCAGAGGGCTTTAGGATAGCGACATTCAGCACACCGAGCCTCTGCAGGAACCCCACATTTAAAGGTTAGTAAGCACTTAACAGTTCTGCTGGACCAGGAATGGGAGCCCCACCTTCACAGTAATGCACTGAATGACAAGTGTGAGCTCTGTACCCAGAGTACTCCATCTCTGGGTCAGGGACAAAGGTGAATCCTCTGTATGGTGACAAAGAATCAAGCTTCCAAGACAGGTAGGACTTTTGGGACAGCAGGCCCAGCAGGGGGTGCAGGAGGGGTGAGCCCAGCTCTGGGAGAGAAGATGGGAAAGGAGTAAGCTCCTTTCTGGGGTAAAATTTCGCACAGGTTACAGCTGCTGGCGGTAGGAACTGGTCAACAACAGAGAGCAGAGGCCTGGCAGACCCTGCAGGAGTGGTCGGTGGGAGCATAGCCTGATGACGAGAGGAAATGTGGTGCAGAGTTATGGGTGAGACACAAACCGTTTAGATTACACACAGCACTAGAAAGGCAACAGGCACTTTTCATTAATAAGATGCTTCAATGTTATATAAATGATTCCTATCAAAACACTGTATGCCAAAGCCTTATGATCAAGCACAGTGTCTCATCCTCTGTAGGGTTCCTAAGCCACACTTGGCCTCAGTTTGGGTAAGAGTGTTCTAATATTTTTGCCTTCTAAAAATCATTCTAAACTCATGGGAATTAACCAAGGTACTAATTAAACAGCACTGAAGGTTGTGGCCTCTCAAATCGATGTTTGAAGGTTAATCCTCACTGTCATGGTATAAAGAGGTGAGGGTCCCACCCTCCAGAGTAGAACCAATGTCCCTAGAAAGGAGGCTTCAGAGAGCTGCCCGCCTCCTTCCTCTTCCTTCTCATTCGGGGAAGCTGTGATCCGTGGGGACGGACGGGTCACAGCGCCCATCTGTCAGCACCTGGGACCGGGGCTCGGCCTCCACAGCCACAAGGGAAGCACCATTCTTGCATGTGCATCACCCGGTCCAAAATGTTTTGTTACAGCAGCACAGAAGGACGAAGAAGGGGACACCAAAAGCCTGCCAGTCCATCTTGATTTTTCTTACCAAAAAACATAAAATCCTAACACAAGGTGATCGTGACAACAGGAAGTAGAAATCCATTTGCTACTATTTCTGGCAACTAAAGAGAATTCTGACCCAGGGTCAGAGGAAACTTTCGCTATTATCTTACTACCATACTTGCTGATTTTATTTACACACACATTCTTAAAGTGATTCTTTCCTGCTTTTGACAAGTCACAAAATTCGACAAATTTCCTAAAATAAAATCATTTGTGGCTTTTACTCTGAGACTGGAAAATAAGGTTGAAGTGGGGAGAAGCAATGCACACACAGAGCTGTCTAACGGCTTCCCTGAGCGGTTGCATTGCCGTTTTCAAAGGCTCCTCAATCAGCCCAGTAGTACTGTACCACGGCATCCTAGTCACCGAGAGAGCTGAAGCTCTGTATCATATTGTTTATTATATTGCTTCCCATCCTGGACTATGAGTTGTTTGAGAATAGCAGCCAACCCAACAAATCCCACCACAATGAGTCTGCAACTGCGCTCCCTGAGTGCTGAGTTACTTACGTGGGTCATTTTGCTTTCAAGGCAACTCTTGCAGGGCAGACATTACTGTGCTCATTTTCCTGGCGAGGAAACAAACTTCAGTATGTTGGATAAATCATCTGCAGTCACAGACTTTAGGGGTGGCATTTAGATTCAGAACTTTTCCATGTAATGCACCTAAAACTTTCCTGCTGTGAGAGCTCTGTGAGAGCTCTGTGGTTGGGAAGTGGCTGATCACTGACACAGAGGGAGCAGCTGTCATGAGGTCTCGCTTTTGATGACCGAGGCCCTGGTCCTGTTTCCTCTCCACCTGAGATAGAGTGTGGTCGGCACTAAGCTCCATGAGCTTGCCTGTTGTTTAAAATCTCTCCCGATAGATGACACTACCATTCACTCTGAAATAAACTTTATCGCAAACACATAAATAAAGGGAAACAAAAAGAAAATAAAAACTAGTGAAGCAGATATTGATAATTGGAAGAATGGCAGAAATTCTTTATTTTCTTGCTAAGCAATACCAAATGCATTAGGAAACCTTTCAAAGGAAAACAGACTCACCGATAATTAAGGTGGGTTAACATCTGCTAGGGACAGTTAGTAAAACCAAAGGGAAGACAAAGGTGTTGAGAATCTCAGCGCACTGTCAGCGGAAGGGAGGGGGACCATGCCAAGGCTGAGGGTTGACCGCCAGTTCTGTTCCCCACATTCTGTGACGTCCTGTCATCCGTACTCTATAACACAGTGGCTGTCAGTACATGCGGCTACTGAGCAATTTAAATATAAGTAACCAAAGATGTCAAGGACTATTCTATTGGACATTAAAGAAGAAGGCTGTTGTTCAAGCCATTCACCTTCCTAAGGAGTTAGCGATGATTAAGTATGATAGTACAATGAGTTTCAGTATTCTTGTCTGAAAATTACGAATAAAATCTATTTCAAAATGCCAGGTGCTTAATTAGGTGCTGTGTTGTTATGCTTAGTACAAAGTCTAGTGCATGGAGAAGAAACAAAACAAGTAATAAAAAGTGAAGAAGGAATTCGTAATAGTGAATTCACTTTTGTATCTGCTGACAAACACCAAGTAAAGTTTGATTATTGCAGTAGGTAGGAGGTCATGGAGGAATTATTCTCCTTTCTCCTTCAATGATAGCGAGTTTCTTAGAAATGAGAAAGTACATTAGGATAGTTATTAGGATACGCATGATCTCAGTAAGTGCTCATCAGGCTGAAATTTCCAGAAGCTAAGTTAGTACCCACGCAATGCTTCCAGATAGCTAGCTGCAATTTGTAAATCCAAGTTCCAGAGTCCTGGCCCTGCTCTCTAATTCTGGGAGGGAAGCCGGATCAGTTCTAACATTTGTGATAGTTCTAACAAAGGCTGATTGTTTTTATTAGCTACCAGGAGGAATGTTTTTTTTTGTAGGGGGGAACCCTCACTACATTAGTAATAAGGAATCTTCATTTTTCTCTGAGCCCATAAAGGAAAGACTGTTTTTAATAATTGGTGAGTAACCCTTTTGGGAATCTATTGGCCTATATTAGTTAATACAGTGTGTGTGTGTGTGTGTGTGTGTGTGTGTGTGTGTGTGTGTGTGTAAAGATACACAGTACTAATAAGGACAATAAAGACTAGGATGGGGGAACATCTTGGGATTCTGCCTACTCCTTTTGATCTCCTTTCTATCAGTATAGAGGAGAAGTTGACAAGAGGCCCTGCAAGGGCTGGTTTTGGCAAAGGTCATTCTCAAGGACTGACTCTGAGATGGAACAATACAACATAAAAGGTGAGAAGCAGTAAGTATTTTCTTGGCCTCTGCAGAGAATCTAACTCCACCTCCAGCCTGAAGACGGGGCGCTGGGGAGGTAAAAGCCAGCACTTCACGCAGACTGGGGAGCTCTGACCCACACGGTCAGGACAACGTCCTGAACACAGGCTACTCAGGAGCAGAGCGTAACGGGGCAGAGCAGCCCACGCCAGGAACCACACTTTGGGAAGCACTTTGGGAAGCCTCGGAAGGGGCTGAGCACCCACTGATTGATGGAGTCCAGCATAAACAGGCATTGAAGTGACCCAGTTTGTCCTCACAGGATGGTGATGCCAGAGGACACTGAGGACACTGGCTGTTTTGTTGCTTTGGAGTTCCTGTTATTATTCAGACCTTTTGGGGTTTCTATAGTTGCATGCCACAACGATTTAGGGTGGAGTTGGTCCAGGGGAGCACTGGCACCAATCAAGGACTGTTTGTGGAAAGCCTGCTCATCATTTGCCTTTTTATTGCTGCCCAAACAACAGTAACTAGAATCACTAAATCTAACACTTGAATAAAGGCCCTTCAGAGGGCTTAACAGCGGCGATTACCAAACAGGACACACCAATGGCTCTTGGCAGGAAGTGAGGAACAAGAAGTAAAGGATTTCTCCACGAAGTGAAGAGTTTGGGGGAGTGCTTCAAATGGAAATATGTAAATTTACAAAATGGGAGGGCCACCAGAACAACAACTGTTATACTGAGAAAGAAAGGCAAAATAAAAGTCTAAGAATACACCCGGACTCTCTGAGGAACACTGAAACGAAACCTTCCACCACCCTGGGAGATAAGAAAGTACACGCTCATCTGCGTGGTGTGACTCAGAATGCAGAGGCTGACTGAGATTCTTTTGCCTCTTCTGACAGCAGTCCTACTGATGGGAAGTTCTATTTCACTGACCCTCTTAGGCTCTGAGGATGCTTAGTTTTTATAATGTAAGGATACATGGAGGGGAAGGAGATATGTTTATTTTTCTCTCGTCTACCTCATGACTCAGTTCCAATTATCCTTTATACCAAAATTCTACTTAGAAATATTATTTATGCTCTGGTCATGTAATCTGAGTAGTAAAAATGAAATACTTAACCTCTTTGTGTTATTTGAGTCATGAAAATGAAATGTGATTACATACAGTTTGTGAAATGGGGATCCTTATTTTAGTGCAATGATTTTCTGAGAGCTAAAAAAGCACAGAAAGAGAAAGAAAGGAGGTATGTTTGAGTTAGGTAGGAGGGCACAGATCGAATAGCATGGAATACACACACTGGGTGTTCCAAGTCTAGATGACAAATTGGGTGTGAGCCACCAGGACCATACTGCATTCATGTAAGAGTTCTGAAGGACCTGAAGGATGAAAAATTCTGGAAGTGTTTGCCACATGGGTGAACTGTTACTGGGAATACCTACCCACCTGGTCGGGGGGCTGGGGGATCATTGATGTGAGTTGACTCCCATCCATAAATAGAACTCTCTAGAAAACCAGCAATGCAAGTTACAAATCAGCAAGACAGGATTGTTTAGGCATGAAAGACAAGGACAATAATAAAAGATAGTCGATGCCACTGAACACTTTCATGTCACTAAGTGAGTGACACGTAAGTTGCATAGTTATGGTAGGAAGACATCTTACCACCATGGCCTTCTTGAAATCTCTGAGGTATTAATTGGCAACTGTGGGACTGAATGTAGACATAATTTACTTCTTTTTAAAAAAAGGGTTTTGAACAGATTCATTTATAATGGTTGTTTATAAAATATACCTATCTTAGCGTGGGGCTGGAGGAAATAATTTTGCTGCTTAGAAACCTAACAGTGAATGAGAACACCAACAGTGCTCATCCAAACACTCTCCTTGGGGCATCCTGCAGCGGTTGGAAGAAACGGTCTTATTCTCATAAATAGATTTGCGTGGAAATGTAAATGTATACAAGTTCCACAGTTCTAGGTAGGAAGGAAATGTCAAGCCAAGATGCCAGAAGTGAGACACTTCCGAAGGATGTTTGAGCAGGAAGAAGAAGTTGAGTCAATTTCAATGTGTACTTCAAAAGTGTACTTATGATGTGGCTTGCAAGCTATGTCACTGTGACTTAAAACATGAAAAAGGAACACCGTCAGGGAACTCTGCCTTCAGGAAATCTGGAACCTCAGTTACAGAGGAGGTAGTGTCATAGACAAGAGGGCACAGAGGTTAACCCACAAGTGCACAGTATCTGAGATCTCAGAAAGGTCAGAGTTTAGAAATAAGAATGATACGATTGTAGTCTGAATCTAAAATATCCCCGAAGCATTCATATTTTGGGAGCTTAGTTCTCAGTGCAGCGGTGCTCAGAGATGTTGCAGAATGATCAAGCATGATGGCTTTAAATTCATCCAAATGGGCTCATCCACTGATGAGTTCATTAGCTGAATGCACTAAATAAGAAGCAAGTCCTCCTTGGAGAGAACTGGTCATGGGGGCAGGGCATGAGTTTGAAAGGCAGATTTTGTTCCTGGTTCTTTCCCCTCCAGCTCCTTTATGTTTCTTACTCTCCTTGACTGCCATGAGGTGAGATTTCCTTGGCCACACTCTTCCCCCATGCTGTTTCTGCCTTGGAGCCAGGAAACCATGGATTGAGACCTCAGAAGCCATGTGCAGAAACAAATCTCTTCTCTTTTAAATGTTATATGTCAGATATTTTGTTCAACAAAGGAAGAGTTAGGAATACAAATGCCTTAAAGAGGTACATCCTTGATTAAGCTCAAAGTCAAATCAGATTGTCCTTGAGAATACTACCAAATCTAAGTCAGTAATTTAACCACCTACCAGAACAAAAGCCAGCATCCTCAAAGGAAAACAACACAGTGATGCAAAACATAATAAATTATGTATGAAAATATATCCAGAAAATTGCAACCCACTAGTCAATGGACATCGACTCCAAGATGACTGCATGTTAGAATTAGCAGACAAGGACTTTAAGGCAGCTCAACTGCATTAAGGAAAGTGTGATCATAATGAATGAGCAGATGAGAAATCTCAGAGGAAAGTCAGGAATTATAAATAAATAGGACCAAATAGGAATAAATAAATACGAACAAATGTTATTTCAAAACAAAAAATAATATCTTAATTGAAAACTGTACTAAGTGGTACTATCAATAAATTAGAATATAATACTTAAAAAGACCAAAAAACTTGAATACAAATCAATACAAAGTATCCTCCCTTAATTTTATAGGGGAAAATGACTTTATGAACAGTTTCTCACTGATCTGTGGGAAAATATTAAACAATATAACCCAACATGCAATTGAGGCTTCAGAAAGTGAGGGAGGTGAACACTCCCAGATTTTGATGAAAAATATAATGTAAGATTCAGGAGCTCTCTGAATCCTAAGAATAAAGTATAAAAAGAAAGCCTCTGAAGGATATCTTGGGTCATCTAATGAGAAGCAAACATAAGGAAAAATTCTGAAAGAAGTCAGAGTAAAAGAATGTATTACTCACCAAAAAATAAATAAATGATAGAGTTAAGATGTATATCGATATCACATATTTGACCACAGTAGTTCAAAAAGCAGAGGTGGGCAGTGGGAAGTGATACCATACTGCTTCAAGATTCTAATATTTTACATGGACAAATGCAACATTAACACTAGGTTACAGGAAGTTATGTACACATATTGTGTTGAAATCTTTAAGAGAAACTACTAGGTTAAGTACCAAAAGTTGTAGCTAAAAATTCAGCAGAGGAATCAAAACTGAAGAGTCAATAATAGAGGGCAGAAACATAAATGGGAATAATGGAAAGAATAGCAAAATGATAGCTGTAATTCCAATTATATCAGTAATTATAGTAAATGTTAATGGACTAAATATTTTATCAAAAGGCTAATGCTATCAGTATGGATAAAACAAGCTGCTCCAATTAAATGCTATGAACAAGAAGCACCCTTTAATTGTAAAGACAGATAAGGTGGTTGTTAAAGGATGGAAAAACAAACCAGACAAACAGTACAAGAAAGCTATGTTAATACGTGACAATATAAACTCTAAGACAAGGAGTGTTACTTGAGGTAATGAGAAATAGTTCATAAATTATGAGAGGATGAATCTATCACAATCATGCATTTTCATATGCTTCATATAATGAGGTCAGGACCCAAAACAGACATAATTTTAAAAAAAATGCACAAACCTATAATCATAGTGGAAAATTTTATCTTTTTTCTTTTAGTAACTGACAGAACAAACAAGAAAATCAGTAAGGATACATTTCTGAACACTAACTAAAAGGAAACTTAGTTTATTATATTCTACTCAAATGTAATTTAAGCTTCCAAAATTGTATATTTTAAAACTCTCTTTTGTAGGCTCTATAATCACACCTGCAATGTTTTTACACACTCTTTGATTTATAAATCCTGTATATTGGGCGAACAATTGAAGACTCCTGGAAAAAAATTATAAGTAAGACTACGGTAAGCCAGAAGAAAATTGGGGTGTAGGCAAAATCTGTCTCCATCCCACAGGGGCTTTTTTTATTCTGTCATCTCCTGTCAACTCCCAGCTATAATTGAAATGTGTCAGTGAGAAGTTGTAGGGCACAGCCTTCTTTTTTAATCCCAGAAACGGGCATGTATCCTAACCTCTTCTCTAGTCACATCTCATGGCCACTTGGTTATTATTTAGGAGTCGCCTGAATCTAAGGATGAGCACTTTAGGCAGAACAGAAAAGAAGACACAGTTATGGACAATGTGAAGATGCTGCTGGTGGAAAGAGGCGGCAGCCTGCAAGAGGAGGCAGGGGCTGACTCACACGAACTGTCTCACACTAGCTGCATATGACCTGCTGGATAATTACGAAGCCTTGCCTTGGAAACATGTGTCTAAAAATGACACCTTCAGGTAACATGCAAAAATTGACAAATAAAAAATATTTTCTTGAAAATAACTATTTTTATTTTCCTTGTTCCAGGCACATACTGCCCTTATATTATTTATTAGAGTAATCTCAATTTCTTGGAGTCAGAAAGTGAATATAACATAAACAATTTCTTGTGATTGAGCCGCTATTGTCTTTACAAAGTGGATTTTTTGGTAGTTTATCAAAAAGTCTATCTAATGTTTCATGCCAGGGCTCTGCTCAGGCACTGGGCTCTCTCCACAATCTTCCCCAGCACCATCCAGACTGGTGCCTACCGCACTCACCCTGCTACGCCCAATCATATGGACCTTATAAAGCCAGGCCCAGCCACTCTCGGTCCTTCCATCTCTAATTTCTGGTTCTGGCTTTCCACTCATTGGTTCTTTTTTTTTTTTTTTTTTTTTTTTTTAATTTAAGAGGAAAAAGAGAAAAACACAAAACAAACCAAAGCGGCGTAAGGGTACACGCAATACAGAACTACAAAACAAAACAAAACAAAAAACCATAACAGTAAGAAATTACCTGCTAGTAGATTACACACTATTTTCTTGAAAATAGTTCCTCAAAACACTCATTGGTTCTTTACTGCCATTTCCCTTCTCTTCTTAGGTGCACCTGTTTGCTTTTTTTTTTTTTTTTTTTTTTGCAGTACCAGGGATTGAACTCATGACCTTACGCTTGCCAGGCAGGCCTTTATTCCACTGAGCTAAATCCCCAGCCCCAGGTGCACCTGTTGGAAAAGTCTCACAACACTGTACATTGCCACCCCTCCCACCACAAGGCTCTAATAGCCCTTCAAGTCGAGGAGTGGTCCAAGCTTTGAAAACTGTGGTCCCATTTGCTCCTGCACCTCTGCCTCTCTGTGACGTGTGACCCACAGCTACCCCCGTTCACCAGCACACAATGGGGGATGTGATGCCAAGCTACTAACAAATGTCAAATATAGAAAACGTGGACCAGGTGTGTAAGTATTAAGCTGCACTTCAGCACACAGGTACAAACACCCAAGCATCTAGAGAATCTGCTCCATAGAAAGACATAAATTTGATTGTATTAACCTCTTAATCAAGTCTGATTCATATTTTGATTTCTATATGATTATAGAATTGGGACGTCATTTTGTTCCAAAATACAAAGTAGGAAACTCACTTTCCTAGGCGGTAAACGCCCATAATATGTTTTTATAACAGGCTCAAACAGCATTGAAACTTCCCCCACTCCCGTCCCCTCCTCAGTGTCCTTATTAGTGCTGCTCCTGACACTCTTTTCTGTCCTCAGATGCATTTCTGGGGAATGCCAAGGATTTCTGCTGCTGGTTCCTGGCCTGGGCACAGGCTGGGGGCTGGCGGCAGGCTTTCTGCAGGAGTCGAGGGAGGTAGTTTCCCTCCTGGAAACTCCAGTGGAAAAACAGATTTGCTCCTGTTTCACTGTTTTTTCCTCTTTGTGATAAGCTAATTGGTCCATAAGGGGATTAAGCTCATAGCCTAGGCCTCATTAGCATCACACAATTAAAAAGAAAAGAATAAATATGTATATTTTGTTCTCAAATCACTGTTATTTTCTTAGTAATTTATTTTTCATTTATTCAACATTTTTGCACAAGCCACACATAAAAAAGCTTTCTTTATAGCTACTACTAATAGGTTATATTTAATAACATAATAAAGAATATATAATAATCATGTCTAATAAGTGACTACCATTTATATAGCATTTGCTACATGCCAGTATTTTTATGAAGTACATATTCATTTTATTCTCTTGAGAATCCAAAGATGTAGGTGCTACAAATATTTCCATCTTAATAGACGGAGAAATTGGAGCGGTGAGAGGTTTAGCAATTCATACACAACCACCTGGCTACTGAGGATCCCAGTTGGAAATGCCTTCATTTCATTTCCAGCTGATTGGCCCCTGTAATTACTTTTAGATGTAGGATACATTTCATAACCACCTTGCCCATTTCTCAGATAATGTTCCAGGCCACCACTTCCCAAACCTGAATGTGTACACGAGCCATACCAATAAAACACAAACGCAGACCCTGTCCCCCACATCCTGGTGAAGGCTGAGACTATACTTTTTAGTAAGTTCACAGGTGATTCCGATGTTGGATCCACATTTCCAGGAAACATTATAATGCTTAAGCTGAATTACTCTCTGTTCCAGGAAAAATAAAAACTTTTTAATAAGAGGAACCTAGGATTGATGAGAGAGACGAAATGCATAGGGTTTTAAGGCATCCCTGTAAATGTAAATGGCCACATAGTTCTACAGTTAAGAGATTTGACAGAGCATAGGCTTCATTTTACGTGGGCTGAATGCAATCATAACATTACTTTAGATGTCTGAGTGCAGTGCTGATGTGAAAAGTTAAATAGTATTCCGGGAAAGTCATTAAAAATAGGAAAAAAACTCTTTCATTTCTGAATATATTTAATTTTCTGGATTTTAACTGTAAATCATTTCTTGTGATGGTGAAATGAGAAGCTTCTTAATTTCTCTCATGAAAAAATTAAGAGTATCCTTGAAAATCCTTCACATAATTTTGGGGCATAATCCACAGATAAGGTTGAAAATGGAGAAAAGGGAAAATTTCCAACTTTCTGAAGTACTTTAGAAGAGGACAGCCTAAAACCACGCAGGGACGTTCTGTGGCCCCAGACGTTGAAATGTTTTATCTTCGGAGATTGTCCTGGCAAGCACTGCTTCTTTAGGTCTTATAATCCCTTCAGCCATGAAGTCCCGGGTACAGGTAATGTGTGTGAGGAGCCGGCTTTCAATCCAGTATGGCCACTTCACGAAGTTCTCTGGTCCAGCAGGACCACTTCTAGGAACGGGAAAAGCAGAGGTGCTTGCTGCAAAGTTCCGCTGCGCTGCAGGTGCCAGACAGAATCCTGCCCAGCTTTGCCTGAGTCTATGGGATCAGTTTTCTTGCTCTGTAAAGTCGGGTGATGGACACAAAGCATCTCTATCAGCTCAGTTCCCTTGAGGTATGCAGTGCTTTTTATTTGGTTTTGGTTTTTAAGCAAAAGAAAATGCCTGTTTGGTTTATGAATACCTTTACTCCAGTTCCTGCTGATTTACTGACCTTTTGATTAGCCTCCATGATTACTGATTTCATTTGGGGGGAGGTGTATATGAGTGTTTTGGCAGTTACTCAAGACATTTGCTGACAGGAAGACTTTCTGAAGCTGACTGAAGGCGTGAGTCAGACCATGATTTGCCTGTTTGCTCTGGACTTTCTTTAGATACTAATAACTGCTAATTAGCAAGAGCCAAGGAAGCAGTGGTTGGTAACTCACCTTTAAAATTCAATAGGGTTGTAGGACAGAGCTGTGTGCTTCTTCTCCCCAGCTAAAGGCAGCAGTTCCCTATATTAGGTAGTTTACTGGCTTTGCATATCAAATGAACAGTTTCCCATGTAGGTGTTAAATCAGTTTATTCCAAAAATATTTCTACAACTGGTCATTAAGAAGCAAGCAGAAAAAAATGCCGGAAGTGAAGGAATGTAGATGGTAGACGTTGGGGACAGATGGCAGGACCCAACATTACAGACATCAGCTTGCATTTTTCTTAGATGTCATAAAGTATGTCTTCATAACTTTAAACTCAATGTCAGCGTGCATGCACTCAAATTCATAAGCAGAATAGCGATATTTTTTTAAAGATTAGTGAAAACAATGAGGAAAATAAAAACAAACTTAGAGAAAAGTCAAAATCGGTAAGGAAAAGATTATCTATATGTAGGTATACATATGTACATGTATGTATGCATATATATACAAGATAGATAACTATACTACCAACCTCTGCTAGTTCATCATAAAGAACAGTTTGTGCTTCATTGTTTGATCATTTTTTAATGCCTGGATTTTGTAACCTGAACAACTACTTCAAAGATAACAATATGCAGTATATTAACTAGTGTTAATTTCCTAGTACTTTTTTTGGAATTCTGTATCATTTCTATCCTTTTTTCTGTTTTGCTTTTTAAAATAAAAAAAATCCATAAGGAAACTATCAAGCACTTCAAGAAATAGACTTTTGGCATCAAGTAGTTAAAATATTTGGATATTGAAGTGCATTTTCACATTTTCTATGTTCTGTGGCCAATTTTTAAGAACTACAAAATCAAATCAGAATTATTCTAAATCCTTAGAGTTCAAAGTCGTAACTCAAAGAAAGGCATAATGAAATCACAATGATGTTTGAAATCTAATTTACTTATTTATACTTTATATGAAGCAGGTGGTTTAAATATGAAATTAATTTATTAAAAATTAAATCTTTCTCATCTGACACTTAGCAGTTTGTATGTACTTAGATAATTTTGTACAGTAGCAGCAAAAGCAATATCCAGTATAGGTCTGACAAAAAAGTATTAAGTGATAGTAGCTTTTTTCTTTTGCCAAAAACCTCAAAACCAGTTTATATTTGTCTTAGAAAAAATAGAAGCATAATAATTTTGAGATTAATGGATAATATTAACTCTTTTATATTGAGATTATAATGATGATAAGGCTGTACAATAAAATACTTTAAAATGCTAATCCTAGACACGATTAAACATGCAGTTAACAAATTCCCTATGCATTTCGTGTCTAATCAGTGAAACCCAGGAAAAGTGGGCTGCGTCATGCTCACCGGTCTCACAGATAAAGATCTCATGGGATTCTGCCTAGAATTCCTGAAGTGAGAAAATGATTTAATGCTTAAATAGAAACAACCTACCAAATTTATCCCAAATGTTTCCTCTACAGTTTGCCTCTTACTGAGAGGTATTATTGTATTATACTATATGTCTTAAGATACCATACAATAACATGGGCTGAAACTTTACCTTATATTATAAAAAGAATGAGTAAGTTTTTCAACATGCAGTTTTAAAATATTCATCTCTATTACTAATGGTAGTAGAATGAGGTTAAGTATGAACAGGGTACAACCATATGTATATTGGATAATGTTGAAAATCTCAGTCAAATAAGAAATTTTAGTTCTTTCCCTAAGATTAAATATTCTGATCGATGTTTTATTTGCTTGTAATTCCCCACTGCCTATAAACACCACAGTGGCCCGAAGACAGAAGGTAATCAAAATAAGAATAACCCTCATGAAATCCAAAGTTTCTTTCCTCCCCAAAGACATCAGATGCCAAGACCTTTCTTCTTGCTAATAAAATCATACATCTGAGGTCTATCTGCACGCTTCTTTTGTTAATACCCCAGTTTCAGCTTTACTGCCTTAGTACTGTCCACTGAGAAATTTAGCTCCAGACAGCTTTGGAAGGGATGCATGGTGCTGAGGTGTGGTTCCCATTGCTCTCGTGTACAAAGCACTCCTCACAGGCATGAGAGGATGGCCTTGAGTTGTTGTATCCCAGGACCTAACAGTTCAGTCCTAGATCACTGTCTCCATATTCTTCTTGCTTTTAAATTTCTTCTCAGCCTTCAGTCTTCCAAGCTGATCTTTCTAGTCAATACTCTAGCTATTTCTTTGGCAATTTAGGACATTTGTCTCCCCTGATTTTCTCCACTGATGTTCAAGACAGCAAAGGGGGTCTCAAGAAGAACATCACAAAGGGGTCTGTCCATGTGAGAGCAGCCTGTGGGTTTTCAGGGAAGAGTTTTTTGTGTTATGTTCAATGTTCATGAGTTTTTTCAGCTGCAGCCACAGCAGAGTAAAGAGTCTGAGGCAGGAGGTGCGCGGAAGCACAGGACATTACCTCAAGGGGAGAGAAGATGCCTTTTTCCGGATTCTCTTTGCAACAGTTTTAGAGACAGAAATTCAATTGTTTTGAACCGTATGCATGGGTTTTCCTACAACATAAGTTATGAGGCATTTTTATGTTTTAGGATTTTATATAGCCAAGAATAGTACACTGTTCTTAGCCGAACATGGAACTGAAGTGACGTTATCTGTTAGTGTCACTGAGGCCAATGCTATAGTCACATGATTGTTCTGTCAGAAGAAGAAAACAGGAATTGATATAAAATATCCCCCAGAGGCCAGTTGTCTCCACACACTGTTTTCCAGCAACCGAGTCAGAGATTAATTTATGCTAAGACCGAAGCATAAGTAGTTAGCACATTAACTTCAGCAGATTGGTTGAATCGAGGCAGACATTCTGTGCATGGGTAGAAATAGTTCTAGATCAGAATGGTGGCCTAGATCATCTCAGTCAAGCTAATCTCAGCAGTTGTGCTGTGAAGAGACTCTGGAAGACAAGGAGAAAAGGCTTATGGAGGAAAAAAAGAATCACACAGCTAATAACTCCACAGAAGCCATCACAGATGGCAAAGGGATCGAAACGGCCTTCCAGCTTTCCGAGGAGAGATGGATGGTGGCTGCGGGATAACTTACTGCAGGTCGAGAGGTGCAGAAACGAGAGAGGTGACCGGGGCAGGGGTCAGGAAACCCGGCAATGCCTCCTTTTGTCACAGAATCTTTTTCTCCAGCTTCTTATGGAAAGGGAATAAATGAGTAATTTCATCTTCTATCTCATGCTTTTTCTTTCCACGGTAAGGAAAGTGGAATTCAGAGAAAAGCTATCCAATCCAGCCTTAAGAGAGACAGTGGGATAAAAGGGGGCAGGAGCTTCAAATATCAGAGCGTACACAAGTTCAGGAGATAAACAGAGAGGCAGATATGTCAACTTTTGCAGAGGGGAGCAGAAACAAAGGGAAAGAAAGTAAAATGATCATTAAAGCACGATAAGAAAGAGAGACAACCGGCTCTGCACTGCCCAAGAGTTGCCGCTTAGCTGTTGTGACTGTCATCAATCCCGTCATGTCCCCAGTGTCCTGTCCCTGCCTGAGATCTGACTTCAGCTGCTAATTCCCTCCAAAGTACCCAAGCTTGATTTCCGAAGTCTGTTTTGGGTTTTCATCCCGGCGGCTCTGCCACTTCGCTTCCTGGGTCTTGGTGGATCATTTGTTTAACCTTCCCTGCGTTGGTTTCCTGATCTATAAATGGGGCCATTAAAACACTTAGCACCTGGCCACTGTGGCAAGGAATAAAAAGAGATAATGAGTTAAGAGGGCTGGATACAGTTTCCGGTAGGTAATAAATGTTCGATAAATGCCAGCTGGTCCTGTTCTGTCTTCCTTTAATAGATACACTAAAGCAGAGTCACCCTCCTGCAGTCCCGTGGCACCGACACTTGGTCAGAAGTTCAAGCTGCCCAGCCTCCTCTTCACTCATCCGAAAGACATGGTCTTTCTTCTCTCAGCTCTCTGCCAGTTTCCCCAAGATTTTCTCACCTCCAGCTGAGCCTACACTGGTACATTCTGCCAGTTTAAATCTCTGTAAACCAAGAAAACAGCACAGGCACAAGCGAGTTCACACGCTGAGAACCACAGGCAGAAGCCACTGGAAGCCACACGCCCGTGGACACTAGAGTTAGAAACACTGCCTTGCTCTGAAGCCCGAGGTCACAGAGAACCCCCAAATCACCTGTGTTTCTGCCATTAAGCACATAACACTGTAATCTCTCTTCTAACGCATAAGACATATGTGCCACCATCAGCAGATTAGAGATCGGGAGCCTGGAAAAGAGCTTCTTGCTTATGGGCACAATGGACAGATTTTTATTGCAAAGGGGCCTTTCCCGCAAGTCTCTGCTGTTAAGACAGTGCATCTCACTGCCTAAAGCACACCTAAGTCTCAAAGAAAAGTATATGAACATGTTTTCCTCAACGGATGCACACGGCTTCATAGGAGAGGACTTGGGGGTCCAGGAGGCAGGTGATGCTATGTTGGCTAAGGCCCTACATGGAAGGAGGTGCCTGGAAATTTTCAGGAAAAGATCGTGTCGTGAGCTTACTCATCATCTTTTTATTCCTGGAGGCTTCATATTTTTACACAGGCCCAGGTAAACAAATCATTCAAGGATCCTGCTTATGTTTATGCAAAGGGTCGGGCTGGTCAAGGGGCTGCATTTGCTTAATGACCAGCTGGGCTAGGGAAGAAGACCCCACTTTAGAAAGGTCACTACCAGTGAGACAATAGTAGTCCAATTCAGCAATTCCTGAGAAGAGCCAGGAGCAAAACCAATGAGGGGAATGGCACTTGGCTGATTCCAGGCTGAGGCTGCCCAATTAGCCACCGCGAACCCCGAGAGGACAGATTTAATGAGCAGAGAGTCCTTGCACCAGACTCTTGCCCTCTCTCAACTGGACCTGGAGCCATTGTTGGGAAGAGTCTCTGATAGGCTCCTCATGAGAAATGCAAACCAAGCTTCCATGCTTATGGATAACAACAAATAAATTAAAAACTCGAGCCAAACTAATAAAAACCAAACTAAACCAAAAAGGATTTTGCCTGTCCCACTTTAAATGCTTCATCACCAGCTTTCCCCTAGCTGACCCCATCCAGCTGCATGGTCTGCAGAGGGCGCTTGCCTGGTTGGCCTTAACTCCCTACAGACCCACTCTGTGCAGGCAATGCCAATGGGGCCCGGAGATACCGCACCTCCTACCTCCCACACCCGGCTATTGAAGCTGTCAGATGCCTGTCAAAGCCCAGTTCTAAACACTTTGCTTTGAGATAGTCTTAGGATCCCCGGGAGATCAGATTGCATCCCAGCAGGGGAATGGGAATGGGTCTCAGCAACAGCTGTGGCTTTGGAGGTGGCACAGGTCTATAAAGGTGCCAGCAGAGCAGTTCTTTTCAGTATTGATCTACACCAAAGGCACGGAGGAGGGAGAGTAATGCAAGAGGGAGACTGGGAAAGATGTCAGAGTGAGCAGAAGCTTAGAGAGTTAGAGCTCTGGGGAAGATGGAAATCACGCACCCTGCTGATCCTAACGCAGCCCTGAGCCTAACCCTAATTCTGACCCTAAATCACATGCCTGCGGCGGCGGGGGGGGGGGCGGGCACTGTGAGCCTCAGGGCTGTGGAGAAACCCAGGGGCATCACAGCAGTCTCTCAGCAACCTCTTCCTGCTTTGTTTCTTTACCACTCAGGCAGGGGCAAGGCAGATTACAGATTGGCAAGGACCACTCTGAGCACACAGCACACTTCTTTCCATATGAAAGGTCTTGCACTTTTCACTTCCTACAAATGGACCCATAAGAGCCCTCTGGACTTTAGGGGAAGAAATCAGGTGAAAGGAATGTGTGCTCTGCAATAGTTTCTTCTCTCGGGGCATAACAGACTCTAAACAGAAAGCAAAGGAAGGAAGGAAGCAAGGCAAAGGCTGTTTACCTGAAACGACCCAGTTTAAAAATAAAGTCAGGTTCCCACTGTTATGCAGGAACCGTACCCTGATATTTCATTCACCTTTTCATCCAGCCCCTGGGTGCGGGTCTTGACAGCGGATGGGCACTGTGGGTATATGAAGAGACGTGGCCAGCACCAGGGCAGCATGCTGGTGCCCCATGCACACCGGTAAACCATAAAATAAGAAATGTCCAGGAGCACTGATAACACACTTTAGGGAGCTCATACCATGACACGCGCACTGAGAGTGCCCTTGTATTGCTCTTCATTCCCAAGCACCGTATCACAGACTACAGACTTCCTCCAAAGCCATGAACACAGCAGTTGTGAAAGTTTCTAATGTTTTTTGTAATTTTTATTTTAAAGAGAATAAAACCAAGCAAAATAAAATAGAATAAAGCTAATCAAAACAAAAACAGTGTGATATAGAGCTTCAAAAAAAAGAATAGGAAATCAACCATGGTTACCATAATACCTCTTGTTGCCTTCAAAATAGCTGCCCATACCTTCAGACATGGTAAAATTCAAACAAAACAGAGCAGAATAGGACCAATGAAAACAAAACAATGAACACATTACAGGACTTCAAAGCAAGATGATAGTAAATCCAAAATTACTACCATTATATATCTTGTTATCTTTGAAATAGCTGCCCATGCCATCACATATAACAAAACTAAACAAGACATGACAGAATAAAATCTAGTCAAACAAAACAATTAAATGTCACAAGACTTCAAAACAAAATAACAGGGAATCAACAATGGCCACTATCTTCAGAAGGAGATTCCCCCATAGACGCTACACTGCACACTGTCATCCTCTGAACAGATGATCAGACTGTTGGTTCTAGGTCCGCAAAGTTAGTGAAACAATAAACACTATAAACATTAAGTTGTATTTTACCTCAATAGCTACCATGGAAGCCTGTGTTTCTCTGGATCATCCTGGTCACTTAGAAGGGATAAAGTAGGTGGCTTACTCTTTTTTGTCTCCCAACTAGCGCGCTGGAAGGGGCTGGCATCTGGTTTGCACCCCAGTTGCCTGCAAAGGGTGACGACTCTCAGGAAGGGTTTGCTTCTTGTTGACTTCTCCCTCCTGTGAGTCAGAACCATATGCAGGTCACTGAGGGAAGAACCAGATGCCAGCCTTTTCCCATGAGTCAGTGTCATTCACGGACTGTGGCAGAAAGTTTCTGATTTGATGCATAGTGAAAAAAAAAAATCCCCCAAATATAAGCTCTAGAGAAGGGGACTTCAGTTTCCCTTATTATTGACTACATCTCCCTACTTTTCCAGTAAGTTTCAGAAAGTCCAATGAAGTAACAACATGTCAAAAACGACTGGGGAATAGTATCTAAACCTACAGTTTTGCTATTCACTGCTGTTTGTGTCATATGTAATGGTCCTTCAGTCTCTTTATCCTTGACAGTCTGCGTGCACAGAATGCTATCAGACTCCGGGTAGTGTCAGTCGGTGGGACCAAAGCACGGCCATGCGGGCTGTTTTGATCCTGACATGTGTCACACTCTTTCTTCTGATAGACTCTACAAAGAAGTTGTTCTCTGGAAGCATAAGCTCATCACAAAAACGGATTCATGTTATCAGCAAAAAGAAGTGATGTTCCTCTGACATCTATAATATACTCCTCTGCATTCTGATAAGACCACGTGGGGGTCCTTTTGTAAAACCTTACACTAACCACTAACAAGAGGCTGGAGTCATGAAGAATCAGCGCTCTGCCTAGTGATTCTGTGCTCCCTCCCACTCTGGGTTTGGGCTTTAGTTTCTCTCTAAGGAAGCACAGCTGAGGACACAGCTGGCCCTGCCTGCTTGCTTGCTGCACCTGTATTTTGGCTCTGCATGGCGTAGAAATGCATTTCCTCCACAAAACACACCTTTCTAGAGCCTGGAGTTCGCCCCATCATTCAGAGGCACAAGATACATCAAGAGCCAGAAATGGGAAAATGGCGTCATTAGTGAGCTGCTTAGGCTTCTCTATTTTGTTTGCCTTTAAAATTAATCTTTTCCTGTTTACCACTCAGCAATGAAAATAGCATCCTTTGAAGGTGAATTAATTGGAAAGTACGTGGAGAAATGCCAGGTTTCAGTACAGCCACCTTGAACACTCACTACAGGTCTGCTGAACTCAGAGAACAGCTGGAGGCAGGAACGGTGCCTCTGTGGTGACCTGATTCATGTCACAAATGATTTTAGAGTCTGCTGCCTTGCATGAGTACATGCAACTGGCAGCATCTGACCATTAGTGCTGGGCTGAAAAGCAGTGTTCTTAAATGTTTCATTCCCTGGATGCTCCCTGACCGCTGCAGGAGCTGAAGCCTGAATGCCCCCGAGTGGGCCTGCTTTCCAGGATGCTGCATGGACCACTCAGCGGCCTCCATTCTGAGTGCTGCGGATGTGCCCTGCCCTGGAGGAGCTTGGCCTCGGGCAGGAAGCTGAACGTGTGCAGAGAGCACTGAAATCAAGTGCCCGATTGCACAAAACTATTGCTGCACCCTCAGCCCCCCCCCCCCTTGCTTTTAAAACATACCCCCCTCCTCCCACCGACTGCCTTTAGTTTGGAATTCTCCCCACTACCTGCTGAGGAATTTCCAACTGAGTTACCCGCATTGTCTCAAACGCACTCTTCTGAAGGCTGACTCCTGTTGGTGCTGACCTTCCTCTTTGCCAAGGTCATGAGCTCCAGAGCCACTCTGCGAAATGTCTGGAGGCAGCAGCTCTGGGTGGCTGCCCGCACCTGACGTGCATCTAGTATCACAGGTGACAGAATATTTTGGAGACATAAACAAGTGGTATTACTGACTTAAACTGCTCTTTTCCTTCACTAAGAAATTTAGAATCACCTGTACGTTTTTCATCTGTTTCTATCAGACAGGGCTATTGTGGGGGCTCCCTGTCTGCGTTCACCTGTAGACAAAGCTCAAGCTTCCTAGTGCTGATTGTCTTTCTGCTTCTTGCCATAATTCACTCATTCAGTCACATTAGGTGCTTTCATCTCCCGCAGTTTGCAAATGAGAAAACCGCATGAGTGGAGGTCCCGCAACTGGCACAGTGCAGTGCAGGATCTGAAGTGGCGGGCAGTCTTTGGCCCATGACTTCTACTACAGAAATTCTAGGGGGGCACTGTGAGAGTTTAGATTAAATGAGGGGATGAGTTGTAGAAGAAAACAGGAGCTGGGGAGACCCTGATCTCACCACGGCAACGAACGGGTTGTACACAGTAAGGAGGAACAGGCTCAGGGCCGCCCGTGGGTTCTTGGCCAGGAAAATGCTTCAGCTAATAAAACAGGAAACAAGAAGTCCATTCAGGTAGAAATGATGAACTTGATAATCAGGCAGAATCCAGGTGGAAATGTCTGAGTGCAGACAGGTACAGCGGTGAGAGATTTAGAAGGCACCTTTCATTCTCCCTTGTCAGCACCCGCTTTGCTTTTAAACCACAAAAGAGCTATCCAGAAAAACACCAAACTGACTTGACTTTCAAGATCCTGCAAAACCTGGTTCCAAGCTGTCTTCTGAGCTTTCTAAATCCTCAGTACACACTCTTAGCTCCAATTAAACTGGATTATACACGTAACCCTGACATTAGTTATGGTCTCTACTCTCAGACACAGAGCTAAAAGGAATCTGAACCACCTTGCCACAAACTGTGGAATCAAAGGCTTCCCCTAAAATTTACAGAACTGTGTGCGATAGTGGGAAGAAAAGTTACCATGACCAGAATTATTTCAATGATGAAGAACTTTCACCTTCCACAGAAATCAAGCAACCAACCAACGTTTGCTAGGCATTAGCAGATGGCAACAGCAATTACCTGCTTGGAGTCACTTTGCATTTATGCACAATTAGAGATTCTGGGTACCTAAGAAGTTTGTAACTGGAGCAGCAACTCTGATTAGTCCATGGTTCTATTTACCCTTCTGCTAATGTGGCTTCTCTGTTACACTTAGTTAAGACAGTCACGGAATTTAGTCTATTTCCATCACTTCAAGGGAAGCAAAAACAATAAAAAATCCAATCAAACCAAAACATAAATACTGTAACAACAGAAACTTCACCCACGTATGCTGTTTGCTGGAGGAAATGGAATACAGAAGTCCAGGTCCATGGAAGGACTCACCCTTCAGAAGTGAAATACTTAACATTCTGTGTTAGACATTCCTTTTGTAGAAAATTTGTGTTCTAGCTTTAAAAGACTCATGTCTCCTTTATACCTGCCCTCTCAGCCTGCACTGCATGATGCTATCTAACCCTTCTCTTTCTCCACCAGGGATTGTTTCTACGCATTGGCCATTGAGTGTCACTTCATCCTCTCGTCAAACCCCAAACCTCCCATTTCTTTCAGCAAAGTAGTTCAGCTTGCACCAGCCCACCTCCACTGCAAACTTCTGCTCATTAAGATCATTTGCACAAGGTCAGGGTTCCCCTCCCAGCGGTAAGTGTGGCTGTCATGTTTAGTTCCACCGATTCTTCTTCTAAAGAGTTTGCTCCTCTCTGGTTCCTGTCGTTTTTTTGCTCCATTCCAGGAAGCGGGCCTCTGGCCTGCCTTCCCCATCTAACCCCTCTCTACTGGCTCCTCCACAGCCACCAGCTTTGTGTTCCAGTTACCGAATGCCTCCCATGTAACCTTCTGTTTGATTCAGAGTCTCTTGAGGATGGTTTCCACATGGCCTGTCCTGATCATCACCTTGGTACAAACTAACCAATGTGATTTCCAAGTCTGTACACATGGAAGGAATTCATCAAAAACCTAATACACACTTCTTTTGTTTCATTTTGGGGAAATCTATGACCTTTATGGAAATGAAAATGGTGTATCCATAATTCTTTTGTAATGATACATCTGAAATCCTACCTACACCTGGGTATGCCTCGCCAGTGGATTTCAGATTTGCATGGGAAACAGATTGTGCTTTATGCTGCCTTTACCCAGTGGATTTGACAATAATTTAGGAAGTTTGGCAAATATGAAGCAATATAACTTGTAATATTTATTTGCTCTCCTGGATGTGATTTTTAATCCCTTAAATAACAAGCTCAGACAACACATTATTAATATGCTTTGTACTGTTTATCAATATTTACTCAGATTTATTCCAGAAAAAAATCCAAATGGGGTTGTTTAACATAATTGAGCATGGGACCTATTTGATTTGGTGCTCTGTATCTGAACACACATATTAAACAAACAGAACAGTTATTGATACAAACCTGTTTGTTCCCTCTTTCGATGGGAAATTATAAAGGGCAGTTTCATCACTCAGGGAAAAGCAAAGGTTGAAATTTGCTTCCCTTTTTATGTGAAAGTACAATGTAAACAAGCCAAGGAGGTAACATACAGACTGAATGTCAGTTAACTAACCCTGAATTCATGGTCTGTCTTCCCTTTCCAGTACAGTAAGTATGTGGCCTTGTGCCTCTGTTCTCAACAACTTCTCTTTTTATTGAAAACTGTAAGTAGGTCCATGTCAATGAGAATCTATTTTCTGGATTAATTGCTTGAGCTTTGTGAAATGTGTCTGGGGAGAACGCTTTTGAATGTTTCCATCTCTGGGGTCCTAGGATGTCCACAGTAGTGATTTACATCTGACCATGATAGATCGGGGAGCAGCATACAAGCAAATGAAACCACAACAGAACTCCCACAGCATAAAACCTCACCCACAACAAGATATTTGTGGGAAGCAAAGTGCTACATCAGTCCGGGGAGATAGAGGGACTCAACACAGTAAGAACACAAAGAGTAATACTTTCTTAGGGATGAGGTGGAAAGTACCTTGTCCTGGACCTCAGATGGTAGCAGCTAGCAGTGTGCAAAGCTCCAGACTTCACCTCCAGTTAGGTGGAGCCAGGACTTTTGTTTTGTAGCCATATGGGGTGGCATGGGGAGAGATGGTGGGGACCAAACCCAGGACCTTTCCACTGAGCCACATCATAAGCCTTTTCCTACTTTTTATTTTGAGACATGATCTCCATAAAGTCTCACTAAGTTGCTCAGCATGGTGTGAACTTGGGATCTTCCAGTCTCAGACTCCACCCAGGACTGGAATTACAGATGTGCACCACCATCCAGATGCCAGTTTCTTTTACCTGCCAACCTGACTGGGTTAAGAGGCCTCCTGGACAGGTGACTGGATGATGGGGGCTCTGTTCTCATCAGTGATGGGACCCACCAGAACCCTACTGATAGCTGGCTGTGCTGCTGGGACGTGGCCCAGAGGAAGAAGTGGGTCCCTGGGGGCAGCCTGCGGAGGGTGGACCTGTCACTGGGACTCTCACGCTCTGCTCTGCTTCCCAGCTCCCATGAGCTGAGCACCCTTCCTCCACCATGCCTTGCTGCTATGATACTTTGGCTTGGAAGTCAACAACCACGGACTGCAACCTCTGAGACTGTGGGGACACAAACCTGTCCTTCATGTGGCCTGGGTCAGATGTCTTCTCCCAGCAGTGGAAAGGCTGCCAACCCAGGCACACTGAGTGTCCTCCTTTAATCTCACAAATAAGCCCCTCACGAGCACAGCTACTCTTTCAGTTAATTAGTATCCAGCTTCCAACAAAGTGCCTCAATAAGAGCCCTTTGCAAACATTTCCCAAGTAAATGAACTGTAATGGGTTTGTTCTATTATTCTTTGATCTTCTTCTTCTTCTCCTTCTCCTTCTCCTTCTCCTTCTCCTTCTCCTTCTCCTTCTCCTTCTCCTTCTCCTTCTCCTTCTCCTTCTCCTTCTCCTTCTTCTTCTTCTTCTTCTTCTTCTTCTTCTTCTTCTTCTTCTTCTTCTTTCTTCTCCTCCTCCTCTTCCTCCTCCTCCTCCTCCTTCTTCTTCTTCTCACTGTCTCTCTCTCTCTGTCTCTCTCTCTCTCTGTCTCTCTCACTCTGTCTCTCTCTCTCTCTCTGTACTGGAGATTGAACCCAAGGTCTTGTGCATGCCAAGCAAGAGTTCTACCATAAAGCTACACACCTAGCCTTTGATTTTCTTCTGTGTAGCATGTAACTAAGATGTTTTCCTCACTTCTGATGAGAAGATGATAATGTTCTGATATTTACTCATCCATCATAACAACCTCACAGGAATTTCTAAATCATCCACTGATTTTCTTCTTGTCCATATCTTTGATGTAATCTGCACATGAGGTCCAAAGCACCCGAGACAGCTCGAGCTGACTTTGGGACAGCAGCATCAAGGAGTTCTCAGAGTGAGCCTCACGCTCCTTCATGTAATCAGAAGGAGGGTGTCCGTCATCCCCCCCCCTTCTCCTCGGGAGGTGCTGAGGGACTGCACAACACAGGAAGATTTTTCAGGATCCTCCTCTGCCTTCACACCCCTCCACTGGATGGAGCTGCTGTGTCCCTGAGCTCTGCTGTGGCAGAGACTCTCGGGTGCTTTTCAGTGAGGCCATTCTGTGGGGTGAAAGAGATGGTCTGCTTCTTCCAGTGTTTACTGGCCTAAGGCATTTCAAATTTCAGCTCTGTTCCAGAGTAGAGAACCCTGCATGGGAATCCCAAGCACACCAGGGAAGTGTGCAATGGTGGTTCACAAATTTAGCATTGTTAACAACTCATTTAGTTGGCTGCCTGTACAGAGCCTTAAATCCTCAGTGCAAACTAAAGCTTGTAGAATAAAGAGCCACTCAGATGAGTCAAGAACCACAAGACTTCCGTTCTGAATGCATTCTTAGTCTGTCAATAGGATCCTCACAATTAATAGATGGGCCTCAGGCCAACTTTTGAGAATCCCTGCTGTGCAAGAAAAAAATCACCCAAACTCATGCCCTGCAATTTTTTTCCCATTGCCCTGGCAGAAAAAGAAAAAGTGAAACTTCTTACTTAATCAGATTTCTCTTTCAGGACAAGTGCTTCAATTGAAGGCCTGGGGGTTTAGATTCCTCAAAACTATTGATCGGTGTCATTGTATTGGGTAGCGAGCTGCTACTTCAAATAGATGCAGCCTCAGTTAGGAATAGAACATTTTCCATAATATAATTTGGAGCTGATTTTTTTTTATGTGAAATGCCTGTATCTCGCAATTTTAATAATAAGTTATCTATAGCTCTATTTTTCTGGGCCCTCCACAGCCAACACAGTCTCCCTTTCATCTTCGGATCTGCATTGTAGTTTCAACCAACTATGGATCAAAAATATCCTGAAAAAACCTGCATCTCTGTTAAACACACACAGACATTTTTCTTGTCATTATTCCCTATACCACATAGGATAACAGCTATTTACACAGAGCTTATGATGTATTACGTATTGTAAGTCATAATTTAAAGGACACATGTAGGTTAAATGTGAAAACAGTGCCATTTTACCTAAGTGACTTGAGCATACAGAAATTTTAGTATCCACAACCAGCAATCCTAGGGATGCCAAAAAATGACCATATACAAATGGAAAGTATGTCTCTCTGTGTATATAGGCATACGTAGCTTTTCATAGCTTTTGCCTGTCCCCTGAGTAGCTCTGGGGCTGACTGACTAAAGTTGGTCACTGGGTGTAAGCTGCTGGGCCCTGGTGAAGTGGGGTGCAGAGGGGGTTAGGGCAGAAGGCTCACCTTCCAGTGAACAGGTCTCCATCCCCAGGAGGGGCAGCTCATTTGTGTAGCCTCCTAAGTAAAGAGGACTGGGCTGGGAGTCCTAGCGAGCTCTCAGTTTCTCTAGCAAGTGTATTGCTTTGGCTCCAAGTGTCCTCTGATCCTGTAACTGGAAGCATGTTATTTTCCTTATTATTCTCAACAGACATCCTTACCTCCCATTTGCTTAAGAAAAGCTCCTAGCTGGAGCTCTGTAATAGTTTCTCGCTGCTCTGAGGCCACGGTCCTTAATGTGCTTTCCAGGCAGAGCGAGCTGACCGCCAGTTACGGCTCCAGCCCTGCTCCATGCAACGATCCGGCGGGGCCAGGACGCCTGTGCCCCGAATGCACTGATTACCTGACCACTTACCCTTTCAACCTGGAGGTTTTATTTGATTAACATTTTTAAAAATTATCAGAGGTTACTATGGTTACAGGATTTTTCTCAGCATAATTCCCACATAACTGAAATTAACCAGTGATCACATAGTTGGATTTCACTTGCCCTCCTTTCCCTCCCTGGCCTGCCCTGCCCTGCCCTCCCCTCCCCTCCCCTTCCCTTCCCTTCCACCTCTCTTTTCTTTTTTTTTTGGAACTGGCAATTGAACTCCAAGCATTTGTACGGAACTATATTCCCAGTCTATTTGTTTTATTTTTAAATATCGAAACAGGATCTTGCTAAGATCACTAAGTTGCCTGGGCTGAGCTTGAGCTTGTGATTCTTCTGTCTCCATCTCCTATGGTACTGAGATTACTGGCATGCAACTCACAATTGGCCTTGCAATCCTTTTTTGACTGTCTTTTGGCTTTCTGAATTGTAAAATCTACAAAGATGGAAACAGAAGGGACCCCAATGCTAAATGCTTGCTTGCCTGAGAATGTCTGCTGGTTAAAATTTGTGCTTCATACACACTTGCAAAGTCATTTAGCTGCAAATAAATTCTTCACTCAAAGTTACTTTGTTTTAGCTTTTAGTAGGCAACATTCTATAGTCTGTTATTGAATGTTGCTATTAAGAAAATCTAAGGTTCACCTGCTATTTATTCCTCATACTTTTAAAGTTGCCTTTTCTCAACTTTAGATGCATGTGGCTTTGTGTTTTACAAAATTACAGTCATTTACCAGGAATAGGTTTGATGTTGATTGTTTTGCATTAGATTTTTTTCAGATACCCAGGGTTCTATTTTTATCAGTAAATTCAAACCTGGCTTAATTTCAGGACCGTATCCTCCTATATTGTTTTAAATGAATTTCTGTCTGTGAAAACCTAGTTTGTCTGTGAGTGCGACACAACTTGTCTCTCAGAGCAGAGTTCTCTGCTGTCTGTTCCTTTTTATTTCATGTTTGTCTTCTCAAACCTACAGTACCTGTTTCTTAAGTTTTAAAAAGTGATGTTTAAGCTACTTTTGTTGCTTTTGTTCGTCTTTCATGACTTTAGTAACTTTTCCTTTACTAAGCTTTATCAGCTTCTATTTTGTGTTCCTTTTGTGATAATTTTTTGAATTTTGTAATAAAGACTCTATGAATATATTTTTTGGAAAAATGTTCTCTGACTGAGTACAGATTTCCTCTACTTTTCTCTTTTACTCATATTTATGAAGATTTTTAATGAGATACAGGAAAGAAATTGAGTAAAACTGTTTTGACCCTGTTATCCTTAAACATGCTCTTGAATCTTAACATTTAAAATTTTTCTTACAAGTCATCAGTTTAGACAGGAAAGGCTCTCAAAGGTAATCATCAGGTTCTGAATGAAAGTGGAAAACTGAGAGATCTGAATTGAATAGAGGGATCTGAGCTGATTAAGAATCTGACCCATGTTTCATGAAAAGAAACTGGATGTAAATCTCAGAGAATACTAATGCAAATAATCACGAGTTACCTCAACAGCATCGTGGATGAGGCAGCAGTGAGTCTCTCTGCTGTCCTTATAAAACGCCAAGTAAAGATCACTACCTGATCTCCTCATTTGGAGAGAGCTACAGCAGATGGTCCCATACATCCTGTCACCCCGTTCTGGGGCTCTAAGTGGGTAGACCAGAAAAGCAGCCCTCTTTGCAGACTGTCAACCTAGAAAAGTTCGTTATATACTCACGCATGAACTAGAAATGCTAACTTAATACTTTTCCTAAGGTTTTGCTTTTCAAATGAAATTCCAGCAATTTCATCTTATTTTAGGCATTGCAATTATTCCCATACTCATGAAATAACCAGGCTGTGACTACATACTTATCAGCAGATGAGTTACCAAACCCATCAAAGCTGTGACTGTTATACTTAACTTCAGGTCAAAGCAATCAGCGGTGGCCCATTTACAGGAAGCACAGTTGGCCATCTTTAGAAAGGATCAGTCATTCTGATTATCCTAAAGGGTTAGCAGTTCATCAGGTAAAGCAAACCTATCATCCAAGTGGTTCTGTAAAGACCAGCGCTTCCTCGGGAGGCATTATCTCTATGTTCAAAGCGGACTAATGTTTGGCATTAATAATACTGATACATGTTGTCTGTGGGCCACACAGCCAGCAAAGCTCTTTACTAACAGGCCTCTGGGAAGCAAGCCACTCGGAACCGGAACTTAGCACACCTGAGCCTGGGAAACCATGGTCAACCCTGGGAAAAACTTCTATCAGGGACATTCAACTAGGACAGGGGATGTGCTGACTTAGCCTTCAAAAACAAGGTGGCATTTCAGGATAAAAAGCCTTGTCATTTAACTCCGTGATTACAGATGAGACTAGAGATAAACACCGCTCTGTCAGTGTTTCTCCAGCACCATGACTCCGTTCTCTCCATCGGCAGCCCTGCTCACCATTACCCATGGCCAATGACCCCGTGCAGACACCGTAGGCAGCACAGCTCTGCAGCTGTGTGTTTGTGGTGGGGAGGTGCACGCTGTAAGGGGGACTGTATGTTGAATCCTGGGACACAAATATGTCCCTGATGTTGGTCATTAACACCCCACTGTCAGGACTTTTGTCACATCTGTGTGCCATCTGCATTCCATTTTACATAGTATTTCTGAGTTAAGGCACAATTAAGCTTACAAAGTATAAGCAGCAAAGCCTGTCCCTTTACATAAAAGAAAAAACAGCCTTTTTTTTTAACAAACAGAAAACAAGATAAATAAAATACAATAGAAATAAAAGTAAGTTTATTAAATTTTGACTAGATATCATTGCCTTTAGTAAGTTTTTTCTCGTCATTTAATTCCCGCCTGTGATTTGGAAGCATTCTGGTATTTATGTGTGTGTGTGTGTGTGTCTGTGTCTGAGTGTGTTTATATGTGTGTACAGAATAAGGACTTATTTTCATGTCCTTCCTGCTCTACATATCTGAATGTGAATGACTTCAGAAACTGGAAGAGCTTACACTTTGCTATAAAACACACATCCCTAGTCTTGATTTCTGAGAGGGTCCCTGTGGTAAGTGGGATAATTGGTATAACATGGCATGCAGCAGGTGTGTTGTCACCACACGGGGACTTTCAGACTTGAGATTCAGCACACCCAGTTTAAAGAGAGTTGAGAGTAACTTTCTCAGTTGTGATTTTATTTACTCTTCATAATTATTTCATAATATTTCTATAATACATTATGAGGTCCTCCTCCCATCCTACCAAACTATACCTGTAAGAGGACTTTGTTATTTTAAAGAAAAAGATAAAACACTGATACATAACATTCATATGATTTAAACAATATTAACTTCCTTTGATAATTCAAACTTGAGAGTTCATTAAAATGCAAGACATTTTGGGGAATATTCTTTCAAATTATTTAAAACCTTTGTACACCCTCCAGGCAGAAGATAGGAGAAAGAATGTCTAGTGAGAAATATAAAAGATGGGAACCTTTTCATATCGTCAAATTCCCCATTTAGGGAAAATTTAATCAACTCAAATAAGTGTCCTCCAGCTTTGCTGTCGTTAATGAGATGCCCCACTTGACTGCAGTGTGCACAAGGCACGCACTTCCTGGTGATGAAAGTGATTTTCAGATGGGATGCCGCGGCCGGTGTGGGTTGGAAAAGAAGCTCTCCCAGGGACGCAAGGTCTGCACGACTAAAATAACTCTCTGTTAACTTGAGGATGACAAGAACATCCCTCATTTTCTTTACCAACCAACCCTTGCACTTCTTGTCACTTTTGTTGGCACAAATAGCGAGTTAAATCTCAGAGTTGGATGAGGAGTAATTTTTACAAGGTGACAAAGTGATTAGTTATTGAGCTGCAACTTTAAGGTCACCCCAACTCTCTGTTTGATTTACAATGTATTCACGAGTTCACTCAATCCTTGGCTTGGCACGGTGATCCTGGCGCATGTGAAGAGGGGCTTGGAGAGTCATGCTCTGATCATAGAACCACGATGTGCAGCAATACCACATAATTAAAAGGATGACAGATGAGACAAGACAAAAAGGAACCACCCTCTTTCCCTGGCTGCCTCAGAACCTGTACCATGATGAATGACACAGTAAACTACCTCACCCAAGAGGTTCCTAACCAACTGACTGCTTCAGAGGAAACACTTGGTCACTGGTGTCCTTCACCCTGGAAAGGCCACTTTATGTAAGACAGACATTCAGGGAGAATATCAGCACACACTCACACACACACACACACACACACACACACACACACGTACACATGCACACACACTTCACACTGGCTATCATCTTTGTAATTGGATTCAGAGCCCATTTCACTAGCAGCAAGACAAATGGCCTTTGGCATGATTTATGATTACCAGGATTATGCAAAGAAAAATGAACCCGAACAAACATAGCCTTGTAAGACACAGGCATGAGAAGAAGAAGACCTGAAAGACAGAAAGAAAGACAGAAATGCAAGAACAGAGTGAGGACGCCGGGGGACTACAAAGGCCACTGTGGGTGCTGGCAAGCAGTAAGCTGGAGCCTGGAGCATAGCAGAGGAGGTAAAGAGTCTGCAATACATTTATCTGCAGCGGCCATGTGATCAATTTTTCAGAAGAGGATTAATAAAGTGCAAAAACATCACAATGGTGAACTATTTCAGTGGTGTGCAGCAGTAGTGAAAGGCTGGCACTCAGTTCATTTCTAGAATTTCTCTGTGCACGAGTCACAGTGAGACCTCTGAAAGTCACGGTGAGCTCACTGCTTTGTGGACAGCTCTCTATCAGTTTAATTCCCAACTGTGGCTTGAAAGTGACCTAGTTTTAAATATGACTTTATGCAAAATTAGCATGAATTTTTATGGTCTTCCTGTTCTCCATATTCAGCTGTGTGACTCCAGAGACCTTTTGAAGTTCTTATCTCCTTAAAGAATAGACACGCATTTCTAATATTCCACTGTAACAATGCTGTCCCTCTTGATGGGTAGAATACAAAGGAAAAACAAAAGGGGGGCAGCTTTTCAAGTGATTCCTAAACATTTGGGTGTGTTCAAAGAATGCACTGTCAGTCTCTGGAGGACCTTCTTTACCTCATGTTGGTAACTGTCGAGCTTGGAACTGATTAATTTGAGTTTCTCATGAGAAGGGCAGAGTGTAGTGGCTAGGAGGGCAGAGGCTGGGTTTCCTACCTCTTTAGCATCTGAGGGATCCTGAGGGATCCCACCCCTTAGTTTCCTAACTTGCAAAATGGTAATATTAGTGGTGTATGTCTCACAAAATCATTGTGAGGTCTTAATGAGTTTGTATGTATTCCAGCATACTGTAAGTACTACAGGCAGGTAGGGGTTCAGGATTTAGGAATGTAGGATACAGGGATATAACAATACAGGGACCCAGGGAGGGGGCACTTTGGGCAACACTGCAGTACGGTTCCCATCTTAGAGCTTTGATGCACTACGATACACTACAGCACTAAGAGGTGACATACTGCACCATTTCCCCACAGGATCTGGCCATGAATGTGTCTTTCTGGTAAGTATCACAATAAGACTAATCTGCTTGGGAAATACAAGGGATTTAAAATCCTTTCCCATCCTTGGTGAGAATCACATCCATCACAAGATCATAACTTGAGAGGCGTGCCCCAGTTCCAGCTCTGGCTGGCTCCTGGGGGAGCAGGGTGTAACCTCTTTGCCACAGGGTGTTGTTGATGACAATAACCAATGCTATACCGATTGATTGATTGATTGATTGATTGTGCTAGTGGCAGAATTGGGGGCCAGGCAGGCATTTTATCACTGAGTTTCCTCCCCAGCCTATGCTCATGAGTTTGAAAGGGCCTCAAAATAAATATTTGAAAACATGGAATTTGCAAAGCTCCAAACATATAAAAACATACATTTTTTCCCTAAGCAAAAGGTAAACAGTGTTTGATTAATTCTGACAAAATGGAACTAATCTTTTTTGTAGGAGATCTGGATTGTACACGGAATGAGAAAAGCAAAAAACACAGGGAAAAACTCCAGCCAAAATGAGCTGAACAGATGTAGGAGAGTCCAAGTTACCTGAGAAGCAGCCTGGAAGATGTCTAGCAAATCGAAAATGCTTTTTTAAAATCAATATTGAAATTACTAATGAATAACACCAACTATATAAATTCATTGTAAGCTATGCAAAAGTTATGTCACTGTACATTAGTACAATTGTAAACCTTAGAAAATGAAGTATTCCAGTCTACTACCTGTCAGTAATTACTTGAGTAGCATTCTTCTGAAAAAATCCAACATTTGTTTTTATATCAAGGCTAAAGAAGCCTCTTTGAAAATTATTTTTTTCTTGTCGTACACAAATATCATCACGTTCACCTGATGTGGAATGCTAATAGCCTCTTTCCTCCCGTCTTTGGAGCCTCTGAGGTCCTGTTTTAGGCTTGAATGGACCATCTCCCGAGCGCACAGCTCTCCTGACTCCCCCACGTTTGGCCCTCTCGCTGCCAGGTCTCCTCTGCATAATGAACACATGTGACTGTTTCCCCACGTGTACAGCAGCTAAGACACCCAGGCACCGCAGGGCCAGGTGCAGTGCAAATACTCCCAGATGGAGAAACTTAAAAACTTCATTACTGTCACATAATCTTCCTAATGACTGACTGTTTCTTCAGGGATTAAAGGACACAAGCAGTTGGAATCAATCTGTAGAAAGGGTCACTGTTTCCTCAGGCTCTTGGCTTTAGGTGTCTGCCGGAGCACAAAAGCTTTGTACCTGTGTATTTCTTTCTTGCAACAATGTCCCTGGATAGTTCTTCTTTCTCCTGTTTTTTTCAGGTGGTTCCGCGGACTTCTAGTCCCTGCTCTCTCTGCATCCCCAGGTGAGCTAGTAAACATGCCCAAATGTCACTCTCCTTCCAATATCACTTAGACGCTTGCCAGTACAACTCCTTCCAGATCCCCGCTGGTGACCAAACCTACACTGTGTCAGGAAATATGCTAAGTTCTTTCTATGTATTATCCCAGATCATTGTTACCCCAAATCCTAGTGTGACGGTAAACTTACTCCCATTTTATATTTGAAAGTAAGGAGGCTTTCTTTGGTAATCTGGACACAGAAAAATGTGATCCCTGTAACTTAACGTTTGTTCGAATGTTTCAATAGAATCCTAGTATCTGCTTTTGTCTGGTTCTTTCACCTTCTTTTGGACTGGTGTCATGTTTGCAACCTCAGCATCTGGATGAACATGTGCAAAGTGTCACTGGACTACGTACCCCAGATTGACCTGTCTGCTGTTCTCCACAAGTACTCTGAGCAACCCAGCGCGGTATGAGCATTCCCTTACACAGGCGCTGATGGAATTAGCATCCTGAGCAGCCAGCAAGACATTTTGTTTTGAGCTGTTTTTAGCATTTGCCTGAGGCACACGATGCTGAGGTTATAATCCAGAGTGTCTGCCAAGAACGACATCTTCAGACAGTCTCCCCCATTGTCTGTATGTGGAACTCATCTTTAAAGTCCAATTGCAGTACTGTTACACACATCAGATATTACACACATATCAGATATTACAGATGTCACACATATCAGGATAGTGAAAGGGTGAAGCATTAGTGAGGGCATGGATTGCAGCAGGAGCTCACATCTTTTGCCGAGGGGCCAGGACACTGCAGAAGGTGGAGGGCAGTCTCCTTTAAAGCCACCCAGTCTCGTCATCTGATCCAACCATCGTGCTCCCAAGTTTTTACCCAAATGAATTAAAATAAGTCAAAATCCTTTGGTGTCCATGCAAAAGCCTACACACTAATGCTCACAGAACTATAACTGTTCCACACTGGAAGTCACCAGGGTGTCCTTCAATAGGAGAATGGACAACAAACTACCAGATTTCTGGTATGGAATCTTAACAATAAAAAGAAATGAGTTATCAGGCCATGAAAGGGAAACTTTCAATGTGCAGTACTCCGTAAAAGCAGCAAGTTTGAAAAGGATCCATACTGCATGATGGCAGGTACAATACGTGACACGGGGAAGGGCAGAGCCATGGATCCTTGGCCGCCAGGTGTTGGGAGTGGGGAGGGAATGAACAGGTGGCCCCCAGGGCACAGTTCGGGAAGTGAAACTTCCGCATGGCGTGCGCTGGAAACACAGCCTGATGCATTTGTCCAAACCTACATTAGCTCTGCCATACAAAGAGGGAAACCCAAGGTGCCGTAATGCATATGCTTCACAAAAGCGAGATGTGAACGAAAGAAAAACCCACATGCAGAGGGGTGAGATGAGGCTTACAGAACTGTGTACTTTCTGCTCAATACTTTTCCAAACCCAAGGCTGTTCTAAAAAAAGTCTATGTTCTTTTAATAAGAATAACAACAGAAGGAGAGAGACAAAGATCAACACTCGTCAGACCCAACAGAAGGGAAGGTGGTGCCCTAGGTGAGCCAAATGGTATGTCTTTAACTCTCACAACAACCATTCAACATAGGAACGCTGTCTTACATTTCTGCAGATTAAAGGTGGGGCACATACAATGAGGGGTGCTACCCCAGGTCACACCTAACTAGCATAGGAGCTGGGATACAGATCCACTTGTTATCTAAAGCACGGGTGCTCTTCTCAAGGTTACACTTAGTTTTGCACAAGTATATCTGTTAATTCCCAGTACCTTGGTGGTGAAATGTAATTTAAGGGTTTATTTTCACATTCGCCAATGTTGAACTTATAGTTTATATATATATGTGTGTGTGTGTGTGTGTGTGTGTGTATATATATATATATATATATATATATATATCAACTAGGTTAATTCTTCATGATCTGCCAATATTTTCAACACAGCAGGCTTGAAGGATCACCATGAATTGAAGCCACTGCTTGCTATGACTGCAACATGAATGGGAGGCTTTATGAATGTCCTTTTAATTCTGAAGTGGTGACATTTATTACAAATATGTTGTATGTATGTGTGAAATATATGTATATATATATATATATATTTCCATTTTCCAGCTTATGCTTTATGTTATATGTATTAATTAAAAAGGTAAAAAGCAAGTATTTGATTCAGAACTTTTTAAATTTATATATATAGCCCTCGGACTAATTTTGAGGATCATCTTTTTGTTTTTGTGTTTTTGAGAAATGGGGAAAAAATCCTGCTAGTCAATGATTTTTTTTCAGATTTGAATTTGGAAGGAGAAACATCTAAAAATTCCACTGTAAGATCAATCAAAATTATAACTCACTTAGAAACTGTTGACTGAGAATAGAAATAAAGTTTGATTTTTCGAAAAAAAAAATACACGGCAGTGGTGCATGTTTTAAACAGGTGAAATTCTAACTCTGAGTATTTTTATACTACAGTACACATAGAAATTGTTTTCCTACTCTCATCAACCTGCCATGCTTTAAAAGTGTATCCTAGATTGATGTTCAAAACCCTTGCGATGTGGCCAGGCAGCTTCTGAACTTGATCCACACGCAGTTTTTCATGAAAAGTTCCATGAAAGTGTCCTGCAGGCATGACTGCTCAGAAGTCGCCCCTGCTGTCCTCACTGGCTCCCACTCATCGCGGGGAACCTGGGTGAGCAGCGAGTCTGGAGGAAAGGCTTGCAGCATGCCAGGGTGGCTCATCCGCCTTGTTAGTCACGTGGCTGAGCTCTGCGACGAAGATGCCGTCGTTCAATTAAGTCACATGTGAAGGCCAAGTATTTTAAGTCTCTCATGAGCAAAAGTATTATCAACTACTTTACACTTGCACATTGTAGAAAATATACTTATGTGGGGCATATTCCACAAATTTAATATCTTTTTAAGTGAGCGCTATGAGCAGCAGAGATAAAGATTACTTTAATTGTGTGATGAATTAAATAAACCTTATTGGAATATTTTATTTTCATGTATGTGTCTTCTCTAACTCGAATGTTTTTAGTTATGGTATACAAAATTATCTGGAAGGTAGTATTTCAAAAAGTAGGCAAATATTGTAAGATAATTCGATGTTTAATTTTCTGTGGCATGAGGGAATGACCTTCAGATTTGGAAAAGGTGGACGTTTTGCATTTCTTTCAGCTGACAAGGTGTACTTAAATGTACATCTGAACCAAACTGGTGTTTAGAGTAGTGTCTTAGCAAATGCAGAAGTAATAATCGCTGTAAATTTCACAAACCAGAGAGTCCACTGACAGAGATCCACAGGCTGCTTCCCAGAGCGTCTGATTTTTGCCTAAATTCTACAGTGTTTCCTAAGAGTCCACGTAGAACAACTGGTTGATAGACAAGCCCTGAATCAGCTGGCTTTCACTCCACCAGTTATGCAGATATCTTGCAATTATTCTTTCAAACAAATTATACCAAATCTCCTACAAGCAAATCCTATAGTTACCAGAGATATGATTGGCTTGTCATTAAGATTTGTTGGATTAATGCAGGAAAAAAACTAAAATAACCCAGAAACAGAAAACAAACAGCTCTGTGTGAATCCTGGAGAAGATGCTCCATTGAAGATGTACGTATTCATCGGGACACTTCTCATTAAACTCCAAATCTTTCGTCTCGTCAGTTAGTAAAAGAATTGCACATCTATCTGTGTATTTATTACATCCAGGTGAAAACAAAGTACTGGCTCACAAATCCGTCATTTCAAATTGATGGTTGTTTGAAAATTCTGAATGAAAGGGACTTTTATGCAGTTAATGATATATTTGTGCACAAAATGTTGTCATTTAGATTGCCAGCCATGGCATGGATCCTGTCTCTCTCACATACACAAAAGCTGTCTCCGCTTTGCTCTCACACACAAAGCTCTGACGTCTACATCTTTGTCTTTCTTGCTTTGTTTTTCCTTATTCTGTATAGTAACTTTCCCACTTATTCTTTTTCATCCCTTTGTTCAACTCCTCCGTCTCTTCACCCACTTTATCATATCCACTCAGTCTGTGTATCTGTCTATCTAGCAGCTCATGATTTCCACACTGAATACGTATTTGAGCATCTCCTCTTTGTCAGAAGGTGCACACATTACCTGTTTTCAGCCAATAATTTTTTTACTTTACTCTTATGGAAGTATTGGAAATAAATCCACTGTAAATGAGCATGGATTTCCCTATGGGTTTACACTGGTGTAAGCGCACCAGCAAGTGAGGAGACATTAAAATGAAAAGAGAAGCAGGAATAATTCAATTCTAAATTACTTTGTGTGTGTGTTGTTATCAATTTGTTGCTCTTTATTGGAAGAATCAGATGTAATCAGTTTCCTGCAGTTACATTTTTCGTTTCATTTCTGAATTAACCAGTTTAAAAGTGTAATAATTTTATGTGCTGATGTAGCCTGAAGAGAATGCTTTTTAGTTTTGAATTTAGAATTTTGTAAATTTGCACCAAAGAGAAGAGATACAAAGAAGAAACAGAATAAAGTGAATGATTATACTACAATATTAGATGATTATGATGTAAAGTAGGGTTGGGACATGGTTGCCAAGCACCTGTGATGCAAGTTTTTGAAGAAGCAGGAGGAGGAGGAAGAGGAGGAGAAGGAGGAGGAGGTGGTGGCGGTGGCTACAACTTTGGCATAAACTTCCCAAAATGTTACTTTGCTTGAGAGGCTTTGCTTGTGTGAATGTAGTTAGTTGGCACCAAATCTGTGACTCTGTGTGCAGTGAGTGTGGCGTATTCATGAGTTACTGTTATTTAAAACTCAATTTTTAACAAATTTCCTTGAGTGAACTGTACACTGTTGTGCTTTCTGTGCACAACTGACATGGATGGATTCTGGATTGTCCCTCATGCCTTCCTCTGTCTCCTACTGCTCATCCTTTGTATAAACTCAGAAGAAGACCACATTTAACAGACAAAAACCAGCTTTAAAAAATTAAGTTACTGTGAGTCGGCACCATGTGTGGGCCCCTGTGGGGAAAAACCAGATACCGGCTCTTTCCTGTGAGTTAGTGGCATTTGCGGACTGCAGGGGATAAGAACAAGAAGCCTACAGCAGCCAGGCCCTCCCTGCAAGTCACTGCCATGCACAGACCGCTAGGGGGAAAACCAGATGCCAGCCCCGCCATCTGCAGACTGTGGGGGCCCGAGAACAAAAAGCCAGCAGGAAGCCAAGCCCTCCTTGTGAGTCAATGCTGTCTGTGGGCTGCTGGGGGAGTCGGGGCAGAATCAGATGCTGGTCCCTGCTGGACTTGGGCTGGGAGATGAGAGAAGCCAGGGTTTCTCCCTGTCCACTTCCCACCTCCGCTGTAAGCAACTGGCTCATCCAGAGAAACACAGACTGTGATGATAGCTATTGAGGTGGGATACAGTGTAATGCTTATAATGTTTAGGGTTAGGGTTAGTCTGATCATCTATCCAGAGGATAACAAACACAATGTAGCATGGAGGATCTCCTTCTGAAGGCGGTAGCCATTGTTAATTTCCCATTGTCGTGTTTTGAAGTCCTCTATCATTTCCATTTGGTTGGGTTTTATTCTGTCATATCTTATTTGGTTTTGTTACATCTGATGGCACAGGCAGGTATTGCAAAGATAACACGATATGTTATGGTAGCTGTTTTGGATTTACTAAAAAAAAAAAACAAGTTATGAAACCGTGAGTTAAGGTGGCAAAAGATGAATATAGTAAGGAAATGAAATAGCAGGACTAAGGAACAGAAACCGAGGCATTTTAAGACGTATCACTATTTTGAAATAAACCTAAGCTTTCTTGATTTAGAGGAACTTGGGGAAAGGATTTTAAAGCCCAGCATCAGAAGAAACAAGGAGAGGGGAAAAGCCTCCAGGCATCCAATACTGGAAATGTGTGGGCACATGGAGAGAACTGTCAGAGTGCTGCTAACATCACACTCTATTCTACCAAATCTGAAGAAAATGCCATTGATCTTAGCATAGGATTTAATGGGAGCAAATCCATAGGCATAGTTTTGGCAGGAACTTTTTCCCAAAATATAATTTAAAACCTTTATTTATTTGCATATTAAATGAATTATTAATATGTTCTCCAACAAGCAGAATGAAAATCTTCCTTCAGTTTTTGTATAAAACAGTGAAACTGCTGCAGGAAGACCCAGTCAGAGGCACAGGGTGCAGGGACGGGGACACAGCCTCCCGCCGGGCTGGCCTCAGGCTCCTGAGTCACCAGCCTTTGTGATCAGACTGCAGGGCTTTGCAGAGAGCACCATCATGCCATCTCCTGCCATCATTCAGAGCACAGAAACAATGCATGGCCATCACCTTCAAGGAGGGTTCTAAAACTGAGAAACAGATGGATTTAAAACCAGAGATGTGGCCCTCTAAGTGCAAGGGGCCCAGAGGGCTACTCTAAAGAAGCGGCTTGAAAAGCATCATCCGGGCCCAGTAGGTCGCTGGAAGAAAACAGAGTGGGTCTGGGTGTACTTTACCCAAAGGGTCGCACCTGTAGTTTGCTGCACTCTGAAGAAGAGGCTGTGCCCACAGAGACACCTGACAGCCTGGGTGTGGGCGGCGGAGAGAGCAAGCAGGCCTTTGCAGCACTAGAGGGGGAAGAGCTGAACAAGAGGGAGCTTCCTATCCGTGTCTGCTTTCTATGCAAAACGAGATATTGCAAAGGCTGCAAAATCCCATGGCTGCTGGCCTACTAATCCACCCTCTTGGAAGTTCTCTTATTGACCCTGTAATCCACTTCAGTTTACTGTGTACTCTCTGACACTCTAAGAATTCCTGCTTCTGAAATTTACTAGCAACCTCTTTGTCACAAAATCCAGTGGCCATTTCCTGTCCACCATGGCAGCATTTGCCATTGTTGATGAACTCTTGTTTTGGAAGTCCTGTATCCCGCTCTGGCTCTGATGTGCTCCTGCTTGTATGTGTCCTACACCTGCAGCCATTTCTAGGTGTCCTCTGCAAGCTCCCTACCTGGGGGATGCAGTTCTCCAGGGATCAGGAGCACATGCGACTTAAAAACCTTAATTTTGAGACCACAGAGGGGAAAATAAAGTAATAACCAATATTTATCTGCAGCCATGATTCTACAGAGAAAAAAGATCCTGTCTATATTAACAACCCACATAGAAGGCACAGTTTATTTTTACATTCTGGATCAAATATATTTCTCATGAAATAAAATGATAAGAAGCTGAGTTTTTTGCAGAAGGAACACATTCAAAGGCAGTACTTCCTGAAGCAGCACGTCAGTCTTTTGGGATGGGACTTGAACTTTTCAAAAGACCATACATCCCGTAGAGTTGTAAGAGATCCTTAATAATAAGCTAGAGGCAGGCATTTGTGTTTCATTTGAAGAGTTTTAATCCTATTACAATCAACCCCAGGGAATAAGTTTTAGAATTCTGTAATATTTTCATCATACATAACTTTGCTTTCATGGTTGGTTTTCCTCATATTATCTTTCCAGATTAATACCTGGAGAAAGATTACTTAATGTGACCCATCCACAATAATAATTAACTTGGACAAAACAAGAAATTTATGAGGCAAAAAAGCAAAAAGTATTTATGCAATGAAATTCAAGGAATCTAGGCTACACACACATGCACAGATGGCCCTCACAAGCTAACCCAAATCCTACTGACATGAGCAGGTGTCTGTAGGGTCATCACCAAGCGTCACAGAAACCAAAGTGGGTGTTTATGTGCAGGAATCTTACTGTGTAGACACTTGCACTATAGGATAGCTGCAGAAACATTATCGACTGTGTACACAGGGGGGAGGCACCTACGAGCGCAAAGCTCACCTTCTACAATACGCTTAATCAAGCATGTGCTGGGAACATCCTGCCTTATGAGAAACCCTCTCGGGCTGTTTTCTGGAGAAGCTGCTATCTCAAACATTTATAGGTATTGCATATGCTGTGGACAGGAGACCAACAGGAAGAGATGTGGGCTGACACAGAAAAATGTTTCCCTAAGTTATAGTGCTTTGTTTAAGCCAAAAAACAAAAACAAAACAAAATCACAGAAAACCAAAACCAAAACCCTGAGGTTTCTTTCAGAAACCAAGGTCTGAGAAATACAGTTTTTTTCTGAAATAGAAATCAAGTAACTTTAAATTTTTTTATTTTAAAAAGTAAAACAGAAAAAAAAGAACAGAAGCAATACAGAATTTTCAAGTAACTTTTTATGAAAAAGACACTAAGTGCAAGTGTGAAAAAAACAAAACAAAACAAAACAAAACAGGTTTGTCCTCCCTTAGCTGTAATTTCGCTGCTTGACTTTCAGAGTTAAAAATGTCAGCCAGCACCACTGAATCAAATCTTCAAACCAAACTACTTCATCCTGCACAATGCCTCTGACTTTAGGACCTCTTAATTTTTCTGTTCCAACTAAGCGGTGCCCTTCAGCATGAACACGGGTACCCTCAAGTACAGTTCGGGACAGGCGAACTTTCAGGACAAAACGGTTTACACAGGTCAGTCTTACACAGGGTCAATGTCTGAATATTTATCCTGATCTAATCAGGTCTTAGCCACTCTGGACCTCCCCCCTGCCACTCGGAGCCTCTGCCCAAATGAAACAGGGCTGACTGATACCCTGTTTGATTTTCATAAATTTCCCTTTCCCTGATTTCTTCTCTTACCCTTTGACACCTCTAGCATCATAGCTAAAGAACACCTTCCCCGACCTGCAGTTAACTGACTCCCATTTCATTCTTGCTTTCCACTCCGAGCCTGGAATGTGCCACAGTGGACTGCAACTGCTGACTTTATTTCTCTAGAAAGTAGGCAAACTCTAGCCAGGCATGGTGGTCCGTGCGTGTGAATCCCAGCATTCTGGGAGGGAGGCTGAGGCAGGAGGGTCACAAGCTTGAGCACCGCCTGAGCAATTTAGTAACTAAGACCTTGAATAAAAATAAATAGATAAATAAATAAAGGAAGACAAAATATTTCTAGTGCTATTCAACCCTGGGTTAGCAGTGCCTCATTTCAGTCCACTTCAGCTGCGATCACTAGTGTCTGTGTGGTCCTCAGGGATCACACACAGTGAGGTGGGCGAGTACAAAATATTACAGGTGTCAGCTCAGCTAGCGGCCAAGATAACCCTCCTCGCACTCAAGACCACAGCCTGACAGTTTCCTGTCACTTTGGAGGTGCGAAGGCCTCTGCAGAGAACAAAGATCACAGCCGGAAGTGGATGGGAGAGGACCAGAAGGGGCAGCACCCAGCATGGAAGCCTTTCTGCCAGGCGCCTCCCGCTAAGCTGTCTACCCTGTCCGGCAACACCAAGCTGGGACCTCAGCTCCTGAGCATGGATGTCGGGCGACTGTTCAGATCCCCAGCACATCTCCTTCCTCCAAATTCTCACAGGCTGCAGGACAAGCACTATATGCACAGGCAGACTCTTCTTTTATTCCCATTTTTCAGATGAGGGAACTGAGGCACAAAGAAGTCAAGAAGTCTGTCCAAGTTTGCACAGCTAGTGGGAGACAGTGAGGAGCCAGGAACCCCAGCTCCCATCCTGGTCGGTCTGCCCCCTCAGCACTGGGAGATGCTGGCGTTTGGAGAATGTTTGTTCCACGCTGGTCTGCAGTCCTTGCAGTTTGCAAGTATTAACTCTATCCTGATGGTCCCCTAAAGGAACAACTGTCCAGGAAACGCAGCTGCACCCCGCCTCTGTGGCCCTGAGAGGCAGGCTTGAGGGCCTGGCCTCCCCTGTAAGACACGGGGACAGAGATACCTCCCTGATCAGCACTAATTGGCTAATTGATATGCCAGGCATCTAAGCAAGCAAAAGACGGCTTAATTAACAAAAATACTCTCCACTGCACTGGGAGTGAGACCAACGAGAGATATAAGTCAGAGCTGAAAGTAGTAGATACCTTTCTAAGTAGTGCTAACAACGCTTTTATAGGGTGTTATTATGGGCAGGGTAACAGGTAAAACAGAAAAACTGAAAACAAAAAATACATTTACCATGTGATGTAAAGCATTTATTGGAAGGGAAAGGGTGGACTGTGCATGAATGGTATTGAGAAGAGCTTGACATTCAAAAGTAACTGAGTTCTTGTCAAAATGGATCAAAGATCTAAACAGTAAAACAGTGACACTAAATCTACTGAAAGAGAAAGGGGGAAATCTTGAAGACAGGGGTAGGCAGAGAATTTATCAACAAACACGAAACTACACAGGAAATGTTTCAAAGAATCAACAAGTGCGATCTCATCTTATTAAAAATTTTTTGCACTTCAAAAGAAATCATCGAGTGAAAAGAAAATCCACAAATTGGGAAAAAATTATATCAACTGTCCCTCAGATGAAGGACTTCTATCTAGGACATACAAAGAATTAAAAAAAAGCAGGCCCCCCAAATTCGAAGACCCAATCCAAAAATGGGCATCTGAGATGAATTCTCAGATAAAGAAATACAAATGACAAATAAATACATGAAAAACTGTTCAGCTCATTGGTCATTTGAGAAATGCAAATTAAAACCACACTGAGATTCCGTCTCACTCCAGAAAGAATGGCTTTATAAAAAAATCACCCAAATGCTGACTGGCTGTGAGAAAAAGGAGCCCTTCACCACTGTTGATGGGGTGTGGGCCGGTGCAACCACTGTGGGAATCAGTGTGAAGATTGCTCAGGAAACTAGAATTAGTGGCACTATTTGATCCAGCTATTCCCCTTCTGGGTATTTTTCCAGAAGAATTGAAAACGTCATACCATTGCAATATATGTGCACCCATGTTTATAGCAGCACGATTTGTAAAAGCTGGATCTATTTGAAACAACCCAAATGCCCATCAATTGAGGATAAAAAGATGTGATGTTTTTCCATGGAGTACCACTCAGCTATAAAGAAAGATAAACTTGAGGCTTTTTATAGTAAATGGATTCAACTAGAGACCATACTCATAAGTGAAATAAATTAGACTTGCATGTATAAACATGATATTGTTTCTCTAGTGTAAGAAACCAAAAGAGTAAATAGAGTCCAAAAGGTACAATAGATAGTGTGCCAGGGAAGGAAACTGCTCAAAAGGAAAGATCAACTGGGATAGGGGAAAGGAGAAAAAGAAAGGGATTATATATATATATATATATATATATATATATATATATATATGATAATTATACTGTTCATTCTATTAGTTCATTGAAATAAACTGCGTATATTGTTTGATCAATTTTGCATGCTGATATCTGCTAATCAAGCAACTATTGAATACAACAATATGCAATATAATAACCATTGTTAACTTCCTATCATCTTGTTTTGAAATTCTGTATTGTCCTTGATTTTTATTCTTCTTTGAAGTAAAATTTTGAAATGTATCACTTATTCATGTTTCTCTAACGCACACTTGACTTGTTAACCAATGTTGGTTTTTAAAATTTTCTTTAAAATAAAAAAATGAAAGAAAAGAAAGTAATTGACTTCTCATACGTGCTTGAAATGACACACACTAGGTTATTCACTAGGATAGAAATTTTTGTAGCTGAACATTGAAAGTAACCTAAATAGACAAACTATGTGGCAATCTTAAAATGAACACTGTGTGGTTATTTAAAAATGAAATAAAAAGTGAAAACAACCCCAGGCATGAAGGTGGTGCATGCCTAGTCCCAGCTTCTGAGGAGGCTGAGGCAGGAAAATGTGAGGCCCAGCTTGGGCAGCTCCTGAGTCTTTGTCTCAAAACAAGAAGTAAAAACAGCCGGCGATGAAGTTTAGTGGGCTCCCACCCTTGGGTGTGATCCTCCGTACCACACACACAAAGATTCATGGAGACTGATAATAGAATGCTGTCCTTTTGCTTCCTTATTTAAAAAATATGAATCTGATTATTTCCAGCGAAGGGAACTGGGTAGCAGAGAGACAAAACTGGGGGAAAGTGTTTTGCTGCTTGTCCATTAGGACCATGTAAGAAATCATATAAAGTAAAAATAAAGAACAAAACAGAAAGAGATTTTTATTTGCTTTTCATTATAAATATACAGTAAGAGTTGGATGTAGGAGATTAGGGAGTGGTAGAGACTATGAAAAAATGCGGGCATTCTATTGAGTATCGTGTACATATCAAAGCTGAGATTCTACAAGCATCTCTGTTTTGTATGTGTGAAATCTGTGGCTTGCCACATTCCTGCTCCTGCAAATGGGTCTGTATTTTATAACATTATTTTAAATATCAAGCCCCTGAAAAGTGATTTCAACTATATGGCACCATTAGGATCAAAATGGAAAGTTTTTTTTTTTTTTTTTTTTTTTTTTTTTTTTTTTTGGTACCGGGGATTGAACTCACGACCTCACTCCTGCCAGGCAGGTGCTTGTGTCACTGAGCTAAATCCCTGGCCCTGGAAAGATTTTTTAAAATGAGTCCCTTATGTTATAATTATCTTTAAGCTGAGTTATTGAATGTTACTGGCTTTACTTCATCACAGAAAAAAAGGTCTATGGAAATGTAGCTACCCACTGCAGACCACAGATGGGGAGTTAAAGACAAAGGACGCCTCTTCATGTCCTGGCTGTTGCTCTTTGTGACTCACTGGCAGCTAAGGAGTGAGACAGAGGTGACACCAACAGGGCCACAACTCAAGGTCAATAGTGGACAGGGAGGACGATGGCCCATGTTACAACAAAGCCAGCTCGGGGACCGACGATCAGATTCAGGAGCATGATGATCTGTGACTTCTCTGCCAAACAGTCTTCCTCTCTTGAGTAAGTCAAGCTAAAATAAATAACACACTGCTAACAAATTAACACTTTTTTTCACTTTCCAGGGACGACAGAATCTCAGTGAGTGTGTTCAGGAAAAGTTCAAGTTTTCTGCGTATCGCCTGTCTTTAACAACGTGTATACTTTGAAAATGAGGCAATAGGATTAATTAATTAAAGTAATTTCAAAATTGCATGGAGTGAGGTAAGTGTTTAACAGTTTTAATATAGTCTAGGACTAGAACCATGAGACATGTGGTTGAAACAGAAATAGTTCATTATATTTTTATTTATTTGGTGCTGATGGTGTTGGTATCTTCCCTAACGCCAGCCAAGAGAGATTGTTGCAAACACCACAGGGTCCCTGGTCTTTTGCTCTCTGAGATTACCTCCACTTGGTACCACTATTTTTAGTCGGAAAGACTTGAGAAAGACATGCTACATAAATGTCCATGCAATGATTCAACTACAAAGCGATGCTGAGGACATCCTAGTGGGTATTTCTTTTCTTTCCTCGGAATCAGCCCAGATAAAGAAAGCCTGGCTAGATTACATGAAAAGATTCTCTCATTTCATAAATTTAAAGACTTTCAGAAACAGCTGACTTGGGTTCTCCCAATTATCTTTCCAGGGAAGTGCTGTCACATGCAGTGTGGAGTCTGGTATCACGGCTCCTGCGGGGAAAAGAATCCTTGATGCCGACTCCACCACTGGAGAGAATCCGAGTGCCCCAGTTCAGAATCCTGAGGATACTGGGTCTCAGCCTAAAGTACTTCTGGTTTTACCCTCCTTTTCCCTCTTCCCATCACCCGCTCCATCACTTCTCCACGCACACTTTTCTCCTGCCTCACGTGGTGCCCTGACAAGGACCAGCTGCTAGGAGGTGCTGCGGTTTGGACCCAGCCTCTGCCACAAGGGCCATGTGTGAAGAGCTGGTCCTCAGCTTGGCACTATTTGAAGGGGACAGATCCATCCCTTGGTCCCCTTCTCACTTGCAAAAGATCTATTTCCCTACTTCCTTTTATCTGCCTTTTATTTTGCTCTTTATTTGTATTTTGGGTTTGTCATGTAAAAGAAACCACGCATATTTAAGATTACGTGTCTGATTTACTTCACTTCATTAAGGTCTCAAGGTGCCTCCATTTCTCTGTAAGCAACTCAAATGTATCCTGCTTCACCTCAGAGTAGCACTCTGTTATGTGTGAAAACCACATTTGCTTTATCTGTTCATCTGCTAGGGACAACCGCTTTCAAGATGTAGCAATTATGAATCTTGCCACTATAAACATGGGTATGCATGGATTCAGCTCCTTTGGAAAGATATCGAGAAAGGAAATAGCCATGTTGAATGGAATTTCTCGCTTTAGTTTTTTGAGGAATGTTCATATAGATTTCCACAGTAGTTGTATTAGTCTACACTCCCACCAACAACGCAGAAGATTTCTTTTTTCCCCTCTTCAAAATGTTATTATTTGATCTCTTAGTAATAACTATTCTTTCTGTATTAAGGTGGAATCTCAGTGTTGTCTTAATTAGCATATCTCTAATTGCCAGCGATGAACATGTTTCCATGTGTTACTGGTCATTTGTACTTCTGAGAAGCATCTGTTCATTTCAGTTGCCCATTTTTTGACTGGGTCTGTTATTTTGGAGAGGGGTCTACTTTTCTGAGTTCTTCATATGTTCTAGATGTGAGTCCTCCATCCAGTGAACAGCTGGCCAAAATGTTCTATCATTCTGTGCATCATCTTCCACTCTACTGGCTGCTCCCTGAGCTGTGCAGAAACTTGGCTATGATTCCATTTGTTGATTCTTGATGTTATTTCTTATGCAACTGGTTTTATTTGCACCTGTGATTCTGCCTCGGTCCCTGTGAGTTTTACCTGTTTTATCTTCCATCAGATTTAGTGTTTGCTTCAACATCTAGTTCTCTGATCTCTTTTGATTTTAGGTTAGTACATGGTGAGAGAGATGGGTCTAGATTCAATCTTCAGTGTGTGGAATACCCAGTTTTCCCAGGACCATGAATTAAGGAGCCTTTTCCTCTTTTTAATTAATTATCTCAGATATTTTGTTACAATACTGGAAAGCCATGTAGCACAAACTCTATGCAGAAAGTACAAAATGTGCCTAGTAGCTTCAATGCTCTGGATACAGTCAGACTTCCCGCTCTGTGCTGCCTCAGTGCGACATGGTCCATGAAGAACTCCAAGTACATCTCATTACTAACGCAAGGACCCTTTTTATTTTATCTTTCTGTCCTAAGCCTCTGGCAGTGTATCTAGTCTAACTGGAGAAATCATTGGCTTCCTAGAAGGACTTTAACTGAAACATATTTTGTTACTGTTATTGTAAATGTTCTATATTTTGTAACTTTGCACCACACATTATGAATCTTTGTCATTTAATCTAAGCCATTCATTAAGCAAGGGAAATTATGTTTAACCAGCATAAATTAAACTAAAGTAAAAGTAGGAAATTGGGAGAGAACTCATGACACTGGTTTAAACATATTAATAGGGACCAGTTCACTGCTGTTCCTTTAGTTAATGGACGGCTAACTATAGAAAGATGTTGAAAAGGTTTTGCATTTTTTTCTTCTTAATGGAATAAAATTAGTTGACATAATTCACCTTTTTCCCTATAGTTCAATTTTCATGAGTATAACCAGTGCTTTAGATCACTTTATACACAATAATCTAAAACAATATAAACCTTTTGCTTTTAAAATATTACTAAATATACATGGGTCATTAAGAAATCTGAGTCAGTTATTAACACTCTAAATTCCACAGAACTTAGGAAGGTGTGGAGAATCAGCGGTTGGTTAATGTTTACAGGAGCAAACTTGAAATACAAAATTCCAATGTATCCATTGAACTTAGTGATCTCTTATATGGGGGTGATCTAATTCGGACTGTAAGTCATCACCTACATGGGATAAAGCACTTTACAATAAAATCAGTTTGACTGTCAAGCCCAGGATACTTGAGGAAATTCACACAGAGTACCTAGCATGTCCTCAAGGTAAGCTGTTAGTGGCAGCAGTAAATTTTAGTGGTGGACCCAAGTTACTTCCAAGATCACAAATACCTTGCTGTTGCCTAAGCCTGAAAAATTGATGCTGTTTTTTAATTACCACCTCCCTAAACTGAGTTACACTATTGATTGCATTACATAAGGAGTGAATCACTATTTTTAAAAATGAATTATCTTGACCAACATTATACGATTAAGATGTCCGCCTTTAGGGTAACACTGCCTGTAGCTTTTTATAAAAGGAAGTATATCGGATCTTTTCTGTGCTATGATATAAACAATTAAAATGCTGGGTGTGGTGCTTGCAATCACAGCCTCTCTAGAGGCCAAGACAAGAGTACTGCAGGTTCAAAGCCAGTCTGGGCAACTTACTGAGTCCCTGTCTCATAATTAAAGAATAGGAAGGGACGGGCGCACAGTTCAGTGGTAGAACACTCGTGGATTCCATATCTAGTGCCTCGCTCCCCCTGAAAGAATCCCCAACAAACAAAATCAAGTAACAAGGTGGGCAATGAGGGGAAATGTGAGATGTAAAAGGAGCTACATTTCACTGCACTTTATTTTCAGTGTCTTATTTCCTGGAGGAATCATCTGGCCACAAGTTTTCTTCTCTGCACAGTGTATATTAATAATGATATATGCCTCCCCCAGTTATTGTGTAAAATAAGTAAGGTAATATGAGCAACACTCTTAGTACACACTAGTTATTTCATACATAGTGGTTAACATTAAAAAACAACATTAGCTGGGGATTTAGCTCAGCAGCGTAAGCACTGAGGTCATGAGTTCGCTCCCCAGTACCAAAACAAAACAAAACAAACAAAACCAAAAAATAACAATATTAGTGAAGCAGTGAACAGAACTGTACTAAAATCAACCCGGTGGGCTGTATTTATGATGAAATATATTTCTAAGGAAATTGTAAAGCACTTTTTTCCATACTGGAATCTGACAGAAGACTGTCAGAAGCAAAAGGACAGACTGTACTTAACAATAAGGTGAGGATCTTCTCATGGTGCAAGTTCAGACAGCCAGAAAGCCACAAAGCACTAGCCCCAGCACTGCGGCTCCAGATAAAGCTCATGTCTTATGACTACAGGATTTTAATTTCTTTTCTGGTTGGTTTCTTCCAGATAGATCAGCGCTTTCTGGACAGAATTAAATTATTACATTAATCAGGCCTGCAGATGTTCAAATGTTCACCACTATTTTTTCTGCTGCTAAAATCAACTTGCTGCCGTGGCAAACTTTAATTCTTTAATCTATGTTAGTATCTTAAGTTTGAGCCTGTCTCACTCTTAGTTTTAAAAATTAACAGTTATTTCTTTTCCGGGTTTGCCTATGAATTTACATACAGTGAGCATACATAGAATAAAAAGATCCCCTGAACAGAAAGCAGCAGCTTTCAAATGCAGACAGCAACGGTGATGTAACTTGGGAAAAGGCACGGTTAGTTACGCTAACGAATCACAACCTTCGGCTCAAGTCAGTACAGGAGTCAATGGACACCTTTCCTTAGCCATCTGAAAATTTTTTGTAAGCATGGTTTATTGCATTTCATAAGGACTGCTTATTGCAGTTATGCATTTAATAAGCTGCAGGATTTTTCCACTCTTTAGGGAATACTGTGTTTCCAAGAATGTCAGGCACCCTGTCCCAGAATGATGCTCACAAAAGTAACCGTAGTACCATCCACTTCACGGGATGCTGAAAGCCCAGTGGAAGGCTGTGAGAAGATCCAAACTGCTTTTTCACACAAACCCTGAAGCTGTAGAAGAATGCCGGCTGTACCATACTAAACACATGCTATTTATTGCCTGGTCTCAGTTTCGCTCATGCTAGTTTGAGTGGTATTAGCATCTGCCATCTTCTCAGAGAAGTTATACAACATCACTGTTCTCAGGGACTCTTTCCTGAGTATGTACCGATCATGTGGAAGGGAGGGCTCCACACTGTCACTTGAGTGACAATTTCACACGTGCACAGAACATACTTTAGTCATATTCTCCTCATTACCCTCCTGTTCCCTCTCCTTCCCCTCCATCATCCACTTCATCTTCTCTAGTAGGTCTCCTGTCTACTTTAATGTTGTGTTTATTTTTCTTTGATTTCACTTATGAGAGAAAGCACACAATGCTTGTCTTTCTGATCCTGACTTATTTTGTTTAACATTAATATCTCTAGTTCTGTTTGTTTTCTTGTGAATGACAGCCTTACTGTCCATTGTTCTTTGGGGCTGAATAATACTCCAATGACCACATATACCATATTTTCTATACTTCCTCATCCAGGAGGAACACCTTGGTTGATCCCATTCCTTGAGTGTTGTGACTAGTGCTGTGATAAATACAGTATGGGGTATCTCCACAGCATGCTTTCATTTCTTCTCCCAAAACCTAAAACTAGAACTACCATAAGACCTAGGCAGTTGTTCATCTCTGGTCTCCAGGGAAAGGGTTCTACCCCTATCCCTACCAGCAAAGGATTTGGCAAATCATTGTACTTCTGAAGGACTTGGTCTCTTAAATGTGCACATTACTTTTTATTATTTCACAGAGTTCTTATAGAGATAAAATTTGACATTTGTGAAAATGCTTTAGAAAACAAATCTTTGATAAGCAGCAAATACTCACAAAAGTAACTGAGGTACAAGATCACAAGAGCCTGCAACGAGAACTTACTTAACGCTTGGATTGTTGCCATCTCATCCCATTATTAGCTTTTATCAAATCAACTTCTTGGTTAAGGTCCCAGACTATATTTTCTGAAGTTTGCAACCAACACAAATAGGATAATGAACTTAATTTGTAATTCTCTTTTTGATGGCATACATGTCCTTGCCTCAGGCAACCTATAACTTTGTAAATTTCTGGCTTTTATTTCACTATGCTCATTGTACTTTTATCTTACATGTGACAATACTTGATTTAACTTCAGCCAAAGTTAGGAAGAACTACTTGTCCTGTCCCACGCATAATCCCTTTCGAGTCCAGTGTCCATCGGGTCTCTTTTACCCTCCCCATCCCTGTAACAGCACACTTCTTACCAGGCCATGGTGATGCATGACGGTAATCCTAGAACTTTCATGAAATTCTCTTTTACTGATTTTTTTCTTTATCCTTTGAACAACTCTGGCATCAGAGCTTAAAGAGTATTTTCCTTGACTTGTTGTTTAATCAGCTCTTACTCTATTCCCCCTTTCTGCTCTGAGCCCAGTACATAGAAACTGCAATTGCTGGTTTTATTTCTCTACAAAGAAGACAGAGTCTAGTCAGGTATAATGGCACATCATGCTTATAATCCCAGCACTCTGGGAGGGAGGCTGAGACAGGAGGATCACAAGTTCAAGTTCAGTGTTGGCAAGTTAGTGATTTAGGAAGACCCTGTGTAAAAAATGGCTGGGGCTGAGGTACAGTGGGAAGGTCCTGGGTTCAACACCTGGCACTGAAACAAATAAATAAAGAAACAGAAATACATTTCAGTCCTTTAAAAGTCATGATGAACCTATCTTCTAAAAGAAGTCCTTCTTATTTAACAGAAGTGTGCTTCCCATACCACTTTCTCACTGTACCCAGTGGTATACAATAAACATACAGACACAACACATGTTATTATATTCTCATGCAATTATGCACGAAAGCATGATTCCCTTTCGGGATACAAACACAATAACTCTTCAATCTCCTTTGTGCTAAACAAATTCACTGGCAGAACACGCTGTATGCAAACATGTGAAATTCCTGAAGTAGAAAGAAGGGAGGAAGAAAGGCAGTGAGGAAACAGGGCAGAGTGTCAATGAGCTTTTTGATCACACATATATAAAAGGGAAATGTCCTTTCACTCACTGGTCCCCAACATTCTGGGCACCAGGGACTGGCTTCAGGAAAGACATTTTTCCCCACAGGGCAGTGAGATGACAGGTATAGCTTCAGGATGTTTCAAGTGCATTACATTTATTGTGCAATTCATGTATTGTGGCCTCCGGGGAGTCAGGCCTCTGTGCTAATGTTAACCTGCAGTTGCAGCTGCTCCTCAGTGCTAGCATCACTGTCTCAGCTCCAGCCCAAGTCATCAAGTGTTAGCTTTTCAGAAGGAATTACACCCAGATCCTAACAGCCATGGCCCTGGACTTGGGGACCCTTGCTCTAACTCAGTGCTGTGGGTTTCATTACCACTGAAGCCCTCGCCATGATTAGGCGACAGCCTCTGGTATATATTGTGTTACACCTCCTGCACCCTATGATGGCAAGAATGACTTGTGTGCTTCACAGTTTATAAAAGTTTTCTCAGATACCAACCCATACACAGATGTTACTACAAAAATAAACCCACCAGAGTGTTATGTACTTGAGAAAAGGAAATAATCTCATGTATCAACTTGATTACATACACACTGGGCTTTCTCTCTATAGAATGCATAAAATGTTCACTTCACGGTATCTGGTTGCTGCTGAGTTGAAAAGTGAGTGAAGAGGACAGAAAAGGAATCTGTGTTTCAGTGCATTAGTTTAAAATACGGGATTTTCATTTATCTGTGCTCCAAGAAAACCTATGAGCTGAGCTTCAGACTGGATGAAAATGGTAATTTCAAAATTATCCTGCATAAAGAGCTAATACGATGCAGCTTCAGGCACTAGGGTTATAATTAAATTAAGTATAACAGTGACCCAGGATTGCCCAACCCCCATTGCTGGGCTAAGCAAAAGAGAGCAGCATTCAAATTTCAGAAGAGGAAAATAAATTTTAAATAAGCTTCAACCAAGCTTTCATTCCTATGAGGCCAGATTCCTTGTACAAAATAAACTGTTATCAGTGGAATCTGAAAGGAAGACAAATAAAATGAGACAAATAAAAACTAGAGAACCACCAACTCATACAGACATGGATGGAGACACAATCTTACACTTGGAAAAGTTAATGGCAATTTCTCTATGTACAGCTAGAAAAATGCAATACATTTCCCCCCAGGGAATATAATGTACATAATATGTTAAACTTAATATGTGTTGTGAGGCTTGGAAGGCTGAGATAGGAGGATTACCACAAACTGGAGGCCAGTCTGGACCACATAGTGAGTCCAAGGCCATCTTGAGTACATAGTGAGATCCTGCCTCATAACAACCAAAGAAACAAACAAAGTTAATATGTGTTTACACTGACTTAGGGAACTGAATCAAAAGAGGCTATTTTGACTTTTTGTTGTTGATGTTAAAAATTCAAACTATTGGGAAACTGAATGATCTTTGTTGTGAAATAAAAAATACTAAGATAAATCATGGTATTTCAAGTTATATTCTTCTATCCCTTTCTTAGGTCTTATTTTGTGAGGAGCTCCCTAGGTATTCAGGATCAACTCTGTGTTTTCTCAACATGCCCAGTTGATATGTGGGGGATAAGAAAAATTCCAAAAGTGATTGCTATCTGCACCTTACCTGTTTTTAGTGACAACAAAATATTTACTAATCAGAATGGAACAAATAATACAATAGTAACAGTTAGTATTATCCCTAAGAGAAGGAAACAGAATAGAGTGATAGCAAAAGTCATGCAGAATTTTTAATATAAGTCACACAAGCCCTGGATGTGAGTGAACGGGGACAGAAAACTGACTTTTCTGGATTGGATACTATGAGCAGTGAAAAAGTTATCATCTGAAACAAATTTTAGGAATAGATTCCACGAAGCAGAAGAAACATTTTCCTCTGTAAATCGTCGCTTATAAGAAAATACAGACCAAAGATGAGAACACATAGAAGAATAATAGATTAGTAATGAAGAAGACAAGATTTGTAAGTCTTCAAGAAGGACTTGAAAATTTGTCATATGACAAATTTAGATCCTGTTCGAGTACACACAGAAGACGGGATAGTATAAAATTACCTAGCGATAGTGACATAAGAGAATGGTAACCTAAATGAAGCAGGAGAAATGACACTGCATTGGAAGGTACTTAAAGTGGGTTTACTCCTGGTCTGTTTCTAACACCCAGCTGAACTGAGTCAGCGTGGTGCTGGGTGTGGAAGGGCCACATGGGGATTGTTGCCAACAGCATAAAAAGGAGAACTGAAGGGGAAGATGGCACGCTGTTGGTTCTCCTGGAGAAGCTTGTCATGCTGGCTTTTCTGATATGAATCGGCTGTTCTCAATCACTGGAGAAGTTTGAGACCTCACTGTTGCTGGGATGGCTGTGCTTCTTTGCAGGGAAGCCCTGGTCCTTACTTTGAGCATCACATCCTGGCTCTAGTGCAGAGCCCTCAGCTGCTGGCACAGATCCTTCCTCCTGCTGGTGCAGTTTCTAGCTTCCACCACTGACCTCTGGGCCTTCCCAGTGCAGATCTTTGATACAGACTTGCATGAGACATTGTCATGGGCTTTAGGCCTCCAGCTGGACTCTTGGAGGTCATTCCCATGGGCTCTGGGTCTTCACCTGGACTAATGTAGGATCTTGCCGTGGGACCCAGGCCCTGAGCTGGATTCTTTAGTTTTCTAGCGCATGGACAGATCTGCACTCTTCTGCACGGGACACTTTGGGTGAGTATTATAAAGTAATCCTATAAATTATACGTCCTATGTTAAGTCTATTCCACTCACAACAGGCAGAATTAGTCAGAGTTGAAAGGAAAACCTGAGCAAAGGGCAGGAATCTGGGAGCTGAAGTCCTGGGAAGGGTGGAGAAGAAAGAGCAGCCCAGCTGAGGAACCTCAGCCCTAAGGGGGGCTCTATCTCTGACTTAGTTGTAGGTTCTGCTTACATTCCAGATCTTTCACCAAATCTCTGCAAACTCCAGTCCTTAGTCAGTTGCTTTTTAGTCCTCTTGCATGGTGAATATAAAGATTCTCCACATCACTATCAAATGCTTCTTCTTATTTTGGGATCCTTAGTGTATTGTCTTCTCAACTCTTTAAAAAGTAGTTTAGCGGTTATTGTTATTATTATTATTATGCTTTCCTTGTGGCTAACAGTTTAATTCTCTAAGCAGACTATGTATCAGAACAGAGAGGGGCAGGTCAACTTGATTTTTGGCAGATATGCTAACAAGAGTAAGTGACGCATGGTACCAGGTAAGAACTGGGTCCCAGGAGGGACTTTCTCTGGTTTAGCCTGGAAACACAGAGTGGGTAGGGGACAAGTCAGCTTCAACACAAGGATTTAGGTTGTCCAGACAGACTGAAGGCAAAGAAAAAGGACATAAGTTAGAATACACTGAAAATACAATAATAGGTAAGAGATTAAAACATTTCTTAATCAAAATGAGTATCGAGAAACCAATAAAAACTGTAAAGATTTAATTTATGGGTCAAAACTAAAAATAAGATTTATCATTTAGTAGTAAGAAGTTCAGAGATAAACACAATCCATGCAATTTCTCCTTGGTTTTGTGGTGCTGATTTAAAAATAGTCCCTGGGACACAATAAGACTACATCTTTGTGTGTGTATGTGTGTGTGTGTGTTTCACCAAACAATGTTGGCTTATCTTTGCCTGAAGGCAACATTTTTAAGCTGAGAAGTCTCCATAAAAAGCACATGAAATTTTGAGCACCTCAAGATGCAATTCCACTGATACATGGTTTTTACAGTAGCAGGGTTGGCTGTGTGAGGTGGGCTCACAGGGTGTTTATCAACCACACACTTTGCGATGCTTGGTGCTTTGGCCACAATCATGCACTGGCTTATGTTCATTTTTCACCCCACCTGCTAAAAATGTTTGCTTTTTTAAAATCATTTCCAGCTTTTCCCAGCACTATTTTATGATGCACAGCATTAGGTAGCTTTAAAGTTATGTATACTGAGGGGAAATCAGCTCATCTCACCTCAGGAGCTGAAACTAAACCTCTCCCACAACCCAAGGACCAGTCTCCATTAATGTTCAATTACTTGGCTTCGGGGACTGAGCTGGCCCCTTTCTCTCCCTGCTGAAGAACTCGCCTGCAGTATTCAGATCAGCGCTCACCTTCTTGTGTGGCTTTCTGCATTGCTGAGCAAATCGAGCCACCACGGGACACTTAACACTGTGTCTGGCAGTGTCATTGGCAGAGACCTACAATTCGGCTGGTGGAGAGATTATTCCGACATTATGTGGACTGCGGGGAACATTTTCAAGAACTTGGAAAGTGCAGACAACAACAGAAAAGCTCATCTTTTAAAGCAATTTTTGGGACACAGAACATAATGCAGTACTTATTTTAAAATAGTTTTCCCAGAGAACTAAATTCATCCTGTTAGATTAAGAACATAAATTACATGACACTGAAAATACATAGGTCAAAAACTCAAAAAATTATAGAGATCAGTCCTTACCAATGTGATTGGCCCAGAGCAAACAGTGAGGATATGTAGAAAGCCTCCCTTTTAATTTGTCTTAAACCCAAAACTCTAATGATATGTTACAGTCTTTCACTGAGTACGTTTTAGGCCTTAATCTCTTTAGGCTAAAAGCATCTCATGGTGACATGGTGACTACAACGTCCATACACACCTTACACTCAGGTGCCTTGAATTCAAGCCTCATTTTCTATATACCTGGTGGGCAAATCCCTAAGAGTGATAAGCACCATTATCTGGTAAGTGGGAGTCCCGAATATCTACTTATACACAGAGCACTGGTATTTGCAGTGGAGACAATGTATATGAAAATGCTTCTAAACTTCAAAGTTGTCACCATTTAATATCAAAAACACACTCAGACACCTAACCCTAGAGGAGCTGGTTTACATTTCAGTTTCCTCTTTTCTTTTCCTCTAAATACAATGGAAAACCCTGGGAGCAATTCAACAGACAAAAAGACCCGGAAACACAGAAAGAGAAAGGCAGACTGGCCAAAGCTGTTGGGAATCACAGAATGACACCATGCTCAGTCTCTAGGTTGTTTTTTCCTTTTGTAAGTCTCATATATTTCAGACTGTACACCGGGGGGCTTTCAGCCAGCAGGTACATATAAACAAAGAAGAAAGAAAACAAATGAGAGAATCCTCCTCTTTCTAGAAAAAAGGCCAGGAGAGGGGAAGTGCAGCAGAGACCTGCGGCAGCCTCATCCCAGCCCCCAGATCGATGCGGTCCTGGCTCCTGTCCACCTCTCCTGGTGGCCCAGGTGGCCTCTAGGAAGGCTGACACATTCCCCATCAGCTGGGGCGGTCTGGTGACCTGCAGAGGCGACGTCGGTGGGTGCTGTGTGGTGAGCCATCCCTACCTCACGCAGTCAGCACCACGTTGGGCAAAGAGCTCTGGTCAGGGAAGGGATTTTTTTTCTCCTTTTCCCAGTAGTGACCAGGAGACCCAGAGCAGTACCTTCTGCACCCTGCAGGTGGCGCCAGCACAGACTGCCAAAGGACCCAAGTCAACCAAACAGCGTGGCTAAGGAGTGAAAAATAAATCACATTTGGAACGACAGCCTAGGAAACAGGCCAGAACTTACATATGCAAAACAGGGACACCGTCTGCTGAAATAAAGACGTTGTTGGAAATGTCCATTTTTATAATGTCTGGATAAAAGATGTCCAGACAAACTCAAATATAACTCATATCAGGAAGCAGGAAAGTCATAACTGGATGTAAAAAAAAAAAAAAAAAAAAAAAAAAAAAAAAAAAAAAAAAAAAAAAAAAAAAAGGACAATCAATTGATCCTAACAATTCATATATTTTCTTTTACGTATTTATTTTTATCTGGTGGGGATTTTAAAACAGCTTTCGTTTTAAAAACATAAGATAGAAATCATGAATGCAAAAACAAAATGCAAGTTCAAGTCCTGCTGGGAGACAGGACTGAACAGTGGAATTGAGGGCAGACCCACAGAATGTATTCAATGAATTTAACAACTTGGAAAAATAGATCAATGTTTTATTCAATGACTTGGAAGAAATGAACCAGTTCCTGTAAAACCTCCAATTACCAAAATGATAACAAGATGAAGTATATAACCTGAACAATCCGTCACCTGTAAAGCAAAAGAATTTATATTTAAATTTTCCTCTAGGGTAGGTTTGTTTTTTTTTTTTTTTTTTTTTTTTTTTTTTTTTTTTTTTTGGTACCTGGGATTGAACTCAGGATGTCACACTTGCCAGGCAGGCGCTTGTGCCACTGAGCTAAATCTCCCACTCTGGATTTAGCTCAGTGGCACAAGCGCCTGCCTGGCAACCCTAAGGTTGTGAGTTTGACCCCTGGTCCAAAAAACAAAACAAAAATAAGAAAAAAACCACCTAGGGTAGGGATTTTTAACCAAACACTTGAAGAATAATTGACACCAGTTTTAGGGTACTTGTCAACTATGTTATATAGCTAATATTAATCTAATACTAAAACCACAAAAAAGGAAATTACAGGCCATTATTTCTCATAAACACAGGCATGAAATTTCTTAATAATGTATTACCAAGTTGGAGCTGGGGTGTAGCTCAGTGGTAGAACATTGGCCTATCACATGTGAAGCCCTGGGTTTGATACTCAGCATATAAACAGACATGCATGTAGATAAGCAAGGTAAATAAAGTAGTATATAGCAAAAATTAGACATCCTGTCCATGTGCGGCTTATCTCATATATAGAAGGCTGGTCCAGTATTTGAAAACCACCCAGTATGGTGTACCATGGTCAACAACTTAAGGAAGGAATATCTTGTGATTATATAAATGAAAAACTGTCCTGATGGAAATTACAGTAATGTATAGAAACTTTCCTGCAACTCACAAATGAATTCAGCCAGGTCAAAGAATCCAGGACCAACAAACCAAAATCAATTGGCTTCTGCATATTAACAAATGAACATTCTCAAACCAAGATTAAATAATATGATACCATTTACACTGCTTAAAAATGAAGTATCTAGGTATACACTAATAATAAATACAATAAATATATTTTTCCTAAAAATTACAAAATGTTGATGAGAGAACTCAAAGAAGGCTTAAAAAATTGGAAGACTTAGATTCAGAATTTGGAGCCCTCAAACTAGTTAAAAGATCCATTTTCCCCATTTAGAAATACAGGTTTACAGCGTTTCCCAGGAACATCACAGCAAAAGCTTTGTGGTGACAGACAGACAGACAGACAGACTTATTCTGAAATTTATATGAAAAGACAAAGGACGTAAAATAGCTAAGACCGTTTTAACCAAGAATAAAGTAGGAAATCCTACTGTATCCCGTATTACGGTTACCCACATAGTGCCGAGATGAACACATTATGGTAGAAGTGGGGGGACACACACACCAAGGTACCCCAACAACAGAGGCATGTGCCATTCCATGGGGGAAGGACAGCCTCTCCAGCAAATGCCATTCAAGTAATTGGATACCCTTAGGCCAAGGGCAGGAAAGGGAAGGAGGAGAGGAAGAGCTGAGGGAGGGAGGGGGAAGAAGAATCTCAACTTTGAGCTTATATAAAAATTATCTCCAAACAGGTAACTTAAATAGAAACACAAAATTATACAACATTCAGGAAAACAAAACAAAACAAAAAACATGAGAAAATCTTTGGACTCTAGGGCTATTGAGGAATTCTTAGACCGGATAACAAAACCATGACTCATATAAGGAAAAGTATTAAAAAAAAATTAAAAAAAAAAAACTTTTTTCTCTTAAGAGGACAAAAGGACAAATCACAGCCAGGGAAAAGACGTAAACAACATGAGATGGAAGGACCTGTATCTAGAACACGTGAAGAGCTCTCCGAACTGAAGTTAAAATCAAACAAATTTGTCAAAAGAGGATTAGGCACCCTGCTAGTTAGTTCTACAGATGACAATTACTGTTTGAGAACATTAGTCACTGGGGGTGATGCTTAATAAAAGCTAAAATTAGTATCACTGTGCACCATTAGAGTGACTAAAAATGACTCCGTACTAAATGCTAGCGAGGATCCTGAGAAACCGAGTTCATTTGTTCACCGCTAGCAAAAATGTAAGAGAGCAGCTGTCTGAAAAAGAGCTTGGTGGTTTCTTCCAAAACTAAAATGGTCTCACCAATAACCTCACAATTGTGCTCTTGGGCTCTTCAATTAAATAAGTTAAAAAAAAAAAAACGCCTGTTCACACAAAAACTTATATGCCAATATCCATAACAATTTTATTCATATTAGCCTCAAACTGCAAACAAGAAGTCTTTCAAAACGTAAAAATGTAAATAAACTGCAATACATCCACCAGCCAAGCCAAGGCGCAGCTGATCACTCTACACACTTGGATGACTATGAGTGGAAGAATCTCCAAAACTGTGCACATTGTGATTCCATTTATACGACAGTAACTGAAAGGAAGCACAGATAGTGATTGACAAGGGTCAAGTACTAGGCAGGGGCATCTGACCACATGGCTGAAGGACAGCTCAGAATCTGGACTCTCACTGTTGCTATGCATAACCCTAACATGTGATATAGCTGAATGGAGTCACACAAAAGTCCCCGTATAAGTGGTCTGAATAAGCTCTCACTGGTTTCTACCACGGTCAGCTTCCTGGTTTCGATATTGTACTACATACATTCAAGTTGTTAACCATGGGGGAGGCTAATGGGGAGTGTCCAGAGCATACTGGTATATTCCTTTGTAACTTCCTGCAAATTTCTAACTATTCCAAAATCCAAAGTTTTTTGTTTTGGTTTTTTTTTTTTTTTTTTTTTTTTTTGGTACCAGGAATTGAACTCACGACCTCGTGCTAGCCAGGCAGGTGCTGTGTGGCTGAGCTATATCCCCAGCCCTCCAAACTTCAAAGTTCTTAAAAGATATATTTGAAATTATTCTGCTATCCTGTAGCTCAAACTGATTATAATGCCAACCTAATTTTTAAAGTTTTGTGTTATGATGTAATGATAACATATAAATCATGTCTACATGTAAAACTTATTTAAGCAATTAAGAAACAAAGGAGGATAGAACTTCATGATCCTTACAAAGATTCTACTTTACAGCTACAGTAGATATTTACAGGTACAAAGGAAAGATACATGAAGGACTAGCCACAGGGCTAATAGTGAACTCACACAGTAGCTTCATGGTCTGAATGTCGCCCAATCCACAACAGGTACTGGGACCAGTGAGAATGGAAGGCAGCCCTCAAGAAACCCAAAATCTGGTACTGAAGCATTGCACTAGTGTATCTCTCCTACATGATTTATTTTGCATTAACGGTATCATTTCCTCCAAAAAAGCCTTCTATTCCTAAACTCTTGGTATTTCTCAGCACTTCTGAGACAAAAATACTGGAAAAGGTACCATGTTATTGAATGAAGCAGAGCTCAAAGTGTTGCTATAGAAAACCATGACTCATGCGGATAATTACAAGTTAGCTAAATAAGAATTAACTGCTTCTATTAAGATATTAGACACCTCATCACTTCTGTAATAACAGATATCAGTAAGGAAACAAAACAATATGCAACATTGTCTATAGTATTTACAGATGAGTGTTCAATACTGCTATGCAAAAGAATCTTTATAATTTCAAAGTTTTACTCCTTGAACAGGTAATATTATTAGAGTCCATTTTTATAAATCCTTCAAAAATGGTGGAAAAATTCCTCAGTGGTTTGCGAATGTATTCTTAGCAAACCCATCAGATTAGAGAAATAAGTTCTTAAATGTGAAATTAACTTGATCATGTTAATTCTCTTGATAAATTAAGTAACTCACAATAGGAATTTAATGGGAAACAGGCCAAAGGCCCGATTTAAGGAGAGACCATGTAGACTAGAAATAGAATCTGAAAATAAAAGAATGCATTTCTTCATATTTTAATTTTTTAAAACTCACTTAAAAATGAATTAAAGCTATATAGTATTTCCTTCTATTTTGTCCTAGTTTTGAAGGCCAATCTCCTCTTACAAATATTATAAAACAGGATGTGTTCTGTCATTGTGTAGGGGAAATTTGGAGACTGGCTTTTAAAGTTAGATTAGGTAATGGTGCACGGTTTTAGTTAATGTCAGTTGAAATGTGTTCTTATGTAGGAAAATAGGTTGTGATTATATGACTTTTTTCCTGTAGTAACATAAGAAAATTCATCCATAGCTCATGGGTACTAAATAGAGAAATGAAGCCACACTGTCGGTTTGTACAGATGTAACTATAACTTCAGGAGAAGTTGAGGCCAGTTCTACAGAATGGAAGGGAAACCCCTGATCTATCAATATCAAGCTGGCATTAACTAGATGGGTAAGTTTATAGTTTGTATGAATTTGTTCATTTCCGTCAACACTGCAAGGTCAGCCGAGTCCTCTGAATCTGCCCCCTTGTCCCCTAGGACACTCTGCCCCAGGCCCTGAGGATCACCAAAAAAAGCAAGTGTGCAGTTCTTTAGAATAAAAGGTGCAAAAAGTCAGCATTCCTGTATGTAACTAAATCTGCATGCAGCAGGATACAATTCCTACTCTACAGGTAAGGAAACCCAGGCTCCTAGAGATTAAGTGCTTTGCTGAGGAGTCCACAGGTGTGGCTTTGAGACAATGTTCTCCCGATTCCCAGTCCTATATGATCTCTTCACCTCTCAGTCACAGTGTGGTCTTATTGAATTTAATCACACGTCAACCTTAAGAGAAGACCATTTCCACCAGGCTAACTCTGGTTCCTGGGGGAGGGGGTCCTCAGAGGGATGCAGTTGGGAGTATCTCGGGGGCAATCCCTTACCATTGACTCTGAGGGGACAAGGGGGATGGGGCTTTATACAGTCCAGCCAATTTTATCTCTAAATTATTTATTAGTTAATTGCTATTTCAAAGGCATTTTAAGTAAGACTATATTGGCTTACTAAACAGCACACCCCCGAAGTCTAATATTGGAATCAAGTAGTAGGTGGGGACATTTTCGTGTCTTCTAGGCTGGTGCTAAACCTCCAGAGTTATGACAAAAGCACAAAGCACCATGACTGTGGTATTTTCAACCATGCCGCAAAAGGAGGAAGTGTGTTTGTATGTCTAGGGGTGTACGCATCACCCCTCAAAGAAAGGCAAGGTGAGTGCTTTGGTGCGAGCAGCTTGTTTGATATGTATTTGAACGAAGCATATTTTCTTTAAATTCATGATACCAAGGGGAAAACATTTGTTGCTTTTCCTACCCCAGGGTAATTGAAATTCTCTCCCATCTTTCTTTCACTTGGCTGTCTTATAATTTACCCAAAATTAGGTACCCATGTAAACAGTGCTTAAGACACACGCATTTACAGATCCATATCTGTACCTTCCTACACACACACACGCACGCACACACACAGAAACACACACACTTATATACATTCATATACAGTATGCACACAGGTACAACTGGTGACAACCTTGAGGAATTAATATCAATTATGTATGATATGCCACCTAGTAAGACTTGAGATATACATTTTAAAAATTACTGCACTAAAATTTCCATTCCTGGTAGGATGGAATCAGTAGCCCGAAACCCATGAGAAAGCAGAAAATCTAGGTAAATTGTTAAAAATAAGCAGTTTAAAGGATTGAGAACCACCCATGCTGTAGATGCTCTAAGATTCTGAAGAGAAGAGAACCCGGGAGAGGTCAGGGAAGGAGTTTCACAGCAGCTTTATTGATTTAGGGCTCTTAGAACTCAGAGTCCAACCTTGGCGTAGGAAGGGGCCACTTCCCGAGGCCAGAGGAACTAGCAAGGTTCAATCTGGAAGGGAGTCTTAAAAGAATCTCAAAGGACTTTGGTGAGAAAACACACACTTGAGATCTCAAGCACTTGGTCAATTATCCTCCGACATTTGTCAAGCTCTGAAGTTGCAGGATCTACAGGCAAGAAAGCTAAGCTGAAACTCTCTTAAAGCTTCCTAGATTTTCTGGGGTTCTAAAATCCTGAAAAGAGCAATATTCAAAGATATGGGGCAAGGGGAAAGGCCCCACATGAACATGCTAGACTAGAGTTTGTCCTGAGGGTCAAATCCAGCCTGCCTCTATTTTTATATCACTCACATGTCAATAGTTTACACACTTTTAAATGGTTGGGAAAAAAATCAAAGAACAATATTTTGTTATATGAAAGCATATAAAGTTTACACTGCTGTGTCCATCAATAAAAGTTTATTGGAGCAGACAGATCTGTGACCTTTGTATACTGACTTCAGCTGCTTTTGCACAATGAGACATTGCAAACAGAAGGCGAACTCTGCAAACCCTAAAATATTTATTACCTGGCCCTCTGCAGATGTTTGCCTACCCGTTAGTTGAGATAACTGGCAGGCAAAGACTCTGAGAACAGGAACAAATTAACACTCTGCTGTGTCTCACCAGAATTCAACCCAGCATCCTGTGTGCTCAGTTTAGATCCAAGGAGGGTGACCCGCTTTCAGCCTCTGTCTGAGCTGAAGGACAAGTTTTTGCTAGAGGAGATCATCATCTGGATCTGCCATGATTTTCAAACACACATTTGACGCTTATTGGAGCATTCAGAAAATTAGTGCCTGGGCTTATGCATGACACAGACTAACTTAATGGGCAGTCTCAGCAGTGAACTATGGGCGTCTAACACCTGAAACGAGCCATTGCAAGCCATGCTCTCTAAAGTTACATAGTTAACAATATTATCTTAAAGCATTTCCCTTGGCAAGAAAACTTAAAATGTGTTCAGAAAAATAGCATTATTCCAATGTGCAACACTGTATTAATATGTGGAAGACAGCCCATGAGTTATATTTATTTTGAAGAAAATGAAATAAATAGTAACAGGCCAGTTGTAAATCATGCACGATTTTCTAGGACTCAGTTTTCACAAAGACTGGCATCATATTCTAGACCTCTACCATCCTGAGGAGACTCACAACAGCAAGTGTGCAGAAAACTGGTAACATTGAAATATTATTACCATGAAATATGTTATGCCTGCATCTCTCCTAGGATTTTAAAACTTGACTTTAATAGCTTTTTAAATGAAAAGAACAACTCAGAAGAGTAAACCAGCTGAGAAGTTCACTATGTCACAGAATTGCAAAATTGTTATACTCATTTTAATTAGGATATATGAAAGTTTTACATTTGCGGTATGAGTAAATTGTTACTCACACATATAAAGGAGCAGGTCACTTTAATTTACAACCAGTCACAATTTGCAACACATAGCTTATTGGTGTCAATGAGATGTGACCTAATTGTCTCAAAATCCAGCTCATATAGCAGTCTTATGAGATTCAACCACATACAGTTATATTACAACACAGAAGAGACACAGCTGTAGCTATGAATACAAAACTACACACGTCAATTTTTATGTATTACATGTACATAGAAATTGTCACTTTAAAATTTTTAACTCGGTAGTGTACCTAGCCTGTGAACAGCTGCCTAACAAAGTGCAATATTATTTTAGAAAGCCAGGATTATTGTGAAAATGAAAGGAGTTTTAGAATTGGAGACATTTTAAAAATTGACTTTTTAAAAGCTGTTTTAAAAGTTTAAATATCCTCCATTGCTTTTGTCACCTTTCAGAGCTCCTCAATGATAGACATCTTAGAACAAAATTTGATCAGATAAAGAATGTGCTTGTGGCCAAAAAAACAGATCATCAGGAGAGTCTGCTATTTATCATTCTAACTAAATTCTAAGTACTCACAACATTAAACTCAATATTTTAAAAAATTATAAGTATTGTCAGTTACAGACTTTATTTACACGCATTTACTCATTTACAAACAAGACTTACAGTCTTCTGGTCTCCTCAATTATTTTTAAAAATTCTTCACATATGTGAAAGCAGTTCATTTCTAAGCAAGTCTGTATATTTATACAGAGAACTGGAAAACAGTAAGGGTAACCTAAGACATTCGTGCAGTTAGTTATTTTATTTAAATGCCTGATTACAAAAAAGCATATATCTTTCGAGAACTGGTTCCTTAGTAACTGGCAGAACGCTATGTCTGTGAGCACAAAAATAGAGATCATTTATAGGTTCACATCAGTGTTGTTCTATGCATCATATCTGCCTCCGGCTAAAAGAGCAGAGTCCTCAGAGAGACATATTGCAAACAAAAGTCCTTATAGGTGGTAGAAAGTGAGGCCAGGAGTCAAAAAGAACCAACAGAGATGACAGAGACGTGCTATCCAGCACAGTCTCCTCAGGGAGAAAAAGCAAATCCACATGGCCCGCCGAAATGCTGACTTAATTCTCTGCCCTAGCTGAGCCTTAAACATTACATTTTAGAAATTGCTTTAGCTAGATTATTGCTTCTTTAGGCGAGTCCTTCTTTTAAGAAACACAAACATTCTCAAAGCGCATCGCTGAAACACCATAAAAACTTAATAACCTACCATTTTCTTTGCACTCTTCTGGAGGTTTAGCCTTTTTCGCAAGTCGTGGATCCAGCCATGATGTTGTCTTTGTGTTATGGCTGGAAAGAAAAGAGATCACTCTGAACAGACACATACTAAAAGGAATCAAGTTTATTCCTTAAGAAAAAAATAAGCGGGATTAGTCCAACAAAATTGCAATGGATACACTTAATTTGCTTACTGGTTCTAAGTAGCCCTGAAGGAGGTGTGAGAGTAATTGTGCACGGCAGCTGTAAATTTGGCAACCTCAGCACCCTGTCCTCAAAGCAGCTATTTTTATTAAAATCAACTAGAATGTTGCCAAGTTCACCTCATTGAAAATGCAGAACTCATCCAGAGCAAAAGGAATTTATTACAAATACGGGATTCTCCAGTTGGAGGAGCACAGCCCACAGACTCTGCGACTGTTTCCTGAGTTTTGCAGAAACATTATTTTCATTCTCAACCTGCCCTTTTTATAAACAATGGCTCTGTTAACTACCCGGCTGGCAGAGGCAGTGCAAAAGGGATGCAAGTTACAGCATGTTCTTGGAGTCCTACGTTTTCTCAAAAAGTGATTAATAGCAGTTTTATTAACTCATGTTAAGCTATCTTCCTTCCCAATACTTGCAACCCAGCTAGGACGGTAGAAGGTAAAAAACATCTGCCTTCTGAGGTTTCTGGAATAGAATTTCCAGGAATTAGTATAAAAATGACATTTTCATTCTGGGAGAGAAGAGAAGTTTTCTTGTGAATCTTTTTGCAGAAATCCAATGTGTAACAGAGGTCTGCAGAGGAGAGCATCTTAAAGTGGTCCCTGCATCACTCGCATTCGAATCGCCTGGTGACTTGTTAGCAAAGCATTGTGGGTCCTCACTGAACAACCAGAGCAGGGTCTCTGAGGTGAGGCTGTCCAATCCCCGTCACAAGGAAGAAATACAGGTGCACATGTCAGTGTGATGAAGTCAAGCACCACACCACAGCTCAACAACTCATCAGAGCTGAAATACTGACTGTGTAGTTTTAATCAAAGGATCTCTTCCTCTCATGGGGAAATCACCAAGAAATAATGAAGGACTTCTTGAGAACTTCAGGATAGAATGTGAAAGCTACACATATGGGAAACTGTGAGGTTTATACAGGGAACCAGAAAAGGAAGAAGAAAAGTAGAGGATGGAAATAGAAATTAGGGCCAGATATTCAGAACATTTGAGCACAGATGTGCACAGGTTAAAAGTCATGATGACATAGACTTTTTGCATGTATATTTTGCTCTTCATTGAAATTTAACTCTATTTTAGCATAGCTGGGTTGTCTGATGAGCCAGTCTATATTTAAACTCAAGGCCAGGGACTTCCCCTGGGAAGAGTACTGAACAGTAAACTCACAGAAACTGAGCTTCGTCCTAAGGAAGGAGGGTGCAGAGCCAAATGGGCTGTGGAAAGCGACTCCAAAGTGCCAGAGCTCTCTTCAGACACCCGTGTGGATGGCCATTCCATCCGCCCATGTGTGCTCATCGGCTTGGAGAACTGAGATCTTAGGAACGGTGATTATGACATCTCTGCTCTTCAGGAAGGTTCCCTTTTATCTCTGGCTTTGAGAAGGGATAAAGAGGGAGCAATTGACAGCGTCCACCTCACCTTTACGAACTCTCTAATGACAGAAACCTCTGAACAGAGCTCTCACAATTTGATCAGATAAAGTAGGGAATCTGATCAAATAGTAAATCATCAGAACAGCATGCTGGCTTTTATTTTCCCCCACTCTGACCTTTGCAAAGTCTGATTGTGCTTCTTTATCAGGTTTCAGGAGCGTATGAAATATTACAGATACTTTCATCTGCTCTGCACCTCATTTATATGCTATAAATACAATCCAGGCTTTCTCTCTGAAGACTTGATTCTGGCCACTCTGCATGTGAGGGTAGGAGGCCTGGCTTCAGTGTTTGCCACACTCATCTTTTTAAAAATCACTTTAAATCCTCTTTATAAACTCTTCAGTGCGTGCGCATGTGTGTTTTGATGCTCACACTTCTATGAGATCCAGGAAAAAGTTGGAAGGCAGGCAAGGAAAATAAATTTCTGTTCTTCACCTTTTTTTTTTTTTTTTTTTTTTTTTTTTAACTACATCTGGTTTTTCTAAACCTTTTTCCTGCTTTGGAGAAAAGTCATTTCTGGGTCTTTAGGCACATTCATGAAAGCAAACACATCTATAGATGAGTATTAAGCAACCATTAGTAAGCCACTCCAGGGAGTCAGATTACCATTTCCATGCCATCCCTCGCTGGTGGGCTTCAAATACTGGATAATTTAGTAGAAAGAACTATGAGCTTCCTACTTTTTTGAGTTTATATAAAGCATTTTATTATAGGAGGATTTTTTTAGGTTGAACTAGCACTAACAGTGTGTCACTTTAATGCAGTTTGACAGATTGAGTCTCTTAGAGTTAGCAGCATTTTCAGCTGTTCTTCAGAAATGATTCTGAAAGAAATGTGGGTTGTAGTTACCTCCAGTAATTGTCTTCAACATCACAGGAAGACACAGCCCAGTGTTTCCAGCAGTGGCTCTCACTCGCCTTGTAATTTCTACATTCCTCCAAGACACCTCACAAAGGGGATATTTTTAATGCATTTGGGAGGCAACAGACCAAATAGCTTCTGCAGATGATTTCAATTACGTTTTTAAACCTTAATAATTCCACTTGAAAACAGGATTAAGCACTGGACAGGAAGCTCCACAAAACGGAATGACTGAGATTACTCACAATTTGCATACTAGCTTTCCTCAAATTTGAGTAGGTGATTTCCTGTCACTTTCCTAGCAAGGGCAGAGGCACATGCGTGACATCAGTTTCCTTGATCTATCCATGTTGTGTCATCCAAAGGCAAGAAAAGACAATGCTACTGCTTGGTAATCTTAAACTGAAATACTAATTTCTTTCTTTGTTACCGATTTCTTTAATCAAGATACACACATATCTATGGGCTATGTCTAGCCAGAAAGTGCTCTTATTCTAGCTGGGGAGTGGAACATACATTGCCTAGAAACTTTGATTCATACTGATACATTGCTTTGCATGTTTCTACAGCAAAAACTAATGTGATGATCATGAAAATGAGGGATCAACTGGGAAAAAGTCAGTAGCTCTTTAGGTTCAATGTCATATTACAATGTGGACGGAAAAATCTAAAAACAAAAAAGGTTTATCTATGGGTATATCCAAAACTCTTCCTATATAGTGAGTCTGTTTAAAACAAGCTAGGCCTGAAATATCATTCAACTCTGCAATTCTACTTCAAATTCATATCAGGGCGGCCTTGAAGAGTGCACTGTGCTGCCCCTAATGAATCAGATATTTCTGTACATTTTGTGAGCTTCACCTTTGCCAAACTGACAAAAGCAGCAGATTAGATACTAACATCTTGACTTCCGAGAAAACATTCTCCTTGCTTGGAGCACATTTCGTTTCAACAAGAAAAGCTACTGAAAGAGAGAGAGGGGGGAAACACCACTGCAGATCACACTAACTCACGGGGTTTGACTACACCTGGGGAAAGGGCCCCACCACCTTGTTTAATGCTGTAGGCTTCATAGCTAAGTATTACGAACTCCACTGCGCAGATGGAGAAGCAGGCTGGGGGGACTGGGAAACTTTCTCAAGGTTTAGGGATAGAAAGTCCTTGTGTGAACCTGGGAAGGGAAGAGAAGCCCTAACCTGGGCTTTTACTGCTTGAAACTGGAGGCATCGTCAACCTAGTTTGTGTACGGAGGGGATTTATTCCCCGACCCTTTGGTGGTAATCAGGATGTAATCAAGCTCCAGCCAATCAGTTAGAAATGAAATGCTACCTACTGTTAAAGGGTGGGAATCCCTACTTTAATTCTTTTGGAAGTGTTGAGTGTCTTGTGCTCAGTAGTTATTAAATTGCATGTTCATAGCAATGAAAGAGAACACAAGTAACATCGTTCCTTAACGACTTAAATTCCCTACTAAAATCATTTCCAGGCCAACTTTTATTCATTCAAGGCTAGTTTTTCAGAATAAGGTCCATGAGTTATATCATCTATATATGAATGCTAAGTCATAAAACTGTAATGAAGAATTAAGTTAACAAAACACTCTCAATGAGCAGGATATTGAGAACGAAACATTTCCTTAGCTGCCTGCCCCGCTCACTCCTCCACTGCATTTTCCCCACTCATTTGGATTTTCGAGTCGGGCCACAAACCCCTCTGCGGGTTTTTAGGTACGTGTACATGGATCCTCGAGGATGACCCGCTTCACGCCTAAGTTCCAGGCACCTTCTGCCTTTCCTTTTCTCTGTATTTCCTGTTCTACAAATTTCTTTCATTCCTTCACGTTGCCTCTTGGGCTGATCGCTTCCCAACTGCATGAACACTGGAGTGTCATGGTTTATCAGCTGAAATTTCATTAGCAAAAAAGAAATTTTTATTGTTAAACGCTCTTTTCCTTTTCTCGTTTTGTTTAAAAATAGTAACAGATTTTGGGGTAGACCTTTATTCAATTTTTGCATGAATTTCACTTTTCAGTAGTAGCAGTTATCTAGGCTCAGAGATTGTTGACGATAAGAGAGGTTGTTGACGATAGTCTGTGAATTTTAAGCAAACATTATTTTTAAAGCATATAAATTAATTACATTTTATATTGCATTTTATATTGCATTCAATCTTTAGTAATTTTATCATTTCCAAAGATTATATCTTCCTTATTATTATTCCAAAAAAACTATCAAAAGCCAGGAATCGGTATATCTAAGTAACGCTTAGCAGTGGAGACTTTATCCTTCAACTTTGTTTATTAAATATTTAGCTGTTTTTCCTGTTTATGTATAGCTGACCCATAGATCAAGTCATTGTTAGTAATCTCTCAGATAACATTGCTTCTAAAGTAATATTGTTACACATTTCATTAACATATGGGAGTTTGCTCTCACATTACATTTATGATAGGAAACATTTTATTATAAATACTTTTGGTATTGTGGGTGTATGTTTCACACTATGTTGTCTAAAACACATTTTCTGTTTGGAGATTACCCTACAAACTTGTGCAGGCACAAAAAAAAATCATAAAAACATAGAGTATAGCTACTGTTGTTATATGGATTACAGGAAGTTAAGGCTAGACCAGATTGTCACTGGAATGAACATGCCAAGTCTTGAATGAGAAAGTTTGTGTGTGTGTGGCATTTTTACCTACCACCAAAAAAGAAAATCACAAACTGATTTTACACTTCTCTCCATTAAATTTCCAAGCCATTGTGTCTTCTTTATAACAAGCAGCAAGTTTTATATTTGTTGGAAATGGTATCTGGTGACTCAGATAAACTCAAAGGAACATAGAAACAGCAATATAAGAAGCAACTAGACTTGCTGTGTGCTTGCTTTGAGTTCAAAAACAAATACATCCCTGAGAAAGACTTGGCGACGACACGCAGACATGACATTTTCACAGATGTGTTTCCCAGTTTCGAAAGCCTGCATTTAAAGATCAATTATTTAAGATGACATAGTGTTCGCTGCCCTTCAGGAAGATGGTGGTAAACAAACAGGTTCTTGTTGTCGTTTTGTTTTTTGCCAAAGCCATAGCAGTCTCTTTTGTGTCACTGACTAAACCGACTCCCAAACAAAGAAGTAATTTAATGGGATTTCCAAAGCATGCCAGTCCAGATTAACCCGGGCAACTCTCTTGTTTGGAACATTGAGCCTCTGGAACAGCGAATTTTTGGCTAAGAATCTTATTAAACAAATACCATTTGTAATATAGAAGTTTACTTTGGCCAAAATCTGTTGATAGATTGGAGGAGTCTGGGATGATAGGGGTGGCTTTGCAGTGTGACCTTGGGAATGGAAATTATCTAAGGTGCTTCAGGGTTTCACCTATAAAATGGAGATAAACCAACTACTTCATACGACGGTTATTAGGTATTATGTGCAAAGTAGGTATTATAATAAATAGGCCAAGGCCAAGGACCCTGCAACAGAATGCACCTCATGAAAACAGGAACCCTGCCTGTCGGTTTGTGGCCTGTTCCACTGCAAGGTTTAAAATGGTTCCCTGCGCACGGTATACATTCAACAAATGTCTGTTGGATAAGTGGGGTCAAAGGACCTTGGCTCTGTTGCATGGCTTCTTGGCACTCAGTGATTTATTTCTCTAAGCCCGAATTTCATAAAATAAGGATTAAATGAGCAGAGTGCGAATGCTTAATGTATTAGCTGCTTTTGCTAAGGCGGTCTGAACGCACAGATGAACGCAGGTGCTCACGATGTGATGGCTTCTTTGCGTTTGCATTCACATAGCCCTCATTTGCATGTATAATTAATAGTCTGCCTCTTTTAAAAGCTCATATTAATGAATGTGATGGTAGAAGTCAAAGAAATGACTGGCTTCTTACAATAAGATGTATTTGAAGATTTCTTAAAAGTTCCTAAACAGAAGTCACTACTATTACTATTTTAGAGCATGTTTGGAAAAGTGCGTTGACTCCCAACTGGAAATTACAGTTTTTAGCAGTTCTTTATCACGTATTCACCTTTCTGTTACACATCACCATCAATGACAAAACAAGGCTGCATTTATTATTCGTCAAAAAAGCAGTTTCAACACTGGGAAACGTAGCTGGCCACCAAACTAAAAAAAACAAAACTCGTCTTCTAAATATAAAATCTCTGAAGGGCCAAGCTGGACAAAGCATTTTATACTCCCAAACAGATTAACGGGAACTTCAAAACATTATTGTGTAGAAAACAATAAGGGCTTTTTTTTTTTTGTTCCCTCAGCTCAAAACCCATGTTTATATGTATCCTTTAAAGATACACACACACATATATATATATATTTTTAAAATTCATGATTCAGTGCTCGGTAAAGCTCTTCTTCTCGGTCCAGATATGAATTTACTTATATAAACTGTACAAAGGAAGCCTGTCTTCGGCCTTTCTCTCTGTATTTTCTGTGTTAGCATCTCTATTGCACATTTCAGTGAAGTGTTACCAGGTGTCACCTAGTGGGGGCGCTGTTCCAGGCAGGGCCTGCAGTCACCCCTCCATGTGAAGCCAATTCTGCACAGGGAAGGTTTTGCTGATGTTGGCTCTTTCTACCTTCTGTGTTCCTGGCCTCTCTTGTTTTACTTTCCTTTTGGTCTATCATTTGACTGCTATTCTTTATTCAAAACATTTAAATAAGCCAAGTGTAGTGGCACACACCTGTGACCCCAGCAGGCTGGGAGGTTGAGGCAGGTGTTCACCTATTTAAGTCAGAAGTTTAAATCTGGCCTGGGCAGAGTTAGCAAGATCCTGCTTAAAAAAAAAAAAAAAAAAAAAGGTTGAGATTTAGTTCATTGCAAAGGTCCTGGGTTCAATTCCCAGACCACACACACACAGTTAAATAAATGTTCAGATTTATTTTATTTATTAAATAATTCCTTCTTAGGTATGAAACAAATGATCAAACAATCAAATAATAAAATTATAAACTGTTCTCTTTGATGAACTAACAGAGATTCTTATAACCTGAACATCTACTTCTAAGATAACAATATGCAACATATTAACTAGTGTTCATTTCCTACTATTGTTTTTGAAATTTTGATCATTTCTATCCTTTTTTCTGTTTTGCTTTTAAAAATAAAACAATTAAAAAATAACTCCTTTTTAACTGACAAAAATTTTGTCTGATAGTCATAAAAATTACTGAGAATATAGGTATTTATTATGTATATATGTATATTTTGGAGATAGGGTCTCTCTCTGTGAAATTCAGGCTGGACTTAAACCCATTGCACAGCCCAGGTTGGTTTGGAACTATTGGTGATCCTCCTGTCTCAGCCTCCCAAGCACTGGGATTACAGGCATGCACCATGACAAGAGCCAATTTTACACGTTCTGATGACACACAGAAAACCTGGAATGTACACAAGGCCATGCGTGTGTTCATCTCTGCTCCTAAGAAGGACCTCGGTGCCATCCTTACTGTACCCCAGAACTGTCTCAGAGAACCCCTGCAGGGGGCCAGGGCAAAGGTGCTTTCACATGGACGGCAGTGGGTGGAGATGGGGACCGTGTCAGTGGGGTTAAGAGATGAGGGAGGGAGGGTGTCACAGGGCACAGACAGACATCAGACAGGACAGACAGGACAAGTATGGGGACGACAGGGAGAGACACAGATGGATGCAGCCCCTGCTCTGGGACCTGGGCTCGGAGCTCTCAGTTACCCTTTAGGGGAAGAAGGGAGAAGCAGAACCTGGTCCAGCAGGAAGCGGCCAGGCTGCCCGTGCTGGGAGCAGCTTGGGAGATGGTGGCCCCCGTCTGCCTGTGCTTCGGGGATCCTCACCTTTTTGCCGGAGCCATGGCCAGCCCAGCCCTGCCATGGGCCTCCTCCTGGCCCTCCTCCTCCTCTTCCTCACCCTCCTTCTCCTCTTCCTCGCCCTCCTCCTCCTGTTCCAAACAAAATTATCTTCTTGGCTTCATCTTCATTTCCCCTGCACCTCTCTCCACTCCTGATATTGCTCATTGATCCTTCCCTCCAGGATTAGAAAGGAGATTAAAACACAGAAGCAAAAACTAAACAAAAAACAATAAAAACTGCTAATGCTTAGCTCTCCTTTCAAAGGCAGTGATGCTCCAGCGGGAGGAAAATGGAGCAGTTATTTCCAGGGCTCACCATGTGTCCAGCAGGTCCCGGCGCCTCCTGCCCTCACCACAGGCTCTGCACGCGACCCACCCCTGAGTCCTGTCCACTCCCCCTCCCAGAGACCCTCCCTTCACATCTGGGGTCCCATCCAGTCCTATCCTTCTCTGCAGAGTGTCGCACAGTTCAGAGACTGTTCCCCAACTGTTCAGAACTAACGGTTCCTCTCGGCCCCTGAGAGTAAGGCTGAGAGTAAGGACAAAGTCCAGTGCGCCCTTTGAGTGCCACCCTGACCGACCAGAATGATGCAGTCCTGCTGCCAGCCTCTCCCCAGCCCAGCCTCACTGTTTACTAAAGATGCTGGCACAGTGTCTTCCAAAGTCCCCTTGCTCGTGGCCCTGAAAACCTGACACAGACAGGAAAGGATTTCCTAATTGCATTACTAGCAGCGTGGTGGGGAAACACTCTGACCTACCTGTCCTGGCTTCCTTTTACTGTTTCCACACATCCGCACTGGCTGTCCGGTGCGTCACTGTCACCTACTACATTAAAATCACGGACCACGCCCTTCCTGGTTCTCCTTAACCGTCCTGAAAGCCCTGTCTGACCTCACATCTAGAATCTGTATTTTTACATCTCATTGGCTGTGCTTATCAAGTGTCTGAATTAGATGAGATCCGGCATGTTCAGGGTAGCAGGCTGAAAGAAGGGAGAAGCGAAAAAAATTGAGAAAAGCGAGAAAGCATGGACACAAAGCTCCTGTAAACGGGGAGGAGCAGAGGGGGGGCTGAAGGAGGGGAGGAAGTGGGAAGAGGAGAATCAAATGACATCAGGTACAGGTCAAAGTCCGTATGGTGAATGTCATCATTATGCATATCTAAAACATACCAATCAAATTTGATTGAAATAAATAAATAAACGGCCATATGAACTGGAAAAAAATCAAAATTAGGTCTTCAGACACAAGTGGATTGGTAACCTTTTAGTTGGTCACTTTTTTAAAAACACAAAACCTACATAATTTCTTCTTTTTCAATTAATCCATAAAAGATAGCTCTGTGTCACTGGCTAGAGTGACACAAAAGAACACAAAAGATTCTATTCTTCTTGTAAGCGAAGGACATCTGTGGGGAGGTGAGTGTCAGGGGTGCGTTTTCTGTAAAACACCTGCATTTCCATCACCCTGGCGCCAGGCAGAGCGCCAAGTAATTATGCGATTATGCATTCGTGCAGTCTCAGGTATCAAAGTCCCCAACCTCACGTGAGAATTAAATATTGGTATGTGGTAACAATTCAATTTCACAATGAATTGTGCCTATGGAGATCTAAGTTATGAATCACTCCAGGTTGGGAAAGGAATCCAGTTTCAGTGTTTTGGTTGAATAATCAGAATTTACATATTTTATCTGCTGCTAAAACAAAGAACTTCAGTTTCTATTATTATTTTCCCCTGGGAGGTTCATACAAACAAGTGGATAAGAATACTGTGTGTGCTTAAAATATTTCTAGATTTCATGGCTTCTAATGAACGTGTTGGTTTTCTTTTTTATTTAAAGGAAAAAAAAAAAAAAAACAGTATAAGGGTACAAGTAATACAGAATTTCAAAAAAAAAAAGAAGACCAGGTAAGAAATCACTAGTTAATAGATTACATATTGTCATCTTAGAAATAGTTGTTCAAGTTACAGGATTAAAGCATACAAAGTAAACATTCAAACAGTGAGACTGCAAATAGTTGTGTTCAATGATCCAACAAAAACTTAGTAATATGGTCATCTATCTTACACACCTAAACACACTTGCAGTTGTATCCTTTGGAGAAATTTTTTCCCTCTCTTTTTTACAACAAAATTTACACATTTTTGGGTTTTATTACTCCCATACTTCTTATTACTTTTTTTTGTGGAAGAGAATAAAACTGACTAAACGTGTTGGTTTTTTTTAATCACGTCAAACAATCTAATTCTGGGGCAAGATCTTTAACTTTGCAGTCTCTTTAAAAAATAAAACTGTCCCAAAACATGGTTCAGGAAGGCATTTGCTGTCTATAAAACTTATTTACACACCTCGAAATACCCAGAGAAGAGTTCAAGGGCTCTCAGCTTACACAAGAGATCACAAACCCTTGAGGTGATGGGCATGCCAGTCCCGCCAATTAGATTATTCCACACTGTATTCAGGGCTCCCACTTCAACCCTGCACCCCATAAAATGTGCACAATTTTGTCAAAATTAAAATATTTTTACAGTTGCCCTATTGCTCAAAAGAAAAGGAAGGCCAAATACTATTGTTAAGAATAGTATTCTAGAAAAAGTGGCTAAAGGAAGAGAAGAGGTTAGGCAGAGCATTCCCTAGTAGCTCCGGATTTCCATTTCAGCTTTCCTGGCAAGTATGAAAACGTTAAACAGCAAATGAAGTGTCATTTGGTAAAAGGAAACAGGACAAACTACACCCAGCAATTTATTTTGATGATACGTGACTTAGCATGGAAGCACAGAACATTTCATTTTGTGACCAGCAAATACTGTGCTTTAAATGACACTGTCTAGGGGGACCCTGAATGTGATAGTGGACATTTCCAGCAAGGAAGACCTCAGTTGAGCTACACGAGCTCCTTGAAGTGGGGCGGGGGATAAACAATTTCCTATGAAACAATTTCCTATGACTGTTTAATTATCTCTGAGATCTGTGACTGCATTCTAGGAAACTTGGCCATGCTAAGGCACTCACCCATCTCTCACAAGAGGGAAGCTATTGCAGGAACAATAAAACCTCTTTTCTCCTATTCCCACTGGCTACACCATTTGCACCTGCTATGATCTCGGCACTATTCAAAGACATGTCTGAGACTCACTCGATGAAGTAGACTTCGCCCTTCTCCGTGTAGGCCATTTCCCAGTTGTCGGGCAAAGGGTCCACGTCCTCGCTGTCCTCGGGCTTGCTGGACTTGGTGTCCTCCATGGTGTCCTTGAGCTCCTCGGGCTGGCTGTACCCCGGGGCAGGGTAAGGCTGGGAGGGTGTCTCGCCGGAGGCTCCTACACTCCTGTCTTCATGTTCACTGGATTCTGCGGGGACAAGAGCCTGGGGTCAGTCCCTGAAGATAGTTACATCCCAGAGCTTCAGACGTGCGAATGTCACCTTGTGTGGCAGAATAGGATTTGCAGATATGGTCAAGTTAAGGACCTTGGGCGGCTTGTGGGGATTCGCTTTGCTAAGCCAGGTGGCTTACCGGGATCACACAGGTCCCTGGACACACTCAAGGCAGAAGAGGAAGAGAAGGAGTTGTGGCTGCTACAGGGAAGCCAGAGGGCAGCAGCGCAGCTGAGTTTGAAGACAGAGAAATGGGACCGTGAGCCGAGGACTCGGTGGGCCCCGTGTGGAGCAGGTAAGGAAGGGCTCTCCTTATTGGGGACCAAAGCAAGGGACACGGCATAGTGAACCTTTTCACTTTGGGACTTGGAGCCGGGCATAGCTGCCACGTAACCTGATTGCTCCACTTTAAGACAGAAGATTTGGGGCAATTTGCTACAGAAGGAGTAGAAAACTAACCAAACACAACAAAAGCCAGAACCACACGTATCTGAACAAGGGTGGGGGACAGACCCTGGACACACAGTTGCCATTCTTTACAATCCTAAAGAAGAAAGCTAGAAGCTTCTACACTGAAGAAACAATTACCCAAGGGGGGGAAGAAGAGCACCAGACCTTGCATGTGTGACACTCTAAGCTCAGACACAGCAGGGTCGCATCTGTGCTAACTTGGGGGATCCACAGCACAGCAAACCTAGGGCTCAACTCTGTCAGGACGGCACTCAGCCCTCTGGGCCCAGACAGTCACTTTTCAACCCGGAAGCCCTGCCTCACATGTGTCCGATCTGAGAACAACATGGGAAGAATTACTCTAACCGTGTCACAACAGCTCCTCTGAGACAGGACTGGAAACGGGGAAAGTGATAAATCCAGGATAATACAGTTAAATGGAAAGGGAGGAGGATGGCATTCCTGAAACTTCCAAGATGTGGGAAAGCCAGGTTAATGCATGGAAATCTAATTACTGCACAGGCGCTAACCCTTCATTTTAGGGAAGTTCAGGCTTTGAAGGTCAGAGAACAGGCAGGGAAATAGAATGTTCTAAAGCCAGCGGGAGATGTCAGAGGGACTGAGAATGAGTGAATGAAATAATTTCAGGGTTACTCTTTGCTGGGGTGGGCTTGTTGGCCAAACATTTTGATCAAGGTATAGGCTTAATTCTATCTTAGACATATACTTGAAATATTCCTGAGTGCGTATTTTCTCTGAGCTATTTATGGTTTTCTTTTCTCATTTAACTTCTCTGGCAGTAAAAACAGACCACAGGTCTTACTGAACAGGGAAGAGTAAAGCACCCATTACATAGAAGAAGAAAGGCCCCGCAAGAGAATGCAAAAACCCACACCCGACAGAGGTTCCAACAGGGCCAGGCTGAAGCGGAGGGTCTTCTGTGCTGTCACTCAGGAGTAACAGCGATGAGGATGAGATGCCATCCAGGAAATAAGAAATTCTGCAACTGTTTGAGGATAAATCAACAGTTGTTAAAATAAAAAGTACATACTCCAAGGCACATACTCTTTGACTCAGTTGTCCTGTTTTGAGAATATATTCTCTAGAATAAAACATATTACTGAATGAAGGTGTCTTATTGTTCATAATAGGAAATCCCTGGAAATGATAGGAATGCTTTTTTATAAGAATATGATTGAGTAAACTGAGCTTCCCATTACTACAGAAAACTATGTAGCTTAAGAACGATGAGTTAGAGCTGTATGTATTGACGTGGAATAAAGCTTATAATTAGTATTTGAAGAGTAACCTGACATTATTAATTAGTACTTGAAGAGCAATCAATATTATTAATGTACAACAGATTGTCAACTGATCACCTCAGGGCAGGAAACGTGGACTGTGATGGACGTTTTCTTTACATGTCTTTGTATCCACTAGTGATTTATCATTTTTATAACTCCAAGAACTAATAAAAGACAACTCAAGAGTCCCGGAAGGTAGAAAGTCAGCTTTGTATCAGTATCCGTTGCCGGGGCCAGCTTCTCTTGCCCTACAAGCTCTCATCGCTTTTCCCTTAAAAAGTGGGAATTAGGATGACAATACGCCTTTAGGGTGCAACCTCTCAGCCTGCTCCTTGTAGGTATTTTGCAATTGTGCAGGTGAGACGCGGCATGAGAAGAAGCCATCATTCATCACGGTTTCTCTTTGCTGCTCCATAGCACAGGACCCAAGGACCTCGACGTGGAACACACGGTAAAACGCCAGGCTGTACAGGAAAGCTGAACTGCCAGGCATGCTCTGAACACGTTCATTTATTCAGCATAGCATTTATGGAGTGTTTCCTCCATACCAGACGCTTAAGACAGGAAAGTAGACATGACAGGCATAATTTCCACTTTTGTGGAACTAAAAAGATGTCATGTGTGGGTTTTCCTCAGCTTTCGGTGTGGGACAGCAGCTGAAAGGAAAGATGGGACGTACACACAGGTGCTCACCTAACACCGTATTATACACAGGTCAAGGGACGCTTCTTACCCAACACTGCTACCAAGTCTGGGACTTGTCTCTGATGAAGCAAGGGAACAATGGGTAAACTGAGGCTGGATGAGGCAGGGCCTTACCCACAGCACCTCAGGGTGAGGACTGCATCCTCCGAGTAGTGAGCAGGTATTCACAAGTCTCAGGCAAGGGAAAGGCAACACCATATTTTCATTCTCCTCAAAGATCCCTTAACTCGACTCAGGAGGTGAGGTCTGCAAGAGGAGATGTTTTCAGGCCCTTTCAGCCTTTTCTGGACTGCAGTCAGGAGATGCTGTTGGCAAGGGGATGGGAAAAATGGATTCGCAACAAGTATTTAGAGTGCAGAATTCTGTCTATTTTCAAAACACTGGACAAACAAGGAAAAGGAAAGAGCAGCGGTGACCCTGGTGGGTGATGGTGCAATTCACTGAAAGGGGACATTAGACAAATGTTGGAGGGGACATACACAACCCCTGGGATAGATGAGCTCATCTCACAGTCCAGGGCATATGCACCTTCCATCTCCGGGACCTCAGGTTACTGTTTCATGCTGCGTCATATTTGATGCCTTGCTTAGTAAAGACAACAGAAGTGAACTTCGCTACACTTTAGATAATATGATTGTGTTTCTTCTGTATGAGGTATAAATCTGTAAAAAAAAACCAGACATGCTGGGCATTGAAAAAAGTGATTAAGGAATTATTAAGTCTTAAGAACAGAACAGATTTTCAGTAATAAAAACGGAGAAAGCCAGACTCCATGCTAAGTAACCAAGGGCGTGTTTACTCATGCATCTTGGTGCCTGCAGCCCCTGGAGTTTAGATTGGGGATGAGTGCGTGGAAACAGGCCCTCCTGCACACCCTGGATGTGGCAGGTGGAGGGCGGTGGAGCCCAGAGCTACTAAATTCTGATTAAGGAGAAGGAGCCCAAGAACTTCTGCATGCTTTATTTTTCTAGAACTATGAAGGCATTTTTTTCTTTACAAGGTGGCCAAGTAAAACTGCCTGGCTTTCAAGACATACTTCTCAATATAGTTTAATGTTAAATCTAACATTGTTAGAAAAAGTAACTTTTTCTTTGTGGAAGCAAACAAACTTTATCAAATAGACATTTTTGAACAAGAATTTTTTTTTTTTTGCATTTCCACTAGAAACAACAACAACAACAACAAAATTTCAATAAAGAAGGAACACCTAATTTACAAATCTTCCTGGGACAGGATGTAACATTTTCTAGAGTTCCCACAGGAACATCAAGGCACAGAACAGACATTTAAAAGACAGAGTCTTGTAAACAGTGACCTTATCTGACTGCACATTATGATTGTGAAGAACCAAGAAACATAATTTCTTTCATTTTGTTGACCTTAGAGGTTTGTTGGATTCCGTAAATATGATTTTTTTGATACTAAATTTAGAAAAGCTCAAAGATATGTAGATAATACAGAGTCAAAAATCACTTAGCTGGGAGAGAGCAAATGTATGCACTTTTGCATACTGTTCAGTCCTCATTAACTGGACCTCATGGGTCCACTCTAAGGCTTTGATATTACAAAAATATGGATAGTTACCATTGCACCTGCTAACTAGTATTTAGGGTATAAGACAAAAGGTAAATCACAGTGCAATGGTTTTGAATGTATTCACTCAGCTTCATGAAAGAATAACCAAATCCAAGATAACAAACATTTGAAGAAGGATACCCGCTTTCCATATTATCCATATTTGAATTTGACGCAGCCCATGTGTATAGTTAATGTAAAGCTTTCTGTAACTGCCACACTTTGAAATCAGGGGAAGCAGTGAAGGATTTGTTTTCAAATTAGATTGGAATTTATTGACTTGAATTCTTTAAATGGCCATAAAACTTTAATCCCCCAAATGTATTTTGCTCTGTAAAAAATCTCCATGCTTTGTATTTCTAGTGGTTATGTAACAAATTCAACATACCCGATCATTTTCCCTCCTCATCTTGGTACTACTTTTTGGAAGGAAACATGGGTGGTGATTACATTTAAAGTAAAAGAAGCAAGTACTGAGGAACGTATTTTGTAGTAGGTGAAGAAAGAAAATAAGAATAATTTGAGATGTAAGAATCTTGTGCTTTTTATTTAGCAGTACTCAGTAGCAACCCATACTCTCTACAGTAATCAGTAGAACAGATGTTGGACTTCCTGGGTGCGAACCCGTCCTTTACGGCATGAGCTTGAGCAAATTACTTAATTGCACTGTGTGCACACCTCATTTTTCTTTCCACGCACACTGGGGACATTAACTTTACCCACTGGAAGGATCGGATTTGACGGCAGGTGAAGCGCTCAGCACAGCAAACTACCAGACCACGGCAGGGGCTTAGTAAGTGTTACACATTATTACCACTGAGTTCACGACTTGGTACCCTAAACAGAGTGCTGAAAGCATTCAAAGGATCCAAATTATTTCCTTCCACAGAAACAAGATGTTTGATACATTTTCTGATTTGGGGGATTATTAGATACTTTCAAAAAACCCACAAGAGATAAAAAGGAGGTACAAAAAAGTAGAGTTTCTATAAATTGACAGTTTTTTCTTTAAATAAGATACACAAGGTGATTAAGGAACTGAAAGGGGAGAATTCTTAGAAAGCGCACCTTTTCCAGGTCTCTGTCAGTCCCTCTAGTGTTCCAGGGTGACTTTCTTCTGGACGCCAGGGGACGCTGGGAGCTGGGAACTCGGCGTCCCTCTGGCCCTGCTGAGGGCACTAATTTAAAGCAGAAGCAACCGCACAGCCTGAGGCTTGCGCCCCTGAGACAGGTGGATCTCCCAGCTGCCTGCCACTACAGTTCTCCTGTGGTCTTGGCCACAGCGTTGGGCAGTGTAAGCTGGGAGATTGGCCTCAGTTTCCTGCAAACCCAGCAAGCCCAGCGGTCAGTTCATCCCTTACATAAACCCCAGGTTTCATTTTGTGTCATGCAGGTAGACCACTCACACCCCTGGTGGGCGCTGATGTTCTTTATTAGAATTTGAACCACAGGCCCCTGTCCATGAATTAACACTTGAGGGTTGCTATCTGGATGCAAGATAGTATCATTGCAAATGATTTTTCATGGGAGATGATGGCCGGGTATTACCTTATGTCTCCTATAATTCGCTGAAATTTTATATAATTGATTTTGGATCGTGGTCACATAATGGACTGTATGCTGGAGTAAACAGTGAAGATCTCTATCTCCAGAAAGAAGTAGTGACCGAGTGGCCCCTGTATCCCACCCAACCAGAGGGCCCAGAGAAGCCAAGCTCACAGGCTACTGCTCCCCAGCCTTCTGAAAATGAGGAGAGGACTTATGAGTGCTAAAATGTGTGCCTATGTTATGATGACTGATTTTTGGCTTATTATCTTAAAAAACCCTCCTTGGTACAAAATCCTCAAGTACACAGGGGATACACATTGCTAGCAGGTCACCTCTTCTGCGCCTGTTAGTGACCCAGCACCTGGGGGTAAAGAGGAATGCTTTTTCTGACATTTGATATGTTTCTGTGCACACTGATTGCTAAGGTTTAGTTAGTGGCTTAACTTTTGACTTTTCGTGCTTCAAATGTAGTTTCATATGCCTATAGGAGTCATAAACCCTTTAAGATAAGAATTTTGGAGGAGTGATTCTTACACACGGTGCCCTATCTGCTTTTTTGAGATGATAACAAATATTTTCCTTTGCTTCTTGTGGCCAGGAAAACACAGTGCAGAATAAAATACAAGAATTAGGGAGGTTAGTGTAATGGTTTACCATGCTTATGGTTTTTGAAATTAAATTTCAGCTGAGAAAATGTAAATCAGGAATCCTGTGAAGAAACGATTTTTGTCATTCGTAAGCAAATTGAATCTCATCTACCCAGGGGCTGGCCAGGGAAATGTGAATTACTAAGAGAGTATACTTAATGCTTCAAAATTATATTTCATCTATATCCAAACCCAGAATTGATTATAAATTATACACAGAAATAAAAGTATTCATGGAAGATTATGAAATCAGAAAATTAATGGGCCTTGTGTGGTGCATGACAAGGAAAAATATTTCTCAAGATTAAAAACCAGATAGAAAAGAATCACTACAAAGGATTAAGAGAGGAAATTATTTTCCATTAACGGGAAAACAAGAACTACTTTAATTCAGATGTTTTCTTCTTTCTACAATATTTAATTTCTAACGCTTTCATAAAAGTGGGCTGAAATACATAGGCTTTCTGATTTTCATAGTGGAAATAATTCTGAAGCTATTTACCATATGGAAACGAGTCCCTCAAATCCTTGACAAAGTTGGGGTGAAAGGATACATACATAGAAAATACTCAAAGATCATAACAAGACAAGATACAAGAAATAGAGACTGCATATACAAACCTATCATAGAGCTTGCTCTCAAGTATGCATCTGAAAACATTTTGAAGAAGATTCCACGTGAAATATAATAACTTTGTCTGAAGTTTCAAAGAGTATAAGAGGCAGGAAATTGAGACCGAGGGGAGCAGATGAGGGCCCAGCTGAGCAAAGCACAGACCCTAACAAACCTTGGAGAACCCAAAGACCCTGGACATCGCCTCTGGCGCCCAGGGTTTTTGGAGGTGCTGGCCTGGTCGTCTTTGCTCTGTGTCTCTCACCGTGTGTCAGATCTCTGTCACTCACAGATGCCAGGCCCTCAGAGTGGCTGCAGGAGCTCCGCATGGAGGTTGAGGATAAACTCCTGCACGCGCTGGCCAGGCCGAGGAGGTGCACACAAGGGAGTCCTTGTCAGCCTGGCTGGAAGGTGAGTCTGTTTGATCTACCATGACCCTGCCGGAGGGCCTCATGGTTTCCTGAGCTCGTGCTGCACTTACAGTCGTGACTTTGGTTCACTGCTGCAAGTTCTAAACTGGGCTTCCATCCCTTTTCGTCACGTGTAAATGCTCAGAGTCTGCTACTTTAGGGCAATTTAAGTTTCAAGTAATCCCTAAAAAGTACAGAAAGCCCCTTATTTATAAACAGAGTATCTACCTTTATTTTTACTTTACCTTTTCAGTTTTCGTGCTTTATTAGTACATGTTTGCAGCACATAATAATCACATGGCCAGTGGGGAACAGGGACACACGCTAACACATCTCTGTTCTTTTTGTGTACCCTTCCCTTCCCTCTCTTCCTCTCCCTCCATCTCTTGATCTGCTTCTCATTTGCAAAAGATCTCTCTCCCTTCTACTGTCTTTTCCTTTATGTATATTTGGAGATTCTCACATAAGAGAAACCAAGTGATACTGAAACTCATGTGTCTTATGTCACCTAACAAGATGATCTCAAGATGTATCCATTTCCTACAGGTGACTCCAGTTCAGCTTTCTTTATGGCAGAGTAGTACTCAGTTGTGCACAAATGCCACATTTTCTTTATCCATTCATCTACTGTTGGGCTCTTCCAGGATTTAGCTGTTATAAACTGTGCTGCTATAAATGTGGCTTTGCATGTATCACCACAATATGATGGCTTTAATTCTTTTTGGAAGATACCTTGAATTGGAGTAGCTGGGTAAAATGGAATTTCTAGTTTTACTTTTTTAAGGAATCTACACCCTGATTTCCAGAGTGGCTGTATTCCAAGAATATAGCAGGGTTCCCCTTAACCAGAACCGCACCAGTATTGCTTACTGTTTTGTTTCTTAATGATACCCTTCTTTCTAGGGTAAGGCAGGGGATCTCAGTGCCCTTTTAATTTGCATTTCTCTAATCACTAGCGGTGTTAAAGACTTCTTCACGTAAGTTTGGCCCATTTGCAGGTAGTTAATTTAAAAACTGCCTTAGAATTTCCTCTATCCAATGAAGAGAGAAAACCCAGTGTGGCTTCTGAGAACTGGATCATAAAATTAAGTCTCCTTGAAAGAAAAGATAAAGATCCGAGTGGTTACACACATCACAGTCTCCGTGAACTCACACTGAAATAAACAGGGCATAGGCCTGGGGGCCGTTTCAGAGTGGGGCTTTCTTCACAGGAAAACAGCCAGATTCACCACGGAGGACATAACTTTTAGCCAGTGACAGCACCTCATTCACAGCGGCGGGATGGATGGTGCATGCGGCCAGCGTGCCAAGCAGCACAGGACCGGGAGGATGCGGGCCCCTAATGGTGAACTGAGATCATCGCCCGGGACACTTGGGGACCACATAAGGGACACTCTGTTTGCTCTCTGGGAGCTGCAGTTCATTTGCGCTGACTGCAGGCCTGGAGGCCTGGAGAAGGCGGCTCTGTGTGCACACACTGTGTTCCCTTTGTTAGCGAAGGTAGCTCCCACAGGCCCTTCCTCCTGGCATTGTGTGTGTGTGTGTGTTACAGAGAGATTCCACTACCTTTAAAGCATCTGTGCATTTCTAATACTTTGCACGAGGCTTACTACTAGATGATGATGGAAAGATAATAGTGAACTACTTTCTGGGAAAGTTTAGCAGATAACTCAGGAAAGAAAAGACATCTGAGAAAGCTTCCTCCAAATACTACGGTTTACAGAATTTTGCTTTTCTGAACCTGAATGCAATCTGAAAAACTATCTATTTAGCTATTATGAACCATCCACCTATTTTTGATATTTTCAAAATTAGGAAGGTTGAATAATTCTTATTTCTACCTATTTTTTAAAAATGTATTTTTACAACTTTCAAAAGAATGCAGGCTCAGACATAGGAAACACTACATCAAAGGCACTGAATAGTATAAAATGATCTTGAAAAAATAAAAATCCCATTGATTCAGAACCACTTTGATATTCTCTGAGTTAGTTACAACTGAGTAAAATATAAGGATTTCCAAGAACTTGAAATATTAAAGAAACATGCTTATCACCGAGTCAAACAGAATGGGGAACGCAGCCCTGGTCAGGGAGGGGGATGAGCATTTGATTAAAGAGTTTCCCACAAGTTCCAGCTGTATAATAAAACACCCCCAGATGAGAGGAAAGTGTGAATTCCGGTATCCTAATTCAGAGACGGTGAGCTGCAACTTTCTGACATGGTAGTAAACAAGTAATTCCCATCGAGTATTTTTTGAATGTTACTGGATTTAGAATAAAAGAAGAGAGGATTCAGGAACAGCTTGGTCAGACAGGTGGAAAGGTTTTGAGTGTGATGTGTTCACAAGACCAGGGAGTTTGTGGAGGGACTCCTGGGAGCCAACCTTAACAGAGATGTCTGGGTCAAACAAAGGAGGCCGTGGCTGCTGCCCAAGAAGCTCAACCCAGACAGCACAGGCTCATTCAAGGTTGCAGGAGGGTAGTGGGGGAGCATGGGTCCCTTGCTGAAGAACGACAGGTAATTTGGGAGGATAAGAGATGGAGGGCCGGGTCTGCCGGGGAGCTGTGTTCTACCACCGTGCGGCAAGGCGGTGCTGCAGGCTCTGGCAGGGATACCCGGAAGGAAGGATGCGAGCTAAGGTTCAGGCATCACTGGGCTCTCTTAACAAATATCCAGCCTGAGGAGGAGAAATAAAAGACAACTCTAGGTGCAGGGAAGAATAGAGAGTTTGGATGAGGACTCTAGGAGCAGGTTGGCCTGTCGTGTGGGAGCAGAAGAGTTTTAGTGAAATGCGCTGCGCTTCAGTTGGTTCATGGAGCTGTCCAGCAACAGTCCTTAGAAAAGGCCCTGAATTGTAGGGGACAAAGTAAATCTGGGCTGCAGGTAACTCCATGGACACCACAGGGCGCACAAGGAAAGATAGATGCACAAGTACAGCTAAGGTTCATGGCAGGGAAGGTTTCTAGAGATAGAAATTTTAAATATTGTTTTAAAGACAGACTGTCACACACAGGGCAAACCTTTTAGAGCTCTCAACCATAAGAAACAGCCTGCTATGGCACACATGCCATAGCTGCTACCACTACTCTGTAAGATGATGGATGCTGTAACATCCTTGCAAGCACCATGTCTACCACCACTGCCGTGAACCCAGGAAAAGACAAAGATGGAGTACAATGAGGATTATATACACTGGGCTGGAGAACTGGGTGGGAAATCACTTTGTCCTCCGCATGGCTGACAGGTCAGGGCACTGTGTTGGGGATTAAGTTGAGGTGTTACTGGATTCAGATCCTAACTGGCACTAAAGGAACTCTGACTTAAGTACCGTAAGCTACATTTTGGTATCTCATTCATAAAGCAATTATATTATTAACATGGGATTAGAGATATGCATTAGGTGCCTGAGTCATTTTATGCAGTCATCAGCGGACTGTTGCCAGTACCATTTATTTCAGTTTTGTAGTTTTTGTCATTGGCAAGGGCAGTACTGTATTTCTAAATGTTATCTATCTAAATTTCCATCACTAAGGTGACATATGACAGAAGGAAAACTATTTCTGATCTAAGACTGAAGAGGAATTAGAATGCAGTTTTCCTAGGTGCCATGAGCTAAATCTGAGTGTCTCATGTGTTTCTGAGCTACAGGAGGGAACCCTACCCATAATGAGTATTAGCATCTTACATGGAATCTCAGTGATATAGTTTTAAATATAAACTATGGTACAAATGAGAGAAGATGAAGAAAATAAGTAAAAGATGCAAACTGATAAATCATTTAAAACTTCTATTTACACACAACAGTTCCTTTCAGTAAAGTACATAAGGAATCCGAGACTGTCAGGCTTGATGCTTACATATGCATAGAATATAATGGAAACCGACACTTGTTTTAAATCCACAGAGGAAAATAAATTCACTTGTATTCTAGTTCCAAAGGTGAAAGCAATAAGAAGTCTTTTGGTGAGTAGATATTTATAATGTCACTTTTACAGGTAGAATAATGGTCATGGGTGCAGCTGTCACTGAGAAATAGATTTTTGCTTGTATTTACATGGACTTAGAGTAGCACAATAGCTAGGAGCATGAGTTCTGGACCCAGAGTATCCCTTTCAATTACTTAGTAAATTATTTAACTTTAGTACATCTCAGTTTCTTAATCAGAAGACTAGTTGCTATTTAACAGGACAGCTGAACAAGATAATGAACTGATATTTATAGTGAGGTCAAATAGTTTCCAATACATGGTAAGCATTCAACATAATCTCATTATCTTATTCCTTACTATTATCAATATTCTTTTATAATAAAATCAGTAAAGTGTTCTCAATGTCCAAAGGTGCCCCAACGATGACAATGTTGGTGCACTGAATTAAGGTGTGAGATTTCTCCCTACAAGTTACCAGTCAACAGAGGAGGGGTGGTGCAAATAAAAGCAACTGTTTTCTCAGGATTCACTAAAACCTGCAGTTGGTGAATTGACCAGAAGAAGACAAAGTTTGTGTAGAAAAGAAAAGGTTTCAAATGCAGGTTACTGAGAAATGCCTAAGAGGGACCGCCAAGGAAATTTCGAAGTCTCAATTGGATAAACTTAATGAAAAACAAAGATTTAAAAGATGGGAGGGTCAAAGATTTCTACTGAGGGATGATGGGCCTGTTTTCTGCTTTGGGGCTGTTCTGCTCATCTTTGGACACCGGCTAAAGCATGGCCTAACTCACCTTTCTCATCCTCAGCAACAGGGAAGAAACAGATGCCGAGGCTCGTGTGCCCAGCCAGGCTGTGGGAGGCCCATCTCCCTCAGTGGCATTTTGGACAGGCCAACTGTTCACCTGCTCAGGCTGAGAGGCGCAGAGACGGTCATCTGCTAGGGGTTGTCAACAAGGGTTCAATTCAGACCATTTTCTCTGGGGACTGCCAAAACCTCCTGCCATGAAACTGCCCCACGCTCATATCAGAGGTGCAGACGGGAATACGCTTTCTGGTACATTATCCTCCTGCCTCTTGGGTAAATAAGTTGCTAGTTTAAGAGGAAGCTGAAGCAAGATGATCAGAAGTTCAAAGCCAGCCTGGGCAACTTAATGAGATCAAGTCTCAAAAAAAAAAAATTGTGAACCAAAACCATTTGCTTTGTATAGTGGGAGTTAAAAATGGCTAGGACTGTAGTTCAGCGGTAAAGCATTTGCCAGGCCCTGAATTCCATCCACACACCAAGAAAGAAAGAAACAAACAGGCAAGCAAGAAGAGAGGAGAAGAGAGGAGAGGAGAGGAGAGAGGAGAGGAGAAGAGAGAGTAGCAAAAGAAATAGAAAAGAAATCAGTCATGTGGGTTTAGCTTGCAGATCTATTTCACATCTGGACCCAGCGGTGTGAGCCCGTAAGATGTGCTGTGCCATAGTCTCTCGCCTAACTTCACAGGGATGTTTTGCTTCCTAACATCAAAGATCAACCACAAAAACCATGTGCTTAAAATTTAAATTAATTTTAGTTACACCATGAAAAGCAAATATTTTGATAGATACTTCAGAATCAAAGAGGAAGGTGACAAATCACTGCAAGACACTGTAATAGCCAGGTCGCGGGAGCCACTCACCATGATTGTGGCATTTGAGTTGAGCAATCCGTGCTGCTCTGTGGAGGGATGCCTTTGTACCCAGTCGTCCTCCCAGGTAATCAGAATGAAGCTGCCTTTTAAGGTTTTACATCTTGATGGACACAGATTAGACTTGGTCTCCTAACGTTCACTTTTATGTTCAGTGAACACTTTTCACAAGTATTTTGAAAAACGGAGATGAAAGCTTGCAAAGCTTTCCTTTGATAAGAGTAATTGAGCCATGAAAATTCAAATATTAAGCCAGTAGAGAAGTAGCCCAGTGAAAAGTAAAAAAATAGTGATATCAAAATAAGCAAGAAGTGTCTGATGAGTAATGCGTACTCAAGGTATATATGTTAACATATTCTTCCAGAGCACTAACACGGCTCTAGATTTTTAAGGCTGGCTGATTTACCACTATGAAAAAGTAAGTAAATAAAAATGTTGAAAACTTATTTCATGAGGGTCAGAGAATTGCATGATTTTTCTGTTTGTTTTGGTAACATTTATTAATGAATAGTATTATTAAGAAGTTATTTTTGGAGCTCGATTAGTAATATGTGTAAGAAGTAAAACTGTATGTAGCACTTCAAGAATATAGTTTCTTAAGCATTATTTGAAAAAAACCTCACAACTTTACATAGTAATATTCATGAACTATAAATCCTTCTAGGAGCCATCAGCCATTTACTGAATCACCATGAATTACCATTAATCACTATTATACAAGTGAAACCAAAAATTAAAGAAAATGAATGAATATATTAGAATTAGAGCTACTAAGTTGGATACAAGAATCATGTCATATGCATTGGACACTACAATCTTTTCTCTCTGAAGATAATTGTAATGTATTTGCACCTGCATACCCAGATGCAATGAACACACATGCACACATACACACACAGTTTACATGTATGTAAATGTTGACATTTGAACCAGCAAAGTGATGAGCCCACCAAGACCGTGAAGAACCAACCTGGCGTCACCACCACTCCGTTCCCGTTGACCACGGGCCTCTCCTCCTCGTCCTCCTCCGGAGGCTCTACGCTGGCCTTCTCCATGTTGCTCACTGATTTGTTCCTCTTCCGTTTCCCTTCGGCGCTTGGAGTGGCTCCCGGAAGGATGTGGTCTGTTACATTTAATAATAAGGGTGCCGGTTCAGCTGGAGGCTTTGGGGTACCGTAGTAATTATCTGCGAATGATACCAAAACATTCCGGAGTCAGTCTCTCTCCTGAACAGAATGGCAATTATATCAATCAGTGGTTCTTGTATTTTCTACATATGTAAACCGGCACACAGACACACGTGGCTTTATGTTACGCACACACACACACACACACACACACGCACACGCACACACACACGTACACACACAATCTCTGTCATTTCTATTGTATTAAGCTTCAATACTTAAAGATACAGATACATCTCTTTTGGTGCCATGTTGGTTGTAAATAAAAATACAGTCATACATTGTTCCTAAATGGTAGGTACACAGTTAATTCCAAAACTATTAAATTTTTTTTTGATAACAAGATCAGGGTGTAAACTTTTAAAAATGATTATGCTAAGACTGCAGGCAGTATTTGCTTTTGAGTTTTGTGGCTGTTGCTTGCCTCTCACACTATTGTGGAGAGCAAAGCACCTTGAGCTTTTCTCCAGCCTTCCCGGAGGAGGGCGGCTGTCCTGGCCCAACCGAGCTTCCTGGGTGCTCTGGTTCACTCCATCCACGGGACCCGCTGCAGGCCTGAAGCTGGCAGAGTGCTACCCTACACCCCTCCTCTCTCCAGGCTTTGCCCTGTCACAAGGGCTTGGGGACCCTGGGTCATGACGAAGGGAAAGTCAGTGCACCAGGAAGAAAGTTCTAAACCACAAAGCTGTGGGTCGTCACCATGGCGTGGGCACAAGCTGCCACAGGGCACCCGGGTTCTGAAGGTGGCCACGCCCCAGACGCTGTCACTCCTTTTCCTAGTTCCTCATGGTTGTCATGGTAATAGGAGAAGAAAAATAATCCTGTACTTTGTAAAATTGCTCTTACAGATGAAGTACTTTCCTTTCTTGACAGAAGTCCACAAAGTGGATGATATACATCTTGGCAGGTTGCTAATCTGATTTAGAGCATTTCAAAAAAAGGAAATTTTTGTATGTCCAGGCCAAATTCTGAACAAACAAAAATTGCTACCTTCCCCCAGAAGCTGATGAATGGTTACAGTCCAGCATTCTGAAGGGCAAGAGAACTCTCCTTGTCATGCTTCTATGGAATGCTAGCGACTGCACACTTCTTGTCCAATAAACATTGTCTAATAAACATCATCTGAGCTAGCAAATCATCACAGCAGCTCACTGAATTTTACTGCAAGTAGCATTTCGAGATCTTTAATCCCTTTAAATATACACAGTACTAACAAAGTGCATCACACGTTAGTCATTTTCCTTGTTTGTCTTTTGAGTTTCAAATGTCCCTGAAGTACTCAACTTTATATTGATTATAAAAAGTACGTAGCACAGGTCAAGATAAGATATAAATTAATAGATCCTGTTGAATTCATGTTATTAGTTACACTTTCCTGTACAGTGTGATTTTAAATTATACAGCAATGTTTTGCTACAATATGAATTAAAAAATTAATACATCAGGGTAAGTTTTGGATGTAACATTGTACAAATCATTAGGTAAGACATTACAATTGTCTTCAGTCACAAAAGTAGCAGCATATATGAGGACAGAAATGAACTATGCAGTTGCTACATTTGAGAAATACAACAATGGGAAATAAACTGCTATGTCAAACTAACATTTTTACCCTACTGCCTAAGAACCACCCAGACTACCATTTGATGGGCCAGCCCAGCAGTTACTTAGTTAAGGAGTGTCTCTCTGATTCAACTGTGTACAAATCCACACACAAGAGAAAATGTGCCTTTTCACAAACATATTTTCCTAAGTTTCCTTTTTTTTTTTTTGGTACCAGGGATCAAACTCATGACCTTGTGCTTGCCAGGCAGGTACTTGTGCCACTGAGCTAAATCCCCAGCCATAGAAACATGTTTTCAGAATAAAATAAACACTAACCTGTTTTAAAATATAACTTGGAAATATTTTTCCACTAAGAATGAAGTGCCTCTATGCAATATAGTGCCAGGATTCAGTAAATAACAAATCTCAAAAAACAAAACAAAACAAAAAAACCCAACTTCACTCCCCAAACTATCTACAATGAAAGTGATGTTCAAGGGCCCAGATGCTGGAGACTGAGTTAAATCTGACTCTGAACCCTGGGCAACTGATTCCGTTCACGCGTGCTGCTGTCCTGGAACTCCGGACAGAGAGAGACCCACAGCCTGGGCACAGTCCTGCGTGTCTATTCCCCCAGAGCTTGGAGGCTGAGGTGAGAGGGTTGCTCCAGAGCGGGATCTCTAAACCCAAGGGAGCAGTGTACTGTGACCTCATCTCTATGATAATAACTTTTTTTAAAGTGATGGTAATGACTATTACTACTATTACAGACCCACCATCCCAGTTCATCAAGCCAGATACCGTGACAGGCATTTCACACGTGCAGTCCTGATTCAGGTGGGAATCAGAGCAGCTCTTGGCCATGATGCCCTTAAACAGGTCAATGACAACACAGGGACAAGTGGCCCAGTGCGCCTGGGCCTGATGCCCACAGCCCACGGACTCTTCCTGGCCATTTATTCATCTCTAAACAGCACAAAGTCATTCTGATGCTGCACTTAAGAAAATAGAAGCCCAAAGGAATTAAACCGCCTTCCAGTATCTCAAACAAGAGGAGTGAAAAATCAAAGGAGTCATGCAATTTCCAGGTGACTCAGAAATCTACGAAAGGACTTTATTTAAAGCCAATCAATGAGCACAAACTATCAGTTTCAAAAGAAAAGGCAATGTGGCTATCAAATCACACAACAGAGACATTTGAGGTGATTTCCCGCAAGTCTTCTTCCAAACACAATTGTGTGCACCCTTTTGGGGGGGGGGGATTGGGACAAAACAGGCTTTTCTAGACCACTTTTCACTGCAGGTATTTATAAAGAACGACCTACACACTGGGACTGTCAGCTAGCCATAATATCAAATCCCACTCACGTACTGTGGCCTCAGATAGGTAAATTATCTGCTTAGTTCTGGCATCTTAGCATAACCTATAAACGCACATTGCCTCATTTTTAGTTAATTTTTGGAAAATAAATGTGGCAATTACTTGGGGAGCCCCAACCTGTCCCTCAGTTAGTTCTACTTGTTGTTGTTTGTTCCATAAAGGTGAGGCTAGGAAAGAGCCAGTCAGGATGGCTACGCTCACGTCTAACATTTTAAAGGTGGAAATGCTTTTAGAAATTTGAGTAGAACAGAGAGTCTAAAAACTGTCCATAACTTACAGTAGTAATAATCAAACCATGTAGTAAGTGCCCAGTCACTGCACAGTCTCATCTTCAGTGATGCAAAGGTGAAGGTCAGTGACTCACTGCACCATTAGGAACTCAACCCTCCCAGCCAAGTCTTCACCAGCCCGAGGCCAGCCCCTCCCACGGCACCCCCAATATGAGGACATCTGAGTTCTCATTCTGAGTAACTGTGTCTTACTGTGTTTCCACGGCAGAATTATGCCTGTGCTTTCTCCACATTCGGCAAAATAATTTTACAAAGTTTTCATCCCAGTTTATTTTTTGCTTTGTAAAAACAATTTTCTATTCGTATATGTGTGTAGCACATCCCATGGGGGGAGCTGGTAGTGTAGAAAACACATCTCAGTTCTTTTTATCTGCCCCCCTCATTTTTGGTCCCTTCCATTTTGCAAAAGACCTATCTCCCAGGTTCCTGTATCTTATCTTTCATTTTGTTCATATTTATATTTTGGGCTTCTCATATAAAAGAAATGGATAAAGTAAGTATACCATCTCAGTTTTTTTTTAAAAAAAATATTGTTTCATCTTTTCAAGACTTTTGACATTTGATGTTAATGGTAAGGCCACGGGAAGGGGGAAGGAGTAGGAAACTACTTCAATGAATTTTTAAATATTCCTTTTTTACTAGGATTGGAGGTTCCATTCAATCCAGCTATTCCCCTCCTGGGTATTTTCCCAGAAAAATTGAGAAGGTCATGTCACAGTAATATATGTGCACCACGTTCATAGCAACACAGTTTGTGACAGCTAAATCTTGGAAACAATAAAAATGACCATCAAATGCAGAGAGAATGAAAAAAATGTGGTATTTTTATACAATGGAATATTCCTCGGCTATAAAAAAGGATGATCTTGAGGCTTTTATAGGTAAATGGAGGCAACCTGAGAATATCCTCATTAATGAAATAAACAAGACACATTAGTAAATATCACATCATCTCTCTAGTGTAAAAAATAACAAGAACTGACAGAATAATGGGATCCAAAAAGTATAATAGATATTGTAAAAGTGAAAGGGAAGGAAAGGGCTCTAACGGACCTAGTGGTATGTGTAATGTGTAAGATTGATGACCATGTTACTAATTTTTTGTTAGATCACTGAACAGAAGAGTTCGCACTCTCAATGTTTTGAGTGTCTAGCCACTTTTTATGCTTTGATTTTGTAACTTTAACAGCTGTTGCTAAGATGACAATATGCAATGTATCAACTAGTGATTTTATGACAACTTTTTTTCACAATTCTGTATTCTCTTTTTTCTATTTGGTTTTTTAAAAATTTTCTTTTCTTTATTCAAATAAAAAAATTTCCTTTTTTATATCTCCACTTTGTTGGACAGATGCCAAAAGAGTATTTTCTGAAATGCACCACATTCTTTATGATTTTTAATTCTTATGTCATGACAATTAGCAGGAAATAGTGATGACTAATTTTAGGTATGAGGAAATATAAAAATGCTAGTAACAAGTACCTTAAATACATTCACTTGGAGCACTCAATCTCTAAACAAATCAGTTTTCATGATCAAAATGTAACTGATTAATCTGCTTTTCTTTTTAAACTCAGTCTTGAGATGCTGAATCTGTTGCTTCAGTCCTTTTAGTGGTAATAGTATATGCGGGTTTCACCTCAAATAACCATAGATCACTCCACAGGGCACCCATCAAAGACAGGATTTGTACGTAAAGGTATCTATCTGTTCTCAGATACCTCAGAGATTAAACTCATGATCCCATTTCCCCCTAATCTTCTCACTCACTGCTTTTATTTTCATCTTGGTGGTCGGAAAGAATCAATTTGAAATAATGGTGCAGTAAAGGCGCTGTGACTATCTACAGAGAATGCTCGGGTTCATGTGTACCCCACCTCACCCCCAGACCCCTGAGAGCTTGAGGATACGACCTTGTGATGGGCCAATGTGTGGCAAAATTTAAGTGGTTGAGAATTATATACATTCTGTTTTTCTTTCCCGAAAGTAGCTTGTTACTTGGCCTTCTTAATGGTACTTGTGCAATTTGTCTCTGACATTAAACAGAGAAGCAATTCATTTTCAGACCCAATCATAATTAATGTGTTAGAAAACCTGCCAGAGCATGCATACACAATCATTTTAAATCACATCAGAGATTTAAATTTGTATTACTATAGATGGATGCAACAGGAGAGGATTCTAAATTCAAACTTTAAGGCTTGTTTCATAGATTAAATGGATACTATGGGTTGAAACATTCATGTAAGACACACCAAGAAGCTCCATCTATAGTTAGTAAATTAGAAGTTCTGCAAGTTCCAAGAAAAAGTGAGTAAATAGAAGCCAGCAAATTTCTACTTTTTTAGAATTGCACTCCCTCTCAGAAAATAAGCCATGGGCTCATTTCAGAATGCTTTTGTCAAGTGATTTTTGAAGTTATTTTTGTAAGTAGCTCTAATGCTTAAATGTGGCCTGGACTGGAAAAAAAATCCAACATATGATTTCCTCATCATGTCATTGGTAGTCAGTAGCTTGAAAATGAGGCACAGAAACTCCCTAATGTGAAAAAGATAAGGTCCTTTCCTTTTGTGGTAAAAATTACTGATCTCACACATGCCAGAAATAGGAAACACACTGAAAATAGTGTTTGTGATTGGATCTAATCCTGGACAAAAGTAGCTGAGTCTTTGAAAATTCGGTGCTCTGCATAGCTTTCACAATGTGCACAACTGTCCCCCAAAGTGGGAACACTTGTTTTCCCCACGTGGAGTTGAACTATTCTGTAACCAACCAAACCAAAGAACTTCAAATTCATTTAAACCACTTTAGCGTTGGTTTTGGAACAGTTTGTTCTCAGTGATATCTATCGGGATTTCACTGTGTCAGTTTCTTCATCAGAAACTACAGAAAGTCACAAAACTTGTTCAATTTGATTACCATTTTCCAAAAGCTGTTTGCAAGTGCTCCGTGGTCATTCTGTCTGAATATCCACCTATGTGTACGAGCCAGTGTGGACAGGCATAGGACAAATCTATGCTAAATGAACTGCCCACAGTCTGGGTGGGGAAGGGTGTTCACATAATGGAAATCAGAAGCTCTTCCCATCAAGTATTATCAGAAAAATTCAGAATTTTTCTCATCTGCACCAAACAATATGCATAAAGAAATTACTCAAGGAATTTCTCAAGTGAATACTGAGAAGGCACATGTGATTTTCAGTGTCGAATATGTCCCTGCTTTCAAAATAGAACATTTGAACATTCATAGTTATAATAATATAAAAACTTTAAAATATTCACAAGAATATCATATTTAAATAAATTCCCTAAAGGAGTACTGCTTAGCAAAAATAGTGTGAGCCACAAAGGTCATTTTAAATTTTCTAGTTATCCCCATCAAAAAAGAAAGATGTTGACATACTTTGAAGGATACATTGAAAATATTTTCTCTCTGATGCATAATTAATACAGAACTTTTCCTTTTTGTGTGCGATTCTTGAAGCACAGTGCATGGTCTGCAGTCACAGCACACTGTCACCTGGAGTCCCATGTCCTGTGTCCCGTGTTCAGGAGCCCTGGGAAAGTCACCACCACGGCCCCCTACAGCACAGCCTTACAGAATCTCATCCAATAACACGCAGGACACTGTGCTATCATCGGAGTAGCTCATTTCCTCATAAATAATCAATGCGGAAATCTTCACTTCGGAACGACAGAACACAAGAACATGGCAAAGCAACATAAAGACTTGAGAGAGAACCCTACTTGTGGGCTTAGGGTTAGGACTTCATAGTTAGTCTTAAGTCACCGAGAGAGGAAGTGTTAACTGGTGGCAGTACAGCAATCAGAGAAATGCATACTGTCACCCTCCGTCTCCTGCCTCCCCGCAGTGACAGGTTTTCACCTGACCTCCACAAGTTCAGTACCTGCACTACACACCCTCCTCTCTGTAGGCTCAACCTTCATACCTCAGGCACATAATGATTCTAGTTTTCCTTTTCTTTCGTGGATTATATGTACCTCATTTCCAGTTTCCTATCGGCCTTACCAAGTTACAGGGTTGCCACTGGTAAACTAATTTAAATAAGAGGTACATGACTTAAATCAGCGTAGTAGGTGTTCTACAATGCTTGTAGTTTAGCTAGATCTCAGATCCTAACCAAAAGATACTAATAGAATTTGGCAAGTAACTAGTCAATTAATAGGGAAATATAGTTTTTAGAAGGCCTTTTGGTGCGCCTCAAATCAGAATGCAAGTGTTATTTATCCTGCGTGGTCAGGGCACCTGGTAGGGGTGATATGAGACCGTCTTGCTTCAGGGAACCAAAAAAAAAATGCCAATGTAAATATTTTTGGAAAAAATATAGAGGAAAAAAGACACATAATGCCCATTAGTAACAAGTTTATAAGTCTACTTTTTAGTGTAAACCCTTTACATTTATGTAAGATGTATTTAAGATTTCAAATTATATTAAATTATCCCCCCTATTGCTGCATAGATAAGGCTAAGTGAAATTTCAGTGAATTTATACACGGACCTTGTACAAACTTAGCAGATTCCTAGGGCAGTCATTGCAATTAAATTTACTTCTTCAAAACTTGTTTCAAAAAAACCCTGAACCTTTCAAGGACAATATTAAGTTTCTCACACAACATTTATGGCTTGTCATATAACTTCCTTTCCCAAGGTGCTATTAAATGTGATACTAAAATTTCTAAGACATTCAGGAGACCCTATGGCTTTCTCTTTGACACTGCCTTGCAAGTACAATACCCAGGGACATTTCTGATTAATCGGAATTTGATTGCTGCTTAATGACTAAACAAATTTGCAAAATACTGAGTCTCCAATTCCCAGCTCTTAATAAAGTTGGAAAAATAATAAAAATGAATTTTATTTCTAGCTGGAGAATTTGTGCACTAGATTTTCCCAGATTTTGCATAATGGAAAGAGCTCCACACAAGGTGAAGTCAGATTCTAATCTACACTGGCCTCCTATTTGACCTTGGATTAGACATTAAATTCCTCAAAATCCTACTTTCTTCATGTGTGAAATTATAGAACTGGATCCTATTTCTAAAGTCCAGAACTTCTCATGTCTAGAACTTTATACTGAAAACATTTAAAGAATGTAATGGCAATAGGTTCTATCTCTTTGGCATATTAGAAAGTTCTGAGCTAACAATGAATAAGAAAATAATGATAAACTAAAAGCAAAATTTTCAATTACTTGAGAGCCTAGACTCATTTGCTTTCCTGATATAAATGTGGAGAATATCATTTGCCTATGTCTTTATATTCCTGTGTACAGTCCCTTTTGGGAAAGTGGCTGGAGGGTTTATTCCAACCCTGTAGTTTGTGTTCATCTCCACTGGTGAATTAGAGACTTCCTAAGTATACCTTCCTTAGGACATAAACTATGATTACTTGGTGAAAGGCCATATATAAAACATTTCAACTTTGTTTTTAGTCTATGTGACAATTTAAAAGTTCCTGATTTCTTTTTAGAGTCAACATTTTCTATCATTTTGTGATCTTTGAGACACAAACTAACTGTTACTATAATTGGAAGCAATTTAGGTGTAAGAAGTACTAATTTGTAACCGGAACACAAATGACCAATTCAAAAAAGCTGAATAATAATCTTCAGTATCTAACCAAAAGTCTTCATGATGCTAGTAAGTCTTGAATGATGCAATTTCCTATGTGAAGCACAATGTATACTATCTTTGTAAATCAAACTCATGATAAAGACAGATCCATCAGAGCTAATACTGTTTTATATATCAGGCTCCAAGAACTAACCAATAATTATTTAAATAGGTATATTTAAATAGGTATATTGAGATATTAATTTATCTGGCCCTTAAGTTTTTAGTTACAACTCTGCCTTGCATACAATTCTCACTCTACAACAAATTATTAAAGTTCCACAAGTGAATTTATTGCAAAAAAGATAATAGATGAGGAAAGAGACCACTGAGGAAGAAAATGTGGACCCAAAAAACAAAAGAAAAATAATGAAAAAAAAGTAAAAATAGTAAGTAGGAGGAAAAGGAAGAGAGGTGATAGGACTTGTGAAGGAGGAGAGTTCCCGTGTGACCTGGGGTGACATAGTTGCCCCCCGCCACAATACACAGCCTGCTGTGATCGGCTGCTGTCTGGGAAGGGGGCAGACCTGAGTTATCCAATATGGAGGCCACGTGCTACGCGTCACTTTGAAGGATTTCAAATACAAGTGAAGATGAAGATGTGTCATAAAGACAAGAGCCACACCAAGTTTCAAAGACTTACCTAAAAAAAAGAGTAAACATCCCAGTAGCCACTTTAAAGCTAATTACACATCATGATAGTTCAGTATGATAGTATGATAGTTCAGTATGATAGTTCATTATATAATAGCAAAATTTCTAAACTTTTTCCAAAAAAGGGAAAACTAGGTAAGTTGTCAGTCACGGGCAGCAGCTCACGCCATCCATCATAAGAGTGAGCCAGGATATGGTCAGAGTTGAGGGTTCCAGACAGCAGCAGACCCAGACACCGAGTAGAGGAGACCTGCATCTGGTAGCCTGAGGACTCAGTAGGGCTCCAGCCCCTCACCAGCGACCAATCGGAGAAGAGCTGAGTGGCAGAGGGGAGGATGCCATGCACCCAGTCCTTCTGCCGTTCATCCTGCAAGTACAGTGCAAGCATCTGCCTCACCAGCCAGGGATTCCCTCCAGGTACAATAGAAACTAAACATACGCAGTCCTCATCCAAGGACCTGCTGCTGAGGGAACTGGCCATCCATCAGTCAATAAATCACACACAAGGTTACAAATTCTGATAATGTCACGAGTGTGTTTTTGAGAACCCTGAAAAGAGTTCACATCTGTCTTATCCAGCAAAAAGTGAAATTATGATAGAACATTCCACCCCCTCCATTCACCTGGTCCAAATACTTCTAGATCAGTATAGATCTTCAGGAGACATATGTGCCTTTCCAAACAGCAGGAAACAAAATCCCTCCATTGGTCCTTAAACTTCTGCCAAGTACTTTTCTGTAGGCCAAAAGCCTAAATTACACAGAAATCGGTATTTGTGTGCATATGTTTTCTTTGTCCTCCTAAATATATAAACCAAGTTTCTTATCCAAAGCTCATAAAAAGTTTCTGCTAACTGTTTTCCCATTTGTTAGCCTAATGCAACACATAGTCTTTATTTATTTATTTTGTCTTTTTGAGACTGGGTTTTTCTGGGCAGTTTGGCCTGGCCTTGAGCTTACTTTGTAGCCCAGGCTGGTCTCAAACTCACAACGATCCTCCTGCCTCAGCCTCTCAAGTGTTGGGATTACAGGAGTACACCTCTATGCCAGGCGACACATAGTCTTTTTTTTTTTTAATTTTATTTAAGGAGAAAAGAAAAAAAAAATCAGGGAAAGGGTACAAGTTATACAGATTTACAGAAAAAAAATAAACAGTAGGAAATCACTAGTTAATGGATTACATATTGTCATCTTAGAAATAATTGTTCAAGTCACAAAATTAAAGCTTGTAAAGTGGACATTCCATCAATGATACTGCAAACAGTTCTGTTCATTGATCCAATAAAACTCTGTGATATCATTTTCTATCTTATACACTTAAATATACATGCAGTTATATAGTTTGGAGCACTTTCTTTTCCTCTCTTTTGTACCATGACTATTACACATTTTGGGTTTCATTGCTCCCACGGTTCTTATTACTTTTTTGGAAGAGAGTAAAACCAAATGTGACATAACAGAACAGAATCGGTCAAGTCAAAAGGGTGGACATAATAGATAATGTAAAAACATAATACAAGGTGATCAACAATGGTTACTATAATGCTTCCCGCTATCTCTAATAGAATTGCCTATATCGTTAGTTATAATACAATTGAACAAAACAGTAAAGAATAAAACCGACAAAACCAAAACATTGGAGACATTGTAGGTCTTCAAAAGTAGATAAAAGTCAACAAGAATGGGCGTCATAATGAATCTCATTATTTTCACAGCTGATGCCTAAACTTTCGAACCTGATACTATCCAGCAAAACAGAATAGGGGAACATCAGTTAAAAACCAGATGGTGAGAGTAATACAGGGCTTTAAATCAAGGTAATGAAAAGTCAAAGTGGGTTACTATAATATATCCTGCTATTTTTTTCCTTTAATTAAAAGGATAAAGATAAAAAAGTAAATAATGGAGTGGAGATTGAGATAAAAGAGGGCATAACAACGAAACAGCGCAGATCAAAACATAACCATTTAAGCAGAATAGTGTTTCACCACCAGATAATCCTAACCTAAAAGTAGTTACCATATTGTCTTTCTTTGAAATCCTTGAGTACAACTTCGTATACTGTAGCATTAAGTATATCAAAACAATGTAAAACCATTCAAGAGAATGACAGCATTACAGAGTATTTAGAATCGACTAACAGAAAATGAATAATTGTTTCTGTATAATCTCCTTGTCTTTACAAGCAAAAACCTTGTAAAGACACATAGTCTTTATTGCAAACACTTCTCATATTTCTCATATTGCAAACCACGCAGTTTGCAATGTGAAGTTTGCTTTTGATAATATAAAGCTGTTCTGTGCATGTACCAACTCCACGTAAGAAGCCTTGAACTTCTATTCTGCAAACATGTGCCATTAAAGGGAACCTGCATGGAGCAGAGTGGAGCTGGATTGTCCCTAAGTTAAAAAAAAAAAAAAAATGCAACTACAGATAGAGCTGACAGTGACCCTGAGCTGATGATTGGCCTTTTCCTGCAGATACACTGCAAGGTGGGCTGCAATTCCAGATGCAGCAGTGTGGCCTGCTATTTCTTGCTTCTGATGGGGACAGGGAGTGGCATCAGGGAAAGAGCCACTTCCCCAGGGAGGCTGTATCCAAACTGAGAGTAGAGGAGTAAAGTGCATGTCCTGAGGTACAGGAGGGAAAAGCATTCAAGGCCAAGGGCAAAGTCTGCAAAACCTTAAATGGAGTAACTAGAGTTCTCTGGGAGAACTCAAAGGAGTCTGTGAGGCCGGGGCCAGAACACTGGTGAGTGTCAAGGCTAGAGGTCACTGGGTGCTGATCTGCTCAAAGACTCGAGTCTGTTTCCTGCAAGTCCAAGGGTGCCATTGCAGGTTTTCTGTTAAGTTAGCTTACCAGGGACAGCGTGGGGAAGGCATTGAAGGGGAGGCTCTGAGGTCCCTGAGGGCTGGGCTGCAAGGATGCAGAGACGAGGCTTGGGCTGGTGCACGGAGATGGCAGTGGGGACAGTGGTGCTCAGATTCGAGGGAAGAAAGCGAGCAACAGGATGGTGTTTGGGTAGGAGCTTGTATTAGCCACTGAACGCTGGAGGAGCCGGAAGCTTTCTTGAAATGACTTCCTCTTCTTTCTCTTGGGGACAGGACCCACCTGCCTCGACCTGGCATACCTTCTACAAAATCGCCTTCTACAGAAATCTTCGCAGAGACCCCGGTGCTGATTGGTGGCCCTGCTGCAGCTTATTTGCATCTCTTCCCATTTTAATTATTTGTTTAATGTCTTTAATTATTTGTTTAATGTGTGGCTCTAAACCTTTAGCTTCTGCCAAGGAGCCATGTGTCGTTAGGCTGTGTTTCCCCAGCCTCTAAAACAGCACCAGCACAGCGGGGGCCGAGTGAAGGAGTTCCTGCTTGGGGCTGCCCTGCCTGCATCCTGCGGAGAAGAGCAGAAGACCACAGCTCTGCTCTCTACGTCCTGACTTTAGTGAGGACAGTGATTTGGGGAAAGTCCCTACTAGAGCTGTCTGCTCGCAAAGACAAGATTTTAAAATAGCAGCATCACCAGGGAACTCATTAGAAAGGCAAATTCCCAGGCCCCAGGTTCCCCCCTACTTACCCAGAACTTGTGGGCTCAGGTCACTCTAAGCCACTGACACACATATCAATACCCAGACACACTTTTGAGGATCGCCTCCATGGGAGGCAGACCCATTAAATAAGCTCAACCTTTTTATTAGTAAAGCCAGAATCATGAGTCAGTAGCCCATTGTAGTATCCTCCATCATTCTGCCCTTAATAATCTTTACAAAATCTTCAGCACAATGTAGTTGTCCAGTGTTAAACTTCTGACATGAAAATAGTCTGTGTTAGGGGAGGCAAACCCTTTCTGCCACAGATAGGAGAACAGATGCTCTGGGTTTTGTAAGACATGCAGTCTCCGTCTTGACCACTCAGTTCTGCTCTTGTGTAAGCAGCTATGGATTGGAACTAAATAAATGAATGTGGCTCTGTCCCAATAAAACATGATTTATAAATATTAAAATTTGAATTTATATGATCTTCATGTCACACAATTAGACTTCTTTTCATATTTTGAAATTATTTACAATTTAAAGCCTTTATTACCCAGTGGGTTGTACGTAACTAGGCAGTGAAGTGGACTGGTCCTCAGGTTGTGGGTCATCACCCTTTTGTCTAGCTAATCACAATTACTGACATGAAGTTTTTCAGGTCCAAATACCCATTTGTTAATTGAGCACTTAATATGTGCCATTAAATAAGCAACACAGGTAAAGCTCTCAGCTTCAAGGAACATGAGTCTAGAACTGAAAAGACATTAAAAATTAATTAAAGCAGTAAGTGAGCTAAATAAAAGACACCACCAGAAGAATGCTGTCAGAGAGAGAGGTACTTTAGACAGGGGTCAGAGAGGGACAAAGACCTGTCTGAGGAGATGCTACTTAAACTGAGCTGAAGTCCCCAGAAAATAGGAAACTTGTATGTACAGGGCTGATGAAACTTCACTTGGCAGAAGGAAAGTCATCTATGTGGAGTTCCAGAGTGGAAAGTCAGGCAGGAGGCAGAACAGGCAGGATCTTGCTAGTGAAATCGAGGAAGCTGGGGAAGTTTTAGGCAGGATGCAACACGATGTGCTTTAATATTATCAGAGGTTGTTCATTCTCATCTCTGTGAGAAACAGATTTGGAGAGAGGCCAAGAAAGAGGAAGATGCTTTGGAGATGATGAGACATACACATGGGTAAAGGTGTGCACAATTTATAATCACACATTAGCATCATTAAAACTGAAAACCAGAGAGCAGACACCTTAGGAAAAATGATTTCCTGAGCCCAAACAGGTGATCCCATGATTCCTGACTTTCACAAATATATTCATCTGGAGAGTATGACACGTCTTTTGGAGCCTGACAGCATGCAGTGTGGCTAACCCACGGCATGCGTGCCACAGCAGGCTGTGTGTGTCACTCGAAGGCTCCAAAAGGTTCGCCATTGCTGATAGAATGGCCTGAGATTTAAGCACAGCGCAAAACCTTCTAGGGAATGGTGAGAAAGCATCATGCAACATTACCTAGCAGCCCAAGAACAGTGTGATTTTCACTCAAATGCAAAGAGCAAAAGGAACTGTGAGCACTGTGCAGACCTCAGAAGCGAACAGGCTTTGACAGTGTACTTCCTCACTGGCAACAGCCAGGGGGTCCAGCTGAGTAACGACGTATCTAGAAGCATCTATCTAATAACAGTGCCCCGTTAGCAGGTCTGTCTGACTCGATAGTGAAAGGACAATTAAAATTGGCACTCAGGCTGTGACCACTTGATATGGTAGTTTGGGATGTACTAAACATTATTTTTAAAAAAGGTATCCTGTTCACATTGAGGACATAAACGCTAATTAGAGTAATGACTTCATCCAGCAATTTCCTTTTTATGAGGCCATTTGGACCATGCTCTCTTCTCCATGTAAAAGGCCACATCCTTATTAATTTAGATGATTACCTCATAGCAATGAACAGTAAATGAAAACACAAGTCTGGCTCGCCATTCCCTTCCTGTTACCCCATGTCACTACGAGAGCAATTCCAGCATGAGCACATTGTAATATGTCTTCCAGACTGGTTTTCGTGCCTCTGCTGATCTCTACCAACAATCTTCTTATGCTAGAAAAGAAAGCTGATCTCATAGTTGGAAGCTTCTCTTCCCAAAAAAATGAGTAATGATAAGTAATATCAACTATTTAGTTGATATTTTTATAGATACTGGGAATCCACTACCACTAAGTAAAGTAGATAAGCACCCATGCATGGTTTGCATTATTACTTGAAATACTACTTAGGAGAACAAAAGGACCCCAACAGAGTCTTAGGCAGTTCTTTTACATTGAGGACTCACTTTCATAAGTATGACCATGAGTTTCAGGAATGAATCAATGCTTTGGGTCAGAGGCAGGTGCTGAGATTCATGAATTACAAATCTTTCCACAGAGCCTTTGATGGTTCCAGGGATGAGAAATGGAATATAAAACTTCTGACCTACAGGTCATCAGCTCCATTTGGGCCCAAACTAGTAGGGACTAAAATTATGGATACACAGTTGTTCAGCAACTGCCACAGAATGCATTGCTGGTTGGAGCACCATTCTAAGACAGGTGTCTGTGTTGGAAAACCATGATTCTCTGGTGGCCCAAGGGCTATGATTTTAGGCATGAGTTAAGACGCTGACACCATCTTCTAGCTTTTATAAAATGATCATTTTTAGATGCAAACAGTCAGAAGTTTCTGAGCAACTAGGAAAAGCATTTGTCATTTGTAAGGGCTGGGGTGGATACTTACATTTACTATAATTCACCATATTTCTATGTTTATGTTTAACTAAGACAAAGTAAATCATAATGGGATTTTGTTTTGTCTTTTTGAGACAGGGTCTCACTGTGCAGTTCAGGCTGTCCTTGAACTCACTTTGTAGCCCAGGCTGGCCTCAAATTCAGAGCAATCCACCTGCCTCAGCCTCCCAAGTGCTGGGATGACAAGTGTGTGTGGGAAATTTTTAGAGAAGATTTTATAAAATAATCAAAGCTCTTCCTACTTAAAATGAGCTGCAGACAGGCAGCCTTATCATTGCCTGGCCAGTAACTCAAGTCACAAACTCTGAAGTTCACGCGGGCATCCCAAGTTGGAACCTGTGTTTGGACGGGATCCCCAGGCTGTTCAGACAGGGAGGAGAGCTTAGGCAGTGCAGGGTGTTTCAGGACACAGGGAACAGCTGTTTCCCAAACACACAGCTCAGTGAACGTAAGCCAAGGACAGGAATGAAGATCCAAATGTTCATTCTCTGCATCTTAATCTATGACAGTGGAACCTCGGTTCATGAGCTTGATTGTCCTACAGTTTTGAAAAAGGCAGCCAGTGTTGTGTTTGTGTGGGGAAGATGGCCACAGTCATGTTTGTCACTTGCAAACAAAAACAAAGTTTGGCTAAATGCTTCTGTTTGTGAGCCAAATTGTTTGCAAATGAAAGCATTCATACAAAGAGGTACCACATATCCTTCCTGTCACTAGCTTGCCACACTGCCTCTGTAAAATCACCTGTCAGGGATTATTTTACCATCCATTACAATGGAAACTCCGGGATCTAAACTCGGGATTCCTTTGGCATCCAATCCCAATTTTATCAATTTAATAAGGGAAACAAAATTATAAGCCTTCATTGTCTTATGCTAAATTAAGTCATGCCCAATAAGCTTTCTCTCATGCAACACTAATTAAACAGACTGTGTTTACCTGAGAGACCCGTGCAGCTATTACATTGTCCTGGGTCATTAACCAGCAGCAAACTGATAGCTCAGTATTTAAGGACATCCATGGTCAGTTACATGATAAGGGTATTTTGTTCACCCTGCTAAACTCCTAATAGTCACAAAATTAAACACTCAGGCCAGTTTTAAAAATGGGTTTGTGTTCAGCATATTGATACTTAGTGTATCATGTTATATTTAGTCAGCATGAAACTGACTGTAATATCCTTAAGATTTGGATTATTATTTTTATTTGTAAGAATGTTTGTATTTATGCCTCCCCTAGCAAACATCTAAAATGCATTAACTTTATGGTGCTAATAAATTGTTTAGCTTACAGTTCAGGTGATCCTAGGATCTGACACTTTCACTCTAAAAATGAAGGAAAAATGTCCCATAAAGCACTGACTATTTTCCCCAACATACCTCTTACTGCCTCATTTACACTGTACAAAATAAATATGTTCCTGTGTTTGAGTAAACAAGGCCTTCATAAAAGGCTTTCATGTCAGCTAACTGTTTCAGCTTGGCCAAGTTTCCAAGATTCTCTGAGTCTGTATGTCATAATTTCTACAGGAAAACAGAACAACTTTATAAAACCATTTTGAACACAGACATGATTTTTGGCATATAATAAAGTCTTCAAGGGTGTTGGCTACTGCTTCTCTTTCTAGTCCTCTACAATTCATTGTCCTAATAACTACTGTGACAGTACTAAGTGGATATAAACTATGTGCATTACAAGCATTTATGTACCAGATTTTAAAATAATTGAACACATAAGATTCACTCCTACTTGGTTCACCTGGTAACATTAAAATATAATACTCCAAATTAAAGAAACAGTTAAAGATATACCAGCCTGCACATATAATTATCTTTCTTATTAATTCTAAGAGTTTAAACTATCACTTAATCTGACCTGGACCTTTCTGTAGGCCTTGTAAAATTAAATACTTGATCGTGTTGATTAGGTATTGCCAACAGCTGTTACCCTCTGCACTCCTAACCTTACAGACATGAAAAGATCTTTTTTATCACACCAACTGTAAAGCTCAATCTCTCCTTTTTCCTAGAATCACTGTAACCTAGAACTAATAACACAAGTCATGGTCCCAGGTAAACATGAGGTTCAAATCTGAACTCTGTCCCATGTTAGCTGTGTGTCTGAACTCTGCCCATGTTAGCTGTGTGATTCTGAGCATGTTAAACCATCCGTAGGATCAGGATAATGCCAGAAACCTGCACACAGAACTACCGTGAAGACGTTACACGAGACACAGTAGACGTTTGCATAACATTCAGCCTTGTACAGTGGGCATACATGGTTAAGTAACTAATGAGCAACACAATAATTGCCTAGACACGAAATATTAAAACGTACAATTTCTGTCCAGGAGCCAAGCTTACTTTATTGTATCCTCCGTAGAGGACATTCAGTTGCACGGCTCAGGAAAAAAATAAGCCCCACCTGGCTTAACTTTTTTCTTCCCTCTAGGTTTGGAATCCCTGGAGGACTCTAAAGCACACAGTATTTTTCACCTGCCCCGGATCACAGTGACCCACTGACTTCCTGACCTGTTTCTTAAGCTCTTTGATTGTGACTCCAGAGTTAGAAAGTTTAACCAACCACCTTGTCCCAGTTCCCTCTGAGTCATTACCGGGATGCAGTGCCTCACTTACTAGGGTTTATCGAACACTTCTGACTTTGGAAAGTTAACTATATAATTAAGGAAACCATTCCATGTTTGCCTAGCTCCTAATTATAAGAAATGCATTCCTTTTGGTGAACAGGAATTTTTGTTCCTTGTTACACAGAACTGATATTACTGAGTTGGCTTTTAGGACAAAATAAAATACATCTAAAAGGCTATTCTGTCAGATATGCTGAAGCATTTTTCAAGATTGGCTTCATAACTTTATCCTGAAATGTGGTATTGAAAATAACTAAATTTAGTATTGAAGATATTGTTTTACCAACATAGAAAGCAATGGAATGATTACTTTACTTTTTGATTATATATTACTCAATTATTAAATAAAATTTGAGCATCTATCTTTAAAAAGGTTAGAAAAGTCTCTTTTGGTTGACCTTGCCAGATGAGAATGCTAAGAAAAGATAGTTTTCAAAATTTAAGTGCTTTTTTAAATCACCTACAGATCTTCTACACCTCTACCTATTCATAGAAATCATTTTCTAAGATGGCTAATAACTTTACTTTTATAAGTACCTTGTCCTATAAAAGTGAGATTCCCTCTCAGAGGCTCAATTTTGACCAGGAATATAAGCAAAATCTCAGAGATCTTAAGAAAGAGAAAAGCTGACGGATGAAAGCCAGCCTGGGACTGTGATTTGGGAGGGGAGGAGCTGGCCAGACATTCACTGCTGGACATGGGTGTGCTCAGGTTGTAGAACATCAATAGCTTCACAAAACACCACCTGCAGACATAGCCTTGCTGTGTCTGGACTGGATCAAAATAAAATTAAAGCTACTGTGTTAGCTTTCCACTGCTGTGACAAAATACCAGAGACAACTATTTATAGGGAAAAAAGGTTTACTTTGGCTCTTGGTTTCAAGGTTTCAATCCAAGGTCAGTTGGCCCATTGTCTTTGGGCCTGCAGTGAGGCAGAATATCATGGTGGCCAGGAAGCAGAGAGAGAGAGAAGAGTACCTGCTCCTATGAGTCCCTTTAGGGCACACTCCCAGTAACCTGACTTGCTTCTGCTGGGCCCCACCCCTGCAGGTTTCACCACTTCCCAACAGCGTCAAAGGCTGGGACCCAGAACTTTAGGGGATGGCCCTTTGAGGGACACTTATCCAAACCACAGCAGCAACCTTCTGGTGTTCCTCTCCTGAGAAGGCATTCATCTGGCATCATTCCACCCAACTGCTAGACAGAAAGTATTTAGATACAAAATCACCACCTCATCCTGCTTCCTCGTAGCACTTACGCCAGGGGATTCCCCTACTTCCTTAGGTCCTCTTCAAAGTTGCCCACTGCAAAGTCAACTTCTACGTCATCCTGAGATGCCTCACAGGGCCCCGGGCTCTGGGCTGCCCCCGAATGCACTGTGTCAAGATGTTCACCACTGCTCAGCTGCAAACGTGGTCCTGGTGACTTTGGCTGGAGGCGGCTGTCATCTTGTTACCAAGGTGACACATAAAATAAAAGAGGCTCCCTGAAATTTCACCGTCAATATTTTATGACCTATCAAATGTAGGTATAATAATTCAATGTAGAATGATGCCGATTTGTGTTTTGTTACCATAAACTGGCAATAACTCTTTGTTGGAGCTCTTGCTTCTGCCTTACCTAGAGGTTTGCCCTTGACCTCTGCTATGATTGGAATGAATGGATCCCCCTCAGGTTCTACCCCGTATTCTTAATTCCCTGGGTAACCGTGTTAACAAGGGAGGGCCTGGGGAGGATTAGGTTAGGAGGGCACAACCTCATGTAAGGGTTTAGTTACCATCTTTGCTTCTTTTGCTGCAGCATGAAGATGGATAAGGGCACCTTCCTGACTCAGACTGTCAACCCTAGCGGACACCAAGTGTGCCTTGATCTTGGACTTTTCAGTTTCTACCATGATGAGAATTATACTTCTCTTGGACATACAGCACTTAACTTATGACATTTTGTTCTATTTGAACTACCTTCAAATGTGTACAATCTTTTATTTGAGCACTTGTCCTGACACCTATGTGTCCACAAGAGCACCAGTGGTACCATCCTCTGGGCTGATAAGAGGGTGGAACGCTGGCTTGACTGGCAGCTGAGCTGGGCACAGCAGGGACGTGTCTGTGAGGACAACCTTGGGGCCGGGATGGCTCAACATGCTTTAGAAGCTCAGCTAAGAAAAATGATGCTTGTGAAGACTTAAGTAAAACTATACAGCCATATAATCTTCTAGAAATTTTAAACTTTACTCCCAGAATAAGCAATACCAAGAGAAAACTGTTAATAACCAGGGCCAATCATCTAGACCCCCAGGATAGGAAACCTTACCCAACTGTACTTTTTTAATGATTCCACCAGACTAGACTGAAGAAAGTTTTAACACTTTTGTGACCCTTGATGATGTGTTCATTATGTTCTACCACAGCTCCTCAGTAACTGATCATCCTTCTCAATGCTCATGCCCAGAGATATGTTTATATATAACTCTAGAAATATACATATTATGTTTTACAATATATAAAATCTCTAAGCATTTATTCTGTGTATTCCTTTTTACTGCATTTATTTTAAAATTGTTCATTTTATATAGAGTTTTATAAATTTTCTCAAGTCATTTTAGCCTTAGGAAGAAAAATTAAGGAAATAATTGCTAAGCATAAATGTAGTGAGAAGCTCAGACACGAGTCAAATATGGGAAACTCATCGTCTTAGTCACTTGCTGATTGCTGGAAGAAACTACTCGACATGACGATTGAAAGGAGTTTACTTTAGCTCAGCATTTCATGGGGGATAGTCCATGGTTGGCTGGCCTCAAAGCAGAGATAACATGGTAGAAGCTCTTGCTAGAGGAAAGCTCCTCCTCCCATGGTGGACAGAAGCAGAAAAAGAAAGAAGAAGCCTGGGTCAAAAATCTGGTACAGGTCACCCTGCTAGGTCACCCCCCAGTGACCACTTGTTCTACCCAGGTCCTGCCTCTAACAGCACATCCAGCTCTGAACCAGCAACGGACCACGCCATGATGAGTAAAGCATCCTCACGATCCAGTCCTCAGCCCCACCTCCGAGTACATAAGAACTGGGGGCACTTTAGATCTAAACCGTAACACTCACTCATCTTGACTTTATATGAGATTAAGTTTATTCCAAATTCATTTTCCCACTGTATCTACACAATGCTTCAGATTTATTCCAGGATTTAAACCCTATCAGTGAACATGGAGCAGTGTGATTTTGGGACAGCATAATTAACTTCTCTGATCTTTGATTCACTTGTCTATAAAAATGCCCGTGCTGTGCAAATATGGGGCATGTTAATGGATATGTATGTATATATGGATGTATGGTGCCCAGGGTATTATGTAGAACATTTAAGGAATTAATCCCCATTTGTACAGTATGTTTTTATCACTGATTTGGTCAATTGAGTCCTCTGTGTAGTATTCATTATGAAATTGTGTTGGTAATTAGATAAGTGGGTTATTTAAATGGCTATGGTAAATTGGAAACACACTCTAAATTTTGCTGGGTGATCCATATAAAATTTACCTTTCTTGTTTTGTTTTGGGGCTTGTTTGTTTGTTGTTGTTGTTAAGCAGCCACATTACGTCAGTTTGTAGGCTTTGAAAATTTCTGAGTCTGTTATACAAGGTCTGTTGTCAGGCCAGATGTTTTCTTTTGAATTATTTCAGGAGATTTTACTGCTGGCTTCCTTGGTTAAAATGTTCCTCTTGACACTTATTTTGCATCTGATTAATATTCCCAGCTTGGATAATCTGGGAGCTACACACTTAAATAATATTAAATAATATTTCTGCAGCACATCAACCTTGAGAGGAGACGGATCTGCAGAGACTCCTGAATAAGGACCTTCTAAGGTTTCAGGAGACCCGAAGACTGTAACTTCCCATCCAGCTGTTGTTCAAAGTGAATGACATGAAAATGTAAAATGTATTTCACAGACAGGCGCAGGTGGCTTTTACCAGTTTGTACTGTCTGTGAGATAAAAGTTCAATTTGCTTCGAACAATTTTACTGGACAATTTGAGTGAAAGAAAAAGCAAGCCTAAAAATATAGAGGAAAAATTACAATAGATTTTTAGGTAGACATCTATTTTCCTTTAACTCAGAAGTACATTACATGTACATGTTGCACGAACATGACACTAAAAGCAGTCTTATTAAAAAAGCTGACAGGTTAAAGGAAGAAAGCACCCAAGGTAGCGCATACAGGAGTGGTTGACAAAGAGAGTGTAGCTGCCACACTATGATTGTTCATTTTAAAAACTGTGGTTCTGTTTTGCATGTGAGCTACACTAATGCACAGGCTGCTTGTGTCTGAAATGCGGCTGAACAGAGGTAGGAGGGACGAAGGTCAGGATTGATCTGGCTGAGCAGCACTGAGCCAAGGTGGATCATGAGTCCAAAATCTCCTGGTAGAAGCAAGGTTCAAATTCTGGGCATTGCAAAAGCAAAAAACCCCAAAGGGCCAGACACAGGTTCAAAGGCAGAGACACAGGGCCAGGCGTCTACAATTAGGTGAAATGGCGGAGGCAGGAACAAGTGACCTAGCCTGTGAGGGCTGGGCAGTGCTGTGCACAGCAGTGGCATTTGTGCTCTTCTGCCTTCTGAGGCTGGAGCTGAGCTGAGAGACACAAGCAAACTTCTCACCTTTTGCTAGAGGGGAACACGTCCCCCTTCACTGCCACAGAGTTAAAAGTTGGCCCTAGCATGAAGGGAAGGAGAAAGAGACTTTTAATACCTGTAAGAGCCAGAGCAAGAAGATTCAGAAATTGTCTGTAAAATTAAATTTAAGTATAACAAACACCAGCCTGCAGAGAACCTAAGATTTGTCCTTTCCCCCAAGAGTGAGGAGCCTGGGTTCGTGAGTGTTACGCGGACCCATCTGTGAGCAATCTTTCTCCCACTTACGTTTCAACTCAACACGCAGGTTTATGGTTTTACTTTAATGACCACAGCACTGTTGATCATTTAAAAGTTTTGCATATTGCTACGTATACCACCGTATACCATTTTTCACATCAGTGAAAGAAATATGTTCATGGAAACAACGTAAAATGTTAGAGATCATCTTGGATATGCGACAAGCTGATTGCCTGAGGACTTTCAACAGAAAACTGCAAAGGTAAATGTCCCTGTCCTTCAAAGAAATAAATGATTTGGGGTTATTAACCTTCCCCGTGGCAGGAAGCTCACACTTCTTACACCTAGATAGGCAAAATAAAGCCTGCTGCCTCTCAGCTTGTTTCTCATATTTAACAAATCAGGCTAAATAATTTAAAGATAAACAATGGCCATCTTGTTACAACCTTACAAGTCCCTTCAGTATTCCAGGCCAGTGATCGTGCGCCTTTCCGAGCTTTCAAAGCTAACACTCAGCTGGCTGCAGCAAGCGTGCTACAGACTCACCACCACCGTTCCAGGTAAATCCACGTGTCACATGCAGTGTCCCTGAGTACACACAGCAGTTCAGCAACAAGGGAGTTGTTAAGGGTCCCAAGTCATGTACCTTTATTTCTAAAATTTATTGTTTTACTTTTTATAAGGACATATTTGCAGGACATAGTATTTACATCCCCTGTGCTGGGCTGGTACATGTCTGTAATGCACCTTATTTCTCTCCTTGTCCTCCCCTTCTCCTCCTCCTCCCTTCATTCCATTTGAGAAATGTTGAACTCCCTACTTCCTATTATCTACTTTTATTTGTTCTTTATTTATAATTTGGGATTCTTGTTTAAGCTAGTGTGTCTGATTTATTTCACTTAGTGTTATGATCTCAAGGCACATCCATTTTTTACAAATGATTCAAGTTTATCCCTCTTTATGGCAGAGTAGTACTCCATTGTGCTTCTTTTTTTGACCCATTCATCTGCTGATGGACATATAAGCTCCATTCAAGATCTAGCTATTATGAATTGTGCTGCTATAAATATGAATATTCACAGATCACTGCAACATGATTTCTTCAACATAGATATTTTTTCTGACAGGTGAACCATAGCTCAGAAAATTATGTTGCCCCAAATCACAGAACTACCAAATGGCAGTAATAGTGTTGGAATCCTGGAACAAATCTGAAAATTTTAGTCCCACCCACTATGAGTCATTGCTTCCTACAATGCATATTTGTTTAGCCCAAGAAAATGCAAAGGGGTGGGTCCCCTGAGTGGTGATGAAGAGTCCCACTGGGTGAAGCGGTGTCGCCCCTGTTCTGGGTGAACCTGACCTCAGACCCGCTGCTGTGCTCCTGCGAGCTTGCTGCTTCTCTGTAACACCTGTTGGATATATTTTCTTAGTTTTCTGGTCCCCCAAATGGGTTCCTCTTTGTTGAGAAATAATGAAGGAATAATGACATAACAGTGAAAGAAAATACACCCCGAGATGAGACGCCCTCCAGGGAGTGGAGCTGGATTGGTATTGAGCCACTGACCCCAACCTGGTCACATGGCTGCTTCGGTTCTTCTTGAAAGGGAAAATACAGTGCAATGCTGAGGAAGCAGGCTATCTAGCACAACCCAGAGACACCTCTGCTGTTTGCAGAGTGGACGCTGTCAGCCACCAGGTCCTGTCCAGTGACCTGTGCAAGGGCTGAGGCGCCATCTCCATCTCTACCTGCTTGGAGCTTCTCAGCCTTCAGTGCACGCTCGAGAACCACACAGGAAGCCCCCAAACCCTCATGCATTGCTCACGATGGTTTCTACACTTCAGATGCAGGGTTTTCTCACACGCAGTGTTTTAAAAGAATTCGCGTTGGCTGCAGAAGAACTGATAAGAGTCAGGACATGCAGTCCCCATGCAGGGCACCTGGGCACTTTTGGAAGTCGCAGAGTCAGAAATCTCTCTCACTGTCCCCTCACCCCTCTGCCCTGATGCAGATCATAAAACCTGGATGATTTCTCTGATTACCGCCGGAAGCAAGTCAGAGAGGACGGTGCCTCATTCCAGAGGTGCCAACCCCGGAGGGAAAGAAAATCATTATCTCCGCAGACACAGGGTCACAGAAAGGAATCAGAACCAACAGGCCTTGCTATCCTCCCCTGGTTTATGGCCACTAGAGCAAATTCCTGTTGTTTGATTACTTTTCTCTATGGCTAGGCCCTCCTCATCCAATTTAACACCGAATACACGAGTTTAACTGTCATCGGGTCTTCATTTCCTTATGAAGTCTCCTTTTGACAATATGTCACAGAACTCACTAAATTTATGTGATTTTCTCCTGTTAATTTGGACCAGTGTGATCAGTTTGAGGCCCAGCCATGGAGCTTAAGAAGATAGAAAATCATCTTTTCTTCCCTCTAGTTCAAGTGGTCACAACTTCACATCAAGTTCGAGGCCACTGGTATTTACACATGTAAAATTTTATTAGTCTATATTTGCAGTCCATGAGTTTGTGATTATATTAGGGAATAGGTACATGTATATAACGCAGTTTGATTCTCTTTTAATTCCCCGCCCTTCCAAACTCCAGAATGGAAAAAAGATTTTGTCTTCGGCACCTTTTCCTCAGAGTGAGGACTAACATCTAGAGTATGTAAAGAACTCAAAACACATAGACCACCCAAAATAAGAGAGATGGCCATCTGAAATGGATAGACACCTGTAAGGAGTTGTAAAAATGGTCAACAAACATGAAAAATATCCAACATGTCTATGGCCATTAGAAAAATGCACTACGAAAAGATTGATCATAAGAAAAACAACACTAAGATTTCATCTGACACCAAAGCAAAAGGATATTCTCAAGAAACAGAGAATAGCAAACAGTTGCAGTGAAAAAGGAAACTTTCTACATTGTAATGTAGTACAACCACAAGGGAAATCAGTATGGAGATTAATGAAAGCTAGACTTTCCATTTGAACCAGCAATTCCCCTGCTAGGTAGATTCCCAAAGCAAAACTTGCTACCTATATATTGCATTGAGTTTGTTCATACGGCAGAGGACAACTATCTGACCTATGTCATCATTGCGGATGATACAGACCTGAAAGGGAGGACTAGCATCTATTCAATTGAATCATGAAATTTCCATTTTATGTGTAATAAAGATCAAATATTAGAAATCCCATAAATTACATACATACAGGCAAATGAACAACATAAGCCACATAATAGTTTATGTACATGAAATTCCCTTGAGTAATGTGACAACATTAGAAATTAAAGGAGTCAAAGACAATTAAAAACAACTATAGATTATCAAACTATTTCTGAAAATGTACTGTTTCCATTTGGGAACTGAGTCTATATATCTGCTGATGAAAACATTATTATTTACAAACCATTAAGGAAACTAAACTTTACTATTCCCACATTGGAGAAAGTTAATAAATATTTTTCGAGGTGACTACTCTTAGTTATAGCACTTCATAGCGCTCAGCCCAAAATATGTTTATCCATACATTCATTTCTACTTGAACATTTTATCACATCGTTACAGATTTTGTACAACCTATAGTTCAGCTCTCACCACTAACCACCAGTGGGTGGGCAGAAACTTCAATACAGTAAGAGCACATAAAAATGCAGAATATTTTGGGAAGGGTACGGCACTAAAAGCAAAGCTATTATGGTGTTTTAGGAAGAAAATCTCATAACCACCATAAGCCTTAAATTCAATAGACGTTAGCATACCTGTAAAGCTCTTCAATCATAATGATGCCCTCATTTGTTTAGCACTTTTTATGTTTCCAGAAAGTTTTCCCGTATCTTAAATTGCTTATATTAGTCCTCACAGGTACCAACCACAAGAGCCAGGGAAGATAACACTGTCATGAGAGATGTGGAGAAACAGAATCTCACCGAGATTTATGGAAGGGCAATTTATGGCTAGGGGCAGAACTAGGTGAGACATAAATACTGTAATAGCTCTTTGGATGTTTTGCTAAGGGCAACTTGCACTTGGCTGAAAAATTTGTCCTGACAGTCACGAAAGATGTGCCGGGTGGAGGAGAGAGTGAGTGGCCCCAGAGTGGCCTGATTTTATGGCCTCTGCTGCTGGATTTCTCCATCTGCTTAGGACCACTGCTTCTTGTCATACCCTGAAGTTGTGATGCCCGCCTTAGAATGCCCGGGTTGGAGGCTGGTTATGGTACGGAGATGCACAGATACAGGAGCTCTGCGTGGCTGAGCAGGGCCGGAGGTAAGGTCTGTGCTGCGTCTGAGGAACTTGGAGAAGATCTCACTGTGCTGAAGTCCACAGCAAGTGCTGCAGGTGGCTTTGCCCCCTGCCCTGTGAAAACCTGTATATCTCATTTCCGAGCCTGCTCAAGTCCTTCCCTCTAGGAACAAACTCTATTCTAATTCCTGAAATGCCACCCTTTCGTGGTTGAGAATTCTCCACCAAATGCTTGTGGAGTTGAGAGGCTGTTCAAAGATGGAATGTTCCCTAAAGAAGCTACTTTCCCATGCTTGCATTTCCCTCCCAATACCTGGCATAGCTTTCTGTGCATCACTCTGAAGTGTTAACAGATGATGGTCTTTCTTCCAAAGGAATGTTTTGGACATTCCCGTTGAGCCGTCCGGCCCCATGGTTAAGTGACTGTTCTATGAAGCACCAGGGGTCGTCAGGGTGCAGGGCTTGGCTGGCAGGTACTGACTGCTCCACCACTGTGAAGCCACGCATGAGTGGTGATATCCAAAGCCCACAGGCAGACCCAGTGGTAGGACTTCACCTGCCGAGAAATCTTCTGAGACAGTCAGGGATAGACACAGTTGTATCTACCAACATGGCAAATACAGCCACAACACAGAGACAGAACAAGAGTTTCTCCCATAAAAAAGCATTTGAAAAGCTTTTGCTTCTTTTAAAAATTACTCATTCTGTCCAGAGATGATTTAAATACAATCAGAGGCACGCTGGTTGTTTACTGTTTGTTGGAAAAATATTTGATCATGTCCACATATGAACAAGTGGGTGAGAAATTAGGTGTCATTTCGTTGCTGAGTATCTGTCCTGGCAATTGCAGATAGTTTCTCTCTATCGATCTTCTTTAGTAGCTTATTAAAATTCTTCTTTTAAAACATAGTTTGGTATGTATGTGATATAATTCTCCTGCTGAAATATAAATTATTTGAGGGTTTTTAATTAGTATTGTCATTGCTGGACACAGTACTCGACAGCTGCATTTTGAAAGAGGAGATGATTAGTTTTGGCTCACATTTTAAGGAGACTTGGTCCATGGTTGGCTGGATCCAAGGCAGAGACTTCGCTGCCCGGCACTGCAAGGATGCTCAGTTCCTGGCAGCTGAGAAGCACAGTGTGTGAACAGTGCTGGCCCGGAAACAAGCCAGGGACCACAGGGCGTACCCAAGGTCGCTCCTCAGTGTACTACCCCCTCCCCAAAGTGTGTTCCAACAATGCACCAGGTGGACCCCAAAGCTGACAGGTTAATGCTTAACCAGCGTAAGTGCCCTCACTCACCAAAATGTCTCCTACACAATCCTGGCACACAGTAAACACTTAACACATACCTGTTGGCTACAAATAATGGGAGTGTACAGTTACTTGGTGTTATGCAGCTGGTATAAAATACACAGAGTTTGGAAAGGCCTTTTACCTTTTAGACATTCATGATATTTTTATATAAGGACAGCCAGTCATTTAGATATAAATGTGGGTACTCCGGTAGCTAAGTGTGCTAAACTAGTGTGTCATATATCACCTAATTTATGATCGAAAACACAAGTAGCAAGAAAAAAAAAGTATGGGATTTTCATTTTAAATCAAAATGTTTCAATATAACTCTCAGTTAAACTATCCATAGTGGTAACATGTTCCTTAAAAATTATAATTTGAGGGCAGGGGTATAGGTCAGAGCTATGGTACAGGTTTTAGGCAACCAAAAACAAAATCACACACATGTGCACACCTGTAATTTTTAGGCAGGAGAATAAACTCCAAGGCACAATTCTGAAATTATTTCTGAAATATTGTGCTTTTAACAGACATGAGGAGGCAAAAGCAGATCCATTTGATTCTGCAAGGCAGACAGGATGGACACCGACTAAAAGAAAGCCCATCCTGGGAGGTCAGGACACAGGCTCTGCGGTAACTGACCATTTTGGTGGGCCTCAGTATCACCTAGAGTTCACGCGATACAGTGACACTGTCTGATTTTGATGTTAACTATGACTGTGCCAGCTGTGACCTGGCCCAGGTGAGGGTGCCCACACGGCCCCTGACAGCTCTTCAACAACAGAGGCACCAAGACTGCTCTCCTCAGGGTCTGGAGTCCACGTCCGAGGCAGACTTTAACATGTCTTTCACTTAACCGTCAGGGTCATGTGCAGGATGCTGTCACTCAATCATGTTAATACCTGAGACGCTGACTTTGGATCCCAGCAACCCGATTCTGTGTTTATCTTTTGACAAAATGTACAGCACTTCCTGGTAGAAACAGGGGGAAGGTTTTGAAAGTGCCCCCAAGTCGTTACAGGGAATATTTGCATGATTAGAACCCTGCTTTTAGAAGTCTACAATCTGAACTCACAATAAATTAACAAAAAATTCCAAACAGTTGATGATGAAGCCCAAGAGAAAGAAACAGCATTCAGAGTTTTGAAGTTGAAAAGATTTCTAGGTATGTTTTGGACTTTCTTCTCGCTACCCTTTGGCTGACATGTATCAGAAAGTTTATTATCTGATGAATTTGAACAAATTACTTACACTATAGGACAAAATAAGAAAAAAAAGAAAAAGTTTAGTAGTAGGTGTGTAACTTGGAAAAGATTAGGTTTTTTGAAGTGATGGGAGTCCTCTACCGCCATGGGGCTTACTTGAAGCTATTAGTGATTTCATGAATATGATATTCAGGAGCATAGAGAACTGGCGAAGGGCACGTACTATGTGCTAAATGATTCCCCATGCTGCCGCTCATTAGTATCAAGGCCGGTTTAAACATGTCCTCCTCAGAGGGGGCTTAGGAAGGGAGGAAGTTGAGAACCTAAGCTGGCGGAAGCCCCGTACTACTTTCTCACTGAGGCTGTGTTCTAATTTCCTCCTCTGCACCTCAGTTCCTTCATCTGTAAAATCTCTGTGGCCTTTTACTCACTACCACATCTTGTTTGAGAAGTGTTTAATGTTTAGTAAGACTGGTGTGGCACCCAAGTTTCACAAGACACCCGAAGCCTGCACATGTGTGCATTGCTTTGTTTGGGTTTGCTACCTGCAGTTCCCTCTAAGCAATTTCAGCAAGCTGAGAAGTGATCTTACAAGAGGGAACATGGCATTTTTTATGGTAATGGTGATTTTTCTTTTTAACAAAGCAGTGGCTTTAAGAAGCAAATAAGATATCTACAGAGGGACTTAGAGATTAAAGACTCACTAAGCCTTGCAGGAAAGGAGGAAGAAGAGGAAAGAAGGAGGGGAGAAGGAGGAGGAAGAAGACTAATCATGCCATCTCCACACAGAGCAGAAATAAACACTGAACAATCAGTGTGTGAGAAAGGAGAAGCCAGAAGACATCTGCAGGAGCTGAAGAGAGGGAAACAGGATCCACAGCGGCTGAGCTCTGAATCGTGGGTGCAGCAGACAGATTTCAACAGGGACAGGAATACAAATCAGTTTCCTCATGGTGGGTTTGCAGTGACAGTGGAATATTCATATACAGATGTCCAACTGACATTTGGACGGTCAAGAATGAAGTTCAAAAGAGAGGTGAGAGTTACAGATTGGTTTCGGGGAGGATTCTGGAGGTGATAATTGAAGCCATGAATGTGAATAGGGCTTCCCGGGGAGAATGAGGAAAATGACATGGAAAAATGTCAAATTTGATGTGGCCAAGTATAATCATCACAGCATTCAACGGTCACGTTGTAAAGTATTTTTGTGATTTGAGTGTTAACCTATATATTTTCCAAATAAGCAATTTTGGAGGGTACAATTTGTAATTTCAAAAGGAAGATGTGACCAATGACGAGGTTTTATTCTTATGAAAATGTAGAAAATAAAAATAAATTCTTCCCGAGAGCTGGGTTTGAATCACTGTTCTTCCACTGTCTCATGGGCTTGTGTCTGCTGCTTCCTAGTGACTCTTAACTGTTAGAGGATTACCTGCTCCCTGTGAGGCTGGAACTCCTGCTAGGAGCACATGAATTGCTGATTAGAGTAAGATAACCAGCAGATGGTCAGGATTAATGCATGGCCCCTCTGTAGACTGTGTCCCTGAGGCCAGGCTTAGGGTCAAGATCTTCCATTTACCAAAGCATTAATTTATATCACCCTGGGAGCTTCTCAGGCACCAAGCCCTAGGCAAAAGGACAGGTGCAAAATTAAGCATTAACCCAAGGTTAGGGGCAGTGTAAAGGTGCTGTCAGGAGAGGACATTGTTGAAACACAGATGCCTAGAGATGTAATGAAAGACTTGGAAAGAAGTGGGGATACGGGTAAAAATTTAGAAGTGAACAGTGGGAATTAGGAAATAAGAGAGACAAGCAGTGGGGCGATGGGGAGGATGCTGAGATTGAGAGCTGCGGCTCTCTGGGAGGTGGTGAGGAGGTGTGGATAGAGTGAGCACATCCTGAACTAATGTTTGGATTTTTGGAGTTGCAGCAGGCACGTTTTGGTTTATACCTAGACACACCCTCTAGCCTCATGTACCACAGGCGGGGCCTTTGAGAGGTGACTGGATCATGGAGTTTGATATTCATCAGTGGAGTAGCCCTCCCATGAGCTTAGAGCTAACTGAGACCCTAGAAGAGGAAGCCTGGTGGGAGGAGGAGGTCCCTGTGGCCTGGAGCCCTAGGTCTCCCTCCTCCTCCCTTGATCCCTCTCTTGGCTTCCTGCTCCCATGCCCAGCCCTCCTTTGTGATGCCTTCTACTGTGCCACCCTGTCTTTTGCCAACCAACTGTGGACTGAAGCCTGTAAGAATTGTGAACCAAAACAAACCTCTCCTGCTTTACATTGTGGGTGTCAGGTACTGTGTCCCAGCAAAGAGAAAGTAATTAAGGCAGAGGATTTGGGGGGGCGACTGAGCATTGAAATGGGGTTGCCCGGGCAGGTATGGAGTTTAGTAGCTGGGAGACCGGGTAATACTTGGGTTATGTACACGAATACTGAAGTATATAGGTGAGCATGAAGAGAGACTATATTTCGGTCTCCAAAAATATCAGTACTAAAGGGAGTGACCAGGAGACAGGGGACAAAGCAGGCTGGCAGAGACCAGGAGGCACAGAGTCAAGGAGGGAAGACTTTACATCCACGTGGAAAAGCAATGCCTAGAAACGGGGTGAGGAGGCAGGGCCCAGCTGCCCTCCTGCGGGCATCAGCAGTGGGGCCTGGCTCGGAAGGAGTGGGCAGCGCCCTCCAGGAAAGACAGGAGAGGTCACAGCGTCCTGGTGTGGTCAGGTTTCACTGAAGCAGGAGGCCAAGAGATCCTTTCCTGAATTATTAATGAAGAAGCAAATATTTTGAGGAGGCCAGTGACAGGCTGCAGGAGAGTGTTCAGTAGAGGAGAGTAGTTTTAGGAAAGTAAGGACAGGTCAGTACAAGAGGCAGGAGAGATGGGAACGAGGCGAGGGCAGGATTCGGACTCCGAGAGCCATGCTGTCTCCACGCGGGGGCACTGTCCTGAGCCTCAGAGCCACGGACTCCTCTCTGGGGATTTTGATAAAGGCAGGATGAGTCTGGGGAGAGGTCCATCAGGGCTCTTAGGGTGTTTGGGAGGAGACCAGAGAACTAGTGAGGAGCTATCAGTGAGGCACATAAAGGCACTGACTTTGGAGCTGCACATACAAAGCCTACGCTTTTCCTAATATAAACTAAAATGGTCACCACCCGGGCAGTGATGAGAAGGAGTTTCTTTGCATTAAGTTTCCTATTTGTTCCCACTGCTCCTCGCTCCTCCACGCTCCCATCCTGAGAGTCTGCATCTTTCCGTGGCAGCGTGCTACAGATGTCCCACACGGTACAGACAAGGCTATGGGTTCTTCAGTAACAATAACCGCACAAAAGCCAGCAGACCTTTCTCCGCCATTCACGTCATGTTTGAGCAGCTGAAGGGATCCAATCAGCAGGGAAGAATAATAAACCCTGACTGGAACTCACTGCAATGGGGCAGACAGAAAGAATGCAAAAAGGGGTTCACTATTCACAAACGGTGATGGAGTGGCTGAGGTGACCCACACTTTGGTACCATGGTTTATTGCTTTTCTCAATGAAACAGGTAAAATCACATCAGGTCTGGTTAAGCAGAGTGAAAGATAAACTCTTAAGACACCTTCACTGTCACTGAGAGTAGATAATCATACGCAAATACATTTTGAGTCATTACAAGGGAACCTTCTTGGCAATGCTGACATTATGCTAGACAGAAAGTGCTTCTGAAAGGGGACTTCCATGAATTTACGGGTCCTAATCACATCCCCAGAAGGAACTCATGGAATTTTATCCCATCAAGACTTTTGCCACCAAATTTCTGCTCGATAGCTTTCTACGTTAGCACTTCTAAAATGAAGCTTCAAGTCATCAAAATTATGTGTGAAAATTTTCCTTCCACTTCTTTCTATGATTTTTTTCTTTTTCTTTTTTTAATAATGAATGGTAATTTGATTGAAATATTCTTGCCAGGAAGTTTACCTACTAACAAGAAGGGAATAAAGAAAACTTACAAATACATGCAGTACGATGAATGGGCGGGAATGATTTTAAAGTCTCTTGGTAAAGTCCCATCACCTGCTGAGAGCGCTGGTGTGCTGATGGGGTACAGCTGAAGGATGATGAGGTGCTTGGGGGGTACTGGCTAGGGGGAAGCTGCTCTTAGCAGCTTGAGGGACTGCTCCCTGGGGACCAAGGGGGCCGCTGGGGCAGCTCGTGTCCTCCTGGCTCTGCCCACTGACAATTAGCAGAGCCCCCTCAGGCATTCAGCCATTAGGGTTGTGAGGCAAAGCGACACTGAGTCCAGGATTATGAGTTTTGAGAGACCAGGAGCATAAGAAACAGAGGAGGAGGAGAGCCAGTCAGGAGAGCGCCGGCCCCAAATCAAAATGAACTCACGGCCATGGGACCCAGTCACCGGGGCACAAGACTGCTCTCGGAAGCAGCTCCAAGGCTGTGGGCAAGTTCTGTGGGCAGAGGCCCGCAGTGGGCACCCCTTCAGAGGCACAGTGACTGTTATCCACTCACCTGTCAGATCAAAACCCCCGACCGCCTTCAAATCTGTTCTCCTCATCTTCAAAAATGACAGAAAGGCAATGCAAGGCCCGAGGTTCCAGATAAAATAGTAAGCAATTCGGGACCCAACAAAACCTACAGCTCCATATCACAGATGTAGTATCACAATGTGCAAACAGGAACTCCAAAGCCTCTTCTATGTTCTCTTCATTTCAAAGAATTTGGGTGATATTTGCATAAATAGATTAAAAAATTAAACATATCACTTGTGTCAGGCAGAACATGATCAACTTGGCAGGCGAAAGGGCCGCAGAGCTCCAGGTCGGAGGAGCTGGGCTAGGGGTGAAGGTCACCAGGAAGCCAGCCGCACGCTTGCCGCTGACCGGACCCCGGTCCACCTCCCAGAGAGCAGCTCTTGGCTTATTCTTTCCAGCATTTTAATATTACCGCTGAATTTAGTATAATCTGTCTCAGATCGACCCTGAGAATCAATGTCCCCGTCTTACCTATGTTAAACTGGGAGGAAAATCGCTTCTCTGCGGACCGAGCCTCACCTGAGGGTCACTAGAGCGGTGGTGGAGGGGCGAAGCCTGGCGTTCTGCCCTGCACCCCTTGGCCTGCAGTGGCTCCGGGTACACAGAGGCAGCCAGAGAATTTCAAAGCTCTTCACAAGTAAAGGTACTATTTTTTATGTTTTCACTGTAACATGATTTTTAATGTAAGAAATTAGTTTTATTGTCAGTGAAAGCCTTGGCTACCCCCTCTTACAATGTGATTAGAAAGTGACCTTGAAGTCCTCTGTCTACACAGTTTTAAGCATTTTTAGTTGGATCTGTGAAAACACTGTTTCCAGAGTCTTTCGAGGTCTTATTCCAATTTGAACACCATTGCTTACCCTGGAGACAAATTATTTACCCTTTCTTCCAGCCATAAGATGGTTGTAGAATAACTAACTTGAACAATTGCTTTAATAACAAAATTTTTTTAAAAAATATATGTTAAACAAAAGGTGTCTAGCACCCACTGACTGCTGCATACATATTTGTCTAGATTTTTCTCCAAACATTTATTTTTATTTTAGATAACATCATTAAAACACGTCACTAATAATCTACTTGGTTCTAGTCTCACAAGAGTTTTAGAGACAGAAACATCATTTAGTCTTTTCCTATTTTAAATTAAGAAAGCTTGAGAATGACAAATTTGTTTTCTTCTGCAATCAAGCAAAGATCAGTTGGAAGGTGTCGAGGGCCATACAACAGCCATGGTGTTGCCATCGCATGGGACTAAGTATGGAGGAGGATCATTAAGCCCCCTGGACCTCGGTTTAGTCATCTGTAAAGCAGTGCTGCTGATGTCCAGGACACTGTGCAAGGGACAAACCCAAGAGGGTTAGGGGGTAAAGGAGAGCTGACACTCAGGCTGATCCTTCGAGTACCAGGGGTGGCCACAAAGGGAACCGGAAGTTACTACCTTAGCTCTGGCTTGCTGCACACAGAACCCAGAGAGCCAGACAGCATTGCAAAGGCCAAGAGCAAGCTCAGGAAATGGTCAGGGGTGAGGTCCAATTCTCCTGGACCCACGAAGTGAGAGAGAGAGGGCGGGAGGAGGCCTGGGAATTGTACTCCGTGGAGATCAGCAGGATGGACGTGGAGGGTAGCAATGGGGCTCAAGAGGGAAAGCAGGCCAGCAGGGCCGGGGTCACTCACGAAGGACAAACTTCAGGGGAGGCAGAGGGCTCACAGGTTTTCTGGCCAAGATGACTACTACAACAACAGAAAGAGTGAAAGAAAGAGGACCACTGCAAAGGGTCCCTGGGTCTCTCCTAGGGGCACTTCCGTGCTCAGGAGGAGGAGGGCGTCTGCATAGCAGGGTGTCAGTGGAGAAGCCGCTGGACATATGACACCAGGGACTCTCTACAGTCCTAACATCGTATTATCGACAAGTCCATCAGATAACATATTCTTATCCCTTTATGAAGGATTTTCAGTCCCTCCACTGATTTTAAAGTAGCACTTCTGTTTATTGATAACCAGTAATTTATGAAGCTATCATTTATAGCAGTGAAACCTAGCTAGATTCATGCAGTCAGCCCAAGAATTCTTAAAATACAGCTTAATCTCTAAGCCACAGACAGACTGCATTCCATTTCGCTCATGAATTTTCTATTTTATATACAGAAAGTAACCCACCCATTTTCGGAGCTCATTTCTCCCTTTTGCAATAGGAGGGCTAAAAAGTTCTACTTCACAGCAAACACGCACCTTACAACATTGATTAAACGAAAGAGAAACAAAACAGGAGAAGTATGCAATTGACAAAACCCAGAGGGTTTCCACCTCTTCTCTTTTTATTCTAACGTTCTAAGTAATTAACTTCTTTGAAGGAGATTCTAGTCCTTGATATTTGGGCTTTCATTTACTTTATTTTTTTGTTTCCCTTTTTATTTACCATGTTAGGAAAAAGCAGCTAAGAGCAGGCTCTCGAAAACCAGAGCCCAGATGCAATTCCCCTCTGCCTGGCAGTGAATGTTACATGAACGGAGATGTATCTTTGACTTCCAAATATTTTGAGAGGTTCAGCGAACAACAAAAAGCTTCTCCATGTATCTACGATCACTTACAGTACAGGATAAATGAGAATAATAGGTTCTTTTTTGTTTCTTGTCTTGTAGAAATTTCTGGTTTAAGTGATAGCTTATGCAGAAACTAAGGCCTAAGGTATAAGGAACAGAAACCAGAGAACACGAATGTTCTAATTAGGCTGCACCTACATTTACAAGGCTAAACATTGTGTAGATGCTCCTGACACGCAGACTCCTGTCCTCACCCCTACTCAATTAAATCACCTTGCGGTTGCTGTGTCTCCTGCATCCCAGTTTCTCTTCCTTTTTGCATTATTTCAACGATACCCTCACATGCTACAGTCTCTCTCATCATTCAAACCAAAAAGCAAACTATTTTTCTCCCCACATCTAGCAAACACGCAATGTTCTATTTTCCTTAGAGTAAACTCTTGAACAGTAGCTCACACTTAATGTTCTCTAATTTTTCTCTTTGCATCATTTCTGGAACCCACAACCATCAGGTGTGTTTTCTCCTGTTTACTGAGACATTGATACTGTGAATCTGGGTGCGATCCTGAATGGTGAACACTTTCTTCCTCAGTTTCTACACGCTCACACATTCCTGCCCCTCTGCTTCACTCAGGTCTCCCTTCTGGTCTGTTCTGGATTTCGCTTCCTCTCCCCAAACTCTAAATGAGGACCGGGGACTGGCCACAAGCTGCTTTATTCCTGTTTCCATGCTCACGTGCTACAGAAAGCCTTTCAGTCTCCTGGCTTTCAGTGTCATCTACAATCCCCAGTCCCTGAATCCAGATCCCCAGCTCCAAACCATCTTCTGAACTCCAGATCTAGATCAAGACATCCACAGCCAGGTTCACACCTGCTCACGGCTGTGCACAGACACTGCAGACCTCCCCCTCCCCCTGGACACTGAGGTGCCTCCCCATCTCCAGCCCCTACATCTTCAGGTTTCCTCCTCACTAAAAAGCTGCTCTTAACTATGACTTGACTAAGCCCACAGTGCTGGAGGGAGTCATCTTTGAGTCTTTGTTTCTCTTATTCTTCATCCCCAACCTATTAAAATTGTGCCATTATAGTTGAAATCTATCATGACTCTGAATTTCCCCCTCCCCTACTGAAACAAGTCACCCAACAATGGTTCCCTTGCCAAGCTCCCCACTTCATCCTCCCCAATGCCCCAGTCCATCTCCAGGGAGAAAGAGGAGCGACCCTTTTCACATAAAACACCCTACAAATTCCACAACTGTGATTTATAAGTTGTACTTGAGCTCAGCTGGAGACTGGAACAGAATGGAAGTCAGTCTGCAGCACACCTCTGTGCACAACTCCTCAGCCGCCCAAAGCCAGTCCTGCCCTGTTTCTGCCACTCTTCCTGTCCCTAAGCACTGAGCACACTTCCTGTCTCCAGGCCTTTCCTCTGGCTGCAGGTCCCTCTGTCTTCTCCCAGGCATCTTCCCAGTCACCCTGCACTTTCTTCTGGACTTTGCTCAGATGTCTCCTTAGCAGAGAAGGCTTACCTGATGAGGTGCCTAATGACAGTATATGACCCTACGACATGCGAGTGTGCACACTTGCACTCTCAACACACTCTCACTTTTGCCATATTCTCCTCATAGTTCTTATCTCCACATAATTGTTTATCATGAATCTAGCCATCCATCCATCCATCCATCCATCCATCCACCCATCCATCCACCCATCCACCCATCCATTCACTCATCCATCCATGGATGCCATTTCTATCATTTATCCCTAATATGAAAGTATGAGATCAGGAACTTTTTTTGGGCTGTTCACACATGTACTTCCAAGTGCCAAGAACATGATCATTCAGGGGAACAAATCCACAAATAACCCTTACAATCACGTCTTCTCATATTTCAGTTGAATTTGTTATGGAGATGAGTATGCACATACACAGGCCATCCTACCCCCACACAAGTGGCAAGCGATTGTTAATTTTAACATACATGGTAAATGCCTCGGTATGTGAGATGTCAGAGAGAGAGAGAGAGAGAGAGAGAGAGAGCGCCTGAGTGTGTGTGTATGTGTGCACACGTGTGTGTATGTGTGATTCACCTATTTATTTATTGGCAGTGCTGGTGACCAAATCCAGGGCATGCATGCTACATAAGTGCTGTGCCATACCACAGAACTATTTAATTCATACCCAACAATAGCTCTACTTTAAGACATCAATTTACTGGGCAAAATGAAATCTAAAAAACACATTTTGATAACAATATGAAAACAATTATCTAAAATTTTTACGCATTTTAACTAATTTGTTATTTCTATCCATGAGCAAAATTTCTTAGTCATTAAGTATACTGTTTGATAAATTTTCACAGAACACCCAAGGACACAGCAATTACTGGAACCTCACTAACTTCTGGGTGCAGTAGCCACATCCTGCCTGATGAATGTGACTGACACTGATTCTACCATCACAGATTACTTTTGTCCTTTCTCATTTTAGATGTCACCCAAATGGAGTTATACAGTTTACATTCTTTTTATCTGAGTCTTTTTAAAAGTTTCTTTTATGTTTTTGTGGGTAAATAACTTTTATTGCTCTCATTGCTACATAATATTTCATGGTATGGATAATCAATTTTCTAAATTCTGGGTCAATGTGTTATTTCCAGATTATTAAGCATAATCTTTGGTTATGCCTATTCCTGTGCATATATTTTGATGAACATAGATACTCATATTTTAACTAGGTAGAAAGGAGAGCTGGCTTAGAGAGCAGACCTATGTTAGTCTACATTAGAAGCTACTGCCAATAGTTTTTCAAACTGTTAGTGCAGTGTGCATAGTTAAGAGCAAAGTAATTGTCATTCAATTCACTATAATTTGGACTTCGCTTGTAAGTCAGTAGATCTTGTGAATACTTTTGAGACATCAATCTGCTTTTCGCAGATTTTAAATTTAAAATCACTGAACTAAGAGAACATCATTTTTTTATTTAAAGGAAGACAAAACAAAATAGAAAACAAGCAGAAATAGTACATACTTTCAAAGAAAAGAAATAGACGGTAATAAATCACTAGCTGATGTATACATATTGTCCCCCTATAACTAGTTGAGAACATCATTTGTTAAAATTTCTTGGTACCAGGGATCAAACTCATGACCTCTTGCTTGCCAGGAAGGTGCTTATGACAGAGCTAAATCCCCGGCCCTCAGAGAACAGGAATTCTGAAGATGAAGAATGGAATACAAGAAGAGAAAAGAATAAAGCTAAATTCATGTCTAAAATATATAGGGAAAACAGATATGTGTGTGTATATATATATATATATATATATATATATATATATATATAGAGAGAGAGAGAGAGAGAGAGAGAAATCCTTAAGCAAGAGATTTTAGATCTGTAAGTATCCGCTGTGTGCAGAGTTACGGTGTGGCTACAGCTGTAGCACTGTGATAGGAACTGGGTGTGTCTGAGGAAACCTGTGTCCCTCACAGAGTATCCTGAAGGGCTACGCTCTGTGAAACTCATAGTAGGTGGACTCCTAACAGTCACATGAGGATTTGCTCAGTGATAATCATAATTCTCAGACTGCCCTGCCTCAAACTGTGGCAACACACAAAACACAACGATGCCGTTTATTCCAGGTAATTTCTGGACTGCTTTGCTGAGATTTCATTCATGTTCAAATTCTTTTTCCATTGTTCTGTGCCTCAAGTTCATCCATAAATTCAGCGTCTGTGCTGGCTCTCAGTTCTTGACATCCAAGTCTAGATATAACAACTTAATAGCGAACTTTTCTTTAAAAGAAATAAAGAATTCTGAGTTCAAAGCAAAATTATGTTACTTAAGATTATACATCTTGAAATGCGAGTAAAACTGTCCAATTCTTATTGTGCATTCATTTATAGACTACTTTTGCAATCAGTGTTGTCTCTTTGAAATGAAATGCTCTGTCACGGTGATTTAGTTTAAATAAACTTGCCACCCTTGTGTTTTCTTGGGTTACCACACCTTCAGTTGCCAATGCATAAATTATAGATAAAGAAGCCGCCTGCAGATGTAGCAGCACAGTGGGAAAGGAAATAATCTAATCAAATGTGATCTCCAGATCTGATTTCTACCATTAATACAAGAATGACTTGGAGAATGGACCCTTTCTGGCTCCTCTCTTTGTTAAGTCAAATTCAGTGTAATATACTTTGGAATGAATATTGGATTTCAATAAGGGACATTTGGGGAATTTGAAACCCAGAAAGCAGGGGCAGCATCCAAATTTATGATGGCTCAAAGATGCTTGAAATACCAATTTATGCCAGATCAAATACCATTTAAATGGTTCGCAGACTCCTGGGAGAAGTGTTCATAGAACGTCCTCTATTTGCAAAGTGCTTTCAGTCATTTTTCATAGTCATGTTGGAGGGAAGGTGAAAATTTCAGATGACAAGGACAGCTCAATATGACAACCAATATTCAAGAGGTTTTATGGGAAATTAATCTATTCTTAGGTGTTTCATTGGATCATGAAAATAACAGTCACAAACACAAGATAAAGAAAAGAATGAAGCAAGGAATAAACGATGAAGGGAAATATATATGAGAAAGCCAGGGCTGTAATTCTGGAGAATGCAGTTCCAGTCCACGCTTTGCCTAACAGGCTAGCCTGGATCTTCAGACCTCTGGCAGTGAAAACAAGTGTGTTGGACGTGTTTGCAACACAGTGGCACCTTGGTTCACGAACTTCATTTGTTTTACGTTTTGGGGAAGAGGCCGCGTTTGTGTTTGTGTGGGGAAGATGGTCGTATTTGTCACCTGATGCAGAGTTTGTGAACAGAAGCAAGTTTTTTTGAATGTCCTTGTTTGAGAACCAAATTGTGAACAGAAGCATTTGCAAACAGAGGTATCACTATTCTCTCTCCTTTATGTATATATATGTATAATACGTACTTAAAACTTTTATTTTGTAATCTTGAGATATTTTAAAATAACTCTATCATTTGACTTCTTACATGGCAAAGTCCTAACATGCAGTGAGTATTCAATGTGGATGAGTTATTACTCCTATTAGTATACTACCCTTCCCAGTTTTTGAAAATGTGTGTGTGTGTGTGTGTGTGTGTGTGTGTGTGTGTGTGTGTGTATTTGGTGTAAATGATTTCTAATACAACTAATAAAAAAATGAACATTAAGGGGCAATAAGGGATCAACTGAGCAAACATGGCTGTGTTTTGCCACTGTGGTCATGAAATGGTTCAGTGCAGATCCTCAGTGGCTTTCACAGCCCCCACCGCTGCTCTCCCCAAGCTTCTGACTGGTCTAATGATAGTTAATAGACTAGCTCACACCCTGTAAATCATGCCAACCTGAAAAGATATTCAAACCAAAGAAGGGAAGTGGCTTAGCACTTTATCAAGTGGCTGACCTAGTGCTCAGTAGATAAAGTTCACTGGATTGGGACCAACGTTCGCTGGGGTCCTGTGCTGCTCCACTGGTGGCCCCTGATGAGCCATACCCTGCTGCTCATGTCCTTGTCTACAGCTGTCTTTCACTCGCTGGCTCTGGTTTGGCCACATGACTGACCAATGAAACATTTGCCAACACGCAGAGGCCTGCAAGGGTCTGCATATGTGGCACACCTTGTGTGCCCCTCTCAGCCATCCCTGCAAAGGAAGGTGTGCCTGCTGCTGGGGACAGCTGGAGACAGCAGCCGAATGCAGGGAGGACTCACATGGAGTGGCTCCCAGGGTCACCTCCCCGCTGACTGTGATCACAGGAGTGTCTCTGACCGGCACCATGGTCTGGTGGAATTCAGCTACCTCACAGAATTGTGAGAAATTTTTTTAAAAAATCAATATTGTTTAAACCATGGATTTTGGAGTGGTTGGATAAACAGCAAAGAACAAAGAGTACCACTATGTCAGGGAACTTGTAGCATAATTTATGCACACATGGAATTTAAAATTGGCTTCAACTTTCTTTCTGAAAGTAATATGCCCACAGATTTTAGATAAATTGTCCTACAAGGCTTAAAAAGTAAACAGCAAAACCTTTATTGACCCCCTTCATTCCTATCTTTGGGTGCAATCTATTATCTGCTCTGATTTTGTCTTGGTGTTGGCTATTTATTTTGATACTTATTTCTAATTTTATTTGATTCTGCCCATTTTAGATACCCTTGTTAATCACACATTACAGCAAAAGTCTTCAGCATTCTTTTGTAATTTACCTCATCTTTTTAAATTTTTCACTAAATCAGCAGTCTGTATTTACATGTTTTAAACAAGTAATGGTGTTCACTGCTCAGAAAAGTAACTTATTCTAGCTATAGGAGAGTTCCCTTTTTGGTTTCTGTGTATGTAAGTGTGTGTGTGTGAGTGTGTACATGTGCACACGCACATGTGTGTATTACTGGGAACCAAACCCAGGCCCTTGCATGTGCCAGGGAAATGTTCTACCGCTGAGCTGCGCCCCTAGATGCTCTTTCTGTTGTTATTTTCTACAATTTATTGCTAATTCTTCCCAAATGTTGCACACAGCATCTCTTCTTCACACTCTAATTCATTTGTCTTTTAAGAGCTTTCCATTTCCCACTCCGACCTGAAACCCAGATGAAAGCTCAGGATGCCCTTACAGCATTATCAAGACATTTCTTGGCTCATTCCTGGGCTGTTCCCATACTAAAATTCCTTCCTGAAACTCGTTCTGTCACTGGAACAATCTTCATGTAGGTTCCTGAGCAATGGTGTTGGGGAAGTGAGGGTTTTGATTTTCTGTATCCCTGAAATTTCTTTGTTTTTCCATTACACGATGTTAATAATTTTGTTGGGTAAAATAATTCTGGGTTAAAACACTGATTCTTGCAGAATACCCAAGACCTTATCCCATTGTCCTCCCTCTTCTAGTATGGTTGTTCACAATTATAACATCACTGTCTTTGTGTATGCCAGTATTTGCCTTTATGGACACTTACGTTCCTTTCCATGTCTTGTTTTACAATTTCATAGTGATGTACCATAGGGTGTGTGTGTGTGTACATGTGCATGTGTGTATATTACTTTCTACTGGCTAGCAAATATTAAGGAAATTTTAGTTTAGCATTGCAAATTATTTGACTAGTTTGTTCTCTGATTTCTCTCTTGCTCTGGGATGACGCGGCGGATTTGCACTTCTTGAGTTATGTACTCATTTTCTACATTTGGGGAAATGACCCCAGCTTTATCTCATACTATTCTCATACTTTTAAGATAATTTGCTCTAAAATGCTCAATTCCGATGGGTCCTTCTTATTCTGAAACTAATGCTTCATTTATATTACATTAATTACTGTACTTATTTATTAAGATTTTTCAAAGCCCTTCATTTGGTCTCATTCTTTTGGATTTCTACCTTGGGCTCTGTCTTTCAGGTTTGAGCCTTCATCAAGTCTAGGATAGTCCTTATGGCTTTCAAATTGCAAGTTAGATTAGGAAAAATGTTGGTTGCCTGATCTGCGTGGCTGGGCAGCCTCATGATCTGATGGTCCGCGAGGGGCACTGCTTGGGCTGTGAGCTGGCTTTTACAGGAACCGGGTGCAGTGTCACACACTCGGAGCCATCTGTCTTCTCCTACGGTCCTCTTCCAGTTTCCAACACAAGCTTTCAGTTCTGCTGTAGCATCACGGCACCTGCTGAGCCCCGTCTTTGCTTTAGTCTCCACAGGCTTAGCCTGGCAGGAGGCCCCGTCCTTTCTTACACCTGTTATCACCAGGCTCTGGCTGCTCACTGAGACTTTGCTAGGAAATAACCACCGGATATTTGGCATTAGGGGAGAAAACATGTCGTTAATGGGTGCTCTATGGCAGGGACAGTGGACTAGGGTCAAATCATCAGTTTTCAGACTTGCAGCGTTGTCAGGGTCTGAGTCTCAGTCTCAGCTTGGAAGCACCCAGCCCTGGTGCCGCCAGTGTCCCTGACTCTGGGGCTCCATGGGAGGGGACAGATGGCAAAGCTGACTGTCCCAACGAGAATCACCTCCCACAGGCTTTCACATTTCTACCTTTTTGGCTCTGTCAGTTGGATACATGACTTTGTTCACTTTGTTGATACTGAAAATGCAATAACTTTCCAAATTTTGTGCAGTTTTCTTGTTCTATATTGTGGGTTTGTGTATTTCCCCTCCTCCACATCATTTCAGTGGTGCTTGAGGAGGAAGGAGACATCAGAGGCACAGAGTCCCTGCATCAAATAACTGCAAAGCTTTTACTTTTCAGGTAGGGAAAAGTGCCATGGGTGAGGGTAGAGTTGTAATGGATTAAGCTATTTCAGGGAACACTAAGCTTGGTGGATACACAGTCCAGTCCACACACTGGGTGAGCGGGAAAGTCCATCACTGAGGAATTGGCAACCGCTGTAGTTTCCTGAGGAGAAGGCGCCCTGGTTCAGTGTGAATTTCTTCTAAAATAGAATTACAGTCCTCACCATAAGCAGGAAGTGATAAACGAGATTTACAAGAAAGTTTTAGGAGCTAAGTAATCCTAGGAGGGTACAAAACTGAATTTCAAACACAGCGCTAAGCACTGGTGAGGTGATTGCTGGGTACAATCAATGGCTGCCAATTCAATCAGTCCTACTTGATCTATTATGTGGTATCTTTTAAAATATTCAAGTTTATACTTAAATCTCACTTTCTCTATAATCTCATCTCCTTGACTTTTTAGCCGGAAATTATCTCACCCCCTTTCTATAAACATATGCTAACTATTCCTAGACTTTCCAGTATTTTTCATTCTGCTGTGTGAAAAATGCAAAATCATTAGATCTGTCTTCACCAATGGAAATAGCAGCATAGGGTGGTCAGTTTTTTAATTTTGGCATGGCAAAGATATGAAACAAAAATTCTAAATCTCACAAAACAATAATCAATGCTATTATGTCTTTAAAATGAGCTCTCGGGCTGGAGATGTAGATCTTTGGCAAAGCATGTGTGAGGTTCTGGATTTGATCAATAACACCAGAAAGAAGAGACTAGAAGAGAAGAGAGGAAAGGAGAGGAGAGGAGAAGAGAGGAGGGGAGGAGAGGGAAGACAGAAAAGGAAAAGATAAGGAAAGAGGGGAGTTACTAGCTGGAACAATCTGACAAATAATCAAGTATCAGATTACAGCCTAGAGTATAAAGCAAACATCCATGACTCAACACCAATAGAAATGCTTTAACAAAAATAAAGGAGGAGGGCAGGCAACTCAAACACAGACTTCATGTAATTTATGTAGCTACCTCGCCCTCAGGGAGGAGTCTTTCTGTCAAAGACCACAGTAAGGGGAAACTTGTGAGTTAAGATGGCTGCAAACACCACTCAACCGTGTGACCAAGCCTGGGGTCCACAATCACAGTCACCTTGACCTTAGAGGCGTTTGATGTAAAGTGCTGAGAACCATACTTCACCTCCACAGCTGACTTTGCCAAAACCAAAGCCCAGTTCACCCATGTGAACTGCACACAGGAATCCCAGCTCAAAGCCAGGCTAACCAAATACCCAGTCAGCACTGTTCGAAATTGTCAGTCATCAAAAATAAGGAGTGAGAGAAACTGACCCAATCTAAAGAGACATAATAATTAAATGTAACAAGGCTTCCTGTGTGGGAAATGTGCATTAACTGTGGACTTCAGTGAATCACCAGGTCCCCACATAGGTTCATTAATTATGATGAATGTACCAATCTAACCTAAGAGCACCAGCAGAAAAACCGGACCCACGTGTAGATGAAAGCTACTATTTTTGTAAATGTTCTGTAAATATAAATTTACTCTTGAAGAAAAGGTTCACCTAAAAACTACCATAATTGTAGAATGAAGGGACTCCTTTAAATTCAGCAGGGAGTAATTTATGGAAAACAAAAAAGCCACAACACACTGGGCTTTCAAGACTCCGGACCTGTTAACTGGTTTGGGCACTCATTGTCTCTACAATTCGGAGTTACTCTCGTGTGTGTTTGTTGTGACATCCCGAGTTGCTTCTTCCTTTGAGGAACTGCACATAGAGGGGCTTGATGTTGAGCTCAGTGTTTTTGATACTTCTGTCTGGGTAAGAGGAGGGTATCTCCAGGCCCGGCGCCCTGCTGTGCTGTGTGCTCTGCACTGAAGGAGATGAGGAAGCCCTTCCTGTGCTTCTCCTGCTTTTCTTTGTCTCTATGGGCTGCCCCAGCAATCAGAATTCCTGTCCTGAAACCAGAGTTCTTCTCCCAAAAGGAAGGCATCAAGCCTGGAAGGGCTGCTCTGATCCAGTTCTCCTGCAAGATGATCCAAAGACTGCACACTACAGGGGTGCTGACCCTGGGTGGAGAAGGCTCCTCGGCAGAGACCCAGAGGAATCCGGCAAAGGTGCTCCTCAAGGGCCCTTCTGTGTACCACCACCAGGTCGCCCTTCATCCAATCAATGTTTTTCCATAACCACCTCGCTCATGTATCAGATTTCACATAAAAATACACAGTTTTCCCGAGTCTTTGGCTCTTCATTTCTGAAGACTGCTGTCCCATACACTTTGGTAAATTTTTGTTATGCTTTTCTCTTTCAGTTTTTTTGCTTTTGTCTTTTGGCTTATGGACCTCACAATGGATGAAGAAAAGATACTATTTTCTCTCCTAAGTGTAACTCTTTGTTCCGAATACTGGGTTCTGAAGAAATTAGTTATTTTCTATATAATTTATTTAATTATTTTATCCAATTAAATAGGAAAGATCAATGAATATGTAGACTAAATTTGGATATTTTTAATTACATGAGGAACAATATTCAAAATGACTAGTGTGGAAAAATGATTAAATGATAAAAATGATTCTAACACAAGAGAAGCCTGGAAAGATGCAAAGTTACGGCTCTGTTTAACATGAAAACAACAAACGAGACATGAGGTCTTAGAGAAACATAAGGTTACTGTGAGTTAGTTATGTATTACTGTTATAGGTTAGAAATAGGCTATATTACAAAGGTTGAATTAAAATTTTGAGAAAAAGTATTTTTGGTTTCCTTGGTATTTTTACTTTCTTTATTATGTTGTTTAAATTATACTGATTATGTAATTTCCAAATTAGGAGGTTTAAGTTTAATTTTAAAAAGAAACTAATTTTATTATAAAATAAATTTAACTTGATGTTACATAGAAGACAGATTGACATTCTTGTCTTAGGTTTCATGAAGCAACTGGTTATTATATGTAAATGACACAGTTCAATTTATTCCCTATATATGTATCTTTTTATTGTTTTTATTTTAAGTAGAGAAAATCTGGGAGGATGCAAGTGCATTTCTCTGGATAGTCATAAAACACAGTTAAAGGTTACTTATCCTTTTTCTGGTTTTGTTTAAATATGAATGAAAAAGGTCGAAATTCACACATCCCTATAATTCCAAAAAGGAGGATCTCAAGAATACACCATGCTGTGGAATAAAATAAAAGTGCTTGTTTGTTTAGTGAGAGGGAGTAGTGAAGATTCAAATATTGTTTATAATAAAAATAACTCATACAGATGAAAATCAACATAAGTACATCAATATGCACGTTATTTCTCAGTATGGAGAAAACAGATCCACAAAGAGAAAAAAGAGAGATGAGGGTAAAATCTCAAAAGAACAAAAGACAAAGAGCATTTCACAAAAGGAGAGAAGGGAAGTAAAAGGAGGACTTGCCCTCAGCAGTGGAAAGCAGGCAACCATGCAGCAGGAAACAGAAAGGAAGGGAGAGGCTTCCCAGAGCCTGAACCCAGTGCCAGTCTCACTGTCTGCAGAGCTCGGGACATTAACACCTTTTATCCCTGCACTTGAAATGCTAATAAGTTCATTAACCGTTGTCCCAGCTCTCCCACAGCAAGGAGAGCATCACCTCTCCGAGGGGACTTGAAGTCTGAACAAAGCCATGAGCCCCATCCTCCTCCTCAGAACATCTCCTATCTCCTTTTCACTCCAACTCCCTTCTCCTTCATGTCTGGCTTCCTGGGGGCTTTTCTGTCTCACAGGCAAGTTCCAGCACCCGGAAAGATCCTCCAAGGCTTCCAGAACCAGAACTGGCCTTGCCTCCACATCAAGATGCCTCCTCTCCCCAGCTACCTCCCTCCTCGATGAAGCCAGCCCCAGCCAGGGCAAGAGCGACCACAGGCTTCAAGAGGACAGCAACAGGGAGCTCTGATTCCCAGTGATGTCCCCAGTCAGGGACTGGACACAGAGATGGGAGGGGGGGGGTGTCACAGAGATGGGAGGGAAGAACAAATGACCAGATAGTGCAGGAGACCGGGATATGCCTTCCTGCCCAAGACACAAGGAGGCTGGAGCTGGAGATGATTCAAAACAGACACAGCAAACCTCTCTGTCCTTCTGATTTATAAAGCAGAGCCAGCGGAGATCCTGTGGCGGGTGTGAGTTGGCGGGCTGTTTGTACCATGGGACGCTCCTATCATCAAGGTTTGCTGTGGCTGGCATAGACTCACAACGTTTAAAAAAAAAAATCCTGCTTCCTCATCTAGGAGAACAAAATTTAAAGATTGAAGAAAACTTTAGACCATACCGGCCTGGGGATAGCACCCTAAGAATTTACATTAGCGGACTTCACAGATGGCATTTATTAGCCATATATTCTTTTCCAAGTTGCCATCTTCCTGTGTGTGGCAGTTCTCTGACTGCAGATGCCCTCAGAACTGGAGTTCAAAGTCACCTCTTGCAGAGTTACTCATTTTCTGGGTGTCTCCCATGTACATATGAAACATACGTGCTAATAAATTTTTGTTTGTTTTTGGCTTGTTAATCTGAATTTTGTCAGAGGTTCATTCCATCTTAAAACCTATGGGGATCCTTCCTCTACCCTCATCTGTCTACAGCATCTGTTTTTACCGAGAGTGTAAAATATTTGAGTAAAGCAACCAACTGCCCTCTATTAATCTCCAATACCCAATATTGTACACAAGCATATAATTAGACTTGCAAATGAATGAATGAACAAAAGGAGGTGACATAAATATTTGCAATAACATAATTTATAAAAGATTATTTAGGATGAACATCTTTCTTGGCCAGTAATAAAATAAATGTGCATGTCTGTTGATGTATATGTGGTTGTGTATATAGGATAATGCATAAAAACTGAACCAAGGGAAATTATTTTACCCTTTGAAATTTAAAATTTAGAATCAATATATTATGAGGTCAGCAAAAAATGTATGCCACCTGTAAAAATCTCTTATAATCTAGTGGAATATAATCATGCACACATTTAGGAAAAGGCTGGGAATGGATTCCATAATAAATCAGAGGGATCATGATCACTGGTCCTTTCTGTTAGTTTCTAAATAGAATACTTGGCTCTTCTAAACAAGATAATGGCTTGCAATTGTTTTTAAACCATGTAGAACACCCCACAAATGCTGTTTGTTTGACAGCTGTTTCCAATTGATGAACAGAATGCAATATAGACAAACTACCAGGACATAAGGAGGTCCAGGGGACCACAGTCCAACCAGACTACCAGTAAGGTGTAGGGTACATAGATACAGTATTGAGTGTGATTTAACTTCCTCATGATCCTCCTGAGCCAGCCAAGGCCACGTAGGAAAAAAACCCCTGAATTAGTTTGGCAAATGATTCTTGAAGTCTACAGAAATCTTAAGTGGAAGGATATTGATCACATAATTCATTCTAATCAGGAAGACTGGAAGACTGGGTTTCCTATCAAATAAAATGAGTCATTCTTTTTCTTTTATCCTTTGATTTGTATTTTATGTATTTATTCACTTTTTTTAAAAAATAGAGACTCTCTAGACCAAGCTGGCCTTGAACTCACAAACCTCCTGCCTCAGCCTTCCTAGTGCTAGGTTTATAGGCATATGCCACCATGGCCAGCCTACACTATTCATTCTTGGTTTGGAGTTATTTTAAAGCATAACCACAGAATCTTCAGTCTGGCCTCCCTGGGTGGCCTGAGTAGAAGAACAGACACCTACATCCTTCCCTGTGCCAAGCACGGATTCACAGAGATGCTGAGAGTGCACCCTTCGCTCCAATGAGACAGTAAGATTCCTAATCTGATTCTGGAGCAAGCACTTAGTTATCAATCACAGCCTGTGGGGTTGTAATGAGGGATGACTGGGGATGCAAACTTTCTACTCCTTTTTGGTACAGTCCTCGAGGAATCACCAGTGGGATACATTCACGCCAGTGGAAAAACTCAATCCAGGTTTGGAGAGAGGCTGAAGAAACATCTGCTGAGTTCCTGAGGCAGAGCTCCAGCCCAGGACGCGGGATGATGGCTACAAGAACCTTGACAACACGCGCTACCTCACGGGTCCTGGCCTTTGCCTGCCAAAGGAAGCAGACTGACCTCCTGCCTTTCCGTCTCCATCAGCAGGGAAGGTGCTTTCTGATGCCACCAGGGCCGTTTTTCCAGAGTACGGGCACAACATCAGTGCCATGACCTTACTCATCCTATGGGGTCTGCACTGCCGAGCAATAGGACAGTGCCAGCGTGTGTATAGATACATGAGGGGATGCAGGCCCCCAATCAGCAGTGGATGGAAGAGAAGAGAGGAACTCTTTAAGCGCAGTAGCATTTCACCTACTATTTTTTCAAGAGAAAAATCACAGAGCAATTGAAAATCTAGGTGTGAAGATCCTCCCCCACCACATTTATATGATTTGGGATGTAGGAAAAAAGAACTCTTTCTCTCGAATAGCTAGTTTCATGTCCAGTCCTTAACAACAATAAACAGTAAAAAGAGAAAATCTTTGCATCTCCACTGGTTTCTCAGATGCTAAGACTCTGTGGTTTTCAGTAGTGAATCCCAAGCTCTGTCAGGTAGCAGAGCACAGATTTCTTACTCAAGTCTAGCAAAGGAAACTGATTTCTAGAATAAGGTTGGCTGCAGAAATGTGGCAACTAGTGGGCAGGCCTAAGGTTTGGGAGGGTTGTAAGAGCAGTCAGGGAAGTAGAGAGTAAGAGCATTTCTGGGACCCAGACATGACCCCTGCATCCTCACTGAGCAGAGTCCCCACCGCGGGATCCTTAGAACAGCTGTGCAGTAGAGAGACGGTCTGCAGGTCTTCACGGGCAGAGCCCAAACCACCTCGGAAATGGAACGTGGATAGCAGTGACAAGTGCACTCTCTTCACTGTAACGATAAGTCTGATGGATCCTGGCTTCCCAGGCAGTCATCCACCCCCACCCCTGACAGCCAAAGGGAAACATCTGTGGGTTCTGAGCCTTGTGTGAAGCATGGTGGAACACAGTATGGAAGGTGCCTGAACCAGCTGTCCAAAGAGAGCCACTCAGCCAGGAAAGCAGGCCTTACACAGGTGCTTGAGCACGAAATCAACTTTCCCTGGGTTGACATTTATTGAACACTAAGTTTTCAGTTATACCAACTAGCATTATGCTATCTGTAATAATAACAAAGATTCCTTGGGGGAAATGTGGGTTGGTCATAGAGTTAAATTTTAGGAGATGAAGAGAAAAAAAGCTCAATTCACCTCACTGATTATACCAGAATGATCTGTTTCTGAATACGACCCTGCCATGAGCTTCCTGGGGCTTGAATATGTCACTTAAAATCTAGGTTTCCTTATTTGTTAAAAATATATCACACGATTATTAAGTACTTATTTGCTGCTTACCTTTATCCAGATTTAAAATGCTATAGTTCTTTTATCGTAAGTTAAAAACTCAAAGTTAACAGCAGAAGCATAAGAAGCATAAGTAGAGAGAAAGAAGTCATCTTCAGATGACATCTAAAAACTTTATAACAGGACACACATGAAAGAGAACTCGGCCTTGGCAGGGTAAATATCCTGTCCAAAAGTTCTCAGGGGAACATTAAGTTGCTGGCTCTGGTGCTGGGTTACTACAATCCCAGCGCTGGGGAAGCTGAGGCAAGAGGAGCTCAAGTTCAAGGCCAGCTGGAAGTATTTGTCTCAAAAACAAAAGAAAATACAAAAGCCTACTTTAAAAATGAATGCAACAACCCCCCCCCCCCCAATCTATCAGTACGCTGAAAATGCGTCTCCTTGGAAGGATCTATCAGGAGAAACAGCGCTGAGGTCAGAGTGGATTGAAGTGAGTATTGCACTGAAGAACCGTCAGAAAGGACTGAGGGAATCCCCACGGGGAGGCTGCTTGTGGAGGCCATCCCTGGATTCAGTTATAATTAGAATCAGTAATGCACCGGGCAGTCTCCGGGAGAGCAGCTGTGCTGGCAGGGAAGAGCGAGCCGATAGCCTAAAGGTCATTTTCATGTCTCTGTCCACACTAATTGAGTCCTCATGATAGACAATCTGGGGGAAGCCGACTGGAGACAACTTCTCCTGCTGCGTGGAGTCCACACGTCCTTCTAGAATAAATCATGTGTGAGCTTCTGACTGGCAGAAGTCACCAGCACAGTTCTGTAAGGAGTTTACGTAATCTGTGTGTGTTGGGGAAAAGCAAAGCAAAACATAGCAACAACCAATAACACCTAAGCATCACGGCCTCCACCAGCTGACCGGCTCTGAAATAAGCTCAGCGCTTAGGGGGATTCGGTTTCTTTGACCAGAAGTTTTCTAATTAGAGTAGGAGCTGACCTGAAGACAGTGAAATGAGACTGGCAGGTTGGGGGGCAGGGAGAACCTTCTGCGGTGCCCTCAGAGAGGAGAATATGACTCCCCACATGAAACTACGGGCTCACAGGTCCTTGGTATCCCCTCAGGGCAAGGCGCGTGGGTCCCCCAGGTGAGGAAGACAGAATGCAATGTTGATTGGATGTTGTCGTAATTTTGTAATTTAGGGAGAGACACAGTCACAGCCTGAGGAATCCTGCTGCTGAACTTTGTCACCCAGGAGATCAGTGGGCCCTTTTCCAGTCCTGCACTGAGCTTGGCAGGTGGGAAATCACGGTGATGGAGTATCTGGCTTTGGACATCGCCAGACTTGGGCTCAGGTCTTGACTCTGCCCCTAACTAGCTGAATTAATATTGAATGTTAAGGCTTCATTGTTTAATGGCAAATGTTATGGTTGATACATTGTATCAACTTGAGAAAGTTAGAACTTGAACTAAGAGACTCATTAGTGAGCCAGGATCCTTACTTTGTAAATATCCTCATCCTGTGCAAGACCAGAGGAGGAACAGTGATTTTATGAGTGTTATACCTATGCTGGAGGGTGGGGCGTGGCCTTTGTATAATATGAAAAGGAGGACAAGAAGCTTGCCCTGGCCCCCTTTTGCTCTGGCTGCTTTTGCTGGCTCCTGCCTTGAAGTGTTGCCTACTGCCAGGCCACCCTGCCTTTCAGCCAGCTGATTATGGACTGAAATCACCAAAAACTGCAAGCTAAGTAAATCTTTCCTTCCTTCATTTGGGGTGCCAGGTATCTTGTCCCTGCAACCAGAAAAAAAAATAACCAAGACACTCTATAACCACGCCACTCAATTTCTTGATCTATAAAGTGGAGGTAATGAGATGGACCACCATTTAAATGAGACTGCAAACTCAGAGTGGGTTATTCAGCCTGCACCAAAGCTGAGGCTGTTGCCAGGCTCTCGGTATATTTACAAGAGTCCAATGAAATGGCTACACTTAGGAGATAATCACTGTGTAAGATAAAGTTTCCAGATGAAGAACTCAGAAGGCAATTACTTTGACCAGATAATAGTCCCAAAGTCAGGGAATGTTTTTGTATATAACTTGGTGTCTGCCATCCGAATCTCTCATTGGCCAGCCCACTAGATATACTTCTGCAATTTAGGCAGAGAGCAGGCTGTGTGTACAACATGGAAGGATGTGTTTATCACTGGTTAGACCCTGACACACGGCTCGCCTTTGACATACTTAGCACTGTGGTGCTCATCTCAAGGAGTGCTACTCAAATGGAGCAGATTTGGGTACCTGCAGGTCCAGTGTGATTGTGGTAGTACTCACAGAGAACCACCGTGCCCAATGGCTCCATGTCAGCTGCCATCCTGCCGTCATTTGGATGCAGAGAATAGTGAGCTTTGGAAATCTGCATCAGAAATTAGACTATTAGAGGTGCCTCCTCAACCCTCTCTTTCTGCTACTTTAGACATGACGTGGATTCACATACATGGCAGCTCCATTGCTAAATCATGCTAAATGCAGCAAATTATACAATCTTGGTAATGTTACTTAGCTTGGGAGCCAGTTAGCAAGATGGGAGTAGAGGAACCACGAAGTCACACATTCCAAACAGTGTTTCAAGACCTGTACGTGATCAGTATTCAGCAACATTCACATCAGCACTTCTAGCTAGGAGCTTGTCATTCTCCATCCCTTCCAAGGATTTGTTTAACCCTTTTAAACAACCCCATCTGATGCTCTGGTTAACATTTCATATGCGAGGAAGCCAGGATGAAGGTTTTCAAAGGAGTAAGCTCTAGTTCAGACAATGATGCAGACGGAAAGAAGCAGGCAAAATCCACTCCAACACACCTTTCCTGCCCTGTTTCTATCTCTTCCACTGTCATGAAATAGACATAATATAAAACTGAACAATATGATCATTTTAGGTATTCAGTTCGGTGACATTAAGGACATTTCTGCTGCTGTGCAGGTATCACCTCCTCCTATCTCCAGAAATACTCTCTTTTGTCCAGACTGGATTTCCATTCCCCACAAGTCACGGTACCCCCTTCCTCTCTTCCCATCGGCCCTTGCGATCATGATTCTACTGTACGATTCCAATGTGTCTGGCTATCCCAGGATGTGATGTAGGTAGTTCACTGTTTATCCACGCTGCAGCATGGGGCACAATCTCCTTCCTTCTTAACGGCTTCCCATGTCTTGGCTGTTTGTGAATAATGTGGCTATGACATGGGTGTATCAATATTTCTTTGAGTACCTGCTACTTGTGGATATATACCAAGAGATGTAATTTTAACTTTTTGAGGAGATACCACACTGTTTCCCACAGCAGCAGTGCCATTTTATTTTGCTACTAGAAATGCGTAAGTGTTCCCATTTCTCTCTATCCTCACCATCAGGGAACTGTTTCTGCTTTTGTTTCTGTTTGGATAGCAGTCATCCTAATGTGTGTTCTGGCTAAGACCTCTGACCAGCATCTAATGAAGAAGGATGGAAGCTCCAAAGCCATCATGGAGCAGCGACCGCTCTGTTATCAGCAACTGCTTGCTATAGTTAACTTAGTCATCTAATTGCAGTTCATTTAAAAATGTGGTTCATTTCTTCCTACCTAAGGTTTAGTTGCCTGCAGAGTTCCAGTTAAATGGTACCAATTTCAGCTATTATTTTAAAGCATCTCTTATAGATATATTTTTGGATGGCATTTATAAACAGAATTGAACAACTATGTAAAATCCAGCTGAATTTTCAGGAGACCAGCTCAACCAGTAGACTCCACTCTGTCTGATTGCATTTTTACATCCTGGTATCATGTACATTCTCTATATTTGGCCTGGATTTTATTTGTAGGTGGTAAATACTTGGCAGTCACATGAAAGAACCTTTTCCAGTCTCAAAATCTAAGGATGTGGTAAATTCAAGGCTATTTTCCTAACAAATATGATGCGACCTCATATAAAGCCAAATGTTCAGCATTTACAATCTTATTGGTCTCTAAAGGTAAAAAGTCTCCTGTTACAGTGGATCATTACATTGGCTACAGATGAACCAGAGAATACAGCACAACCTTCTCTGATAATGGCACATTCCAGGATTCCAGCATTTACAGGTGTGTGACTCTGGACAAAGAATCTGTACAGCTTCTTCTTCTTCTTTTTTTTTTTTTTTAATGTAAACTAGGGAATACAATGCTTTTTAAAAAATGAAGGTTGCTGAGAAACATCGGGTAGTAAGGGCCTCTCAGAATTGCTGCTTGTTTAACCACTTAACAGTTTTCTTTTTTGCTTCCTTCCTTCCTTCCTTCCTTCCTTCCTTCCTTCCTTCCTTCCTTCCTTCCTTTATTTCTTCTGAGACAGGGCTTGCTATGCAGTCCAGGATGGCTCTGAACTCACTATGTAGCCCAGGCTAGCCTTGAATTTACAGTGATCCTCCTGCCTCAGCTTCCAAATGCTGGAATTACTGGGGTGCACCCCCACTTAACTTATTACTCAAGTACCATGTGTGTTAACAAACAGACTATCCTGAGTGTTTGATTCTTGTATTGAATAAATTTGATAAAACTATCATTTTATATTTCCTGTTAAATTATCTTATAATAACAAATGAAAAACATGCAATTTTTGGTCAGCTTGTATTTAAATAATTGGACTGGCGGAAGGTAGTGCTAGCCTTCGTCTCCCTGCCTCGCACTTTAATCACCATCTTTGCCATGAGACAATTTCATCAAGGAACAATCTACATTAATTATTATACTTCCTCCTTTTTCATTTCTTTGGCACAGAAAAATTGAATGTTTATCTTTACAGTGTGAATTAGTGTGTATATGTGTGAGTTCCCCAAGGAGTGAATTTAATTTAATTAACAATTTCAAAACCCCTTGAGCATAGTTGTCACAAGTTGGTGTGTGTGCATGTGTGTGCATGCATGTGTGTATGCGTGTGTGTGCACAGCTCAGCAGGAGGCCCAGGCAGGTGACAGATGGGCTGATGGGAGCTAGAATGGGGTGGTGCTCTGGGTGCACAGTCAGCCTGGGACAACTCGCATCCCCACATGTGCTCCTGCCTCCTCCAGACATGCCCTTTGCTTGCTGTGGGTGACGGGGCTACATCACCAGGGAGCATCCTCCTCCCAGCCTCAGCTGTCATTGGGGGAACAACAACACAGGAGTGCTGTCTGTATAAATGTGCATGGCTTTTCAACAGCTATATTTCCAAGCCAAAACTGACAGGAAGAATTTGCCGTCATGACAAAGCATTTCCACTTAACACAGTGTTCTTTTAAGTGGGCCAGTTTTTTCCCAGGACACTTGCAGTGTGATTTGAGTTAGAAACAGCTGGTTAAAAAGTCAGGACTCCAGCACTGGAAAGCGCCTCAGAATTCACCTGGAAATATGTCTTCACTTGACATCAGAATGATTCTAGGGACAAGGGACTTGCCCTTTGTGAGGGCGTGAAGGAAGCAGTAATTCCAGGCTGGCTGACTCCTAGGACAGGCCTGTCCTGCGCAATTTCATAGCTGTCCTTAAAGGTTCTAAAATAGACCCCATACAAACTCACCATCTCTCTCTCTCTCTCTCTCTCTCTCTCTCTCTCTCTCTCTCTCTCTCTCTCTCTCCTCCTCCTCCTCCTCCTCCTCCTCCTCACCCTCCTCCTCCTCCCTTCTCCACCTCATTTCTCGTTGGATCCTGGGAACTGAACTCATGACCTTGCGCTTGTCAGACAGGCACTATGCCAATGAGCTATATCCCCAGCCCTACAATAGTGTTTCTTATCCAAACACTTGATGTGAGTTAACTCACAAAAGCCCCAGGAGGAAGCTATTTCTCCATCTTACAGATGAAGTGAGTGGACACAGAGCAGTTAAGCAGCTTGTTCAGAATGTACCCAGCTGACAAGTGATAATTTTGGGACCTGGATTCAGCCAAACTGACTTCTTGTGGTAGAAGCTCTGCTTGGGATAACAGAGGCATGAGACACCAGGCAAGACTTAAATTTCACTCTTCCTGTGCTGCTTACACACCCAGGCTGTGTGTGTGTGTGTGTGTGTGTGTGTGTGTGTGTGTGTGCGTGCACACACACACATTAGATTCTCCACAGTTACATTGGTTCTTCAAGAGATATGGCCTTCCTGGATCACTTTAAGTACAGGTCTTTAATATGGAAAAAGCAATCCAGCCTAAGTAAAACTGAGCAGTTACTTCAAGTCAGGTAAAGCAAACAGGCTATTATTTCATAAATGACATTTTAATTACCACCAGGAGGCCATTAAAAACACATCCTGGCAGTTTGCTTGGTTCCTTTTGGAAAGATAATATTGACAAACTGCTACGAAGCTGCAGTTGGGAAAACAGCGTAATTGAGATCAGTCATAAAACGCACATTCGCTGTGTGCCCTAAAGCCAAGATGAACAATTTGAAGAGAGAAGGCAAAGTTGAAATTATATGTTCCTTTCTTAGAGGGCGGCAGGAGAGAGAGGGAGAGACGGCATTTATGCAGGAAGACGGCTGTATCCGTGAATTTATGGCGTCTGTGAATTACTTGATGTGTTTAGCATAGTAGTTTGAAGCTTCTGCCACTGCAGCCCAAATCAGCGAGGGCCAGATGCTCAGGAATACCATTCCGCGTGCTGCTCTTCCTTAGCAGATGATCTTCACGGTGTGCCGTGGCCTGCAGGGCTTCTTAGAGCAGCCGAGGTCTGGGAGTGGCTGTGGTCTGTCTCTTCCAGGGCACCGGCACAGCTCCAGAAGTTCCCGTCACTACAAGTTCCATGGTGACTTCCCTTGAGGATCACAGGACATTAGGACAGTTGCTCCCTATTTATCTTTAATCTAAGCATCAAAGTTTCTATTGCTCATGATGGTTGGTTTCCTTATCACATAAACCAGGGCAAATGCTTTTTATCAGTCACAGGCTGACTGCTCTGGAAACCGCAGGAAACGTCTGGCCACTTATCCTCATCTTGTTCCTCTAGGAAACATTTCATACTGGGGCCGGTAATTATTAAAAAAAAGAGGGGAGCCATGGTGACTGGTTCCAATCATAGTTTAACGATGTAAACTAAATAAAATTCTTGAGTTATCCTTTATGGGGGATGCAATCTATTTTTCTTCTCCTAGAGTAGTTGCAAAGGTAGGAATGGTGGTGGGACATAGGGACAGATGGCATCTCTAGGGAACAATGAATAGAAAACATACTTAGATATACTCTGGCCAAACAGCAGATTTTCTTCATGAGACCACCTCTCTTCAATTTTGTTCTTTATATTCATGAATTTGGTTCTTCAATAAATGTTATCACAGATTACTATATGCATGCAGATTCATCTAATCTCCGAATAGATTGTAGTCTAGCAAAGAAATAAACTGTGTGTGTAAAACAGTAGGATTTGAGGAGAGAAGAAATGGAAATAGAAAATGCATCTACTTCATGAAGACATGAGGAAGAGACATATGTGCTCTCCTGTTCAATGAAGAAATAGTCCCAATATCAATGGAAGTGTCCATCAACTAGAAAATGGGTAAAGCATTGGACCACATACAGTGGTGAACGAGTTGCCTGTAATGGGTAAAATCCTGTCACTGGTGACAACATGGATGGAATTGGAGGTCATTATGCTAAATGAAATACAAGAAGCACAGAAAAACAAGTACTGAGTAATCCAATTCACATGTGGATCTAAGAATGTGTTTCTCACAGAGGTTAGGACTGGCGGACACCACAGTATGGGGAGAAGGCAGGGGAGGAGGAAGGTTGATGGATGGATGCTGAGTTACAGTTCAACAGCTGCAAGAAGCTCCAGGGTGTCCTGCACAGTCAGGTAACTACAGACAATGAGAAAGCTCCATATCTTAAAAAAGCTAAGAGAAAAGATTTTGTATGCTTTCACCATGATTAATGTTTGGGTGGATATGTTTAATGTGATTGAAACATAATACACACAATGCATACCTGTATCAAAATACACTAGATTATCTCATAAATAGGTACAATTTTTATGTTTCTATTATCAGCTAAAATGAAATTTTAAATTTGATAAAAGGAGAAAAAAGTATTTTCCAGAGATGAAAAGCATTTGCCCACATGAAAAAAGTTCTGCCGTAGACCTGGTTTGTCTTATTTTCCCACTGCTGGGAGAAAATACCCAACACCCACAAGTTAAAGAAGGGAGGCTTTAATTTGCCTCACAGTTTGTAGAGGTTTCAGTCCATAGTTGCCTGGCTCCAAGGCAGGGAAGCATGGGAGAGAAAACAGTCCATGGCATGCCCGGCAGGAAGCAGCATGTGCACATGGCACAAAAGATACGTATCTGTATCTATCTCTATCTCTCGGCCATGTTACTAACCCATCTCTGCTCCCACCAAGCTTCACCTCCTGCATCACCTCCAGCAGTTCATCAATGGACAAATCTGGTACCACAGTCACCCAGTAACACACCCATGGTTCAGTATGGCACAGCCTTCATCCTGTATCACACAACCATGAGCCAGTCACCCCCTAAAGCCCTATCTATGAGCATATGAAGCTTAGAGGACATTAGATACAATTGAGATTTCAGAACACCAGGGCCAACGGGCAGCACGTTTTTTTCAGTAAAGGATAACTGAACATTTTAACTCTGTAGTCTGTACTGTCTGGATTACAGCTACTCAGTCTTTCTGTTGCAGCATAAAACGGCCACAGAATGATGTATAAATGGATAACATGGCTGTGTTCTCATACAGCTTTATGCACAAGACTTGCAGTGGGCTGGGTATGGCCCGTGGGCAACAGTTTGCTAACCTAACAGAAAGGAAAGCTCAGAGAACCATCAGCGCTGAGAGAGCTTGAAGACAGATGGCTCTGGAAAGACAGTGCACTTATAATATACAGTCACCCACTCGGTGGAAAAATTAAAGATCCAACAAGCTCAAGTAGGGATAATAGAAAAGAGCACTTGGAATAGACAAGCCCTCAGAACCCAAACAAGAAGGAAATACAACCACGCGACATTACTTGTCTAAGTAATGAAGCGTGAATATATGCATGATTTTCATGAGATGCAACGCAGGCCCATAACTCAGAGCCCTGAGCAATCAGGCACACAGGAAACTGGCATGACTTCAGGCACAAGAACGCAGGCTGCACACACGTTAAGAGGCACACCAGAGGCCCCCACGTGCCTTGCTAACAATCCTCTGGTTTTCTTCTCCTTTGGTGGTGAGAAGCCACTGACAGCACTAACACCTACAATACTGGAGTTCACTGCTGACACATGGGTCTGTTGGCAGCAGTAGCCCAGAGGCGGATGAGACCAAAGGCAGGAAGATCTTCCAGCAGGACACAGAACTGGGAAACACTGGGACACCGCTAGGTTATTAACTGTAGAACCTGTTCAAGAAAACGGAGACGCTGCCATGGTGTACCTTCTCGGTCTCCTACACGCTTGATTTTGTGGGTGACCGATTCCTGCTCCTCTCCTACATGGATGTGGAAGGCATCCTTGGGGCTCTGTGTCTCTGAATGCAAAGTTCAAGCACATGGCTGTGGCACTGGAGTAGGCAGAAGCATTCTTCACTCACTGGCACGGGAAAAATTCAAGTTTTCATCACGGAGCCTCCACACTTACCTCCCTTACACTAAAATTTGTGTTTTGGTTATTATACTTTAGAGCACTGATGGTGAACCTTTTAGAGACCAAGTCCCAAACTGCGACCTCTTGTTTAATCACCCAGTCTCAGCACTGCAACAAAACCATAGTATCCAATGCTCGGCTGCTGCGGTGATGCTGGGGTGACCTGGGGTGACTTGGCTTTCCTGCCGACAGAGTGGGATCCGTGTGCCCCCACAGCACATGCGCCATAGGTTCGCCATCCCTGCTCTAGAAGAAATGTGTTCAAGCTATGTCACTAAATTCTTTAGTCTTGGTCATCTGCTTTTATTCAAGATATAAATTCTCAATTTTCACGCTGCAGGATTTTACCAGATTCAAGGGTTTGGGGTGAGTGAGTATTTAGAAAATGCATTTTTACCATGGTCCAAGTGTTTATTAGTTCCTGGCTTAACCCACGGCAGAGGAGTGTGCAGAGAGTCAGTCAACAACCCTTCTTTTAATCCGTATTGATCCCAATCCATATTCAATTCCCCCTCAGTACTCATCAGAATTCTGGAATCTGTCACGGACTTGCAGGCAAACTGTAGCTTAGGCATAAGCTTATCTTTTTAAAAAGATAATGTCCTGGTTTCCACAATTTAATTCTGACTTCTGCTACTCTGTGCTATTTAATTTGGCTAGAGTCATTGGACAACATTTTGCATAATTTTCCTCTACCAACTCGGTACTGTGCTGTCGGAGTCAGAGTAAAAACAAATTACCTTAATGTGAAACTATATATAACCTGTGGAAAGGCAAATATTTAATTGTGCCTGAATTTAAAGTAGCATTTGATTTCAGTATAAAATTAGGCTCAAGAAATTGTACTGTTTTCTGAAATTATCTTTCTTTTTAAACTATCGATGCTGAGATTTCTGTTTACTCTCTCATCTAACAAGTTTAATTACTGCTTTTAAAACAGCGAAGCGGCTGTGTTTTGCACTCTATTACCAATGTGACTGAAGAATAAGTTGCAGAGATCTTAGTATCCACTATGTGTTTGACCTGGACTAGTGCACAAAAATTCATTCTATTTGTATACTGCTTTTTTCAAAAGAAAGCTGTACAGAGAATTCAGGAATATTTTAGCTCCATTGTTAGTTAGCATGAGAACTGTTTTCATTTTGTTTAGTGAATAGTACCCAAATTCACTAGGGATAAGACGCGGAAGGGTCTGGGGTGAGGCGGTCACAGCCTGGGACAGGCTGGGGCAGCAAGCATCTTGGGGAGCAGAGGACACCTAGGGCCTGCTGACTCCCAAGAGGAGGAAGAGGAGAGCAGAGACACTAAATTGCTTCCAGTGTGCTGAGAAGGCAGAGTTCGCCCCTAGCACACAGGAAGTGACCAGCTCAGTGATTTTGTAACTTAGCTCTTCCTTGGTGCATTGTGGATTGGGATTTTTAAAAATGCATAAATGAAGATCAAAAATAAGAGTTTTCCCTAGAAGGATATAAATTTCATGATAAGAGTTTGGTCTTCTTCACTACTAAACCCTCATTTCTTAGATCAAAATGATTACCCAGAAAGTAGGTGCATTATGAAGGAAGGAAGAAAGGGAGGAAGGAAAGGAGGGAGGACGGAGGAGGGAGGATGCAGGAGGGAGGACGGAGGAGGGAGGGCGGAGGAGGGAGGATGGAGGAGGGAGGACGCAGGAGGGAGGACGGAGGAGGGAGGGCGGAGGAGGGAGGATGGAGGAGGGAGGATGGAGGAGGGAGGACGGAGGAGGGAGGGCGGAGGAGGGAGGATGGAGGAGGGAGGATGGAGGAGGGAGGATGGAGGAGGGAGGGCGGAGGAGGGAGGGCGGAGGAGGGAGGATGGAGGAGGGAGGACGCAGGAGGGAGGACGGAGGAGGGAGGGCGGAGGAGGGAGGATGGAGGAGGGAGGATGGAGGAGGGAGGACGGAGGAGGGAGGGCGGAGGAGGGAGGGCGGAGGAGGGAGGATGGAGGAGGGAGGATGGAGGAGGGAGGGCGGAGGAGGGAGGGCGGAGGAGGGAGGATGGAGGAGGGAGGACGCAGGAGGGAGGACGGAGGAGGGAGGGCGGAGGAGGGAGGATGGAGGAGGGAGGATGGAGGAGGGAAGATGGAGGAGGGAGGACGATTCTCTCTTACCAGAGAATCAAGGTATTTGAGGAAAGGGACGCTTCCTGGGGCCTGCTTTAAGCGCGCGTCTGCTTTATCTAGTTTTGGCTGTCAGCTTGGTGGTAGGTGCTGGGGACACAAGAGGACACACTTCAGTTTAGGGCCCCAGGAGCTTACCCTCTGGAGGGAAAGGAAGCAAGCTGTGTGTGACGTGGACTCTCTCAGCAAGGTAGACTTAAACACGGAAAGAACAGCGTAACAGAAGCTTGTAGAGCTAGGAGTGGGCAAAGCCAGGAGTAAAATCCCAGTCTCCCGTTCTTTACATAGAAGCTCTCTGTCCATGAGGTTCACTCTGACAGGAAGACCCTTGGTGGCATGAATCTTGACTCTCACGTGTTTAAGTATGCCAGGGGATATCGATGAGCATCCCTTTTAGAGAGTTAGTTATGTATTGGGACAGTCCCGTGAAGGTGATGATGAACCAGCGTCCTTCTTCATGACTGTCATTCAGATGTCCCCAAGGGGCTCTGACTTTGACCCAATGTCCTGTGGTGCATGGTTCCCAGCTAATGCACCACAACAGTGTCAGGGTGGTTCTGTCACATAGCAAAGGAATTAGTCAGGGTGGAGGATAAGGCGGGAACCAGAGAATCTCACAAAGCCTGCTTTAATTAATCTGCGTGCCAGCCAGAAATCTGCGTGTCCACCAGGATATCACACATGTGCAAATATATTTCCTCTCTGTCCAAGAAGGGGGTGCAGAACTGCTGTATTGGAAAAATGCCTATTTTTAGGATGCAATAAAGGTTAGAGGAAAGTCTACCTTAAGGAAGAATTACCCCTAAATCACTGTCAGAGAGAATGTACCCAGACGGATGTATCTGAAAGACCAGAGAGGAAAGAGAGAAAGTTTCTCTTTAAATAGTTTTATAAGACCCAAAACTTTATTCAATAGCACTGAATAATTCCTAGGCATACTCTAGCATGAGAAACATATTATTTAGCTATCTTTGTTTAGTGTTATGATATGAATTCAAGTTATTTGATAAATGAAAGACTTCCATAACAATGCCTTACATAAGAATAATAAATTGAGTGTATGTCTCAGAGGTGTCATTAAATACTTTTAGGTTTGGTTCCCAGTGCCACTGAGTCCTGAGTAACTTGAAATCTGTCACAGGCACAATGTGGCTAGGAAAGTTCATGTTCAGAGAACTAAAAATTCCAAGTTTTCATATCATAGGATGTCACTGAAAGCAGTGAGCCAATGAAACAAACAAACAAAAACGGAGAAGTGACAGGAAAAGCCAGGACCGTCCACATATTACTAAATGCCTTAAATACTGGTAGACTCCTGAGAGACCCCAGTGGTCTCTAGCTCCCAGCTGTGAGCTCCCAGCTCTGATCTGCAATGCGCTTGACCTTAGATAAATGGTCTCTTCATGGTTAAATTGACATTTATTGCAGTGGAGACTTGAGAACAAAACTATCAGGCTATTTTGGTTCTGCTTGAGTATATAAGATTTCTTCCACAACTTTGAATGCAGTATTTCTAGAACTCTTATGATATCTGAGATTCTTTTTCTCCCCCTACAAGAGTCATTCGTTTGGTAAAAATTGCATAAGTCTATTTGATAATAAAAAAGGTGTGATATCCTTCATTTTATTATCACTGTATTAAGTGACATTACTACAATGTGAGAAGAGTATATGCTAAAAAATGTTTCTAAGTTCAATTACTGTGAATGTAACTACCTTCCTGGAGTTGTGGTTCAGTTTTAACTAAATCTGCTCATGGATGAAAGTAAGCTTAACACAGAAAACATTTATTGAATGCCTTTTATAGGTAAGGTATCATAATGAGCCCCAGAGTTACCGTGATACGTGGAGCAAATGGGATAGCGCAGAGGCTGTGGAAATAGAGCTCAAGTGAGAGGGGATGGACGGAATGAGAGGTTAGGAATAGGTAGCTTTGAGAAGATACTGGGCCCAGGAGGCAAGCAGTTAGGGCAGCAGAGGAAGGTGCTGAGGGGAAGGCGGCCAGAGAATCCAGAAGGCAGGAGCACTGAGTCACCAGGGGCCTGATCAATGCAGGGAAATGCAGCAAATTAAATGCAAGATGTGGAGAGAAAGGGGAAGAGAAGCAATGGCACTGCACAGACAGGCAGAGGAACACACTTTCCTAAGGCATTTGAGCTTTATTCTCAAGGCTTGGTGGAGCTTGAAAGATTTTTAAGGGAGGATGTGAATTGCTTGGATTAATGCTACAGAGAGATCCACGGGGTCACCTTGGGAGAAGATCGGGGAAACCAGTTAGGAGGTGCTGCTTTCAATTTGAACAAAGGGAATCAAAGTACCAGACCTGCCAAGTTAGTGAGTGGTGATTTGAAGCAATGGGGAAATAAGATCAAAGTTGATAAGCGAGACTCAGGCTCAGGAAACTACTCATGATTCTTGGAGACAGGTCAGTATCCCAGGAGTCAGGAAGGAGATAATGAACTAGTTTCAGGTATTTTCCAGCGAATGCTTAGGGGAGAAGTCAGAAAGTCAGGGGATTCGCAGATCTGGGTCTGAAAGATCTGGCCTGAAATGTAGACCGTGTATAGTTATGCACGCGACTTGCCCATGGAAATTTTCAAAGCAGATACAAACACTGAAAGGATATGCGTGTGCACTTTTAAGAAATAATCCTATATTTGAACAACACTAAGTGTAACTCATATAGATGACTAAAAATAAAAGTCAGTGTTTGGAATCGATGGAGCCACATGGCATCCACATGATTATTCTTCTGTATAATAAACAAAATCCAATTTCCTGCCATTTCCCTATTCATTCCTACTTTTGTAAACTTTGCAAGCACATTTTTACTTTCATTAAATTATTTGTACATCTTGTATAAAAATGCATTCAGAAGGTCGACCTCAGATTCAGTTCTTGCCAGAAGAAAATACTAATTTTAAAAGGCCATTCATGGTTTAGCCTAGTGCACCATATTTGCTTTCCACAGCTTCCCTATGTTCGCTTTTTGGAACCTCCCGAGCACACTAGAATGATTACTGTTCCATTCTTCGTCCCTCTCTCAAGTCTTTGAGACAAGCATCTAGATCCAAGGGCTAAAAAGAGCCACAATGAATAAAATAGACAGTTCTGAACATAAGACTTTGATAAAAGCAGAAATACTGACTTTCTAACATTTGTGTTGCTGTCAAACAATACAATGATCTGTTTTATTCTACTCTTCCAGAGCACAGGAATGCTTGTCTATAAAGTCAGCGGTGGTCATTTGGGGCTTCACATTTGCATGAGCCCCCATGGCCATCAAGTATGTACCCTTTCCGCTCTCAGGCTCTCCCACATTTGTCCTCTGGAATCCTTGGTCAGGGTGGTCTTGGAGAGTGTATTAACAGTGTAAGTCCACGCAGTGTGCTGTCCCTGCCTGGGGGTGCCAGGGGCATCTTGTCTCTGAGTTCCCAATTTCCAGAGAAATTCTTTCATAGGAGCTTTGCACGTGCATGGAACCCAGTTAGCCACAGAATTCAAGGGCTGAATCCAAAGCCTCTAAGCAGAGAGCTTAGGTGCCCAGCTCAACGGCCTCACCCACCAGTGTCCCACAGTTCATCATGTAAAATATTGTTCTTGGATTTTTCTTAGAAAAAGCAATAAAATATATCTTTTTGTAAATATCTCAGCAGTCCCTTCAAGAAATGTTACTTCCTTAATCTTTTAAATTTACCCAGATAAATACATGGATAATTAAACACATTTTTATTCTCTATTCAGCCTCTGAAGCTGTACCACAATGGTAATAATGAAATATTTTAAACAATGAATAAAAATTTTTAAAAAAGAAAGAAGAAAATGGTAAATCAAGGATGACAACATAATTTTAGAACAAAGAATATAAATGGAGGACAGTTAACTAAATTGACCAAAAATAATTAGAATACTGGAGCTGACACAAAATTACCAAAAAAATTCTAAAACATACATACTGTCTCAATGAGGTAAAATCATAATTCTACACAAAAGCATAACCAACAGATGGAAGAGGGGGGATACATGACTTATGCAGACTGTCTTATATATTTGTAATAAAACTGGTGAAATTTTGTAATATATAACTAGAAAATCAAACAAATTGAAAGCAGGCAATTATTAATTTATGGAAAAAAGTATATAGAAAATCATAATATTCCCTTTGTTGCAGGAATGACATTTACATAATCAAAATTCATCATGAATGCATTGAACAAAAATTGTGATTACTCATGAGCAGAAGTGTGTGAGTATATAAACCCAGGACCTAAGTATTCCTTAGATTAGGGACCAAAGTGTAATATCTATCATTGATGTATCAACCACTGGTAATATGAAGATATTTTAAAATATATAGTTATATGTCAGAATGATCTGCTGGAGAGGTTGAAATGATTACCTTGAAGGTGGCGATGGGCTGGTGGCAGGTATAAGAGGACATTCTTGTTATTAAATATAAATCTTTTAGCGCACTTGACTTTGAAAATATACATTTGTATCTTACTTTGTCAAAAGAAAAAGTAAAATGTACTTGGCAATACTCTATAGAGAGATGAAAGTCTAATTCTTGGATCTGATTAATATTTTAAGGTATTGCCTGCTCATATTTTAGAGTAAAGCAAATGTGTATTTTGGTAAACTACAAATATTCCTTTTAATGGTTCCAAGTATTTGAAAATATGGGTCATTTGGCAATCATTCTTAGTATTTTTTAATTCATAAGAATATTCTTAAGGCTTCTTTCTGATTGCATCTTTTGACAACCAGCCTGTGCTATGCTTTGTATGAAAGATTTTAAATTCTACAAGTTCTGCTTACATCATCTCAGGAAAATTTAGTTGTTTACTTGAGATATTACAAAAATTCTGTTTTATTTCAGTGTTTAGGAGCATATTCAAACTCTTTGATTTCTACAGAATGGCACAGTAGTTTGGAACTCTGTAAATTTTCAGTGGTTGAATGTTTTGAGCAAGGAAAAACAATATTTTTTGCCTTTTTCAAAGTAAAGTCCAAATTCACACTTCACAATGTAACTTTCTTTGGTTTGCTTTTAGTTAAAAGTTTTTAAAAGTTCCCAAATACATTTCACATGACAATCTTACATAAATGTTCCAAAACACATGGGCATACACAACATAACTTATAATACACACAGTGTTAACAGATTGAAGAATTTACAGAGAGGGGGTGGATTAATACTGTATCTGTAGAAAACACTAAGCTTAGATGATTGTTGATCACTGGACTGGCTGCCTTCTACACATCGTGAGCATGGCTCATCGTCTACAGCTGCCCTTCTTTATAAACAATGAGGCAACAAGAGTTCTACTTCCCGAAGCTTCTGAGATTGGAACCAGAGGAGAGTGGTGGAATCAGCCCCTGGATCCAAAGTTGGCATCCGTGGTTCCCTGCCCACCTGCCTTCAGGATTTCAGGAGCTGTGAGGATTTCAGAAGCTAATTCCGTGCTTTTCTCACTCCCTCTCCTTCCTGTGTGCTGATCTGGGGAAGATTAAATGCCTTTCCTTCCTTCTGGAAGGTTCCTTGTCTTGAGTTTTTTAAAACCAAGCCTTGTGAACATTTGATTTGTTCTTCACACTGAAACATGGGGAGGAGAAACTGTGCTGTTTTTATCTAAGGGTTTTCTTTTCTTCTTCTTCTTTTTTAAAACCTGAACTCACTTTCCCAAAGATAACACAAAGGGAAAGGATAAGACACATGGACAGAGTAAAATGCATAAGATGAACCACATTAGCACAGGCACAGGGAGCAGAGAGAAACACTTCCCACTCAGAATGTCTCCTCCTGAGATGGTGATCTACATGGAGAAAGATTTCCGTCAAATATATTAGTGAAAAACAAGCCTACATTTTGGCTGGAACATTAAGGTAAAAAGGAAACCGTCATACAGGATTTTTCAGCTCTCATTCATTCTTTGCGTTCAGCGTTGGAAAGGACATTATGATAAATTGACTGCACAAGAACCACAACCACGAAGACAGCAGCGGACAGCAAAATGATCAAAGCCCCAGCTCCCCGGCTTTGAAAAAACAGCTCCTTGCTCGAACAGCAATCTCGGGTGCTGGTTGCTAGGTGTAGGAAATCACTCTTTGGATCATCAAAGACCTCTTACATTTTTTCCAATTAAACTGACAGAAACACTGAGAAGTTTTAAGAACAGTGATTATAAAAACTCTGATATCTTTTATAAAATGTTAGCTGAATCTGACTGAAAGATAAAGGAAGTATTAATTTTCCTTTCCATAATTAAATGTTTTTTAAAGGGCCACGTAATGTGAGCAGACATCTTAATACCAGATACTTTTAACTTAATGCCTTTGTTGTCTTCTGCCTCCATTAGATGACTAATTGCTTGGGAAATTCATTTAGGTGTGTGATCTTGATGTCATCTACAATGCGACCTGTATGAAAGCCATCTTGTAAGAAGAGTGACCTTAAAATGGACTAAAAATTTCAAAGGCAGAGCTTTCTCGATTTAAGCCCTTACTGCAGAGGACATTTGTATTTTCATAGAAGCACAAGGAAACACATGCACAGCCACTCACTGAGATGAGTAATATTTATTGAACATCTACTATGTGCCAGGTACTGTATTAGATGGCAGAAATACAGTAATGGTCACAACAAGAAATAATCTAAAGTTGGCTGAGGGACATGGTAGATTGGAACTAATGAAACAAGACAAATCAAACACATGATTACAGAGGAAGATGTGCAGACCTACTGAAGGAGGGATCAAAGGATTCCAGGGCAGTTTTCTAGATGGCAGCGTGGGGACAGGTCTCTTGAGGAAGTGGTCCTGAAGCGGAGGTATCATGAATGAGCAGATGGAAATGGACAAAGAACTAGGAGGGAGAGAAAGGATGGGCAACAAAAGTTCTTACAACAACAACAAAAGTCCTAAGCACAACAGAACTAGGGCGGCAGGAGTCCTCTGCCGTGGGAAGACCTGGGGTCCAGGAAGGTAAGGGCTACAGCCTGCATGTTGCAAAGACCCTGGGGAAAAGTTCCCTCTGCCCTCACCTGCGGGTTTGTGTGGCTGACCTACTGCCTCGTATCTCCATGCTGGAATCCTACTGTTGTCCTCATACAGGAGGGAAAGGAGATCCACTCATTAAGCAGATCATCTAGCAGGTTCTATGTGCCGCACACTCCTCTAGGAATGGGGGAAACGCTATGAACAAAATAAAAATAAACCGCTCATGGAGCTTATATTTATAATGAGGAATGAGGAGAAATGATGAGATGCACAAAGCATAAGTTGGTTGGATGTTAAGTGCTGAGGAGAAAAGCCAGGTAAGGAAGTGGGCATGGGAAGAGTAAGAAATATTTCTGTGTGTCTGTAAATCCTTCCCAAGGCCAGTTGTTTTGCCTGGTATGTTTAAATCATGTTAATGACACTGTGCTGTAATTTTTAGGTTTTATTTTTCTTTCTAGATCTATGTTCTGAATATCAGGTCATTGGTACTAATCAGGTGATTAGTACCAATAATCAGTTGCCCCTTTGTGTCATATTCCATACGTCCCATCATTTCTTATGTGTGCATACACCCAAGTGATGGAAAACCAGGTTGCCTCTATTTCTTTGTACCAAGAGCAAAGCTGTGGATGAATCCTTGAGCTTTGATTACGTCTATGTGGCAGTGAGAGAGGGAGGGTTGGCAGTGGAAGGACGTGAGGCTGGCCTTGTATCCCGAAAAGAACTCGAATGCAATGTGAAAATTAAAAAGGGGTCCCGACTATGTGGAATGTATCCAGGGGCTCTACTGCTGTAACTCAGGATGGAATGACACACTGAAGAACTGGAAAACCTCACGGATTTTTATAGCTGCTATATTGTGTCAACTTAAGAAGTTTAGAAGTTTTACTGAGAGATTCCACAGGGAGCCAGGATCCTTACTTTGTAAACATCCTCATCCTGTGCAAGATGAGGGCAGAGAGATTTTGTGAGTGCTACACCTGCCCTAAAAGATGGGGTGGCCACTGTACAATATAAGGGAGGAAAATAGGCTTGCTCTTCCTCACTTTTGCTCTGGCTGCTGCCTTGAAGTGTTGCCCCAGGGCTATGGAACCCTGCTTTGCAGCCAGCTGGCTATGGACTGAAACCTCCACAAACGGTGAGCTAAACAAACCTTTCCCTCCTTCATTTTGGGTGTCAGGTATTTTGTTTCAGCAATGAGAAAAAGGTCACCGAGATACATGTTTAAAAAGTAATGATAACTACCCTTGGTGATGGAACGGAGGTGAGTGGGAGGGGTGTGTCAAGACTCTTGTTGGCTTTCTGATGCAGGCAACCGGCTGCATCAGGTCCTAAGGTTCAGATACACTGCACCTTAGAACATGACCTTTTGAAGGTCCTAATTCTGCTTCACATATAAAGTCATACCTTAAAACATTCTTAAATTTAACCACCATAAGGAGCCAAAGGTTCACTGAGTACCAATGAATATTATGCTATGAACAGTACTGTTGGGAGCCGCGGCCGACACCGGTCGCCTTACTTGGCGGACGTAGGGCCTGTGGGTGGGAGCGGAGCCTGAGCTAGATTGCCCCTCCCATCGAGTGAGCCAAGTTGGCGCCTGCTTCCTGCACCCTGATTGCCCTGGCGACTTAAACAACCCGCTCTATAAGATAGTCTGCCTAGCAACAGCTGATGTTAGCCAGTCAGCCCGCATCGCGCGCTTTGAACTGATTGGCTACTGTCACCCTATAAAAGTGAATGCCTCTCCCGCCACGAGACAGGAAGCACGAGAGAGATAAAGAAAGTCCACTGGCGAGAAAGGACTGGTGGCAGAGAGGAGGCCTCGCGGGGCCCACGTGGAGACAAATAAAGACAAGGTTGCACACCGCCAGACTTTGTCGTGTGTCTTTCCTGCCGGCCGGGAGCGACCCCGACATTTGGTGGCCCGTACGGGGACTGATCAACCCCGAGACACGTCGGTGGTGTGCAACGCTCCAGCGTGGTGCTGCCGGACAGGTGAGTTGGGGATAAGCCTGGGCTCTGGGTGGCGCGCACCTACAGGGCTTTTAGACTCCCCTCAGGCTCACGCGTAGGTGACGGGTTCTTTAAGTCACACGCGGTGAGTTACAGCCCTTAGAGGTTGAGAATGGGTAATTTACCGAGCGCGGAGGCGCGGCCCTTGGTAAAGGCCCTTAGGAAGCTTTTAAAAGCTAGAGACCTCAGGGTAGGTAAAAAAACACTGGAACTATTCATAGCAGAGGTAGATAGGGTGGCTCCCTGGTTTTTACCCACAGGGCATTTAAACCTGCCGTCATGGGAGAAGTTAGGCGGGGACCTCGCCTCGGCGGAATTGGGAGGCGATATTTCGCCGGCTATTCGCCCCCTGTGGGAAATGATACATGCGTGCCTTGACTCCTATGCCGAGTTGCGCCGTGAATTGTGTGCGTGCGCCACTCGAAAAAAGCAGAGAGAAGAAAAAGGACCCCCGAGAGCCCTCTGGTGGGGAGGAGATAGAGAGCCATCCGCTCCGCCCTGGAGCTCTTCTCCAGAAGCGGCTCCCCGCCGAGAGGCCACTACAGGGAACCCTCCCTTCTCTCAGCCGGCACAGGAAGTGACGCCCCGTTCCACTCTGTCGCGACCGCCGTCCTATGACGTTGCGCCGCGGGGCAGACGGTATTTTCATGGGCGTCTACTCTGCCGAGCAGGCTGAGAAAAACGCCGGTCGAGGAAACGGGGGCTGGGGATTTAGCTCAGTGGCATAAGCGCCTGCCTTGTAAGCAGGCAATCGCGAGTTCGATCCCTGGCACCGATAAAAAAAAAAAAAAAAAAAAAAAAAAAAACGAAAAAGACCAAAAATAAATAAATAAATAAAAATAAAAAATAAAAAGGGGGAGTAAGCCAAGGCCTGCCTCCAAAGGCGCGGTTATCTATGCAATGACAATGGATGGGCCCGGATCCGGTGGTTAGCTGGAACCGAGGCGCGGTTTGTGTTTTTCCGCAGGAACCGGGACGAGAACCACTGTGGGTCCCAGAGAGGTTGACGCGACAAGTCCCTCGACTGAAGATCAGGCCTGTTCCACCAGAGGCCAACCGCAGACCCAACAACAAGATGAGCCCTAAAAGAACTGCAGGACAATCCCTTTTTGGGGGCCTGGAATGGCTTGCTCCCCTATGTGCTACCCTTGTTAGGCCCTCTATGCTCCTTGCTTCTGCTCTTACTTATAGGACCATGCTTGCTCCGATGGGTCACATCATTTATTAATGGGCGCCTTGCGGTGGCCCGGCGTCAAGTACGCCTGGTTGCCCATGCGGCCCTGGCAGCAGCCCGTGATGGGCAAGATGACCCCCAGGCTTACGCATGGCTCGCTCGACTGGCCTACGACCGGGTCTAGATGTGGCAGGTCTTCCGCACTCCTTCCCTATTGACACTACACAGCAGGGTAGGTGAGTCAATGACGGGTAAGAGCGTGCCTCCCCAGCACGACTCGACCTAAGCCAGGCCCTACCCCATACTGCACGAAAGCCGCTGGATTACTAGAATCTACCCAGATCTAGATGTCTCTCCGAGGGGATCACATGGAGGGGCATGAGTGCATGCCTATGTGCATCCAGGTTCCGTCCAGTTCACTCCTGGCCCTGGAAAAAGGACGAGGGTCTCAAGGCCTTGGCGGACCCAGGGGCGGCCGACCAGGGTCCAAGCCAAGGGCCTACGGTGGGCCTCAACACAGGGCATAAGCCTCTGCACTCAATCCAGGGCGGGCTGCGATGCATACATTCATTCAAAGTAAATAAAATAGGGGGAGATGTTGGGAGCCGCGGCCGACACCGGTCGCCTTACTTGGCGGACGTAGGGCCTGTGGGTGGGAGCGGAGCCTGAGCTAGATTGCCCCTCCCATCGAGTGAGCCAAGTTGGCGCCTGCTTCCTGCCCCCTGATTGCCCTGGCGACTTAAACAACCCGCTCTATAAGATAGTCTGCCTAGCAACAGCTGATGTTAGCCAGTCAGCCCGCATCGCGCGCTTTGAACTGATTGGCTACTATCACCCTATAAAAGTGAATGCCTCTCCCGCCACGAGACAGGAAGCACGAGAGAGAGAGATAAAGTCCACCGGCAAGAAAGGACTGGTGGCAGAGAGGAGGCCTTGCGGGGCCCACGTGGAGACAAATAAAGACAAGGTTGCACACCACCAGACTTTGTCGTGTGTCTTTCCTGCCGGCCGGGAGCGACCCCGACACAGTACCAGGAATTTAAGAATCTGGAAAACAAACAAAAGTTGGTAACCTGGAATTATAATTGCACAATTATGATGGTGAAGACTGAGGCAGAAAACATAAAGTATACAAGTATGTTTAGAGATGAACAGAATTTGACTAAGCAGAACCTAAAAGAAGGGGTTCCAGGCAGAAATGCACTCAGACGTGAACAAATGCAATGGGTCAGGGGAACTCTGTGGAGTCTGTATTTTCTGCCTAAGGGGCAGTGATGTGGCTTCCAGGTGGAGAGAAGCCTTAGTTTCTCTGGCATACAAGGCATGCTACGGAGAAGCTCATGTTTAAACAGAAAAGCATACAGAGAAGACTGGAGTAGGAGAAAAACTGTTACAACATCAGGAGAAAGACGACACTACAGTGTCCCCCGACGTAAGAAGGATGTGAACTACAGCAGGAGAACCAGGAAGAGACCAGTGGGAACACATTAACCAGGCACGGTCAGGAGTTAACACGGAAGGGCTGGAGTGCTCTGGGGAACCAGGAATGACTTCCAGGTTTCTGGCTTGGGCAGTTGTGCAAATGGTTACTATCAGTGATGAGGCTGGAATACTGAATGGGTGCAGGGTTTGGGGAAAGAGTATGCTCTATTTAGGAGAATTTTAGTTTTTGTTTTTGACACTCAAACGGAGAGAGGCTGTATCTGGCTCCATACCCAGCAACTAAGTCTGAGCAGAGACTGCAGATTTTCTGATAGGAGAGTTGGTTTGTGAATGCACAGATCGAGAAGAGAAAGAATTAAGACTCTAACTTACATTGTAATACACGTAAACAGAGGTGAACAAGACAGAATGGTCCAAGCTACTCCAAGGAAAGGACAAACAGAAAGAGAGGAGAGATGCCAGGAAAAGCACCCCAAAGTCTGCACTGTTTTCTCTTAAAACAGTGTGTAACTTTAAAAAAATGAAATAGTTTTTCATTCTGTCCTACTTCTCACAGTTTTCTAAAATGTCATTTGTGTTAACATTCTCTACTGAGTTGCTCCGATTTACCTTTGTCATCCAAATTCAAGGTATCTTTGCATAGGATAGCCTGTTTTTGACATAGAATCCAAGTTTGGAGTGTCTGAGTTTAATGGCATCAGTAAACTCCTAAAATACACCTAAAGTCATCTAACGTGACTGCTCTGTACGATCTCCCCTTGGTGTGTAGTTTACACGCCCTTGGGTTCTGCATCTCTTCAACCTGGCTCCACGTGGACCTACAGCCACCTGACAGGAAGAACTAAGCCTCCTGCTTCAGCTGTCACAGAGCTGGTGGCCACTTCCTGGGTGAGGTTCAACCTAGACAACTGCCCAGTGGGCGGCACCCTCTGTGGATCAGTCTAAGCCTGTCTGGGTGATGACCCCTACCTCCTTCGGTGTGGAGGAGGTAGAATCATAGCAGAACTTTCTCTCCATCAATGCTCTTCTCAAACTCTTTCCCCTCATTTCACGTATTTCTACCTTTCCACACCAGCTCTCCACAGCTGCCTTTGAGATCCAGCCACTTCGCCTCTTTGGGACCAACTTTATGGTAATGGACCTTCTTGCCTTATTTGGAATTTGTCATTTTAATATTTCCTGTATCTCCAGGATGCCTAGGTCAAACTCCATGATCAAATATAATTTTGGTAGAAAGTAGGTAAAAGGCCTGTGAGGCACTTTTAAGTTAGCAAAATGTAAGGAAAAGTGTTATGGAATTACCATAACTTTACAGACTGGATTTGATGATATAAACCATTTTGGCCCTTATATCCACTGCTGGACATGGTCAACTGGCCTTAGGGGAAGAACAGCTGACTTAGCAAGGTCTCTAGAGGCCATGTGCTGGAGTTACTAGAAGCAGAGTTGGCTGCATGGACAGAAAATCAATACACATGTTACATAGTGCTGGTATAACTTGTATCATTATTTGCTAATGTATGTTTCAGAACAAAGCTGCTGCTGCTGCTGCTTCTTGTTCTTCTTTTTATCTTTTTTTTTTGTTTGTTTTTTGAGACAGGGTCTCTCTATGCAGATCAGATTGTCCTTGAGTTCACCTTGTAGCTCAGCGTGCAAGGATCCTGTTGGCTCAGCCTCCTGAGTGCTGGGATACAGGCGTGCACTACCACACCGGGCTCAGAACACAGGTTCTGAGATGGTAATTGAGCTCCATGATGATTACTTCCATAATCTGATGAGTTCGAAATTGCTTGCTGACACAAATTTGAACCTTCTCCTTCATTTTACAACTTCTGAAAATTTTCAAATGCACCTTTAAAGCTGAAGTTTGAACTTCCAAGGAGGTATGGTAGGTGATATCTTATGTTTCCACCTTGTTTGACCATGAGATTTTTCCTCCCTCTTTAAGGGGTAGAATTTTATCTTAGGAAACTGGTTCAGAATGATGCAGCACCATGATGAAAGATCACAGAGGCCTCACTGGAAGAGCAGAAACATGGAACTGGCCATGCAGTCATGGGAAGGAAAACCAGGGTGAGACTATGCTTAGCGCAGCTGGCTGCCTTCCCAGTGGGCAGTGTTTCTTCTGTCATCCACTGGAAGCGATTTCGTCCTGCCCATGTACCACCCGAGGGACCCCTGCAAGTTACTCAATACCTTTCAGCTTCAGACTTGTCCTCTGTGACAATGGCTAACATAACACTTTCATTAACCACTATTGGGAAAATTAGTGATCGTGTATAAAAGCATAAAGTTGTTACATCTTTGGACACTGTGATGTTATAGTTATCACTAATCTTGAATTTAAAATAACTCTGCCAAGGGAGCCCTTATTTGGCACTTGGCAACTCTAGCAGTCACTTGCCAAGGGTTCGGCTTGTTTTCCATCAGCCATGGTTATTGGAAAGCACGGCTTCAGGGCACACTCTTTCCCCTGTTGGTCTGTGGCTTGTCCTTGTTCCATTCCTGGTCACTCAGAGTGGCCTCTTTTTGCTATCGTATGCAATTCAGCAGTCACTTAAGCAGGGCTCAAATTCCCCTGCAGTCCTCTAGCTGAGGGCAGCTGAGCTCACAAAGAATCCAAGGCTGGCATTTGAACTCGTGACTCCTAAGCTCCCGTTACATTCACTACTTTGTCATATAAATATGGCTTCCCCTAGGCCACAGAGGCTCCCTCCTAATGCCTCGACTCACCAATGCAATCCAGCCTTTCGCTGGCTGTCATCTGCATCTGCAGATCTTGGTGTCACTAAAGGCAGACTGTTCTGCTGCTGCCTGTCAGCAAATGTGATGGGCACTGTGGAATGCTTTGGTTGGCAAAGGGATCAGAGATTCCTAGAACACAGGGAGGCACCTACAGTGCGAACAAGCCCATCAGACAGCCCCTCGCCTCCTGGCAGCACTGTTTTATCTCACCGATTCCTCAAAGTGCGTCACCAACAACCACTGTACTTGATGGGGAACCCGCGGGGACACAAAGGTTTCAAAGGATGGTTCTACAGCCCAAATCCACACTGCCTTAGGCAGCCCATCAAAATCTAGCTGCTGTCTAGGAACCAGCCATCCCTCTGCCTCCTGCGCCTTCTGTTCTCAAGCCAAACTACAGCTTCTTATCTGCTGCCTCCCCATTTCCCCGTGCAGAATTAATGTATCATTACTGTTCACAAACTCCTGATCAGCCACAGGCTGTTATTTTGGGGCGTCCATGAACCACCTTCATTCCCTGTTAGGAATCGCCCTCTACTCTCCCATATGACTTCTGTCTCTATTATTGTGTCTGAAAAGCAGGTGACACTGAGATGCATTTCCTTCATTAATAGAAGAGTTATATGTAATTCAAAAGAAACATGGAAAGCAAACACACTTTGCCAGTAATTAGAAACCCATATTGGAGAAGTATAAACAATTTTACTACATAACTAACATTTCTTGAGTCCAGTTCCTTAATAAACTGTTGTTGTTATGAAACAAACGTGGTCTCCAGTTATCTATGATTAAGTTAAATCAATAGCAATTGTAAGGGAACCCAAGAAACAGAAAACAAGCAGCAGCAAGAATTCATGGGAAACAGCCAGTGGATGCGGGAATGAGTATTAATGGAGATGCTTTAGAGTAAAATAAAAAGTATAGTAGGAAAATAAAAGAATATGTGAAAGCAAAGGTACACTGTTGTCCTCTGTTAATGCAACACTGTTACACACGCAGGCAGGAATATTGTTCTTCCTCTAATCAAACTTTGTACTTCTTTTTTTTTTTTTTTGGTCTTTTTCCTTTTTATCGGCACTGTGGATCAAACTCACGATTGCCTGCTTGCAAGGCAGGTGCTTATGCCACTGAGCTAAATCCCCAGACCTAAACTTTGTACTTCTAAAGTGGTCTGCCTAGCTAAAGGGTGGGAAGCCCAATATCAAGGCATAAAACAGGAATATCTTCTGTACTATGAGGGATACAATATAATTTATTAACTTATGAAGAGAAATGAGATAAAATATCACTTGAAATGAACAGCTCTGCTTACATAAACTTCAGGCAAAGATACTCATGTAGGATCCATTTTCCAACGTGTCCTGGAGCTTGTGGAGTCACATGGAAAATGGGGGAGTCCTGGCAAACAATTCTGAGCATAAAACATGCAAATGGTAGGGTTTTTATTTGAGCAAAATACCCACAAGCATGCCTGCGCACATGATAACATCGTCTCTTATACAGAGCACTTAAATTTTTGCTGTATCCAACAACCACTGCCTTATGGGTATATTCGCAAATGTCTTTTTCTTTGTGGTTCCCTATAGCTATGTGAGAAAAAGAGTTTTGAAATACAAGATCCAGAGCAAGAAATAAGACCAACTAAAGTATAAAATGCAGCATATCCTCATTGGAAAAGGTTTCTAGGATACAAACTAGAAATATAGCTAAATCCACACAGGACTCCCCAATTCTCAGAAGAAAGCAAAGGACAAACAAAGCAAGAGAGAGAACACAAATAATGCTGATGAGCATTATTGGGAAAAAACCACTTAGAAAGTCAGTAAAAAGAAAATCTTCTGAACTGTGAGCAAATGAAAATATAACAGGTACTAAGTACTAGGTTTGTTGTTGCTCGCTTTTTTTTTTTGAGACAGGAAAGCACTTCGTAGCCCAGGCTGGCTTCGAACCTGCAATCCATCTGCTTTGGCCTCTCCAGTGCTGGGATGACAGGTTCCTCTGAGCTTGGAGTTAACTATTTAAATAAACACAAAAGCAGGGCACTAACATGAAGGTAACTGCAAAGACAAGACCATAAATGTGAATGAAAAATATTCATAAATGAAAATGCTTGCGATGGGGGTAAATGTCTTTAATTTGTGGTGACCATTTCGCTTCTAAGACGAGAATTTTTAACAAATTTTAAGTGTGGACTTTTCCTGACAGTGACGTATTATTTGCTTCTCTAACTGTAAACGTAGGCTTTGAAGAATGTGGTCTACTGCTATCGTGCTGGGATTTTAAAAGGAATGGATGAATCTGTAAACATGAAATTTATTAATTCCTTAATTTTAGCTGTTTGATAATGTGCTAATGGTTTGATAGATCTATTTTAAATGCAGCACATTCATTGGTTGCTTTGCAAATGTACTACACAGAGGATTTCTGACTTTTGAAAAACTGACAAGCATTCCTGTAACAAAGAGTATAATTTCGAGTTTTATTATTATTGGAACCCCTGAAATCATTTTTCTTCAGTGCATTATATATGCCTACACTGTTTTAGGGATATAAAAATGTCAGCTTTATTTGCATTTGTAGATTACCTTTGTAAAATAATTGTTGAGACAATATAATCAAGAGTTAATTTGAACATAAGTTTGCATATGTAACATAAATGACTTCTTAGCAGATGATACTTAAGCTATCTTATATCAAGAGATGCATCTCATTTGCCTGGCATTTTCAGGGTAGGTGATATTCTCTTTAGGTGATCATTGCAGTTTTTCCCCTTTAGAAGTTCGAACCTTAACATTTAATCAGCTCTGAAGGAAATTTTTCTCAACTACTGCATTCCTGCGTATGGTTTAACCTTTTCTGGCTCACTCAGGTCATTAGGAGGAGAATCAATAGCTGTGCTCCACTGCCACACTCTCTGTCCTCTGGTGACTGAAGTGCCCTTACTTTGGCTGGGTTTCTCCTTACAGTTACTGTGCTTTCCTGTCATCTGTCACTATGCCTGGCTGCAAAATCGCCAAGCTTATACTTCCCTTCCCCACACATACCAGCACATACCCTTGCCTTTAATTTGTTGCCTTGGACCATAAATGAGACCCTTAATATATAGGGTAATATGGGAAGAGAGAAGGGTGTGGTTAAAATCAAGCTGCACATTGATTCACAAACTCAGTTCTCTCCAAGATCTTGGTCACAAACCAAATTGGACAAGCTCAACACTGAACCTAAGTTTTGTTTTTGATTCAGCTCTCAACCAAATCGCTTGTGACCAGAATTGTGGAAAGAACTGAGCTCATGAACCGAGGCACCGCTGTATGTAGTCCATAAATACTGCTTGAAAAGTAGCATTTCTGGTGAGCCAATGATGTTTGTTTCATCTCTGGAAACCAGATGGGGGCAATGGAAAGTTTCTCTGGGAGTTTTATAGAGAGTTTATTCTGCTCCTTGAGAGCAGAGGCAGAAACTCGAAGTATCTAGACTACCAGGAAGTGATCCTAAGGGACCTGGGTGGAGCAAACTGTCCTGTGGGCTGGAAACCTGAAACTCTTTTTCTTTCAGTGACCCACCACCAGGCTCTTACCAATCGGTGACTTCTGTTTATTATTCAAATTTTTGCTTACTGATTCTGCACATTAAGTATGGAGCTACCCTCAATGTTTTATTGTACCTTTTCAGGTTAATCATTTTACACAATAACTACTTAATGAAAGGAATCAAACTTTAATATATTATAAGAAAGGCACCCAAGTTAAAAAGAAAGGCAGAAAAAAGATGAACTGAGGCAAAGATCTTATTAGCAGGGAACAGTAAAGAACTGGCTAAAATTATATTTTCTTTTTTTAATTATTTCTCCTAAAAAAAGAACACAAACTTATGTTATTCTAGAGTTTTTTTTTTTTAAATCAGCCAGAAAATGCCCATGGGCTAATTAATAACTCCAGGCACGGTCACCAATCATTGTAAAGTCTTTGTGACCCTAGTGAGAGAGCACACGTGGCTGTTCCTGTTCTTAAAAAGAAACTACCTGAATTTGCATAGTTTCCGGTTTAGCCCAGGATATTTCTAGGCTGTCCATGGGCAAAGCCTCATTTGCTTCTACTGTTTTTCTCTCTACTGACTTCTTGCTCTGAAGGGAGAGAAATCAAGGGAGTCCTTAAAATAATTTGGGGAAAACATAAAGGCAGCATGAATAAAGCAGTTAAGGGGAAATGTGATTGCCATTAATCCACAGGTAGTCTAATCCGCAGACATCTGATGAGGCTGGGGCCAAGCCTATCAGAATTTTAAGTGAGTGATTTGACACACCATGAATTCGTATAAGGAAACTAGATTAGGGAATGGCTATAGTGCATTATGGACAATATTCATGAGAAATTGTTATATTTTGTAAGGTACAAGAGACAAGGATGACAGCTCAGAACAGGGACCCACAGGTTAATCATGAGAACTAAAACAAAGCGAATTGTTACAGCTATGATACAAGTTTAGTCCAAGGTGGATTTCTAAGGCTAAAGTGAGGCTGCTCCTCCCCACTACCGGTTTGGAGTGTTTTGGTTGGGAAGCGCAAGGGTCCCAGTTCTGAAGCCACCAGCCCACCTGCAGGTGGGAAGAGGTTCCTGCTGCTGGGTGACAGGAAGGAGTCTTACTCAGCCTGTGTACTCTGAGCACCTCCTAGGAGCAGAGGTTATCCTGAGTCAGAATCAGAAGGGATTCTCTGACCATCGGGGCTTACGCTTTATTGAGGGAATACTGAAAAAAAGGAATAAAGAAATAGATATAAAACATGTTGCAGTGATAGAAAAATGCAATAAAGAAAAAATAAATCATGGGTGTGAATAGAGAATGGCAGCAAATGCACTATCGGACACAGCCTGTAGGGAAGCGATCCCTGCCCTGGAGATGATGGCTTGGGTTGGAATCTGAAAGCGAGAAAAAGACTCATGTAGGCATTTGGAGGAAGACTGAAATAAAAATTTAAAATCCCAGGTAGGCAGAAATGTGCTTACTTTGTTTGAGGAACAGAATCAATTCCAGTCTAACTAGTATAAATAGGTTGAGATAGTTTAGTCAAACTTTCCATTTTGGTATAACCAGTAACTTATCAATTCGTGCTTTTCCTTGTGCACTAATACTCACATTTGTAGAGACTTTTAATTTTCTTTCATGAAAAGAACTTCATAGAGACAAAATAGATTGACTAATCCTAATTTCGCCTAGCTTCTACATACATACGCAGATCGAAGAGAACTAATCATGATTTTAAGAAGGATGACAGCTTCAACTCATGCTACATTTTATGAATGATCTGCCATAACAGCAGAACATCTAAGCCTTCAACAAGGAGAAGACTTATAGGAGGTGAATCTTCTGTGGCATGATTGCTTTTAAACGTAGGCAGCAGGACATTTTCAAGAAATGTTACATTAGAATTTTTAATCATACTGCTTATGGTCAGTGCATGCTTCAAAGGTTCAGACTGTAGTGCACAGCCTGAATGAAAATTGCATTTTAGAAAATAGTTCATAAAAATCATCTGCATCTGTTGTATGTTTGGTGGAGATTAAGATCAAGAACTACTCAAAGTATTCGCTTGGCCATAAAAGGGCACTGCCTTTCTTCCATGTTGGAGGATTTTTTATTCCCTCTGAAAGAGACCTAAAGTCAACTAGATTCTTGTTTCCACTGTTGCTCAAATCAGGAGACTAGAAGACACAGGCTAGAACACCTCTAGAGGTTTGCTTTTTTTAGACTTGAGATTCAGATACAAAAAAGACTTCTGCAGAGTGCGATGTTAGCTTGTAGCTTTCAAAGCACTGATGTGTGGAACAAGTCTCTGGAAAAGCTTGGACAGCAAGGGGACCCTAGAGCACAATGAGAGAGAGACGGGAAATAAAACCTTTGCTTTCAGGATGGTCTGCATGCCACACCCAAGCCTCCACATACACAGAGCACTGATCATCACCCATGAGCTTGTTGCAGAGAAACACGGCTCTCATGTAAAGGACGATTGTAATCAACTTGATCAAGACTCTATTGTGTGCCTCTTGTAGAGTGAATAAACTCATTGTTTGTGGCAGTTATGGAATTGTCAGATCAAGTGAGTGCATTATAATGCATACAGCTGCAGTATACAGTAAAATATGAAAATTTAAAAATACTTATTATCATTGTTTTATCCTTTTTTATCCACTCAGGAAAAAACAAAGCTTTAAAGGCTTAAAAATAGTCACCCAATCAGCAAAGACAAAGAGGTTTTATTGGTCAAAACAGTGGAGAGAAATTTAAGTAAAATTTTTGAAGTCATGCATTCTTTTCTTCCCACTGTGAAGGGTGTGATTTTTTTTCCAGATGAATTCTCAGCTTGTTTCAGATAAAAATTACTAAGGGATGTACACTATATGGGATTTGTAAAATTATCATAATTGAAGTTATAAACTAGAAGGAAATAAATTAAACTGTAGACTTCACAGTTTTGAACCCTAGTTGTATCCACTACTATGATGGGTGGTGGTGGCAGTCAAAGAAGTGAATACTATTCTCATGACTATTGGAACTATTCTGACATGTAACCCCAAAACAAACAGAATTAAAAGTAAACCAGTTAAAGTTGTATCTTAGGTGAGAGAACAAATTGGCAAAGTCATTTTCTCTGAGTATAGTTCTTAGGCTAATATGCTCATATGATTTATATGATAATGCTAAATTTATTAAATAGTGCTTGTGTAATTTCTTCTCATTTTGGGGAGGAGAGAAAATTATTTGTACATAGGCATTTATCCTGCATATTTTGAGAAGGCTATGCTTACAAAAGGCTCAAACTAAAACAGAATTTTTGCACATTTTAATGCAGAACAACACTTCTAATCTAAATGCATCACACAGGAGCAAAACAGCATGCAAAAATCATACAATCTCTGTCAATAGCTCTGAACACAAATTGAATCACTTAACAAAAACCAAACAAACAGTGGCATTATAAGGGAGTATAAAAAGTTCCCTAAATGTGTTTCCCCCTACCGGTCAAATACACATAGAATGCACTTTAAGTGTGGATGTTCAGTGCCCCTCAAATATGCACTCAAATGCATGGCCTGGAAACTTCCACAATAGGAATACTGACCATAAAGGAAATGAGTCAAGTATCAACTAAAAAATGTTACAACCTGGACACATAAGAACAGCTGGGCCATTTTAACTGCAAGCTCCAAAAATCTACTGCTGTGACAGAGTAAAATAGCTTAAAAGAGCAAGAAAAAATGAAAATTTGCCTCATTTTGGTCTTTTGGAAGGGTAAACATCAAAGCACCAATTTAAGCTCAGATTTGTCCTTTACAAAATACGCTTTACATTTTGGTGAGTAGATATTTTGATCTATAGAAGAATGTTTTTTTTAAAGGCTATTGTGCCCATTACATATTGATTTAACTGAAGATATAGATGCAGAATTTCAATAATAGAAGAGTCTATGTTGCACTAAAAACAAACTGATAGTAAAATAAAATATATTTGTGTAATACTGTTTCATCTCTTTCATCATTATAGGAGTGCTTGGATTATTTCCCTGCAAAATTATTTCTATTTAAAGTGAAATTTTTATGAGGTTCAGAAAATACAGTGCTTTTATATTCAGCTTGAGAAAATTTCAGTTGCACAATCTTCTTATGAAATTCTTTATGAAATTGTGTGTTGTTTGTGATAGATTCAAGCTTCTCTCAATGTATATCAGAAAGCTTCTCTGTCTGTCTGTCTGTCTCTCTCTCTATATATATACATATTTGCACTGCATTCTATCAGATTCTCCAATAACTTCTTCATCTTGACTTGATTCTTTTAAAAATTGGAGAAATTTAACAATTGGCCTGTGTCAACTTAAAAGAAACATTTAATTTGAAGATATCATGTATATGTTCAAAAATAGTTTTGTGTTACTTGAAAAGCACAAAAGAAAAATGTGATCATCTCCCTAGACCTACAAGTACTACTCTGGAACATGGTGTGCATAATCTTGATAGGTGAAACCAGGCCAAGAGCAGCTGTGGGGTACAGGGTTAGTTGATGATGATGTTCAGAACACAGGATGGGGCAGACAGCTGTTCTGAGAGGTGAGTGAAACCATGAATGTAACATTTCAGGCAACTGGAAGAAGTAGGTCAGTGATTTAGAGCCTGATTTAGAGCCTTAGATAATTCAGCACTTCGGACAGTTCCCAAAGCATCCTCTTCCTTCTGGTCCTTAACCTTTGTGTCCTTAACCTTTAGAGCACCAGACCTATTCATTTAGCTCCACCTGGTGCTGTCTCCCCTCTCCCTGCACGTGAACTTAATTCCAAGAGAATGATGTGCAGTCTTCCAAAGAGCTCTTTGGCTTGTGCTTCACATAAAACCCTCATTTTCACTACTAATGTGAAGCTTCACAGGACCGTTCACATTACTTGGAATTATGCCAGGTTTGTGGCCCAGCTTTGTTCTATTAATCAATTCTAGGCTATTAACAGATTTTTTTAGTCCTGTCATTCATAAATGTAAATTCAAACCTGATTCATTATGAAAAGATGAAGGAGAGATCATTCAAGTCAGAGGAAAACATCCCTTCACCACAACCAGGTCACCCGAGCTGTTCACATGTGAGGTCACTCAGCCTGTAGTGTCCTGTAGTGAGTGAAATGAGGTATTCAGGCTGGCGAGGTGGGTGGAGGAGAAGAAAGACTTTCAGAGCCAATGAGAATCCGCCTGGGGCCATGTAGCATAACTGTGGATGCCAACTAAAGCAGGTCAGGCCTTCCCTGTAAGCTCTGGTAAGTGAAAGAATTGCTCTTTGGGAGTAAGATTTTTGACCCAATTTTCAAGAAGTAGAACCATAATCAGGGCCATCTATTTGATTTCTAATCAACAAAACAATGGGCAAGTTCATTTTAGGTATATCTCTCTCTGCTTAAAACTAGAGCAACTGACGATGAAACACAAATTCCTGCATATTAGATGCTTAAAGAAATACATTATTTCTTCACGATTACTTTGTGAGTGTGTGTTTCTTTTTTGAAAACCAAGTGGTGGGCATGAAGCACAAAAACAAGAAGATTTGATTATTCATTGATAAGCAGCTAAACCAGGTATTTTATAAAGGATCCTTTGATCTTTGCTACTAAGACAAGGGAAGCAATTGTCAGTGTCCATTTTGGGAGGCACGTGGAATGGGTAAGTAGGACAGGAGACACCTTTTTCATTTTAGTTGCATTTGTGGCCTTGTTGTTGTGGGCTGCAGACTGGATTTTTGGGAGCTCCTTTTAGTAGTAAACTGTTACCTGAAAGTCTATTAACTTAATGCTGCAAGAAACTCAATCCCTTGTTATTTTCTTTGGTATCTGCATGGAATACCACAGATGGATTTTCCAGTCTCCTTAAGGGCTCTAAAGAGGTGAGCAAGGAATGCAAATGCCAGGAGAGAAGTGAGCAAGGATCCGTGCACTGCGAGAGGGACACAGGTAATATAGAGCACCCTGACATTTATTAGAGCATCAGCAAGCCAGGCTGGTACTGGGAAGGCCCCACAAATGCGAAAGCTCTCACTCAGGTCTGTGTTTGTCCCGCTGAGCAGCACACGACTGCAACTGTACAATCTGAAAGCACCACCAGCAGAAAAAGCATTGCTTGTCATTCTGGACAAGTAGTTCCTTAAGTGGTAGTTCTATGGCCAGCCCTGCAGGAAGGCAGTAGGTGTCTTAGAAACTGAACATTACTGGATTCTTAGCTAAAGTTGTAGGAAAACCTAAAGATTCAGAGATTTGAGAAATTTTTCTTGGTGGCTACCCAAGTTGGCTATGTGATCTGAGGAAAGAGATTTGCATTTACCTATGTACACACTTTATATTTGTAAATAATGGCATGGTATCATGGATGATGTCACTTTTGGAAATTAGACTTATTACACAGCCTCAGCTGTGTGTACTCTGGAGGTGATGAAGCAGGGTGTACTCTCAGTACTCGAAAGATGGTAAAGAAGAATCAGGCTGATTGACGATGGCTTACAAAACTTGGTAACATTTACTTGGTCTTCGGATATTAACTTTAAAAATTAAATGGAACCTGAAATGCAACCTAAACTATATTTAAAAATACTGATATTAAATTTCATAACATCAAGTATAAGAACAATGAAAAATTTTAAATAAATGTTTGCTTTAATTTTTTCCAGCTTACATATTTTGATGAAACAGTCTTTATTTTGATAAACAAGATAGAAAAAGCCATATTGTTAATCAGGCTGCTCTTGGAAGGGTCCTGTCTGTTAAGTCATTGGTTTTTCACTGCACATACATTTAAATAAGGTAATTAAATGCTATATATTACTATTGTTAGATATGTAGACTAGTGACTGTCACTGTCACAAAACCCATCAGAAAATATTTTATAAAATCTATTGCTTATTTATTCTGCTTATGTGATGTATTTTCCATGATTTATTCAGAGAGCACTTTCATACATAATTTAAAGCAGCTTTACATGATCAACACAGCTTATTTACAATATTTTAAATTAATTTCTACTATCTTTTATTTTCAACAATATAATGAAGATATAATACTTACACAAAGTCATTTCCTGTATATTTTTGCCAATTTTCTGAAAATATGACAACAAATGAATATCTCAGCCATAATTTAGACAAATGTCTCAGTTTAAATTATCTTAGGAATGCTGGATAATAGAAGAAATTTCAATACTTTTAACAATCTCAAGATACTAATTTTGTAAATAGCTATAGTCCACTAAACTATGTAGCTAAGCAAATGGAGGAAATTATTGACTGTCCAATCAACTTATTTTATGCCAGGTGGTAGAATTCAGTCAGATGAGCTAAATTATTACTTATATAAATTTTGATTTTAATATCATTTATTATAGTTCTGTAAAACTAGATACAACTTTGAATTTAATAATAGTATATGTGCATATGAATTACATACACAAATAGCTATGAAGTAGGAATGAATGGTCTTGGTTTCTACTTTCCAGTAATGCTAAAATCTTATTACACATGCACAGACACACAGCTTCATTAGACATAAGCCAAATGCACGTAAGTGTTACATGATTGTCCAAACATGCTCATAGCAGCACATTATTATTTATTTTCAGGGCATTCATTCAGCCTTTTACAGATATACTACAAAGTTTCCACGACCCTATGTAGAGCTACATTAGGACTGAAGTAAATTTTGGGTTGTATTATGCTGCAGTGTCCTTTCCACTGAAGCACACTTTCCAAATTGAAGGTTTTGGGTTCATTTGGTGCTCACATCTGACTCGGGGAGACGTGCTATGGGAGTGGAATGTAGGGATTCATGTGCAGGTCACATTTTTGTGTCCCCTCATTTTGCAAGGGAGGCCAGAGAAAGCAGCCAGTGAGAGGAGCAAGCTGAGAAAATCACACACAGATGCTGACAGGACTGGACGCCAGCGCTGCCCCCAACTCTCCAGTAGAAGAGTCCCAGAGTTAGAGACACTCTATGTAGAGATTACAGCTCAGCCTCAAGAAACAACCACAAGGACACTTCACTAGGTACAAATATACGTTTTTCTCTCAGGCTTTTAAGAGTAGAATTAATTCAGATGTATTTCCACTTGCTCCCAAAAGTGTCTTGTTAAAGCTCTCAAACCAGAACCACAAGCACATTGCTAATCCAGTATTTTCATATATTTCAATCAAGTAAAAAAGTAAAAGAGACCCAGCAAGCAATGGATTTCTCAGGAAGGTGTGCTTACCTTCATAAGTCCCACTTTCCAGGAGAGCCCCGCTTTTCTCCAATTCCATAAAATCTTCCACAGTGATGAAAATGTAGTCCACTCCCGGGACCTCGCCCTCCTTATGTGGCCTTGTGGTGCCTGAAGATGGGAAATTAAACAAAAGAAAGACGCTCAATGAGTTGTTGCTGAACTTCAGAAATACCACCATACTTCTGAATATGCAAACACACTTGTTTCTGCATCATGGGAGCTGGCAGTTTGCATTTGTCCTTCTGTTTGTTTGGCAACAGAAAGTAGCAGAGGGTAAAGATAAAAGTAAATACACAAAGCGATTTTTCTCTATCAAGCTTGTAAAGAGTTTGCTGCCACAGAAGTGGGCTGCAGAGGGTTTTTTGGTGAAAACTGCAGACCACTGTGTCCCTTTTGAAGAGGTGGTTTGAACAGTGGCCCAGGAGTCTGCAAGCTCAGCCAGTTACACACTGCACTCCTATGAATGGCCCCCTATTGTTCAGTACAAAGCTGTGCTATGCCACAAAAGACAATGGACCATAGAAGTCCTAGCAAAATGTCAATGTATCTTTAAAGTTTTGTGACCTGATTCCTTTGGGGGAGATTATCTGTTAGATTTTATTTGTTGATTTTGCACCCAAAATACCTTGGGTTAGATGCATAGGCATAACATTTTTACCCTTGCAATTCAATAACTGGAACTGAGCAATAATTAAAATGGTTATGGTGGTAACATCATCTAACTTCGTAGGGGAAAGTTTTCCTTGGCTTCGTTGTACAGGCTGATACCTCACTGCCCCTGCCGTGGCCTTCATTTTTTCCTTCATTACTGATTCTAATTCTGATTGAACTGGGAGGTGACACCTTACATGGGGCCACTGTTCCTGCCCCACTTACAGTGGAAACTGAGGTACAGAGGCTCAGCTGAGGATGACAGCTGCTCAGCTTGCGGGAACACAGCTTCCAGGCTGGGTGTGCAGCTCGCGATGCTGGACCACGGACACAGAGGAGTGTCTTCCGTTCTTCCTCTTCTCCTTTCCCTAGCCCAGTGGCTCTTCCCTTTTGAGCACTTTCTTTCCTTTCGCTTTCACAATATTGATTGTATAGTTTGGATCTTATTTACTCTTTTTTTTTAAAACAATTTTACATTTTAATTTTACTCTTTGAATTTAAAATCTTTATCAACTTGGTCATGAATATGGGTGGTTAGTTATTTTTCTGGTTCAAAATTGAACTGCAAATGAGAAGTATAAGCCAATGTCAGGATATATGATCACTTGGAAAGCAGATTCACTGTAAAAAATTTTATCAAATACATTTTCTTTGTTTCTTTTTTTTTTTTTTTTTGGTACCGAGGAACGAACTCATGACCTCGTGCTTGCCAGACAGGTGCTTATGCTGCTGAGCTAAATCCCTGGCTCAAATACAATTTCAAAGATGTGAACATATTATTTCCTAAAATTAAATTGTACAACCCTTCTGTGGGAATTGCAAAACACTTTTTTCTATAATCATGCTTAATTACTTCCCCAAAATTTGTTATTTTATCTAGTTAACTAAGAATTTCCTACTCCTTTCATGCTATAAAATATAAACCTCCCACACCTAGTACACATAATGTTGTCAAATTAAGGTTTCTATGAGAACCTTAATTTCCAATATCCTGACTTTTATGTATTTAACACTTATGAATTAAAAGGGCACAAAAAGAGTTTTTGGCAATCAATTTGCTTTTTGATTTATTTAGCATACACTCTAATCATTAAGAAAAATCACATAACAAAGATTCAATTTTCCTACTAATTTATTTGCATATTTCAGAAGTTACATGCTTTGCTCAATGAACTGCTTGCATTCTGGTAATGTATTCCTAGCACGAGGTGCACACAGGAGCCCACGCTTGAGGGCAATTTCCAGGGATGCTGACATTTCTGGGGCAACGCCTGGTACTAAACCCTCTGAGCATGTTTGTGGCAGCATTCTTACTGGCTTACAGAGTGGTTTTACACCTCTGTCTTGTACCTCAGACCTCTGTGCTGATTTCTTCCCTCTCTGATGCCTCAGTGACAGCTCCTATCCCTCGGTGACTGGCCTGCTTGCTACTGGAGAAACCTATGCTCCACAATCTCAAAAGCTACAATCTTGGTCTCTGACATCAAACTCACATTCTCTTTTTTTCTGTTCTAATTACGATTTCTACTTCCTTGATCTCTTCATTTTTCCTCCTGTTTCCTGAACGTGGCTTCATCTGCCTCCCTGACTGCTATGGGAGGAGGAGCTGTTGAGAACCTCTCTGTTCCTTTAGCCCCCTTCATCACATCCCACTCAGAATCAGCCCTGAGCACAGGTCCTCCACTGGAGCTGCTACAGAAACTGTATGCTTCCACTGACAAAATACTCTGCATATTCGGCTTAGTCAGTTTGATTCCGAGGACTCTGGGATTCCTTGGAGAACTCTTTGGGCCTCTCTGTCACACACCACCATTTTCAATACTCAGTTTTGACTTTCTACAGAAGTCATGAATGAGCTCCATCTTTTCTGGGTAAAGTAGGAGACTACATGGAACCAAATTCCATAACATTTTCTACTTTCCATTTTCCTTACATTACCTTCCTATTTTCTCTTTTCTTCAAAAACTAATGCTTGATTGGAACTATCTACCCACCTTCCTAAGATAAATTCCATCTTAGCTTCCTTTCAATTTTTTTTTTTAATCGGTACCAGAGATTGAACTCATGACCGCCTGCTTGCATGGCAGGTGCATATGCCGCTGAGCTAAATCCCCAGCCCCTATTTTGTGTTTTTTAAAAACCAAAGTTACACATGCAGATATTTAAAACTTTCAAGCAGTCTTACAAAGCTTGTTATTTTTAAAAGAAAATCTCTAGCAGACCCCCCAGATATGCAGACAGACAGACACCCCCCCCCACACACACACATACACAGACACATTTTCTTTTATCCAGGAGCATACATAGTCAATACTCTTAACTGATTCTTTTGGCTTAACTTCACGTGTGTTAGGAATGCGCCTTTATTTTAATAACTACTTCTTAACTTTCCAGCACAGAAAAGGAGGATTTCACTCTGGCTGGTGCACAGTTCCATCCTCCCATGTACACTACTTTCTCCTTTCCTTCTCCCATTCTTCCATAGGGAAGAAATACAGTAAACAAATACTGTATTAGTCACTTTTCTAGTTGTTGAGACAAATACCTGACACAGCTAAAAGGGAGACAGGCTTAATTTGGGTTGAGTTTTTAGGAAATTCAGTCCGTAATTAGCAGCTCCGAAGCACAAACATCATGGTGGAAATGTGTGGTGGGGCAAAGCTGCTTAGCTTATGGCAACCAGGAAGCAGAGCATGGGAACACTGCGGGCCAGGAAAGTGTGAGGAACCACACTCTGACCCCAAGGACATGCCTCCACGATCCACTCAAGAAGTGTGCCCAACCCCCAGGCCAATCCAAAAGCCTTCCAGGCTGGGACATGCCAGAATCATCGCATCCTGCTCCTTGTAAACCTCACACCTGAACACATCTCCTTACACCATGCTTCATCTCCCAGTAATGATGCCAAGTTCATAATTGCACCTACTGTAACACAGTTATTCTGAGTACAAATGGAAACAACATTGCTTTCCCCAAAGTCTGAACAGTTGCATATTTTTCAATAATCCAAGTCAATGTCTCTTCTGAGACACAAGGAAAATGCTTATCTGTGAATCTCTGTTAAAAAAAAAAGTCAAGCTCCATAGTTCTAAGGTATGATGGTACAAGGTGAACATTCCAAAATGGAGGCATGGGGGAATAGAAAGAATGTGACTAAAGGAACACTGAAATCCAGCAGGCACACATTAAGGCCTTGTCTTGGTTATTTTTCTCACATTGCTGAGATAAAATACCCAATGTCCAAAATTAGGGAAGGAAAGGTAAGTATTTAGCTCACAGTTTATGGAGCTTTCAGTCTAATATCAATTGGCTCAACAGTTCATGGTGACAGAAGACAGCAACAGCAACACGAGCAAAAAGGGGAGGAGACAGAATAAGCCTCTTTCCTTCCTTAGATTGTACGCAGGCTACCCGCCCCGTGGTGGGTGTAGCATTCACCTCCATAATCTCAGCATTGGGCCACGAGTCAGTCACAAACCCTAGAATCCCAGCCCCATGAATGCATGAGGTTTGGGCAGAGGACATCTAGACACAAACCATAACAGCCCTGTGTCTCCATATCCAGCACTGGGGCACACGGTGCTGCGATATGAGTTCCAGAGGGCTCATGTGGACAGCCCCACCTCTATGGCCTTGCTGTTTGCAGCCCACATGGCCTCTTGCCTTGCTCTGTCTCTGTTCACTGCCTTCAGCTTTCTTCAGTAGATGTCTCGTGCTCCTGACATCTCAAATAGAAGCTCCTGAGGCTTCTTTCACACTTTTATTTTCATCCCACAGCTTCATGTACTGATCTCTCATGGCCTCTGCCTGGCCTCCCAGGCCTTTCTTTGAAATCTGGCTGGAAGCCTCCCACCTATGGCTCTTGTCCTGCATGCTGATGAAACCAGCATCACATGGACGATACCAGGTCTGTTTTCAGCAGAAGTAGTAGCCTGGTCCCTTTGGACCATGGCAGCAGCATCCTCTCAGTACTTGAATGACTAAGGATGGTGAAACTAATATAGGAAAACAATTCCCTAGGAGATAGGAGGTCACTCTTCTCAAATACAAGCTTAAAATTTTGCACCCTTGAGTCTGTGATAGGTGGGGTCTTGCTGATGTCTGAGACGCCCTCAAGTCATCTTTTTTCTTGTCCCTGCACAAAGCACTTGGTTCTTTTTTAATGCAGCAAATCGTTTTAGCAACGGCATCCCTAACTTTAAATAGTGTTCCTTCCAGGCCAACATTTAAGTTTTTTACATTTTTATGCTGTTTTTGGTCCCTTATTTTCCACGATAAATTTGACTAAAAGCAGCTGACATATTCATATTGCAGCCTAAAACTGAGCTGCTTTGAAATTTCATTTAAAAGAACAATTAGCCCATTGCCCCTTTATCTCATCTCCTGTAAAGTCTCAGGACATGGACCAAATGTAGACAAATTCTCAGCCAGAGGACAACACACACAGGCTCCAACTCAACTGCAGTTCTGGTTTCCACTTGAAACTTCCCGAGCCAGAACTTACTGGGCACATTCTTGTCAGCATTCTGTTCTTCCAAGCCTGACCAGACTCATCTTGCAGGCTCTGCTTTCATCATTCTAGGCGTCTTGAGTTGGGAATCTCCAAACTTTTCCAAAGACTCCTTTACCTCACGGTCAGGTACAATGACAGTGATGACCTGACTTCTGTGGTTCCAGTTTTGTGTGTTCATCAGTTTTGTTATTACTGAGACCAAACACCTGACACCCACCATGCACAGGAGCGGAAGTTTAATTTGGCTCATGGTTTCATAGGATCCAGTCCTTAATTAGCTGGCTCCAAGGCAGAAATATGGTGGAGCAAAGCCACTTAGTTTATGTCAGCTGGGAAATAGAGCAGGAGACAGTCCCAGAGAGCAAGGTATGTAGCACCGAAGGTCAAGTCTCCATGAGCCGCCCAGACACACCCAGAAGTGTGCTTTCCTACTTCTCTGGGGATCAGAATGCCAATCTTATTGGCATCCACCCCCACTGCCACCACTACTTGGTATGCACATTAATGAGAGTACATGAATGTGTTCCCAGCTGAACTATGCAGTACCTTTTGCATAACTTTTTGATTACTTCTGATTCATACTTTTAATTCTAATTTCCTATATATTAATCACTAATTCAATTAATGAACTCTTTCCTTGTTAAACAAATCTCCTCTCAAAATATGCAAATCTGTGCAGTATTTCCTCAAGTTTCTCATGGTACCTGCTAATCTGCCCCTTTCTGGACTGTTTAGTTTGCCACACAGCTGCCACCCTGGGACCATCTGTCACTACCTTGAACTGTATATTGTCTTTCCCAGATCCCATGCCTATTTTTGTGGTCTGTATCCTCATTTTGGCAGAGCACATTTGTCAGAAGCCTCCTATCAAAGGTAGCATAGAAGCATCACTGTTCTGAGACTTTGCATATTCAAAAATGTCTTATTCCACCCACACAGGTGGCACATCTGACAGCACTTGAGCAAAATATTATAATAAAAGTGTATTTCACCATCTTACTCTCCGTTCATCTCATCACCAATCTTCCAGTCACGCTGGGTTTAAACTGTCCCTCCCAGTGGCTTTTTCGTCTCCCCTGACTCTCCCATCTCACCTGCAAACACATGGCAAGTTCCCTGCCCTGTAACTCCTCAAAGTCACCATCCCCATCTGCACTACATCTCAGGCAAGTGCTGTCCACCTGGACCACCTGACAGCTGTGTCACGAGTGTGCCTCTTCCCTCTCTTACTTGTCACTGCACTCCCTGATTAGCCCTGGCAAAGCACAGGCCGACCATGTTCTCTCTCTGTCTGCTGAATCTACTCAATCTCTGTCAAGAAAGTTGGTTTAAAAAGCCAGGGAGAGGAAAATACCAAGCTAAAATGAATCAGGAGAATTTTAGAGTCTACTATTGATAAAAAAAGAGCCATTGTCACTATAAGCCGAGTGTAGACTTTCTTCCCGTGGACTTGCCATGATGGAACCTGTGAGAGGACATCCTTTAAGGGTTTTCTGCTGACATCTGAGAAATGCAAATGAAAACTTCAGTGAGTTTCCATGTCCGGCCAGGAAGAACAGTTATGATGAGGAATACAAAAGACAACAAAAGCTGGGCGGAAATGAAGCTTCCTGCACTGTTGGCGGGACTATAAACCAGTTAAACCACTCTGGAAATCAGTATGGAAATTCCTCAAAAAAACTAAACATAGGATTGCCATCTGATCCAGCTATACCCCTTTTGCATATATTTTAGAAAGAACTAAAATCAGCACACAACTTTGATGCATGCATAACTGTGTTAATAGTGGCATAATTCCTAAGGACCAAGCTATGAAAACCGCCTACTTTCCGGTCAACAAACACAGCAGAATATTACTCAGCTGCAGAGAATGAAATCACATAATTTACATGCAGACGGATAAAACAGTGACGATCGTGTGGAGTGAAACAGGTCAGGCTCAGAAAGCTGAATTCCACATCTTCGCTGACGCGAGAAGTAACTAAAGGTGATGAAGAAGGAAACAAAGACAGGAGAGACGATTAGAAAATCTAGGAGGTAGGCTTTTGGAGGTGGTGAAGGGACAGGGTAAGAAATGGGGCTAATGTGACAGAAAAAATCAAGTTATAGTTTTAAAAAGCTAAAAAACCTTTTTTCTGCTCAAGCAATATCTTCCCTATAGGCCTCCACTGTGTTATTCTCATCTCTTTCTCTAACCTAGAATTTCCACCATTAGAATTGCTGTCTAGTTTAGACAAAAGAGAAATTTTGTTTACTCACCTATCAAGCAATATTGGGAGGCAGAGAGACCTTGATTCTATTTTAGGGAGATTCACTAAGTTCTTACGAAATTTCACTTATGTCACAAATTGGTTAGTTTAGCTTCGGTCATCTGACTTAATACACTGGTGGTCAACTTAGGTGTTGAACTTTCTGACTTATTTTCATAAATTTGACTACACACAATGGATTCTGAGGACTGATTATGTGTCTGCACAGACATTTACATATCATCCCTCACTTTTAATAGAAGGTGGAAGCACGATATGATAAAAAGGTTTTCAGCATTAAAGTTCAGCATATCTGCATTCCTCCTTTGTTTTAATATCTTACATATGTGACATGGATTAAAACATTATTTATTATAAACATTATTTATCATCAGTTTTTCTCAGCATGCACCAAGGTAAATAATAAATATGAAAGGCATTATCAAAAGGAAGAACATGAATGTCATGCCAACAATATTATTATTATTCCTCTTTAGTAATATTAATGGTCCTATGGAGAATATTGCATTTTAGCAACTATTATATATGGTATCTTATTTGAGAAAGTTCCTAGGCCTAGAGATATAAATCGTCTCTTAAAAAACCTGAGTGTAAAGAAACATAATTAAAGATATAAGCCCATTTTCCCTGATGGAACCCTAAATTGTGGTGTACAGAAATGTAGGCATTACTTACAAAGGCCTTTCTTATCTTTCATTAGACAGACACATGCATAGTTGGAGCCCAGGATAAAAGAGTTTCATGTCATTTGCCGAATCAATTGAAAAGTGTGAAAATGGTCATAAAAACTGATTAGCAGCTCATTTAATTTTACCCAAAGGTACAGCATCTTGAACAACACTCACCAGAATAAAACAATTTTACATCTATCTGCCCAGGAAGAAAAGATATTAGTGTTAACTAAGTTGGAATACAGAGGCTGAAAAAAGAGAAAACCATTGGATATTTATGGACATCTCTTAGAAAAGTAATATGATTCTAAAAATAAGGCAAATACATATGAAATGAGGCAAAGTGGTGGGAGGTGGCGATTTGCGGCTAAAGGTAATTAATATCTAGACTGAAAAAACAGTTAAAGCGAATTTGTTGAAATGGTTACTTACGTTATTTTTATGCTGAAATAATTACACCTGCTTTCCCAGCTCAAAGACTGGGAATAGAGAGTTAGTATGTGGCAAGATCAACAGTAACAGCTGTCATCAGGCAGGAGGGGACACGGGGGGGGGGGTAAAAGAGTCGCACAGGTGACTCAAAGCTCACCTCCACACTGCTCTGCTTTGTGTGGCTGGGATTTTCCAAAGTGTTACCTAAAAAATCCGAAGTAATTTTTCTTACCCAAATGCTGGCTTATATACTCAATTCTGTATTTTCCAGACCACTTTTCCAAAGGAAAACCAAATACAGCTAAAGGAGAGGAAACACTGCTGAGCATTTTATCTCCTAATGTGTAATTTCTCTAAAAAGAATGGTTATTTATTAATTGCTAAATTAAGTACTGTATGAATAACACCTTCATCATCAGGTAATGAAAGCGTATGGCACTTATGCTCAGAAGACGGCTGAAGAGAATGAGCCTCTAACAAATGATTTGCTTGCTGATAAACAGTGAAAGCACATGAAAGCCACTTGTCATTTTGTTACCATGGCAATGGGGGTGCCAGTGGCTTTTCCTTCCTGCTTTTTAAAATGAACGAGCATTTCCCCTTTTGTCTTGTGGAGCAATGAGCATGACATTTGTCATGCATGTAATTCTAAAGCACATTACCTTTCAGCTTTCTGATAGTTCGTAATTCTGTAAAAATACTTCTAAAAAGTCCCAGGCTTTACAGAAAAGCAGTATTACCTAGACGACCATGGTTCACTGCTTTAATGCTCTGTATTACAACCCATTTTATGTGCCGAAAGCTCCTCAATGCCTGTTGCATGGGCAGGGCAGGCACCCCCTGCATATTTGCTGAAGAACAGACTTGGAATTGATCATCAATAGTCAGTGTGTCGTAAGCAGATGGGTCACTGCGAGAACCTGAGGCACCGAATTCCGTATGTCCACGTGTGTCTCGAGTCTCTCAGTCTTCCTGGGGTTTGTCAGCTGCAAGCTGGAGGAAATCAAACTTGACAGCTAGCGTGACTTCCCCTGGATTGACCTTTAATTAACTCACTCTTAGGTTCCTGAAAACACTTCTTTGGTTTGTCTGTTACTCATTAGCAAGTATGAGCTCTAGCACCAGATTTGTGCTTCTGCCCCCATTACAATATTCATAAGATCCTTTTGCTGAAGCCTCCAGTCAATTTTCACATAACTGGCCTAGGTCTCGGAATTTATTATATTGATTGTTAAACACATAAAATCTAGAAGTACGGTTTTACACTGACGTAGAGCTAAAGTAGGCAAAGCAAATTGTATGGTTTTAATCACTGAATCTTATATAGCAGTTTATAAAGTAACATGAACCTTACAGATTTTAGGTTACTGATGGGTAGATTCAATAAGGGATTGGTTTTGAGTAAAGCCTGCAGTGATTCAGTTTTAAATCTTCCTCGTAGGTATAAAAGTGATTAATGGCCACAATGAAAATTCCATATGTTTTATTTTATTTTTAAAATTTAATTAAGCTTACTGGTACAGTTTAGGTATATAAGATGGTCACTTTCATCATAGGGGTTTTGTAAGGGTACATGATATACCTTGATTTGTCTTTTTCTTTTAATCACTCTTCCCCTCATTTACAAAGCTTTTTTCAGTTTTATCCTTCTTTTCCCATACTTTCCCTTTCTTCCTTTCCCCTCTTCCTCTGTAATCCCCTTTTCCTTTTGAACAGTTTCTTCCCATTTCAGCATATCTTTTGTGTAATTTGGTTCCTATTTACACTCTCAGTTTCTCACACCAGCAAGACCATGTGATATTTGCACCTGTGTGTCCGATGTATTTCACTTAAGATTATAGTCTCAAGGTCCATCCATTTAGCAATCAATGAAATAACAGACTTGTAGATTAAGTATGTATGTTTTTAAACAAGAGACTGAAGATTCGGCAGACCCATGTTTTAAATGCCAGCAGTTATTTTTACATATTTTTAACTGTGTATTGCTCTAAACCTTGATAATTATTTCAAAACTCATCTCCTAAAACAACAGGCTGCTAACTATTGTTTGAAGCAGCCCTGGCATATGCCAACCATGTAATTATCTTTCAGAAACAGAGGCCGTATTTAAAAAGAAACATCTCCATGAACGTCTTAGATGGAAATGTTCATATTATCCTTGCACTTCTAGACTGACTAAGGTTTTACATTGTCACAGTTTGGACAGAAGCAACACCAGCTCCACACTCGGGATGCATCCAGGCCACACTGAGGCCTCACTGGGCAACATCGGCTGGTGCCCCAGCTCCCTAGAGTTCCTGGCCATCAGGCCCGTGCAGGAGGCGGGACCTGCATTTCTAGCAAGTCCTTCAGCCACTTGTCACCTGACACCGCAGGTACCAGTGAGCCACCAGCCAGGAGGTAAGCAGCACCGCTCCAACCCGATTCATAAAAGAAACCCAAAATAATGAGGAGTGTGAGGCATCACTTTGAATTTGGCCCTAGAGGTGCGTGCTGGGTTCACAGGCAACGTGCTGTAATCTGCATCAAACAGGCAACGCTTCATTTCCTGGTGAGCAGGTGAACAGAGTCCTAAGAAGTTCACTGGACCCATCCATTGCTCTCTCCTGCCACATGTGTGGTTGCTTTTATGAAGTTGGCTGAATGGTCTTTTGAGAGTGAAGTTGGTAAATAGTGGACCTATTTTCATTGATGGCTGCCTGCAAATAATTTTCATTATTATTTAAAATAACATAAAATATTTTGACCCCCATGTGATCTGATGCTTGAAAAACACAGCAAATGATTCTAGCATACCAGAATGATCAGTGATGAAATGGCAAGAAAAGGCAAGTGTCTGGGGCCAGGGACATAGCTCAGTGGCAGCGCCCTCCTGGCACAAGCACAAGGTCACAAGTTCAACTCCAGGTTCAAAAATGAAACAAAACAAAAACAACAAAGATAAAACAAGTGTCTAATGCAAAGTTCTCTTCCATTAAGGAAAAGTATGGTGGGTATAAAAAATACAAGACACCAATGAAACATCTGCAAATGTCCAAAAAACGGAGAAATAATAGCATTGCATTATCTCCCTAATTATGAAGTGCAAAGTTATATTTTCTATTAAATTATGAAGTACAAATTCTATACTTTTTACAAAAATACTCATCAAACTAAACTAGGTTATGAGTAGCATGCACTTTGGAATTAGTACCCATGAAGCTTGATATGACAAGTTATTTAGACAAACATATTCTTTCACAAATTCCAAGATTTCACTTCTACAAGAGTCCCTGGTTTAAAAGCACTAGAGTAAATGAGGGGTAAAGATGAGAAATGTTAACTAAAATCAAAATTTTATTTTGTTGCTGTTAATTTCCTGAATTTAAAACACGTGAAGTCAAGAGAGAAAGGCGGTGTCTAGGATGGCTTCTGAAGCTGATGTATGCATGAACATTTTCTACATCAAGACTTCCTACACTGAATGACTGGATGTAATAGCCACCATATTTAATTATCAAGACATCAGTGACCTTTGACATACAAACACTCTCACACTGAGAGTAAAGGAAAGCAAATGATTTCATTTATTCAATCAAATCACCACTAATTTGTTCACAAAGAATTCAGACCCTAGTTCTTAACCATTTCTTTAAATCAAAGTTTATCTGATTTCTGAGGAAACCTTACTTTCATAAAACATATTCCTCCTACATATTCTGCCTTTACTTCACTTGCATTCAGAGCATACAATAATACACCGGTGGTGGGACAGAGACATGACGAGGTAAAACGACTCAAACACATAAAATCAGATTCCTAGAGAGCTACCCTTTTCCTGTTTGATGTAGTCTCAATGCATCCACATCCAACAAACCTAAATCCAGGATAAAAGAACATACTATTCTTCCCAATAGAATAAGGCAGCAAGCCATCATGTCAAGATTCTTGAGAATTAATTTCCCAATTTTTTAAGAGTAGAAGAATATTGACCCTTTTGTGACACACTGACTTACTTTGGAACTTATGCTTTTATTCTTCAATACTTAATTTAGATATGTTCTCTAACTGACATTCTGCAGGATTAATAAAAAGGTATTTTGATTCTCAAATTTATTATTTAACAGATGCTTCAAGATTACACACTGAGCTTACAGAAAGTATAGATCAGTGACTTTTTATAGAAATGTTATATGTTTAGTTTGAAGCTGTTATATCCTGCTTATGTAAAATTAATCTGGGCCAGAACTAGAATGCAAGATACCACCAGCCCCCTGAGCACTGTGACCTTCATTGCATAGAAGGTTTAGTGGATCATAATTTTATTCTTTTATCACTATTAGGATCTTGCATGACATTAAATTTTAGTAGCACCATATGTCTCTACGGCATCTTGATTCATTCAGCATTGTTCAAGGCAGATCATAGAATACAAAGTTTACAGAGTATCAGAAAGTACAGATGATGCTAAAAAGGTAGTTAATTATTCAGATATTTCAAAACATTGAAACGCTTATGAAAATATATGATATAAAACATGTATTTGCCTGTTTTTTATTAAAGTTTTCAAACATACATAATCCAATTCATTGATCATTGCATGACTTCTTATTTTGTAGTTGAAGAACAACAAAATAGAAATTCACAGCTCAATTTCCCTATGCTGAACAAAATTATAGAACTGGGGGATACGACAGCAGCCACAGCTGATAAACTCTCGATTCCACACACCTGCCAGTGAGCACCCCTGCATAGAACATATCTGCTTATCTGGGAGGCAGGCAGTCCCTGCACCCAGTCTGATATTACTGTGGCCCACACATCCTGTGGCCTGTCTCTGCCTCAAGGAGCTGAGGAAAAATGAAAATATATTTGACTAGGTAATATCATCAGCATTCTTAGAAGAGAGAAAACATAAACCCATAAACCATTTTATGCCTCTGGAGGGAAAAGAAGTGTGTGTGGGTATTTCTGCCTCTTTGTGTCTTAAACATCAGACACACAGTCAGCAGCTTTAGGTCTACAGGCTCCTTAGTCTTCAGGGCAGAAAGCCCCTGTGCACACATCGCTCCCTCAGGGCTCCACGGCCTTAGTGCCAGGCCAGCGTGCTCGCTCCTGACTGGACACAAAGGAAAAGTGATACGGGGGAAGCAGTGTGCATTGTGAGCTGACAGTGTTCGCTTGGGATCTGTGTCAGAAATTTTTACATAAATTTATCAAAAGTGCACTTCAACAAACACACAGCTGCAGTTCTGTGAGCTCCTGAACCCTTATTTCTGAGGCTTGCCATTACTGTAGGAGGTAAAGGGAAGTTGTATGAGTTAAAAAAAATAATTAAGGCATTTTTTAAAAAGGAACTAATTAAGGCATTTCTGGCATGAAAGATACTGAGTTAATAATGAGATATCAAAATAATTATATTTTTAAGAGAAATGTTTGTGACTTTAGAGAAATAAAACCTTACCTTCTTTATAGAGAACAGGAAACAAGCTGACTTGTCAGGATTAATTGAGACACAGTTTGAAATAGAGATAAAGACATCATAGATTCAACAGCTGACTTAGAAACCAAAACAGTGGCTGGAGAGCCTGCGTTTCAGAGAGGGAGAGCCCTCTGCTTTTACACACAAACAACTGTGCTTTAGAAGAACGGCCGGAGGGTCTGGGATTTGCAAAACCTCAACACAGAGGTGGCCAAGATACAGTGCAGGGCACTAAGGAGTCTGTATCAGTGTCAACACCTCCAAGTGCATTTGGCACTCCCAAACAACGCCGAGTGAATCTATTGTCTCCCCTGTTGGACCCAAACTATTCTTCTGGGCTAGAGGTCGGCAAACTTCTTCTGAAAAGGCTGGATAATATTCAGGCTCTGCTGACAACGTTATCTCTGTTGCAGCCTCTAAACTCTGTGATTACAGGTGTGAGCGGCCACAGACAATACACTGATAAACGAGAATTTTTCAAGACAGTGGGTGAATGACCCTTGCAAGCACTTGCCCACTTCTGCATTTGGTTTCTGAGACTTTTGTCTCTGAGCTTTGCAAATCACCAAGATGCAACCTACTGAAGGCACGGGCAGGCAGGACCTCGGCACGGAGAAACCAGCGGCCCTTTCTGAAGGTGTGTCAATCTCAAGTGTAAAAATTTCCAGGTGAGTCCCTTCGCACTTTGAAAACATGCACCGTTAATCAGGTAGTTTGGGAAAACACAGAAACAAAAGTGGGGGGAAATATCCGAGAAAGGAATGTAGGTATTTGGTTCTCAAGAAGCAACGCAAGGCTGTGCTTAAGGGCTCTCGGCTTAATCGGAAGAGCAGACATTAAGTCCGCTCTTAGAGGGAACACAGTGAACAGGTTCTCCAGACCCCAGGAGATAACAATGTCTTGCTGATATTGTGTCCATTTCAGGGTGCAATCACATGAGCAATGCTCAGGTAGGGTACAAAAGGTAGCAGGTCTTTTACATGGGACGAAGCATGGATTCTCTCAGTGCTCCTGAGCCTACATGAATACTATCACATTAGATATGAAATATCCCATAAATAGTCTCCATGTTCCCATGGGACTTAAGTTATTTGTTATTTGTTAAGGAAACTGATGTGACAAATGTCTTGTTTCTTGACATAAATGTTAATAATGACACAATAAAGTCATATGTGACCAATATATACAACTATACAAGCTTTAAATTTAGGGCCATTGCTCAATAAAATTAGCATAGTATATGAAAGTAAGGCAAAGAATGAATTAGGTTAGGTAAATCAAAATATTTGAGTCTTCATCATATTAAAGCAAAGTTTGAAATCAGCTTAGTTAGAGGACTCTCTCTTGCTGAGACAATCAGTTTTTTAAAAAATATATTCAGTAGTATGTCTTAGTAAACTTCAAATGTTTATTAATTTATCATTTGTTCAAATATATATGAACTATTGAGAATGAACATCTACTAGGAGGAAAGGAAAAGGTATGGTCAATAAACATAGCAAAGCACAGAATTATATGCTAACTTTCTTATTCTAGGTAGTGGCAACAAGCATTAATATTTACTGGGCTCCAACCTTGACTGTGTACTTTGCACGTGCTATTTCTTATTTTTCTGTGTACCTGTGTGAGGGAGGGCGCACTATGCCCTTGTGACAGCGCGAGTGATTGGTTGCAGAACAGGACCAGTGAAAGACAGTGTCAGACTTCAAATCCAGGCAGCCTGGTCAGACAGGCCAGGCTCCTGAGCAACATGGCTGTCCCCGCTCACTCATGGAATGTCCAGCAGAGAAATCCTGGCAGATTAAGATGGGAAGCAGGTGGGAGTGTGGATTTCCCATAGATCACAGGGCACTCCATCAAGGACTATGCTAGGTGGAAATAGTAACTCTAGGAATCAATATCTTACGGTGACATAGGGGCAAAGAAGACAGTCTTTGAATTGTTGCTGAGGTCGAGTAGGGATGTTCAGAAAAATAACTCAGAACCCAGAAAGTACCTGGGGACCAAAAGGAAAGTGATCCTTAGATACTCCAAATTTGTTGAATTGAGACTTTGCCAAAATTTTAAAGGAAATATAACAGCTCCAAGGAATCAGTAAAGAAAAATATAAGTTTTCTAAAATTTAAAAATTTTAAGTATTAGAAGAGATTTTAGTTATGTGGGACATAAGGTCCTTTTGTAAAGAAATATGACTTGTAAAATGTGGTTAGTTTGAAGAAATTTTGAGTGTTTGTGTAGTGCCTATACTGACTGATAAAAAAATTAAACTGAAAAAAATTGCATCTTCCTAGAGATCTCATTACTTGGATACACACGATGTCAGTCTATCGTTGTAAAATTATTCTTAAATGGTAAATATGAGGATAGACATAACATGTATATTTTGAATCTTTTGAAAAGAGACAGTAAAAAAGCAAAATCAGTAACAAAGTGATTTAAATATATGACAGCAAGACTACAAAGACTGAATGAGACCAAAACTATGCTATTTAAGATTTGTATATCATCCATGGAGTGATGTATCACTTAATGATTGACTGTGATAAATTAAAGATGTGAAATAAGCCTAAATAATCTCTAAACACAGACACATAGATACACACATTAAAAACCAGACTATACATTGAATTAAAAAATAAGAGTCATCCATGTGCTGCCTATAAGAAACACATTTTTTTTTAAAGTATTGGGAATCAAACTCATGACCTTATGCTTGCCAGGTAGGCGCTAACACCATTGAGCTAAAACCCCAGCCCAAGAAACACATTTTAAATATAACAACACACAAAAGAGAAGTGAAAGGATAGAAAAAGTTATGCCACGCTATCAAGTTACAGTCATACAGAATATACAGACTTCAGACAAATATTATTAATAGGTACAAAGTGGGTCATTTAAAAATAATAAAGGGTTCAGTTTATTAGGAAGAAATAAGTCTGATAGGTTTATGTATCTAGTAAAACAGATTCACAATTTTTGAAGCAAAAACATAAGAGCAACAAAGAGAAACTGACAATTTCACAATTACACTGAAATTTCAGCACTGCTTTCTCTAAATTTTATAGAACAAGTAGACAGAAAATCAGTAAAGATAACAGAACTCAAAGACATTATTAACCAACTTAACCTAACTGACATTTATAGAATGCTCTATTTTACAGGAGCATGAAACACATTCTTTTCAAGTACACATGGAAAATTTGACAAGTAGATAATATTCTGAGTGATAAAAGGTTTCAATTCTAATAAACAAATCATAAAACTAATCATAACAAAATTCCATCAGAATATAATAACAGGTATGGAAAATTCAATTAGGAAGCTAAGTAATACACTTCTAAATAGACAGAAATAATCTAAATAGACAGAAATAATAGTAAGAAATAAAAGAATTATTAGAAATTACTTTTTAAAAAGTTAAAATAAGAAAATATAAAAATCATGTAATATTTCCAATTCATGAATCTAAGAGACAATTACTATCTAAATATGTTCATTAGAAAAGAAGAAAGTGCTCAACCAAATTACTTTAGATACTAAGAACAAAAGTAAAGACTAAGAAGAGAAAAAAATATGAAAAAGACTGAAGTAGAAATTATTAAAACAAATGGAAAACAGAATGGAATTAACAACTAGCTCTCTGAGCCAATAAGAAACATTGATAAGCCTGTTGAATTTCTATGAGAAGAAACAATTCACAGGTATCTCTTGGTATATAGGGGAGGTTGGATCCAAAGTTCCCCATGTATACAAATCTCCCCAAGTCTGTAAGTTCTCAAGTGCTTTATATAAAATAATGTAGTAATTGTCTCTAATGGAACTCATAGCAGGCATGTAAGATTGGCTTACCATTCTAAAACTAATCAATAAAGTTTGCTATATTAGCCAACTAAAAAGGAAAATATTTTCACTATTTCAATAGATAGTAGGAGAAAATTTGACAAAATCCAACATCTCTTCTTGCTACAAACTCTCAATAAATTAGGTTATGGATAGTGATATGCAGAAATATCATTTATCTAAAGTTTCCAGTACACGCAACTTGTTTACAAATAGAAACACACACAGCAAAGTACAGGGGGGAAATGTGGGCCACTATGAACACAACCCCAGTCAGCTGAGCACCTCTGAAGGACCAGCCAAGAAAACAGAGTCCAAGAAGGGAACTTAGAGATGAGAGTCAACTGTAGGTACAATATTGAAGAAAAAGAGATCTGGTTAAAGATTCAAAAATATTAAAGTCCTGGTGGCATAGATTCGCATGTCTTATTATCCTTTTTCTTTTGCTAGAAATGAAAAAAATCAATGATGATACATGAATATGCCTGAGTATTAAGTAACCATTAAAATGACAATTATTACTACTCAGTGGTGTGAAAATGCTTACGGTGAATAAAGTTATTTTAAAGGAATACAAAATCAGAGGTAGAAAAATAGTAATATTGTGCCTGTATATATAATAGTCTATTACGTGATATGATTTTTTTATCTACTCTCCTGCTGTTCTAGTGACTTGCATGTTGTTTTTCAAATTTTCACTCTAACAGTGGATTTACTTTCTTGTGTGCGTCATCAATTACACATGGTTTTCTGTGGACTTATAATGTAACCTTTCTATAAACTTATAATTGCTATTACATGACAATGCATGAAGATATAGGAAAATACAATAGAGAATCCTATATAGTGCTGATAATTGAATTTAACTTTTTATACTCATCTGCCTCAACTAGCTGACTACTACCTGAAAAGACATTTGAGAATTTACAATGGCAAATTTCAAACTCTTTAGTTCTGCCCAGAAATCACACAATATCAGCTCTTTTCTCTCCAAATTCTTTCCCAAAACTATTGCTCTCTCTTCACACCTTCCTTCTTACAACATTATACTTTTGTATTCTTAGCTATTACTTGTTTTCTTGGTATGTTTAACTGACTCTTAGATACAAAATGAAAGAGATGATGCATGAGGATAAATGATCATAATCTCCATGAACTGCCAACAATAAAGATTAACACTTGCAATGTATAAACATTCTGATCAAGTAATTCTATTCTGAGGAATTATCATACAACATTGTTTCATAATTCATACCTCTATCTATTCTTAGTAACTTTGCTCATTGCTGAGACAAAATACCAAATACCCCAAGTTAAAGGAGGAAAGATATTTAGCTCATAGTTGGTAGAGGTTTCAGTCTGTAATCTAATGGCTCCAAGGCAGGAGGCATGGTAGACAGGCAGCACAGAGGAGAAACAGTTCATGGTTGGAAGAAGGCAGCAAAGCATGTAAAGGGGATGCTTATATCTCTTTCTGTCCTTTATGCCTTATCCAGGCTTCCCCAGCACTCACACCCTTAATCCTAGACCTTTGGTCTTGCATTGCACCATGAATCAGTCCCAGTGTCACACACCCTCGATCTGCCCACCTCTGAAAAGCTCTACCTAAGACTGCATGAGGCTTTGGAGGGCTATATGCACACAATATACAACAATATGCAAGGGAGCTTTACTGCAGGATCCCGGTGACAAGGAGAAAAACTAAAACCAAGACAGTTTCTTCCTCATCACTTTCATTATTGACTGAAAATGCTCAGTCCTTATAGTGGTAAGAAGGGGCCTCCAGACATACATGCTTATACTCCTGTTCTTTGTTAGCTTTACTTCCAGTGATGCTGTAGCTGCAGCCTGAAACAGTGTCAAGTCCTCATGGCTTCCTTTCTCCATCGCATCAGACATTTTCCACTCATCTTTCACTTATGTTAGCATCGTCTAGATAAGAAATCTCACCTCTGGCTGCAACGTAGAATTACCTGCAGAGATTTGTTAGCATCTTAGAATCAGCACTTGCACCTCAAATGAATTAGTACAGAGCTCTTATTTTAGAGCTCTTTACAGGTGATTTTAATGGCAACCAGGACTGAGAACCACTATCCTGGAATTTGGTTTATCATCAGGAAGCTGAGTTCTTTAATCTATTGCCAACTAATTCTCATGTATTCTGGAAGTTTAAAGAGTTATTGCTGTTCATTTTGGCTCCATAAATCCTCCTGCTTGCCTCTTTTAATCTGTCCCATTGTCTGAGTTTGTCAATGTTGATCTCATATATTTTGCTATAGGAATCTGGTACACTGTCAGTCTACAATTTTCCCCTTGATAACCAGTCTCATGGCCTCAAGAGTTTTGCAAGCTCAGACCCTTAATCATTTCAACATTCCACACAGCACACTGTCAGAGTAGGCTGAGCTGGTGGTGAATTTCCTCTAGCAGGCACATGCTGACTGGTACCATTTGTTGATCTGGGTGCCTTGTTAAATGCTGTGTCTACTGACTAATGGCACTTGGTTTAGCTCCTACAATGACGTGCAGAAATCAATCTCTACTACTGCACTCTTGGTCCTTTGTTCGGGAAATTGTATGAGCTGTGATCAAAAAGTAATACGTCCCTTTTCAGAAATTTGCTTTTATAAGATTTTTTCCCTAAGTGTACCTGTCAGAATTTGAATGCCAAACTTACCATTTACATCTTTGGAGTGTACGCCCTGATTACAAAGTGCTATCAGTGTCATTTTTTTTCTTACAATCACACTTTTGGAATTGCTTTTTGATTCAGTGGCACTTACCTGGAGCATGTAGTATCACAGCAAAATTTCAAACTCCGAGCCTGAGTATGGCTTGTGGACAGAGCAGCTAAAACTCCTTGAGATCCACATTTTCTGACTATTTTGGATTGCAGGGGAAAGGAGTTGACACCATCTGATTCAAAATGGAAGTGTGAGTGACAATAACAAAACTTTTCTCTCTGACCACACCTGACTATGAATGACACTTGCAAATGCCTTCTGCTCCTACCCACCTGTCAAGTCATCCTTAGGTTAATAAAGTCCGGTAATTTGGCCTGGACATCGCTGCTATTATGGTCACACAGATGGGATGTGGGATCCATACCGAAAAGATGCTGGACTACATTACTTGGCCTCACCTGCTGTAACAGCCCTCACTTACAAAGCGGGATGAATTATGTGAACCACACGAAAGGACTAATGTTGAGTACTTTTCACATTCCCAGGAATCTCCTTAGGATCTTGTTAATCAAGTTCCTGCTACGTAGTCCCAGACACGGTCTGGGACTGTATTACTAGTAAGCTCCCAGCGGTGTGATTCCAGACTGCACTGTGTCTGGTCATTCAGCCACTCAAAAACTGTGATACTTTCTTTCCTCCTCTGTGTCGTGTCTCGGGCTCTGCTACTTCAGGGTTTGGGGCAACAAATGCAACCACTAACACTGCTATGTGGGAAGTCCTGGTTCTGAGTGCAAGGAAAGCGACTCACAGTACATCAAGCTTACAGGCTTAATGTCTTCATTAAACACAAAAGTCCTAGGCATAGGAAGTGTGTGGATTCTCATCTACCGAAAGGGCCAACAGGGACCCAGGCTAGGCACTGGGCTGGATGAGGACGCAGGAACCAAAGCCTCACCTGGAAGTGATCTCCAAAGACCGGGCTCCTGTGCTGTCTGAACCAGAAGAACTGAAACCAGGCAGCACAGCCGCTGGAGGCCAGGAAGTGTAACAGAATTATCTCTTGAGTCAGGAGTAAAGTGAGAGGGAGCCCAGGTACTTAGAGGGAACGGAAGGCAGAGGGGAAATTGTTTTTGGAGGGGATTTATTTTCTGGGCAGTTATAATGAAAACATGTCTTTATCATTCCAAGTCAATAACGACGTTCAGCTGTCGCCTTCATCATCCTTTCACGAAGCTTGCTGCTGGCTATTAATCATCCCAAACCCCTGGAAAGATACAGCCAGTCTAGGTGCCCTGGAATAAAATTAAATCCCGCTCGGCTCTAAACAGCATCCTGTCTGTGGCGACACATGGTGTCTGGCTAACAAGAGCAGCACATGTGCAACAGCCACTTCGGTCTTTGTCTCCAAACAGCTCACGTTGCCCTGCATTGCCGAGCAGCTACTCACACACATGAGTGAGAAGCAGGTGCACACGCAGTGGCCAGGCAGGGGCTTCCTGTGGAGGCTTCGAGCTGACCTCGGAGCGGGGCTTCCTCCTGCTTCAGGAGGCTTCAAGACACTCTGCCTGCGTTTACACTGCTTCTCCCCCACCCCCCGTCTTTCCCTCTCCTTCTGCCCCCACCATGCTATTTCAAAGCCATCATCATCTAGCACGAAAAGAGCTCCTCGGTGAGGTTTTCAAGTAGTTTTGATCCAGGAGTAGTTTTGTGCTATCATATAGAATAAAGCAGCCCCTCCTGACTTTTGCTGAGCATTTTAAAAAATACATTTTATTTCCAGAAAAAAAAAAGAAGAAGAAAACTAAGACAAAATTTCAAAATACATCAATCAGAGGCCAGCAGTGATATATACATTGTATATTGTCATCCCCAAGTCATTTACCCAGAGCACAAGACTTGTGCTTACAGTTATCCAAACAATGCCAACACAAACCTTTCTCTTCATTGAACTCATTTTCTGAGCACTTTAAATTGCTTTCAGATAATTTAAGTCACAACCCATAAAAGATGAACATAGACACACCACACACACACACACACACACACGCATGCACATAACCACATACATGCACGCGCATAAGTGAGTGAACTTTCTGCCTCTGACTTTGTCTTATATACATAACAGACAAAATAAGCTTTTTTTCCCCTGATAAGTTATTTCCTCAGTGCCTTATATGAGAAGCCCAAAGTATGAAATATTTAAGAAGTAAAGGATGAGTAATAGGAAACAGGGAGCTAGATCTTCGCAGATGTGGGTTGTCCTGATCCATGGCTATTCTTTACTCCTGTTTCAGCTCATCCCCTGGAGGACCTCCGCATGCTTGGTTTTTAATCTCTTTCTATTAAAACAGAGTCTGGGATTATATGCCAGGTAGAAACCCTGGGTTTGTCCATTAGCTGGATGACATTAATCAAGGTCCAAATTTTTCGTGCTTTGTTACCTCTTCAGTTTTAACTGGGCACAGACAAACAAGTCCTCAGAGTGTTATGATTATTAAATGGCACCATATTTCTAAGTGGCCCAGCTGACATTTGGTGTACAGTGAACACCATGCAAATATCACTGTATTCGCAGGCACTGTGAGCACCCACCAGTCTTCCTCCGTAAATCTTGGGGACATGCTGCACAATAACCTAACGAAGTGGTCTTTGAGAATGATTCATTTTCTTGAGAATGATCCAGTGAATCTATAAATTCAAAGTTTTATAATCAAGAAATTCTCATTTAAATGTACCTATCCCACCTCTCTGAGTCAATTTCAGCATGGAACGCCTTTTGCCCACCTGATAGATGTTAAGAGCCCATACCTCTGGCTCCGATTAGCACACTTTGGGAAAGTCTCACTCTACATCTGCTGCTGCTTCACTCTGTAATTAATTGTATGTAAATTTACATGCATCTGGTCTAAGTCACAATTAGGATGAGCGTACGGATTTTGGTTTCAGTGGCTTTTGAATTTATCCATCCGCAGCTTTCTTCTCCTCTGTCTTGGCATAATCCCCATCCAACGCACCCCATAAATGCCAAATGTGCTGATTCAATACAGAAATGTTACTGAAAAGGAGAAATCCAGCCCTTGTGTTCTGAAAGAAACAAAGTTTCACAGCTCCAAATAAAGTCAATGAAAATGACCTTTTCATCAGAAAAGGCTGTTTAAAAAAAATCATAGTTTTAGTCAAATCTTGGATGGAAATCCTCCTGCCAAAATCAGGATGTCATCCCATAAGTGGCAAGGCCAGGAAGCTGAATAGAGGGACCTCCACTGTGATTTATCTCAGAATTCAGGGAAGCGCCTGCCTGAAGGGTAGCGGGTAGAAACTGCTTCTTCGTCTCCTTACGTCCTTAGCCCCCGTCAGTGCCTAAGTGTCAACCTGATTCAGAAATAAAGTGGAACCCAAGCAGAGCCCTTGCGTTACAGTACAAATGATTCCCCCAAGATGACTGGGAGGTCGCACCCAGCAGGGACACAGCTCAGAAGGTGGTGAGCAGGCAGCTGAACCTTCTGACCTTACACACTCCTGCAGGAAAATGAACTTAAACCACCCTAAATAGGACATGTGAGTGTGCAGAGGAGACAGAGCTGGGCACATGGACGGGGCACTCTAGGGAAAATAGAAGTGGGGATTCCCATGTCTAACCGTATAGTAGGAGACGTGCCAAAACAGCAGGAGAGACTGTTTGCTTGGCTAGAATGGTTAAAGCACAGGCTTTTGAATCTGACAGAGTAGGATTAACTGGCTGTTGAACTTGTATCTTTGCTGAACCCATACAGCAGTTTTGGGTTTTTAATCAAGGATTTTGTGCGTGCATTTTAACAAGTAGATTCCTATTCTTTTTTTCTTACAGTTTTTAGTCACTATCAATAGCTGTTTCCCAAATTATTTTCCTACATCAAAGAATCTGATCAGAGGAATATAAAATGGAAAGAAAGAAAAAGACAAACCAAGTCTGGACCCCTTATCTTACATTATACATAAATCTAAACATATTAAAGACTTAAACATAAGCTGTAAAACTATAACAGTCCTCAAAGCAAAATGGGTGCAAATGTCCATGATATTGGTATTGGTAATGAGCTTTTTGGATATGACATCAAATGCACAGGAAACTAATGCAAAGATAACAGAACGGAACTGTATCAAGTCAAAACATTTCTTCATAATAACAGAAAACAACTAAAAACTAAAAATATGATCTAACTGATGGGAGAAATATTGCAAACATCTCTGACAAGGACTATTTTTATAGTGAATGAGATAACATTCAACATAAAGAAGAACTGTCAGAATGAAGTCATCTCTGTACCAAGGACATGCACACACATGCCCATGTGCACACATTAAGATCACTGTGCACTACAGTAAAATCTAAATGGATCAAAGAGCTAAGTATTGAAAGAGAAACACTAAATCTACTGGAAGATAGAACAGGTAGAACTCTGGAAGACATAGGAATAGGCAAAGACTTCATGAGCAAAACCTTGATGACATAGGAACTATCACAAAGAATCAACAACTGGTAGCTCATCTTATTAAGAAGGTTTTGCATAGCAAAATAAATCACCAACAGAGTGAGAAGACAACCCACGGAGTGGAAAAAAATTATGCCAGCTGTTCTTCGGATAAAGGACTAATATCTAGAACATATAAAGAACTGAAGAAAAATCAAACCCTCCAAATTCAAAGACCCAATCCAAAAATGGTCATCTGAGATGAACATATACTTCTCAGAAGAAGTACAAACAACAAATAAATATATGAAAAAATGTTCAGCACCACTGGTCATTCAAAAAATGCAAATTAAAGCTAAACTGAGATTCCATGTCACTCTAGAAAGAACTGCTGTGATCAAGAAATCAACCAGTAACAAATGCTGGTGGGGCTGTGGGGAATAAAGGACCTTCCTCCTCTGTTGGTGGGAGTGTAGACTGGTGCAACCACTGTGAAAATCAGGGTGGAGATTCCTTAAAAAGCTGGGATTATTGGTCTCATTTGACCCAGCTATTCTCCTTTTGGGTATCTTGCAAGAAGAATTAATAGCATTGTACCACAGAGACATATGCACACCCATATTTATAGTGGCACAGATTGCAATAGTTAAATCTTGGAAGCAACTCAAATGCCCATCAACCAAGAAATGGATAAAAAAGGATGTGGCTTTTAAAAATATAAGGACTATTACTTATCCATAAAGAAAGATAAAATTGAGATATTTATGGCTAAATGGATGGATCTTAAGACCATAATCATAGCGAAATAAATTGGACACACATATGTAAATATCACATTATCTCTCTGGTACGAGAAACTCAAAATGTAAAGAAGAACATAAATGTACAATAGATGTTGTGAAATAGGAAGAAGCTGTTAAAAGGAAAAGGAAGGAGGGGAAAGGAAAGAAGGGAAAAATGAGAAGAAGAGATAAAATGAAAATCAAACTTTGTGAAGGGGTAGAGGAAGGGATTTGAAAAGAGAGGAGTAAGAATGGGGAAAAAAGAGGAAACAAGATATGTCATGAATGGATACAAATTCCCTATTATGTATGTGCTCATTATGTACACCTACATTGCATCAATAAATTTAAATTGAAGTAAAACAAATAAAGAAAGACAAGTGTTGGGAGGGATGCGGAGAAAAAGGAATCCATATAAACTGTTGGTGGGAATACAAATCGTATATCCATCATGGAAAAGTATGGAGATTACTCATCTATCACAAGAACTACCATATAATCCCTCTCTTGGTTATACACACAAAGGAAATTCAATCAGTATCTACAAGAGATATCTGAACTTTCAGGTTTATTGCAACATTACTTCCTACAATCAAATTATGGAACCAACCTAAGTGTATGTCAATAGCTGAAGACAAGGGATATACAGTACATGCAAAAAATGAGTGTTATTCAGGCTTAAACAAAGACATGCACGCATGCTTTGGTGGCCCATTTATTAAAAGAGAGGGAGGTCTTGCCATTTATGACCATAAGATGGACCTGGAGGACTTCATGGTGAGTGAATAAGCCAGAAACAAAACAACAAACAATGCATGTTGCCATTCATATTGCAGAATCTGAAAGTCTCAACATAAAAGCAGAGAGCAGAGCAGTCATTCCTAGGCGGATGATAGTGGAGAAAATGGGGGCGAGTCTGCCAAAGGGTACAAAGGAGTGTGTGTGTGTGATGTGTGGGAACTGATATATAGCTCGATGTCTATGGTTCATAACATTGTACTGTATGTCTGAAATATGCTATGGAAATACTCTTCCCACACACAAAATGGTAAACATGTGAAAAAATTTTGTTAATTTGTCCTACTGTAATCATTTCAGTATGTAACTCATGTACTGATTAATAAAAATATATTGTGAGAAATGCATCAGTAAGCAATTTTTGTGTAGTAGCAACATCACAGAATGAACTTACACAAGCTAAGATCATCATGACATCCCCAGGCAAGTTGATCTCATGGGTAAAACACCAGGCATTTGTCTGCTCATCCACTGAACCATCATGCTGAAGCCTGGTATATGGTGCATACCTGAAATTCCAGCACTCTGGGAAGCTGAGACAAGAGGGTCAGAAGTTAGAATCCAGCCTGAGAAGCTCAGCGGTGGCTGGGAATGTGGATCAATGTGATATTCTGGGTTTAATCCTTCCGACCAAGGAAAACTAAACTGGTGTGGTACATGTAACTGTACATCTATCAAAACGTCAAATTCTACACTTCAACTATGTGCTGTAAAAATCATCACATTTTACACTTTATATAATTTTGTTAGTTATGCTTCAATAGATCTCAAATAAATAAAATTTTTTCTCTACAAAAGACACTGTTCTCATATGCCAGCAGTGCAATGAAAATGAAGACCACAGTGGACACTGCTGCACGGCTTTTAGGGTAACCAAATCCACCAACAATATTAAAAGCTGGCAAGTGGAGGGAGAGGGATGCTCCTTCACTACCAGTGGGATGCAAAAGGCCACAGCCACACTGGAAGAGCTTGGAACTTTCTTATGAAACCAAACTTACTGTTCTAATATGGTGATCATGCTCCTGGACATTTATTAAAGAACTTAAAAACATGTAAGCACAAAAACCTCACATAGGTATTTACAGCACCTTTATTTATAATTATATTTATAACTTCCCCAAAATTGGGAAGCAGTCAAGTTGCTACTGACTAGTACCTCAGTAAACAGCTGCTCAGTGAGACAATGGAATATTATTAAGGATAAACATGAAAGGTACAGCCACACAATGAAAAAAGTGTACAAGAAATTTAAATGTGTAATATTAAGAGAAAACACCACCATGAGAAGGCTACCCTGCATGCCTCTAATTATGTGACATTTTAGAAAAGACAAGTGAAGAAGACTTTATAAAGATCAGTGGTGGCCAGGAACTGGGCGGTGGTGGACACGGAGATGAAGCTGAAGGCAGGAACAGGCAGGGTAGTGATGGTTTTCAGGGCAGTAAGATGACTGTGTGTGATACTGTAAAAATGAGCGTGTGTCACTAGACACCTGTCCTAACTCACAGCCTGTACAGCATCAGGACTGCAGCCTAATGGGAACTCCAGACCTACAGTATCAGTGATGTGTCAGGGGAAGGCTCACAGACTGCAAGAAAGCTACCACTGGCGCTGGGAAGGACAACAGTAGAGGAGACCATGCATGCACAGGAGAAGTGGATATGCAGGAGATCTCCGCCTTCCTCCCAATTTACTATGCACCTAAAACTGCTGTAATATAGTCAAAAACATTTAATCAATTGAGAAGAGCTCATGTGTTTCTGAAAGAGATTATGTAGAATTGGTAGTATTTCTTTAAAAATGTAGCAGATTTCTCCATGAAACTGTCCTTTTGGAGATAGCTTTACAGACATTTTTATACAATGATTTGAATTGCTCAGAATAGAGAACCCAGAAATAGACCCATAGAAATATGTCCAATTGATTTTTGACACAGGTGCAAATGTAATTAAATGGAAGACACAATTTCATGGAAGAAAATTTTTTAACAAATGGTGCTTGAGAAATCGGACGTGCAGAAACAAAAATAAAAAGAGAAAGAAAGACTCTCATTATTAACTTTAGGTATTTAACAAAACAACACAAAATGAATTATGAGTTTAAATGTACAGCGTGAAATGGGTCACATTTTTGAGAAAAATAAAGAAGAAAATCTTTGAAACCAGGCAAAGAATTCTTGGTTTCACAACAAAAGCATAATCCATAGTTGGAAAAATTGATAAGCTCATTTTTACAGAATTACGATACTTTGCTTTATGAAAGTCTCTCATAAGATCATAAAATGACCAAGTAAAATTGAAAGAAAATATTTACAGCCCATATATTCAACAAAAGATGAGTATCTAGAATATGTAACCAATAATTCAAAATTAAACAGCAGAAAAATCTAAACAACATTATAAAGGGCAAGCAGCAGAGAGACACTTTATCAATGAAGATATACAGACGGAAAACAAGCAGTTACAGTGATGGAGTTAAGAGGGGTATGCACATGTACCAATTCCACACAAGGAGCTTAAACATTATTATAAACATGTTTACAAAAACAATGAAGAGATAGGTGGAGAGAAGAAGGAGAAAAGCGAAAGAGGATGAAAAAAAGAATGAAGATGCATGATGTACATGTACCGATTCCTCACAAGGAATACAAACATCGCGTACTCCGAATGTGTACTAACTAAAAGAATGCAGTGCAATGTCATTACCCATTACAGAAACGGAATAGCAGAATGAGTAATCATTATACACCTATCATAGCAATTAAAGTTTAAAAATAGTGACAAAACAAAATTTTGGACAACCTGGATCACTCACATGGTGCAGTCTCCGTGAAACAATGTTATAGCTTTTTCAAAAAATCTAAGCATATAATTACCATACAACTCAGCAATCCCTCTCTTAGATATGTATCTCTGAGCAGTGACAGAGATGTGCACACAAAACTCTGTGCATGAGTGTATCGAGCTGGTTTATTTTTTCATAACCCCAAAGTAGAGCCAACCCAGGAATCTGTCCTTGATAATAATGACCACGAAAACAACTGGGCGGTAAGATACTACTGAGCAAGGAACAGCCTAAAACTATCAAAACCTGAAAGAATCTGGATGATCAGGCTAAGGGAACAAAAATTCAATCCCAAAGACTGGCAAGTGTTATATGATTTAATTTTTATAACATTTTTCATAGAAAAATATAGACTTCAGTGTCTATAAAAGCACCGAGGAACACACACGTTTGGCGGTGGAGAGAAGGGAGCACCCAGACCCAGGACAGCAGGAAGCACACACGCCTCGGAGGGTGGAATAATCCGGGAGACCAGCAACGAGGCAGCCTCTGAAGGAGCAGCGAGGAGCCCGCAGTCAGCACTGGAGGATCCACCAACACAGGACCAGGCCCAGTCCACAGCCAGAGGCCAAGGTCAGCCCCACACCAGCACGCTGCCCAAGGCAGTCCTGGCTGCAGTGGCAGCACGCTCCTGGGGTCCGACAGGGACACTGTCCTGGACTGCAGGCACCAGAGGCACTTCACTGCCTCTATCCTCCCTGCCTGTCTGGCTGGCTGACGCTTTTCTGCCCGGCTGGAGACTGTCTTGCATTTTGTGGGTTTTTGTTTTTTTAGGTTTTTTCTCCTCTTTTTCTGGCCACTTCTTTTTTTCATTCTTTTCTTCTTTTTGATTTTCCTTTTCTTTCTTTTTTTCATTGATTAGCTTTCTTACCTTTTTTGGTTTTTTCCTACTCTCTTTGTCTCTTTCTTCAATGACTTCTTGAATTTAAACTTTCAAATGAGTAAACATTGCCCTGTCCTTCCTGAATACTCCTTTGCCTTCTATTTCATTCTTTCCCGCCTGTGTCCTCCAGTTTCCCAAAACTTGAAGGATCATCCTTTGACCTGCAGCCTTGATCCTTCTATATTTGACCTAATTCATCACTTTATCCTGTCCCCTATTTTAACTCCAACCTCTCAGGGTAAAATGACTTCACTAAGGAGAAAATCACTGCAAAGTGCATGTTTGATTTTGTTATCTAACTTTATAGAGTTTGCTCCTGTGGGTGGAGGTAGCAGGTAAATGGTTAGCAGTAGTTAAACTGTTCTTGAAACTATTGTTATTATTAAATGTGCTACTTTAGTTAGGATGTCATATATGTTTTAATCAGTTTTTTTCTCTTGTATGACAACACTGTGATTGTACTGGGGTCATAATCATCACCATACCTCGTACCAAAGGACTGGGTGCTGAGTTAATTAGTAACTTGGGATAGTTAAAAAGAACCACCTACATCATTTATAGGACATTCCTGAGGAACAGACAACTCCTAGGAAAGCCTCGATACTGGTGATAAAGCTATCTATCATAAGAAATTGGTAAGCATCAACATAGAAAATAAAATAAAATAAAAAACAGAAAAAAGAATATGACAAGATGCAGAAGCAAAATGTAACCCCAGGCCGCAACCCACCCAGGACAAGCCCAGAGCACAGTGAGATGGACAAAATGGAGAGTCAAACACTGGAACTTTCTGAAATGATAGCAATAGAAGTGAAAAAAAAAAAAAAAAACGAGAGGAAAAAGCTGTAGAGAAAATAATTTCTCAGGTACAAAAAGAAATGATACATAAAATCAAAGATATTGAAGTAGACACAGGTAAAAGAATACATGAGCTTAGAAAAATGATGGGAACAAAAAATGCCCAAAATAGGGAAGAGATGGAATCCATGAAACAGAAATCCAAGTGATCAAAACCTCCGCTGCAAGTACACACAATAGATAAATGAAGGAGAGGATAGAATATCAGATCTTGAAGACAGAATTGTGACTAATGATCATGGAAAGCAAGATATCTTAAAAACAGGCTGAGATCATGAAAAATCAATCCAACAGCTACAAGATGAAATAAAGAAGAATAACGTAAGAATGATTGGGGTCAATGAGAAAGCTGCAGATAGCACATGCAACAAACAAACAAAAAACCAAAACCAAAAAACCCCAAAAACCTCTTCACAGAAATAATGGCAAAAAACTTCTCAATCATGGATAAAGAGTTTTACATACAATCAAACGAAGCATGTAGAACTCCAAAATAATGACCAAAATAAAACCATACCTAGTCATATAATAATCAAGATTCCAGAAATTCAGCACAAGACCAGAATATTAAAAGCTGTAAGAGAAAAGAAACAGATTGCCTATCAAGGAGAACTGCTCAGAATCATGGCAGACTTCTCAACACCAACCCTCAAGTCAAGAAGAGCTTGGAGTGAAGTATTTCAAGTCCTGAAGGAAAACAGCTCTCAATCCAGATGATGTACCTGCAAAACTATCTTTCAAATTTAGTCTTCCACGACAAAGAACAACTGAAGAGATTCATGATCACCAAATCAATCCAGACTCACTGTCTGGAATAATAGAAGATATTCCAGACAGATAAAAATGACCACAATTCCTAGAACAACAACAGTAAGAAATCACCAGGTAGGACAAGCAATTAAACAGAGAGAAAACATAGGGAAGCAAAAACATGAAAATAACACGATAAAGATAAATCAACATGTATCAGTTATAACCATCAATTTAAATGACCACAATTCACCAATCCAAAGAAACCGACCAGCAGAATGGATCAAGAAACAACATCCAACATTATGCTGTATACAAGAAACACATTTAACTCAAAAAGAAATTCATAGACTGAAAATCAAACAATGCAAAACAATACTTTATGCAGCAGGTACCCAGAAAAAAACAGAGGTAGCTATTGTGTTTGCAAACAAGGTGAACTTCAAATGAAGGATGATCAGAAGAGATAAAGAAGGTACCTACATACTTGTTAGGGAAAAACTTCAAGAGGAAGAGATAAGGATTATAAATATGTATGCACCAAATAAGGGGCAACAAACTATATAAGGCAATTATTAAAAGACATGAAAAATCAAATAAGCAATAACACAGTTGTAACTAGAGACCTTAATAGCACATTTTCACAAAAAGATAGATCAACTACACAAAAAATCAGAAAAGAAATATCATAACTGAACCAAACGTGTGAACAAATGGACTGAGTAGACATATACAGAGCATTCCATCCAACAACATCAGAATATGCATTGTTCTCAGCTGCACATGGGACATTCTCTAAAATTGACCACATACTAGCCCACAGAAGATGCTTAAGTAAATGGAAAGGAACTAAAATTATCCCATGGATATTACCTGACCATAGTACAATGAAATTGCAAATTAATCACAAAAGAAACTGCAAAAAACCCATAAACACATGGAAAGTAACACCCTTCAAAACAACCAATGGGTCATAGATTAAATTAAAGAAGAAATTAAACAATATGTACAACTACACAAGAATACAGTTACAACATACTGGAACCTCTGATGCAAGAAAAGCAGTTCTAAGAGGGAAATTTATAGCAGTGAATTGTCCAATCAGGAAAATAGAAAGAACACAGACAATCTAAAGTTGCACCTTGAGCTTTTAGAAAAAGAAGAGCAAGACAAGCCCAAAGCTCATACAAAGGAGGCTATCACACAGATCAGAGCACCAATTAACGCAATGCAGACTAAGAAAACGATACAAAGAATTAATGAACAAAAAGCTGATACTTTGAAAGAATAAATTAAATTGATGAACCCTTAGCTAACTTTATAAAAAAAAAAGGAATGATCCAAGTTTATGCAGTGAGGAATGAAAAGGGTGAAATGATTATAGATCCTGTGGAAATTCAGAAGATCACCAATACCTACCTTGCAAATCTTTACTCTCACAGAATGGAAAAAAACACAGGAAATGGACATGTTCTTAGATACATATAAATTACCAAGCTGAATTAAGTTATAAAAATAAAGCAATATCAGTCTATGAGATTGAAAATGCATTTAAAAATTTACCAGCAAAGAAGAACCAAGGTCCTGAGGGATTCACTGCTGAATTCTACAAGAAATTCACAGAAGATTTAATGCTAATACTCCTCAAACTCTTTAATCAAATTGAAACTGAATCAATATTCCCAAACTCATTCAGGTAGGAAAGTATTCCTGGAGAAAGACCCAACCAGAAACAGGAGTACAGGCCAATCTTCCTAATGAAGACAGATGCAAAAATCCTCAGTAAGACACTAGCAAATACACTGAGAATACAGCAAATCATCAAGAAGATTATACACCATGAACAACTGGGATTCAACATATGCAAACAAACAAATGTAATACACCATATCAACAGAACCAAAGACAAAAATCAATTAATCATCTCGATAGATGCAAAAAAAGCTTTTGACAAACTCCAACACTCATTCATGATAAAAATCCTACAGAAAATTAGGATAGATGGTCTTTACCTCAATCTGATAAAAGTCATGTATGACAAACCAACAGCCAAATGCATACTAAATGGACAAAAACTGAAATCTTTCACTCTAAAATCAGGAACAAGGATGTCCACTATCAGTGCTCTTATTCTATATAGTTCTGGAAACAATAGCCAAAGGAATTAGATGAGAAAGAGAAAAAAAAGGAATAAGGTTAGGAAAGGAAGAAGTTAAAATTTCATTATTCACAGATGACATGATACTCTATGTGGATGACCCAAAAACTGCACCAAAAGACTTCTAGATTTAAATATCAATTTAGAAGCATAGATGGATACAATGTCAACATTCAAAAATCAGTGACATTCCTGTACACCAACAACAAAACAGCAAAAGCAATTCTGGGAAACAAAGGCAAGGCAGGAGGCATCAAAATTCCTGACTTGAAACTGTACTACAAAGCTACTGCGATAAAATTAGTACTGGCAAAAAAAAAAAAAAAAAAAAAAAAAGAACATGAGGGTCAGTGAAACAGATTAGAAGATACAAACACAACTGTAAACAAACTCAGTCACTCTATGTTTGATGAGATTGAAACACACTCATTGGAAGAAAGTCTCTTTAATAAATGGTACTGGAAAAACTGGCTCTCTACATGCAGAAGACCAAATCTGAACCCATGTCTTTTACCGTGCACTAAAGTAAAGTCAAAATGGATCAAAGATATAAATGTTAGAACACTAAATCTACTAAAAGAGAAAGTAGGTAGAAATCCTGAAGACATAGGTGTAGCCAAAGAGTTCATGAACAAAAACCAAACTGCAGGGGAAATACTTTAAAAAATCAACAATTGGGATCTCATTTTATTAAAGAGCTTTTGCACATCAGAAGAAATCACCAACAGAGTGAAAAGACAATCCACAGAGTAGCAAAAAATTTTAACCAATTTTCCCTCAGACAAATGACTCATGTCTAGAACATATAAAGAACTGAAAAAAATCAGACCCCTCAAATTCAAAGACCCAACCCAAAAATGGGCTTCTCAAATGAAGAAATACAAACAGCAAATAAATCTATGAAAAAACGTTAAACTTCATTGGTCATTTGAGAGATGTAAATTAAAACAACACTGCAATTCTATCTCATCCCAGAAAGAATGGCTATTATCAAGAAATCAACCAAGAACAAATTCTGGCAGGATTGTGGGGGAAAAGGAACTCTTCTCCACTGTTGGTGGGAGTGTAGATTGATATGGAAATCAGTGTGGAGATTCCTCAAAAAAACAAGATTAGAGGTCCCATTCTATCCAGTTATTTCCCTGCTGGGCACTTTACCAGAAGAATTAAAAACATCATACCACAGCAATATATGTGCACCCACGTTTATAGCAGCACGGTTTGTCATAGATAAACCTTGGAAGCAATGAAAATGCCCATCAACTGAGGAATGGACAAAAAATGTGGTATGTTTTATATAATAGAGTACTACTCAGCTATAAAGAAGCATAAACTTGGACCTTGTGTACGTAAATGGGTGTAACTTGACACCATACTCATAAGCGAAATAAATGAGACTCTTACATGTGTAAACATTGTATTGTTCCCTAGTGTAACAAATTGAAAAAGTAAATAAGAGTCAAAAGGTACAACAGCTATTGTGAAATGGGAAGAAACTGCTCAAAAAGAAAGAAAGTGGGATGGGGGAAAAGAGAAAAGAAGGGAAAAGAAAAACGTATATATGTTAGTTAAGATAGTTATAATAGTAATTTCTATTATTTGTTTGAAAACAAAGGTTTGTGCTTATAGTGTTTGATCAATTTTTCATGCCTAAATCTTATAATCTAAGCAACTACTTTGAAGCTAACAATACACGATTAACCGTTGCTACTCTCCTACTATCTTGTTTTGAAGTTTTGTATCAGTTTTATTGTCTGTTTCTCTTAAGGAAATTCTGTGCACCATCACTCGGCCAGTGTCAATACATTGGTTGTGACCAGCTATCATTTTGCAGCATGTTATCTTTGTGGGAGGCTGGTTAAAGGGTAAAGGGTAAAGGGTAAAGGGTAAAGGGTAAAAGGTAAAGGGTAAAGGGTAAAGGGTAAAGGGGTTTTCCTTGTATTATGTTACAACGTTAAATCAATCTACATTTACCTTACAGTAGAAATTTCATCAAAACAAATTAACTAAGTGGCACATTCAACAACCACCCTACCCATGCCAACCACTGCAAGCAGCTGTCTTCCATATGCTAATGTAGGCTGACATAATTAAATCTTATTTGATGTAAATGGGCATAAGAGCCAAAATCACTGACAATTTCATTGTGTTTTCACAAAAATATCAACTCAGTTCACAGAAGTTTTTAAAAGGAAGATGACTAACATTAGAGGAAATAGAGGGCTCAAAGCTTAATTAAATGTTAAATAGTTCTCACTAAGGGGTACAGATTCAATATAAGGCAACTTCCCCAAACAGAAAGATGAGAAGAGGATACTAAGGAGTAATGGGGAGCTAAAATATGCACCAAGATCTGACAATACTGACAGTGCCTTTTAAGCCTAGGGAGGTGACTGAGTGCCTTCTAGTTCCAAATATTGAATGTACTTGACTTTTTGCTTAATCTTACTTAAGATGTTTTTTTCATGTTAATCTTACTTAAGATGCACGCTATACCTTCATTTCCATTTATAAGTCTTTTTCTTCTTATGAAGATTTACTATTTCAATCTTTCAATCACCTGTTCACTGTTTTCCACCCAAGTTCTGATTCGTAACTCGGTACACACTGCAACAGTGCTCAGCAAGGGACGATGGCTTGAGGACCTGACTCCTTCAGGTGCTGAGCTGCTGGTGCCTGGAGACTTCTCCTTTGGCTTCTGTGACAGTCCTTCCTTTACACTTTTTACTTCTCTGTCACACAATGGACTTCTCCTTTGTTCTATCCAATAGCATTTGTGAAGCCCTTGACGCTACTGTATTTACACATGTTTTTATATGTTTGTGATGAAAGTTTGTCATTTTTAGTTTTTCCCCAATGGAAAATCAGACATAGGTTAATTAACCAGCCTAAGATTATACACAAACCCAAGTCAGTACTGCCTTTTTGTTTTTATTCCTTCATTAATCTCATCAACTTTTATCATTTTTGGTATCATCTTTATGGAGATAGATATTTTCCAAATCCTCCAGTTTTAACTGCTGGTTAGGTAACATGGCACAAAGTCCCAGATACTCACGAAACTCATCAGGTCTCCCAATAAAAATATCACCTACCCAAATCAGCACTTACTCATTTTCCTGTCTTTGATGACCTAATGATTTTTCGAGGCCATCTGGACGCGAAGCTTTAGTGTTCCTTCCTTCACAGACAGACAGACAGGCCACCCTGAAGCCCTGCACAGCCCATGCCACTCAGCTTTGATTCTGTCTCACTCCGGGACCCTTCTCTAATGATAAGACCACTGTGAAGCTGTTAGCTGGTCTATCGGCTTCTGGTTTTTTTTTGAGATTGTGATCTGTTCCTTTACCACTGTTAGATTTCCCCAGATTTCCATCCTCTTAAAATGTCTCCAATGGCTTCTTCTATATCATCATCTTCCACCAACTCAAAATGTGCTTGACATCAAAGCAAAAGACTCAAAATGAATCGGAAATATTTGAAAAAACATTTTTCCCTGCCATGATTTAAAGAAAGTATAAGCCCCAGAAAAACTAGGCTTCCAGTATAAGAACATAACAAATATGTAAATAAATTTTAAAAAACCACAAGGACCCCACATTAGAGATAGGCTACTTTTTGGTGGGAAAACTCATAGGATTTATCAGTTTAAAAGGATGACCATAAATTTGTAGATAATGGTATCTCAAAAAAAAAAAAATCAAAGGTGACAATTTTTCTTTAAGATGATAATAACTTAAAGGAAAGGTCCCAAGGCTTTATTTATTTTGGGGGGGGGGCAGAACTAGATAAAATAATCCCTTCTGGTTTTATTTTAGAACATAAAGTAGTTTTCTGAGTGACATTCAAGGTGAGCATTGTCACAGGATGGTATGTCAAAGGCCTGGGGATGTAGCTCAGTGTAGGACCTTGTCTCTCACCTGTGCAAGCCATAGCATTAAACACTATAAAGCTAGATATAGGTTATACTTTCTCATCTGAAGTATGGGTCTCATCTATCTTTTCACTGTTATCTTTTTTCCTCTATACGAACTAGTATCTAGTTGCCTTGGGGCATTCCAAAGAACCCTGTATTGTTTGGCTTCTTCTTTGAATACTTTAATAATCACCTGTGGAAACACTAGCAATTCTTTAAGATCCGTATAAATTCCATAAAGACTGTTTAAACAGTACTTCACAAAAATAAATATCATTCTCCATAACCTTAGATATTCTTTTCACCATTTTTGATACATGCATTTTACCTTGCTATATAATGTGTGTGTTATCACCTAAATCCTGTTTAGAGTATATCACATGCACTGTATTTGCTAAGAAGCTTACAATAAATGTAAGAGAAACTCAACATAGGTTTGCAATTGCAATAAACATTGACATTTACTGAATGCCTAGTATGTGCCAATAATGTTCTAAGAATTTCATTCTCAGAAGCATCCTGCACATTAAGAATCTAGACACAGATTAGTAACTGGTCAAAGTTAGACTACATTGGACACATATGAACCAGGCTCCAGAACCAGAACAATTAAGTAAATCTAAATGGAACTAAATAAGTATACTCCCTTAACTCAAAAGTATATATGTGTAGTCTTTTTCTACATTTTTACTGTTTGCTTCCATGTGTTCACCATGGCTCTCTCCTCCACCTTCAGTTAAAGCCAGGGTATTTGTTCCTAACCACTCTTTCTGGCTTTGCAAAATGGCAGTCTTTGCTGAATACTTTGACCTGAGTGGACACATAAATATCATCTAATAAGATTCATGCTATACTTAATGAAAATTTTAAACTAAGTAGATAGCAGTGACCTTAGCACAATTATTATGTTGGTGGCTGAAGTTAACTAAGTCACTGGAAAGAAAGAGTTAACATTATTACGGACTTAGAATCAATGAGGAACTAAAAGAAATAGCCTTATTCTATAAAACGGTCTTTCTGAGAGTTATATAACTGCAAAAGAACCATACACTTGATTTAAATCTTCCCAGATGTCATGGCTAATTTCTCTTTTAATGGTTATTACACTACAATTCAAAACCTTCCCTCACAGACTCCAGGTTCCCTCCAGAATCACTGCACAAGTTATCATAGCACAGCTACCTGCAGCACACACAACAGATACATTTCAACATTTTTCTGACATTTTCATGGCTCTTACAGATATGGCAATTATCACCGAGCAAGGAGCACAGCATTACAGCCATTGTATTTATACTTCTTCAATTTGTAGCAAGTAGAATATAAAATATACAAAGGTCCTCTAGGGGGATCTGCTTAGCCTTCAACTCCACCAGTCCCACATTTGAACCATCAATGCTGGCACACCGCTGAGAAGTGACACTTACTCCTTTGATAAGTGTGTACACACACACATACACACATATATTCAAGAAGTTTCTTTTTTCTCTCTTCATCAGTAATTACGAATAGTTGGTAAACAGTAGTAAAATATAATTTCAGTTTATGAAACCTTGTATTTCCCCCATTTATTTTTTGTCATGGCATATATATTTGAATAAATGTATGCATAAATACATGAAGTAACAGAATATAAAGAATACATAATAGAGGTATAACATTGTTATATACATATATATATTATAGGATTGAATTTTTAAAGTTAACGCCAATAGATTCTGCCAATTGTTCATAGTCATAACTTCCATTGTTTAAGCATCTGTGAATTTTTTAAAAACACATGTATAGTTGAAATTTCATAGACAGTTTGAGATAAATAACTATATATAGTAGTATCTTCTTTTGAATAATTTCTTGGGATAATATTGAGAATATTATTAAAATTTTTACTTATCTTGAAATTATATGTGCTTTATTTTAAACAAATTTCTTTTGTTTCATTTGAATTGTTTGCATTAGTGTCTTGATTTTGATATTTTTCTTATAAAAAGATAACACTGATATATAGTAACAATTTACTTCTCTATTTTTCGTAACAATTAATAACCAATGACTAAGCAAAAACAAAATCATCCTAAGAAAGGCATACTGAGCTAAGCTATTGCGGAACTTAAAGCATTTTTATGATTTCAAGAATATTAAATTCTCACAATAATAAATTCCGAAAGGAAAATGATCACCCATGATTCATTCTTCCGATCTTCATCCTGTAAATACAATCTGATCTATTGATATAATAAAGCTGTATGTGTATTCCTTTAGGCATAAACTGTCTTCATTAGCATGATTTTGATCACTACATACCAGGAATGTATCTTATTTGTTTAGTTTTTGGTGCATCCTTTAGTGTAACTTGAAATTTTGGGGGGTCTACCATATAGTATTACAACAAACATGGTTAAAATATTTTTTTCATATTTCTATATGTTTCCTTTGATTCCTAGAAATGAAGTTACTGATTATAGCTTTAAGGTACTTGATATATAGTATGACATTACTTTTCCAAAAAGATGTATAAAAATGTTTCAATGAAAAGCCAATTTTCATATATCAAGAAAAGCACTATTGGAAATGTGTCACAAATAGCTAAGTTATTAAACATATGTGGGATAATTAGTTTTTAACAGTGCATCATGAAGTCCAGAAACCAGAAAGAACACAAATACGGTAACATAGGGAGTAAGATACGGGTCATAGAAGATGGAGGAACAGTAAAACTTCCCATAATATATATTGTGCCGCATAACTGGATATTGGTATGTTTATGACCCTAAAGTGGACCAGATGTTTTAATTCCTTGGCAACTTTTCTGTGTAACTAGTGGTAGGAAGGTTTGGATTATCAGTATTACTTGATAACTATGCAGCTTGATGTATATGATGTATATGTAGCAGCTCTTGAAAACAAGGCTGAAATAATCTTGATAATTCCAGTCTTAGAATAATCCTATTAGCGAATTAATAGTAAGTATAAATAAGAAATGCTTAGGGCATTAGTTAGTATAGTTTTGGGTGTGTACAGAAGGTCCAACATGGGTGTAAGTGGCACCCACAAGCCAAGAGGCTTGTGGCCTGAGTGGAATAAAAAGGGAAAGAAGGGAGCCTCATTTTTGCTTCTTCAGACAAAGAAACTCCAGACTTTGCCATCACCTTTGGAGATCCATCTCCAGGCTTTCAGTGCATGTTCCTCAGTCTTTTGGCACAGATCTTTGGCTTCCCATTGTGGCTTCCCAGGGGACTCTGCAGCATGCAGATATCCTTTTTGCAGAAGGCCACTGTAAGCCAACCTTACAAATCTGGTGTATATCATGTGTACCTATATTTTATACTAAATCTTTTCCTGTAGTGAGCTCTGATAGAACGAGAAAGTAACTGAGACATGACCTAATGTCAAATACCAAAACATTATATCAAATGAATCATTTAATCATAGTAATTCATATGTTCATCCATTCATTAAATGTTGAGTACTTGTTATGTATCAGATATTTCTGTAAATGCTGGAGATATGATAATGAGTCGGAACACTATGGTCCATATGTTCATGGAGCTTCCAGTTTAGTACAAAATGCTGGTAATTAACCACCACCTACCATAAAGGCAATGGCAAGTTCAGTGCAGTAGAGAAAACATAACGAAGGTCAACACTGTTGGAAGTTAGGGTGGTAGGGAATGTGTTTGATATCAGTTTTCAAGTGAAACAAAGTGTGAAGCGAAGGATAGAACAAATTGTTAAATTAGAATACTAAGTAAGTTTTGCTATTCATCATCGTATAGAAATAGCAATACCTTACATCTGTTTGAAACTTCGTAAGTATATTCTTAGAGGAGAGATTTTTTTAAACTACTAAGACTGTCAAGGCATGGACAACCTGTGATCTCAGGTATAATTTAGCAATCCAAGCATGAAGATTAAAAAAAATTAGACAGAGAAATTTCTTAATGAGGCAGAAGTAATAACTAACATCAGACTTTTGTAATGGACATTTTGTTCAATTACAAACACGTTTAAGCTAGTTGTATAATTAAACTTAGTTTCCAACACGTTTACTTTTGGGTCTTCCTTTTTGTTGCTTCTTCTGTGTTTTTAAAAAAATTATTTAAAATTTTTATAGCATACATTTACAGTACACAATGATTGCATGCATCATGGGGAGTTGGTCTCTATATGTAACACACCTTAATTCTTTTTTATTTCCCCTTCTGTAACTCTTTAAGAATTATACAAAAGGAAGTCTCAGTTAGATGGACTCAATTCAAAATGTAGCTATTATTTTGGTGTCTAGAAAGGAACAAACCTGATGGATTTTGCCACCCAGGGAACGTTGACAGCAGCTATTCAACTGATGCTTACACAGCTTGACTTGATGTTACCTCGTAGTCTTACAAAGTCATCCAAGGGGTAGGTGAACTACTCTTAGGCCTTTCTAAATAATACCTAATGTGGTTTTTCTTATAATGCTATGTTGTAGCCAAGGAAAGCAGTGCTAACTCAATTTTTCACAGAAGAAGACGGTTCAGAGATATTAAATATGTATCTCGGGGTCATGCATCTAATAAATATGTCACGGCAAGAGGTAAGGTCCTGGAATCTTAGTACTGCTTCTTCTAAAAACAACATTTTCCTTAATACGTCTGGATTGCCATCCTTTAATAAAAATTATCAGAAAAATCTGCATAAAAGCTTTGTTTTGTTACACTGGGGATTAAACCCAGAGCCTCCACACTGAGCTATATCCTCTGCATTTGAAAGGTTTTTATTTTGAGTCACGGCCTTACTAGGTGGCCCAGGATCACCTTGAACTCATGATCCTTCTGCCCTCGGCTCAAGTACCTGGGATCATCAACCTGTGCTACCTTCCTTCCCAATGAGAAAACACTCAAAGACAACAGAGTCCCTATTTTAAAGGGTAAGAGAGACTCATGTTTAAGGGACAAAGTCGGATCTCTAACATAAACTTGAAAAGAAAACAAATTTTGCCTCACCTGCTGTCTAGCTTATTCCAGAATCGTTTCAAAATAATCCCTTTATTGAGTGCTTATGTGGAACACAGGAGTTCCAAATATATATTCAGTAATTTTAAATAGCTCAAAACCGATGAAGCCAAAGGCAACCTGAAAATGTTTTCTTTTTAACTTTGTGAAAATAGCACCTTCTAATAGATTTTAATGTTGATAAACTGACTCTAATTCCATCTAGTAGACAGTACGAGGGGAAAAAATGACGGATTATTTTTTGAGCAAGGTTATCAAATCTAATTACCAATATCACCCTGATGAATTTGCTTCACTTGCTTTCCGTTGTAGTAATTTCCAAATTTGCTTTCTATCTCCAAAGATTGCAAAGCACTTTCATGTCTAAGCTTTGCTTCCCTTGCAGACTCGCACGTCATTATTTATGTCTTTTTTTCTGTTAAAATAGCCAGTAACTTGGCTTTTCTTTCTCCCCATGGGGAAACCCTGTATCTTAGAGTAATAAGAAAATAAACTCAAATGTATACTGTGCAAAATAATTACAGTCAGCTCTTAATTTTCTGTGGTAGATAAAAGCAGATATAGCATGTGTGACTGAAGTCACTGAATGGCCCCCAAATTTCATTTCAAAAAAGCAATTTCAACCTCACATTTAAACAAACCTGTTATTTGCAGCAAAATTGGTTGATGTGAATTTCGCTTCTTGTTTGGAGCTAGCCACAGGGTAGAACAGGAAACAAACTAGAAATACTCTCAGACTCAATCAATTCCCAAGGAAATGAATGTTAACTATAATCATTTGGCACTGCACTAAAAAAAGAATTCTACAGGAAATAGAAACACAGCTAAACCACGAAATGTTTGTTGTTTTCAGGTTTAAATGACCTCTTTAACACTATTATGTAGGAAAAGCCATCTGATTTTCTTTACCAAGTCTCTGATTATTTAAACCCAAATCCTAAAACCAAATCTTTGTAAGTATATGCAGCAGAGAGAAAAATGAAGATACCTGGTTTAAACTCTGTGTTTTTCTGTGTAATGACGTTAATTGGGAAGCTAAATTGAAGATGTGCATGAGATGCAGCTTCTTTACTTCCAAACAATGATTTGCGGATCTAATAGTTTTCGGATTTACGTGCAAAGTGACCTGAGAGGCAAGTTTACAATTCCCAAGCGCATTTTCATTACATAAAAAAAGTCATTCTTCCATAGTCTGCATGCATGAAGAACCTTTCTAAAAGACAAGAAGACAGAAGCTGCCTGTTTGCATCTGCGTGAACAAAACCTGCTGAGACATGTAATGACCAAACTGATAATTTCTACAACTGTTCTGGCAAATACCTTGGATGAAACAATGCTCAAAATGGTCCTCACTGGACAGGACATGAGTTTGACCTGGGAATTTGGTAAACATGCCTGACCTTGGATTGCAAGTCAGAATTCCTACATAAGAAACTGTGGGAGGTGGCACCCTACAGACTCAATTGTACCAGCCTTTTCAATGCCTGAAAGAAACAAAATAAAAGAAAATAATTTGTAGGGCAGTCCCTCAGAAGGTGCTTGACCCCTTCTCCTTGTCTCAAAATTACAGGAGTTTGAACAAAACCAAGACCTCTGGAAACATTCAGGAGTTTGAATCAAGCTTTCTTGAATGACTTTAACCAGGCTTATCTTAGGAGAGCTTTAAATGTTCAACCTTCTCCTGAACCACTGATAGAACACTGACTATTGATCAACAAACTCATCTTCAACCTTGTTTCTCTCTGTGTGCACATGTGTGTGCACGTGTGTGTGTGCTTTGCGAGGAATTAAACCTAGGGTCTTCTACTCCCTGGGTAAACACAGTGATGCCTTGGTTCATGAACTTAATTCATTTCACAATTCTTGAAAACATGGCTGTTTGTGTTTATGCAGGAAAGATGACTACGGTCGTGTTCATCACTGAATGCAGAGTTTGCAAGCAAAAATTAAACTTTGTCAAATGCCTGAAAACCAAATAGGTCACAAACAAAGCGTTTGTGAACAGAGGTACTCCTGTACTCTCTCACTGAGCACACACCCAGCCCCTCTTTTCAGCTCTAACCTTTAACTTTGCTTTGCCACTTACTGATCATCATCAGTCACTGGCATGCAAATTCCCCGTGATGCAGACACTCAGAAGGCCTAAGGCCTGCACCCAACCAGCTGGGGCCCAGGAAGAGCTGGTGTGGGATGATGGTCCGAGTCTGAAGGCCTGAGAACCAGGGGCTTCACAGTGTAAGCTACAGATTGAAAACCAGAAGGCTTGACACTTAATCAGTTTCAAGCTTCAGTCCCGAAGCCAGAAAAGACCTGTGCCCCAGCTCAAAATAGGCAGTGGAAGCTGTCTTCATTCTACGAAGCCCAGTGTTTTGTTCTATTCAGACACTCAATTGATTGGATAAGGCTCATCCACAACCAGGACAGCAATCTGCTTTACTCAAATCTACTGATTGAACTAAGTCTCACTCCGAAATATACCTACAGATAGAATCAGAACGCTTTTTGTCCAGATGGGGTTTGGGTACCCCATGGTCCACCTAAGTTGACACATAAATCATTATTATTAATTATTTTGGGTAGTTCTGGGACCTTCCTCCTAAGCATTCCCCTAACCTACAATCCCAAACTCTTTTTATATTTTAAGATAGGGTCTGGCTAATTCATTAAACTGCCCAGGCTAGGCACAATCTTGTGATCCCCCTGCCTTAGCCTCCTGAATGCTGGGATTACATGCATGCTCCACCACACCTGCCATAATGACAATCACTTTTAAACTACTATTACTTTTATTTTCCACCAGCACTGTACAAACATGCTTACCAGTACACTGAAAATACTAATCATTGTGCTTGCATTGGACATGATGCAGTTAGTAGAATTCACGAAACCACCATAATCAGGTGTGAACACAGTACATGGGAGACACTAAAGAGTGAGCCGTCATCGTCAGGTAGGAGAGCTCATCATAGCTGGGTAGGATGCTGGTAACACAGGACAGTCAGTGTTCTTTTGCTCTACACACTGTGCCTTTTATACATCAATGAAAATCTGAAAGTTGAAAGTTAATGAGCAAAGTGCCTTTTTTGTATAGTATCACTTCAACTGGAAATAAATGAAAATCCAAATCATGCAGGCATTTTTATTATATGTGGTGGTGCAGTGGAGTGTTTAACTAATTGCCTATGTCAGCTTAAAGTAGGCTGATTTGAAATCAGAAGAGAATGAGGTTTTCTCCAGGTGAAGGAATTTCACATCATTAACAACAAGAGTAAATATTTATGGCATGCTTGTTGCACGTGAGATGCTAACTAGGCATTAAGCCCCAAATATTCCCAAATTAATGCCTTAAAATCAAATACTTAGCGCTGGGGATTTAGCCCAGCAGCATAAGCACCTGCCTTGCAAGCGGGTGGTCGTTGAGTTCCATCCCCGTATCAAAAATAAAAACAAAAACCAATCCTAATGTGTCAGTTAAAAAAACTAGATAAAAAACTTCATCTATTCCACAAGTTAAATGATTTTATTAAGTAAGTTATGCAATAGGCAATTTTGAAACTTTGTCTACTTCATACCCTTTTAATCAATCAATCAAAAACCTTGTTTCAGTTTTCTAAGTCATGATTCTGGGATGGTAAAGTTGCACTAATTAATCAATCAAATTGTTAAATATAGAAATACAAACTACAAATTGACAAAAAATCAGAACAGGGGTTTGTGTGCCTATTTGCTGCTGAGGCCCAATGAAATAAATTTGAAAAGATCAGGATAGACACATGTATTGAACTATCACATTATACCCCATAAACATGTACAATTATTATGTGTGAATGAAAAAAAAGAATAAAGTTTAAAGAGGTCATGGATACTTTTGAGTTCGTGCAATGTAATTATCATGCTTAAGACTGAAGGAACAGAAATGGCAGAAAACAGCGGTATTAAGAGTTATGTTTTGAACACACACATAGGAATGTCTGGAGGTCCAAGGAGATGATTTGACATTTTCCTGAAAGACAAATAGCTCCTAAGAAGAGAAAGTAAACACGTTCAAAAGTTGAGTATAGAAGAAAAAGGTAGAATAATTTTTATTTGATTAGGTGAAACTATTGCATTGTATACCACATAGTAGATTTTTTATTTTTAGAAACGCTTATTTTTAGAAATGTTCAACTCTGGGTGAAACCTTCCTAAACTATTCCACAGTTGTCATTTTCCTTGTAATAAGACACTGACTGGGGGTCAAGCCCCCCAACTTCAGAGGGCTCTGCGGAGGTACCAGTGGCAAAGTTGTTGCATTCAGTATTGCTGGCTGGGGCCAGAGGGCGACTCAGAGAGCAGGACGTGTCCTGTGCTCTTGTACTCTTTCCCTTATAAGTTTTTTCAATCAAATTGATTCCATTTCGAGGCCATGAAAAGAGGCTGTAATCTTTTCCTTCCCATATAAAGGTCAAAGCCTTGGGGGTTTCCTAGGGGATATGTAGTTTACACAGTGAAATAAACAAAGAAAACAAAAGAGCCTGCAAAGCAAGTAGAGGCCAGGGCAGGCAGGCGAGAGGAGTAAGTGAGGCTGGCAGGGGAAGGCCACTGGCTTTGGTTGCTACTGACAAATGCATTTATTCATCAAGACTCACAGTGAGAGACATCATGGAAAACCCAGATCCAGCTGTGCTGCTGACTCAGGTACCGGAGACTGAATCGGAACCCTACTGGAGACTCTGCATTGTCTCCCCTAAAAGTCAACTTATATGTATCCTCTTCATAACAGCAATTATTTTACAGACTACATTTGATCCTTATGAATCAAGAATATGGTGCATCTTAGAACATCAGTTAGCAGATACTGTTATACAGAATCAGTTATACAGATACTGTTTTCACTGATTCTAAGCCACCAGTGACCTGCTAGACTTGGGCAAGGGCAGTGCCAATATCAATGCATATATTCAGGAATAGAAGTGTATGCAACAGAATAAAAAATTAGAAAACAAAAGTAATATTCTCACGAAACTCTATTATAAAGAATGAGGTAATTTCTCCTCCCAATGATTCTGCAGTCCCACAAGATGTAATGCTATTATAGAAACACATTTAAACAAACATAAAGCTAAATGAACTCATAATGTGCTGTTTCTGCTAAGACAAGATGGGATAAAGGGAGACTAAGGAGGTAAAAACTCCAGCGCTTGAGAGAAGAACAAATACAAATACTTAGATTCTCACGTGACTTTCTTGGTGACTCAGGCCTTTTTTAAATTAAGAAGTCACCTCATATTTCTGAGTGCTTGCTATTTATGCATTCCAGGAATTACTCTTTCCATTCTGAAGAACTGTTTTATTGAAAAAGCCAACTTGCGGAATTAATTATTCTCTAAGAACATCTTTACTTTTTAAAGGATGGATCAATGTTGCTAAACGCTAAAGAATCAAGAGTTGACGAGAAAATCCTAGCGATTGTTTTAGCCGCATCCACAGTCACGATTGCAGTCAACACATACTCAGAGTTGGGTGCATTCTGCAGACAGGTGTTTTCGCATTTTATAAAGGTACGACATGGATGAGCAATGTACCCCAAATCTGCAGAAACCTGTGGCTGCTATGTGGTGGGCATGGGTGATGTGCTAATGCTATGCCAAGGTGTTTAATTTGGTGATAGTCTTTTAGGGATGCTAACAACCACCATAAATAATGAATATGCATCTGAAGACTTTCTTGCCAAACATCCAGTTTAGTTTTTCGGACTAAACCAACTAAACATTTCTTGATGTGAAATTTAATGCCTATGTAGCATTCAAGGTGGGGGCCAAAAAGGCATGCTAAACATTTTTATTTTCTTACGATGCTTTGACATAATTTCTCCAAGTTTGAGACAACAAAATTCCGTTTAAATTACATCGTTTTTCCTCTTCTCATTACTCTTTCTTCATCTCTTGCCTCCATTTCCATCTTTGACTTAAAAGTAATAAACCGACAGAAAATTTTAAATTTAAATGGAGTTCTCAGGAGAAATATTCCTCTTCTTTGCTCATGGCTTGAAATAAATCTCATTTGCAGCGAGATAATAATATTGAACTATGCTGCCATTGTTTTTATCAATCAACTGTATTTTTGGTCACCAAGTCTATTATTTATTATAATATATGATCATACTTTTATGTCAAAGATTGAATAAAACATAAATATAAGGATAGTTATTTTTCTCTAGAATCACAATTTATATTTTCAAATGAATTTTAACATACATTAAAGTAAGTTCTTAATCGTTTTTTTACTTTTCAATTAAATGGAAACTTTTTAATGAAAGCACTGTTTAGGAAGTTCACTGTCCTCTTGTTAACTCCTCTTCCCCAGGAGAACCAGACTTCCCTACTTCTCATCTCTAGAGCCTTTTACATAGTGAGCTACAGTGCTTTTCCACATCGTACTGCAATTGCTGACTTGCCTATCCACTCCATTAGCTGACCTCCTAAGAGTCAGGGACAACATCTTTTTCATCTGTCCATTCCCAGCAATGAGATCCATGACCCAGCGCCTGGGACTCATCACGCTTCTTGTAAATATTTGTTAGATAAATGAAGTAGTGACTCAAGACATTTAAAAATGTTACATCTGGTTGGCAAGTAATAATTTGTATATAAAAGAAGGTAAAACCTTAGATGAGCACAGCTCTAAAGGAATAGTGACAGATACCAAGTACACAATTTGCATTAGAGATCCTTTCAAATATATAGTGTTCATCATCACAATGTCTCTCTTTTTTATTTTAAAGAGAACAAAACAGAAAAAATCAAGAAGCAAACAATGAAAAAACAAAAGCAAAATAATAACAACAAATAATAGTGATATAGGATTTCAAAAGAAGATGATAGAAATTTAACAATGGTTGTTCTATTGTATATTGTTATCTTCGAAATAGTTGTTCAGGATACCAGATACAGGCATACAAGATTGATCAAATGATATAATTTTTCTGTGAGCAGTTTCTTTCCCTTTTACTGTATCTATTGTAATGTTTGGATCTTATTTGCCCGTTCAGTTTCTTACACTAGTGAGACAATACAGTGTTTATATATGCGAGTCTGATTTATTTCACTGACGAGTATGGTTTCTAGTTGTATCCATGAAACGTCATTCTTGTGGAGTGGAGGGCAAGTGATTTCAAACAGAAAATCTCTTTCTTCAATTTATACTCGGACACACAGGCAGGCGGGAGCTCAGGTGGCCAGTTGATGCAATAAAACAAAACTTTTGAAACCAAAGACACCATGTCGGTGATGAGCAGTGTGGTAGAGATGAGGTCCCTCCACTTAGTCTAACTCTGAGGAAGTCGCTGGTAGATGTGCTGATGCTCCGGGGGGACCCCAAATGCATCAAATCAAGCAAATCACTCAACAGCATCAGCAGTCAGCTTAGTTACGCAGCCGGCTGGGAAAGCCAAACTGGTGATCAGACGTAAGGGAAACCACATCATAAGCAAATGGTTATCGGGATTTTATTTTCCTCCAGGCTTACATTTTCCACAAACAGACATAAAATGGAAATAACACCTTCTACATAACACTGGATTTGCCAACTGACTTTCCTATCCATTCCATGTGCTGGCCATCGAAGAGTCAGGAACCAAATCTCTTTATTGTCTTCATTGCTATTCTAACCATAAGTTAACCATAAGTCTCTTGATGACTGTGCCACACCACCTACAAGATAATGAGGTGCTTACCATTTCCCAGGGCTCTTCGGCTGAGGGAAATAGCCCAGGAACCCTTAAATCAGGTTAATGCTTATGTGCATAATCTATGTGTATGCACATAATCTTCCGTGACATTCAGTGGGAATACACAGCATGTACTGCAGGAAGGTACAGCAAGGTGCCATTATGTTTTTTCCAAATAATTAAATGCTAGAGTTCCTTAGGAGAAGTATGTTATACATGCGGTCACCTTCAGAAGAAAGTAGGCTTTCCTGGTCTGAGGCTTGTAAAGGGGGAGTTAAGAAGCAATAAGGACAAGAGAGAAAGAGAGGAAGAAGATTTTACCTCCCAAATACTAGCTGGTCCTTAGAATTCATAGATCAGAAATGTAAGGGGCCATCTGAGACCATTACTTTATCCACTTTCTACTTCTAGCAGGGTTATGACCACAGCATTTCCAGTACAAGCGATAATCCTGTTCTAAATATCGTCCAAAGGAGATTTAAATGCTTTCATCTGTAACCTATGCTTGAGTCTTCACAACATTCATAATCCGATCATTCTTTATAGAGCTGACCTGAATCCTCGCTCACCCAACAGGAATTGGTGTGCTCTGTGTGATCCCTGGTGCAGCAGGCTCTCACATCACCCAGAGTGTCTTGCAGGCACTTGGCTATGAAGCCTGTGGTCTGCAGAAGGCTCAGGAGGGTCAGGATTAACACTAGGAGCTCAGTGACTCTCCACGCAGGTTCATGCTTGGAGTGGGCATCAGCCAAGCTGACGCCAGTGGGTCAAAATACTTGACAAAAACAACTGAGAGGAGGAAAGATCATTCTGGCTCACAGGTTTGCAGGTGTGAGTCTCTAGCGAGCTGACTCGGTCAGCTTCCAGGCCTGTGTCGAGGCAGAAACCTCATGGAAGAAAGGTGCAGAAGAGGAGAGCTGCTCGCCTTATGGCAACCAGGAGGGAGAGGGTGGGAAAGGGCCAGCACCGGGCCAGGGACCAGAGTGCCCGAGATCACACCCCCATGGCCAGCCCCTTTGACTACGCACCACCCCAGAAGTTCTCACCACCCCTCTTTTTTTTTTTTTAATTTAAGGAGGAAAAGAAAAAAACAGAAAAAGGATACAAGTAATACAAAATTTAAAAAATAAACAGTAAGAAATCATTAGTTAATAGATCACATATTCTCATCTTAGAAATAGTTGTTCAAGTTACAAAGGATGCCTGCCATCCAATTAAGACCTGGTTAGTGGTGGAGGTAGTGACCTCACGGCTCCATTACTTTCCCAAGCGCATTCTCAGCACACCTGTGCTTTTTGCAGGGCCATTTTAGATCCACTCCATCAGTCCGTGAGCTTCTGAAAGCGATTTGCAATTCCCAGGGCCCTCACACTGACCCACCATGGGTAGCTGTGGGGCTGTGTAGAGTGTGCTACTGAGGGCATCACTGACATCCAGACAGAAAGGGTCCTTGCTGGTGGGCTTATCCTGCTCATTGCATGACATTTAAAATTCCTGTCCCCACCCCCAGACCATCCTCCATAAAAGGAGGTACACATTCTCCGGTCTCCACCCATAAAAACCAGAAATACGTTCTCCAGTTCCACATTTCCAAGTGCCCCACATTCCAAAGGGGAGAAATTATCCCTGTTTGTCAATAACCTTTAGATGCATACTAAGCAATCAGGCCAGAATCAGGTTACTGATGTAGATACGTGAGTCCTTTTTTTCACCTCATATGGACTTGTGCTTTCTCTCCATATTTTAGGTGTTTTACAAGCCATAAAGTTAGAACGTTCACTGTTGGTTAGTAATTATCTATTTCCCACCAGAATCTTTGCTGTTTTGCATGTGCTACATTCCACAACCATGCTTAAGTGAGAATCAATAAACTCATTTTAAATATGAAGAAAATGAGGACCAAAGAGATCAGTTAACTTCTTCAAAGTCATCCGGGGAGAACGCATGCAGCTAAATCAATACCTCCTTAACTGCAACCTCTGCTATTTTCACAGTATCAACCTGCAGTAGAGGTTGTGTTTATGAATTAGATCTAAAATGTTGCCCCAAAAGGTCAAGTGCTTACTAGTAGGGCTTTTGCAAGGTGATTGCATCATGAGGGCGCTGAACCTCTCAGTGGCCTGGTCCACTGATGAGCTCACAGCTGACTGCAGGGAGGAGGCAGGCCCTGTGTGGAGTGTGACCTGGAAGGGTGAATTCTTGTCCCCAGCATCCCCCTTCTCTCTAGGCGTCCCAGCTGCAGAGAGGTGAGCATCTCCCCTCTGCCACACCCTTCCAGCAGGCTGTGTCTCCCTGTAGCTACTTTAGCATGGACTACAACCCCTGAAAACCATGAGCCAAAATAAATCTCTCCCCCTTTACAGTAACAGGAAGGTGACCAATACAGTTGCCATATAACTGTAGATATTTATATATGCAGATCTCCTGGCAGAAAGGGGATCAGCATAGAAGCCAACAGTACACATGTGACAAGTGAAGTCACCAAGATGAAGAAAATCACCCAGAGTCTTGATAGAGAGAAGAGAAAGGGAAATAGCCTTGATAATAACAGGGAAAGAAGAGGCAGAAATAAACCAGATGTGATGCACATGCCTATAAGATGAGCTACTTGGGAGACTGAAGCATAAGAACTGCAAGTTCAAGACCAGCCTGGGAAATTTAGTGAGACCCTGCCACAAAAGCAAATAAAAAGGACTGTGGATACAGCTCACTTGTTAGAGCGCTTGCCTAGACGCACCTGCATCTGGATCCGATCCCCAGGACCAGAAGAAGATAAAAGAATCATTAAAATGTCTCTTATAAAAATCTGAGGCATTCATTGAGAAATTTCAGAATTACAGCCTTAATAAGACAACTTCATTACACTAACGTCTTAGTGAAGAGGAAAAAACGTTTAAAGGCACAGGCTCTAGGGCAAAGACAAACATGTAATGGTCAGGTAAATGTTTCAAAAGATCCCTGTGCTGTAACAATTTCTTCTATATGGATTAACTCAAATTATTATATTGATTCTAAAATAAGTAAATGCTAGTTTTAGTCTTTACTTCTATCTTCCAAGATATACATATTTTGGTTCAGGGAATCAAATTTAGGGTTAACTTACTCAAAAACCTATTCAAGATTTTATATATATATATAAACATAAAAGTGTTAAAAACTTTTTGCTAGAAAAATCTTGTGTTAGAGATCTTACTGATTAATAGATGTAAGAAAGTTGCTTTTATTTCGTCAGAGGACATGTAAAAAGTAAAAATCCACCGATTTTAAAATTTAATAGTATTTCTTTGTTGTATGTTAATACTCCTTCAACCACTTCAAATCCTTGTGGGTGCTTATATGAACAAGAGTAATTACTACCAGCAGGATGTTGGTACAACCTGAGAGAATCCGTCAATAATCCAGGAAGGAACACACGGAAGAAAACACAGACAGTCCACTTTGACCAACTTGAGTAAACACGGGCTCCTGAAACATTGGTGGTGACTCATGTTGGCTGTGAAGCACTAGACACTGGAGTCCTGCACTCCTGGAAGGTGGAAGGCCGTGGAATCTTTGTGACCCAGCAGTGACTCTTGATGGTCTGGTCTTGGTAAAGGCAACAGCCAGTAAGCAGGACTTATTTGGAGGCCACTGCAATAGTGATATGAGAGGACACGAGGACAGAAAGAGTGAACGGAATGCAGGCATGGCAGAGGTTTCCTAAGAACCAGAATATTCAGTGCCGTGGAAGGAAAGGAAGAGGGTCCTTAGAAACACAGGTATAGGATGAACCAATAAGTGGCAGGAGGAAATTTCCTGCATTTTAAACTAGGAGGCCACTAGTAAGCTCTGATAAATTGCATAAGGGTTTTTGGAGGTAGAGGTAGAGGTTTTGGAGGATTTAAAACTTTAGATTACAGGCCAGCTGCTGTGCTTTCCTCATGGTTTTTAAATGAACCCAGTTTTGATCCTAAGTACTAAGGTCTGCAAGTGTAGACAGCCCTGCAGATGAAGGGTTTCGCCTCCTGATGCACTTCCCACATCCCAGGATTACAGCTACCCTGAGCTCTTTGATTATCAGGAAACCACATCCCATCTCTAATTATGAGATCACCTCTCTTTTAGCTCGGGTCTATTGCAAATGATGTCTTTGCTGGTTCTTTACTGAATACAAATATTTTACATTGTGATTTACAAATGCGGCACTATGATTTTATAATTAACAGAACAACACATAAATATCACTTGTGTGGCTCTCATTTTGAAGAAAAAACATTTAAGATTATTAAAGAGTTAAACTTACTGATCATTTTAAATGCTGAATCAAAAGAGCAGGCTTCTCCTAGTGATACAACAGAAGGGGCAAAGTTCAGAGCTCCAAGTCCTCTAATCATGTAAGAGTTTGTTGTTCATAATCTTCTGACCAGATGCTCTTTGTGGGCTGGCTGAGGCCCATACAGGATTTGCGTAACAGGAATTTGTCATATCCTTGAAACGCTGAATATTCACCAAAAACAGTATAAACATGAACATATATTTCATCTATCATCACCGGATATTATTCATGTCATCCCATGAACTGGGTTCTGTGTCTTTGAAAGCATATTAATTATTGTAACTCTTATAGGAAAATATCAAAGAAGAGTACAGTGACTTCCAGAGCTGCTATGTGGAGTTAGAGATCTCAGTTCTGACCCCTCAATTAAAACTCCCTTAGAAGGGACAAAGCTCAGATACAAAACAGTGACAATTTTAGGTCAAAACACACTTTTTTGTAGAATAGGAAATAAGAAGGTCACTTGACCTCTACACAGAACCAAGGCAGAATCTACATAAGGATTCGCCGGGATCCCTTGGTTTTCATAGTTTCATTTGACTATTTAGGTATATAAAAAAAATGTCACGGATACAAGATACTTGTTAAAGACAAACTTCAAATCATACTAAGATTTCTGGTTCATATTCACTTCTGTATCATGACAAGAGGCAAGCAAATCAGCCAAGAAATGGAATGAAATTGTTTTTACCGTTTTGCTTTGTTCGGATTAATTGTTTTGCTCTATTCAATATTCTGTTTTGATAGGTTTTATGCCGTTCTGTATTTGGTTTGATTTTGCTGTCCCTGATTGAAAGGACAACTATTGTGAAGATAATGAAATATACTTTGGTACCTATTACTGTTATCCCAGTATCCTGCTGTGAAGTTCTGTACCAATTTCACTGCAGTGTCTCAATTGGCTTTGTTCCGTCTTGTTCTGTTGTATTTTACTACTTCAAAATAAAAAAAAAATTAAATTAAAAACATAGAACGGTGATGAATGAACAGATGTGGTTTTACGGTTGCTTTCAGGAGTAAAAAATGATGCTTTGTTCCTGAAACTTAGAAGATGAGGCTAGGATGTGTCTGCTGCATGACCGTGCATATCTAGTTCCCTCTTTTTCTGAAGTTTCCTTCAGAAAAAGAGGGGCACCTTTTCTGACAGACTGTGTTTTCCAAATATTTTATCACTTTTGTGCCTCTATACTGCCTTCAATTTGTCCTTGTCCTTTTTTGAACGAGCTCACAGGAGTGGAATTCTCTGGAGGGCATTTGAGCAGTAGCCACATAAATACATGGACATATTTTCTTGGGACATATTTTATTCCTAGTTTTTCTGTGGAAGCAACTAAACAAAAGCACGCATAGTCCTTTTTAAGCTGAGTGTTATAATTTCCCTAGCTTGGCATATAATATATGCTCAACAAAATTAACTTTGTAGTGATATTATTATAACTGATAGTTGCGAGTTCTTGTGCCTCTGTAGATGATGCTCTGCCACCCAAAGAACCCAGTCTCCATTCTTTTCCTCAAAGAAAAAAAATCCATGCAAGTCATTTTTGTTTGTTGGTTTGTTTTGCTAATAATGTTATTTTCCACAGCTGCTCACGTACCGGTTCCTTCCCCTATTCACATGAGGATGTGGTTTTGTTTAACTTCTCCAAAATCTCATGAGAATATCATAAAGGTGACATGTAATTTTCAAAGTAAAATAAGCCCACTCAAGAAGGCAGGATGGAGTCTAACGACTCTGATCCCTGCATCTCCTCTCCCACCTCTGCCTCTTTTTGCTGCTTAGTGTCTCTGCAAGCACTGCTCCTGTTCAGTTGACGAATGGAAGAGCACCCGCTCTCCTGACCACCTCTCTTTTTCTCCTAACCACCTCTGTATGAGCCCCTCCGCCTGCCCCAAGTGTGAACTTCTCCCCCCACACACACCCCTCATCACAGCCGCCTGCTGAGCAGCCCACCCCTCACGAGGATTAGCAAGGGCACCCGCCTGTGTGATTTGTGTCCCTGCACCAGTCCGACAGAACTCAATTGCATATTTACCTGCATTTTCATCACAGGCTTCTCTGCACCCTACGTTATAGCTGTCAGCTTCCCAAAGGACGGGAAGAAAAAGAGGAGCAGATAAGGAGTCACGGATACAATCATATCTGATGGCCACTGATCCATCATAACTCAATCTGAAGTTATGGTGTTCAAACTATGGTTCAATTGTGGACATGTTTCTGAAGAGAAGATTAGCTGTCTTGAAGTTACAACCTCTGGAGGAGCACAATCAAGGAGGAAAATTAGTTCTAATCTGTGTTTCTCCTGAGTAAGACTTGCAGGGAGCAAACCCATTTCAATCCAGAAAAGGGAGCTCTCATCTAACAATTAGAAGTGGTTGGAAGTGAAATACTGTCTTTTTAGAGGAATTCACTTCCCCGTCACTAAGAGCATTCAAACAAGGCCGGAAGGATCTTTGTTATTGTGAGAAGTAGAGTTTATTTAACATATTAAGTCAACTGCTTCCAAATATTGATACTTGGTCCAACTGTATTACCTTGCACTTAGTTGAACTAGAAGCAAAGAAACCAATACCCACGTCCAAGTACAGAGTGAGAATCTTTGTAGCTGACGCTGAGGCAGTGTATTTAAAGTGTTCCCGGGGCAAAACCCTGAATAGGAGTCAGCTTCTTTCTACCTAAGCAGCAGCAGCTTCTGGCACTCCTGTCTAACTCAGAGCTCCTGCCATCCGGATAACAGATCACACCGGCAGGAGGGGAACAAGACACCAGGTGACTCACTTGGGCTTTGATTCTTTTCTATGCTTGCATTTGGGTTCCAAAGGCCCCCTTTCTAAGAAGCTAAATTTAGTCATAGCGAGATAAAAGGTAGTTTAAAATATGAGTGTGAAGTGTTGTTAGAAGATTTGTAAAGTCCCAGTGAAAATGCTAATTCCTGAGGCACTGTTTTTAAACACAGGGGCCACAGCGCTCACAGAAGCACCACGCTTCCAGCTGGGTAGGAACAGAACCATGCCCACAGGATTTACGGGCATCCGGTCCAGAGGCCACTGCAGAAACGCTGTCCAATAAACACACGTTGGATGTGTTAATAAACAGTCTAATATGAAAGGCTGCTATTATGTCCAATTTCGCTGGATAACAGCTAAAGGGAAAACTGTGAATACCTGCAGTGCCCAGTGAACTTACATTTATGTAGTAAAATAGTGTGGAATTGACACATAAAAATGCATTCGTGATACGCAGCGCGTTAAAAGCATGGGGCTTTGAAAACCTCGCCTGTTTATTCAACCTCTTGATTCATTTCCAACCTCGTTTTACAAAAAAGCTTTGAGGCAGCTATAAAAATTGTCCAGCACAATGATAAAATGAGATCTCACCTATTGTTTTGCCTCTGGCCTGAAGGTCATGTGTCATTTAAAAAGACATAAGTGATTGTCTCATTTAGCCTGTGATGAATGTATCTGTCTGGCTTTATTACAAAACAGGAAAAGACAAACAAATTATTTCCTTTGTACAAAAACAGATTCAAATTCTTACCAGCTACTATGTTTCAACTTGTTTATAGCCTAGAAAATTTAGCAATTGGTTTCCTTTTAACGAAGACCAAAAAAATTAAAAATTTTAGATCAAATGTCTGAAATATTGCAAGGGTTTTTAAAAGAAAAAAGAAATATCCTCTAGAAGACGGACTCATACATTCTTGACCTTTTATCTCTATCAAAAGGATAATTTAAATTCACTTAATCCTTGCAGTTCTCAGAAGTGTAAGAATGTACAACGGAAAACACGAACATTTTATCAGCAGGGAACAGAGAGGAACCAGAAGGTCGCACAGCTGCCTTTGAAGTGAGAGGAGAAGCAACTTTCAAGACGCCAGCATATCTATTCCTGAGAAAAAGGGTGAGTCAAAGTGAGCACTACAATGAGATTTACACGATCTGCTGCTGCACAAATTTCACGCTCTAAAATACAACTGAAAGGCGCGTCCCAAAGATGGATAAAATATAGAGGAAGGAACAGTGATGTCAACAGTTTATTGTGATGGCTTTCTGACCCCATGATGTGCTTAGTCTGCCGGTAGACATTTATGAAAATAGAAGTTTTAGAGCCATTTTTCAATATTCCCTTTAAATAGAAGCTAAGGTATCAAAATTGCTTTGGCATGAGCCAAGATTTCTACCTGGAACTGTCCGGAACTGAGGCATTCTTTTTGTTTTTGAGACAGGGTCTCACTCTGCATTCTGGCTGGCCTTGAACTCACTTTGTAGTCCGGGCTGGGCTTGAGCTCACAGTGATCCTGCTGCCTCAGCCTCTCGAGTGCTGGGATTACAGGCATGCACTACCATGCCCAGTGAGCTGAGGCATCCGTTTGGCACCGATCTTTCACAACACAGAATAAGGACAGCCACTGGGCAGAGAACTGGAGGTTGAGTTGAAAGAAAACATTAAACTGCCGGAAGCTTTAATGAAATTCGGATATTATATTTTGGTAAACTTTTTGATTTCTCCATCTTATTGCAGAATTTGACCATTCTAGTTTATAAATAATGGCCACTGTTTAATTAAACGATCCCAAAATATAAATTGAAAATCCTATAGTGTTTCAAAATTAAACAGGTTCCTTTTAGGAAAAAGTGTATTTTTCTGAGAAGCCATCTTTCTAATAATATTTAGGAAGCTAATATCATTAGAAAACAATAAATAGAATATATACATCAATATAACTACACTCCAGGCAAGATTTAGAACATTTCTATCTACATACATTCCATATATCTTCACACCCCTGATCTCTCAAATACCACACTTAGACAGCTTTCATCTGCTTCTGCCACTGGCTGGTGGACTGTCTTATTCTAAAACCTCATCCATGTGGGATTATATACAGTGTACGCCTTTGATCTGGCATTTTAAAAATACATCCATACTGTTACATTTCTCAGTAATTCATTCCCTTTTATTGCCAATTAGTATTCCACTATAATATGGGGCCAAATCTGTGTGTTCATTCATTTATAGTTGGGTTATTTCTAGGGTTAAGCTCTCAGTTATACTGCTGTGAATGTTCCTAAGTGAGTTTTATTATGGAAATTCTTGTGAAACTCTTAGGACAAAAAACAAAAACTAAACTCCATGCTTATCTTTCCAGTACTTTAAAAGGCATGCATGTGAAACATACCGATTTCTCATGCAGTTGTACTAATACGGTCTCAGATGTTTTGCAAGAATTACTGAATAAGAACTTTGTCCCTCTTACAAACTTTAATTTTATTTTAGATCTTTTTTGTTTTCTTAGAAAAACACACAAAATACTGAACAAATTCGAATGTACTATGTCTTACAACTTTTGTTATCTGTTCCTTGCTGATACTTTTATATACAATTTTACTATATATTTAAACATTCTGTGTAAGTTATTCCAAGACACACTTAGTAGGTATCTTAAACCACACTGCTCATAATTAGGTAACCATGAAGAAGACATGATGCTTACACGCAAACTGCAGAACAACACATGAGACTCCGTCGTGCTGAGCTGTCCACAGCAGTGGACACTGCCGTTTCTGGAAGAGTCTCATTCTTGTCTAACCATGCATGCTCACAATTCTCACAACAACACTCCGAAGGAAGAATCTTTGTAAAGTTTGGAAGATTGTAGACACTAGCTTAGCAATGTGCTACCACACATAGATCTCTTTTTAAATCTTTGTTTAAAACACAGATGTCTTTCTAGAAAAGACTTATTCTGGTAAGACACAGGGTCAACTATATTTACCTCGGAGTACCAGTGAGTACATACAAAAGATATTGAACTTAGGGATTATCCAACTTCGTTCTTTATCAATGTTTTAGGATTAAATTCCATCTCTCCAGAAGTCCTATTATTTCTGGCTGACTTTAAAAATATTACGATTAACCTCACAGAAAAGCAGAACAGAGTATGCTCACTTAGGGGACTGCCCACAGGTCCGGCAGAAATATCTACTGAATAATCACTCTAAGGAGAGAACTTAGCCCATAGGCAACTGAAACGGGATAGCAATGGTCTCTGAATGTCTCCTAGATCTAAAGTCCTGTGGGCCTACATGCCATAAAATGACAGTGTGTGCAAACCCACACTGCATCTGTGTGAGCTGACACAACGCTTCCCCACTGCGTTCCAGGCTCTGCATGACGGCCCTGGCGTGTCTTTGCCGCATCTCTCTTAACTTGGGGGCCCGTGTTCTGCCTTCCACCCATTGTTAGTGATTCCTGTCCCTCACCTCTGTGACTTTGAACATGCTGTGCTCTCAACCTGGAAATATTTTCCACCCAGCTAACCTTTATTTTCTCTGTAGAACTCTGTGTAGATATCATATCAGAGGACTTACCTGGAGGTCAGGTCTGGGTTCTGTGCCATTCTTAGATTATTTGCATACCTTCCCTCTATTTGCTATTTTTGTCTTTATTAATATTATCTCTTAGCTTTTTTTAAAATGTCCCCCATAATTTGCAAGCTTTGAAGGCAAGAACACAGCACCTCCCAAATTCTGTTGTATTTTCAGAGTTTATCGCTGAGCATGGTACACAGTACGGTAGACACTTCACAAATACCCACGAGAATGAATGAACGAGATTGAATACCTGAATTACTGAGGGGATGAAAAAATAAGAGCTGAGTGTTGGGTCAGATGGGTTAAGACAGGCTTCCTGAAATAGGTGGGCTTTCACCTTGCGTTTTGAGGAGAATAAAAACTGATAGTAAGTGAAGAACAGATTGGTTATGAGGCTACGTAAAGTACATGTTCACAAGTGGTATCTTAGCAGTGAGACGAGATGTCATGGACCAAAAGGGTAAACTTTAAGTAGAAAACTGACAGGAAGTGCTGTGGAATAATTAAAAGGCAGTCGGAGACAAAACTATGGAGACTGTGAAAACACAGAAGCTGCCAGTGGTCAGAGAGAAGGCGGATGAACGGGCAGGGCACGGGTTTCAGCGAGTGAAGGGACTCAGCTGCCACAGTGGGGGACCCACACCCCCGAAGGCGCAGCACCCAGGGTGAGCCTACCATCAGCTGTGCACTTTGATACACGGACTGTGTCCCAGGGAGGTCCCTCAGCTGTGACAAACGTCCTGCTCTTGAGGGGGATGCTGACCATGAGGAAGGCTGTCCCTGGGGGCAGGGGGCTCATGGGACATTTCTCTAACTTCCTCAGTTTTGGTGGGTAACTAAAATGGTTTTTATAACACTCTCTGGGGAAGGGTTTCAAGAGCAGCGAGCTAAAGACTTGTATCAATAACAATTAAAAAAAAATGAAGGCAAGTGGAGACTATCCCCTTAAGTGAAATAGATCAGACTCATATTTGTAAATATCACATTGTCTCGCTCTCATGTAAAAAATAGATAATAATAAACTGAAAGGATAATAAGGTACAAAATGCATAATAGATATTGTTATAATGAAAGGGAAAGAAAGTGCTTGAAAGGAAGAAACAACTTGTAGGTGTACACACATAACTGTAGGTATGTTTAAGTGTGCAAGATAAATAACCATACTCCTAAGTTTCTGTTAGTTCATCAAACAGAATAGTTTGACTGTCTGTTCATTTATCATGCTTTGATTTTGTAACTTGAACAACTACTTCTAAGATTACAATATGTGATTTATCAGCTAGTGATTTCTTAGTGTTATTTTTTTTTGAAATTCTGTATCGTTTCTACCTTTTTTTCCATTTTGCTTTTTTTTCTCAAAAAAAAAAAAAGAACAATCAAAAGCAGAGTTTTTTCTTGGCTGGGTAACGTGCCAACATGACCTTCAAAGAAGAGATATTTGAGGTGAAAGTGTGGATGACAGGCACACAGTTGTGTATCTGTGGGTGGCAGGTTATAAATGGGGACTGCTTGGTTCTTACACTGCACGTAGTAGGCACTTTCCAAGCTGTCTCATCTGCATAGGCCTGTAGATGAGGGTCTTAGGGTACTAGGCAGGGTCCTCGGGATGCACTGGGACACTTCACACTATTCAATGTCAATTAGCACAGACACAGCAAAGCAAGGGCGAGTGGTCTAGAAGGAAAGAACCTGTCTTTTTTCCAATAAACCTACTGTTAGCTCAGTTTCTTGATGCTTCGGGATTTGATTAAGTGTTAAATGTTGCAAAGGGAGAAGTCAGGGTTTGATTAGACAATAAACAGGTCATTAATTTTTCATACTTACAGTGACTGTTTCTCACATGACAAAGCTAGCTTCTGAAAGGGCTGAAAAACCGTAACATTTTCAAATATTAAATTGTGACTCTCACATTTATCTTTGGTGATCAAATAAATGGGGAGCAGAGAATATATATTCTCACTGAATTAAGCAGCCCATGTATGAAGTGTGGGGCTGAGTTGCCTAAATAATTAGCCACTACTCACTGACTATGCTGACTGGTGCACACTCAGTGGTGAACATTAATGAAGCCTTTGCCCAAGATTTAAAAAGCTTTGCTACCAATAGATTCTTTGCTTGAACTAAGAAACAAAGAGTCTTTGCAATTTCTATATTAACTGTCTTCAATTGGAGACACGGGAATCCTATCCGGTACTGATGTTCGTAGGTCTTACCAGACATCAGTAATGGGTGAGCATCAAGCACAGAGAAGATCTGAAAACAGTGAGCCTCGAGGTGCCCCAGGGAGGCGGGCAGTGCCTCTGTGGAGGGCTGGAGGGCTGGGACCTCATCTTATCCCTGCCATTTGCAAAGGGGAGAGTTGGGCCAGGTCTTGGACCTCCCTTACCCTTTCCCTCACTTTCCTCACTGGAAAGGGAGGAGAATTATGTGGCTCACAAGCACCCTGTATATACAAAACCCTAACAGCACTGGAGACACAGGAGATACTCAGCTAATATTTACTGTCACTATTGGTGGCTGTTGTACCTTTATTAGCTATATTTATCATGGTTTCTCCAGACAATGATACACATTGCAACTCACATTATGCTTGTATAAAGCATTCTCATAACATACCATGCAAACTGGTAACACAATTCTGGGTCACTCGGAATACAAAAGTACCAGAGCTGCAGAAAAGTCAATGAAACTATTTTTCTCTGTGGCATCACAAAAGGAAGAGTTTTTCTTCCTGTCCACAAAATATTTTCAATTTCATCTAATAGAAACTTGCCAGATAACAACTTTCAAAGGCCTGTGGAGGAAATATAGTGAAGTAAAACTCCCTTTGGGGTAGACTAGATTGACATTCCTGTCTTTGATGTATTTTCCCATGTAATCAAGTGGCCAGAAGACCACAGAGTCAACAGGTGGCTTGAAGTGTGCTATCTTCAAGGTGATTCTCTCTCGGGTTCAGCAGCCCGGCCACTCCCACCGATCAATGCATTTCCTTTCATCTCCACTCTCCGCTAGCCCCCTCGTGCAATCAGCTGTCCGGTGCCTTTCTACCTTGCCTGAGTCTGCTGGCTAGAACCAAAGCCGTCACATTTTGGAGGACTGATGTCTACGGCTAAGAAAGAACTGGGCACACTCTTTATTAAGAAATAATGAAGGCCTGATCTCTGTTCTAAAACAGAGAAGCCATGCAACCATTGAAAATTTTCCAGAGTCATTTTTCCATGCTCTAAGTATTTTGCAGGGCTGTCAAAAGGAAAATCTATAATCACAAAGTACTTTAGCATATGACTTTTCTTTCATGTCCTCACATATCTAGATTTCCCCCAAAACCATGTTTACATTTTGTTAGCAAATTTATGAAATCTATTTTACTCAAAGTATGTACATCTCTACATGTACCACTGGAGAAAGCTAAATAGTCTTCAGGTTGTGATCTCTTTTAGACTGAACTTAGTGAAATCCTGCAGGAACGGCTGTCCCTGGAGCCCTGATGTTTCTCTTTAAAGGATTCCTAGAGTTAAGGCTCTCCTTTCTTTCTGATCAAGCAACATATCTAAAATATGTCCCCAATAATGGGTCAGAGAAGTTGGGTTAGCAGTCTAAGTATGCACTCATACACACGGAGAAGGTGGGGTACCCAGTCCCCAAACTCAATGTGGCATGCCCTCGAATTACTTCCATGGACTTCCTCATTTGAAAGCACAGTTTAATAAACTCCTTCCCTAAAAATGGAAGCAACATGACACAGGGTAAAAACCTGAGTCAGTCACATCTGGATTCAAATTCCAGGTCTGCAACTGAAAACTGCAAAGAGGAGACTCAGCCAGTAAACGCCAAAACCACACTGGAACAGGAATCAGTGGCTCCCAGGGATCAAGATTAAACCGGATCTTCCCCCTTTCCTCTTTGTGGTGCTTGGGATGGACCACAGGGCTGTGTGCCTGGCAGTCAGGGGCTCCACCATGGAGCCACATTCTCCCCTAAGTTATTTCTCTAGGGTATTTCTTCTCAGCTCATTCAATATTACTCAGATTTCAAGGTTTCTAGGTGTCTGACCTCTGGCCGCCCTTCCATTGAGAAGTAACTGGATTGATTGAGTTAGAGTTTCTAATTTCTAACTAGACAGTGAAGTTCCAACTTGGGACAAAAAAAGAAAAAAGGAGCACAACAATAAATCATACATCATTTAAACAGAACAGAGTTTACTGGAGCAAAAAATATAGCACTGTGTTGATAATATATCATCTTTTATTACAGACGTGGTTTGGGCAACACTTTTTTGAGTGTTAAGGGTAAAACAGTGCAAGCTTTATCGTCCGTACTGTTCCCTCAGGTTACATCGGGAGTGAGATTCCCAGCGATCTCCTATCCCCAATTTCCCAAACTCTTTTCTCTGCTTCCCCAACCCCTTTTCAGTTTCCTCACTGTCTGTAGTTCAATATTTCTTTACTGTCTTGGTGCTACATAGCCACTCAATTATTTCTAGGTTAGTTCTCTAAGTAGGATGATTGCTTAAAAGCAAATTTAAGCTCAGCACAGTGAATGTTATTCATCTTTACCTACTCTGGAAATGATTAAATGTAGCCCGATACTCCTACAGTGGCAATATTTAATATCCTTGGCTGTACATTAATCCTAAATGATTATTGCTTTATATACATAGAGTTGTACACTTGGATTAATCAACTAGTTTGAGCCACAATTACTTCTTACATCCATGCCCAGATGAAGCACAAATGTGTAAATTAGCTCACCCAGGTGAGAGAACAGAATCTTGGCTCTCTTTTCCTGAGATTACCTAACTAAAACATACATTTTAGCAAAAACAAGCAGCTTTTCTTATTCAAGCACCTTTGATTACCATGCCCATTGAAGGGAAAATGGAGAAGAGCAGTTTTCCAATAAATAGACTGATCAATAGGAATTCTGAGTTACACTTTCTGAGCCCATAAGCAACAAACTACCCATTCATGTCTTGAGCTGTGTGATTTTCCCAAGATTTGTTTTGTCAAGTGACTGATGGAACCACTCAAATGGACTCTAGACAGGATCTATGAGAAGACAGTCCAGACTTAGCCACACCTCACAGCTGCATAAGCAAAGTCACTCCTGTATAGGACTCATGGTTCAAGCTTTTTCAATGCACGCTGGTTTCACAGACAAACAGGTTCCATTGTGGCAGACTGGGACCTGCGTGTAACCAAGTTTGCTCACTTCCCCCTCCCCAGAACCTTGCCCTTCCCTGCCTTTCCCCCTCTTCTCAATGCCCCCTTCTAACTTTCCATCATCTATTGCTCTTTTAGTGTCCCACTATGAGAGAAACCAAGTGACATTTGACTCTCTGAGTCTGGCTACTTTGGCGTAACATGATGACCTTGGGTTGAATCCATTTTCTTAAAACTACAGGACTTCATTCTTCTGTGGGGCTGAATGATCCCCTTGCTGATAGTACACATCCACATCTCCTGCGGGCATTCAGCTGTCAGTGGGCGCTGAGGCTGGCCCCACAGCTTAGCTGCAGTGAACTGCTTTGCAAGGCCACGCCTGGATGTGCAGGAGTGCAGATTCTATGCTGACTTTAGTTCTGTGGGGGAATACACCACGCAGCGATACAGTGATGCAGAATGGCATTTCTATTATTTGTGATATTCGTGGCTATTTTTTTCCTATTGAGAAGTGATTGTTCAGTTCATTTGCTCTTTCATTGATTGGGCTATTAGTTTTGCTGTAAGCCTTTTGAGTTCTCTATACATCCTGCATATTAGTCCTGTCAGAAGAGCAGCTGGCAAAAGCTGCCTCCCAAACTGCAGGTAACCTTCACTCTGTGAATCGTGCCCTCTGCAGTGCCACAGATCTGACCTTGAGGAAATCCCTTTCGTGGATTCTCTGACGTTACAGTCCTCCTCAGGAAGGCTCTGCCCATGGCTAGGGCTTTGGTGTGTCCCCTGATTTCTCCTACAGGTTCCTAAGTGCCAATGCTCCTAAATGCTTGAAATCATCTTTACATGTGGATTTATATTCTATATTTTACTATTTATTTTTAAATTTAAATAAAATTTACATCTTGACTTCCATATAAAAACAACTATTACCAATATACAAAATATCACGTTATAGTTTGATATAGGCTTATACTCTTTAATGTTTAAATCAGACGACTCATATATTATCACCTCAAATATTTATTATTCTTAATAGTGAAGAGCTGAACTATTTTAAAGAGATTAATCTTAATATTCATCAGGGGACCTCTCCTGCCTTCCATTTCTACCATCCACTTCCTTTCGATCTCCTTCATATTTTTGATGTATTTAATCTGTTTTAGCGTTTTTTCTCTTCCTTCAGGCAGAGCTCCAGATGCTGGGTTCCACAGGACTGCGCTGATTTTCTGCGGCATTGTCCACCTGCTGCTGAAGCCGGTATTTATCTGGATGGCAGTCCGTCCTTAGTGTGGCTTGCTCCCATTTTCACATCAGCAAGGCCTTCAGGCTGCTCTCTTATTTTGATAGGAAGCAATATAAAATATACCTTAAGTACTTTAAGCTTTTGAGGCTGAATGCTAGGTTTCCAGTTCAGTTATGCCTGTAATTTTTTTCCTCTTGGACAAATTATTAAAGCTTTGAAAGTCTGACTTTTTGTATCTCTACAGTGTAGATGCTATTAATGCTTATGGGACTTAAAACCTTAAAGGGGGTCATGTGTGTATTATACTTAGAATGGTGCCTAATGTATGATAAAACACACACACACACACACACACACACACACACACACACACACACACACACAAAGATGGCCATGAATTTAAACCCCCAAACTCATCTCAAAGAGCAAATGTCTTTTTCAACCTCCTGTATAAATAAAAAGAATATTTCTAAGATACTTTGCCATTTCCTATAATGAATACTTTTATAAGCCCTTCAGTGATGTCTTAGATCTTAAAGGTAATACTTAACTCCTCTTTACTACATCTGTACTGCCCTTCTCCTGTCCTTCATCCCTAAATGATAGATGAAATTTTCAAGGCTGTGATATATATTATTTTTCTCCAGCTCTAGAGTGAACAGCTGTACCTGTCCATTCTTCCTCCAGGACTATTAGAGGAATCTGTCTCGTGTATTTACACAAACTCACTTCTTTATGAAGCTAAGAGAAGAACTTCAGGAATCCTACTTTACCACGATGTTCAAAGTGCTTTTATGTTTAGCTTCAGATAATCTTAATATTCCTTTCAAAAAATTAAGAATGTTTTTCATTGCCATGAAATCCTAGAGAAATACTTCGTATTTCTAATAAACGACATGAACAAAACCAAATGAGTTTGCTAGGACCGTGCTGACAAAAATCTTTGCTGTTCTATTTGCTATGCTTCTTACAAATTCTTTATCCCAAGTCTTTCTTTGCATTTCCTACTTCATTTGGCTGTTTGTACCAAAACCCCTCGTATTCATATAACAGGAAGTGGCTTATTTTTATAACAGTAAATACTATTATGGTTGAGATCTGAAATGCACCCTCCTCTCACCAAGTCCCATGTGTTCAGGGGTGGTGCTTGCGGAAGGTGATTAGATCCTGTGGCATCTCGCTTTTTCAGTGTAGCAGTCCACTGAGTAGATCATCACTGGATGGAGTCATGGGAAGTAATGGCCATGCAGGAGGTGAGGTCCCGCTGACAGGGTGGTTGTGGGGTGCGACTTTGGGGTGCTGGCGTGTCCCTGGCCCTTCTGCTCTGGCTCCTTCCCTTTCTCTGCTTCTCCCCAGCTGCCAGGAAGTTTTTCCTTCTGCGCTGATCCACTGCCTCATCAGGCCCAGAAATGGTGGCACCAGCCCACCATGGACAGAGATCACAACCCAGATAAACCTTCCTTCTTCCAGTTCTTTTCCAGTTCAGTCACAGAAAAACGACTTGCATGAATATGTAACACTCTAACATCTGCTGGTTAAATTTCTATCCTTTGACTGTGTAAAGAGCCTCTATGTCGAGACCACAAGAGATTGGACTCCCAAGAAACCTATGTGAATGATTACATGGGTAGCTGTTAGGTTAAATAAAACTCGGAACATCAGCCCACATACAAATAACACAACATAAATATCTTCAGAAGAGAAACAATGAAATAAATACTATTTCTTTCTCAAAAAAGGAATTAATTTTAGTTAAGTAGAAAGTATGAAGCAAATTGCCTGGACCTAAAATTATTTTATTGATGTACATTGCAATAAATTGCCTTTTCTTCCTGAGAAAAAGTCAAGCCATAAAGAATATCTATGACCCAGTGAGCTAAGCAAAGAACCCATTTGTTTTCCTATCTAACGAGGCTGATGGAAGAGTTTCAAGTCTGATTCCATTTAACTGTGCTGTTCCTATCACGCTCGCCTCTTAGCACAGAGAGATAAGGGTGCACCCCTGATGAATTGTTTTCTTCTCCGGGCTGTGTTGGCCCATCTCAGTGGTTATGAAACTTGCCTTGGATATTTGAGGCAACTCGTAAAACATGGTCAGTGCGGGAGACAGTGCACAAATTACACTTATTAATCAACTCAGTGTCAAATCGCAACAAATTTAGAGGCCTCTTGTTTGTCTTCGTTCTGCCTTGAATTACATTCTTTATTTTTCAACTCACTAAAACCTTAGGAAAATCCCTGGTGTTCAAGAGAACATCAGTCTGCTAACTTTCATCTGTTTAAATTTTAATAAAGGAACATCAGTTTTAAATAGTGTTTAAACCTAACCCAGAATTCAAAATTTCATAGTTAATTCTGCTCTGCAGCTAAGAACAAAGGAATGCAATTAAACTAATTCACACAAATATAGATAATTTAAAAAATAACATCAATATGCAATACAGTTTGGCTATAACCACATTAAAACATACCAATTTATACAAATGTAAATCTTTAGTCAGGGATGTTGAGAAACACCTGCAATCCTAGAACTCTGGGAGGCTGAGGCAGGAGGATCAGAAATTGAAGTTCAATCTAGATGACTTTGTAAGTCCTAGTATCAAATTTTAAGACAATAATTAAAAGGGCTGGGCATGTAGCTCCATGGGAAAGCCCTGGGTTCAATCTCTAGTACCATATAAAATTTAAAAAAAGTGCTTTAATTTCTTAGGTTTTTCAGTACAAATATTTTATAGGAAGAAAGATTAAATGTGATAAATTACCACAGAGGTAAGCAGGCTGGATTATTTTCACTCCTGATATCTATTTCTGGGGGGGTCACATTACTATGTTCATCAGGAAACATTTGGCTTGGTCAGAACTCAGTTATTTTGATTGCAAATGATGTTTCAGGAGGCAAACGATTCCACTGAGTCTATCTGGCGTATGGCTGAGCTCTCCAGAAAAGGTAGAGTGGTTTTGAACCTATTTTGTCTAAAATATTGAATGGAGATGCAGCTCGTACTTATAATGGAAAGTCAGATCTGAGTATATGTAAGGCCTTAAGAGGATTCTCTTAGCTCTTCGGAAGCTAAGAGATACTCAATTCATGTTGGCAACCTTACACAGGATATGGGGACATTTTCTGAGGTCTGAGAAAAAAATATACTCATGTGCAGAATTTCCTTAACTATTAAGATCAATAACAGAGATAAAATAGGGTGTCCATTTCCTCTCTCTCTGCACACCCCCTGCCTACTGCCTTCATCTTCCTTTGGATCAAGTGATCTGGGCCTCATATAAGTTATTAGAATGCTGATTTTTAAAGTTATACTTCTTTTATTGTCCCAAACATGCCCAATTTAAGGCTTCTCACAGCCATATATTAATATTAGAGTTTCCACCAACTATATTAAATTTGATCATTTTTAAAACTTTCACCCAGAAAGGCACTGCATAGGTCGCTGACAGGTCCCTAGTTTCCTTAAGAAAAAAACGTCTTCAAGGAAACAGAATGCATCAAAGTTATCTGAGCCGTCCCAGGACTCTCTTGCTGATGAATGTTCACAACTCCAAGCCAAGTGAGTAGAAGAGGAGGCCCCTCGAGAAGAGAATAAATGTTGGGGAGCAAGCAGAGAACAAGTGGGACGGTGCTTTGGTGCAATTAACTCTAAAATTCTCTACTGAATAGCAAAACTTCAACTGTGGTTTGTTATTACAAAAACACTAACAGTATCCACGGTTATTCCAAGGGGAAAATACATTGTTCATTTGCCAAAGTTTGATTACTACTTGAGAGGACGTTCTGAGAACCACATATGTGTGTTGAAGCAAAAAGCAAGCAGGTAACAAGACAAAGCTGCAAGATTAATTTTCCTTCAAAAATAATGTACACTTTCCCTTAGGATTTAAATAATACTCTCAAGAGAAATAATGGAGTGGCACACCAGTAAAGTTGTATAGCGGGAGTAGGGGGTTCTGAAACTTCTGGACTCAATTAAAATTTCTTTTTCTGTAGCACGTTTCATGCTTCGTACCCATTACGTAGGGATGATGTCAGTACCTTCCTCACTGTTTTTTTAATGATGATTATGTGATTAATACATGCAACAAAATTAGAATAATGACACACGTTAGCCACCCAGTAAATAAAATAAAAACCTTATGGGCTGTACTTATTCAACTTGCTTATAAACATTTCCCATTTTCTATTCTTTCCAGAAAAAATCGAATTCCTCTTCCTCACCCCCTCACCCACTTGATTGACTGGATTTGGAGGAGGAATGGAAGCCTCTCTCCTGAATTCCAGGAGTGTTTCTTGGGTGATGGAGCGCGCTGTGAAACTCCAAAGGAGGAGCTGGGACAGGGTCATTTCAGCTTGGACACAGTATGTTGTTCAGTATGAACAAGCAGGGCGGAATAGCTAACATGCACTTGGCTATGTAGGTCTAGGGCTGGAGGGGGATCTGGAGTCAGCAGTTTGCAAAGGATGGCTGGGATCATGAGTTTAAAAAAAGTCACCCCTGGTGAGTTCAGAGGGAAATGCTCCCATGTGTGAGGATCAAATCCTGAGAAACTTCCTAACTGGGAGGTGAGCCAAACAGGGCTGAAAGGAAGATTTTTTTTTTTTGCTTCCTGTTAATTTTTTTTTTAATTTTAAAGAGAATAAAACAAAACAAAGTAAAACAGAACAAACCAAATCAGAGCAAAACAACGCAAATAACACAGGATTTCAGAACAAGAGAACAGGAAATCAACAGTGGCTACCATGATGTTCCTTGTTTTCTTCAAAATAGTTGTCCATAACTTCACACAAAATTAGTTAATACAAAACAAAACAGTATAAAACAATCAAAGCAAAAGAATGAGAGCTTTAAGGGCTTTAAAACCAGATACTAGGAAATCAATAATGGCTACCATAATATCTCGTTTTCTTCAAAATAGCTGTCCATACCTTCATATATATTGAAATCAAATAATTGAAAGCAGGCTAAAACCAATAAAAACCAAGAATAAAAGCATTATTGGACTTAAAAACAAAATGATAGGAAATCAGCAGTTGCTACCATATTTGTTTTCCTCAATGTAGCTGTTTTTATCATCACCCATAATAAAATCAATTCTTATGAATTCTTTAGGTGAAGTTCTAGGCATATATAAGCCTATTCATGTGTATCTATCCTTTCTGTATTAGAGGGAAAAACAAAACAACACCCAACAAAGTATAAGAAAAACAAGAATCAAATAACTATTTAAAAAAGCCTAAAATAAGAACAATGTAGACTTTCAAAGCAAGGTGGTAAGAACATAACAAATTTTTTGTTTTGCATAGTTATCTTCCAAAGTCTTACTCAAAATTACCAGATATAGTCATGCAAAACTGATCTAATCCTACTCATGTTAACTGTTTTGGTCCAAGAACTAATGTAAGTAGTCGTACAATCATCTTAGTACTCTTAAGTGTATAGATACAAATTTATTTATATCTTTTTCTTTTCTCTTCCTTCTTTTCTCCTTTTCCCTGAGTTACTTTTTTCTCTTTGAGTAGTTTAAGGGTTTAAAGAAAGATTTACTAGGTACGGCCAGCATAGGAAGAAAACCTCCGGACACCCACAGCACAGGATTCGGCATAGAAAACAGTGCCAGAATTCCCCTGGCCATTATACCGTTGTTCCCCAGGAAAACAGGACCATTCAATGCACACACATATGGCCAAATCTCATTTTGTAAAAGTTTGATTTCTTAAATTCACCTGTAAGAAAACAATGTTGACTGTTAATGTGGCACAGTTTTAAGTATGCGGTCCGAACAATGCCATTGTTCACGGTAGAAGCAAACTCTAGCACAAAGAAGAAAGCTAAAGACAGAGACTGATATGAATCAGACAGGTTTTGTGGCATCACACTGAGGTGAAAGCATGAAGCTCTCGAATTTCTCCTCGGGTACTCAAAGAGGCTAACCACTGTGCCCACCGGGCACAGATGCATTTTCATCCCCGCCGCCCTGACTGGGGCTCTTATAGATGAAACTAGGGGCTGTCGGGCTTATTATTATTATTATTAATATTTATAACTTGTGCTTTGTTACTTGTAATATATTTTATTTGCCACCCCAAGGATATAGTTGGTCATTTTCTAAAATAAAATGTAGCATCTAGTATTTAAAAAACTGATTTTCAAATATTCAGGAAATATCTTGAAAGTAGAGAAGCAAGATTAATTATCGATTATGTTCTGTTTATAACTTTACCAAATAACCTGTGCCATTGGTCAACGCATTACCAGGTTTGTAAAACTCTGATGATATTCACTAACACATGAAACTGGTATCAGGGTCACGCGCCACAGACAGGTCAGAAATGTGTGCATCACGGTGTAAAGTGTTAGATTTTGTGTAACACCAACCTTATTCGTAGGGCTCATATGAGAAACCAGGCTCATCTAATTGTCAGTGTTAGAGATGAAAAAAATGAAAAAAGCCAAGCCACTTACTCAAACCTGCCCAGCTAGCAAATCTGGGAACAAAGAATCAAAAGTGAGAAGCTATGGAACTGATGTGAAAAGCAGTGCTTAGAAATGCTATGACTGTATCATAGTTTCAGGAATAAATTACTATCCAGCATTGTCATGGAGGTCGGATTTTGACAAACTGCCATGGTTGGGAGTTCACAAATCACTGACTTCTTCATTAGAAAACATTTTGAAAAATGTTTCAGATGAACTTCGTTCGGCTCATACCGTGTGCCAGGCGTGGGGCCTTCAAAGACAGAAGAGAGGCAGAACATAGTCTCAAAGAGGAAATAAGGTCTGACTGGCTTAAAAGGGAGAAGACATGACCAGCCATAAAAACTGTGTGCAGCGAAATTGGTCTTCCTCTCCATATGCTCAAAAGTCTTTTTCTGGTTGAATCAAGTTTGTTTCGTGTAACTCAGAGAGTAAACGATACGCGGAGAATTAAACCCAGATGCTTTGCCTGCTGCTAAAGCTCTCAGTGGTTTTCAGGCTTCTTCTTCCCTTATCAGTGCTCTGGTAACTAAAGCAAGCTCAGAGGAGAGTCAATGGCGATTGTTAAACATCCCGGAAGTTTGCCAGCTGGATGTGACAATTTCTGTAGGTTCAGATCAACCACCCAATACATGTCAAAGGCACAGAAATTCACAAACATTGACGCTTTTTTTCCTTTGGCAGAGGATACTTTTACTATCTTCATATTTCTAACACATCTGTACATCTCAAGTCCAACAAACACCCATTCTCTGTCCATCTGCTGTTCATAAAGAATAATGAAAGCATGCGGACAGGCTTCCTCCAGGGGACAGTAAGGAAGCTGATTCCCATTTTCTTTGCAAACTTGGTGTTGGTTTGAATACTTGTTGGTCATGCGAACCAACATTTTCTGAAAGAATAAGAGTGAAAACTGGAACGTAATGCTTTATTTCCCCGATGAAAATACAGCACCTAAATGGACCTGCCTTGAATGAAGCATTACCAGCCATTTGAGAGTGAATAAAAACCAGTGTCGCCAAAGGAAATGCTTACAATGATGCCTTAAATGATTTCCTCCTAGTTTTAACAAATGTCTTCTGCTTCTGTTCTCTTTAACAGATAATTCAGTCTCAGCAAGAATTCGTTCTCTCACTAGGACAATAAGCTCAAGGACCTGACTTCTAGTTCAGTGTCACACCGGAGTAACTGAGTGATATGGAAAAACTTATGTAATTTTCCCGGTTTAAGCTAGTTTAAGTAGTTCCTGGTTTCGATGGACTAAGTGATATCTCAGGGATCATCCATTTACACATAGTTAACACTCTGATGAAGAATCATTAACTGAAAAATATGATTTACAGTAAGTTTGAGTGTTTTTGAGAGAGGTCATAGGGAGCGCTGGGGATTAAACTCAGAACCTTGCACTTGCTAGGCAAATTCTCTTCCATTGAGCCACAGCTCTAGTCCCTCAGGTCATTTTAAGAGATTAAAAATCACAAAAATTAATAGACATACATACACACAAATGTAACTATCTAGCCTGAATGACTCCTGTTATTAGCAATGTGGAGTAGCTTTCAGAGGCAAGTTGAATGGATACAGAACAATTCAGCCATCTGAATTAGGGACACACTATTCAAATCAGAAATTGGTAGACAGGACACAGCTTGGTGATGCTATTAGAATTAGAGCCAGCGCTGAAAATTTCACAAGGCATTTTTTACTTGTGTTTCTTCCTGAAGATCTGGGGAAGGGATTTTAAATGGGCAAACAGAATTCGCAGGGTAAGGAGGAGCAGAATGTGAGCAAGACAGGTCAGGGGCAGTGAGCCATGAGGAAGGGCAGAGGCCCTGATGAGGGCATCCTAGGGCGCAGGGGAATGGTTCCCCCATTCTAGAAGTAGAGTTTTAGGTTCCTAGGCACCAAATTCTCATTTCTAAGTCTGGATACATCTTGTGAAATGGGAGAATAAGCCAACTGAAACCTCCACCTCCACCTTCCTGCAGCTGGGTTTACCTCCTCTGAGAGCTGCCCCCACCCTGCCACAGGACTCCCGGGAGAAGGAACCAAAGTGATTGGAAGACCGCTGCTGAGTGACATGTCCAAAGGGAAGACAGAAGGTCAACCAGCAAGGAAAAAGAGATCGCACTGGGCTAAGGGAAGGGAAAACAGAAAGATGATTTCAGGTAGTGTTTAAAACTATAAAGAGCTAGAAAAGTGAACCTGAAACTACGTTCACTGAATCCACCTAACTACGACTTTTAATTATGATTGTAACTTCTGTCTCTAAAATGTTGCTAAGGTCTACCTGACATAACTTGAAGCTTTATACTTAATACTCCTTCTAAAAGTAGTAATAACACCTCTGGGAATTGGTCCTCAAACACTGTTGCATCTTTACTTAGAAATCACTATGAGTCAAATACAAACAGTGTTAACAGATTGTATTTTATGTGTGTCTTTTTATGACACGAGCAACTACATTTAACTGTGCAAAAACTCTACTCAGTGATTTGCATTCTTATATCCCATTATAGACTTTGCTATTTGAATTTCCATCTGGTCTCTAATAACCTTTTGTGTTTATTATTGCTTTAATGAGATAAGCTTGTTTTTACACACCTAGATTTCATTCCTATTTGGCAAAAAAAATCTGTACTGTGATTTTACTCAGGTAAATACTTTAGACTTAAACTTGGTGCTTCATGTTGTTTGCCAATAGATACTTCCGAAGTAGTGAATTGGAAAGAAAAAGGGAAAGTGTAAGTAAAGGTTAGCTTTTTATCTTTTAAAATCATAACAGATTGCTCCCTTTATAAGATTAATCCTTATCTATGTACTATGTCACCAAAGATTTACCAAGATGAACAGATGCCTTGGCGTATCTGAGATGGAAGGAAAACCTGAAAGAGTTAAGCAGATCTCTGCAGGTTTTCTACTGATGGGAACTGGAAGGGATTAGATTAGTAATTCAGTTCTTATTTAACAGTCATCAGTGTTTCCTTTAATCTGTGCAATAAACTAAGATTTTTTCATTCAACATATTCATACTCATGGAGCTTCTGTATGATGTTTGAAAACCACTCCTGAAACTCAGAAAAAAAAAAAGAGCTTTTGAAGCAAAACCATGATCTTTGTCCATTTTAGAACTTAGTTACCAATAAGCAGATTTTACTATAGGTTTACATTGACAATAAAATTGTCTCTCATTTTGAACTAAATACTTTTCAGGCAGAATAATTTTCTTTCTGACTTCTCAGCAGGAGAGAGTAAATTAACAAGGAACAGTAAGTGATTAGGTATTTACTCAGTTGTTTATCTTAATGAATACACAGAACTTTACTATGGGCCAGGCATTCTTGTAAGAGTTTTACACATGTTAATTCCTTTCTTCCTGGATGTCATACAGCCCACTTGGGACTTGGTGAAAGAGGATGTTTAGAAAAAAGTTGAATGAAGCATCTCTCAATAGGAGCCCCCTGTATTTTGTTCAGGGCATCTCTGATAATACGAATGACCACTGCTGTATCTTGAGGGCCTGCAAATGGCGAATCAGCTCATCCTCGCGCTGACACTTTGGACCAGCATCACTAACTTCCAGAAATCAGAGAACCTGAGTCTCATGTACAACAATCACAGTGCTGGGCTCAAGACTCTAACACACATACATTCACTTTGACTGACAGTAGATCTTTCTCTTGCTCTCTAACACACATGTTTTGCTTCTTAGTTCTGCCAATACTCCACTTTTCGAGAAGTTGGTGGATGAAGCTCCTCTGATAAATGTCTCTCTAATCTGTCTCCTCTCTGTCCCTGCTATCAGCACAACAGTTTAAGGACTCATCACATGTCACATCTCCTTTGACAAAAGACTATTAACTCCTCCTTTTCAGTCCACTCTTGATGCTGCCAAAAAGTTAATCTGTAGAAAACATAAATCTGTTTGTGTCTCCGCTGTGTTTAAAGTGCCTCAAGCTCCTTCTCCTTCTGCTCTCAGAATAAAAACACCCTCACCGTGACACACAAAGAACCCTCATTTCTCCTCAAAACACTCCACATCACCCACCACACAGACAATACACACACACACACACACACACACACACACACACACCTCTTGTGCTAGATGAACTCTTGTCCTGTCAATGTCATTCCAATGCCTTTGTGTTTCTGCAAGGTATAAGGTCTCTGCCAGAATGCCTGTTGTTCCCTGTTCTAAAATTCCTATTTGCCCTTCAATGCTGAGAGGTCACCTTCCCAGGGGAATCTGCAGACATCACTTAGGTCAGCTGCCTGACATGTCTGTGCTCATCAACTGAGTTTGCATTTATTTTCCAGGTTTATGAACATCCCAACACGCAGACACACCGTGCGAGTCACATCCACCGCCTGCATCCTCAGTGTCTCGGGGGCTGAATTAAGGACAGATCTAGAAGAGACGTAGAATTTGTATGTGTTTTTACCTTAGCTGTTTCTCTTGATTCCTCATCTTCGGTTGCTGTACTCAGCTGGATCTTGTGGTATCTTCCGTGCTTGGCTCCGGGCACTTACCCATGAAGGTGGCATTGATTTTTTGAGCTGGTCCTAATGTCCCAGCTCACAGATTAAACACTGTGTTCACTTGTCACTTCCAGTATTGACCCTGCACCATGTTTTTCTCTTATGTCAATCCTGCATCTGGCCAGGTGAACACAGCATTTTCAGGACTATTCTTTTAGATCACAAACCTAGAAGTTTTCAAGCTTCAAACACAACTCTCACAGTTAGTAACATCTACCATGGTGAATTCAGCCTTCAACAGGAATGGAATCTTCGTAAGAACAACTTTCTGCTCAATGACTATTGCTAAAGAATGGTTATCTCTGTGAACAAGCATATACCACTATTAAACTTCACAGGAGGTAGGATCACACACATCTCACAACAGCCCATCAGAGAGGCCAGAATGTAGTCCAAATTTACAGAGCTGCTCAGCCATCAGCATCAGGGCTCCAGATCATTTTAAATCCCATGTATGCCCAACACAGCCAGATTGATCACATGGAGCAAGAATCCTCAAGCTTTCCCAGTCTTTGGACAGGAGTATAGAAGAGCCTGTGTTTGTGGAGAGAGTGGGTAATGGATATCAAATTAAACTACATATCTTCTCCAAGTATATGACTTGGACTTAACCTTGGTGCTTAATGCCATCTGCAGAGAGATATGATTTTTGACCCATAAATAGAACATGAACTACAATGTAACATGGACAAAGCAAGTTCAATCCCTGAATCAATCTGGGGTCTTATTTGTCCATTATTATGTATAATAATGCCAAGTGGATTCCTGTGGGGGTGTTGCCAAAGGCTCCAAAGAACCACATTAATGAACCAATTCCAGTGATTCAAGGAAAATAGGAGTTGGGACCTTTCTCAACAGAGAGAAATGCTCATAAATCCTACAACATTGGTACTGATAGAATGATTTTGTACCACTTGCCATGAAAACTCATGCAGCTCTTGAAAGGAGTAAAAACCATTAGATGAGTCATGTGATTTCAAATGATAGGTAACCCCCTCTAAATGTGTAATTTCAGAGTTTCGTCCATATTACACAAATTGATAACATTTATGAAACAAACTTGGGAATAAGCCTGAATTAAATAGTGTTTCTAGCATTAGTAAGAAAGTACCTGAATCCAAAGTTTAACATATTCACAATGAAGCCACAATTCCTATGTCTCGCTGCCGGGTGGCTTGAACCAGTGGTTGTATAAGCAGGATAATTTTTATGAATTTAATTGGCAAAAAGACCAATAAAAGTGATTAAACTCATTTGTACCACCAATGGTACAAGCTGCTTGATGGCACAGGGATGATGCCCCCTGCATCTGGTTGTACAGGTTAGTGGGAACATGCTAACATGGAATCAATAAATGTTTAATAGTGTAGGTCTGATAGAATTAATCTAGCAATTGAAAGTCTTATGAGTTCTTTGAATATAACCTGACACATGATAATAAGATAAAACACTCACTGGACTTTTGCAGTATCAAGCATGGGTAATGATACGAATTCTACTTCTTCTGTTTCTGCTTCTTCTTTCTTCTTCATCTATCTGAAAGCCATGTTTCCTGATAAGATCTTGGAAATACTCTGGTGGAAAAATCTCCTCCATGGAAAAATTACCATGGCATCTCCATTGTCCAGCTTTCCAGCTTTTCCTCGAATCCTTTCCTAAATGCTTTGTAGGACAACATCACTTTTAAATAAACTCTCAAGAGATTAAGAGAGGAAACATAGTCAACCAGCTTTACTTTATTAAACTTCTTGGGAAAGTTAGGTAGAAGAGAGGGTTAGTATTGAAGGAAATAGTTTTCCATATAGAAAAAGCAGTCCTTTATTACCTGAAGTCACAGAGCAGTGGTGTGTGTAATCCGAAATAGTGGCTAAGCCAAACACTATTTATACTTAACTTCAAAAAGTGCTTCAAATTGCATTTGAATAGAAAAAGTATGTGGCCTAAAACTCGGGAAGTCCTAAGCTTACTATCTTTCCAATACACACTAGTCTTCAGAGAGAATAGGGCATTGCATGTTTGAGTTTCAAAGCTTCCCTCCCCTGGGTGGCAGGCCAAATTAAAGTTATAAGAAATAGAAATGTGGTAATATCAGCCAACATAGCTCAGCAAGGCAAGAGATCTCAAAACAAGACCTGAGATGACACAGACTCTAGGTAAGAGCTGCTGCCCATACATAGTCTTCTGTGAATCACATTCCAGTTCCATTGAATACTGCAGGTAGAGCAGATGTCCACCATTCCATGCCGATGGAAGGACGAGAAGATGAGTCTGCTCTGAGTGTCTGTCTCCCCCCGCACACCAGCCTGGCACATGAAGGAAGCCAGAGCAGGGTGGCTTCAGAAGCTACTGCAAGCACGATGATAGCTATTTATAAAGATTGTGTAACAAACAGCTTATAATAGACACCTCTGTCAATTGCATTCATAATGAAGAGATCCAACACAAGCAAGTATTGGTCCCCAGTCCATGCTAAGGCTGTAATATTGTTCCATTTTCATCAACTAAGCCAACTGGGAATACAGGCATGACAAAGCATACTGCCATCAGGTCCCTGGACATCTGAATGGAGGCCAAAAGACTTAGAAGCTCATTAAGATACACAGAACAATAACAGTAAGCAGATGTATGCTAGCCAAAAAGGTTAGAATCCAACAATCATGGAAAGACAAGCTCTACATTCAGAGATGACGGGTGATGATACTACACGGAGATCTTTAACAGCTCCTGGTGTGATCCGTCTAACTCATGGGTAGAAAGCAAGAAAAACGAATTAGAGAATTAAAAGAAAAACAAAAAGAAATGCATGGAAAACTACACAAATTAAAAAATTTAAAACTTCCATCTTTGTGAAACAGAGTGCAACAAAAAGGACAAAAATGTAAATAATGTTGGTATGGTGACTTTAAGACCGATCAGCATTTTTCTACCTGTGCTGGCCTCAAGAAGATGGGTCATTAAAAAAGAATGAAAGTCAGGCCATGTCCCTAGGAAGGTAGTTAACCTGTCCTCACTGTACTGCAGAGGGAGAGTTTAGGGTCCAACAATCTAAGAAAGGAGTTCACAGCAGAGAAGAAAGATGTTAAAAGTGCAATCTGAAAGGCTGAAAAGAAAATCAAATTATTTTCTTTTTTTCCCAAAAATTTATACTTTTTTATACACTAAATATGTTTGAAAACTTGTGATTGTTTTCTAAATTTCATAAATGTGAATTGTGTCCCGTGATTGGTGAGATATGCCAGTTTGAAGCCTTCAATTACAAGTTATTCTGGAAGAATAACCAGGCTATTTGGTGTACCAGCCATTACTCATGGTTCAAAAGTCATGAACACACCCAGGACATGGTCACAACTCACATGGCATAAATGGAGGTTAAACGTGCTTGAAACACATTAAGGAATTCACTCATGAACACTTATGCTTACAAAATCTCTATGTTTCAAAACTGTTTGCCAATGAAGCCAAAATCTTCATGAATTTTTTTAAAATATGGCTAAAATTGTTTACAAACAGAAATTTTCAAAAATATGTAACTGTTTTCAACTGTCAGCAATACATCCACACACATACAAAAATCTGCATTACCCTGTTTTTCTTCCACAGCATCAGAACAAAAACTAGTGCATTTAATCAGCATCCACTTTGTTCACCAGAAGGTGTAGCAAAGCTCCTAGGAGCTGTGCATCGGAAGCCTTCTCCCTCGTGGATTCTTAGCTACTCTTCTCTTTTCATATGCCCTTCATTCAAAATCATCCCTGTATTCAGCCAGCAGGGTGAGAATTCAGTCGTTCTCTCCTTGTGCTTTCTTGTTTTGTGTCATCTCTGTGGCCCTGGCGAAAACTACACTGCTGCCACCTTTTCAGTGTCTCTGCCGAGCAGTTTCCCATGTGTTAAACGGAGCACAGTTGTGCAATGTGTGTTGGGGATGGAGAGGTGGGTAGAGAGAGACAGGGAAAAAGAGAAGCTGCACCCATTTGTAAACATCTGCACCGCACACAGCCAGCTAGGACGCCACGGTCTTCCAGGCAGTCATAAAGAGAAACAGAAACAGACAGGAAGGAGCAACACAGCGCGTGTGTGTGGTCAGCTGGGTCAGCGATCGGAGAGTGCAAGGCAGCTCAAAGCCCAGTCTGCAGAACCATCTTCATTAAAAGGACATTTTCCTAGTGGAGTCTCTGTTTCTTTTGTGCGTTTTCTCCCTTCTGTTTATTTTCTTTACCAAAGTCACAGCAAGGGCTGTGCTGAGCTTCCAGTTCATCTGAACTGCTTAGTGCATGGCATGCCCAGACAGCAAGAAAATGGTTTCTCTGGCAACAGGAATTATGCGAAACCTCTGTGTCCTCCCCCATCTCCATCTGATTCCTATTCACTTAAGCTGTTCGCATATAGGCAACAATAGGCACTGGAACACTAATGAGCAATTCAAATTTATTGAGGTAACTCCTGGAGGCAGGCGCTGCGAGCAGCCTTATTTCCTGTGTACTGAGGAGCAGGGGGCCATCGGGGCATGTGATCCATATTATTCAAGAGCCACGCGCTGTCTGCAAATGGCCCCAGGAACTAGCCGAGGTGAATGAATATCAGAAGTATGAAGCATGCATGGAATTTATTTCCATCACACCAGCAGAGACACACAAAGGGGTTCAGGTGCTAAACTTGGCTTCCAATTGTCCAAATATGCTAAGTAATGGAAGGAAGTCAGAGCAAGTTAAAACATCTTCACATGATGTCTGGACCCCACGAGGGAACGGCAGGAGCTTGGATTAAATCGCTTGGTGTGTCAGCCCTTTTATTTTGAGGGGATCATCCTCTCCATGAGCACCTCTTAGAGTTCTGAGTTTGGGCTTTGTTAACCCTCCCCGTTAAGAGTCCCTAAGGAGACCTCCTCTGCAGGGTCTGTGTTTCGCCCTAGCCTTTGTTTAGCAGTGAGTCCTGTATTCCACACTGGTGCCAGGTTGATGTTCAGGCAGATGTTTTAATCAAATAGGGACTGATTTTCTTGGAGGAATAAAGGGTGGAGAAACAAATTAGCCTCATTCTTTAGGCACTGGGAGAATGCAGGAGGGGGGACCCATTTTTCTTCAGCTTTTGTAAAGAAGGAATATGAGCAGGAAGCATACCCAGTATCATAAAACAGAAAATAAAAGTGAATGACTCCTGGCCAGCTTTCAGAATCACTGTCCTGGAAGATGGTGAGGGAAAAACAATTTTTTTCAGCTGTCTAGAATGTCTTGGTACAGCTTACCTGTCAAGAGGTGAGATTTTAAGGCTTCTTCGGTTTTATGACCATATATGCAGCCTTTTCAGCAAGAAGAAATGTCTCTTTATTGCATCTGGACAATTTATATGATATAGCATTTGAACAATAACTCACTGGATACCCATTTTGAATGTGTAAAATTAACTTCCAGTTAAAGTGCTAATGAATTAGGGAACAGGATTATCCTAATGACGTATGTGTGATGACCAGCTAATAAAAAGCATAGGTAAACACAGCTGCAGAAGACACAGGTAAAAGCGAAACAATAGTGTAACAATGACTTCATTTTATGAGAAATCTTTCACCTTAATGACATAATTTAAGCATTTTCAAATAACTGGTTTTAATCTATGACATAGAAATACTCAGAATATACAGAGAATATCAGGAGAGTAAATACAAAATGTGAGTCATAATCATACACGAAGGGATGTCTATTGAAGCAGTAACATTTGGAATTTTGCATCTAGTCACAGAGCTTTCAGGAACAGAACATCTTGGAACCCCAAGTTCATTCCAGTTGGAAAATGGAAAGTCAACTCTCCTTCCTAAAAACAAATTGTCCCTTGCCTGTTAAATCACATATTTGAGACCAAGTCACTGTGTGCCTAGCTTTGTTTGCTTCTGAGAAGAAAAAAAAAAAAAATCATTTCTGAGTTTGCAGATGTGGAGTGCTCTGCAAATAGTGCATGGTACCCTGACTAGGGAGTTGTGGAAGTTTCCAAAGACGTTCTAAGCTCTGAGGTGGAGCTCCCATCAGCAGAACACCTTTAAATTATGTGTTTCTCTTTCTGCTATTTTCTTGACTTTCTTTATGTAATTCCAATGCTCCTCCCTGCTCCAGGAAGAGTCCTGAGGGTTTAGGATTACAGTGTGCATGTGTGACAACTCTGTTTAGTAGAAAATTGTCCGGGATTAGGAGAACAACTTGATAAGGCACTTTTGACAGAGTATGAGACTGAGAACAGGTATCAGTAGGATAAAAAGGAATAGAAGACAAGGGAACTGATCTTATGGTAGAAGTGAAAGCGTCCCGTGGGTAGGGTAGGAAAAAAGAAGACCCATAAAAATTAAAAATTGGGAGAAACCTATATAAACCGATAAAAATTAAAAATTGAGGAAACATCTAAACAAATTTAAGTCAGTTGTGTTTTTCATGTCTTATTCCATAGAGACAAGTGTACTACATTTGTATTGCTGAGCACATCGCTATTGATGGAAATATGAAAATCGTATATGCCTAAGGAAAAGATGACTTATTCCATGAGGGTACACATGAGTGCACAGACACCAGAAAGGAAATAAGTTGCAAAGAAAGGTAATTGGAGACACGCACGATGAGAGAAATCTCAAGAATGTCCTGCACCTCAAGGGGGCATGAGCTAGGAGTCTGAGCCAGTTTCATTTAGAGCTCAAAAGTAAGATAATCTATAGCTTATACTACAAAGCACACACAGCCATACAGTATACAGAAATATTACAATTTTTAAAATTAGGAGCAAGGAATACATAATTAAGTAGAGGTTAAGATCTGAGAATATAAATATGGCATATTTCTGAATGGGCTTTGTATACTTGGAGGCTACGGAAAGAACAGACGACAGCCTCTGGGCTTACTGTGGTGCATTTAAGTTACACATTCCCACAGTCTTCTCGGCATCACTTGTGCCTGAACCACGGGTTCCCTGGAACTCGCCATAAACCAGCTGTCCATGAGCGGCTGTGCCAGGGTCAAACCATCCAAGCCTCCACCTTCTCCTTCCTATAAACAAGAATCGTGCAATTGACTCCACACATACACTGAAATCCTTCCCTCTCATTCTGTACTCGCCACACGCCAAGCTGCAATTTTACATCTCTTAGTTTAATTCTTAGGATAATATTTAAGTGTTACATTTTCATTGGGCACCTAGGAAATGAAAGTGAACAGAAAGACCTTTCTAAACACAAAGCTTGGGAGTAGTACTGCCCGAAAATGTCCCACCGGTACTGATGGTAAGAATATTAGCAAACAGAGTGGAAGTTTTAACTCTAAATTTTTTATTATTGACTTATTTATAACAGGAAAGCCCAAGACAGCTCGTAGTAATGGAATTCTTTGTGAACTTTCCTTCTAGTCATCTTACGTTTTTTCCCATGATTTCTTTATTTCATTTGACAAGGGTGGAATGCCTTACCCATTTATCTTCATTAGTTCAATTCTTATTAGATACCAGCTAATTCACTTCGTTAGTTAAGGGGAGAGCAATGGACGCTAGGCTTGGGGTCTGAGCAGGAACCAAGCCCATTCCTGAAATGACAAAAGCATTAACGCACTCCACATGTACCGCGCACTGGCAGGAAGAAATCCCACTGCACGGGAGCAAGGTGTGTGTAGCTGGATCACATCTGCAAATTCCTCAGGTGTATCAAGTTGGAATGCAGACAGCCCGGCTCTGACTCTGTCTACAGGGAACCCAAGGGGGGTTGTGTCTACCAGAGGCGCTGCCCATAATAGTACAGTCTCAGCAGCCCTGGAGATCTCCACCCTTGCCATACTACTGTCCTTTTATAACCTGAGTTGACATTAGAAGTATACACTAACAGTGTCATGCACAGAGTAATACATTTATAAAGTGCAGATTAACAGTATTAGTGAGGGCCTGTGTCCCTGTGCGTAGCAATGTCACACCTTTCTTGCTGTAGAGAATGCAGATCAAATGCCTAGGGGACCTGAAAAATATAACGTCTGTTGCTTCTCAACATTGTAGAGAACCAATTTCCCCATGGCTACTGCATGAACCAATTAATAGAATGCTAAACCCACAGGCAAGGTTTTGTATAAGTCCAAAAGTCTGACATACGCTATTTCAAAGTGTTTTATAAACACTTGAAATCTTGTAACTATTCTCTGGCCAAACAAAATAATATTCAATTATTTTTTTTCTAGTACCATAACCTCAAGCTTCTTAATTTGCTTTATTAAGTTGGAAAGAAAAAAAAAAATAAGCACCTCTAACTGATCTTTGCTGGCAGGCTTTATAGGAACATGTTCTCCATAAGTTTACAAAAGCTAAACTTTCATTAATATGAATTATGGAAAAGAACACGAGTATGACATAAAGTCTTTCACTGAAAAAGTCATTTAGACAGAACGACAGCAGCTCGCTGGGTCACATAGGATCTTGCTGGAGGAAAACAGCCAAGGTGCAACCATCTTACTTTCAAAGACACAGGTCAAGCCAAGGGTTTGGGATCCTGTTGCTGCTAATAATAGCTCTTTCTGCACACTGAACTCCTCTCACAGCGCAGGTGTTTGACATCCGAGAGGTCTGCCTACAAAATCCCAAAAGTTCACTGCAGGGCACTTAGCCTCCAAAGACACTGCTCTTGTGGACAGAACTTAATTGGGGTGATTTTCTTCTAGATGGAAGATTTTTGTGACTAATCTCTCCAGGTAAGTTAAAAGGTGAAATAACAGTGATAACTTCAATTTAATGTATGCACTGTGCTTTTACTTTACATAATTCATCAGTCTTAGTTATTATAAACGTTTAGTTAAGCTTTCTTTGCACTAGGCAAACCTCATAATCTTTACAAATTATATCAAATGGCCTTATTTCTACAGTTACAAAAATCAGCTACTACAGTGCTGTGGTTTGATGTGATTACCTAAAATAAGATAAATTCTTTCTTATGTAAATATGTCAAAATACATCTAGTTAACTATACATAAAATCATTAAAAATCATGCCTTTTTGGATAAATTTAGAAGTGACTTTAGAAAAACACAGCACTGATGGCTGATAATATGACTTTTTTAAAACATTAAACTATGAGACTAACAGTCAGCGTTGATAGGCAATGTCTTGTACTTCTGGCTCACAACACTGGGTACTAACTCATTAAACCTGCCAGCAAACCTTGAGATGCGGGCTACCACTGTTCTTGTTCCATGGATGAGAAAACCAATGAAGTTCTGAAAAATACAATGAACTTGCGAGGGCTGATATCTAAGGAGCCTAGATCTAGACTCAGTCCTTTAAGTCACTATTTATATAATCTGTTTAGATGCATAATTCATATTTATAACGTATCATTTGTGCTATATCAAGACAATCTTTTATATCTGAGTGATGAATCCCACGCTCAGTGGTCTGGTTTATTTCACAGCACACCACCAAATGCAAGCAGTTTACTAATATATTAACTATCATGGGGAAAGATGTTTCTCAATCACTCACACCCTGGGGAAATGGCATGCCATTTTAACTCAAAGTCCACAGAGATTAATTTCTAAAGGATAAGTCGGGGGGAAAATATTTCTCTCGTCAAAAAACTAATCAACGTTTATTTCTTGAAGGTAAGAAAAATCAGATCGACACCCTATGGATCTCACTTGTAATTCCAGACAGGAAAAAAAGAAAAAAGAGTAAGTGTGATGATGATTCCACCGTAAAATTGTTCCCAGCTCCTTCTGGGAATATACTGTGATTGAATGCAAGATAGTTTGTAAGGGAAACTATTTGTAGTTTGTATTACTGGTGAAAAATCTACAATGGAGATACAGAGTCTGACTATTTTTCTGAAACTCAAATAAACTGAAAAAAAATAGAATGTGATACTTTAAAAGCTAATATCGGATAGTAACTCTATTAAATAATTTTACTGTTGCTTAAATCAATATTGCATTAACCAATGGAGAGCCAATGAAGCATATTCACCTTTTATGCTCTTACCCGCCATGCTGCACCAGATCCTCCACTACGGGGTCCTTTTGGAAGATAACTGAATTTTTGTGTGACCTCTCTTAGGTCACCTAAGTGGTGACGTAAGATGTGTGTACCAGAAAAGTAATAAAGCCCCTCAGTACCTACGTAGCTATCACAGACTAAGATAGCACAAGAACCACCTTCAAATAATCCTAATGATACTTGTAGGTCCTTTTAAAAACCAACACTACACCTGTACCTTAGTTATTTGTTGACAGTATTTTACCACATATTTGGGTGACCTGATATTTAACTTTTATTAACAGGAGATTCTTTTAGCACAAAGGTGTGTCCCAGGTGAATAGAGAATTTTAAAGAGCACATTTTGGAAATTTCATCTGTATTTATCTTGAAATTAAATTCAGTCTTCCAGTCATTTTGAATTTTTTGAACTTAAATGATGAGAACTCTGCAAATAATTCATAAGGAGGGTACTCTACAGAACTCTTAAAATGGTAGCTTTGTATTTAGGCATTGGCTTTATTAAGACTAAAGAGAGACTTTCCTGGATAAGTGTTTTAGCGAGCACCCAAGTCTAACTTATATAATTTCCAATTATAACTTACAAATGTAGATAAATTAAAATAGTAATTTTAATTTTTGTTGAAAATAAGAGAAAAATGTGATACAGACTGAGGTAATAACATTCTAAAATTGGATTCCAGAAATTCACATCAAATAGCTGACATAAAAATCCAACTACATTGTTTATATTTTAATAAAATGTACTATGTAAGCTATTACAACTTTTAGGGATAAAAATAATATAAAAGCTATTTTATTTATAAAATAAATCTCAGCTCAAGGATAGTGTTTGTAATTAACCTACATACAAGAAAGGTCATTAATGGTACAACATTTAAAGTAATTTTTAATAACTACCTTATACTGCTTATAAAATATGCAACTGTCTAATTTGAATATATTATTTAATCTCATAAATATATAAATGTCTTTAATGAAATAGAAATAATAAACTATTAGTTACTACCATAACTAATTTTCCAGTAGTGACACTAAAAATTTGATTTGTGGAAAAATTAATATATTTGGTCATAACACTGTCTGAAGGGGATGGCATATTTTTAATGTACTGTTTGCCATATTTCTTCAGGAAAAGTAAGTTTCAAAATACTGCCTGTTTTATGGATCCAATACATAAAGACAAGAATTGTCTTTCAAACAGTTTGAAAAGTACATTCATAGTAACCTTGCAAGGTTCCAATGGAGCAAAACGAAGCACTTGAATCAAACACACCACTTCCATTGGAGCTACTCATTCAAAACCGTAGCCTTAGGAATACACAACGTCGGAGAAGCTCAGAGTTGCAGCTTACTTTTCAGGCACAGCAGCACAAAGGCTAGACAACCGGCACAGTGGAAGTGTGATTAGGAGACACGGAGGCAACAAGACCCAAGCTTGCTGTGGGCGTGTTTTAAGGACAGAGCACTTACCTACCACGTGTATGGCCTGCATTCGCTCCACACTCTTCTAAAGGGACAAAATAATAACACAAAGACAAGCTAGGTTTAGCATCAACTTCTGTTAAATGACTCAACACAAATGGAATTAGGAAAATGAAGTGTATTTGTTACTTAAGTTATCCAAGATTCTTGAACTTGTGTGTGTGTGTGTGTGTGTGTGTGTGTGTGTGTATGTGAGAATCCCTGAGGTAAGTTCCCCGAGAACTTTTGTTTAGTAGCCTAAAACGCAAAGGTGTTGCCTTGCCTATGCCAAAAAATTTAATCAGAGAATGATATAATCATTTAACTATTTGTGTTTGGCGTATGTAGCCTGGCCCGCTCATATTAAAGGGAAGGAAAGAACTGGAATACTAGGAAGCATTACCAGGGAACACTTCGGATGGCATGGCAGTGAACAAAAAATTATAAGTAAATCTCAGACTTCCTCATCACATTCTTTCTATTAAGCACTGTGTCTTGAGGATGTAGCCACATAGACAGATGTATGATTAATCTTTTATATAATCTCCTGACATTGTTTCAGTCTACCTTATATTTTTCTCTTGATAGAAGAAAAAAATCAAGATGCTGCTTTGATTCATCCATCTAGCTATTTATCTCTGTCTGTCTATCTATCTATCTATCTATCTATCTATCTATCTATCTCAGTTGAGGAACTTGATTCATTCCATGATTCTTGTTGTAAACCAAATTGAATGGGAACCAAATCAAATTCCATGGTCAGCCCCAGTGCTGACCTTATGGGGAAATTTGATTCAGTCCCCATACAGTTCAGTTTGTAATCAGAATCATGGAGAGAATTGAGATTGTGAACCGAAGTACCACCGTATACAGCCTGTATCTGTTAGACACGCACATTGTCATGTTCATGAGCTGCTAGCCAATGGAACACATTGGCTCATTTTCCGTGCATCTACAACACATTTTTTTGAGAACATCATAAATCAACGAGCACTGACAGACCTAAGTGAGGCTGGGAGATTTGCATATCTAAGAGAAGCCAGAGGCCACGGACAGAGTGGTTTCTTTGCACCTGCATGATGTGCAACCTGCTTCCATGAGAGAAGCACTGTAACGATGGATGTAGTACTTGAGATGTTTCTAAAAAACTGGGTGAAGTGTGGGTATGCAGAAACAGGGTTTAAAAGGAAGTTCAGAAAAGGATAGAGAAGGAGAGAAGGCAAGAAGAGATGGAGTGAGCAAGGAAATGGTCAGTAGCTCAAACTGGCCAACACTGATGACATCAGGCACTCACAGGAGAAATGTCTGTGGACCAGGCAGAGACGGGCGGGGAAATGCAGACTCCACCTGGTGAGCTGCTAACGCAGGTGAAGCACTGGGTCAAAGTACAGGTTGACTAGGGGAAGGGGGAGGTTGCCACAGGAGAGCAAGCAGGGCCAGGAGCAGAGGGCCGAGGGAGTAACTTCGAGGACGGCTGACCTTTTCCTGACTAGAGAAAGAAGAGGCAAAAAGGAAACACAGAGGACTGATGAGCAAGACAACCGAGGGAGATGGAGTCCAGCGCAGGAGCTGTGGAAGACGGAAACTGACCACACGTGTGGGGCTAAGGTAAGGCCAGCCCTGAAAACACAGAGAGCCCACAACAAGCACATAGACAAGGCAAGGGGCCCAGGCCAGCCAGGCAAACAAGTTGCCAGGCAGCAGGGTTGAAACTGACAGCTTCCTCTTGAGTGTATAAGTAAACCTGCTACAGAGGCTGAGCAGCTCCTTCTCTCCATCAGGAGGGTAAGGGTTTGACCTGATCCTAGTTTTGTCTCTTCTTTATTTTCTCATCCTCTGGCAGTCCTTCACCCCAAGAACCCCAAGAGCTGCATGGGTCGCGGCAATCTAAGAAGAAAAAGGTGAGTCGGGGTACCGCGTGGTGATGTGCAGGAAAAGAGGTGCAGTCTACATGGAGGGGGGCAACATTGCTGCCTCTCTGGGCCACTGGGTTGGGTTCAAACAGAAACCAGAGACTGCAAACAATGAGTGACAGGGCGGGCTGAGGCCAGATGGAGAGCACAAGGTGTGGGGAGCACAGTCACTAGCATGGCCCCTCATCCTGAACAGCAGAAAGGCAGTGGCCAGCAGAGTTCAGGCAAGATGCATCTTACTACAGAGGAGAGGGGCAGGAGATGGAGGAGTTCACAGAGCCTGCAGTGTGGGAGCCTGCGTCTAGGTCCTGGCTTCTCTTTCCAGGCCTTGTTTCATCACTCAGGTCAGAAGCAAAGGCAAGGAAAGGTAACCTGGACCTGCAGTGTCACCTTCTGCCCTATGCTGCGTAAATGTGGGTCACGGCTTCGCCATTGGCACTGCCTTGAAGAATCTGAGGTATCAGGAGGTCAGGGACTCCAGGTGGCCTCCAGTCGACAGAGGAGCACTCTAAGTGCCAAATCCTGTCTCTCACATTTGCTGTTCAACTAAGGATCTTGAAATGCTTTTTTTTTTTTTGGCTTTTTCGTTTTTACCGGTACCAGGGATCGAACTCACAACTGCCTGCTTTCAAGGCAGGCGCTTATGCTGCTGAGCTAAATCCCCAGCCCCCGAAATGCTTTTTAAAAATCAGAAAACTTAGAGAATAGGAGAAAGAGTGACTTATGAATAAAGGGTAACTGAACTTCCTGAAAAATATAGCGAGCATTTAACAATTTACCACTTTTTCAAAATGTTAACTCTTATGACTTTTAGGGCCCAGATTACTAAGTTAATCTCCACATGAATCCAACTGTGAACTAATAGATCTAAAAGTCATGCTGATGTACAGGTTTTTGAGCCCTAAACATATTATGATAGGGCTGCAATATTTCGACCTTAACATTTGAAGAAGTCTACACCTCTTGCTGTACTTTGTAAAAAACTGTCTGTTCTATACATTGTGACACTAATTCTACAACTGTTTATTGGGGACTGTCTATACTAAGTTGAATGTCAGGGATAAAAAGTTAAGTACAACACAGCTCATAACAGTTCTTTGGTTAATTATGGACTTTATTGTCTACCTGCTAGCTAGAGTCCCACCCTCTTATAAGAAGTTTGTCATTATCTTCAAATGTTTGGACTTTTCATACAGCCATTTATGAAGTATGTTGAAGTTAAAGACAGAAAATCATTTGAATAGCAACATGCATACCTAAATTTTTTTTAGCTCAAATCAAGCAGTACCTGCTGATACTGAGGACTGAACCCTGGGCCTCCGCCTTGAGCTACATTTTCAGTTCTTTTCTGTGTTTCATTTTGAGTCAGCATCTTGCTAAGTCATTAAATTGCCCAATCAGGACTAGAGTTTGCAGTCCTCCTGCTTCAGCCTTGTGGGAGCTGGAATTACAGGCATGTGTCACCATGCCTGACTCATAATCTTTCATTGTTGGTGCATCTTGTTTTATTCTTGGAAAAAATACAATAAGTAATTAATAATAGCAGTTAATTAATTCATCAGTATGCAAAACAGCAACCTGACTTTCCTGAAGAGTCATCGCATTATAATTCATGAGCTGAGAGGATTCTGATTTCATCATGTACTGTATACCTTGGGAACAATTCTACCAGAATGTATCTAATTTTTCAGAGATATAATAGAGGGAACTATTGGTAGCTTAGAAATCCATTTCATATTTTCTGTTGTTGTTTTAGTTTTTTTTTTCATGTTTGTAGTACTAGATGTTGAGAATGGGTTTAGGAACTTCGAATGTTATCAGGTTGGATCTATAAAGCTACATTGAAACGTACGGTCATCTCCATCTAGTTTGCGCTTAATAAATTACAAGTGGTTAGATTCATGTATCTTTGTCATATTATTCACATTTGACAGAATAATTCAAATGAAAATAAGAAGTATAAGTTATAATCCAAACTAGGAAACAACCCAGTATCATTTTTCTTAAGTTGAAGTTACAGAAAACAGAGAGGGGCAGAGTAGAGACAAAACAACAATGTTCAATGTAGTCTCACTAAAACCACATTTAAAGTATAAAATGGTTTTAACATAAAGTAATATAGAGGAAAGTATTTCTCTCAAATAATGAGGCAGCCTAGAACCTAGTTCTGAAAACTGATGCACCACACTATGCTAGTTCAGCTTCAATATGATTTCAACTCAGCTGTACAATATGTCTACAAACTATGAGACGAAAATATAGGGAACTACAGCTGTGGTCGATAAGAAGAACATGCTTTAAGGTATCCTTCTAAAAGTTCAGTTTTCACTTTCTCCTTTCTTAGATGATTGCAAAATTGTTTGCTTTTTTAAATTTGTTTTTTATTTTTATTTATTTATTTATTTATTTATTTTTGGTCTTTTTCATTTTTATCGGTACCAGGGATTGAACTCAGGACTGCCTGCTTGGCAAGGCAGGCGCTTATGCTGCTGAGCTACATCCCCAGCCCCAGCTTTTTTTTAATTCTTAGATTTTTTGGAAGAATGCCTGTTGATGTTTAAATAATTCTGTTCTCTTAAACAAATGAAGTCTCTCGAGCATATTCCGTGATCCCAGCGCTTTTGTATGGGCACATGCAACTGTACCTGTGTGTCGGCTGCTCTCCTGGTCCACCGGCGTGGACTTTACCTTTGTCCAAATAAATGAACGATCTGTGTCAACTGGCAGGAATAAGAGTTTGGCAAACCAGGGGGAGTAAGAGAGAGAAAGCAGGAGAAAGTGGCGCAGGGACATGGGAGAAATGACAGCGACGCTGCATGGTCCCTAACGACACGGACCGCTGTGTCTTATGGTGCAGACGTCGCCGCGGCATACATTACCTGATTGTTACAATATGCACATTAGATGCCTGAGAGCAGCCTTTACTGCGCTCCGGAGGCCCATAGAGATACCATGAATGAATATGATCCTATTCATTAGAGTTTGCTGCGACTGTGAGACTTTCCAGGGCGATCATATGGGCCTTTATTAATGAAGGATTTTCTTGGATGTGAATGTTCAAGTCACAGCCTGCAAACTACCACCACCACCACCACAACAACAACAAAATAAACCAGCTTCTTGTTTTTCAACGCAGCCAAAGTATACACACACTCTTCATTTAATGACGCCCCTCTTCAGTGGCTATTCAGACTTGCAGTCACTGCCTGGACCTATGACCGTATTCAGACTTGCAGTACAGGCAGGCATGTGAACAGCAGTGTGGCCTTAAGGTGGCTGCTGCTGTAATTTTTGCTGATTGTATTGTTCGGTATAGTTCTGCACTTTTATGTTCTGTTACACATTATAGTAGTGCACGTGAGAGTTAAGCAAATAGAAGGTAAGTTAGCAAGCTGCAGTTTCCTTTGACTATGTTTTTTGTTCTGAATATTGTAATACACACACTATATACAATTCCCCATTTACCAACCAATTTATTTAATATCCTAGTGCAATGGGCAAGCAGAAACACTGAAACAACACCCAGGATTTGGAGGCAGATTTATTTACGGTGACAGGTGTTGACCAAGATCATCCGCAGAACATCCAGCCCCGACCTCTGGTGGTCTAGAGGTTTTATATGATGTAAAACCGGGAGGTGCATTGGCGAGACAGAACAGTCCAATTTGACTGACCATCCTGATTAGCTAGCAGAGTGAGATTACTGGGTACAGTGCTAGATTTATATTGGCTATCAGTTACAAGACTAGATTAATGGCCACAAAGCTTAGTACAACCAAGTACCCTGCATGTTCGGTTATGCTCTCCTGGTTACAGGGGTCAAGACAGTCATTACAAAGCCATGAAGCAGTTACAGAGCTAGGCACCTTCAAAAGAACAAAGTTTTTAAAAGAACAATTTCTCTTGTACAGTTTTTCCCTTTCGTTAGATGCAAGAACAAAACCTGGTCATTAAATAAGGAATGACTATGAGAAAAACATGAAAGTCACTATGTGAAGGATACTATGGGGTTTGATTTTGACCGTAAAGAATGCTAACCTTCGGGAAACACTGACATTCAGTGGGTTAATCTGTGTAAAAAAAAAAAAAAAAAAGAAAAATTATAATCTGTTTTTTTTTAGTCCATTTATTTATTTCACATATATTTATTGAGAACCTAACCTGGGCCAGAATGCTTTCAGTGCTTGGGGAATACAGTGAGTTTATCACAGGAGTTTATTAGCCTATGACCAAGAGTAACAGTGAGAACACAATATAAACTCAGCCTTGTAAATGCTAGGAAGGAAAGCAGAGACCTGTAGATGTGGGCAGAGAGGAGGACAAGGACACGGGGGTGATCCTGCAGGCACAGTAATTAGGAGAAGCCTAAGAATCCAAGAGCCGAGCCGAGGCAAGTGATCATCAGGTGCTCTCCTCTTTGATTTCATGCTCAGTCTGGTCTTAAGCCTTGTGAGTATAAATAGATCACTTGAGAATATTCTGCATTGAGGCTGCTCAATCTTTGCAAGGCCTGGCAGCAAAACTTGATGAATTAAACAATTTAAATACCAAATACAAAGTCAATCACAGAAAGATGAAAAGGAACTTTATTCCAGATTGTAGAATTAGTATTAAGTCAATAGCCCCATTAAAATATTTCCCCTTGTGCTCATTAGAAGTGTGTTTTTTTTTTGTTTTTTTTTTTTGGTATCAACCACATGACACACCTGGCAAAGCAGTGGAAAATGGATTCATGATGGTTTCTAACTTACGAAGCTCAATTCTATTTATATAGCTGAGATAAAGCTATACTCTTCATCTGAAACCATTACGGATCAAGTTAAGCATAACAAAATCAGGGCATCTGTCTTCCTTGGACATCTTTTCCATGTACAGAAATCATTGCTTTTGCTCTTCCTTTCCAGGGCAGAAATCCTTGTATGTTTTTAACAACATGTAGCTAGTTCTTAAGCTTCTTATTACTGACAAGGTGTAAAAATCAAGAGCAAACAGTAAATGTAGAGTTTCCTAATCATACCAGTAAGAGTCATTTGTAACCATACAGCCACTGTAACAAAGTTACCTATGATTTATAGTCTTTACAATGTTCGGTTCTCTGCACACGCTAACCTATTTATTTGTAACATAACTGTGTTGATCATGTTTCACTGCTGAGTAAATAAAACTGAAATGGGGAAGACCGTATCATTCAGAACAGAACTCTGACTTGGGGGTATATTAATCTAATGCCAGTGTTCCCACCACAGGGCACAGACATTAAGAGCAAGTTGAGAACAGAAAATAGACAAAAAAGAGGTTCTCTTAAGAATTTTAGAAGTTAAGGTAGACTGCAGAACTGGCCTATATGTCATTTAATAGATGACAGGTTCAGCAAACCTCCTTTCATGTTTACCTTGGTTCTCAGGCTGAGTCACATGTTCCTCTACCTGATGGAAGATCAGTCTGGGTGAAGTTGAGTTAGCATGAATCATGGCTGAAAGAATTAGAGAAGCGCATGCTGGCAGAGCCCACTCAAGCAGCACTGAAGGGAGAAGGCCTCTTGTCTAAGAAAATCAGCTCCCACAGTCTCATTCATTTATTCAGTCTATGGTGCATTTTTAACTGTTATTGTATACTAGATGCTGAGGACAGGGCAGTAGACAAGATCCATGATGGCTCTCATCTTCATGAAGCTTGATGAGGTCGGAGTCTCCATCTATAGAGAACTCAAACCGCTCATGTAACAGCACAGGGTTCCAACACTCCTGTGATTCCACATATATGCTGGCCTGGTAATATGACTGTGATTGGCTGTGTACTTAGATCTTTCAGAGGCAAACGAAGAATGCTGATCTACATCTCAGTGACCTCCTCAGAAAAAGTATTAGAGAGGTGGGTGGATTTCCACCCACGAAATCAACCAATGGTAAACAAAATCACAAAAATGAAATTTAAAGTTTTCAATGTTTAGGACAAAGGTAGAGTCACTAAGGTAATACCATACTCTGAAACTTCTCGACCTGTCCAACCAAGTACCCTGAATATTCACTGAGGCATCCCACTATCATCTTCTAGGTAAATTAACTACAACACATCACCAAATAAACATAGAAACTTAAGGTTAGACATACTTTCTAATAAAAAATTAAAATTATCTGATTGGAGATATTAGCACTTCATATTCAAGAAAAGTACTCCATACATTCAAAGCAATTTTCTAAATATAGATCCTAACCCCCTGAGTTACCATCTTGCATACTATGAACATGACAAATAGATTTCTCCCTTTTATGACTTTTATGATTTCCTCCAGTGACTCAAAGCAAGTTAATACTTTCCTAGCCATTAGGGCTCAACGGGAACTAATTTCACAAATTTAAAATGCTGAATGGACTCTAAGTACCTTTGTTCTGGGCCATTAATATTAAGCCAAAAAAGTGATTGAAATTAAAGTAAAAACCAGTTGGCTTTACAGAAGGACATTTTTATTGAATACTCATTAATTATAACTCCATAACTGCTTCTATTTTCAGTTACACAGTTGAAAAAAAAATTCAACATAGGAAGTCTGGAAATAACTGAAATAGTAACGATGTAACCACAAAGATGTGTCCAGGTCAGTAATAAACTTACGACATACGTGGGACCTTCTAGGGGGTGAGAGGACTCTGGCATAGTTATGTAATACCGTCTAGTTTGTATGTAGTGGTCACATCCCTGAACCGCACAAATGTGCAGATGCTTAAGTTTACTGTGAGGACGAGGAAGTGGTGGACAAAGAGTCATGGAGACAATGAGAAGACCCCAGATTACTCCCTCTTTTGCTTCCTCCCTGCCTCGGTATAGAAAGATGGATTCCACTAAACTTTCTCCATGGTCCATCTCTCCATATCCCCCCAAACAGCCTCAAAATCTCTACTTCTCCGTGAGCTTCCTCAGTAAAATAACCTTCCACTTTTCCTTAAATTTTCACAAAGCTGCCAATTTTTTCTCGATGAGGAAAAAATTTTCCTTCTTAAAATAGCTCTTCAGATGTTACAAAATGCATTTTCCTCTCTAAACTCGGTCTCCAAATCCTTAACAAATTACTTCCTACGAGGGAATCAGGTGCTGTTGCCATTTTTTATATAGCATCTTTTGGAGCACTTACAAATAAGAGTGTATTTACAGAGAACGAATAAGAGGAGGAGGAGGAATTAGTTCAGGTAAACATGGCATTAGAAATAGTAAAAGAATTAGATTGTATAAATTGCCTTTGAAAACTATTGCTCTAGCCTGCACCATCTGTGTCTACTTTGTTAATCATGAAAAGCTTTATCTCTATTTGGTTTCTCCACTCTGGAAGGCAGCCTGAGAATAATTTTGAATAGGAAAGCAAGCAGAAAAAACAAATAAAGGGTTACTTCATTACCAGACATTTGAAGGAACGAAACAGTGGCACAAAACTGAGCTGTGACTCATAATCCCCAAATTCGTAATTTATGCTCGCTGGTTGAAGAAGCAGGGCTCCCACTGAAACTATATTTTCAATGATAGCATTTCCCATCAAACTGGCATTAACTTACACTCTGGAGGTCCTTCTCTTTCTAGCTTTCCTATTAAAGAATGTACCCCAGAAATATCAAACACAGAGATCTCCTCTCCTTTCTGTAATTCATATTACTCACACCAAACTTGTGCTGCTTGTGTAATTACGAGGAGACAGAAACATTCCTGTAACTACATACTGGGTCTGTGTTTGCATGATCTTTCATGTATGTAATTATGCCATTGACAAACTGATGGATTTAAGTTCATTGTTGTTTCGGCCGTTTGCCTTAGAACCCTGAAGTTTGATAGAAATCAGGCACTTTCCTCTCCCACATGGGCTCACACATAAAGTCAGAGGGGCCAGAGCTTTCCAGAAGCTAAGTCATACGGTGCAAGATGCCAGCACATGCTCGAAGTGAATAAAGAATAGATGTGCTTTACTGCTGATTTGAAAAATAAATTTAAAAGCAGGCAATAGAAAGAGCCATACCAAAAAAAAAAAAAAAAAAAAAAAAAAAAAGGCAAGAAAGCCAGCAAAAAAGCAAAGCTGTGGCAGAGTCCTGTGAGTGGTTGGGAGCGGAGCACCCAGGCCCCTGTCCCAGCTGTGACTGCTGTTGTCACTACCAGGTCAATGAGGAAAGCGCCCGTTTCTGCTTATTTCTTGGAGCCCTCAGCCTCCACGAGAATGACCTACATTTTGTCACCTAGTTTTGAAGACTCTTGAGCCCCAGATCTGTCCTACAGGGAGCAGATTTCCAAATGGAAAACGAGGACACACATTCAGTGTGTTTAGGGAGGCATGAATACCACCTAGGAAACCTGTGATGTCAGGTATGCGTTTCTTGTCTAATGATCTCAGCTTGCTGGAAATGTCGAATTCACAACTGCCCTGCAGTTATCTATGCTAACGCCTGAAGTCTGCTTCAAAAGGCATCAAAAATAAAAAGCATTGATGGGTAGCAGTGGTGGGTTTCAGGTATGTCCTGCAGCAAGTAGATAATGTTATGGCAGGACTCAGAATACAGATGTTCACTGTAAAACTCTTCTACTTTTTCAAGATATTTGAACATTGTCTTAAAATTTTATTTAAGGAGAAAAAGAAAAAAAAAGCAGAAAAAGGGTACAAGTTATACAGAAATTCAGAAAAAATAAACAGTAGGAAATCATTAGTTAATAGATTACACATTGCATCTTAGAAATAGTTGTTCAAGTTACAAAATTAAAGCATATAAAGTGGACATTCAAACAGTGAGACTGCAAACAGTTCTGTTCAGTGATCCAACAAAACTCAGTAATATGGTTATCTACCTTATACACTTAAATATACATGCAGTTATATCCTTTAGAGCACTTTCTTTTCCTCTATTTTTTACAATGACAATGACAAATACACATTTTGGGTTTTATTACTCCCACAGTTCTTGTTACTTTTTTTTGAAGAGAATAACACATTTTTATGACAAAAATTTGGGATAAAGTACAATGGAAAGTATTAGAATGTAGGACTGAATAGATCATTAAAAAAAAAACCCAAATTGCTGATGGATATTGCTAAGTGGTAGAGTTGTAGATAATATTTATTTAATTAGTATTTCTAGATTTACAAGTCATCTCTGCTTAATGTTCTTAACAAAGAGTTTCTCAGTTAACGAAATGATAACTTTTTGTAAAGGACAGACAAATTCCTGGAGCCTGAGTGTAGCCGGGCAGAGGAGGAAGAAAAGACAAAATGTGCTCTTCAAGGAACAGCACAGCAGAATTAAAGCTTTTTAAAAAATTCTGGGAACAAAAGGATGATGCACAGCAAGAAGTACAGAGTAGATATGATACTGATAAAGAAATTCAACAATTCATGTGCAAAATCTGCAGTAACACAGCAATTATTCTCAAAGACAAGTAGGATAAAACTCTTACTGACACAAATAATCAAAAATGCCCAAAGCTATACACTGGGGCACTATCCTCACCAAATGACATCCCGAGACTGCTCCTCTTACTTCATCGTGGAAAACAGAAAGTGCAGAGACCTCCGTGGAATAGTTTGATTTTCCAGGTAATACATGATCAAGCCAGGTTTGAGATATCCAATTATATGTGTGCACATGTGCACAGACACATGTGTGCCCACTGCCACACACACACAGAACCACAATTAGTTTAGCTGAGCCTTTGAAACACATTAACAATAAAAATACAGTAATAAAATAATCTTAGCAAGACTATGTTACTGAATTGCACATTACTTTTTGGTTACCCTAATTCAGTGAGGTTCATCATTCTTTTCAACAACAACAAAAACAAAAACAAAATGCAGAGAAGTCATAGCAGAAAAATAATTTATGTAATGTTTGCATTTCAGTAAAGACCTTGCCCAGATCACACTGCAATATAATTGTCTTTAGCAGAATGGAGGAAAAAGTCCTACATAAAACTCTCAAATCCCCATTAAGACAATGATCACAATGGTTTTAGCAGTCTTACCACTAATACAAGAAAAGTACAGTGTGAATATGGACAAGCATTCTGAAGCCATGGAAATATATAAGACATTGTTACATAATGGAGCCATTTTTATTCAAAACAATGTCTCAGCCACCATCACCACAGAACTGAATGACCACTTTGCAACAAAAAAAGGTGGTATTCTTATTCTAAATTCACACACTGTCCACGGAAATACAAAATGCATAATTAATGGTAAACAGGACATAATTGGACTGGCCCTGTTTGCTCAGACCACCGAGGCACAATGTACAGTGCCATCTATTGCTCACGAATGTGAATTTGGACAGAGCCATCAGAAGCCATAAAATAAAGATGACAAACTACGTGTGACAGATGATTTTTCTCTAATGCTCTCAACGGCGGTATCGCAGGCAGCGCATGTGACCCCTGCCGTTGCACAAGGCCAGGGAAGGGGCTCCCCGCTGGAGAGTGCTCTCCTTTGTTCTGCAGCAGGTAAAAACTAGACTGAAAATGCAGATGTTAAACACCCACCCCTGGGCCTCTGAAGGGACCAATGGACGGGAACCTATCTAAGGAGTCCTGAAAGCAGCTGTCTGAAGAGGCCTGTGTTCTTGACTCACCCAGCATGTCGCTATTGGGGGGCAACACAGTGTGGCATCTCAATCTCATTTATGGTTCCAGGATTTATCTGCTCTACAACTGTTTGCCTGTGTCCAGAAATTCTGAGTTCTTCGTGCAAAGGTGAATTTCCTAAGACTGCCCCCCATGTCTTTTCTTGTTACCAGGACAAACTGAAAAGGACCTTGTGACAGTTGCACACCCAGCCCTCCAGAGTGCTGTGTGCTTCCCTCTTACACCTTTGCAGGGGCCCTGAGGGGACACGCCAGAGGAGACTGCCGGGTGAAGCCAAGGCTGAAGAGGCAGAGTTGTTTCTGGTCTTTAGACTCTATCCCAGCCTCACGATTGGACACCCATGGTTTGCAACCAAACCCAGCTAGCCCAGTTGCCCCAAAGCCAAGCAGTCATCCGGGAGACATCTATAACACCACCATCCCATGTCCAGCCTAGTTCAGCAGAACCCTCCCTACACAGGTGAGAAATCTTACTTGTCAGAACCCACTAAGCTTTTGCAGTTGACATGCAGCAAGAAAATCTAACAGATACATAACATTCAGTGTCTGGTTTCCTCATCTGCTAATAAAACAAAAACTGGCTCTGTGTAAATCTAAACAAGTCCGTAACACATAAAAAACCCTAAAATTTCACTGCCTTTTTCACAATAACTCACGAATTCGTATCCTGGAAATTGTGCAGCAGTTTTATGATTTTTTTCTGATTTGATTTTATTTTAAACAGGGCAAAGGGAACCAAAAAAGGGAAGAAATCCACAGACAAGAAAAACAAAACCAAAAGAGACAAACAACAAGAAAAAACCCAAAACAAGAATAATTTAGGCTTTCAAAACAAGATGATAGGAATTTAACAATGGTTGTCATTTTGCACAGTTATCTTCAAAAGAGTTGTTTAGATTACCAGATATAGATATGCAAAATTGATCTAATCATATGAGCATTAACTATTCTGTTCCAAGGACTAATATAATTAGTAGTATAATCATCTTAACTGTCATATATATATATATATATATATATGTACAAAATTATGTTTTTTCTTTCCCTCTCCTTTTCCCTGAGTTATTTTTCCCCTTTGAGCAGCTTCTTACTCTTCCACAATATTTATTGAAGACTTTGGATCTTATTTATTCTTTCAGTTTCTTACACTAGGGAGACAATACAGTATTTACACATGTAAGTTTGATTTAATTTACTTATGAGTATGGTTTAAAGTTGCCTCCATTACCTATATTTTTAATGTAGCGGGAACGTGACATGAAAATGTATAGCAAAACAACTTACATTCTTATGTTTTATCATTGTTGGAGTTAAATCCTAATATTATACATCATGGTATCCTGGGGAAGGAATTTAATAAAAGTGACAATATATAGAGTGTCATGGTGTTTTATTACCTTCTTCAAGAATTCACTAACAGTAATAACTAACTGAACGATGATACGGGGGGGGGGAGTGTTCAAGACACTATACTTTAATTTTTTATTCTAATTATTCAACAAGTTCTCAGTAATCTGCTTTAGACCTGTTTATTTCTATGTCAGTTCAAGTTCTTCTTTTTTAATATTCCATGCAGTTCTTTTCTTGACAGGCTTTTAAAAATCTTTAAACATGATGCCAATTATTAGAACTTACTAGCTTTCCTTGCTTTGTCATTCAAGTGATACCTCCGACGGACCCAAGGGGATCGCACTTCTGCGGGACTCACATGGCACAACTCTTTGTGAAAGACATGGGCTTGGATGGTGGCCCCAGGGTTACACGATACAAATTCCAATATACCTGAATGAGCTCTGATATTTCTTTCTATTTTTAAAAATTGAGGTAAAAAAGGGGAGTGTCCTTAGGGGTTTATAGGTCCAACACATGAATTACACTGTACATGCCTATGATGTCCTGTCTAACAGTTCATATTATAAGCTTTGTGTGTGAACACAACTATCTATTCATAAAGAAAAACTGGCACAAGTGTATGGGAGGTATCCAGGAAAAGACAAGTTCTTTCTAAACATGCCAGATTTTATTGACCATGGACTGTATACTGCAGTTATTTTGTAAACCAGTTTTTGGATCAAGGCACTCCAGATTGGATGGTAGAATGGACATATAAAATGTGAATGATACAAACCAAGTATGAGTACAAAAAGAGATAGGGTCATACACTGATCGACCATGCTGTGCATCCAAGGAATTTCAAATGTACCAAAACCTAAAACGTATCACACATTTATGAAGTTGATAATCAAAATGCACGCTCTGAAATGCTTTGAGAGTGAGACTCTACACTAGATTTCTAGCGAGTAATATGAAGAATAATTTTTTTTTCTGTAAGACAAACTCAGAGATACATTTTCCAACAGATTACATACTTTGAACCCCAAAATAACCGGCATTACTTTAGAGAGGCTATGCAAGAAGAGCGTTGGCTTAATTCAAAAACTAGGAAAAAAAGTGAGCAGAAATATTGCTGATGACCCTATATATTACTATGATCCATATCTGCAATGCATGTATCACAGTAGTCTGATTTTAACGATTTCTAAGACATTGTGAAGCCTAGAACAGAGGTTCTCAATGTGTGGTGCACGGAACCCGGGCTCCCCAAACATCTCCCCATGAATTCAAAATCAGTTTCATTATGGTACCTATGCATTTTTTCCTTGCATTAATATTTTCATTTCAGGTTGAAAGCGGTGGTGAGTGTAACTGCAGACAGCTTAGACACCGAGGCAGGGCGCTGTTACGGTCCTCTGAAATTCTCATAGCTCAGAGGAAGGACTTTGGGGCACCATGGGCTCATGGGGCTCCACCCATGAGCAAATTCATAGAGCTCAGGGTGCATTAGGAGGTGCGTGACCTGGCAGGGTCTCTCGTCCAATGTCCTCCCTTCCTCTCTGCTTCCTGGCCACCGTGCCCTGAGCAGACATCCTCGGCTATGCCCTTCCACCAGGCACCTTGGAGCCAGTTGACTCTGGACTGAATCCTCCAAAAGCTGTGAGCAAAATAAATCCTTCAGCCTTTAAGTTAGGGGTATTGGATACTGTGTCTCAGAAACACGGAGGGTGACTGAGACAGGCACGGAGTGGCACTAAAAGTCATTCATTCTTCACTGGGAGGCATCGGGGTGAAGGGACACTGGTCTTTTGAGAATGTCTTGAGGGCTGGGAGAGGAGCTTAGTGGTACAGTTCTTGCCTAGCAGGAGTAAGGTCCTGAGCTTAATAACCAGCACCATGCAAGAAAAAAAAGAAAGAAAGAAAGAGAAAAACAGAAAGGAATGCGTTTGACTAAGCAGTAAAAATGTGACTCTTTAGTAGACATCTTTTTATATTCTGTGGGACAAACTGAAGAAGGCACTTATGTCCCTCTGGCAGAACACCAAGGGTTGATGGCGTCGGAGGAAGCACCTGTGTGGTTGTTGGAGTTGCACACTGTACTAGCCACAGTTTTCACCAAGCTCTGATGTCACTAGAGAGAAGGACCGACAGATGAGCCATGGATACGAGACCTGAATGTCTGGCAGATGTTTTCTTCAACATAAACAAGTAGGTGTGTTGCTCCAAAGAAAACACAGGGATTATCGCTGATGATAAATTTGAGCTCTTGTGTTAAAATTAGAATTTGGGGAAACTTCTATCTAGGACTGTCAGTTTAACAGCTTCCTCACAAATAAAGTAATTTCTGATGAGATGATGGTGAAATTAATTAGGTGGCATCTGTAATAAAAGGTGTCGAAATCTGGAAGATCGGCATAAATCAGTGAAACTTGGAGCAGTGTATGATCAAAGAATATTCAACAAGGTGTTACACTATCCTTTTTTTCAAGTTATTTATCTGTAATAGCACAAATTTTCTTCATATAAACTGGCCAAGACAACATATCACAATAGACTGAATGTACAAATAGATATGATCATCCATCTGAATTCTGTTAAGCCAAATATTAAAGAGGGCTGTGAAATATTCAGTCCTCTTATCTTTTATTATTTTTTATTTCAAAAACTATGGTTAGACTGGGTGTGTTGGTGCATGCCTGTAATCCCAGTACTTGAGGGGTTGAGGCAAGAGAATTGCTGTGTAGCTCAGGCTGGCCTTAAAATTAAACTCATCATGATCTCAAAAAAAAAAAAAAAAACTTTAGCTAATTTCCATGTAAATGTTATTTATTTCATTGTTTTAAATGAATTAACTATTTCTAAAAAATGTATTTTATTCTGGAAACTACAGTTAATCATTATGTAAATGTTATTTGTTTTATCTTTTTAAGTGAATTAATAGCTAATTCTAAAATAATGCAGTTTAGATTGCACACATCATAAATATTAATATATATAACCCACATTTCAAGAAAGTCTTTTCTGGAATCCTCAATAATTTTTAATCGTATAAATGAGTCCTGAAATCAAAATATTTGAGAACTGCTAATTACTTTTATTTATTTATTTTTTTGGCATTACAACTTTTGGCACAATATCAACTTAATATTAATATAACTAATTTTCAGATTTTTTAAAGCTCTACAATATGAGCATACTTCAGGTTAATGATAATTCAGATGGAGCTGTGTGCGACGGTCCATACCGGCACTCCAAGTTTGAAGCCAGGCTGACATCTCAGAGAGACCCCTCTTTAAAGCAGAAAACAACAGGCTGGAGATGTAGTTCAGTTGTACACTGCCCCTGAGTTGAATCCCCAATACTTTGCAACACAAATGGACCAGAATAATTAAGAGATATTTCTTACTATTGTTTAAGTCACGGAAATGAAGTGACACCCTTCAGGACGCCCCTAGGGAAGTGCATGATTTCTAGAAAAACTGAGAATACACTGCAGGACAAAAGCGAATCATGCTTCAAGAATTCATTCAATAAACTAAAAATGGGAAATACTAAGAAGGATGATTTGCTTTTCTGTTTTTTGACAAAACATTTTAAGATTTTTTTTCCTGGCAGTACATATGCAGTTGGTCTCATCTCTGCAGACATACTCTAATTAGGATAATTTATAACTTTTTATGGGACGCATTGGTCTTGTTCAACAAGTCAAATTATCGTATTCCATGCCTATATTTCCATTATCACAAATATCTTCAGACTTACAAATCTTCTGCTAACAAATCATTAATGTTTCCTGTCTCAATCAATAACACTGCATGCAGACTAATATCAAATTTCAAGGATGCGGTGTTAGGGTAACCACTGAGAATTGTGCATTAAATTTTTAAAAGTTGTTCAAACTCCACGTTCAGTAAACTCGATAGAGGACATTAATGATGGAAAATGTGTTGTTTTACTGCATTGGAATTATAAAAGATCTCTAAAGCCTCTTTAGGCAGCATTTACAGAGTGAGAGTAAATGAATCCGTATGTTGAAAAGTGTTTCAAGTGACTATCAAGGTCACCTGCAGGGTGGGGACTGTAAGAAAGAGAAGAAATCTGTCTGTGACAGCCAAAGATCGCAAATATGAAAGAAGAAAGCACATAAAACAAAAGAAAACGACAAGTAATTTACCTAAAAAAAACCAAAAACTACTGCTTGTGCAGAGGGTTACTTACAGATTTAAAACAAGAAGGAATTTAGGGAGCTTAAGTAGAGTGCAGGCCCTTGAGAACCCATTTGGATAACATATCAGAAGAGACACATAGCCTGACTCACCTAATGACTCAATATCCAGACCTTGAGGGAACCACAGAAAATATTGATTTTTTTCAAGTACTAATTTTATTTTTCTCCTGGAGGAAATTCCATAGGGCATCACCACTGACAAGACAGGAAGTGGTTGTCCGTTGAGCCCCAGCTGAAGAGGAGGATGGAGCTCCCCTTCAGCCATCTGTGCAGTCCTGGGTCCTGGACAGAGTCCCATGACTGATGCACGCCGAGCTTGAAGACAGGGCTGCACCGTATGCCAGCACAGGACAGCAGCACAGGACAGGGACACAGCAACACAGGGGAAGGTGTGAAATCTCCAGTGTGGACACAGTACGCACTGATCCAACACGGAACTGACTTCCCCTTATCATGACTTTGTCTTCGAAGCCTTTGACCACATCTGTTCTAGTCACTGAAAAAGCATAGCCAGGTGATCGCGAAATAGTCACCCAGGTTCTGCAGAACAACAGAATGCTCTTCTTGCTTTAGGGGACTATTTGGGAACCTGTTGATGTATGAAGTCAAAACTTAAAAAATACTTATACGGAGACAGAAAATTCACTCAGATTTGATAGGCACAATGGGTACCGGCAGTGAGTGAGCACACTGTGCCCGGCACTTATACAACTGAAGTGAAAAACTCGTTTCATGGGGAAATAAAGATGAGAAAGTTGTCAAGTGCTTAAAGGTCGCCCATAGGCAAAGGTCAAGCTGCATGTTTATAGGGATGGAATGGGAATTCACCACCAAAGTGAGAGCCTTCCTTGGGGTCTCCCGAAGCCCAGAGCTATGCGATCTGTCACACAGGTCACCAACTGCCTATGCACGAGACATGCTAAAAGCAGAATCACTAAATCTAGCATAAATGGTACTGACTTACTTCCTTAAAGGTGTGCATGGTAAAGCAACTCCTGGTGGGTTGTAATTCCTACCCGAGAGACTCCCAGGGCTTAAACAATGTCCTCCTTTTGAAGACCCATGAAAGCACTTTCTCAGTTCCTGGGCGGGGGCCATGCCTCTTCAATAACATGTTCACTTTTGTTTAATAGACTTTACAAAAATCAGTAAAATGATGATAAATTTGAACAGGTTTCCATCTTCACGTCAGGAATGAGAGTCAAATTGGTACCAGCCTTGGTAAGAGTGTTGTGATTACTGGCTTTATTTTGGGGTCTATTTTATCACATTATCCTGTGATCACCTCGCCTTACATGTACCATTTAATTAAAATTTGTTAGCATGTTGCTATGTATAGCAAAGCTTTATACAGTTCCTACTATCTTTTTTTTTTCAATACTTTATAGTCTTGTTTTCTAAATAGCACCAGTGAGAGTGTACAGATATATACATGTATATTCTGAAGCCTTTTCCCAGTTCCAGGTCTAACACTCAAACTCTTTGATCATAGTATTATTTTCCTTTGCATGAAAGGCGATGGGACTCATGAACCGTGCGGGCACTTCCCTCTGACCGTCTCATTGTAGATAACACTGCAGGTAGGTGAGGAGGTGGGAGAGCTTCAGGTAAGCAATCCATGCTCCTAGCAGCTAACATCGAAGGAATTACACGAGGAATTTGTCTCAGGTGACCCTGGATGTCAGTTAATTTAGTAAATCAGACTAAATTCTTTTTGCTCAATTGTTTAAAGAAAGTAAATCTGATTATGTTCTTTATCTAATAATACGAGCGTCCTGGAAATATTAAGAAGTACACCGGAGAGGAGATAGAGTAAAAGTGAGTGGGAAAGGCATTCCCTTGGTGACGGCTGCATTTTCTCAAAAGTCTGATAGTTGCTTTCTGATCCTTGCCTAACAATATCAGTTATGACAATAATGCTTGAAACCTGAGGATAATAAATACTGTTCTCAATTACAAGTCTCCGAGATAGAAATTAAGGCAAAGACTCTGTTCAAATTAGACAGATCTTGGTGGACAGGAAGACAGCCAATTAAGCAATATTGAGAAGATTCAATTTGTGGCATACTATGCCAGGGTTTGAAAAGAGAAAAAAAAATGAAACAAACAAAAATAAGGAACAGGGCTATTTTTTTCATATTGATTTTTGGAAAGTCTATACAGGTAATAAACAACAATTACAGTAAATTTCTCAGAAGTCACTCAGGACATAGAATAGTCAAGGGAAATTTCTTGACAGGTGATCTGAGAGGCTTCAAAGAAAAGATAACTCTTGAATGAGTTGGAGAAACAGGAAGAATCTGATGAGTTGACTAAGAAAATAATCCGTTTTCTCTATAGGAAAAAGTCAGAGTGCACGTAAATTAAACAGCTAAATAAAAGAGATAACAGGAAACACAGAGGTAAATCTTCTGCAAGTGGAAACAGGACCAAGAGGTGGAAGGAGAGAAGGGGAAGGGAAGCTGGTCTGTGGACCAGCTCCTCACAGGGGCTTCCTCACTGGCTGCTGCAAACGTGGAGGAACACAAGGAAAAAGAAACAGGTGCACAAATGCGCGGGAGCTATGCATTCGAGAAAGAAAGAAAGAAAGAAAGAAAGAAAGAAAGAAAGAAAGAAAGAAAGAAAGAAAGAAAGAAAATGAGAGAGGGCCAGATCACAAGTGGACACACCAGAGAAAGGCCACACTGCAGTGACCAGAGCAGTGGTGGTGAACCTGAAGCACGCCGTGTGCCTATCTCTGAAAACTAACAAGCTGCCCATCACTGACCGAGAGGGACTGTGGTGAAGGGCTGCACATTGTGAAGCATCCAGTCTGAATCTAGGGTAGAAGGCTGGGCATTCATTTTTGTCATTCAATAATGAATGAGCAACTGGTTAATTAGAAAGGAAAGGCCCAGCATGTGGGCAAAATTAGGCTCCTTCTTAGCTTTGGGTCTTGATCTTGGAAAAGTGACTTAGGTCCTGTGTACCTTACTGACATCATCTCTGATACAGGAAGGCTATTGTTCAAACTTAAATCAAATAACACAAGTAAAGAAAAATACTTGCTACCACCAGCCTCTATACTAGCTATTCATACAGACACCAACACACTTCTAAACATGAGGCTATTACCCACAGATAATTTGTTGCTTGTTTTTCCAGCCATGCCAAACAATAACCTCAACTTTTAACCCATCACAAAATATTTCTTTCTTTCTTTTTCTGTTTTTGACCGGGGATTGAACTCATGACCTCATGTTTGCCAAGCAGGCCCTTACACTGCTGAGCTAAACCCTCAGCCCAATTATTTCTATCAATAATAGCAGATGGTAGTCAGAACCTGGAAAGAACCTTTGGTGACTGTATTGATGAGAACACAACATATAGGAAACTGGACTTATTTTTTATGAGCAAGGAGTTCAAAATAAATGACAAATGATTAAGAACTATGTAAATAGAATGAAACTTGGCTTTTTTATAAAATTTGACCAAAACCTCTTTCCAAAGTTTCCAAACAACTGCCCTAAGCCTTGTCAGTGGACTTAAAAGAATTGTTACTGGCAGAGGGCTCAGAAGGATACCAACCTCTCTCTCCTCTGTCTGGAGTCACACTGACTGTCACAAGGGAGGCTGTGGAATTCCTCCACCATTGATTTTTTAAATGCCCAGAGAAACCGATTCTTCTGTTTGCCATGGGAACCCTTTCTAAGGTTCTGTGACCCACTTGCTCAGAAAATCTTTCTTCATTGCCAAATTAAACCCTCCATGTCTATCCTGTCACTTTTTGATCTTCATTAGAGGGGTAGGCACTGAAATTTCAAAAATCAATTTTAAGATAGGTGCAATTCAGTAATTTCCATTTGACCTCCAACAATTTTTTAAATGAAATCCCATGCCTCCTCTCACAAGAATAATTTGTTGACTCTATGTTTGAAGGATCATGCAAAGATTCTTTCCTGAAGAATCTTGACCGCAGAACCTTGCATCTGTGTCATCCATGGGTTAAGTTTCATTCCATTCCCTTTTATGTTGGTAGCTTGCTAGTGACCAATAGCTTGTGTGGAAGCGATACAGCATGGCTTCCAAAATAATATAGAGATAGAGACATTAGACATTAGACATGGAGATAGAGACATTCAGCTTCCACCTTGCTGGCAAGGGACCCTGACCCAGCATGTAAGAGTCTCACCGTCCCACAGCCACCATGTTGGGAGGAAGCCCAAAGTGTCCAGGTGGAGAGACCACCTGGAGAAGCCCTAAGATCACACTGGCACAGGTATGCCCAACCACCTGTTGCTGAGCCAGCCATCCCTTAATCTACAACTATTTGAGCCACAACCTGTTCAAAATCATGACCCACAAAAATGAGAAATCATGAACTTAGTACTGTTGCTTTAAATTACTGGCTTAGAGGGATTCATTATACAGGAATAGTAACTTGAACATTCCTTTTCCTAGAACCCTGTAGAGTTATGTAAGCCTAGGGCCTGCAAAGAAAGTCAAATTCAATCATCTGTATCCAACGTGCATAAAAGGATACCAGTACTTTAAAAATACACTCTGCGTGTGATAATTGAAAATGCATCTGAAGGCACTTTGCAAAGCACTATGCAAATGCTAAATAGTTTGGCTAAATAATAAAATGAATTCTACACTAGGAAACCAAAGAACAACTTTCCTTCCTTATCTCTCAGGACCCACCTTTCTCTCACACCTGGCCAGAACTGCCAGGAAGGGTCATGTATTCCCTCTTCTGTGCCCATCTTACAATTCTACTGCTCGTCACAGTAGAGAGTTCTTTCTTTTTGCATGTCTAGCTCTCCCAATAGACTGTCACCTCCCTGCAGATAGGTCTGTGTATGGCTTGTCTTTGTGTCTCCAGATCCTAACACAATACCTGCTGCACAGTGAGCACTAATTCGCTTTTGCTGAATGACAGAACGAACAAACACACACATGCAGGACCATTTTCTGGCAGGTGTTTGAAGCCATGGCCATGCATCAAAAGACTTTTTAAGCATAGATGAACAATTTGATTTTCAAAAGACTCATCAGCCTCTGAAAGACAATGGGAAGGAAATGTGCCTTCATTTGTAATCTCCACACTGAGCAGCTCCATCCTAATGAACCATTTCTTGGAAGCCTTATTTTTTCTTCACTCAATTGCACTTTTTTCTTTTATCTGAAATGGCTCTGATTCTCTAAAGCCTCTGACGTCCTCTTTCAACACACAAACTTTCTCATCTACTTTGTGTGTGTGGGGGGGAGTGGGTGTCTGCTTTTTGTCAGTTTTAAAATAATCACAATAAAGTTTGAAATATTAGAAAATTTCTTTTTTCCAATAAGGGAAGAAGAAAGACAAAATCTACTATTCCTACTTTTTATCTTTTAAGTAAAGGCTACTTTCATGTAAATATATTGACAGGAGTAGAAAGAAACAATAATTAAAATGTGTTTCCCACAGGTTATGAAGTTTGCAGATGTCTTACAAAGCCATGGAATTTCTTTACTAGTGAATCTAAATCTCACCCATGACAATTTTGTAATGGGAAATATAACTCATCACCATCAAAACTACTTTTATTTAAATGGCAGTATAGTTCTTTGTTAATATTTTTAGTTTCACTTGAACTTCATGACAAAAATACCACCTTTCTTCTTGATGACCCTCAAACCCTCACTAACTAATCCTATTTTTACTGGCATTTGTCACAAATCCCATGCTGAGTATTATTGGCCAATTTGGGTACTAATCTGACTGATTGACCCTATGGAATATTAATTAGGATGTTTAAATACTAAAGCAGCATTGGCTTCTTCATTCATGGTCCTACCCATCAGCGTCAGCGTATCTGACATTTTGTTATAGCATTATGGCTGCCAGGAGTTTTGCTTGAGTCTAATTCTATAAAGTGAAGGAAAAAATTCTTCTGTCTATACATTAATGCTCCATGAGTGAAATATCTCACTTTTTTTTTTGGTATTTGCATCACAGTCTGCAAGAAAGAGAAGACTCTGACCTTCCCATTTAAAACCTAGAAGTGCTTCTATTTTAGAACTTAAGGACCATTTAGTGATTATAGGTACAGAGTTTTCTGATAGAAACTAGCAGCAAAGCAACCAGAAGAAGAAAAGCACCTTCCTTTTATGGAGAACTTGCAATCTGTTCAGTGTTTTCCTGTGTCTCTTGTCCTAATACTCGGAGCTAATGTAGCTGACCATGTACCGGGACTGGTCTGGTGTTCAACATACAGTAACATATTAAGTCACCCCTGCAGGCCAGGAACAAGATGCTTCTACTGTCTGCATTTCACCCACAAGGACACAAAGGTACAAAGTCACCCAAGTCACAAGCAATTCAGCTAAGATTAAAACCCAAACTCTGACTCTGGAAACTTTATTCTTCACTGTTTTTCTTCCTTTGCATACTGCAAAATAACTGTATAAAGTTTATAGAAAGAAAAAAAAGTAAAATGTGTCTCAAAAACAAAGTAAAATATCTCTCAACTGGGATAGAGAACTCTCCCAGCTCTCAAGGTTTCCAAACACTAAGCTCTATTGTAACCTCTATGCATTCAGAAAGCTTATGCATTTTCCACAGGATGGGTTCAAAGTGGAGGACAGGGGAGAGGTGAACTGCTTGCTCTCTGGCCCCAGCTCTCCGTGCTTCCCCTTACAGGGGCTCCAACTCTAAATACAGTGCTCTCTGCACACCTGGGTGGTGGCTAAGGTGTGTGTACACGTGCGAGCCAGCAGGTCTTCTAGGAAGAAACTTTTTTTCAGAGGATCTGGTACTTGTGCTCACGTATGACTTTGTTTCTCGTTCTTGAACACTGAAGATGGATGAATGAAATCCAGAGTCTATAATTAATCATAATCATTCACAACAGCTATAATAAGAACAAGTCCATTTAATTAACTGTATCGCCGGCTATCTTAATTTCCTAGGAGTGACCACTCCCTAATTCCCTTTTTTAAAGAAGTGAGTATCAACAATACTTTGATATGCCAAAAAAAAACTCTTTAAAAAACATTGTTTCATTCTCCCTATTTTCCTGGTGGGTAGAGCTGTCATTGAACATGATTTTCAATGGATCTCTTCTGCAGCTACCTGTTGAACAGAAAGAAAAAGATCATGCGTGTGTGTGTGTGTGTGTGTGTGTGTGTGTGTGTGTGTGATGAGTTCCTTGGAGCACCTAAGTTCCTATCTATCAGATCACTGAGTATTTCCTCCACATATCGTCTGGGCTCAGCCAGCCCATAGGAACCAGCCATCCTTCCTCCAGCTCTACCACATAACAATCAGATCCATAGAAAAATTCTAAAGACTAAGGAGCTTCACTCTGTTAGAGTTAAATGATCTCTTTTACCCACTGCTAAAAATATTACATGCCTCCTGACTTTGCTTAATTGTTCTCAAAGAGCAATTTCAGAGACTGTCATTGTCACTTAAAGTTTTTGAAGAGCCAGCTTTCAAGCAGAAACTGAAATTATGAAGCTTCCAAGAATTAGCATACAGCCCCAAAGAACAGTAATGCTGAGGAAGGAGAAGCCACACGCAGCTCCTAGCCACACGGCCAGCTGTGCCCTGGACTTCTGAGCTCCCTTCCCGAGCTCCACGGTTCTGAGAATCTTCTTCAGGACACAACTTCCACTTCCAACTTGTGCAGTTATAGGAGCTCGCAGACCTTGAGGTTAATTTCTGCCTAGATCACGGTCTCTGGCTTTATTCAGTCTAAAATCTGATGCCAAAGAATGTTTAATGAGTTTCAAAGAGGCAATCACCAGCATGGAAGTGAATTTCAATTTCACACGAATGCCAGCTAGTGCTTCGCGGGCAGAACTGCAGCCAGCCAACCTACATTTTATAGCCATCGCCCCTCGTCATTTGCAATCGGGTTTGCTTCTATGCCAGGAGCACCTCAATTTTGTTTTTAAAGTGCACTGTTCCGAAATGCAGGTTTTAATGTTCTCTATGGATATCAGGCTTCCGTGCAGTCTGACGGTTTTTTAATTTTTATCAGGTACATTAATTTTGTACCCCACCCCCAAGTCTCTGTATTTGTACTAAGTAAAATGCACAACTGGGTGAAATGTAATCTGGCAGACAGAAACGTAATTTTTCCTGATTATGATAAAAGACAAGCACAGTATAACACTGTGCTTTATTTTGCCATGGTTGAGCATGAGGACCATAAGGACCACTAATCAATTACTTAGACCTCCCAGCTGTCAAGAAGGGAGACCGAGAGAGACAACAGGAAGCACCCAAGTGCAGAAGCCTCTGGATTAGGATGCCAGCAGAGGTTCTGCAGCTCCGTCTCCTGGGCACTTACGGTTTTCTAAAGAAGTCTTATACCTTGTGCAACTGGCAAAGTGGAAACAATGCAAATGAGCTTTCTTTACAATCCTGACCTGGTGCTATTGATTTTTCTCTAAAAGGATTAAATAATGAGAGTTTTATATAGTGATCCCCCAAGGCATGAGCTGAACCTGAAAATAGTATCATTTTACTACCAAAGATCTTGCCTTTGGATCTAAAGCTTTGAAGAAGAAGGGGTCATGCAGGAAATGAATAATTTGAGCCATTTTTTCATGTTTATTCATGAACCCAATAAATATTTATTGACTGCCACAGTGCACCTGAATCAGATGAGGTGCTAAAAACCCTTAGAAAGTGTCTGTTAACCCAAGATTGCTAATCATAAGGACAGAGAAAATACATCCGTATGTAAAGGACAGTTATAGGATAGCTGACCTTTTGCTTGTAAAATCTCCTAATTCTAGTGCTCAGGAAGTGTGGAGATGAAGAAGCAGTCTCCAGTCTTAGAGCTGCTGGACAGCCAGCCTCTCCCCATCCTGTGAATTCCGATCTCCCTGCAAGGCTTGGTCTGCTCTGGGCGGAGCTGTGGGTGTTGCAGAGCCAGGCTGGGCCCAGAGTCAAAGGGAGCCAACATGAGGCTACAGTCTCTGGAGTTAGACAGGGCCTGGCTTCCTGCCCAAGCCTTTCAGCAGCATGGCACAGGTGGAAAGGAACAAACTCCTGTTGCCAGCCAAGACCAAGGCTCTAGATGAGGAGTCTGGAAAGTACATCTCAGCGCACCCACCATGTGGCTGTGCCACCGACGCGCTTCAGACTTCCCTGGGACTGTCAGTGTTCAGCAGCAGCTGCTCCTCGGACACACAGAAAGGACTCAGTTCCATCAGGGTGGGAATTTCATACCAATTCTCAACCAACTCCAGAACATAGGGGGGATTAATTACCACTATCCACTGGCTGAGCAAAAAACAGTTTTATTTAGAGGGATTCAGAGAAAAAATAAAAGGAGAGATACTTCTTTAAAAACATTTAGAAAAATGTTTTTTTCCTCAACATCTTGCTGATGAATGTTGGATAGGGGCCCTCGTTTAAGAGACAGACAATAAATACAAGCCAAGCGAGTGAAGAGAAAGTTCTGAGCTTACATACAATCCCGCAGCAGAGGGTTAGTTCCAACATAAAGAAATTTGTTTTCAGTCCTATGATCTTTTGTGGCACTGTCCTATCACGCCTGCCAGGCTTATTTGTAATAATAAGGTAATTAAATAATGCCAAAACATACATGGTGGGAAACAAAACACTGAAATGACAGTGGCTTGATATTAATTCTATGTTCTTCTTGTCTTTAATTATGCTTTCCTTAATTAAATGATGAGCTATTTCAGGTACCTGGACATGGCATTAATTTATGAATAAACAATTTGCATAGCACAGATCCTTTGAAAACAGGAAAGGAAATTACTTTGAAATGAAGACAAGGGACAAGGCTTAGTTCAGGCCCTGAATATGAGGTCAAACATAGAAAATGCATCTTTCTAACTATTGGATTATTGCTTTTTTAATTCATTAAGTTTAAGACATAATTGAATTTCTCCCCAAAATATTTTCAATCAAAATTCTTGTTCACAGGAGTCTTGTAGAAGTCAAAATCTTGTTTCCAGACTTCAGTAAGAGGTACTACGAGAAGCATATTCACAGCACTATTTATTACTTGACACATTTATCAAACATGAACTATGTAGGCAGGCCAGGTACTGCTGAGATGGCAAAGACCAGTTAAAAATGAAACCTGCTCTGTTGAACACCAATAAAAAACCCAAATATAAACGCTAAGCACTCTTTTCAAGCCTACAAAAGTAGTTTTGGGTTAAACGCTACCATTGTTGAGAGGAGATTATCTCCATCAACTCAGAAAAGCAGGAATATTTTCCAGAAGAGATGGCATTTAAGATCAGACTCAGGGCCAGGGAAATAGCTCAGTGGCACAGTGCCTCTCTGGCAAGTGTGAGATTGTGAGTTCAATTCCTGGTACCAACAACAACAAAATTAAAAAAAAAAAAAAGAAGAAGAAGAAGAAGAAAGAAAGGAAGAAAAGAAAAGAAAAGAAAAGAAAAGAAAAGAAAAGAAAAGAAAAGCCACAGCACAAAGGTAGGATTCACATGCATGAAATTCAAGAAAAGGGAAGCTTGACAAGAAAGAGAGATGCCCAAGCTATGGAGGCAGGATACCACTCTACACACTAACCAATATGGAAAACTTAAGAAACACAAAGCTTTGATTTCATGGAGCTTAAATTCTGAGGAGAAAATGGAGAATAAATTGACTGGTGGATAAATCAGAGGGCATCACGGAGGTAGTCAGTGAAGAGGACAATAAAAGCAGGTTTTGCGAGCGGAACGTGGGGCCCATGTAGAGCATGGGAACTGGGACAGACCACAGCAGAGGCATTTAAAGGAAACGACGAGGAAGCAAGCCTGATGATCACAGAGGAGAGCTGCAGCAGAAGGAGAGCGTTGGTTGATGAAATTGTTGGCAGGGTAAGGATAGATTGCAGAGGGCCTCAAATGCCAAGCTAGGGAATTTGGATTTCACTTTATAGACACTGGGGGGAGGTGAACAGTTTTTCAGGAAAGATTAAAAAAAAAAAAAAAACCTGGACCCTGGTAGATCATTTAAATGGAAGATGCGGAGGAAGGAGACAGCAAGACTCCACTCTCCCCCTCCATATTGGTAGTCAGGACGAATCTGGGTTACATAACCCATTTCTCTTCACTCTTCCCCCTCTAGGTGTTCACCGTGGGACGCTTACACCCCAAGCGCTGCTCCAGCTTCTGCTCCACGATCTAACAGGAGTATATTGTAGACCCTGCCTACAAGAGGAGAGTCAGGCAGCAGACACAACAGGCAACACATATGCACCAACACAAGGAAGAACTCGGAAGGGTGAGCCGTGGTTGGAGGGTCTGTTTCCTTCAGGGAAAGGATGCAGCAGCCCAGAGGACCCAGAGCACTGCAGGGTGAATGAGCTGCAGGCTGGATGAAGAGTAATACTGGATCCTGGCTGTTATCAAAGGCGAAATTTATACTTGTAAAAAAAGCTATAAAGATTTCTATACTCACATAAGACAGGTGCAATAAAAGTCCATAAATCACTAAATTTAACAATATACCAATACAATCCAATGGCTAAAGAATCATAAAAGTATGTCTAAGTCACACATCTTATCTCCGTGAATAATGATGTAGGTTGTTCATAAGTTAGACAGAAATTCTGGGTAAATAATGTTAAAGATTTGTCTCTCCAGACAGAACTCAGACAAATCTAACCCATGGGAAAGCACATTGCACTTTAAGTGACGGATAAAAAAAGAATGTGCTTTTGGAGTCTTTGATTCCCATAAGAAAGGCAACAATGATTTCTTTCCTGACCTCTAACAGTTAAATGCCATGCACTGGAAAAAAATGATTACATCAACTTCAGTTTTAAGATACCGTTGTCATTCCAGTAATACATTATTTTCCCAAAAGCACTGGCTACATATGTTTCAATATTATTTTGTAGCAGAATATTTATATGTCCGTATATTATACATATTATAATAATCTCCATCCAAGATACATTTTATTAGCAAAATTAGACCTGGGAATGCACAAGTTCTCCCTTGTGATTGCATCGTTTCAATGATTCCTTTGATTTCCATCCAGCAAAAGGATGGAAAAAGTCTACCAAGCTTCATACTGGATGACCTGATCAGCCTGCTCAAGGCTCCAAATTCACATTACTTACTTAGCAGCTATAACTCAACGTTCACCTCCAGCCAGGCAGTGTGATGTCTACTACTACGTTGTGATATTATGAAATGATTGTCCAATGTGGGAATACATTACATGGCACAAGGAAATGTATTCCAACAGCACCAAAAAGGAACATCTGTCTTTGATAATGGTGGAGTAATTCACACCATAATCATCTCCTGCAGGTAACTACTATAAACTATGGACGAATTATAAAAAATGACTCCCTGAACACACTGAGAATCAAAAGTAGGCAGAAACTGGACAAAGAGAATAATACTAGGTAGGCTTTTCAGTATTTTTTCAGGGCAGATTAGGGGTATTTAGGACAAGAAGCTGGGATAAAATCTCTAGTGTTTTATGGTTTGAAAAATCATAAGCCAGATTTAGGGTCTACTACAGATAGAAGAAAGTGAATATTCCATGTCATTACCCTTCAGCCAAAGACTTGTGAATAGCACCAAGGCAGCAAAGCTGGGGTTAGGAATTCACGGGAATAAAGAAGAAAACACACAGTGAGCAACCATGGGGAATGACACGGTCTAGAATTCCCGCTTGTGTCCTGATTCGGGGAGGCATCATTTTAAGGAAGCAGAGATTTGCTTCCGGTTCAGTGTTCAGAATGGTGATCATTCTGTGGTTGTGAATCTTAGTAATTCTTACCTGGACACTGCTGAAGTAGCAACTGACCCTTAGAGCCACAGTGGGGAAGATCAATTATCTGGTGAATGAGGTGGTGTCCCTGTTTCTATGTGTTCTTGGGCATAGATGGAGAAGAACCTTTCTGTCTCAGTTCATCAGTGCAGAAGGGTCTGCTCTGATGCAGGTGTTCTGAGAATGCGTTCTTACGATGTCTCACAGGAGACAGAGTGGCTCCCTGGAGCACATCTCCCCATATCAGATCCACCTTCCTCTGTAGGGCCAGTGCCCAGCTGCCGATGCCCCTTCATCTCTTTCTCATCTAAAAAGAAAGAGCCACACAGAGAAGGTTCCTGTTCTGCCCAAATACCAGTCTGCTTCCAAACCGTCTGGTTAAAGTTAAAAAGACTCAAGAAATACTTCAGCTGTTGCCCACTACAGACAGTCTGAACATCTATTTTTGTACAAGTAACACATTTTGAAATTTCAGGAGGACTAACAACCTGCTAAAACAAAAAATAAACATTTTTCAGTAGATCCAACACTAACTCATAGCATATCCAGTATAGAATTAGATGCACGAAGGAACAGAACATATCACCCAGAATCAAGACTAAGAGAAATCAGTAAGAATGCCCACGATGACCAGTGCGATGGAACTGCCTGAGACTTACTTCAAAGCAACTATTATACTTACGTTCAAGGGCAAATAATAGCCAACACACAGAAACCTTAGCAACGAATGAACACTGAAATAAGAGGGAAATCCTAAAAGTGAAAAACTCAATATGTGAAAAAATTTACTTGGGGGCTTCACAGCAAATAACAGAACAAAGAATTAGTCCTCTTGGAGTGGGATTAACAGAGTCTATCCAGGGTGAAGTCACAAAATAAACTAAAAGTAATAACAGAAGAGAGTAATAAACAGACCCTCCGTGACCCACGGAACCAGATTAAAAAGATGTGACACAGCTCCACTGGATTCAAAGAAGAAACTGGGAAAGAAGAAATAAAGGCACACGGACAATTCATCTCCCAAATTTTTAACAGACATAAGTCTGTAAATTCGTTTAGCTCAGAAAACTACAAAAGGATTTCTAAAATTTCAAATCATAGTCACATTGCCAAAAACAATGAAGTGATAATAAGAGGCAATCTTGAACGAAGACAGAAAAAGATAAATTCATACTATCTCCTTCAGGGAATGATATTGCTAACGAGAACCAGTTTCTCATCAAAAACAACACAAGCCAGAGAACTCAAGGCTATCAAAGAAAACGATTTGTCTCCTGAGAATTTGATACCTATTAAACATACCCTCCAAGATGGAAGATGAAATAAATATTTTCATATAAGTACAGGCCAAAAACGTATTCACACTACAAGGAGTAGCAAATGGTGCTCTATTGCCAAAGAAAACTGGCATCTGATGGAAAACTTGAATATTTAGGAACCTAAGAGCCCACAAAAAGGTAACCCTGGGAGGCTGAGTCAGGACCATCACGATTCAGGCCCTGCTTGGCCATTAGATGACTTAGTGAGACCCTGTCTCAAAATAAAATACTTACAAAGGCCTGGTGACTTGGTTTAGCACAGAGGCCAGGCTTCAACTCCTAATACTAGAGGAGAACAGCTACATATGCAGGTATACATAAAAATAAATGAAAACCAGTCATGATTAAAATATATATGGACGTCAACTCAAAGAAAACAAAGTAAGATTCAGATGAAGTGTATGGATTTAATGACATTTCCATGTTGACTTAAAATAATTCTGAACAGTGCAATTTGGACTCTTCAAGATCCATAAAAGCTCCCAAACAATGTTGAGTTGAGTAGTGCATATTAAAGACATCGCTTGTGAGCAAAACCAGATTAGCAATTCTTGACACAAATAAGGAGCACACTTGGGCAATCAATATAAACAGCATCTCTTTTGTGAAATTAATTGGAAAATTAAATTTAATGTTGAAATGTACATTTCAATGATTCCTTAAGATGCATCAAAACAGCTTTCAAACTATCTGCTTTGGCTGGCTACTATAGTTTCTTTTGCTATTTGCATCATTAAAAAAATTAAAGTAAATCTAAGAATGAAGGCAAATACTCTGGTATTTCAGCTCAGCTTTGATACGATGAAGTCCATTTATATTTGAATTACTGAGTTATTTGCTTTAATGCTCCTCATTGCTTTAGCATGCCTTTTTGCACCTTGATGGATGGTCTCTATTATGAAAAATATATTCTAAGGCTCAGCATTTGCTTTTGCATGCAGTGAAATTCAACCTTTGCAGGCCAAGGTAATATCATTTATACTAGGCTCAACATTCTATTACTTAAGCCAGCAGAGCATTTGAAGACTGTAGGTTTAATAATGCACCTTTCTAAAGAGATAAATTTATGGGAGTGGGGAAGATTCTGAAAGATTCTGAGTCTAACATCGTGTAGCTCTTTGTGGGGAGTGAGGGTTCATTACACAAGAAATTAGGGGTCCTGGATTCCAGTTCTGGCCTTGGGTTATCTGGCTATGACAGCTTTAGGAAAATCGTTTCATTTCTTTTGCTGTTGCACAAAAGTGGATGAATGAGTGGCTTACTATATGCCACATTTGTAACGGTAAAGTTGAATTGTATGGAAGTGTTATTCACTAGCTTTCAAGGAGTTTATGGACTACACGTCTTTTTTACATATTTTATGTAAGTTAATAAAAGTGTACCAAATATTTGATCACAAAAATCATCTTCATGAAAAAGGCTTGTGTAGGCACACAAGCCTCAGTTTTGATCAGCAAACAGTATTAAATAGGTGATTTATTATACATTTTGGATCTTATTAGTGTTCCAGTTTTTTATTATTTATTTTTTACACTAGAGAAACAATACGATATTTACAAATGTGAGTCTGATTTATTTCATTTATTAGGATAGTTTCAAGTTGCCTCTTTACCTATAAAAGCCTCAAGATCATCCTTTTTTATAGCTGAGTAATATTGCAATAAAGAAAGAAAGTGCTTGAAAGGGAAGAACAACTTGTAGGTGTACACAAATACTTGTATGTATGTTTAAGTGTGCAAGATACATAACCATACTACTAAGCCCATCAAACAGAATAGTCTATGCTGTCATTGTTGACTGTTCATTTTTAATGATTTTGTAACTTGAACAACTACTTCTAAGATAACAATATGTAATATATGAACTAGTGTTGATTTTTAATGTTATTTTTTAAAATTCTGTATCATTTATACCCTTTTTTTAAAATAAAAAATAGGTGATTTGACAAAATAATTTCAGGCAACAGTTGGTGGTAGGTTTAGTGGAACTTGTAACTCCTGACTCTGCCAAGATCTAATTACCATATTCCAAAGGTCCACAGTGTGATGCAGAATTTTGAAGCATAATTACTTTTTTTGATTATCCAAGTATATATGTTCCCCTATGTTACGACATTCTACCTGAAATATTTTACCTTAGCAAAAATCCAGGCACTATGTACTAACAATTGTGTTCCATCCCTGTTTTTAGTTTTGTTTTGGTAGTAAAGATTGAACGCAGGGCCTTTGCTGAGATACATCCTTTTTCCATTTTGAGATAGGGTCATACCAAGTTGCTAAATTGCTCTGGCTGAGCTTGAACTTGTGATCATCCTGCCTCAGCTTCCCAGACTGCTGGGATTACAGGCATGGGCCACAAATGTCTGGCTGTTGCTCCCTCTTACAATCAAAAGTGTGCACCGTGGGTCCACAGGTTCAGTGTCCAGTTCTACATGGATCACAAGTCAACACCTCTGACTCCACAGCCTGTATTAAATTCTTAAGCTTCAAAACCCAATTGGCCTACATGCAGAGGAACGGAGTCACTGTCACAGACAAATGATGGACCACACTTCCCAGAATGCTGCTGCTTTCTCTTTATAATCCAAACACTGCATAAGCTGCACTGTAATCTTCAGAGTGTAAGAAACACATGAGAGCCAAGTGCCAGTGTGTCAGAGCACCAAGGGGAGGATACAACCCACCTCCAACTCGGGTCCACACTGGAGGGCAGTGACGCCTCCAGACAGACCTGTCAGGTGAGGATGCTCCCTGGACACTGGGTGAGGCAGATGGAGCTCAACTGCCTCTGCAGGAAGAGACAGACAGGAGCCGGAGATCAAGCTCAGTCAGCTAAGTGGGGACCTGCATCTGGGATCCAGCTATAGAGGCGTAAGCAGTGCCCACGGTGAAGACCGAAGTGCTATCAGTACGAAAGTAAACTCAAGCATCTACTGGGCAATACCAATGATATGGATTCGTAATTACATACTGAGGGGCTGCTGATTCGGACAGTGGCCACTGTGATGTCCATTTGCCTTCTCCCTCCCTGGAGGTGACTGGGATACACAGGAGCAGGTGCAGCACCAGCGCTTGCCCTGCGGCCAGTCATGTGCAGGGTGAACCGTTTACTGGGGATGGACGGTCACACGTGCACTTGGCAGCCGTCTTTGCACAAAACGAGGGTAATTTTTAAAATCAGACACTGTCACGCACCATCGTGGCACCGGAGAGTGCTGTGTAAGAATCTGAAGTCAGGAATTTCTGCACAGACAACTGTGACTCCTTCTCCTCTCCCCCTCATCTCAGTGAGCGGTCCTTAGATCTTTCCAATCTGTTGGTCACGTCCGGATTTCAGTGTCCCTCTGCCCACTCCCACCAGCTCCTTCCTAACGTTCTGCTGGACCTCTCCCTTCCATCACATCGTCGCCCTAGCGCATTCCCCGTGGCCTGCTCACTGGCCTGGCATCACCAGACCCGCAACCCTGATGAAACGCAGATTTCTGTCTCCTCGCATGCCTTGCTGAGGCTGCAGAAGAAGAGAACTGATTGCAAGTGGACCCCTAGCGCTGCCCATCGAGCACCGGGTTTCCTCTGCCTTTCCCCTTCCCTTGACTTGAGCATTTGTTGTTTCTCCTCGAAGTCTCTAGCATGTCCTCCAGCATAATCTGGCTTCCTTTACTGAGAAATTGGCGCACTCAGAGGACACTGACAAGACCCCTCCACCCGGTCTCCCTGCCTAAGTACTTCTTTGTCCTTAACAGCCACCCCATTCCTGCTGAGAGGAGCGGCTAGGCCAGGCCCCAGCAAAGGCCGACCTCCCATCCCCTACCCAAAACCCACTCAAGGAAAACCGAAATTCTCCATGGTCCACAATCATCAACTTCCGTCTCTACTTAAATCATTCTCTTTAATATATGAACATGTTGAAGTTTTTCCTTTAGCTTAAAAAGAATTCCATCTCTTGGCCCTCTTTCCCTTCCAGCTACTGTCTTATTCCTCACCTTCTTTTTTTAGTAAGACCAAAAACAAAACAATTTAAAAGAATTATGTGCACTCTGTCTCCATGTCTCTTCCTACTGCCTTAAACTTTTCAGGTCACAAAAGCCAATGGACAGGAGCGAGTTCCTCTCTTCCCTGAAGTTCCAGCCGACCAAACCTGAGGTGAAGCCTTCTTGGCTCAGAGCACCACACTTTCTTTGCATCTTTTCTCTCACTGGCTGTGATTTCTCAGTCTCTTTCTTGTCATCTTCTGGCCTACTAAGTCCACCCGAAGGCTCAGTCTGCAGAGCACTCCTCCCTGTCTGTGCTCTATCCTTAGATCACATCATCGGAAGCCCAGCTTTAAACTCCACAATAAGCAGGTAACTCCAAAAGATGCACTGTCCCATTGGCCTTGTTCCTGAATTCTAGAACTACATACCCAACTGCACACTTGACCAAGTCCTTTTGGGTGACAGAAAAAACCACAAACCTAACACATTTACACCTTTCCAACCCCGGGACGTTTCTCTCAATCCTGACTCTGGATCATCCTCTGCCCTGGTCTCCCTTCCAAAAATATCTTTTCCTTCATTCCCAGCATATGAAGCATTTAATGCTTTACTTCCTTCTTTGTTTTATTTTATTTATAACACTGTTCACTATCATATTTTACCAAGTTTTATCTTTGACATTCCTGGTCACTTGTATAAAGGGTAGGATTTTTGGATTTTTTGTTTGTTTGGTGGTTGATTGCAACACCACAAGCATGTGAAAGTGCCTGAAATGCAGCCAGCACCCAGTGAGTATCTGTGGGGTGAGTGAGTGGGTGCCTTCCCCCTGTTAGACACAGACCTGAGGCTTTGTGTACATGTACACAAGACCGGGTGCACTCATGGCTATTGTGCTTGACTTCTGTCTTCCTAACCTCCTCTTTCCACAGGTCTGCAGATGTACCTGACAGGAAGCATGTGTCCATCAGCTTATTTTCCTGCTGTGAACTGGACACACATCACTACACGTACCTCTGTGTGGAAACGCATCAAAGGCTTCCTGGCCCTGAGGCTGGCCCTATTACAAAGGGCGCTACTCTTTTTGTTCTCCGGATAGCTCTGTATCTACTGGGCACATGATGCTCTTCGTCAGCATGATGTCAGCATGATGACATGATGTCAGCCAGTCCTGTTGCTTCTGCCTGAGAATCTTCTATCTCTTTCTAATGGAAAGGGTGAGAGTCACTCTTCCATCTGACATTTCCTGAGAGGATCAAAGTCACAGCCAGAGACAGTGACTTATTCCTGCGTGCAAACTCACATCATCATGGTAGGTAAGGGTGTGGCACTCATATAATATGTGAACAAATAATGAACTCCTCTTGGGCCTGAACACTGGTATCTTTAGCAGTGAACCCACATCTGACATGTAGCACGTACTGGGTGTTTCCTAATGACACTCATCGGTTCACATAGCACAAGACAATTCTCTCTGTACAGTTCTGGGAAAATCACTGAACGAAACTTTCAAGGTTAACATCAAGAAAACCACACCAGATAATTCTCCATATCAAGGAATTAAAAGTCTTTGAAAGTCAGAGATGATGATAAAAATGATAACCTGTAAATGTTTTAATATTTTAGAAAATTATATTTGAAATCTTAGCCTAATTGGAATTATCCATATAGAAAATATAAAGGGCTTGATTATTTTTTCTGTTATTTTTCATTTCTTGGTGAAGACACATAGCATGGTGATACTTTTACAAACTTCATTTAAAAATGAAAACCATCTCAATGTGATGAAATCACAAATAGACAAAATTTGCTTTAGGGTGTGACTGGAACATGCCTTATGTATTTTGTGTAACTAAAAAAGTTCATTAGATGCTTTTATCTTTTTCATATTTGGAAAAGGTAAAATGGCAAATTTAGCATGGCAATGTTCATTTTAGCATGAGAATTTGAAAATAACATTGCAATAAAAGTATTATTTGTATGAAAGACACGAATATAAAGCTGTGACCTAAAATTATTAAACAAAATACCTGTTACTTTCCTTCATACTGCTATCACAAATAATATGCAGATTAACAGTAGTTGAGTACAGTAATATGCAAGTTTATGGGTGAAATTTCTATCACACATTTTCAGTATTCTCTGAGAGAGGAATCAATTTTATTTTCTTTTGAACTTTAAGAAAATAATAAAGATTGGTTGGAACAATTTCTATGAAACTTGCCCTTTTATATATTTCTCATTACATCTTATTTTAAAAACTACATTGTAATTTGGAGGGTAATAATGACGCTGAAGTTTCAGTGTGAACATTTAGATGGAAAAAGAACCATCATCAGTGATAATTCTTGAGAGTGAGAGAGGCTGGCATTGGATTTTTCAACTTACTTTTTAGACTGACAGATAACACTGTTCTCTGACCCTGCTGTGCAAGATGGGCCTTGAAGAACCTACAAACTGTACAATAATTAAACCAAGCCAGTTAACAATGCAGCACCCCATTTGTTATTGCAGTTTTTCTGGGATGAGAGTATGTAACATCCACTCTCTTTACAGTATTTTTCAAGAATACAATACATCATCTTTAACTACTGTCTGTCACCTAAAATATTATAGAATAGACTATTTGAGATTCATACTTTCCATCATCTCCTCCCCAACTCTGCTGGCCACTCCAGTTTCTCCTGACCACCATCCAACCCTACTTCTCTGGGACCACTTTTTTAGATTACATCCATGAGCAATTAGATTTTTGTTCTTATGCCTCCATGCTAAAGTCCTTCTCAATCTCATGGCAGCTAATGAGGTGACTCCTCTCTTTTCCTAGCAAGTTCTGATGCTAAGTTTGACAATCTTGTTGAGAATTGGCCTACATTTGCTTTAGTAGATGGAGGAAAATCATCTGAAGAGTAAGTCTCCTCTTTTGTGTCATTTGTATCTCCATAAAGATCTTATTCTTCTTTTCAAGTGTGTTTATGTGAGAAGCGCATGGTATTCTCTGGCCTGTCTCTTGCATTCAAGTAACAAGAAATCAAACCAATGGGAATATGTAGTATTCATTTTCAGAAGCTGTCTGAGGTGCACACCTAGAAGACTGCACTGGAAGAAATTATATCTCGGCTTTCACCAAGGAATGATGAGAAATGGCATAAGATAATGTTAGCCAGAACGTTTGCTTATCTATTGAATGCCTACTACATGCAATACCTATCACATGCCATAGGAGTTTCTCATTCTGATCTGTAATCTGAGAACAACATTACTAAGAAGTATTTTACAGAATAGGAAAATGGAAGTCAGAAAGCCTAGAAAACTGCCCACTTTTACTCGGTCAGTAATGCAAGCAGCCAGACTCTGGTTCTCCCACTGCACCTCTGTACTAGCCAATATACAAAACAGAGTTGGTCTGGGAAGAAGAAATACATCAGCATCTATTAAGTTACATTTTTATCTCTTTCCCAAGATATTTAAGAAATGGGGGTTTGAAGGGAGAACTTCTTTTATTTTATATCTTGAGAAAAATAATAACTATCCATATTCACAGCAGTTATCCAACACACTGCTGGTTACATAACTGATCACAGTTTCAATCTGTGAGCTCTCAGACATTAGGGAAGAAATGAGCCATTCAGAGGTCTTAAGAATCATGCACTTCTGGTCTTGTAGGTTGGGTAGGGCCTGATGCTGCTGGGCTGTGGACTCTGACAAGGACAGACAGAAACAGGCAAAGCTAACACATTCATTTCTCGTTTGCTTCTACATGCTATAGTAACAAGATACACATGACCATCAACACAGAAGGTGAGCGTGGCTTTGCACAAGGACTAAAATGATCCATAGTTCTTATCCAAGGTTAACGTCTCAAGTCCCATTATTTAGCTCACTTTCCTTTCTATCTTTCATTGCTCACATCTGACTATAAAACTTTGTAGTTTCTTAGAGAAAAACCAAGCTCACATATTGCATTCTTAATATTTCTTTGGAGTTTTAGAAGTTAGATTGTAAAGAGCACAGATTAAAACAAATGTGGATTTTGAACTATTTAATCTCATAAACTCATATGACAGTCTTCCTTCCATGACATGGACAAGGACCAGCTCCTTCAAGTCATCAATCACTGAAGTACACATGAATGATTTGCTACATCTGCGATTAGTCAATGTACAGGAAGGTAATCAAGAAGTCACAGTTTTGAGAGCTGAGTGGGAGAAACTGAACTGCAAATAGAAAGCAGAAGGAAAGATGTGGTCTCTGTATGTGGGTGTGTGCGTGTGGAGAGAACAACTGACTTTCCCTAGGATTATAGGAGTACTGATCAAGGAAAACTTCACAGGAGACCTGCGACTAAAATCAGCATTCACGTGGGAGAGAACGATCCAGAGAGTGAGCAGTAAGGCAGAGACTCACAGACCTCAAATAACAGAAGACAGTCTGATGTACTTGGCTGCACTCGCTGCAGAGACAAGTACTTTCTTTGGGAGACTTTGATTCAGGGAGCCCTAGATACTGAGCATTCTAGAGGTGCCTGGGAAATGAGGCCCATCACTCCCCAGGTATAGTTATTTATGTGCCTTCAGGCTTGGGGGATATCAACTCTTAGTAGATATAGTAGTAGTTTGATATCAATGTCTTTGTCCCTGACTTAGATAAACAGGACTAGCGAACACTTTTCTTAAACTTTAGTGCATCAATCATAAAAGAAAGACGTTTGATTCCCAGAGTGGCAACTACGTAATAGGGGCAGAGTTAACATGCACAGCACCATAGGAAGGCTCACACGTCCAACGGGAATGGGTTCTCCTGACCTGGGCTCCACAGAAGGCAGAACGTCATATACGACTGCTCAATCCATACCTCTTTTGGTGTTTTTTTTTTTTTTTTCAATTTTTTGAAATAAAAAGGGAATAGAAAAAATATCTTTTTTTATTTTCAAGTATATAAGAGCCAAGCAGATAGATACGTGAAGGGGCTGTTTTGATATGTTAAAGGGATGATATTTACTTTCTGTCTTTTCCTTTTCTAAGTGAGGGCATCTTCATGTCCACGTTACAAAATCCTCCAGAGCACAGGTTACAGTATCACCAATGGCAGAGCATCCTGGAAAGGACTGCATTCTTTCACAGATAGGACCCTGACTTGCTCAGAGACCACACCCCCAAAGGAGACCACACCCCAAGGGAGACCACACCCAAAGAGAGAGACCACGCCCCCAATGAGACCACACCTTCTTGATTATCAAGGAGGTCCAAAGCATAAATCCAATGAACAGCCATATCCTGCAACAAACACAACTAACCTAAAACTCAACCACTAAAATGGAAATAGTTCACATTAGTAAGTTACTATGCAGCTAGCTGTAGGTGACTTGCTCGGCTTAGAAAAATCACTTAATTTCAGTCCCCTCCTTGCTTCCCTGAATGTATAAACTTTCTATTTCCTGGTTTCTGAATCATTCCTTCTTTTCAGGCCTCTGGACAAGAAACTGCCAAGCTAGACACAAGCATTACACCGGAGGCTTGGAGGTGCTATCAAGAACACATTTCTAAATGACTCTGAATGCTGTGGTTTGGGGGCCACTGGAAGAGCTGGGGAGAAGAGGGCTCCTTCTTTTCCTGCTCTCCTGGGGATTCAAGGTTTCAACAAGATGGTAGGCTGACAGCAATGAAATGAAAACTCTGCTATCTATCAATGAGGATGATGTATTTATAGAACATGAACCACAAGAGAGCTATGCTGAGCACTTTCCATAAACCTCAATTAAAGTGATCAATATTGCTCAAAGAATATTTAAAAGCACCTCTGACAGAAAACTTCCTCCAGATTAGTTTTAAATGCTGAAATACAGTACATACTTCAGGACACAATGGCTGGGAAACTCTGTGTCTGGGAATAGAATCACCAACATCCTAATTCAGACTTTCACAGTCCAATGAATGAAATCGGAATGAATTTATGAATGACAGGGTTTTTTCACCTCTTATATTTGGAGAGTAAATGTGAGTAGAATCCTATTGTAGCACTTTATAATGCCTTGCGAACAGTCCCATGTATCATTTTATTCATGCTTTTTGTCCAAAATGTACAAACTGTTCTTCTTCTCCCTGGTAATTCAGATGTCCTCTACCGCTCACAGCCTGCTGGACGTCCCACCCTCTCCCCAAATCCTTCCTCTTGTGCTCCAGTGTTAGTAGGATCTGCGCTGTGGACCGCTCACAGAGCTACTCTCAGTGGTTTCTTGTCAGTCTTGGATCCACACCTGAAAAAGCGGCTCACCTAAGCCATGTCCAGCTTCATAACCCTGGGAGTCAACAGCGGAGTATTACCTGGGACCCAGCAGGTTTGTTCCAAATGCAAATCCTGCCAGGAGAGTCAACGCTCTTAAGAGGATCTTTCTGGGTTCATAAACTACTGGCCAATTTAGTTGCTTCACAGGAGACCACGAGCAGCTGCACACTGAGAACCGAGGATGGCCAAGAGTGCAGGGTTAGAAAGAAAAGGTGCTTTCGGAGGAAGGAGTGGACAGCAAAAGACAGACCACAGTTCTGGTGAAAACCAGTCTTACAGGGCTTTGATATCCACAGCGAAGTTCTTCTGTGAAATACCATAGGAGCTGACACACGCCAGTGATCTTTCGCAGAGGGAAAATCCAAGGAAAGGAGCCCCTAGACCATCAAGCTCCCAAAGCACGAAGCTCAAGGAAGAGAATTTGTGATTTGTGAAGCCGTTATACTATGTGTTTCTGCTGTATCAGTGCCCGGGAATTCATTGCTTTTATATCCAGTCACTCCATTAGTGCACACCTAATGTATGTGGTATGTGTAGGGTGACATGACCTGAGGTTCCGCAGACGCTGTTGTGAGCAAAATAAAATTGGAATCTGACTCTAGAAGGTCTTGCTTCTTGGTAGGCAAAGACATTAGTCAATTATAACAGTTATATAAAATTAAACATTAAAAAGTATGCCTAGCTGGCCGTGGCGTGCATACCTCTAATCGCAGTGCTCTGGGAAGCGGATGCAGTAGGATGAGTTCAAGACCAGCCTGGGCAACTCAGAAAGACCCTATCACAAAATTAAAACTAAAGGTGTGCAGGGGATGTAACTCTGGGAAGGCCCTGGTTTCAGTTGCCTGTTTTTCCAAAAGAAAATGTATGCCTGGTTAAGTGTAAGGGAGGAAAAGCATTAATGATCCCCGAGGATATTGCACAGAGACATTAAATATCTGGGCACACAGGGAATGGGACAGTATTCTGGCAGAGGTTACTGCATATGCTAAGGCCCTGGGGTGGAACACCATGAAGTGTTTTTGAAATCATTTGTACTCAAGATTAGGAGTTCATTGCTGGGCAGGGTGGCTATGCCCCAGGTCTCACCCATGGGGAGGCTGAGGCTAAGGATGCCTTGAGCCTAAGTGTTCAGCCCCTGTCTCAATAAAGAAAAAAGAAATCCATCAACACATGGCTATGTTGCCTCTGCATGGCTTCTGAATTTTCCAGTCCTTTGGGGCAATAAACAGATGTCTCCTTCCTGTGCTATAGACCAGAGCTGTCTCTCCCCTTGCGGCCTTTGCTAAGAACTGGGTGTGTCTTTGTGGGCCATGCTCAGCAAGAGTAGGACTCCAGGGAAACTCACGCAGCTTGCAGCGTGGCTTGGGATCTGCATCTGGTGGAGGGAGCTGTAGCAGCTCCAGGCTGAAGGACACCTGAGTGGCCTGCAGGACTGCTGTGTTCCAGCGAGGACTGCCCAGCAGAGCTGTCTCTCCTCCAGGGTAGGATCCCTCCACCCCAACCTCAAGAAGAAAGGAACCAGGCTGAACAGGCTGGGCAGCTGGCTCTGCAATCTCAGCTGAGACCCTCTCCATCTGGGAACATCCTGACCTGGGAGCTTAGATTAGCATAAACAGTGAAACTCCCACACTGGCCAGGTGACCATAGATGAAGCCGCAAAACACACTGTTTCCTAAGGACTCCAGGGTCTGACATCTTTATCATGTTTTTAAATTAAGAAAGAAAATTCTTCTGATTGCCTTTTCCCATAGGGTGGTTATAAATGGCTAGCACCTTGAATAGGACATTTTATATCAGTATCACAATCGTTGGATTTGATAGAGTTGGGAGTGCCTTGGCAGATATGTAGGTGGGATACAGGAGAAAAGAGAATGATGCAAGGATTTTAGAAAACATGTTTATGTGACAAAGAGTCGTCCTTGGGTGAAAGCCCCTGGCTATAGGTTCACGATTGTATTCACTGCCAGTGAGCTTGAAAACTGAGGTTTACGCTCTCACCTCTGATGGCCAGAAAACACTGGGACTAATAACTAACATCACAGCAAGTTTCTAAAGACACCACCTAATGTAGTCAAAACAGCACAATACTTGTATTTTTGCAGTTACACTAAAAATCTGTTCTCTTCAGTGGAAGCAGATGAGGTCTGAGTGAGACTGCTGCCGTCTGTGTGATTTGGGAGACAGGAGAGACAGGGAGGAGAAACGTCCCCCAAATTGAACACAGAATTGAAGTATTTTAAGCTCAGCCTTTTATCATGTCTCCACTTATCTAATGTCATGTTCCCAGTTAATAAGGCTTTTAACAATTGAAAATAAAATTCAGAGTCATAAAGTCCTACGAGTCCTGGAGAAAATGGACATCAGGAAGTGGTGGCCTGCCACCACTACTCAAGACATGCTCAGAAAGTTTGCAGCTTGCGCTTGAAAATATTTGGAGAATAATTAATCCGGAGTAACCTATCTTTGTCTGAAACTTGATTGTTTTATCTCAACTTTCCCACATGCATTTTATGAATAACTAATATGACTCCTGGAAATTTTCTATGTTTCAGATTCAGAGCTGTAAGAATATAAGAATATGGAAAATGGAAAATTTGTCTCCACATGTGAATTTTTCAGTCCTCTTTAAGAAATCATGCCAGGGCATAGAAGGTCAGCTCACTGGCAGACCATTTGCCTACCATGCTCAAGGCCCTGCCTTCAGTCCCCAATAAACAGCCGACAAACATCAGGCCCTCCCCGGTGGCTGCTGTTCTCTGTCATTTTACCTTTTACTTAATTTACAGTTTTTAAAACAAAGTACATGGGGCTCAGTGACGGAATGCTTGATTATGCATGAAGCTCCAGGTTTGATCCCTCGCACTACAAATCCAAATTAATAAACAAGCCAAAGAAAAAAAAATTACATTGGTGGGAAGTTCCTAGGATGTATGACTATTCTGACACGTCACATTTTGTTTGCTACGTAAGTGCCACCAGTTTCTAAAACAACAGGTGAACCATGCCATAGCCTTACAAACATGGTCCTCTAGATCCCTGCACAGGAAATGTCTCGGGGTAAAAGAATTATCTCACGTGTCCTCTCAGGAACTCTGAGATTCATGTCTATCGTTTCACTCATTGTTCTACTATAATTGCATCAATTTCCCCAAAGCACAGCCTGTACCATAATCAAACTATCTATATGAGAAAAGCAGTCATCAGTCCGGCATGCTGGGTTTAAGTTCCTTTCTATTATTCTATTACACAGGGGAGCCCTATGGCTTGTGTAAGTTCACTGCACTATCAAAATTGTTCCAAACAGACTCCAAGAATACTGGTGATCTAACTCACACCCTAAGGAAAGCTGTTCAAGACGCAAACCCTTAGAGGGATGCTACCCTTTGGTGGGGCCAATGATGGTATCCAAAACGCTTAAGAAGTTGTGATCATGATGCTGCCGAAATGATTGTACTCAAGTCCTGCTTGCCCTTTCTCAGCGATGACTTCATGCCATTTTGTAGGAAGCACCAGGGTTCTTTGAGATTTCTATACTTAGAGAGCTCCAATGCAATGTGAGGAATTCTGCTTTCTGTGCCATGTGTGCACGGATGCACTATTTCACACCCCCTTGCTGCTTCTGCTCATGGACCATGTCTCAGCGTGTAGCTCTTACCCAAAACAGGAAGAGTACAGACCCTTTCCTGGAACCCACTCTGCATCCGCCCATCACTTCCCAGTGCTGTGTCATAGATCCGCGGATTGTGCAAGACCCCTACAATACCTGCTCTGAACCAGTGTCTCAACCACAGAGCCCTCTGCTGAGGAGTATCCTGGCTCAGCTGGCTGGAGATTCACAAACCAAAGCCTGGAGAAGGAGCAGGTGTCTGCAGGGCCCTCTGCTTGCTGGCCAGCACAGGATTCCTTAATGAGCACATGTGGAGTCCAGGACAGAATGTGTTTCCTCCCTGCAAGCCAACGCCAGGGACAGCTCTTCCTCACACAATGGATCACGATTCAAAAAAGAGGACAATAAGACTGAAAACGGCAGCTTGATGTTTTCAGGGAGGGCTGGTCAGCAGGTATCGACGGGTCTCTGCTTAGAGAAACTGTTTGCCAGCTCACTTAACAACAACAACCACAACCACAACAGAAGTGTTTCCTATCATGCCCAACAGATCTCACCGACCCTTTTAAAAATGGAAACCTGTGCCGGGCAGTCTCTGCTGCTGGCTTTGCCCTGGGTAGTTTGGATTTGAAGTGAAACCGTCACCACCCACTCCTCCCTTCAAGTGGAGATTCTAAGAGTCATGCAAACTGAAACGCTGCACACCAGCCCCTCTGTTAGAAAACCCAGGGATCAGCTCGACCCCGAGATGAGCAAGGCTCCCGTGCCTGAAGATCAGCTCCTCAGGACAGAGCAGATCTGGAGCCATTTTTCACGAGGTTCACAAGAAAATGTCAGCTGGCGGAGTCTCGTGCACCAGCAGAGCGCATCTCGGTCTGCTCTCAAGGGACGCAGCCAGCTTGCCGCCCTCGGGAGCGGCCCCTCACAAACCTGCCCCTTCGTTCTGGGCATCTCTTGACAGAGGCTTTGGCCATCACATAGCACAGATCTGCATCCTGTTTGGAACTAAAAGCTCACCCCGCCTTCCTCGGAGGAGCCCGTGAATCAGACACTTCGGAGTCCAAAACGAGAGGAAAGCCAAAGGCTCCTCTTCCCCTCCGCGTCCTCCAGCAGCTTCTTGCCCGATAGCTCTGGGCACTTTACTTCCCAATCGAGCAGGTCCCTGACCAAGTCACAATGGCAAATGGGCACCCAAGCCTCCAGCTATCAGGGACAGCGCCAAACAAGGCTTCCTTTGGAAAACAAAAAACACACAGGAAAATACACAGGCTGGAACAAAAGACACTCTATCTGCACAGCAAGAAGCGAGAGAAATGATGTGTCTGATTTACACATCTGCCCTCACTCATTAAAACGAGAGCTCAGAACCTGACTGAATTATGACACATTGTACTCTTTCACCGAACCGGGTCCCACCAGGATGCGTTGTTTTTAAGAGTCGGTTCCAGCGGGAGGAGGGAGCCGAACCGCGCCGCTCTGACGGAAGAAGACCTGGGGTGTGTGCGCCTTTGTGGAACCGATGCCATTTCAAACTTACTCTCTTTGAACTCAATTAGGTGGGGAAATTAGGCTCAGGCGAACGCCCTGGGCTCCCCGGGAACGATGGGGCGCTGCAGAGAACCCCCGAGTCAGCGGATATTGCTGTTTACGTCTCTCCGTCTCCTCCTCGGGCATTTGCAGCCCGGTGGGGCAAAACGCGAACTATTCTCCCACAGCCACCTGCCCGGCGGCGCGGACTCCGGAGGGGACACCCCCGCCGCGCCTCTGCGCTCCTCTCCGGGCTCCGGAACAAAAGCCCGGGGAGGCGATCGGTCCACGAAGTGCAAGTGCAGTCAAGTTCAGGCTCGCGTCTGGGGCCGCGGCGCCGGGGCGCAGCGAGTGGGGGTGCAACTGAGCCCACGCCCGTGTGCACCGCGACGCCGGGAGGAGCGGGAGCGGGAGCAGGAGGCCCGCCGGCCGGCCGGCCGGCCGGGCGCACTCACCTAGGGCTCGGTGCGGAGGACGCGGCGCAGCGCGGAGCCCTCGGGCCCCTCTCCATGGTCCTCGGCCGGCGTCTCCTCCTCAGACCACCTGTGCTGCTCCAGCGCCGGCTCCAGCTCCGGAATAATCCTCCCCATCCAAGTGGCCTCGCGGGGCTCCGGCGGTGCCAGCGGGAGCGCTCGGATTCGCCTCCCTTCCCTGCCCGCAGCCGGGCGCAGCCACCCCGAACCGCCGCCGCGCCGAGGTCTTTTGTTTCCCCTCCTCTCCAGCGCAAAGCCTGCAGCACTTCTCAGGCTCCGCCGGCCCTGCCTCCCTCGCGGCTCCGCTCCCCTCCCCCCGCCCCCACCCGCGGCCGCGTTCCCGCGTGGACGCGGGGTCATCGACAGCCTCCACCGAGAACCCGCGCCCCACGCCCGCCCGCACTTCGGGGCTCCCTCTGGGGGGAGGGAGGGGCGGCCCTAGGTGAAGTCAGGTGACCCCCTGTGCTGAAAGCCAGGAGGGGGACGGGTGTGGATTTTCACACACACACACACACACACTCGCACATTTCCATTACAAAGCAAGGAAGATCTGCTCCTGGAGATGAAGCATTTTCTGTTTTCACTTTCATGGTCACCCCCACCCCCTTAGCAATTAAGGGGAGCTACCATAGGATAATGAAATGTAATTAAACTTTTCTGTGTTAATAACCAGGCGGCACCCTTCACAATCATCCAGCCGAACAATTCTTTTAAAACAGTAGGCTCCACTGGGGATGCCGAAGTTAAGGACCACTGTAAAAGATAATAATAATAATAATAATAATAATAATAATAATAATAATAATGTGAAAGGAACAAAGTAACAGACCCAGAGCAGGTAGGTGGATGCAAATCAATAGCTTCCTGTTGTGGAACTAGATTCGGTAACCAGGAACTTTTTGGTCTTGTGCAAATCACTCGTTTCTTCTCTACTCCAGTGTCTCTGTGTTCCTACAGAAACTAAAGGGGATCAGACCCCCTGCCTGTGCTCCCAGTCCAGAAGCTTGTGGAGGGTCCCCATAGGGGAGCTCAAATACCTGCTATTGCCAGCTGGAAGCCACCCAGTCAGGTTCCCTGCTGCAGAATTTTTGATATCCAGGGGATTGCTGTTACTAAACAGGAAAGACAGATAAACTGCAAAGAAAAATGAGGTGATACCCAGGAGCAACCCTGAGCACTTAGGTAACAGCGCTTTACAGCACAGTGAGATGGGAAGGGGCTGGGCTGAGGGCTGCCCGGATGTTGCCAGTGAGTATGGAAGAGCCTGCTTTGGCCTCTGGTGCTGTCCCTGGATTCTTCACCCGTGATCCTGGTGTCTCAGCAAAGCAGGAAGCAGGGACAAGAGCTGCCATGAGACTGCATTCTCCCCACCATGGAAGCAGACAGGCGTGGGCCTCACCCTCAAAGTGAGGACCTCAGAAGCCCAGGGTCACTCTGGCCTCGTCTGGTCTCCAGCTGCATTTCTTCATCAACCCCACAGCCCACCCCATCACCCCAGGCACACTAGAGTAACTGGAGCTTGCCTTCCCCAAAGTGGATCATAGGAAGAGAACCTGCATCCTCCAAAACAGGCACTGAAGCCTGTGCAGATTATTCTAATCTCCCACTCTCTTGTGTAGGCGCTCACTGTGAAGAAAGTCTCTGACTGGCTTTCTCTGATTGTGCATCCTAAGACTTTCATTGCAGCAGGAGCCCGGCCTCCGATGCAGAAGGAAGGAAACGCTACACAGAGGGCCAAGGAGAACCTAGACTGCTTTGCTGGGGGCCTTTTAGGTCACTGTTTTGTCCAACACATAGCTGCCCACACTTTATGGAACTAAGTGCTGTCCTGTGTGGTTCACCCGAGTGTTGGGTCTTCTTCAGTCTAAAGCCTCTCGTGTTGAAAAGTATGGTCAAGTAAAGGAACTGTACTCTTCTCTTGTTGATCTGTCCTTTAGCACGCTGGTGCTGTGACCCTGTATGCTGGGCAAGAGAAGCATCAGCCTCTACAGGCTTTGTAGTTTTCTTACACAGATGCCTCCCGCTCTCTCAAGCCTACATTTGCTGCTGGACTGTGGGCCCAGCTGAAATGCCTAGTCCACCCTATAGACACTATTCGGGCCAGACAGGACATGAAGACCAACTATTCATGCACTTGTCATGTATTTTAAGAGTTTTACCTTAGATAGCAAAGATCCTAGTTAAGCTTTGGAATTATATTATATGCCAACTGGCTGCAAATTTAGCTTCAGTTTGTGCTACAAATATTGGCATCCTACCATTGGACAGTAAAACAAAACAAAATACTTCCTGTGGAAAGTCAAAGTCATCTTAGCCAAGTTTAGGAAGCCCTGACATTCTTACAGGATGAAAATAGGATTTCACTGTATAGGCTCCTCCAGTGAAGTTAGGTGCATGTTTAATTTTTATCTTTCCCTCTAGTCTTGGGTGTCTTTGTTTTGCATGTCTTTGTGTTTCCCTCCCTTCATCCCCTGGCTCTTCTTCTTTTGTACATGGAGCCACTTTCTTTGATTGTACAAGATGTTGGCAATGAGAGGAAGTGGGGAAGGTGTCATGTGTTACAGTTGGTATCGCGTGGGCTGTAACACAAACACTAATGTACATCAACTTCCAAGTTCCAAGTCCGTCCTATCAAAGGGAATGGTGGACTCCAGACTGCGATGTTTTATTATTATAATCAAATGATCTTGGAATAAAAACCCTAGTAAAGCTCACCAATCACAGGCAAGTTTTTTTTTAATGGAAATAAATTAGCAAAACCATTACATCAATGAACCCCAGCTAGTTTTGCAAAAGGTCTTTTAGTCCTTGTAAAGTGCTGACACACATAAAAGAAATTCTTATTTACGTGCTCATCGACTCCACTAGTGTTCAGTGAACACTTGCTTTGTGCCAGGCACTACTGTAAGCTCTGAGGGGGATTAGACAAAAATAACAGAGTCTGGACCCTTTTGGAAATTCAAACTATGGGTGACCCTAGCAACGTGGGACTGATCAGGACAGATCTGTGCTTGGGCTTTGGGGAGGCAGTGGCCTGTTATTTCAGGTAAGTATACATTGTACAAAGGTTGTTTGGCAGCAATGTGAAGGATGGACGGGGCTGTGTTTCCCAACCTTCCCTAATGGTAGGAATTACCTGTAATGCTAAGAAGCATAGGGAGTGCTCGTCAGATGAGAGGAGTCCAGGAATACATGGATTAACAAGGGTCCTAGATAATTTCTGGAAATGCTCACTTCCTGGTGATTCTTGATCACAGCACAAAACCAGAAACACCCAAGGAGTCTTGTGGTTGGTAGTGCTTTTTTGTTTGTTTGTTTGTTTTTAAAAGTCTGATTCATACTGGGGTACATCTCCAGATATTTTAAAATTTTGATTTAATTTTACTTTATTTGATTTTATTATTTTGAGGCAGGGTCTCACCAAGTCATGAGTTTGCCTAGGCTGTGCTGAAAATTACAATCCTCCAGCCTCAGCCTCCCAAAGACACCATTTACAACCAATCAAATACAGTAGTCCTCCAGTCCCGTTCAGGTGGAATATCTGCCAGTGGAACCAGGGATATCTTGATCTCCTGGGATAGCTCCACTGCAACCAAGACTGGTAACAACTGACACAGAAAGAGCTGAGATGGCATGGAGCCGTTTAGGAGTTATTAGTCACGATGTCAGGCTACACAGGAACCAGGGCCAGCGGGCCACTAAGAACCCAGAACCTCTTCTCCCTGCTTCCCTGGAGCTGTCTGCTCTCCTCCTGTGACTCCTGTCTGCCGTCCTAACCACCCTCAGCTTCTTGCATGGGATGCAACATGGCGCCCCGCTGTCTCCAAGGCTGCACTGGCAACTGCACACACTCCAAGCAGGAATCTCTGATTGCTGCGATCGTTCTGTTCTGTGCCTGAGTCAGAGTGAACTGGTGTCCTTACGTAGTCTGCCCCACCCCACCCTTCTCAGCTGGTGTGATCTTGCCACCCCATTCCTTTGCCAGGGGTTTTGGCAAAAAGTGTCTGAGAAGGGCATGCCCAAGCAGCCCTGCCTAACCATGCTGAAGTGATGGGTCAAGCAATCAACAGGTGTGGTTCTGGAGCTGGAAGAGGCTGGTGGTGTGGCGGGATGGTGGGGGGGTCTTCTCAGATGTGGGACTCACAGAACCCAGAGCCTATTGGACCTGAAGGAACGCGGAAGAGCCACAGCTGGAGAAAAACTGTCTTTATCCAGTGTGGATGCTACTGTATAATACAGACCCTACGGAGGGCTTTCCACTTCACGGATGGTCAGTGAAATACATGTCTGGTGGGAACCTAAACTAGTACAATCACTATGGAGATTCCTCAAAACGGTTCCATTTGACCCATGAGATATCTTCCCACAAGAGTTAAAGACATTATAGTACAGCGAGCCAATGAATGAAGAAAAGGTGGTACGACACCCCATGAAGTACTACTCTGCTGTAAGGAAAGATGAACTTGAGTCATTTGTAGGAAGATGGGTGCCCCTGGAGACTAAAATGCCAAGGGGAGGAAGTCAGACGATGTGCTTAAATACTGCACGGTTTCTCTTATGTGAGAAACCTAAATAATTAATAAAGAGCAAAGTAAAGATGGATAATAGGAAGTAGGGAGATAGATGCTTCTCCGATGGAGAGAAGGTCAAGAGATGGGGACAGAGGAGGGAAAAATGAATGGAAATGCGTTCTGTACATGTACCAGCTTCACACAAGGAGCATAAACATGTCCTGCAAACAAGCACTAGAAAGAATTTAAAAACAAAGAGTTAGCACCATCAAACAAACAAAAAAACAGAAAGAAATATATAGAAGCCTAAATGTCAATGGAAGCCCAAAAATTATTAAGGAAAATTAGATATATGGGGATAGGTTCAGAGAACTGTAACTCAGGGCAATTTTTAAGAGGGGCTTCTGCTTTCTGTACAGAAGAGATGTGACTTTTTGCATAAAGCTGGTGATCACAGTACTCATCACAATGAAATGTGACGAAGGTGCTGGTTATGTATCAGCAAATACTAGATGCTGCAGTCATCCATGTGCTCTTCCTCATGAGACTATGCCAGCCGTGGTTGCCTGTGTCGTGCCCGCCCCAGGTCCTCTCACAGGTGTGCCCTGGTCCCCTCTGCTCTTTCTCTGTCCTGCCAAGACTCCCTGCAGGCAGTGTGCACGAGGTGCCACCCAGCTCTCCAGGGTTTCCACCTAAGGGACCTGCTGTCACAACAGCAGTGCAGGAGCCACAGTACCAAGAAGAGGCTCTCATGCGAGTGCTAAGCAGCTTCGCTTGGCTTGTCCTGCCAGTGACTGTGAGCAGTACTCATCACCGCTCCACACGGAGGAAAGTGAAGTCTGAAGAAACCCAAGCATTTGCCAAAGCTCAGGAAACCAACCATGGCAGTTTCTCGGTCAGGATCCAAGGTGGGCCGTGCGACATGATTAATACCGTGTCTGTCTTATTCCTTAATCGGCTGGGAAACAACAGTCAGCAGCTGATTAGGGCAGCACAGACAGCTGTGTTACCCGGTTGCTTTCTAGTCTATGGGCAGTTAGGGTTCAGTTTCAAGAGCTGGACTTTCTGTCTCTGTGTTTCAACTTCTGTATTTGTGATCTGAGTGACCAAAGGAAAGGTACCGAAGCTCTCCGGGCCTGTATTCCAGACTTACCTCACAAGGAACAAATGCTAGTGAGCGTCCACAGTTAGCATTTATTTCGATGCCTGGAGCTACTGTGTTCTCATTAAATGATGGTGCCTGTCACTTGTATTGTCTGCATTTTTTCCTTCTCAGATGGAAAGAAGTACCACTAGTGCTGTGCATTAGCAAACCTAGATTATGTGGTTTTCCTTTCAATCATTGTCATCTACAGAGAAACTTTGTTGATTCATTAAAAAGGTTCACCAATTAATATTTGTCCAATCATGAATTGCATACATCACTTCATTTTCAGAGCCATATAATATGCCTTTGAGAGGTGAAAAACAGAAATTACATCATTTCAAAGAGACCAAAATGTAGAATAGATATTTGGAAACAGGAAGAAAATGTTCAACTGAGAAGGGGACTGGAAGGAAGGGAAAAGAAAAAAGAGAATAGAAGGAAAAAATGGAAACAAAGCTTTTGCAGATAACAAGGGGAAGAGGGACTGAAGGGAGAGGAGGGGGTTAGGAAAAAAAGAATCAAGATATATGATGAATAGTACAAATTTCATATGATGACTGTGATCATTTGGTACATCTAAAATACACCTATAAAATTAATTTTAAAAACAAATTACATACTTTCCAAAAATCCAGTATTTGCACTTCAGCAATAAGTATTTTTTTAAAATCAAGGAGATCTGCCTTAGAGCTGTTTTCTTCTAAGTAGCTTTTTCCATGGAACATTTCTTTATATTCTGAGATCTGTTGATTGTCAGTTAAGAGATTATTTAGGGCAGATATGGTATTATATTTATATGAAATTAAAGTTTATATATCTTATCTGACAATGGGAAAAGAAATTCACATGAGAATAATGATTATCACATTGTGCAATCACAGCCAATCTCGAGAAAATTACCTTCTATGTTCAATTAAATGACTTATTGATCCTAATGGTTAAGGAGCCTGCAGCTGCTCATTTGAGAGTGTGGATCGGATCGCTGAGTTAGACCTGACCACTGCATGTGTGGGCAGACTCCTTTTGGGTCACAGATAGCATTCCTGTTTGTGCAGCCTGTATCTATGAGAACTTTCCTCACTCACAGGCTCCATGACAACTTTCATCGGAAACAACTCACTTCCTTTTGACTGTTTATGTCAAATTAATGCATTTTCTGTCACTGTCAAAAGTATGCTCCTCTACTTGAAAATAGTCATGTGTACATGCATACTTGCATAATTATCATCGGGAATGATTTGATTATCCCATTTTGAGAGAAGAAGAGCAAAAAGCAGAAGATGCTTGTTTTGAGCTTTTCTTTAGTCTTGACTAACCAAAGCAGGTGTTTTAAGAAAAATCTTTAAATGTGTTCCAGTGCAGAATACACAGGACGCTGGCTTAACTCATCATTTTACCGCTGTGGGGCACTGGACAAATTGCTCATCTAAAAAACAGTGATGATGTCTTTTGCATAGAACTATGAGGACTACCTAAGGAAATTCATGGGAAGTGCTTAGCATGGTACCCGGCATGTGATCACCACCAGCACCACCATCACCACCATCAACACCAGCCCTGGCATTACAGGCACCACCACCAGCACCACCAGCCCTGGCACTATGACCATCACCACCATCACCACCATCAACACCAGCCCTGGCATTACAGCCATCGCCACCATCACCACCAGGCCCGGCACTTTCATCAGCATCTCACCAGCCCGACCACTTCCATCACCATTATTTGCACCACCAACACTATCAACCTTTGTGGTCCTTCTACGAGCATCACAGCCAATACTCATCATGCACAAGATGCTGCTCTAAACCACAGATCATAAAAGCCAGCTTCTGTCATTAATGGAATAATATTTTCTTGTATTAGCTTTCGGCTCATGAAACTGCATATTCTGAGCCAATTACCCTGATATAAAACATACTATCATGTTCTAATGGACCCCTGCTCACAGTAGAAGCTTATGCATAAATACCTTCTAGTGCATAAAGTAGTAACATAAAATGCTTCCTCTTCACTAGCCTTTCCTTCCCATAAACAGGTCTCACGGTCAGACTTCCATGGATGGTTTTTCTCTCCCGAAGGAGTTCATCATGTATTAACAAGAATAGAGACCGTGTACAGGAAGGTCCTCCTTCTGAGGTCCCCCAGGGAGTGCATCACACATGAACAACCTGTAGCAGGATGAGATTCAGATGATGGGCAAGACCAATGCTCAGGCATAAGCATTTTATGTACTGGGTGAGAGTAAATAAATTACAGTTTCGATGGCTTTCCTTTATAAATCTGTGTTTCTGATCTCATAAAGAATCATCCCAGCTCTGACTTCTGCAAACCAGCCTCTGTGTTACTTGAAGGAGTGGTATTGGAACAGTAACGCTGCTACTCACTGAGTGACTTTGGGCAATTTCTTCATCTGGAAATAGAGCACATTTTATTTAAACTCTGAGGTCTGGGTGCAAATGCACAATATCATGAAATCGGCCAATCATGGCCTTCAGGAAGCAGGACTTTCCTGCCTGTCCTTTTGGAATGGTCATTCACCCATCGCCCAGTGATGCTGTCCAGGCTTGGTCCTCTTCCGGAGCTCACCTGTCTGCTCATATTTTCTTAGCTCATCTGAAACGTGCAGGTGTCTTTCAGCATGGGTTCCTCTATTCAGTAAGATGTGCTCTTGAAGAGGAGCTAGTTTAGTCACAAACTACTTTTCTCCAGGCATCAGAACAATTTAATGAAACCAAAAATGAGATGAAATTGGAGGGAGGGAGGAAAAGGAAGAGAAGGAGAAAGAAGAGAAGAGAGAGGAGAAGGAAGAATGACAAGAAATAGTTCCCTGTTCCAGCAAAGACAGGAGACAGCCCCAGAGGGAGGTGGCGAGAGGTCGGAGTGCACTCACAGGCTTTGGGACACTTGGTCTTGAGTATCTGATTTACTGTCATTGATCTTCTGGATGAAATAATGACACTGGGCATTATCAAGGTGGTATGCAGCTCATAGGTTTTTGGAGCAGTGATTGAAGAAATGAAACTTTTCTGGAGGGCTTTTTGGCATCCAATCCCATTTGTCCATGGCACCAGAAGGCTGAGTATCCCATGAGTCCACCTTGGCGTCACACAGGGCCGTGGCTCTTTCTATACGTTGTCATTAGTTCCTAGGGTGGGACTAACTTTGTCCATTTTACACAGAAAGAAGCTTTGGCTCAGAGACCTTTGGTGACTTTCCCAAGAACAAAAGCCAGAGACAGAACTAGATAAATAACACCTCTGAATGGAAAGCCCAGGTGCTTTGTACTGTACTGCGCTGCCACCCTCAGGGATAGAAATTGAGAATAAACCCACTAAGAAATTAAACCTTAATTAAAGGACTCTGCAATGGCATTTTGAATAAACATGAATAGTCATGAAGCAGTCATGACAACTAGAGGGGGAAAATGTTTCTTATGGCCGTGAAGTTAATGTCTAACAATGGCTTCCTGAAACACAAACAAACAAGCAACCTGGCTTGACACATTTGTGGGGTTAGTAGAGTGAACATGCCCACCTATGTCAGCCTCTGAAGTGGATCTGGGAAGAAATTAGCATGAATGACTATCAAGTAAGCTAATTCTAGCCTACCAGTGTGTGTGTGTGTGTGTGTGTGTGTGTGTGTGTGTGTATAGCTGTATTTAGTTATTTTTCTTTAAAACAATGAAATATTACCCCAACTATTTTTCAAGTCTGTAACAGTCATTGTGAGTATCAGGTGTTTCAATTATGTTCTAATCAGCCCCCTCCCTGTTTTGCAAATTATGCAGTTATTAGTATGCAATTATGCATTAGTAATCTACCATTTTGTTTCAAAATAAAACTGACAATAATCGCAGCAAACAAAAGAACAGGAAATCCCAACTCCAACTCCCATTTGATCTGTTCATTCTCCTCCACATGCTGGAGGTGTAATAAGTCACTTTTGGGTGGATACTTTGCAGTATTTCCTGCTATGGAAAGAGGTGGGGGCTCCTCCTTTAAACCAGCAGTGAAATGGTCAGTTCTGCCTCAGCAAAGCCTCACCTAAGCAGAAAGGGAAAACCAAGCAGCTCAAGGCCCTGCACTCCTTACTTCTCACCTTCTGAAAGTGCCCCACAGCTTGGATCCCACACAAGTAGGGTTGTGGGAAGCTGCAGGCTTATTTACAGGGCTTGCACCCTGAGCCTGTGTGGCATTGTTATTCCATAGCCTGCCTCACAAACGACATCCAGATGGATTCCTCAGGAAATGACTTCTGATTACTGAAACGATTTACTTCATCTTACTCATTTCTTTTGATGGTGAGACACAGTGGTGAGAATATAGCAGAGGGCTAAATGTAAGAGTTTGCTTATGTAGGAAAATTTGTACAAATACTTAAACTGTTGTTCATGTAAATGTAGTAACCTTTCCCATCTACTAAATTTAAAAAAAAAAAAAAAAAGAAAAGATGCCAAAGCATCACTGAAATTTAGAGGAAAAAATCTGAGTTAAGGAACAATGTCCCTTTCAAAAACTATAATAAAGAGTAAGTATTCCATTGTTACTAACAACACAATGTATATATCACCAAGGGGATAATTTACAAAATGAAATTTATATCAGAAAGTTAAAATATGAGTTAATACAGAAGAAATGTTTTAGGACTAAATTAGAAAAAAGGATATTAGCATCAGGATGAATTCCTAGCTTGTCAGGCACCAGAATGATCACAAAAACAAACTGAATATTACAGACACTGAAGAATTTTCACTGTGAAATCCTTATGAACATACTAGGAATATCCTTCATTTGCTAGTTTTCCTATTAAAAATAGTATGACCCCTTGAAGTTTCTTCTTGTGTGAATCTTTGAAATTACAATGTTCTAAATTCTAAGACTACTTCACAAATGATAACAACAATGGATGTCAAATTAAAATGAAAGCATGATTCACATTTTTCAAAAATCTACAAGGTCTCTAAGTTTGAGATTGTCACCTTAAGAAAAGAGTTCTTATCTACTCAGGTTAAAAACAGCACAGAACTGAGGCAGAGTTGCGCTCCCTCCAACTCAGGAAACCATTTGCAGTTGGGGGTAATGTGACACAGGTTAGCAGGGGTCTGAGGCGAAGAGGTCGGGGACATTTCGGGTAGCCCATCGGCAGTGGAGGGAAGGGACCTCAGGAGCAGCGGGACACATGGTGTCCTACGGGGATTTCGAGAGAAATGAACTTTCAGCTCAGGTCTCTCGGGTCTTCCTTCCATCCTCTGCCCCCAAGTCACCCAGGAGACACCTGGGATGGAGATGGTTGAGCCTTCTGTGGGAGGGCGCTAAAGATAAGAGCTTGCTTTAGACTATATTATTGTGAGTTTGTGCAGCTGGACAGAAACACAGCTGAGGTTCAGGTCAGAGCTGGGGATTACCAGGGAGTGGCCATCCATCCACAGCATAACCCAACCAAGTGAAGGGGTACCAGGGAGGCACCCGGAGTAGAAAGGGAGGAAATGTCAGTGTTCCAGGCATGAACAAAGGATTTAGCACCATTCATTTGCACTGAAAAAGACTCAGGAAAAAGCAAGTAATGAATGGTAGGCAATCAAGTGTGTCACATGCCAGACAGCCAAGGTTGGGAGGTGTGTGTGTGGGGATCTGGGGATAAACCTGGGGCCTGTGCGCTGAGCTATACCCCCAGTCCTCCTCTGGATTTTTCCTTTTGGGAGAGCATCTTACTAAGACCCTAAGTGGCTCAGGGTGTGTTTGACCTCAGGATCCTCCCTGAATGCTGGGGTACAGGTGTTCACCAGCACACCCGCCTTCTTATAAAACGTGAGTGTGCTCAGCAGGTCACTTTGGTGAGAGACCGCGGAAGCGCCCATACACACCAGGGCCTTCTAGGCCTCCCTGCCTTGGAATCCTCTTGGGAGCCTTAAAAATATACAGCCCCAGATTTACTCTGTGGAGACTCCAATTTGGCAAATGAGATTCCTTTGGCATTTCTTGGGATTTTGGCAGTCCTTTAATATTCATATTAGACTGAATTTTTTACATTTTAAAAAATTTTATCTTCCCATTAGTCAGGAAGACTTTTGAAGGCTTCCAAATGTCCTCTGGTACCTTCCAGGAGCAGTGTACTCTAGAAACTCCAGGAGCTCACCCATATGTGAGGGTGAACTGGGCCCCTTAACACTGTCCCTTCAGATGAACCACTCCTTAAGTGTGTACAGGCATTCAGACACGAAGCTGTGCAAAGGTTGGAATACCTTCTAATAACAAAACAAGCAACTTTGGATCCAAAATGAAACCTAAGGGTTGTCCTGAAATGGCCATCACAGAAAAAGGGTTGATTTATGCCATTTAGCCACATCTGCCCGGCTGCCCGGTGCTGTCTTGCCCTGGAGAGGGTTTAAGTTTCTCTCACAGTGCATGTGTGTTCATGTGATGAGAAAGTGCATAACTGCAGCTGACCCTTGATGATAGCTTCCTCATCCACAGGGCCATTTTGGAAACAATAAGTTTTAATCGTTTTCCAGTGTTTGGGGAGGAGGTTCAGGGGCTCAGGGCTTGGCTCTCTATGGATTTGCCCCTCTGGATTTCAATGAAGGGTAACTGAATGACAGTGGTGACCTCACAAGGTGTTGATTGCCAGCTCTAGTCTCTCACACCCCAAGTCCCCTCCTTGCAGGGACTCCCAGGGCTCAGCAAAGGGCCGGATGAGAGAGCGCTACCTACCCCAGCATGGTGTTAAACAGCAAAGCAGCAACTGTAGTGCAATCATTTTAGGAATTGGAGAAAAGCTCCCCGTATTTCTATTCTAGCACGCAGGATGTGGCCTACTTCTTTAAAATGTCAAGCGTAGAGACACAGATTTTATTTAAAGAACATAGAAACACCCATTTGCTTCCTTGAGTCCAGGATATAGTCCTTCCCATCAAGAAGAAAAATGGACTATGTTTCTGAATGGCCACACTAATAACACTGACACTAACAGCATGCTAGGGCTCCTAAAGACGTTTCTCCTTTGATCATCTGATCCTTCCAATTAGGGAAATGAACCAGGTAAAATGCTTTAAAGTTACCCAAATTTTAGTCATTAGATAACGCAATAGCTAAGAACCATATTTTTGCATCATTCTGTAGTTAAGCACGCACAGCTCCTGGTCAAGACACATAGGGTTTTTTTCATGTATCTACGTTGTTGTTAGGAAAAAAAAATGTTTGTAATCCGCTAACACTTGTATCTACAGCATCGTTCATGTAACCTATGAAGAAAAATTCAAACTAACTTAGCAACTAATAAAATCATCACCATATAGTCTTGTTATATTGTAATTCTCAAGCTATCATGGAAATTTTCAGTTTGGAAAATGGAAACAAAAATGAAACTAAGTATCTTTAAATGAGATAAAAGCCTACATTGGAGGAATGCTTTTGTTTTTGTTCTGCTCCCGGTTAGTGTGTTTAAAAGTCAGTTAGGCTTATGTAAGACTGAATTTGCAAACAAAAGGGATTTAAATCATTTTATTTGAGAAACTACTTCTATTGGTTTTTATAGGCCAATAGTACAAAGTTATAAAGTGTCCTGTTTTATTTACTATAAATCTGGGAAATCACTGAATGGGAAAGCTGTTAACAGCTTTACAAAATATACTGTCTATTTTGCCACCGTGTCAAAAACGCTGCCTCTGATACCACTGACTTTGTGGCATGTATGCAGGGTTTTAGGCACTCTGTTATTTGTTTTCTTTTTTGGGATTTAAAAGTCTATCATTGACACACATAATTGCTCCTACCATAACCATATTTGTGCTCTTCCCCTTTGAGAAAGTCAGCCTGCTACGTCTGTTCTGTGGGCCAGTCTGAGTCTTCTAATCAATGTGAGCTCAGCATCCCCATCTATAAAGTGAGAAGATGCACAAAGGTACTCTTTGTGATTCCTTCCAATTCCGGAATTTACTCAGTTGTAGAGGAAACCTGAAAGGTCCCACAATGTGCAGTGACAGAAGACAGGAAAGAGCAGGGTGACCTGTCCACTCCCTGCACGCTCTTCCCAAGGGAGCTCTCAGAGGGTACACAACACCTTGCTCCAGACAGGAGACAGAAGTGAGATACAGAGAGTGGGGTGGGCTGGGAAAGGAAAAAGGGGCCTCCGGGACACTGGTGGACTGTCCACCTGTCAGGAGGGTCGGCGTGCACGACCATGCCCTCCTCCAGTCAGACCGGTGAACTCGTTCAAGCATAAGTCGGATCTTCTCTGTCCTTTTTAACTCCAGAGTCCCCATGACTCTCAGAATGAATAGCCAGCATCACAGGACAGCCCATCAGACCCTGACCAGTGGGCTGCTTACAAGCCCCGCACCTCTGAGGAGCACTTAGTCCTGGCTCACCACTGTGGACACCTAGCTTCCACATGGCCCTCCTGAGCCCAGATGAGGCCACCAAGGGCTTTGGAATCTCCTGTCTCCTCCTCTCCTGCAGCACTCTTCTCTGTGGTGCCCAGGGGGGCCCCCTCTTCAGCTGTTGACCCCAAGCTTATCTTCTAAGCCGAGGTCCTTTCTGATCATCTGCCTAACCCATCCCAACCTGCACCTCCCTTGTCTCTTGCCCAGCACACAAACACTTCTGTAATCCATCCTCTAGCACTCGTCTGCCTACTGCTGCCCATTGCGATGGACTATTTGGTAGTTGTACATGTTTCCCCACTAGAAAGTTCATAAAGCACGGTTTAAGTCAGTTTCCCTCATGTCTCAATCTCCAGTGTCAAGACCTGTGTCCAGCCCAGAAAGCAATGGTGGAATAGTTTCTAACAGAACAGAACCCTTGATGTGGGCCTGGAGGAGCAGGCAGGACTCTGGAGGAGAATGAAACCTGGAGAGGCCAGTTTGGAGTATGATTTTCAACTGAAATGCTCTGAAGTCTCCTGTGCTTAGGGGGTGACTGGATTCTGGGGTTCACCCACTGACGAGCTCTGTAGCTGAAGATGCGGACACAGGTGGTCACTATGAGTGTGAACTGGAATGGAGGACGCTGGTCCCTGGCTCCTCCCTTCTCTCTCTGTTTCTTGGCTGTCTCCACCAGGCCCCTCTGCCATGCCTTTCTGCCTGGAGCCATCTGACCATGGACTGAACCCCTGGGAGCTATAAGCTTGTAAACCTCTCCTCCTTTTCACTGTGGGTGTGCAGGATTGTGTGCCAGTGGTAGGAAAGTAAGACAGGATGGATAAGCCATGTGTGAATACAGACCCGCTGTGAGGAGATGCTCACTCAATTGTGCCAGGTTACAAAAGAGAAGACGATGTCACAGAGCAGGTGAGGTCACAAAGTCAATCAGTAGAGGAGCGCAGGGCTGCAGCACTGGTCCTCAAGCCTTCCAGTGCAGAGCTCTTCCTGACTGTCCAGTCTAGTCAGGATGAAACCCAAGCAAGACATTAAAAGATTTTCCTGTTTTCTCCCAATCCTTATAACAGCTACTGAGTTAATATTAGCCAGAAATAAAATAACTAATGAATGAATATTACTTATGGAATTATCGTCTCTTGTTGAGAATTAGCTTTATGTGTATGCAAAAGCATTTTGAACTCTCTCATTACAAATAGTAATAATAATATCATTATCATCATTGTTAAAATGGAACAAAAAGTGGACAAAAGTCCAAATGCCAAGAGGAGGTGGGCACTGACCACTGATAAAGCTCAGGGATCGTTCCACTCAGTTCACTGTTTTGTTGAATTTTACACGTTTGAAATGTTTGATCATACAAGTTTAAACAATAAAAAATAAATAGAGGTCAGGCATGCTGGGTCACAACTGTAATCCCAGCACTCTGAGAGGCTGGTGCAGGAGGAGTTTAAGCCCAGTCCAGTCAATTTAGCTATTTATCAGGACATTGTTTTAAAAAAAACTTAGAAAAGAGTGCTAAGATGGAGCTCAGTGGGAAGGCCCTGGGATCTACCACCAAGACTGCAAAGCAAACAAACAACTGAAAACAGAGCCTAGGGCGCCACGCAGTCTTGTTTGCTAGTTCTTCAGAGTAATAATAACAGCCAGTCAGCTACCGTTTTCTCCATGCTCTACCTCTTCATCTGTGCTTGCTCCAGAGTACTGGATTCAAGTTCTCCCACAAGTGACCTCCAGACACACCCCCTGCTGACCCCGGGGGCGGTCAGCCTTCAAAAGTGTTTCCTGCCGTGGCCCGTACCTGTGCTTCACCAATTCAACTGCAGTACTTTAGTAAAGACGGCCTGGTTATTTCTTCCCCTCCCCCAGTCTAGCGTGAACTAGCAATGAAAAGCATCCCTGGTGGCGGTCTTGTTTCTCTTCAGACTAAAAAAGAAAGTCTCCTGTGAGAATTGTTTATCAGTGCTGAACACTGGTAGGCACAGCTACCCCAGGCCCGTAATGAGGACAGGTGAGTGTCTTCCCCAAGGCTTTCAGGGCAACAGTTCCTCTTTTAAAAATCCACACGTGCTTTTAAATTCAGGGCTCCGCAGCTCCACACAACATGCCCAGCCTCCTCACTCGCCCTGACCACCCTTCCTCTGCACATTTTAATATTTCCATTTCCTCATTTGAGCTATGAGCACCCATCTCAGCCCATCAAAAAGAACTGAATATAATATAATTTAACGTATGGGCTCACAGTTGTGTAATGCAGTTCAGATTCCCGTAGTGAATTCAGGGTACTGAATTCCCTTAGAACTGAACTAAGATAGACTTGGTTCACCCTCTAATGCCAGGGCTTCCCTCTTCCCACTCCCTCACGTCCTCCAAGTCCGGTTCCATCCTCCTGTGTGAATAATGTCACAGCCCTGATTAAGGTGCTCCCCCTGCAGCGGACACAAACCCCAACTCCTTCACGGCAGGGAGGCGGCCAGGGGTCACTGCAGCCCCTGCCAGAGCTCCCTTCTCCTAGGTTATGTCCAGTTCCAAGTCTCCCTGACCTCCCTGAGCTTTCTTAAATCTCATCTGAGGCTGGTGGGCCCCCTGCGAGCCTCCATTCCTGGTCTTTGTTGGTTTCCTTACCAACAGTCTGCTGAAAATATTATTATATTAATTTGTGTGCTTTCTTTGCTTGTTTTTTAAAAAACACTTTAATTGCATTGTAAGCTATTGATGGACAAAATCTCTCATTTGTCTCATTTTCCCCTAAGATTTTGGTAGAATTAACAGCAAGGTAAAATGGGCATGAGGATTATTCATTCATTTTGGCTACCTAAATCCCAGAAATGTATATTTGACTTTTCCTTTGTTCCTCTTAGAAACAATTTCAGAAATCTTTCAACTTTGGTTAATAGCAGAAGCCATTAAATTTGACTTCAATTATCTAAATAGCCAATAATTTCCCCTTACTGGTACATGCTTTCTCAGCAAAGATTTAAAATCCATGTAGATGAATGATGTTGACAGCCATCATGGTTCCATTACCCTTCAGACTCCTCACATATCCCACCAGAACTGCAGAGTGTTTCCTTCTAGCTCTTACAGCTTTCAGAGTACATCTTCCTGTTCTCCTTGGAAAAAAAATGGTAGTCACGTCACAATCCATTTTCAAATACAATGAAACATTTTTATAAATATATTCCATTTGAGAGACAAAAACAGACACAACAGTGTTTAGCAATTAAAAAATAAACACATAAGAATTATATCTATATTTAAATATAACATTCAAGTGATTGATGGATAAATAGATAAAGTTATTGATAGTTTAGGATAAATAAATACTTTGCATGAAATAATACAATGTATTCTACAAAATGTGTCAAGTACATTTTTTTAGTTTTGGCAGTCTCAATTTTTGGAATTCTGAGTTTCATTTGCTTTTTCATCTGTTTGTTTTGAGGACTTTCCAAATTTCTTGAACTGGTATTTCTACATGTTTCTGGGTCTCTTTTACAATTTACAAACTCTTCCTTGGATAATCAAATTACAATTTTATGCATGAGCTGACCCTCCACATGGGCCTCAAAGTGGCTGGGTTACTTGGTAATAACTGAGACATTGTATGAGGCCTCGCTGCTTTAAACATTCTGGCTCCATTATTTGTTTATTTGATTAGAATCTGCTGCTAACAAAGCACAAAGGATTCACAGGAAGGAAAATGATTCCTGATTAAGTTTAGTTAACAGATCGCTTTGCTACCCTAGACCTCAGTGTTCTATTTAATAAGAATATAAGCAACAGAAGCAATAACTAACCTCACTCCGAGCACCTTTTATTTGTTTATTATGCCAGGTAGTCTGTGCATAAATGTCATAAGGTAAAAATTATTTTGCACATTTCCCAAGAAAATAAATTAATCATTGAGGAATAAAGTGATTTGCTCAATGTCCCGTAACCAGTACAGTATTTTTTTTAAAAACTTGGATGTGAAACCAAGAAGGTTGGCTCCAAATTTTACAGCTAAGCAATTTTTAACACCTGGAGATTAAATGAGATAAACTTAGAAGCACGGTTGTGATTTTCTCAATATTAATCCATTGCTGTCCCGGAAGGCAAAACATGATGTGCTGAGACAAAATAATGGGCATGAACAGAACATTACAGTAAAGGCCTTGGGAAAAAAAGTCCTGAAACACAGGAAAATGGACTCAGGATAGGCAGCTCCCCTGGAGGGAACATCAGTGACTAAAAAATATAAATAAATAAACTTTAAAGTTGCAAATAAAGAAATGCAAGTCGAAACAAGATAAATGTTTTCTGCACTTAAATTGGCTGTGTTCACAGGCAGCGTTTCTATTTCTATGCTGGAGAAAGCACTGAGAACCAGGCATTGTTGCTAACGGGATAAGTCAGCAGACATTCTGCTTAAACAATGTGGGGTGATGTATGATGATCTTAAAATCATGATCTTCTCTTCTGGAAGTTTAAGCTTAAAAAAACCATCAGAATTGGATAAAAGTATGTAAGAAGGATATCACTACTGCCTTACTTTTAATAACTAACGCCCCAGAAATGATCCCAGTGTGCAAAAGTAGGAGAGGGTGTATTAAATTACAATGGCACTTCCTTGAAGTAGGAAATTGTGTGGTTATTAGGTTTCAGAGCAAGGGAAGTGATACCTATTTTGTGTTTTGTTTTTTTAAATATCCGTAGAATGTTACAAATAAATATTCATATTAGTTTTCTCTCTCTGGACAGATTTATACTGAATTCTTTTGTACTTTTTAAAATCAGTTGTTAGGAAGAAGCCTAAATTGAATAAGTGCTTATTCAGACACAGCGGAGGAGAAATACGCAGTTGAGTAATTTTGGTCTAGGTGTGCACAGACTTTGTTCCTTGGCTGCTTGTGAAAATTTGAGTGAATTATTTATAAAATTGAAAATATTACAATTTTGAGAACACATTAGACTCACTAGAGAAGGTACATGAATCTTTGCACTGTAAGCACTTAAGAAACATTAGTGGTTCAGCTGAGATATCCAGTTTATAACTGTAAAATGAAATTATAATTTATATATTTTATTTTGCATAGGGAGCCACTGAAGCCAGAGGTTGATCACACGTGTGGCTCTAAGGTAAGGTCAGCCCTGAAAACAGAGAGCCCAAAAAAAGCACATAAACAAGCTGATCCAGCTCCAAGAAGGCAAGGGGCCCAGGCCAGCCAGGGGAATAAGTTGCCAGGCAGCAGGGTTGACACTGGCATCTTCCTGTTGAGTGTATAAGTAAACCTACTACAGAGGCCAAGCAGTTCCTTCTCTCCCATCAGGAGAGTAAGGGCTTGACCTGACCCTAATTTTGTCTCTTCTTTATTTTCTCATTCTCTGGAGGCCCTTTACCTCAAGAACCTCAAGAGTTGCATGGGTCATAATAATTTGCACCACTGCCTATGAACAAATCCTCCTACAATTATCTGGAGCTGCATCGTTTACCAGTAGGCAGGCTTTAGTACAATGGTCTCACTATAGCAGCTTCTCCAAGGAGAACAGAAGAAGCAAGGGATGCTGGGTTGGAAAAGTGAGAGAAGAGTTCCAGGTACAGAGGGTTGGGGAGAGCACATTCTGCACTCTAACCTTCGGTGTGACCTCTATCTAGTCAAGTATGAAGCTACTTCATTGAGTACAGATTTAGATTTCCTTCTTGAATTTTTCGACGCCTTATTTGCATTTCATAATTCTGACGCACAATATTTAACTAACCAAAATCACAAATATTGATATTCTACTGTGAATTGCACAGTTAACTGGGAAAAGGAAGGAATTTATACAGAGTGAAGGAGCAATAAAAAATATACCAACCCAGAAAGGCCACCCTGCAGGTCTGTGGGTAGAACAACAAAGCCTACTAAATGAGAGGGTATTAGGCATGTAGTGTGCTGTTTACATTCACCAGGAAATATGCCCGAGTTAGAATTTAAACTTCTAAATATATTATAAGATAAAGCTTTGGTGTTAATATGTCAGACACCAGCACAACTGGCTTCCTGTCTTTCAAGCATGGGGTGTATTTCCTATCTCCCATTGAAATGTGGTAAACTCAGGTTATTTGTTTTGGCCAAATTCACAAGCACACAAGTGACATGCCACTTCTGGGCATCAATTTGTGCACCCTCTCCTGTCTCCTCTGTCACTGTGTCCAACATAGCTCTGCATGGCAACTGCTTTATCACTGCAGAGAGAGCAACACAGAAAAACGCCTTTGGCACCATTGGGATTCAAAATGCACCCCAAAAGGTTCATTGTGTTGAAGGTTGAGTTGCCAGTGGATGGGCTTTAGGGACGTGATTGGATTGCCCGGTCTCTGAATTCACTAAGTGAATTAACTCACTTACGTGCATGCATTCCTTAGTGGAGTAGGCTTAGGAAAGGGTGGGACCTCACTGCATGAGGCAGTCAGGAGGACATGGCTTTGAAGGTACATTACATCCCTTCTCCTCCAACTCTCTTCCTCTCTCTATCTCCTGGCTGCGATGAAACAAGCTCTCCCCTACTCACCCCCAGCACAGGACGTGCTTCAGGTCAGACCCAGAAGAAGGACACCAGTCCACCATGGACTGAAACCTCGGGAACTGTGAGCCAAACAAACCTTTCTTCCTTCGAGTTTTTATGCTCCGTGATGAAAAGCAGAGCAACACAGGCTCCAACTGATCTTTAAGGACACACATTGTGAATGAAGACAGAGGAAGCTGAGGGAAGGGACTGGGGAGATTTAGGGTAAGATCAAAGTGTGCTATAAGCATACATTAAAATGCCACAGTGAAGTCCAACATTCTGTGCACTCACAACATATAGGTACACACGGCCCAGGTTGGGGAATGAAATCTGGCTGTTTTATAGTCACGGTTCTAAACTGCAATGTCTGGAAACATTTTTGTTTTTTGCAATTTATACAGAAGATGTGCTGGAAGCATCTAGTGGACAGGATGCTGTGTGACATCCTGTGGTGTGCAAGACTGCCTCCCACAGCGAAGGACAATCCAACCCAAAATGTCACCAAGGATAACATTTGCAAATTCTGCGCATCATGAAGATAGAAGCTTTTTTGTTGCAACAACCTAGTCAATGATATTCTGATGTACAGATGGTTTGATACACTGACATCCATTGATATAATTTTACTCTAACATTAGGGCAAGGAAGACAAAAGTATGTCTTGCTCAAGAATCTTGAAGTCCTTATTTGATAAAAATACCAGAGGAAAAGTTAGCTATTAGTTCATTTGAAATTTATGAAATGTGTTTCTCAAACTAGAAGTCAAAATTATGATTGATGCTGAGTCAGTTGAAAAGATCCACAAAGGCACAAGCAGGACTATTATAGTTGCTTAGGTGGTGATGGGATATAAAATACACTTCTTTCTTGCTGTAGCAGGTACAGGATCAATGAATATTTCCTGGGGTCTCCTGCCCTGTGCCTGGATTTAGAATGTGCTGTGTCTTCTGTATGGTTCTAAATTACAGCTTGTGAAAGCTGAATTTATGACAGAGCTGTGTCCTACAGTATGACTAGTTGGTGTTTTTCATTAAAAAACACCAAGCATTTGATAAAATATTCAGCTTTATGGATGATTTCCGGTTTATAACTGGTGACCGGCACATTTATAGCCTTCCCTATCCTATATGGGTTCTTCCGTAATGACCAATATTCAAAATTACACCAGACAGAGCTTGTCCACTGAGAATGCACACATGACCAGGGAATGCTGTGGTCCACCCTGGGCCAGGGCTGGGCGCCTGCCCTGTGGTGTGCGCTCCGGACTCCATCACCCCAGGAGCTCAGCAAGGAAGCTAACACATATGGAAGAGCAGGAGAGGAATTCTGCAGGAAGAGGGATTGCCATGGAAACTGCCCTTCTCCACACAATTTACCATGCAAAGACCTTCATGGTTACAAAATTGTCAATAAGAACTTTTGAGACAGATAACTTGTTTGTCAGAGGGAGAGCGCCACAGGTAAGATGATGATTCCTTCAGTCTATATTAAGCAGCTTTTACTAGCCTGGTTATTATGGAAAAGACTGCCTTAAGGGACATTTGGATTTTAGTTTTTAATGATAATTTGATAATTTGACTTCATATCAATTAAAATTATAACATGTGTTTACACATTATACTCTTTAATGATCAATTTTTGTGTTTTACAGAAGACAAATACTTTCTCCAGGAATGAAACTCTAATTTAATACACTGAAACTATTAGAAATGAGGGGCTGACATGTTGGCTACTCATACAACCAAGACCAAAGGGCAGCTGAAGCAAAGTTAGGATTTGCTTATATTATTCAACAACGACAACAAAAGCAGTATGTCTTGGATCGCGAACAACTAGATGATTATTCTTTTTTTTTTGAAGTACCATGTGTGAGGTCTGGAAATTCTAAATGCTGAAGCACTGGAGCAATATGAAACTCGGAAATGGAGATTAGGAAGTTGTGATATTTTATGCTCAGGTATAAAGTCTTTTATATTTATGTGATTTCTAGTGTTTCATGATTTCTATTAATGAATTTTAAAAAGGATTCTTGGAACATTCTATATTGTTGTCTTTACAATAATAAAATGGAGAATTTAGACCTGTTAATCACATATGAATATAAACCTATTTGCATTTGCTATCAATACACAGCACAAATTTCTGACAGTCAAATGTATCATGGTTCTTTACTTGCTATGGGTCAGGTTTATGTTTTAGCCAAATAATTGCAGGGTTCTGAGCTACAAGCTGATGGGTTATAGAGTGATACCTTGGTTCACTGATTTAAATCTTTCCATGATTCTGGTGGAAGAATTTGTTCCATGCTATGGCTTCAGTTAAGTTTGTGAACTGAGACACCATTCACACAGGAGGGGAGACGAGAAGGGTGGAGAAAGTTCGAACTTTAAGGGAGCTAATTTAGTCTTGTCAAGAGTGGCATACGTCACATCCCCACTGAAATGAAAGCAAAGGTGTATGACAAAGAAATATGTTGTGTTACGTATAATTTTCATTCCAATAAACATGGTAAAGGAGCCTAGAGAAAAACACCCTGTGCAAAGGACCAGGTGATAACAATGACAGATGATGCAAAGTGCTCTTTCATTTCTTTTCTGTTTAGTATTCTTCAGGTAAATAAAGATGAAAAGAGTTAAAAATGAACAAAAATATATAAGAGCAAAAATAAATATATATTGTTTGTTTCAATACAACATAGGGCTCCAAAGGACCAGGGGACACACTTCATTCTTCACCTTGGAGAACTGCTTCCATGCAGTATTTATTCAGGCTGCCATTTTGGATTGGTAATAAATTACCAAATCATTATAGAAGCGACTTTGTGTATTTTGGTGATCCTTATTTATTTCATGGGGAAAATTACTGTGAAGAGGTTTTAATTATCCAGTGCTGAATCAACCCAGCATCTAAATGCTTAATCAACTCAATGAATTACTTCGGATGGAAAAAACTCAATGGTACAAGGTATTCTTATCATATTGACAATAATAAAATTTAGCCAGAGAATAAAAGGGGTTGGTTTATTGGATTTTCATTCCTCTGTAAACCAATTCAGTAGCTATGCACATACATGTGGCCTCTCCTTAGGGAGGTGTGAGGCACATTGGACCTGCGCTGCATGGCCATGTGAAACTTACTCTCTAAGTGCTTCTTTCATTTTCTCCTTTGAGACTGGCCTTCGTTCCAAATTTTATTCTTTGTCCCAAATACTTTTGGCCTCCCAAGTGCCTGCACCATGGGGAAGTCTTACACTTGTGTCCCAGTGGAGAAAAATTTGTACCTTTCTTTGACATTTATGGGCCAAAGTTAGCAAACAATAACCCTCCTTCAAACTGCACCCTGTAAAATGTAGTTGTGTAGTGTTTGTGCTAAGCCTGAGTCACACATTCTAACTGCACCTAAGACAAGTCTAATGCGCTGAGTGAATCACTAGGTTGGAAATTGATAGAGTGGCCCAGGAGAAGATTTTGGAAAGTTCGCCAGACATCTTCTGTGTCTACAGTGACTACCTCCCCTGAAGACCCAGGAGTAACCACACTTGATGACACTCTACCAGGAATTCTTACGTTTTATGGATGACTCCACCATGGCGTTCAATTTTGGACCCATTTTAGTTATGAAATCGCTGGGTATAAAATAGCTGTGACTTTTAAAATGCATTCTTTACTTGGTCAGGATAGGTCTTTCTCTGCCTCTGCAGGTTTCTCCTCATATTTTGTTAATAACTTGTTGGACATGTACTTGATACATGAAGTATGACCAAAATATACAGTGCGTGTTTAAAATTTTAAAATGCATTTCAATAAAAGACAACTTGCCGTTAATCAGTCGCAAAATCCTCCTTTCTCACCTCAAACACAGGTACCCCATCATTCTTGCCACTTTTTGAAGCAGGTCTGGACGTTCTCCTTCCTGAATGTCTTTAAGAGATGTGATCAAAAGTACTGTGAATACCACTGTCCGAAGGAAAGGCAGTGTCATAAAAATATTACAGCGTGTCTTCATCCATCCTACTCACCAGACCTGGCACTGTGTGACTTCTGCCTCTTCATCAAAGGGAAAATGGTCATGAAAGATAGACACGTGAACTGACTCAGGACATTCAGGCAGACACGAGAGTACAGATAAAGACACGGATCAAAAAGACTTCCAGAACAATGTCAGAAAGTGGCAAGAACAATGAGACAAACGTGTTTGAAGCAGAGGGGGATGTTTTGAGCAAACATTTATGCAATGTGTCTTTTACTGTAATTTAAACATTGATTGTGATTTTGGATCACATCTCATATTGAGAAAGCAAGCAGTGGGCTGCAAGAGGGTTTTGCTGTGCTTGCTGTTGATAGGCCCATATGACCACTCCAAACTCTGTAGCAGAAATAAGCACTGTAAAATGTAGAGTTCTGTAAACATTGCCTGATTTGGCCTTTTGGGGGCCAATTATGAGCTGCGATGCTCTAAGCAGGAGACAGTCATGAATTCAGGACTAATATGAATGTCAAAATGATGTGCTGAATATGACAACTTAACGAGAGCATTTTCTACACATTATGTACCAGGGTAAGTGATACAAATTGTGTTTTCAAGCTCTTTTTTCTCCTTTTGAAAGAAGTGGTGAAAACCATTAACCATGTGACCCAGGAGATGGCTTTGTCCCTCCTTGGATTCTCTGCCTTGGGCTCCATTATTGTTTACCTCCGAGGTCTAATTTGAGAAGAGACAACGGCTTCACACATCAAGGCACCAATCTTTGTGGTTGCTCCTTAAGTCCTAGTTTCTGAGAAACTAGGTAGTGTCCACAGCCATGAGGTTCTTGGCTGGAGCTGTGTACTGAGGTTGGTGCCCAAGTACTTGGAGTTTGACCTTTTTCTGCCAATTACCAGCTCCCTGCGGGTCCAGCATTTTAGCATCAGACAATTCCTAAGCAATGCAACCTGGGTGGAAAACACACAAGAAAACATTGGCTACACTGATGGCATGCACATTCTTTTGGGCACAAAGATTGTATTTTCTATTGAGCATACTTGGAACTAGATCTTCAATTATACAGTAGAAATACAGATGTCTTTTCATGTAATTCCATTGCATTTCCCCTTATAGCTCCCTGGTATGATTCTTCTTTCTTTGGTAAATATTTTCAGGTTCCACCATTATCTAATTTATCCAGGTCCCATGGACCTGAAACACTCAATATCCATGAGTTCTGCCTAATAGTGTTATCTACAGAAAATGGATTATGGGACCCGTGGGGTGGGAGTTAACTTTTATAACAAACAACTCAAAATCTGAGGGACATGGATAGAAGCCCACTTGTCACCTCCTCCAGTGTGGGCTAACATGGGGTGTTCGAGGGGCTGAGATCCACGTAGTCACTTAGGGCTCAAGCTTTCTGCGCTATGGCCTTGTGGCTATTTCTATCAGGAGGTTGGACAGAAAAGGCCTAAAAGTGGTCATTTTAGTGCATAATTCATTACCCAGAACTGACTGCTAAGAAAAAGGGAACACGGGTATGACTGAGAACTGGCAAACTCTCATAGCTACTATATGACTTAACATCACTCCCCTAAACAAAGTTAGAAGAAGTTTTTAAATCCCTTACACATTTATTCCTGTCCTATTTTTAGGAGATGATTTTCCTTATAAATTTACATGTAAAATCAATAATAGTGTAAGACTGCTCTGTAGCTAATATATAAAAATAATTCTATTGTCTCTTACCCAGTAGGACTCTGTGTCACTTTCCTAATGAGAACAATAAATTCACACTGAGCCATCTATATTTCCTGGTTCAGATTTTGGGATCAATGTCAGGCATGAGGTGGGTGCCTGAATGGAGAGCCAAGTTTGCACTGAAGTAGCAGAGGAAACTGAATCTTCCTGGCCATGAACAGCACCTGATCACTGAAGGGACTTAGCTTACCAGTCAGTCTTGAAGAAATAAAAATGTACCAATATTGAACAAGGAGGTCATTCCGTAGAAATCACGCCACATGTATAGATTAAATGCATGTGTTTGGTACAGTGTTTTCCTGTTCGATGAGCAGGCAGTGAACCACCATCAGACTTATTTACCTAATGTGTTTCCAACTAAGAAAAATGAACGTATCTTATTTATCACTTGAAAGACAACTCAAGCAGTGAGAATTATAATTTCAAAATAAATTTTCTCTCAGCAACAGGTTTTGTATAATGTTTGGAGAAAAAAAGGGGCTTCCGCTGTGCCTAACTTGAGAGCCAACAGCCTCGCTTCAACAGTCAGAGGCAAGTACTTTCTGTCTCTGTATAAGACTGGGAGGCTTTGTCCTCCAGAGCAAAGCCAAGACGGATGAGGAGAGAGAGCTTCAGGACCATTTAAAACTGCGCTTATCACTGGACCTTGCCTGCCAAAGAGGACACATGTTCCAGCGCCCAGAAAGAATGTAGGAGCCTGGAGTCCATTATCTATTCTCAAACTATTATTGATGGTGTGCTGTCTCCCTAGCACCAACAGTGTGTGCATTTGTACAGAAGGAAAGTTTCATTCCTGCAGACTATGTACAAACCAGGACGAAGATACATTGATAGCACGTACCTCAAGTAATTAATAAGAAGGGTTTGTGTTGTTTTGTGTTGGAAGTGCACAGGAATCGGGTCACGAAGGTGGTATAAAACGTGTGTGCCTCCCAGCATTTCACGTGGCAGTCATTTGGAAAGGTTCAAGGATGAAGAAAGGACTTCCATTTGCTTAAGCTAGCATTTACCAAGCACTTAAAAAAAACAACAAATGCAGTGCTTTTACTTGTCTTTACATAAATATTCATTTATTTTCTGTTACCATGCATCTAAAATTATTTTGAAATATTTTGGTTAAAAAACCTGACAAGGTTGTACACATTTGTAGGTGTTTGTCGTGGACGACAGTAAAGCTCAATGCTGTGCTTCCTTCGGCAGCCCTGATAATGATAAACCTTAGGCTGTAAGAAGCACTTCTTGGTATCTGGCTCCACAATTGACACCTTTTATGAGTGATCTCATTTACTACAATTTTACGAGGCAAATGCTATGTTTTTCCCTCCTCTATTTTTATCTATTCTTGCCCTTAGAGTTGTTTATGTGCTTATCTATAAAATGTTTCCTGGTCATACGCCAAACCAGGGCACATGCCAAAGTGCATAAAGAATGACCTCTAACCCTATCACTAAAGTTTTGGGGTAAAAGTCCTGGCTCTGAGGACCCCAACAGACCAGGACCATATCCATGTCACAAAGTGCCAGTCAAGGAGCAGAGCTGTGGAGCAAGTGGAGAAGGATTCACTCAACAAAGCCATGCTGGGAAGCGTGGAATGGCTCACAATCCCACCACAAGGGCCTGATAGCAATCTGGAGGTTTTTCAGAAAAGCAGGGACCAAGGCAAGGACTGGGGTTTACACAGCTGAGGACTTGCACAGTTTGCAGTATTATCAATCTTGGTCATGTCTGGACTGTTTCTGTGAGTTTCAGGGGGAGACGAAGGTTCCTGTTTGGGGTACAGCCTCAATTCCCTCTGTGGGATAACTTCTCCCACTTGGGAGGGCATCTCGTTATGGGGTGCTCGGTGAGGCCCTGCTTTTCCTGGAACCCAACGTGGCTGTAGGCCTAAGACAATGACGCAGGACCTCTATGCATTATTCTGAGGGTGTAATTGAAACTGGATATTGTAAAAACTTGTCTTTTGGAATAAATAGTAGTAGATGTTCCCCCCAAATCTGAAAGTTACTTTACCTTGGTATCCTCAGTCATGAAAGGGTATGAGTTAGGCCAGGTAAACACCAGGCTAAGAAACCTTGCAACACAGGCGATGCTTATGTGCAGAGCTGAGTAGGGATCTCTCGGAAAGTTTTAAGACAATCAGGGAGACATAAAATGAAAACAGAGATGCCAAGCCTTATCCACGGGGCATCTGCAGACCTCGTCCCTATTTGCTGTTACGATTGTTTTTTACCACATGATGGAATTCACTTTGGATAATCCACTATTGAGACCTTTCTGTTCCCCCGGCTCAGGCAGGGCTTTCCTTTCTCAGGATCTTGCACAAATTCTTCCCTCTTCTGAAGTGATCTTCCCTAGGCCTGCCAAACTCAGATCGTAAAGATCAGTTCTTTAAAGAGCTGCTCCTGGTTCCACCAATCAAAACCTCCTTAATCAACTTCTGATAGAGTCCCTTGAAATCTCTATTATCCCATCTAGTGCAATTTAAAAACAACCTACTTATGGATATGTTTATTTTATGTTTAAACTAGCACCAACCAGGTTCTGTGGTGCAAAATCTGAGGGGTATATTTTGTCCTACATGCAAGTAAAATCCATGTATTTTGTCTTCATGGCAGAGCAGTGAAATGTTCTGATTTATGCTGTAAAATGACCTTTTGTGTCCCAGGACCTCTGATTATTTACTTACCCAGAATGACACGGGAAGGCATCACTTGTCCTGGGGAAACAGCGCAGCAAAGAGGACGTGTGTGCGTGTGTGTTTAGAGGGGTGCTGTGAGTAGGAGAAGCTCTGCATGTGTGAAGCAGAGACTGCATGTGAAATCTCTGTACTCCCTTCTCAATTCTGCTGCAAACCTAAAGCTGCTACAGAAATAATAATCTTTAAAAAAAAATCTCTGCTGTGACAGTAGGTGCGTTTGAATATATTTCAATGTAGCTTGTTTAGCCACAATTTTCATTATTTTTAGTTTTTTTCTGGTAGTGTGGGTCCTGATGATCATGAAGTGCTAGCTATAATCCACAGATGCTTGTTTATCAGACATACACACACATAGCTACACAGAACAGGAATTTTTCCACGTACATGTGGGACAGGAAGGTATGCTCTCTCCTTGCCCTAAGTTAAGGAGTAGTATGCTTGTCAGTCACAATGAGGATTGCAGTAACTGATGTCAGAAATTCTAGATGTGTTCTACAAAAAGTGTTAACTGCTAATAGAAGCAAGCCAGGAAAAGAGCATTAAATGCAATATATCGAGGGCTGACATAATCAAGGCAGGATAAAATATCAAAGCCAAAACAGGACTTTGATGTTGCATGAAACTCAGGCTCAAGCAAATATAATATTGATGGATTATATGGCTTTTCAAAGTTTTCTATTCACTGTTAAATCCAGACTGAAAAATCAGAGAGAACTGAGGGCAGGAAAATCTGGAGGCTTGCATTTTTGTTCAATGAGTGAAGTGTCTGAAAGCACCCTCTAACTGGGCAGCTTCTTTGTCCTCCTGATCTCTGCCACTGCACTGATTTCCTGTGGGCAGACTGCACCGAGGATTAAACTTGATTTGAAAAATGTCACTAATGAAACATCAGGAAAAGGGGTAAGGAAAGGCTGAAGCATGTGCTGAATAATATTTATGGCTCATATTTATGTATGTGACTCATGTGCTTAAAAGTAAATTCCACCCAAGTGAAAAAGAAAATTACTACTTTATGTGTGAACGAAAATTTACATAACATTTGGAGATATTTATAAAGCTCTAGACTATTTCTCAAGTTTGTCACAGAAGAAAAAAAGCCTAGTTAATAAAAAATGACAAGCCATTTAGTATTAAAATTGTGGTAGCTAGGACCTGGCTAAGAAAGCCAGGCTTGTGTCACGCTACAGTTGGTGTCCTGTTGCCAGTTTCACGTTACAGACTGAATGGAAATTGTATAAATTATGCTCATGCATACATTAAGCCCATGAACTACTATTTAATATTTATATTGCATTTCTCATTGCACTGAGGTTTTCTAATAATGACTAATTGATTTTCATAACAGCAAAATATGAAATCCATTATTTAGATGAACAAATATATACAGATAAGTACTGCATTTTCCAATATTTTCATGCAGTCTGAGTCAGTGGTAGTGTTAACTGGAAAAGAGCTCTAACTGGTAAAGCAGGAAATAGCATAAATGAGGCTGAGCTACACCTGCGGTAACACAGTAACACATTAATATTGTCAAGAATATAGGAGAAGTTCTTAAGATCTTATTTTTAATTCATATTATAGAAAATAAAACATTGAAGATTATTTCTATTTCTATTTCTAGAAGCCACCAGGAATTTAGAATGTTACATTTAAAAATCTCTTAAAAACTGACCTATCAACTCAGTCCTTGGGGCCACCATTCTAAATGTCTAGGCAGGGGATTAGAACAGGGGTGGATCAAAGAAAGTTTTGAAAATCAGTAGTAAGTGTATATAACAGCTTCACAGATGCTCATTTAATCCTGATGAAGTCTACAATGCGGGTACAAATATTCTTGGTTTACAGATAATTAACTGAGAAGCTTGAAGTTGAGTCTAGACCTAAAACTTTCTCACTAGGTTGTCTGCTTTATATGCTCCACCCATTCTAGTTATTTAACACACCTCAATAAAACATATCAGGTGTGAAGAGAGGCAAAAATGAGGGAGAACAGAAAAAAAAACAGACAAAATTAGGGAGAATTAAGATCAAAAGTCAGAATCGACTATTAGTCACGTTAGTCAAAACTTACATTTTTTAAAAAATTGGAAGCTGGGTGAGCTATCCAGCCTCCAAAATGTCCTATGATGACTCCAGACCCTACTATCCATGTCCCAGGGAAGGCTGTTTGTACTCTGAGTACAGGTGACCGATGCAACCCAAAGACATTGCAGAAATGCCAGTATGTGTCTTCCACGCTAGATCCTAAGTACACTGCGCTTATCGCCTTGTTTTCTGCTGGATCATTCACTCTGGGGAAGTCACCCACATGTGGTGAAGACACTGAGGCAGATCTAGGAAGGGCAAACAGAGACCCAGGTCTGCAGCCAAACCCTGGTGCCCGGTGATGAGTGGACCACTTTGGAAGTAGATTCTCCAACACCAGTCAAGGCTTCAGAGATCTTAGTCTTGCATAGCAACCTCTGTGCTACTTCATGAGAGAACTCCAATTCCAATGATTCTGGAATTTCCAGCTAAGCTAGCCTTGAATTCCTGATTGAAAGGAATTATAAAATAATAAAGGTTTATCGCTGCTTTAATTTAAGCTTGTGTTACACAATAATCACCAGTTCAAAGATATAAACATGAATGAACTAAAAACTTATTTGTTGGGCAAGATTATTAAGAAAGATAACAAAATGCAAAGTTACTACCATGCTGTTATCATACATGGCATAAAAAATAACACAAGTACTCTTGGTTTGAAAGAGTTGTCTGGCTGAATATTAACAAACTTTTAGAACACAGTTAATAAATAAGGGCCAGAGAAATAATCTTGCACTTTAGGTGATAGTGGTTATACCAGAAGAACTTTAATTACTGGTGCAGACAGTTCTATATGAATTCTATAGAAATTTCTACTGCTTCACTTTAGTTAAGCTTTAAAATTTTATTAGATTTAAGTTTCCTAGTGGACAAAATGTGGATAAAAATTAATAATCTACATTAAATGGTATCTGAATTACATAGGGCTTTATCAGATGTTTTAAATATTATTTTTTAAAAAATATTATTGTTATTATTAAACCATCCATGGAATCCTGCCCACAGTTAGACACTATACCAAAAGATCTAATTATTACCAATCAAATAATCACATGATATTATGAAATATTTACATTTATTTTGCAAAAGTTTTATTGTGACAGTTTTAATTCATGACATTCATGGTGACTCATTTTTACAAGGTAAAGGGACTAGGAAGGAGTATGAGTGAAGAATAAAGTCCTGTGCAGGTGGATTCTCATTTCGTGCAGGTGTTTGCAGAAATCCTTTGATTATATGTGAAAGCCCAACCAAGCTCCAGGAAAGCCATTACACAGGCACTTGGGGAGCCCTGGCTCCCGCCTGAGGTCAGGTTGGTTAGAGCCATTACACAGGCACAAACACTGTGTTCTCATGACCCCTTTGGTTTTCCATAAATTACTGAAGAATCCGAAGAGCTTTGCCACATGTTGGTTACAGCAATTGATGCTCACAATATTATATATCAAAATTTTAAAAATACTTAATCCATTCAAATAAGAATTTTGGTCCTATTGTGTTAATATAAATAATATGAACATTAAAATATATAATATAAATAATTAGGAAAATTAAAAAAACTTTTCAAAAAGTATTATAGAAGAGTGGCACTATTTTGTTTCACAAATATTTTTAATGTCTGGGTTCACTGAAGATATCTATATTCTCAAAAGTGTTTCCTCCTTAGATATTACACCATGAAGCTTCTGGAAAACTTCATTGTGGAGTCATGAGAGGGTGACAATGCAAAGGGAAATAACTGGGTATTATAAACATAGTTTGATTTCATGGATCTGTAAGTTATCCAGATCATTGTTTGAGAACTGTTATTGGTCCATTTTTGCTGTGTGTTATGACTATATTCTTTGTGAGGAACTGGTATGTGTACATGACAGGTCTTATTTCTTTTTTACTTCCCTTTACCTCCCAATAGTTTGACCCCTTCCAGTAAGGAATAAGGATCATCAATGCCTCATCTTCCCAAAGCAGTTTTGCTTTCAGAGCCTATGTATTTTTCAAATGAGCACTGAAAATATCCCCACAGGAAATAAAATATAGAATCCCAGGAAGTTAATCCTCACCATGAACATCTAACCAAACATTACTAAACTGAATTCTATGCTCTTTGGCCACATCGTCTCAGCTAATTTTAATAACAGTGTATGTGTCTCAGTCTTACAGATGCAGAAACTGATGCTCAGATGTAACTCGTGGTGGAGCCCTGGCTCCCGACTGAGGTCAGGGTGGTTAGAGCACTCTGTAACCTCCTAGCCATTGTGGTTTATACTTTAGGAGATAAAAAGAGGGAGGCAGTCCTACATCTTGAGCTGTTTATCTCCTCCGAGAAGAGTAATCACCAACTTACCATAAAATATCTTAAAACACTCGAAGGATAGGATTAAGTAGAATTCGTGTTTTGAACAAGTACTTAACATTTTCTGGGAGAAGCATGCTCACTGGGGACTGAGCTGGAGCAGGAGTGGAGATTTCCAAGGAGAAAGGTCCACTCGAGGTGGAGAATAATTAGCAAGAGTTGGAGATAGAAGGTTCAGGAAAAATGTACAGAGGGTGCAGACTCAGGGCTGCCCTAGGGAAAGCCATTCCGCAGAAACAAACCACCTACCCGATTTAAGTTAAGGAGGATGACTGCATACTGTCAGGCAGGCTGGTCTCCTGCTCGTGGTGAAGGTGAGTTAGTGCTCCATCCACCCATGGAAGGTGACCCTGGCCCCTGAAGCCTTCTCACTCAGCAAAAGCCAGGAATCAAGATGTGGTGAAGCCACAGGGCCCTGACTCCGATCAGCACCACGCTGGCTCCTTTTCTTCAGCCTGTGGACATTATTTCCATAGGCAGCACCAGCTATGCCTGCAGGTAATTAAATCTGATCCAATATCCTCTCGTGCTCTAAGGAGTGATATTCACCAATCCTAGAAATTGCAATAGATTAAGTATAGCTTAACACAGACAATGAAAACCGAAAACTGCTGTATTACTGTGTGAGAGTGATGTTGGGTGGAGCAGAAGGGTTCTGGCTTAGGAATTTAAAATATAATGCAGATATAGTAACACCACTGATTCTAGTCCTACTCTTCAATTTGCACACTGCCTGAGCACGCCACACTCCCTGCACAGAGATACACCAGACAGGTATCCTAGATGATTTATTTCAGCATTCCAGGTGATTAGTTTACAAAATAGGGCCCTTGCTTGGAATGCCTAATGTCTGCTTCTGAAATTCCCTTCCCTGGGGAGGGACACCAGTCACTCCCTCTGGAGACAAGTGACTTAATTTGGTTGGTACTCTGGCCAGGGGAGCTGTGCCTGTGTAACCATGTCCCTTCCTCTTGTGCTTGGGAGTGAATCACCCGTAGGGAAGATGCTTCTTCTGCAGGCACGTTTATTTCATCCTAGAAGTGTATTTGGGGTCAGGAACCCCTATCGTTGTTCAACACAGAGATACCAGGAGCAGCAACGTGATTTTGGTTTCACGCCTGCCTCCCAGCTTCTCTTTATTAATCACTTGCTTCAGGTTGCAAGCACAGAAAGTGAAGGATTTTACTGAGTTCCCAAAGGACTCCAAAAGTGTGCTGATTATTATTATGTTTTATAAGAAGAAAATAGCATGAGAGTAAAGTGGCAACAGTTTCCAGGATTCTGAATCTTGGGAGACTGCCTCTAGAATATTTGATTTAATCAGACAGATTGTTTGGAACAGCATCAGAAAGATGTTTTTTCAATCTAAAAAGTAAGTAGTTGACTGGGATTTAGAAACTATGAAAACAATTGGTAAAGCAATCCCGAAGGTTTAGTTCCTAAATGCTTTTGAGTATTTCAAGTCTCTTAGAAAATTTAAATTTTTCTTTACCCGAAATCTCTCAAATGACTTTACTAAAAAAAAAAAAAAATGTGAATTTTCCCATAGTATTTTGAGGAATGTTGAAAAAAATTATATAAAGTTAACTTTTAGATTATACAGAGGCAATTTTTTCTTCCCTTTCTTTTTGGCAAAATTCGTGTGATGGGTAATCTTGGTTGTCAGTGCATTGGTGTGAGCAATGCTTGGGAGTTTAGTATAGCAGCACATTTGGAGGCGTGTCATGGGGCACGGTGCTGGGTGACGTCTGGTCCATGTGTGTCTTCTGTCTGGCTCTTTCTCTGCTTTGTTTCCTGAACGCCTCTGCTCTTTCCACCATCTTGTTTCTGGTTTGGAACCGTTGCAACTGTGGTCTGAAACCATGAGCCAAAAATCATCCATTTCTCCTTAAATTGTGCTTGTCAGCGATTTAGTCTCAGTAAAAGAAGAGCAACTAATACAGGGTCATTTTGGAATTAGTATCCTATTTTCCTAAGTGTTATAGAAAATTTATTTTTAAGTCACTATTTCACATGCTGCTGTGTAGAAGTCTCGGGTTTGTTGGGAGTACTTCTGAGAGTACAACTGAAAATTATTTCAGAAAAGAGATTGTTATTGACCACATGTTACCCTGGAGAGGACCTTCCAAAGCTCTGTATTCTGAAACATCTGCAATTACTAACTTCATATTAGCACTACCTAAAATAATTCCAGTGACAATAAGTTCATTTGTAAAAATTGAAACTTATGAAAATCTCATCATGGAAAATTTTATTGAGTTGTTCCTTATTAAAAATATGTCCTCATATTATCAGAATATGATTAACTGGGACAGTGATAATATTAATGGTAATACACAGATACTTTTCTTAAGTATCTCACTTTGAATTGTGAATCTTGAAAATATCGAAATGTTACTAGTATAGGACAATTAGACTAACATCTTTACTTTTTTATCATTCTGGATAATGAAAAACTTATTCCAATTCAATTTTATGGCTGGCTTTTTTAAAATTAAAAATAATTCTTTCTCTACTGAGATAGTATTTTTATTTCTTTCCAAGAATTAAGATGATAGCCAGTGAAAATATATAAAAATTCTTTAATAAATTAGACACGTTGACAATAATTGACAAGCTATTTTAAGGTCAATGAGTCTTTAATTTTCAAAAACATATTTCAAATTATAAGACAGAAATGCAAATAGCAACTTAGAAAAACTTTTGATTAGAATTTTCTTTTTGTTTTTATCGATGTAGCAAATAAACTACAACTTTTCTGCATTTCAATTTTTCCTTGGAATTTGGAATTAGTGTACTATTTTCCTTAAATGTTATAGAAAATTTATTTTTAAATCATAGTCCACATGTTGCTGTTTAGAAGTCTCTAGTTCCTTTCTGTAACACTTAAGGAAAACAGTACACTAATTCCAAATTCATCCTTGTTATCAGTTAGTAGGCGGAAACTCATAACTCCAGAGCATTTAGAGTCTGATTTCTTTAAAACTTGATTTCAAGTATTGGCTAATTAGAAGAGTTTTCAAATAAAAAGTAAATGACAACCTACTTAAATCTCAAATTATGTAGGGAATTAAATAAAACTTGTCTGAATTTAAATTATCAACGTAGAGAATTTATTCAATTATAGGAATTACATAAGAGATAATTTTAAAAATGCATCTTGCTGTTAGCAAAAAAGAAGACAAAATATCGTTAGCATTTTAATTGTATAACTCTTTGAGGATTCGGAATGTTCATAGAGCCAGAAAGTGAAAAAAATTATAACATGCAATGAATAAACTATTAAATTATATTAAAATACGGTTTTGAATTTAATAAAAAATCTAGCAATTCAATGTTAGTACTTATAGTGAATGTGAATGTACATTTTTAAAGAATTTGAATTATCATACAATCTCACACTTTTATAAAGGTTATTTTGATTCATCTAATTTTCTCCTTTACATTCATTATACAAGGAATTTTCGGTATCCAGTTTTGCACACAAAAGGAAATGGAAAACTTAAGGGTACTAGCTTCTCGGTTTCAAGAAGGCCAATTCTGGCTCGGGTCTGTGTCTGCCCACACTCGGGGTAGAGAGACAGACAGGGCTGCCAAAGGGTGTCACCTGCTCCTCACAAGTTAGCTGTGTCCCCAGCCCCAGGATCAATGCAGTGGGGCTTTTTTTCCCCATAGTTTTTAGTACACGTGTGTAGTACACAATGATCACATTCACTACAGGGCACTGGCACATGTACATATACATTGCAGTTCTTTTTTTCCGCTTCCAGCCACCCCTTGTAATTTTTCTACTTCCTTTTGTAGAGAGACTTTATATAGCAAAAAGCCGATACTGAGGATGGGATTAGACTAAGGAGCCTCAGATGCTATTACTGTAGGTTGTTTCAGGGGGCAGGCAGGCGGGCGCCTTCTAATCACATGGCTCTTCTAAGGGGAGCACATCTTGGGCCCTGCCGATAGGAACAGGGTAAGGACTGCGGCTTCACTCACCCTGAGAGAAGGCGAGTGGACAGTGTCCAAAATGCACCCAAACCGAGATGCAGAACCCACAGCTTCACTGCAAAGCGAAAAAACATTGCAATTAAGCTTGAACACTGAAGATTCAGTTTAGAAAAAAACAACTATCCATGAACAGGTTTGTCTTCAGAAAGACGCAGTCACATAGGTGCCACAGGTTTGCCACCACTGGACTAGAATTGGAAGGAGGAAGGAAATACACTCACTCCTGGGACCACTTGATCGTAGTCCAGTGAAAATTATGTCATTTCTAAACTACAGACATGCAGCATTAAAAATAAGAAAAAATATTTTTATGCTACCAAACTTGTGATTATTTGTTAAAGCAGCCATAAAAATTTAACACATATCACAGGGGATTATGTGATTGAAGACTATGTGCGGCTTGTAAAATAAAAACTATTATCTAAACTTACAACAACTCTTGGTTTGGAAGCTGGAGCTCCTTGGATCATGTTTTCAGACATAGAACCTCTGTATGAATGCCCTGCTTACATATTTAGCCAGTACTATTTAGAATAACAGAAACTTACAGATAAGCATGTACTTATTACACCTGGTGGTACACTGGGATGGTATTTGTAAATTATCTATTTATTTATGTTTGTACCGATAGAGTGGAATTTATTGCAGAGTAATATTGCTACACAGGAAGCTTTCAAACTAGTGATTTTTCTGGGTTTCTTCTATTCTCATGCCATTTATAAAACTTAATACAAAATGAAACATAGATCTAAATGTAACGTTATGCAGCTTTTAGGCAAAACATTCGTAGACATGTTGCTGAAAACACAATCCATATTCAAAATACAGCTCTACCAAAATCTGAAATATTTTCCCCATAAAAGATGTTAGGAAAATGCAAGGACAACACAGACTGGGATAAACTGTTTGCAAATCCTCTGACAAAAACCCTATGTCCACAATACTTGCTAAAAAGAAATTCTGAAATTCAAATGTAAGAAAATAACCCAATTGAATATGAGAAAATGAATTTAAAAATCACTTTACCAAAGAGGATGCACAGAAAAAACAACAAATGTTCAACACTGGTAACTAGCTACTGGAAAAATTTAATGAAAAACATGAAAGATCCCTGTAAATACTGATTGGAATTATTAATTTTTTCAACAATAGTAGCTGCTGATTAACATTCAGGGAAACTAGAACTCTCATGCATTGGTGCAAATGATTTTAAGGAACACCACTTTGGAAAGCAGTTAGAAAACTTTTTTGGAAGATATATTTATTATATCCTCATCAGTTTGAAAAGCTATCTGGAAAGTGAAAGACACATTTATTATATCCCTTAGCAACATCATTCCTACATATTTACCCTAAGAGAATGAAATCTTAATTTAATATGAAAACTGGTACACAAACTTTTCAAATGCTCAAACTAAGGCACCTAAAGTGTCCTTCAATGAGTGAATAAAATAAAACCACACTATATCCATACCATAGAATACGTATGCATCAACAAAAAGGAACAAACTCTTGATATATAAAACAGCCTGGATAAATAGCAAAGGCATTTGTTATGCTTTAGATCTAAAATGTAGCCTCAAAATCTCATGTGTACAGAGACAGGTTTTGGAGGATTAGGAGCACTGAGTGTACACTCATCAGGGAATCATTGCACTGATGTGTCCATGCCTTATTGTGCTGCCAGGCAGGGGACCCTGGCTGCAGGGGGGTCACTGGAAGAAGGGCGTGATCTGGAAGGGTGTATTTTTGCCTCCAGCTCCTCCTATTTACTCTCTGCTTGCTGGCTAACAATGGCAGCTTTTCTCCACCATGTCCTCCATTGTGATGTTTATGCTTGGAATCAGCTGACCAGGAACTGAAACCCCTAAACCATGAGCCAAATGAACCTCTCTTGCTTTAAGTTACAGGATCCAGGCATCATGCTTCAGCAGTGAGAAAGCTGTCAGTACAGCACTGTGGTGAGTGAACCAAACTCGCCTTGAAATGTTACATAATTACTATAGGATTCAACTTATATGACATTCTCCAAAAGAGAGCCACAGCATGACACATGATCAGTGGTTGCCAGGAGCCATGTGAGGGGAGAATGTATGAAGATATACAGTAACTGACCCATGAGAGTTCTGGTCCTGTGGGACTGTTCTGTGTCCTAATGCCAGCAGTGTTTTTATGAATGACCGTCTGTTATAGAATTAAAAATGTGCACTATTGTTTCATGCTAATTTAAATAATAAAATTATAAAACAAATATGGACATTATAAAATGGAAAGCCATTCACATAGAAAGGAAAGGAGGATGATGTGTTTGTGATCCTAATAAAGTGTATCATGAAAGCCTTCAGAGCCAGGAATCTGGGGATCAGACACGCTGCATATGACAATTTTCACTTCTGCCAAACATTCAAGACTTTTTCATGCTGATCTACTCATTGTAGTGGAGACAATTCATGGATAATTAAATCTACAATAATATGAAGATGAAATGAGCTCCCTAAATTAGCGTCCATTAAAAAAAGCAGGAACTAGGATCTTGAAGGTATTTTATCTCAGTCATACGTGGGGGTATTGGCTGTCTGACTTGTGATTGACATGATCAATTATGTGTTTCTTGAATATAATAATATACGTTCAGTTTGGAAGTAGGTACAAAAGCAAATATAGCAGCATTATAATGTCTATGTTCCCTGAGATTTTGTGACCTGTCACTGGCTTTCTAAGACATTTTATACCAGTGGTGGCAAACCTGTTTGTTATCATTGAAACTTCTAAAAGGTTTGCCGTCACTGGCATATGCCCATAGCTAGCACTTGCAACTCAACAATTTGGTATAAGCAATTTGAACTTCCAAGTTAATTCTCAATCAGTAAAATAACATTCTTCCTTTGAAAATGGACTTAAAGTTCAACTGAGTAAAGACACACATGCCACTTTAAAATTGTACAAATATTCTTCTTTTTACTATAAAGTGAGATACAGCATTTGGTGTGCTTGTGTGTGTGTGTGTGTGTGTGTGTGTGTGTATGCATGCATATGTACAAATCCTGCAGAAATTTAATAACATTTCTATCCAAATGCTTCGAAAAGTACATGACAATCTTCCTTCTGGAATTTTCCATTTAATTTTCTATCCTCATTAAATATCCTCTGTTTAGTTATTTCAGGATTAATTGAAGGTTGTTCACAAGTTTATTCTCCCATAAGCATTCAATATTCAGTCTCATACATTCCCAAAGTGTCTCTGGCTGAATGAGTTGGAAGGGACTGTAACTCTCTGCAGTTATTTGGATGGCCAACATTTTTGCACTGGAGGAGCTGTTTATCTACCTCTGTGTCATGCAGAGGTAACTGTAATCCAGGGAGGGAGACAGTCGCAACTACTGAAAAATGATCATTTAATGTGGAAGGATTCCTTAAATCCTATTTCTTTTCTCTTAAGGTGTATTTGATGGTAACCTGGCAAATACTTGCAGAGAGGAAACACAGAACGGAAGGGTGAATGCTGGAACTCCAGGTTTGTTTCCAGATCACTTTCTACTGCCTTGTACAGCACAAAGGGTGCTGGGTCCAGAGTCACCCTGGGGCCACACAGGTCTGTGTCATTTTCCTTTTGCTGGAGTATCATTAACAGCAGGAGTGGAACCACAAACAGACTTATGGTTGGCTGGTTGTGGAGCTTGGTACCTGGCATTTATCATTAGGCTCATCACATGCTCTAAACATCATACACAGAAGGGAGGAGAGAGGCTTCGGATACAAATTCCCTGTACGTTTTTAAGGCACTGAATTCCGCTGATTGCTCTGCACAGAGGAAGGGTCACTGTCCGGGCTTGTCCCCCCTGAGAGCAGTCAGGGCTGCTAACTTTAAATGCACTCATCTCTGAGGACCCACCTGCAATACCTGAAGTATGCTTCTATGTGAAGTTGGGGAGGTGATGGCTAATGAATCTGATGGTGCAACCTCATTTATTTTGGTCAAATCACCAATTTTCACTGTATTTTCCTAATGCTATGCAAATTACAAGAAGGGAAAAAAGATGCCTGCATGTGTGCATGTGTGTGTATTTCTGTCATGAGCTTGTGTTTGAAGATATGAATTTACTTTTGGTGAGCAAGGCAGAATATAGCTTCCTTATTAGAGAGCAGGACTTTAAAATCTTTGCTTATTTCTCTTTAAAATCCTCCCCTTTGGTGGTTAACATTCCCAAGTGCTCCTTCTTGGAAGTCCTGCTGCTGAGAACCTTAGACTGAGACACTGTTTCTGTATGTGTGAAGTTATGTACTAAAATGTGGCTTAAATTACCCTCAGAATACTGGAAATGATCTTTATCTTAATTTCCAATGGCTGAGAATAGACAAATGAACACGGCAGTTATGGTAAAAGGGTCACAGTTGTTCAAACAAGATGTGCTTATTCCTTTTACTCATTTCGGTTTTTCTAAACATTTGAAATATTTGTAGTGAAAGTTTGGCAAAGAATTCATCTTCAGATCACCAGAGACCTGCATGTCCAACCACATTGCATTAGACTTTTTCAGAACTGATTTTGTTTCACATACTGTTGGCTACATTTGTTGTAGGAATACATAAAATGATCTCTATATCACCCCCTGTTTAGATGAAGGCCACCAGGAGAAATTTCTCACATGTTGGAGGACCCGGAAATAGCTGTTTGAATCTTTTGGACATTGTGACTCTTGTGACTGGAGACTCCTTCACTACTTTTGTGGTTAGGAAGTTCAGAGTCAGATTTACAATCTACCTCATGATTTGGTTGTGTCCTGAAGACATGGATTTCTCTAAAAGTTTTACTAAAATTATCTAGAAATATGTCTCATACAATTATTTTTAGACTAATTTTGATACATGCATTTTTGTTAGACACCACAAATATTTTCAACTGAGACAGAAGAAAAGAATGTTTCAAGATTTGTGTCTGTTTGTCTGTGTGACAGAAAAGAGGAATGTGTGTGTGTGTGCACACAAACCGGTTTGAGTCTTGTGTATCATTTCTCTACTCCATCCTAAGTAAGTTAGTTAAATTAAATAGCTATAAAAATAAAGGTCTATAAACTAAAGGTGGTGTTGTGGTCAGGGTTTGCAAGGAAAAGTTTAATATGGGACACATAATTTATAGTGTGATTTTATAATAGTTGCCCAAAGAGTCAAAAACAAGAAGTGCAGAAAATCTGTCTACGCACCAAAGACCCCAAGAAATCCAGATACCATGGCAATGTCCTGCATGAGTCCAGCTGGAGGCCTAGAGCCCATGACAACGTCTCATGCAAGTCTCTATCAAAGATCTGCCCTGGGAAGGCCCAAAGGTCAGTGGTGGAAGCTAGAAAGTCCGCATCAGTGGGATGAAAGATTTGTGCCAGCAGGCTGAGGGATCTGCACTGGAGCCAGGAAGTGATGCTCAAAGTAAGGATAGAGCTCCCCTAAAGAGAACTACAGCCTTTCTCAGCGACAACAAGGTCCTGAGTTCCCCTGATGATAAGAACAGCTAAGTTCATATCAGGAAAGAAGCTCAACAAGCTTCTCCAGGAGAACCAAGACAACCAGGAGAATCACCACCACCACTTCCTTTCCAGTTCTCCCTTTTATGTTGGCAGCGTTCCTCAGGTGGACCATCCATACACAGCACCAAGCTGATTTAGTTCAGCTGGTGTTAAGTTGACCACCAGTTGTCAGTCACCACAGGTAGCTGTACCTTTGATGCATTATTATGAGATACAATGTATCTAGTTTTCAGCTGACTCTGCAGATGGGCAGAAAAGTTAATCAGATCAACATTGAGAAAGTCTGGTGTTACTTGATCGCTGGTTGTTACAAAGGAAATTGACAAATCATGATCTCAAAAAGGGGGGGGGGCATTGGAAGGACAGCAAAGCCAGTGAATATTCTACAGAAGTTTGGGAAAATGTCACTTTATGGAAGAATAAGTTATAGTTTATCTTTCAATTTTTACTGAAGTATATACAGAATTTCAATAGTAGAGGCGTCATTCAACAAACTGGAGGTGAAGGCCACAGAAGTAATTTGAGGAGACAAATAAGTACATAATGACAGCCACGTGATAAGGATTCTTCCCAGTAAAGAGACTCAGAGACTCAGAGGGCTGAACTGTGTACCAACAGCCACAAACCTAAATAAAACAAGTGTTTCAAGGGGGAAAGCCTGAAAGGTTGGAGGGACCAAAGGACGCAGTCAGGGATGAGGCGGAAGACGAGGTTAAGGATGAAGTTATGGTGTTCTGCAGTTCACTGAACCAGTAATTTTCAATTTTCTAGTTTCCTGACTTTACAATACGAAATATTTTAGTATACTTTAAATATACTTTGTTGGAGGATTTCTAAATTGGATGTTAAGGTCTAACCGAAATGTAAAATTTAAATTTCACTTGATAAAAGAAAGATATTCTTCCATCTCATCACAATTCTTCCAGAATTGATTCTCTGAGGGAAGTTAAAGTCAAATTATTTCTTCAGCAAACAAATGCAGGTGACTTGAGTAAGACATTATGATCACAGGTTGAGTGTATTTTATCTGAAATGCTTGGGACCAGAAGTGATTTTGATTTCAGGACTTTTTGGATTTTGGAACATATGCACAGCATGGTGAGATATCTTGGAAAAAGGTCCCAAATGTAAACACAAAATTAATTGATATTTCATATGGTGCATACACACATACCCGGAAGGTAAATCCTTACAGCAGTTTTAGTGTGCCAGAGTCTTGACGTTAACGCTGAAGTCAGGGTGGGGTTTTTCACGGCATCAAGACTGCATTCAAAAAGTTTCATATTTTTGAGCATTTCAGGTTTTCGGACTTGTAATGCTCAATCTATAATTTACTTTAGAAGACATTTTCTATTTAAAGGTTCAACATTCCAATCCATTGTGTGTATCTATTTGGTAGAAGTAGGAACAGTAGGGTAGTTTAGCATAATACTTTAAATTTTTTCCGAACTAAAGAAATAAATACAAGTTGTTAAGTTTACATTAACTTTAACAGGGATTCAGCATCCTTTACCAGAGAGATAATGTGCCATTTTTCAATTAAATTTAACACACGTGTAACTAAGGGGATAACTACAAACTTCAGAAGCAAGTATATTGTGTTTACTCCCCACAGTACTCAAAACACTTGGCAAATATTAATATTTTTAAAACATAATTTGAAAATTACATGTGAAAATAGTAAATATATCATTAAATGCATTAATATTAATAACATTTTAACTACCTAGAATTAACATTAAACATGCATATATTTTGCCAATTTGAGAATTAGACATCTTAATCAATTAGTAAAGAGCTAATCAAATATATCCTATGTATGTTATTCTGTTTTTAGAGTATTAAACATCTTCAAATATGAATTTAACAATGACAGATTCAGATTAGATTTTTTAATATGGGGCAGGTAAGGGGATTCACTAGGTAACATCATTAACCTTAAATTTGGCATCTTGAACAGTTTAGAGAATGAAACACAGTGTCTTAGTTGATGATAGCAATATATATTTGACTATATCTATTGATAGCCATTTTTATGCTTTTAAGAAATATGAAACATGAATAAATATTTTTCTGAAGAACTATATTCTTTACCAAATGGTAAGCCAGATTGATTTGCTATTTGATTCATGGTCAGTGTGAAGCAAAGATTAAAAATACACATTCCCATGGTTTTCCTTCAATGGAAATAGCACCAAGTTATAACCTGATGAATCGGCCCAATAGTGATAGTAAAGAACAGATCTCAGTGAAATTAAAAGGCTCCAGAGAACGTATTGTAATCATTTTAATAATGCTATTCAAATGTATCTATAAGTCTACAGCAGTAGGGTGATAATATTTTTAAAATTGTCTTTTAATTTTGTTCTTTTTACATAGAACTTTTAGTTATACTGCAGAAAGAATAATAACCCATCCTTGGTTCCTTCAGGCACTGTATATAGTCCAGCAATTTCACTACTAAACTCTGTATTTCTACATCCTTCTAAACCGTTCATTTCCATACCCTTTTTGATGTCATATTTACAAGACTGGATTTCACTTATATGGGTGTTTTTTCTCCTTGCCTTCCTTATTTTTCTATCTCCAATAGCTTCGTTTAACAGTTTTACAAGATTCTTTTCAAACTGTCACTGACATATGCTCAACATAGACATTTCACTTCCTCCCAGTGGGAAAGCACACTGCCGATGTAGGGTAGAGAGAGGGTACCACTAAGGTTCCCCCTCCACTTACTGATTGGAGCAAGGCAGTGTGTCCACAGTACCCAGGGGACAAGAACAGAAGCAATTAAACTCAGGTCTGATGTGGAAGAATGCAAATGCCGTGTTTCCCTGTAACTCCACAAGTCAAGTTTTAAATTTTCTATGCAAGCTCCAAGAAAGAAGCTATTGGACAGTATTTGAGATGCATTTTCTCAATGAAGTCACTGCCATGTGAAATCTGGGATTCAATCAAGCCAATAAAATACTTTCACCATATAGATACTTTACATAGATCCATTAAAAGCACATGTAAGATTAAGGCAACAACCCCTGTCCTTCCAGGGACGAGGACAGCATAGTCACCTCACAAGATGTGACTCGTTAATCAGAATTCTTAGTTTGTTTTAGCATTTAAGTTTCAAGGAGGTTTAAAAAGGTTATCTGTCCACCTAAATGATGTTATGCTAAATAGGTACAGCCCAGCACTTCCCGGGCGCCTTGCTAATGCCCAGTGCAGCCGCCTCTCCTGAGAGGATGGTGTGATTGAGCTCAAAGGCAATGGGCTTCTCTTCTTAAGAAATCAGTTGGAAACACCACTCCCAATTTAACAGCACCTTAACAGACTCACTCTTAGATGACAAGGCGGGAGGAGGATAGCTGAAAAGGAGGGACGGGAGAGGGAGAGAAAGTCAGACATCAAAAGAAAAACAAACACTCCGTCACAAACGAAAGACAAAACTTTTAGCATATTTTAGGGAAATCTGAAAATTTTCCAACAGTTCTTAGTAGTCAAATCCAGCCAGTGTTTCTATCCAACTTTTTAGTGGTACCACCTAATAATTACCCAGATCCTGGTCTGGTCGATCCAACATTGCTAAGGACTGAACATCAGACTTCTACTCAGGCATGGAAGCCCAGAAAGGAAATCAAGAATTCAGGACACTATCTCTGGGTTTTCAACCCTGCTGACAACCTAGCCAGCCCTCGGTGGTAGCAACAGTAGCCATTCTTCCTTTCTGAGACTAGATATTGTACACACAGCCAAGGCTCTTGATAAAGGAGATAAAGAATTCACCTACTTATTGATTTTGGGGGAAGAATATGGCAGACTTTAGAGAAATGGAGACCAAGATAAGACAAAAGAACCTATATTTTCTCTTTATTGGCATAATAATTTACAGTATAACATTTGGTATAAAGTCAAAACCTCCATTTCTCATTAAGTTCTATTGATTTTCCTCACAAAATCCAAAGCAGAACATAAGCCTTGAAAATATTTCATTCATACCAGTAATAACAGGGATATGAAGTTCATACATTTTCAGCCAAACCACAATTTCATTATCAGACTTCATGCACTGGTAATCTCCATCTGATACGAACATTTTCCTCTCCGAAACTCCTCTGGCCCAGAGTAAGTTAGGGTGCCACAAACTGTTACCATTCTGAACATGAAATTTATCTAGACTTGTCTGACAGAAAATGTAATCAGTTAATCATTTACCCCAATGAATGCCTGTCCTATTTTCCACATATTTTTTCAGTCCATTAATTTTAAAAAAATGCATGTAATTAGAAATAAAACTTCATATATCTTTTTTTTCTTAAAAGTTATGTAATGAGTTTATCATTTTCATCTTCACAGTGCAGAAGGGAGAAAAACTGTTTTAATTGCCAGAATATGGTCCACAGAGTAAAATACTTTGAAAGAGTTATCTTTTGTGAAAACACATCCATACTGGTAGTTATTTCCACAAGTGAATTTTAAGAGGAAGCCTACATTAGGTTGTCCTGGAATTGGTGACATTTTGGGGCTGTCATTACCTGCAGAAAGAGGTATCAGTATTTCAACCTGAATGAGTGCTAAGTAACATTTAGAAAATGTTTCTCAAAAAAAGATAATATTTTTCAGAGTAAGGCTTTCTTTCTTCCTCTTGTTATTTTTTAAATAAAATATACCTGAATTAAAAATAGGATAAATTCCAGTAACATGATTACAAGTATTCTCAGCAATGAAAGAAACCAATCATCTTCTCTCACGTCCCTTAGGGACAAGAATTCTACCACTGGTAGTTAACATGCAAATTACATTTATAATTCCTGGCTGTTAAAAAGTTAATTTTTTTTCATTTTGCATTCAATTACCATCCATTAAATTCCAAATATATACGAGAAACAGTGTTTTTCCAGTGCCTGGATTAAACCTAGGGCCCACTGTATGCTAGGAGAATGCTCGTATGCTGAGCTGAAACCTCAGTTTGTCAAATGATCTTTACATTAGTGGTAGAAATACACAAATACACAGAACTCAGTTCTTTTTCATTGAGAAAAGTTTAGTTTGTCAGAAATGATAAAATACATAGTAATAATTCAATACATGCAATTGCCAAAATTGGTGGAAAGAAACCAATTCTGCTGGTTCCCTAAGCTCTGCTCCAGAAGAATCATTCTCTACCCTAATACACTGTTTTCCTGCAAATCTGAACTGAGTGGATGACACTTCCCAGCAGTGGCTTCTGGTGGGTTTGCCCAGCTGGGGACAAACGACAAGAGCTCGTGAGATGAGAGAGTGAGCAGCACAAAGCCGGGGTCCCAAGGGGTGCCTGGTCTCTTGGTCCCAGCTCTGCGGACATCAAAGTAGGCTTGGATGTGCCCCTCGGGCAAACTCTTGATGCCCAGCCAGGTTTCTGTCCACGCAGCCCCCTCGTCCTCTGTATCCTACTGACACATGGACCCCTTGCTCATTCAGGTCTGGGCTGGGAACTGGCAGAAGCACCCCGGCTTCTGCAGGGCCCTTTGGGGTGGAGTTATCCAGCCCAACATCTGAACTTGTGGAGAACTGAAATAGAAGTTTGGAGACTCAAATGTTCAACTCCAGCTGTTAGGATCAATCCTGTTTGTTTTTTTTTTTTTTTTTTTTTTTTTTTTTGATTAGTTAGTAAATAATGGTTAGGATAGAAAGTTTCCCTTTGAGATTTCTACTCCATGGCCAAAGTCTTTTTACTTCTATAAAAGAAATTATGCCATCTATTAAAATAACCAAAATATTAAAGGTACTACTCCTTAGACAATATGGAATAATTTAACCTCCATTTCTCCATGGCCTTTAAAAAATTGATATAAAATTTACATGCCCTAAAATTTATCCTGTTAAAGTATACAATTCAGCAATTTCTAATATAAAACTGGGTAACCATCCCACTGAACTCTAGAGTACTGTCCTCTCTTCAAAAGGAAATTTCATGCCTTCAACATTTTCCCTTCAATCTCTCATTCTCCATCTAGACAAACACAAATCTACTTTCTAACTCTAGAGATCTATCAGGTCTAGACTTTTCGTATAAATTGCATCATACGTGGGTTTTTTGCCTGGCTTCTGTCACCTAGCAAAATGTTTTCAAGGTTCATCATGGCTGCAGCGTACATTAGTTCTCCATTTGCCAAACAATATTTCAACCGATGGCTATATCATATTGGACATTTAGGTTAATTGTACTTTGGGGCTATTTTGAATAATATTACAATGGAAAATTGTACATAAGTTTTTATGTGCACTTAATGCTTCCACTTCTCCAAGAAGTGAAATTCCTGAGTAATACAGAACTCTAGGTTTAACTTTCTGGAGAAGTATCAGAGTGTTTTCTGGAATGTCTGTACCATTTATTTTCTGTACCACCACTGCTTAGAGGATCAAATTTCTCCAAATACCAACATTTATTATTGCCTGTCTTTTTAAAATAGTCATCCAACAGAGAGTGACTTCTTCTACTGTAATTTCTTGAATTCTTTTTAAATTTATGAATTAAAAATAGTTACATTTTAAGAGCAACTGATGCTCCATCAGTATGGGAATATGGTTTGGTTTAAGTATCCTGCGAGAACAGAAGATAGAAAACCAATACCCACTACCTTTACTCAGAAGAGAATTATTCTTCCAGGAATGCATTCCTTTTTTTTTTTTTTTTTTTTTAATTTTTTTTTTTAATTTTTATTTAAGGAGAAAAGAAAAGAAAGAAAAAAAACAGTGAAGGGGTACAAGTTATACAGATTTACAGAAGAAAAAAACGCGCAGTAGGAAATCACTAGTTAATGGATTACATATTGCCATCTTAGAAATAATTGTTCAAGTCACAAAATTAAAGCTTGTAGAGTGGACATTCCAACAATGATACTGCAAACAGTTCTGTTCAATGATCCAATAAAACTCTGTGATATCATTTTCTATGTTATACATTTAAATATACATGCAGTTATATAGTTTAGAGCACTTTCTTTTCCTCTCTTTTGTACAGTGACTATTACACATTTTGGGTTTCATTGCTCCCACGGTTCTTATTGCTTTTTTGGAAGAGAGTAAAACCAAATGTGACATAACAGAACAGAATCGGTCAAGTCAAAAGGGTGGACATAATAGATAATATAAAAACATAATACAAGGTGATCAACAATGGTTACCATAATGCCTCCCGCTATTTCTAATAGAATTGCCTATATCATTAGTTGTAATACAATTGAACAAAACTGTAAAGAATAAAACCGACAAAACCAAAACATTGGAGATATTGTAGGTCTTCAAAAGTAGATAAAAGTCAACGAGAATGAGCGTTATAATGAATTTCATTATCTTCTCAGCTGATGCCTAAACTTTCGAACCTGATACTATCCAGCAAAACAGAAAAGAGGAACCTCAGTCAAAAACAAGATGGTGAGAGTAATACAGGGCTTCAAAACGAGATAATAGAAAGTCAAAGTGGGTTACTATATTATATCCTGCTATATTTTTCCCTTTAATTAAATGGATAAAAATAAAAAAGTAAATAATGGAGTGGAGATTGAGAAAAAAGAGGGCATAACAGCGAAACAGGGCAGATCAAATCATAACCATTTAAGCAGAATAGTGTTTCACCACCAGATATTTCCGACCCAAAAATAGTTACCATATTGACTCCCTCCCTGAAGTCCTTGAGTACAACTTCATATACTGTAGCATTAAGTATATCAAAACAATGTAAAACAATTTAAGAGAATGACAGCATTATAGAGTATTTAGAATTGACTAACAGAAAATGAACAATGGTCTCTGTATAATCTCCTTGTCTTTAAAAGGTTTTTGCTTATACTATCGTACATAACAAAATCCAATAAGATACAACCTGTTTAGACCATTGGAGACAGAAGAACAAAAGCTAGATGAGACTTCAAAACAAGATGGTACTAAATCAGCATTACCTATTAAGATGTCATTTTCTCCAAAATAGCTGTTCCTATCATCCAATCTTCTCTGTCTCATTTCTGTTGAGCTCTTTTTCTGTCAGTAGCTGTCAGTTTGTCTTCTTCATTTTGTTCTCTGCTCCATTCGTTGTGGCCTCCCCGCCACTATTTCTGGGTTCTTTGTATTTTTCTTTTTTTAGAATATCCTGCAATACTTTCTGTAGGGTTGAATTGGTGGTTGCAAATTCCCCCAGTTCCTCTTTATCCTGGAAGCACCTCATTTTTCCATCAATTTCCAGGGACAGTTGTGCAGGATAGCTCAATCTTGGCTGGAGATTATTATCTTTCAAAGCTTGAATTATTTCCCCCCACGCTCTTCGTGATTTGATGGTTTGTGAAGAGAAATCTGCTGTAATTCTGATGGGTGTTCCCTTGTAAGTGATCTGTTTCTTGTCTCTTACAGCTTTTAATATTCTGTTCTTGTATTGAATTTCTGTAATTTTTATTATTATATGCCTGGATGTTTCTCTGTTAGGGTTGTAGGTAGCTGGGGTCCTGTATGCCTCATACATCTGAGTATCTTTACCTTTTGCTAAATTAGGAAAATTCTCCTGGATTATTTCTGTGAGTAGCTTTTGTAGTTCACTTGTTTGTGTCCCTACTTCTTCTTTTATGTTCTTAATCCTTAAGTTATGGCTCCTCTTATCATCTTCTTGTCTTTGTATTATTGCTGTTTGTTTCTTTGTTATTTTTAAGAAGTTTTTCATTTCATTCTCCCATATTTCAAGTCTGCCCTCCAGTTCAGATAGTCTGTCCTTAGTTTCTTTCAAGCTGTTATGCCAGTCTTGGATAGACTTCTTAATTTCTTGATAGTCCCTTTGGACCTGCTTCACATACTCAATGCTTTCTCTGTTTTCTCCATCAAGCAATTCTCCCCTCTTTTTCTGTTCTTCCATTCCACCATCTGTTTTTTCCTGGGTGGTGCTTAGCATTTCTCTAACTATTCTGCATACTTCTAGCTTCAGGTCATTGATAACTTCATTCCTGAATTGGTCTATGAGGCTCTCTATATGGTGCTTAATGTATATTGGTGCGGTGTCCACTATTGCCTGTTTCTCAGGATTGGGGGCTGAGGAGCCTTTTTTGTTGCTTCCCTTCCCCATATTTTCTGTTCCTTATAAAATGCAAGCTTACATAGGAGGCCCGGCTTCCCTGCCTGTCAGCCACAGCCTGATCAAATTGCACTGGCTAGTTGTTCCCGCCCACCGCTGCGCACCAGGGAGTTGCGGAGGAGGCAGCCTACGCGGGAGTCAGTCGCTCCTCCGGGCCACCGTCAGGCTCTGGGATCTGGGTTAGGCCAGCCTACCAAGTCCGCCTGCAGCGTCACTCAGGCCAGGCACTTTTCACCAATCCCGTCTGAGAGGGGAATGTGTGGCTGGAGTTGCCACCGCGCCCTGCTCTTACAGGACTGCCCGAGCCCAGAAAGACCTCCGCTGGAGTCAAACTGCGGTAGGGGGTCAGTTTCTCACTCACCTCGCCACCAGTCAGTTTTCGTGTACGCCTCCTTGTCCGTCCTGTTTTCGACTCCATTCGCAGACTCCCGTTCCCAGAGCTTCTGCGCGTCTCTCCTTGCCGAGCCGCTGTGCAGGCAGCCAGCCGCCGGGCGGCGGGAAACCCAAATCGTGGTTTCCAATGGCACGGGGTCGAGCCTCTACACCGAGTCTTTTCTGTTCCTATTTTAGCGCCAGGACTGTATTCTAAGTTGGTTTCTCTCAGCCCAGTTCGTTCCTGAGTCAGCAGAGCATATCTCTACTGGTTCGTGTCTCCTTAGTCCGCATCATTCCTGGCCTCTGAGCCGAGCCTTTCAGAGAGCCTTCGGTAGTTGCTGTTGTCTGTCCGCCATGTTCTCTCATTCCTGCTGGACATGACTGTCTCATCACAGGAAGGAGATGAGTTTGCTTAGGATGCTCCAAAATCATAATTACGAAGTGGAGGGAAGAGGAAGAAAACTGGCGGTAATCACCATTGAGATCCTCAGCTTTGGGAAGGAGAGATTAGCTGGGTCCGGGAGGCTGGAGGATGGAAGGGGCTGGAGGAAATTGTCTAACCACCTTTTCAAGAAGCACAGCCGAGGGGCTGGGGATATAGCTCAGTGGTGCAGCACCTGCCTGGCAAGCCTGAGGTCCTGAGTTCAACTGCCAGGACAAAAAAAAAACACCAAAGAGGAGATGGGCTGTGAGTAGAGATGGTTTGTGGAGGACGTCTTGGGAGTGCTGAGAGCAGACAGTTTCTCGGGGTGATCAGGTGAATGGGGAAAGGCAGGGTGCAGATGGCGCTGAGCAGGCAGCTCCGGATGTGAGCACCTGCACACTCCCCCCCCTCAAAGAAGCAGCGTGTTAAAAACACATAAAAACATCTGGGTCTTCATGTGATCCTAGAGAGAGAAAGACCTCCGTCAACTGAAATTTAATTTCCTATCACCTAGGCCAAAGAGGATCCACTCTCATTTATTCTACTAGGAAAAATGCCATGGCCTCCCTGTAACCGAGTGTGTTGAAATGCTGTTCATGTGAATTGTCGCCTGAATCTCAGTCTTTGTATGTCAACATCAGAATCTACCAGGTGAGGAGGAACTTAGAGCACTGGTTCCTAACTGCCAGAGCACTGTGTCTGGCATTTTGGAAGTCCCCAGATACCGGCAAAAAAGTCCCCACTCCCGGCAAAAACTGGAGTGACTTTTTACCTGTGCCCCTGAGACCTATCCCACATCAGGCTGGAAGGTGATCCAGCTAATCATTTATTTTGCAGCTACCAATTTCTCAAATGTTTCATGCTATGCATAACAGTAGTTTAGTATAGGAGATTGTATCTCCATAAAAATATCATAAAAATATTTCCAGTCCCATTTTATTTATGGATATGATTTCCTATGACCAGAAGATTAAAATTGGTCTGAGCCATATAGAGGAAAGTACCACTGCTTTTCCTCGGAGAGGCCGTGGCTATTGGCCAGCGTGGTCATCCTCACCCAGCTGCAAAACTGACTCCCACTCACAGTGAGCAGTCC